>NC_090442.1:801811272-803061272 GCF_031143425.1 Pleurodeles waltl | reverse complement strand
ATTAAATCTGCCAATTGTTTATTAACCAGTGTTAACATGTGTACGGGAGAAGCACATGCAAGGGTGCAGAGTCCTAAGGCTAACAAAAACATTCAGCAAAAAGTTGAATGCTTATGTTGTTTACAGGGACTTCAAGATGGAGTATGCCCATGTTTTGAAAGATTTATTACGGTAAGTTGACCAAATGTTGAAGTAAGACCTCAAGTATGCTTATTCCTGAGTTCTGATTGCTCAGATGAGTTAGACATTTCTACAGGTCAGGTAGAGAGGGCAGTTTTATTAATTCCTGCCTGTAATGTTTGGCCGTTCTGCAGCATCAAATTATGGAATTTCTGAGATTCACAGTAGATACTGTAAGGGCACAACTACAATTGCCAGATCAAACTGATCAAGAGAGAAATTCATCATTTGTTACTGTTGAAGCATGAGAGGGTTGGCTCATATGATGGGCTTGTTATTCTCTTTAGTTCAGGTGGTATCCCCAGGTCTTTTGCATTACATTCCCTTACAGTGTCTCAAGAATTCTGGTTTGTCAAGGGATCTGTGGTACGACGACAGGTTGAGGCATTGTAAGAGGTGACAGAAGAGTTGTTGGTTGAAACACTTGGAAATTTCGAATGAGCATTCAATTTTGAGAACAGCCATTGATTTCACTTTGGAATCGATGCAACGTATACATGTTGGAATGCTATGTTATGTAAGCAGAAGACAAAAGAAAAATGGAAGGTAGAGGAGAAGGAACATTAACATCTTTTTGGAGATATATGCATAATATTTTGACAGGTTCAAGGTTGTTATGCACTGTTGAGAATGGACAATGTGACTGAAGTGATGTATATAAAACAACTGGAGGAACAATGGAAATATGGGTATTCTATTCAGAGCACTACATAAGTTTGAAGGTGCAGTTCTCGCCAGGGATAGAGAGCAGAGTGGCAGGTAGGGATTTGTGCCATCTGTCAGATTGCAGTGACTGTATATTGAAGAGGGAGACATTTTTCAGAACATTCGAATGATATGAGATTCTTTGGAGGTAAACTTGTTTACTTCCCATTTGTCTTTTCAGATGGAGAAGTATTTCAGCTGGTGCCTTGATCTAGGGTCACGGGCAGTGGATGCATTCAAACAGAACAGGAAGGGTTTGAGGGGCTATTGCTTCCAACTCTTCAGAATGATTCTCGAAGCTATTAATTCAGATCAGATGGCAAGTATGTCAAGTTGTTCTTCTGACACCCTTTTGGGCAATTTAGGCATGGATCCCTTCAGTTTTAGAATTGAATCTGGAAATTCCATTTTGGATTCCACCTCACAAAACATTCCTAGTAGGGGTAGAAGAAGAGGAACACCCTTTAGTAGACTCCAGATATTCCAGTGAAATTGGAAGATTGAAAGAGTATTGGGAGTGATTACAGAGATCCTTAAAATGCCTTTGGCACTAGGGGCCAGGAAGGGATGCAGAAGGGCCTGGAATGTATGGATATTTTAGTGTCTAGCAAAGGACTTGCATCCATTGGAGTCTGATGGGGTCTTTATGAGTACTTTTTTAGCATAGCTGGTTGGAAGAGGGTTGAAATATCAGGTAATTAATTGCTACAGGTTAGCTGTGCCAGTTGGGTATTCCTTGTTGGATGTTGTTTGAGAAGGCAGAAGTCCTTCAATGTGTAAATTAATGAAGGGAATGAGTTGTGAATGCTAGCTTAGTTGCATTGTTTGATCTCCTTCAGGGAGGTTTTAGGTGTAAGGATGGAGTTGTGTCATATAATTTATCAATCAAATGGTGTATTTTATGGCCTTAGGAGGTGAGTGAAAACCATATTGAAGTTTGTGTTCTAGCCCAGCTTTAACAAAGATCCAAAATGATGGGGTTCACGAGCATAGCAGTGAATGAGTTGATGATTTCATAGGTCACACCATTTGGTCCTGTGTCAGCACCAACCACTGCAAGATGGGTTAAAGCAGTTATGCAGTAGGGTAAGGTGAACCTGCCTTTGCTTAAAGCATATTAAGTGAAGGTGATATGGCCAGTAGGTGTTTGGTACGAGGGGTAGATTGAAGGATGAAATGAAAGCAGCTAATTTGTGGAATCCAGAGGTTTTCAGTAAGTTTTACTTCACGCCTATTGAGTATCTATCAGGTTTTGATTTAATAGACTTTGAACATCTATAATGCTAGCCTCCTGTCTTGCCATAAAATGCTGTTTCTCTAAGGTAGGATGATGAGAAAATAGGGATTTTATTAAACACAAGAGACTAGCATTATACCTCTTATCCTTCCTTTTTATTTTGTGGTGTGGTGAGGATATGTTTTAGGTTTGAATATAGGAGATATAAGTGAAGATTGCCAAGAGTGTGGTTTGGTGTACGTTCAGAAACAAAGGCCCTCATTATATCTTTGGTGGTAAAAACTGCTTACCGCCACGGCGATGGCCGCCAAAAGACCGTCGCCGCGGCTACCATCCGTCCGTCATAATATGACCCCAGCTGGATTTCTGCCAAAAAAGGGTGGAAATCTGGCTGTGGCCATACTGGCAGACGGTGGTATGGTGGCACTGCTACCACCAGCAGAGCCACATCAGTAGTCCGCTGCTAGCCGTATTATGACAAATAATACAGCCTGGCGGTGTTCTGCTGGTGGGTGCTGCTGGCGGTAGCAATGCCCCATCCCACCCCATACTGGAAGACCCCCTGGATGCAGGTAAGTCGGGTTTCTGACGGGGAAGGAGGCGGGGGTGTTGTGTGTGTGTGGGAGGGTGTGTGCATATATGTGTGTGTGTGTGTTCGTGAATGCGAATGTTTGTTTAGTGTTGTTTGGGTGCGTGTATGCATGTGTGACAATGCATGTATGAATGGAAATGTGAATGCGTGTCTGCATGTCTGTGTGAATGTGTGTACGGATGTGTGCATGAATGAATGGATGCATGTGTGTATGTCTGTGTGAATGACAGTGTGTCTGTGTGTGTGTGTGTATGGGGGAGGTTGGAAGGGAGGGGGAGCGTGGATGAATGGGGGGTGGAGGGCATCTGGTGAGTGTAGGAATTCCTGATAATAACTGATAGGGCCTACCGCCATGGTTTTCGTGGTGCATGGTCATGATACAGCTAGCGGTACATTGGCTGCAGCCAACCCGCCAATGTCAAAATGTGGCGGTAAGTACCGCCAGCCTGTTGGCAGTACTACCGCCACATTATCTCCAACCGCCGGGGTAATAATCACCCCAAAAGTGTTTTGTAGGTTTAGTATTATGAGGAAGAGAATATATATGGTCAGGCCCCTTCATTCATGTTGTGATTGTTCCTTTTCTGAAAGTCAATACTGTTTTTGTTTTTAGTTTATGACCTGGTCCATGTTGGATGAAGATCTGGAGATTTCTTCTATGTTGACAGAACTGATAAAAGAAGAAAATGGAGGGTAATGGTTTTATTCACAGCTGCAGCATTACATTTGTCAAGGTTTTAATTTCTGTTGGCCTTTAACGTGCTGCAGAGTGGTAAACGAAGGACAGTATGTATAATTCTAGCCCCCATTCTCTTTAACCCCTTCTGTGCCGCGGACGTAGTGGTTACGTCCCGCGGCACAGTGCTGCTGTGCCGAGGACGTAACCACTACGTCCTCGGCACACAGCCCAGAGGGAGCGCTCTAGCTCCCTCTGTGTGCTTCCCCCCACCCCCCCAAAGTCAGGGATGGAAGGGGAAGCCCTTCCCCTTCCACCCCCGACCCCCCCACCCCCCCATAATGACGTCAGCGCGCGATCGCGCGCTGACTTCATTATGGGGATTTCGCCGCACAGGAAGCCATTTGCTTCCTGTGCGGCGAACGGAGAAGAGGTGAGTTCCTCTTCCCGGTGGGTGGGGGGTTTGGGCTAAAGAGGCACCGGGGGAAAGGAAAGGCTTTTCCTTTCCCCCGGTGTCTCTTTGAGCATTCCTGCTGCCCGATCGCATTGCGATCGGGCAGCAGGAATGCCCACTAGACACCAGGGATTTTTTTTTTTTGTTGTTCTTTACGGTTTCTTGTTTGCGGGGAGCGGCCCCTTGGGCAAGGGTCGCTCCCCTTGTGGGGGCAATTTGTTACGGCCATTTCTGCCCCCCTTGGGGGCAGATTGGCCTACTTTTTAGGCGGATCTGCCCCCAAGGGGGGCAGAAACCACTGGATCACCAGGGATTTTTATTTTCTGTGCATTTATGTTGGGGGGGGTGCCCCCTTGGGCAAGGGGCGCCCCCCCCAAGGGGGCAGAGAACTGTTGGCCTTTTCTGCCCCCCTTGGGGGCAGATCGGCCTATTTTTTTTAGGTCCATCTGCCCCCAAGGGGGGCAGAAGCCACTTAGGCACCAGGGATTGTGTGTGTAGTGAATGGGGGGGCGCCCCCTTGGGCAAGGGTCGCTCCCCTGTGGGGGGCATGTCCTTTAGGGCCATTTCTGCCCCCCTTGAGGGCAGATTGGCTACTTTTTAGCCAGATCTGCCCCCAAGGGGGGCAGAAAACACTAGATCACCAGGGTTTTTTATTTTTATGTGTATTTATGTGGGGGGGGTGCCCCCTTGGGAAAGGGGCGCCCCCCCCAAGGGGGCAGAGAACTGTTGGCCTTTTCTACCCCCCTTGGGGGCAAATCGGCCTATTTTTTTTAGGTCCATCTGCCCCCAAGGGGGGCAGAAGCCACTTAGGCACCAGGGATTGTGTGTGTAGTGAATGGGGGGGCGCCCCCTTGGGCAAGGGTCGCTCCCCTGTGGGGGGCATGTCCTTTAGGGCCATTTCTGCCCCCCTTGAGGGCAGATTGGCTACTTTTTAGCCAGATCTGCCCCCAAGGGGGGCAGAAAACACTAGATCACCAGGGTTTTTTATTTTTATGTGTATTTATGTGGGGGGGGGTGCCCCCTTGGGAAAGGGGCGCCCCCCCCAAGGGGGCAGAGAACTGTTGGCCTTTTCTACCCCCCTTGGGGGCAAATCGGCCTATTTTTGTTTAGGTCCATCTGCCCCCAAGGGGGGCAGAAGCCACTTAGGCACCAGGGATTGTGTGTGTAGTGGATGGGGGGGCGCCCCCTTGGGCAAGGGTCGCTCCCCTTTGGGGGGCATGTCTATTAGGGCCATTTCTGCCCCCCTTGAGGGCAGATCAGCCTATTATTTTTAGGCTGATCTGCCCCCAAGGGGGGCAGAAACCACTAGAACGCCAGGGATGTTTTTTTATGAGTTTATTTTTGTGGGGGGGCGTCCCCTTGGGCACGGGGCGCCCCCCCAAGGGGGGCATTGACCTGTTGGCCATTTCTGCCCCCCCTGGGGGCAGATGGGCCTATTTTTCTAGACCCACCTGCCCCCAAGGGGGGCAGAAGCCACGTAGACACCAGGGATAGTGTGTGTGTGTGTGTGTGTTAGTGGATGGGGGGGGGCTTGGGCAAGGGTCCCCCCCCACTTTGGGGGCACATGTACCCAGGCCATTTCTGCACCCCTTGGAGACAGATCAGCCTATTATTTTTAGGCTGATCTGCCCCCAAGGGGGGCAGAAACCACTAGAACGCCAGGGATGTTTTTTTATGTGTTTATTTTTGTGGGGGGGCGTCCCCTTGGGCACGGGGCGCCCCCCCTAGGGGGGCATTGACCTGTTGGCCATTTCTGCCCCCCCTGGGGGCAGATGGGCCTATTTTTCTAGACCCACCTGCCCCCAAGGGGGGCAGAAGCCACGTAGACACCAGGGATAGTGTGTGTGTGTGTGTGTGTTAGTGGATGGGGGGGGGGCTTGGGCAAGGGTCGCCCCCCACTTTGGGGGCACATGTACCCAGGCCATTTCTGCACCCCTTGGAGACAGATCAGCCTATTATTTTTAGGCTGATCTGCCCCCAAGGGGGGCAGAAACCACTAGAACGCCAGGGATTTTTTTTATGTGTTTATTTTTGTGTGGGGGCGTCCCCTTGGGCACGGGCGCCCCCCCAAGGGGGGTATTGACCTGTTGGCCATTTCTGCCCCCCCTGGGGGCAGATGGGCCTATTTTTCTAGAACCACCTGCCCCCAAGGGGGGCAGAAGCCACGTAGACACCAGGGATAGTGTGTGTGTGTGTGTGTGTGTGTTAGTGGATGGGGGGGGCTTGGGCAAGGGTCGCCCCCCACTTTGGGGGCACATGTACCCAGGCCATTTCTGCACCCCTTGGAGACAGATCAGCCTATTATTTTTAGGCTGATCTGCCCCCAAGGGGGGCAGAAACCACTAGAACGCCAGGGAATTTTTTTTTATTTGTTTATTTTTGTGGGGGGGGGGCGTCCCCTTGGTCACGGGGCGCCCCCCCAAGGGGGGCATTGACCTGTTGGCCATTTCTACACCCCCTGGGGGCAGATGGGCCTATTTTCTTAGGCCCACCTGCCCCCAAGGGGGCAGAAGCCACTTAGGCATCAGGGATAGTGTTGTGTGTGTTTTTTTTGTTTGAGGGCTGTCCCCTTTGGCAAGGGTCGCTCTCCATGGGGACACAGTACTAAAGGTATTTTTTGGCTTCCTTGGGGCAGACAGGCCTATTTTTTTAGTAGGCCCATCTGCCCCTATGGCAGAATCCACTTAGGCACCAATTTCTAAAATGTTTGATGGTGGGGTGTTTGTCAACTGAAGAAGTCTTTGCATTTGTGATAAAAAATGTTTTCCTCCTTTTTGTTCTAGTTCAAAGCTTTTGCTTTATTTGCTGTGGCTCCTTGCGGTTTTGGCGGTGGTTGACCTGCAGTTTGCACAGTTGCATGTTTTAGGTAAGTAAAAACAATTTACTCCAAAGGAGTATTGTTGCCATGCATGAATGACATGTTTGTAGGGGGAGTACTAAATGCAGGATTGTGTGTGAAATTGTCCTTAGGTTTGTGCACAATGATATTTGTTTTGTCTTATTTCTAATTTGCCTTTCTTTCTTTCTTTTTAGTGGGATATCATTGGTGATTGCTGTGTAGTTGCTGGTGAATCAAGCTTTTTCAGGCAAGTGAGCGGTATAGTTTTTGAGTTTGTAACTCTTACTAACAAAGCTACACTTTGTTACTTGTCTTACACAGTGCTGGTTGTTGGTGGTGAATTTGTCCAGTTAATTTTAGCAGGAGAGATCATGGCTAGCCGCAGGATGACCGCTCAGCAGGTGGTTGGTATGCTTTTTGAGTCACAGTCTGATCATGACTATGAGACGGACTCTGCATCTGAGGCAGAGGAGGAAGTCAGAGATTCTGGCAGTGATGTTTCTGTTGGAGGGGAATCTTCTGATGATGAAGCCACACTCAGTGCAGATGAAGGTTCTGTTTTAGAGGAGGACATTGATGTGCCAATAGTGCAGCAACCTGGGGCTGAAAGGTTTCCCGTTAGAAGACCTGATGTCTGGGTTGCCCCAAACATGGAGCAGCCAGAGTTGCCTGCCTTTACTGGTCTCCCGGGGTGTAACGCCAATACAGAGAACTTTATGCCTATCAATTTCTTTGAGTTATTCATGGATGATGTGTTTTTGGAAGAGATTGTTGAGCAGACTAATTTGTATGCGGAGTAGCATTTGAGGGACAACGCTGCTAGACTTAGGCCACACTCTAGAGCTGCCCAGTGGATTCCCACAAATTTGGAGGAGCTAAAAAAGTTTTTGGGTTTGACTTTTTTGATGGGGTTGATAAGGAAGCCGTCACTGGCTTCTTATTGGTCTACTAGTCCCTTGATGGCAACAGCTATATTTCCAGCTACCATGAGTCGTAATCGGTATTTGCTTCTTCTTAGGATGCTGCATTTTGTTGACAATGCATTAGCCTTGCACACGAGATCACCCAGATTCTGACCGTCTTTTTAAGATTAGGCCTGTCCTTGATCATTTTGTAGATCGGTTTTCGGAGGTCTATGTTCCAGGCAAAGAGATAAGTGTGGACGAGTCTTTGGTCCTCTTCTAGGGTCGTTTGGTTTTTAGGCAGTACATTCCTAGCAAAAGGGCACGATATGGAATTAAATTGTATATGCTGTCTGAAAGTAGGACAGGATATGTGTATAGTTTCCGTGTGTACACTGGTAGGGATTCCAATATTGACCCCCCTGGTTGTCCTCCCACTTTTGGAGTTACTGAGAAAATAGTGTGGGATCTTGGTAGACGACTGTTCAACAAAGGTCACTATTTGTATGTAGATAACTTCTACACTGGTGTGTAGTTGTTCAAGGAATTGTTTAGAGTGGACACAGTTGCTTGTGGCACAATCCGTTCTAACCGGAAAGGCTATCCAAGGGAGCTTGTCTGTAAAAAACTTGAGAGGGGACAGTGCTGTGCCTTGCGGAACGAGGAGCTGCTAGCTTTGAAATTTTCAGACAAGAGGGATGTCTACATGCTAAGTACCATCCATGATGAGAGTACTTCCCCTATGACTGTTTGGGGCCAGGTTGCTGAAGTGCGCAAACCTGTGTGCATTTTAGATTATAATAAGCACATGGGAGGTGTAGATAGAGTTGACCAGAGGTTGGAACCTTATACTGCTATTCGTAAGTCTTATGTTTGGTATAAGAAGTTAGCACTTCACCTCTTCCACTTAGCAACCTTCAATGCTTTTATTGTGTTTAGGGATAGGTCTCCAGACTCAAAGATGACATTTGTGAAATTTCAGGAGTCAGTGATAGAGAGCCTTATTGTGGTGGAACAGGCCAGAGTTCCTAGAGAAGCAGTGGTGGAGGATGTGGCTAGATTGAAAGATCGCCACTTTGCTGAGCACATTCCTCCCACACCCAAAAAAGACTTTACAGCTAAGAAATGTACAGTGTGTTTTCGAAGAGGTATCCGGAGGGAGTCTCGAATGTACTGCCCAGATTGTCCTTCAAAGCCTGGGCTGTGTGTCGGTGCTTGTTTTAAGAATTACCACACCCAGAAGAATTTCTGGGAACAACCATGAGTGTAAACTCATGTCTGTTTTGTATTTTCATGTGTTTAGTTTCATGGTTAGCATTTCTGTCATGTTGTTAGTTAGAGCTTTTGTGTTTGTTGTTTTGTAATTCTTTCTACTTAGTTAGGGGTTCCTCTGTTTAAAAAAAAAAAAAAAAATATGATGCCATTGTGTGTGGAGTGGGGCTTGGCTGAGACTGTACATATTGACTTGATGTTGGCTACTGCAACACACTGCCAGCCAAACACCAGTCCACACACTCCCATCAGCTGGTGTGATTGTTGTATCAGGCATGTGGGCGTATGTAAGTGATGGGCCCTTGAGTGGCGCTGTCTGTCGATGTGAGTGTTGTAATGTGCTGGGCCCGTGGCTGGCGGTGTGAATGGCCTTGTGTGTGTCATGTATGAAAGTTGTGTGAATGGACTGTAAAGCGGTTGGTGCCTTGTCGCGGCTTTACAGCTCACGAGCTGTGAGTCATTGGTTCAGTTTTTTGCCTTTCAGTTACTAACAGTGCTTTTCATTTTTGTGAAAGCTCTTGTTAGTAAAATTTGATCCACTGAACCATCACTCACCCTCGTGCCAAATCCAACCAGTATGTGTGGTAAAAATGACCAAACCTGCTCCGCTGTAATCAGGCGTCGCAGCACACCTATGACACGCTAGGTGCCTCAGGTGGGACCCCGATGATGAAGCATGCCACCAACTTGGTTGGTGGGTGAGGGGTCTTTTTCACATAACCTAAGTGTGTTTCTTTTCAAAATTTTAGTGTTTGGCACATCACGGACGTATGTGGGCACATCAAAACGATATATTACAAAACTACCTGTGTTTGGGGGGGGAGAGGGCACCTATGTTTTTGGTCCTGTGTGCGGCCTTCATCTAGGGAAACCTACCAAACCCAGACATTTTTTAAAACTAGACACCCCAAGGAGTCTAGGGAGGAGTGGCTTGCGTGGATCCCCCAACATTTTCTTACCCAGACTCCTCTGTAAACCTCAAAATGTGCTTAAAAAAAGCATATTTTCCTGACTTTTCTTCGTACGATCACCACTCCAGCACAAAATTCCTACTCCCCAGTGTTCCCCTCAGTCTCCCAAATAAAATGACACCTCACGTATGTGGGTCCCCAAAGCAGAGTCAGTCTAAAGATGTATAAAAGAATATGTCCTTATAAACTCGCAGTACTATCCCCTGTATCTCTACAAGTTTTGGGCATTATTCTGTTGGAGGCACCTGGCCCACCCACACAACTGAGGTATCATTTTTATCGGGAGACTTGGGGGAACGCTGGGTGGAAGGAAATTTGTGGCTCCACTCAGATTCCAGAACTTTCTGTCACCGAAATGTGTGAAAAATGCGTTTTTTTAGCCAAAATTTGAGGTTTGGAAAGGATTCTGGGTAACAGAACCTGGTCAGAGCCCCTCAAGTCACCCCATCTTGGATTCCCCTAGGTCTCTAGTTTTCAGAAATGCACAGGTTTGGTAGGTTTCCCTAGGTGCTGGCTGAGCTACAGGCCAAAAACTACTGGTAGGCACTGTTTTCAATGAAAAAATGTGATGTGTCCACGCTGCGCTTTGGGGCGTTTCCTGTCGCGGGCGCTAGGCCTACCCACACAAGTGAGGTATCATTTTTATCGGGAGACGTGGGGGAACGCTGGGTGGAAGGAAATTTGTGGCCCCCCTCAGATTCCAGAACTTTCTGCCACAGAAATGTGAGGAACATGTGTTTTTTTAGCCAAATTTTGAGGTTTGCAAAGGATTCTGGGTAACAGAACCTGGTCCGAGCCACACAAATCACCCCATCTTGGATTCCCCTAGGTCTCTAGTTTTCAGAAATGCACAGGTTTGGTAGGTTTCCCTAGGTGGCGGCTGAGCTACAGGCCAAAATCTACAGGTAGGCACTTTGCTAAAAACAGGTCTGTTTTCTGTGATGTGTCCACGTTGCGCTTTGGGGCGTTTCCTGTCGCAGGCGCTAGGCCTACCCACACAAGTGAGGTATCATTTTTATCGGGAGACGTAGGGGAACGCTGGGTGGAAGGAAATTTGTGGCTCCTCTCAGATTCCAGAACTTTCTGCCACAGAAATGTGTGGAACATGTGTTTTTTTAGCCAATTTTTGAGCTTTGCAAAGGATTCTGGGTAACAGAACCTGGTCCGAGCCCCGCCAGTCACCCCTCCTTGGATTCCCCTAGGTCTCTAGTTTTCAGAAATGTACAGGTTTGGTAGGTTTCCCTAGGTGCCGGCTGAGCTAGAGGCCAAAATCTACAGGTAGTCACTTCGCAAAAAACACCTCTGTTTTCTTCCAAAATTTTGGTGGTGTCCACGTTGCGCTTTGGGGCGTTTCCTGTCGCGGGCGCTAGGCCTACCCACGCAAGTGAGGTATCATTTTTATCGGGAGACTTGGGGGAACGCTGGGTGGAAGGAAATTTGTGGCTCCTCCCAGATTCCAGAACTTTCTGCCACAGAAATTTGAGGAACATGTGTTTTTTTAGCCAATTTTTGAGCTTTGCAAAGGATTCTGGGTAACAGAACCTGGTCCGAGCCCCGCCAGTCACCCCTCCTTGGATTCCCCTAGGTCTCTAGTTTTCAGAAATGTACAGGTTTGGTAGGTTTCCCTAGGTGCCGGCTGAGCTAGAGGCCAAAATCTACAGGTAGTCACTTCGCAAAAAACACCTCTGTTTTCTTCCAAAATTTTGGTGGTGTCCACGTTGCGCTTTGGGGCGTTTCCTGTCGCGGGCGCTAGGCCTACCCACGCAAGTGAGGTATCATTTTTATCGGGAGACTTGGGGGAACGCTGGGTGGAAGGAAATTTGTGGCTCCTCCCAGATTCCAGAACTTTCTGCCACAGAAATGTGAGGAACATGTGTTTTTTTAGCCAATTTTTGAGCTTTGCAAAGGATTCTGGGTAACAGAACCTGGTCCGAGCCCCGCCAGTCACCCCTCCTTGGATTCCCCTAGGTCTCTAGTTTTCAGAAATGCACAGGTTTGGTAGGTTTCCCTAGGTGGCGGCTGAGCTAGAGGCCAAAATCTACAGGTAGGCACTTTGCTAAAAACAGGTCTTTTTTCTGTGATGTGTCCATGTTGCGCTTTGGGGCGTTTCCTGTCGCGGGCGCTAGGCCTACCCACACAAGTGAGGTATCATTTTTATCGGGAGACGTGGGGGAACGCTGGGTGGAAGGAAATTTGTGTCTCCTCTCGGATTCCAGAACTTTCTGCCACAGAAATGTGAGGAACATGTGTTTTTTTAGCCAATTTTTGAGCTTTGCAAAGGATTCTGGGTAACAGAACCTGGTCCGAGCCCCGCCAGTCACCCCTCCTTGGATTCCCCTAGGTCTTTAGTTTTCAGAAATGTACAGGTTTGGTAGGTTTCCCTAGGTGCCGGCTGAGCTAGAGGCCAAAATCTACAGGTAGTCACTTCGCAAAAAACACCTCTGTTTTCTTCCAAAATTTTGGTGGTGTCCACGTTGCGCTTTGGGGCGTTTCCTGTCGCGGGCGCTAGGCCTACCCACGCAAGTGAGGTATCATTTTTATCGGGAGACTTGGGGGAACGCTGGGTGGAAGGAAAATTGTGGCTCCTCCCAGATTCCAGAACTTTCTGCCACAGAAATGTGAGGAACATGTGTTTTTTTAGCCAATTTTTGAGCTTTGCAAAGGATTCTGGGTAACAGAACCTGGTCCGAGCCACACAAGTCACCCCATCTTGGATTCCCCTCGGTCTCTAGTTTTCAGAAATGCACAGGTTTGGTAGGTTTCCCTAGGTGGCGGCTGAGCTAGAGGCCAAAATCTACAGGTAGGCACTTTGCTAAAAACAGGTCTGTTTTCTGTGATGTGTCCACGTTGCGCTTTGGGGCGTTTCCTGTCGCGGGCGCTAGGCCTACCCACACAAGTGAGGTATCATTTTTATCGGGAGACGTGGGGGAACGCTGGGTGGAAGGAAATTTGTGGCTCCTCTCGGATTCCAGAACTTTCTGCCACAGAAATGTGAGGAACATGTGTTTTTTTAGCCAATTTTTGAGTTTTGCAAAGGATTCTGGGTAACAGAACCTGGTCCGAGCCCCGCCAGTCACCCCTCCTTGGATTCCCCTAGGTCTCTAGTTTTCAGAAATGTACAGGTTTGGTAGGTTTCCCTAGGTGCCGGCTGAGCTAGAGGCCAAAATCTACAGGTAGTCACTTCGCAAAAAACACCTCTGTTTTCTTCCAAAATGTTGGTGGTGTCCACGTTGCGCTTTGGGGCGTTTCCTGTCGCGGGCGCTAGGCCTACCCACGCAAGTGAGGTATCATTTTTATCGGGAGACTTGGGGGAACGCTGGGTGGAAGGAAATTTGTGGCTCCTCCCAGATTCCAGAACTTTCTGCCACAGAAATGTGAGGAACATGTGTTTTTTTAGCCAATTTTTGAGCTTTGCAAAGGATTCTGGGTAACAGAAGCTGGTCCGAGCCCCGCCAGTCACCCCTCCTTGGATTTCCCTAGGTCTCTAGTTTTCAGAAATGCACAGGTTTGGTAGGTTTCCCTAGGTGGCGGCTGAGCTAGAGGCCAAAATCTACAGGTAGGCACTTTGCTAAAAACAGGTCTGTTTTCTGTGATGTGTCCACGTTGCGCTTTGGGGCGTTTCCTGTCGCGGGCGCTAGGCCTACCCACACAAGTGAGGTATCATTTTTATCGGGAGACGTGGGGGAACGCTGGGTGGAAGGACATTTGTGGCTCCTCTCAGATTCCAGCACTTTCTGCCACAGAAATGTGAGGAACATGTGTTTTTTTAGCCAATTTTTGAGCTTTGCAAAGGATTCTGGGTAACAGAACCTGGTCCGAGCCCCGCCAGTCACCCCTCCTTGGATTCCCCTAGGTCTCTAGTTTTCAGAAATGTACAGGTTTGGTAGGTTTCCCTAGGTGCCGGCTGAGCTAGAGGCCAAAATCTACAGGTAGTCACTTCGCAAAAAACACCTCTGTTTTCTTCCAAAATTTTGGTGGTGTCCACGTTGCGCTTTGGGGCGTTTCCTGTCGCGGGCGCTAGGCCTACCCACGCAAGTGAGGTATCATTTTTATCGGGAGACTTGGGGGAACACTGGGTGGAAGGAAATTTGTGGCTCATCCCAGATTCCAGAACTTTCTGCCACAGAAATGTGAGGAACATGTGTTTTTTTAGCCAATTTTTGAGCTTTGCAAAGGATTCTGGGTAACAGAACCTGGTCCGAGCCCCGCCAGTCACCCCTCCTTGGATTCCCCTAGGTCTCTAGTTTTCAGAAATGCACAGGTTTGGTAGGTTTCCCTAGGTGGCGGCTGAGCTAGAGGCCAAAATCTACAGGTAGGCACTTTGCTAAAAACAGGTCTGTTTTCTGTGATGTGTCCACGTTGCGCTTTGGGGCGTTTCCTGTCGCGGGCGCTAGGCCTACCCACACAAGTGAGGTATAATTTTTATCGGGAGACGTGGGGGAACGCTGGGTGGAAGGACATTTGTGGCTCCTCTCAGATTCCAGCACTTTCTGCCACAGAAATGTGAGGAACATGTGTTTTTTTAGCCAATTTTTGAGCTTTGCAAAGGATTCTGGGTAACAGAACCTGGTCCGAGCCACACAAATCACCCCATCTTGGATTCCCCTAGGTCTCTAGTTTTCAGAAATGCACAGGTTTGGTAGGTTTCCCTAGGTGGCGGCTGAGCTAGAGGCCAAAATCTACAGGTAGGCACTTTGCTAAAAACAGGTCTGTTTTCTGTGATGTGTCCACATTGCGCTTTGGGGTGTTTCCTGTCGCGGGCGCTAGGCCTACCCACACAAGTGAGGTATCATTTTTATCGGGAGACGTGGGGGAACGCTGGGTGGAAGGAAATTTGTGGCTCCTCTCAGATTCCAGAACTTTCTGCCACAGAAATGTGAGGAACATGTGTTTTTTTAGCCAAATTTTAAGGTTTGCAAAGGATTCTGGGTAACAGAACCTGGTCCGAGCCACACAAATCACCCCATCTTGGATTCCCCTAGGTCTCTAGTTTTCAGAAATGCACAGGTTTGGTAGGTTTCCCTAGGTGGCGGCTGAGTTAGAGGCCAAAATCTACAGGTAGGCACTTTGCTAAAAATAGGTCTGTTTTCTGTGATGTGTTCACGTTGCGCTTTGGGGCGTTTCCTGTCGCGGGCGCTAGGCCTACCCACACAAGTGAGGTATCATTTTTATCGGGAGACTTGGGGGAACATAGAATAGCAAAACAAGTGTTATTGCCCCTTGTCTTTCTCTACATTTTTCCCTTCCAAATGTAAGACAGTGTGTAAAAAAGACGTCTATTTGAGAAATGCCCTGTAATTCACATGCTAGTATGGGCACCCCGGAATTCAGAGATGTGCAAATAACCACTGCTTCTCAACACCTTATCTTGTGCCCATTTTGGAAATACAAAGGTTTTCTTGATAGCTATTTTTTACTCTTTATATTTCAGCAAATGAATTGCTGTATACCCGGCATAGAATGAAAACCCACTGCAGGGTGCAGGTCATTTATTGGCTCTGGGTACCTAGAGTTCTTGATCAACCTACAAGCCCTATATATCCCCGCAACCAAAAGAGTCCAGCAGACGTAACGGTATATTGCTTTCGAAAATCTGACATTGCAGGAAAAAGTTACAGAGTAAAACTTAGAGAAAAATTGATGTTTGTTTACCTCAATTTCAATATTTTTCTTTTTCAGTTGCTATTTTCTGTAGGAAACCCTTGTAGGATCTACACAAATTACCCCTTGCTGAATTCAGAATTTTGTCTACTTTTCAGAAATGTTGCGGTTTATGGGATCCAGCGTTGGTTTCATGCCCATTTCTGTCACTGACTGGAAGGAGGCTGAAAGCACAAAAAATCGTAAAAATGGGGTATGTCCAGTAAAATGCCAAAATTGGGTTGAAAAATTGGGTTTTCTGATTCAAGTCTGCCTGTTCCTGAAAGCTGGGAAGCTGGTGATTTTATCACCGCAAACCCTTTGTTGATGCCCTTTTCAGGGAAAAAACCACAAGCCTTCTTCTGCAGCCCATTTTTCCAATTTCTTTTAAAAAAATGAAATTTTCACTGTATTTTGGCGAATTTCTTGGCCTCCTTCAAGGGAACCCACAAAGTCTGGGTACCTCTAGAATCCCTAGGATGTTGGAAAAAAAGGACGCAAATTTGGCATGGGTAGCTTATGTGAACAAAAAGTTATGAGGGCCTAAGCGCGAACTGCTCCAAATAGCCAAAAAAAGGCTCGGCACAGGAGGGGGAAAAGGCCTGGCAGCGAAGGGGTTAATAAAATCACAATTCATGAATTACCTTAGCTTGGAGAATCAGCATTTCCAGGAGGGAACCAAGAAAATAGCCAAAATGTAACAACATATTTGTTTTGGGAAAAAGTGTTGTGCAAAATAGTGCTGGGTGTTTTTTTCTAAAACTGGCATCAACAAAAAGTTTGCTGTGCTAAGATCAAGACCCAGATTTTCCAGAACAGGCAGAGTTGTAAAAATCATTTTTACCATAGTTGTTGCAATGTTTTAAGTGGTAGCCCTGTATTCCTATTTTTTATGGCTTCTACCTACTTGCAGTTTACACTGAAAACAAGTGTGAAACATATGGCTGAAACTGGAAAACTATATATTTTTGTAAAGTGGACAATATTCAGAATCAGCCAGTGGTCATTTCTGCTGATCCCTCAGCATTTTCCTAAAAGTAATTGCTGAAATCGAAAACAAATGAATCCGCAGGAAATATGAAAATAGGTGATGACATTTTCACTCGTAATTTTTACCACAATAACTTATTTACAAAATTAATATAGTTTTAAGCCATCATACTCCTCTGGTTAAAGGGATATAATATGTTTATTGGTTGTCTAAAAAAACATGAACTGAGCTACAGCTTTGAATTATTTTTTTCATTGCCTACTAAACATGCATCAATTCATATGATACAATTCAATGAATGAAAAGTGGGTATGAAGGAAATCTATAAATGTATTTCAAATTGATCATGAGTTTGATTTTAGTGGTTATTTGTTGAACTTTGAATTTGAGGTTACTCCTAATATATTGTGATTTAGAAGGCATTTTGCTAAAAGTGTTCTTTCTTGCACACTGGCTCACATCTGGATGCCAAAAATGGAGGGATATGTAATTGCTAATAACATGTGCTGCTATTCTGTGATCCCACACTTCTCCTGATAAAAATGGCACCCCATGACTGGAATGGCCCCAAAAACAAAGAAGCCTCAGGAATTTCTTTTGAATTCACCTATTCTAGTGATGTGGATAACAGTGATATTTGGGCCCAGGCTCGTCCAACACCCATAGAGATCTACCTACCCTAGACATTACTGAAAGCAAAACACCCAAAGGAGGCCAGGATAGTGTGAATTGTGTGGATCCCACTATATGTTCTTACTCAGAATACCTTACAAACATCAGAAATTGTCTATAATCACAGATTGTCCTCACATTTCTCTGAATAAAGTTCCAGCATCTCATAAAAGCTTTAGCACCCAACATTCCCACACTTGTTTCAATAAAATCAATACCTCTCCTGTGTGGCTAACCCTATCACACATGGCAGGAAAGGTCCCAAAACACAACAGGGAAATATCAAGATTTTGCTTTTCGATTCAGGTATCAGGGATATTTGCAGAAAGGTTTGCACAGCACCCAAGAAGAACTACCAAGCCCACACATTTCTAAAAGCTATAAACCAAGGAGTGACCATGGTGGTGTCACTTTCTTATATCCCACTACATTTTCGTACCTAGAGTGCCTCGTAAATGTCAAACTGTAGCTAAATCGCAGATTGTCCTCGCATTTCTGTGATGGAGCATTCTAGAATGTGCAGGAAACAATAAAAATCCACCACACAACATTCCCACACTTCTAATAATAAAAATGGTACATCATTTGTGTGGCTGGGTCTACCACCTGTAGTGTTGAAGTCTACGCATGGCTTTGGTCCATTCCTGGGCATGTGATAGAACCATCTTTTAACGGGAAGCAGGAATTTGATCAAGAGAAGTGTTTGCGGTGAAGGACTTGAGCCACTGACAAGAACTGCCCAAGTTTCCTGTTATATAAATATGGGAAAATAGTTTTTTTACACATACTTTGACCTTCGTAAGGTAGGCAATGTGCTAGTATTCACACACCCTTGTGCATTATTCTACGTCTCTAGGTTTCAGAAATGCCCTGGGCTGGTTTGGTGCCCTGGTTGCCAGCTGAGCCAAAGCCTGAATAATGCAGACATTCACCATGGAAACTGAGAGGAAATTGGATTTCTCTGGACACAGTTTTGGCATATGGACTTGCAGAAAGTTTGTAAACACTAAGAGGGTCATTCTGACCCTGGCGGCCGGTGGCCGCCAGGGTCACCGACCACGGGAGCACCGCCAACAGGCTGGCGGTGCTCCAACGAGCATTCTGACCGCGGCGGTTCAGCCGCGGTCAGAAGCGGAAAGTCAGCGGTCTCCCGCTGACTTTCCGCTGCTCGTGTGAATCCTCCATGGCTGCGGAGCGCGCTCCGCAGCCATGAGGATTCTGACCCCCCCTACCGCCATCCTGTTCATGGCGGGAAAGCCGCCATGAACAGGATGGCGGTAGGGGGGGTCGCGGGGCCCCTGGGGGCCCCTGCCGTGCCCATGCCAATGGAATGGGCACGGCAGGGGCCCCCGTAAGAGGGCCCCACAAAGTATTTCAGTGTCTGCCTTGCAGACACTGAAATACGCGACGGGTACCACTGCACCCGTCGCACCTTCCCACTCCGCCGGCTCGATTACGAGCCGGCATCCTCGTGGGAAGGTCGTTTTCCCCTGGGCTGGCGGGCGGTTTTTCAGCAACCGCCCGCCAGCCGAGGGGAAAACTTGTAATACCCGCCGCGGTCTTTTGACCGCGGCGCGGTATTTTGGAGGGCGGCATCCTGGCGGGCGGCCTCCGCCGCCCGCCAGGGTCATAATGAGGCCCTAATTTTCTTGACCCCCACTGGACATACATAAGTTTATATCCCCTTTAATGGTGACATACTGTGGAGGAAGTGAATTTCCAACCACTAGAACAAGGGGGATAACCTATACCCCAATTTATGGATCACCATGAATCATTGTATCCCAGCAGAGAACTAACCATGTTATATTAGTGCAAAATGCCATTTGGGTTTGTCAATGCATTAGCAAATGAACATTTTTTGACCCACCACTTTTCTATGCTCACCTTGAGCACTCTGAATAAATATAAAATAAATATAAAATGTAAAGAAAATAATCTAAACTACTAAGCATTTGCCTTTTTATTCTGCAAAGTCATTAAGCAACACTAAAGTAATAAGCAAAGCAAAAAACTCTTTATAATTGGTTGAAATATTTATACTTGTAAGTGTCTGACCAATACATTTTTCAAATGCTGATACCTCCAAATCTGCTGAACAGATTGACATCAAATTAAAAATCACGCCCTCCAAGTAGAGTCCTACTTTTATGATAAGTTTGGTGTAAATCCGGTCACACGTTTGAGCAAAATTGCCTGTGGAACTAAAATGGGAAATGCATCTTTTTTGATCCCCCCATTACAGTTTTTCAGTTTCTTGGATAGGCCAGAAACCCACCTGTTTTTTTTTAAATCTCAATTTGTTTTAAAGTAAACAATTAGGGCTATTGCTGGATGAAGGCTCTTATAGGAGACACATGCATGTAGCACCAGGACATGGTTGTAGGCTAGAACAAGTGGCCAAACCCCACTGCTCCTGGCCACAGGCTATGAGCATGTGGGAAGGTGTATATGGCAGGTGAAGTCACTCAGCTTACAAAACCACTGAGAAAACACAGTTATTATGGCTCAGCAAGCACAAACATGAAATTGACTTGAAAGTCAACGGCTGTGGTATACAACTGTTAGGCAGCCCACAGGGTCAGTACACCACTTTGCCAGAAGCAAATAAATAAAAAGTCTGTCTACCAAGAAAGAATGAAGAATGGCAGCAGAGTGAATTGTGATGTATGTTGCATATTGATTTAACAGTTTTTTTTAGAGCGTGTGTAAATTAAACATACCTAACCCATAAATGTCATTTTGTCAATCACATATGTATTTATAAATATACTAATGTGCTAAACAAGTGGCTCTTTGTTTTTATAACACTTTATTAGTTTTAATAAAGGCATATAGCAATCACTCACATTGGGGCTTCTCACAGCAGATTCTATGCACTTTGCTAGTAGTGACCCACATTCAACTCTCTTCGCCTCTTGGAATGCATGCATTCATGGTGTCCAGCCTATAATACACCCACCATTCCCGCCACATCTTCCTGTGTTCCCTGGGACATCCTCTGGCTAAATAAATTGGTTAATTCAGTTTTGCAGAGCAGTACATGCCTGCCCTCATCTCCTGAGTGTTGATTCCTGTGGTGACCTCCAATATTTTACAATGTCCTTTTTTGCTAACTGCGTGCCCAGCCCCACTAATGTTCAGTCCCCTCTTGGGCCTCTTATCTTATCCACCAGACCCAGCAGCATGACTGTGGTTGAAGCCTCAAGGCTCTGGCCCAGAACTGCTGATAACATTGTAAATATGGACAGCCAGTGCTTCTGAATGACGAGGCACACCCAGACCATGTGATAGAAATCACCTGTGCCCATCCAACATCTACTACATGCAGGTTTGGGAAGTTTGAGGGCTTTCCACAGATGCTAGGGTGTGTAGTATGTGAAGCTAGGATATTTCAGTTAAACAAGGCCAAGATGGCTGGGATGCGTGGTGCCATGCATGCCTTCCTCTACTCTGTGTCATCCATAAGGCTCAGCCACCCCTCCCATTACTCCGTTTAGTGCATCAGTGTACATGAGGAGTGAATAATTAGGGTTTGGTAGATCAGGGAAATGCTTCCCTTGGTAAGTAGCTGGGCCTCCAGGGAATTTTATTCTGGGAGTTCAGTAAGCTCCTCCCTAAAACAAGTGGCTCTTAACCCAGGGTCCCTCACCTACTCAGAGATTGCTTAGAAAATGAATATATTTTATCAACATTTACATTCACTAATGCAAAATGCAAAACTGAAAATATTTAAATTCTTCGTAAATGTGAAGGAATTTGAAATTTGAGTTCAAAGATCAAATTCTAGATTACCACAGTATACTATGAAACTGACACAAGTAAGCGAGCCATTTATTGTTCAGTTAATTTAAACCTTAATGGAGTTGTACAGCCAGTGCAATACATAATCAAATAATTAAAACACATTATTTGCAGGAACATTGCCATCAACTACTAACATTGTGTAAGTTAAAAACCTCAAGCTTCTCTGAGTGAGGATGTAAATTAAAATATTAGAGAAAGTGCTAGATACAAGGAGCAGCAGCACACATTGCCGTAGTTTGGTTCATGTGTGGCATAACAGCATGGTAGTAGCAAGGTGTGATGCCAAAATTTGGAGAAAGGGAGTAAGATTACCTTCAGAATTATCCTTCCCTGTACAGTGAATACAATGTTTGATGTAAGGTGAAGAGTGCAGAATAACACCAGAATTGCAACAGAATGCCAAATCGTGGTAGTGCAGAGGAGAAAGTGAAAATGTATGGAGGACAAGGTGAATAGAACAAGACCATAAGGTTAGGCATGCTTGATGAAAAAGTGCGTAGTATCAAGGGACAGAAAAAAAAGGCAATAATTAAGTGCTACTAAATGACACAGGATAATGGTAGAACAGCTTCACAGAGCCCAGAATCGAGCAGTAAGTCAGTTTTCAAGGCCTACTTTCAAGGAGACATCGTTGTTGGCAGCTCCCAGTGTTGCTGCAGCAGCTTGGAAGAACATGACAATTTTAACATTTAGTATGGTGTGCTCAGAGTTAAGGTCTGCAATTACAGCACTTGGTAGGTTCAGACCCCCAGACGGTTGAAGTGTCTGTGAAGTAGATATTTTCTTAACTGTAGCAGGGGCAGGCAAATGCACAGAATGTGGATGATGGCTTCTTTGCTCTGATTACTAAGTCAACACATTTCTCCTTTTATTGTAGGATTTCACCACGTTGAAGTATGGCCACGTAGATTCTACTCCCCCAGTCTGAGCACTACAAACCTGGATTTTAGCCACAGCATATAGGTGCAGGTAATGTATTTCTGCTGTTTTCACAGTTAATTGGAATTGATTACTGCCTAGGCGTGAGGTCGCCTGCTCAGATTAGCCCTGTTGTCTCTCCTTGACAGCTTTTTTGCAGTAATCATTGAGAGTTTTCTAAATGGTGACTGCAAGAGATTTTTTCCCAATGCTTCTTCAAGCAAAGATTGGCTTTGCTTGTGTGAGAGCGTCTGATCTTATTTGGTCTTTTATAATTTATTTCTAAGGGGATGTGTTAGAGGTTCAATGGACCATTTGAGTGCGCTTAGAGGAATCTACCCATCCTTACTCTTGTCTCTCCTCACAACCAAATCTTATAACAACAACATATACAACAATCTATTTATCAAAACCTTGAGACAGTAAACTTCATGCATCATGACCTATATGGCCATGAATAACCACACCTTTCCATAAAAGTTAGAAAGGTTATTTCCCTATATCAACAACGCTAACATCATGTATGTTAGTCTCAATACAAAATGATAAACATAGATGAATAACACTGGTTGACCAAATCTTCTAAAGAGTCTCAATTTAACTAAAGCATTCACAATTAAGCATTCAAGAGTTACAGTACAAATCAATAGTAACAATAACTGCACAATAGAAATTACATACATATGGTTTCAGCAAGTAAACAAGATAAACATTCGTCAGCATTTGGATTTCTTACTAACACTCCAATGAGAATAGCATGTTTGGACTTCATGCAAAAGTGATTTAATCAAAAGTTAATTTGGAAAGAATCTAGCTATGGCTCTTCAATATTAGTGGTTGGTCCCTAGAAATGTAAAGAACAAAACCTTCAACAAACAATAGCATTCTGTTATATATCTCTCCTCTACAGGATCAGCAAGTTGCAATTCTCTTGGTCAGCCTGACATCCGTCTGGTCAGTGTCAATGGGGCAGTGAAAGGGGATGGCTCAGACATGGTAGTCTCTAAGCTATCTGAACCATTTAGGAAGCAACTTCTAAGGGATCAGCATTCCATTAACAGATTAAGCAATAATGTTAAAATTAGTAAATAAAGTCATCAGGAATAGTTCAGCTCCTCAAACAGAATAAGACAGTGCACAAAAGAAGAATGGCAAAAAATGTCACTGAATTCTCTCTGCAGTCAGGCTAAGTTAGAATTTCCTAAGCATCTTCCAACATCGTCATTAGTCAAAGAATCGTACATCTACAGTTGATCCAATGGAAACTTAAAACCCAAAACTAAACTGTCTTTCACACGCCAATGATTGGCTCCTCTTCTCTTGTTGCCATCGTCAGGCTCATCAAGTGTCTCCTTTGTTTCAATCTTCACTCTAGTCAGTGCATCCATTTTTGATTCCTGGGAACATTTCAGTCTCTCACCTCAAGTTAACATTTGTACCTTTTCTAATACACGGTTGTACAAGCAGTTTTCTTGAGAAAGTTAAAGACATCTGCAAATTGTTTAGTCAGTGCAGTGTGAACAATGAAAGCATTAATTCCCTAGTCTCACAACACATTTTCCACCATTCATTAAACATTGCAGCTTGACACAAAGTTTTGCAAACTTGGCTCAAACCTCGCCAACTTATAGCCTAAAGTTGATAAAATTAATACATAACACAAATCCATTAATATGACATACTAGTACATTTTCCTCTACATGTGCACAATAATTAATAATAATATGCATTCACTAAACAATTACATCATTGATGACGGCCACTCAAGTGGGCACATTTTCCAAGTCACACATTATTTTCTATGTTAGCCTAATTCCATGCAAATTCTTACTTATTAATAAACAAAATCATTAGTAATTAATTCAGCTTTCATAATCCCTCCTCTGATGACTAAATATGTCATCACACTTTACATCATTCCATACAAAAATGTTGTTCACCCAAAAGTTTTATTCCCTATAACTTTAATTCTTCTTCACATTTTCTCTATGTATTTCTCCAAATTAATTTCTTCCCTCCTCTGATCATATCTCAGCTTCTTCATTTTAACCACATGATACAGTTTACAAATTCCCCATGCTCCAATCATAAAATTCACAATAATCAATATTATCTGTATTATTCTCAAAATTATAACTTTCCCTAGGTTGACCAGCCAATTTCCCACAGAAACAAAAACCTTTGGCAACCTTTTCCCAAACTCCAGGCTCTTTCAATTCTATCAAATCAGAGCTACTATTAGATAAAGTGCTATTAAGGCTTCTAACTTTCTTACTATTGTCCGGAATGAAAGTGTAACAATCGTGTGATTTCACCAATTTGCAAACTCCGCTCCCTTTTGCTAAAAGGATGTCTAACACAAGGCGGTTCTGAAGAGTCATAGATCTTACCAGAGCCATTTTGGTATTTATTAGGCTCATTGCCCCTGAACAACTAGTCACCATGTTATTTACAATAGTAGACAACTTTTGAATTTTAACTTCAAAATAACTCCCACAGAGGGAATCATTGCTCCAAATATGTCTCCACCCACGCCATAATAGGATTTTTACTTAGATCTAGCATGATGTAACCCTTGCAGGTTCTCAAGTTGATACATTTTTTGGAAGACTATCCCCCAGTAACATGTGCCATACCATCCTCTTGGGTGACAGTAATACGCATTTGGTCCACAAATGTAATAAACTCCTGGAATTGCTGGGTCTTGTCCGTTTAACATAAAAGTCCATTTACTCTGTATTAGACTTGGCATACTTGGCGTGGTCTCCCCTAACTTTTTGCCTCTGTTTGCCAGGTTGTTGATGTGTGCGGGACTCTGTTTTTGCTTTTTTGATACTCTGGGTACTTTAATACTGCTAACCAGTGATAAAGTGCAAGTGCTCCCAAGTAAAATGTATGTGTAAATTGGCTTAGCCATGATTGGCATATTTGATTTACTAGTAAGTCCCTAGTAAAGTGCACTAGAGGTGCCCAAGGCCTGTAAATCAAATGCTACTAGTGGGCCTGCAGCACTGGTTGTGCCACACACATGGGTAGCCCTGTAAACATGGCTCAGACCTGCCACTGCAGTGTCTGTGTGTGCAGTTTAAAAACTGACAATTTAACTTGGCAAGTCTACCCACTTGCCAGGCCTAAACCACCCCTTTTTATACATGTAAGGCACCCTTGAGGTAGGCCCTAGGTAGCCCCATGGGCAGGGTGCAGCATATGTTAAAGGTGGGACATATAATGATGTGTGTTACATGTCCTAACAGTGAAATACTGCTAAATTAAGTCATCACTGTTGGAAGGCCTATCTCTCTCATAGGTTAACATGGGGGTTGCCTTTAAATAACTTTAAAGTTCAGATTTCCTTTGGGGGCAGAATGAAATATGGAGTTCAAGGTCTCTGAACTCAGAATTTAAAATTACATCTTTGAGTGAAGTTGGTTTTCAGATTGTTAGTTTTCAGCTATTATAGCTATGCTGAAAACCAAAATCTCTTTTTGCAAAATATTTACACCTTTCAGTCTCTCTTCCCAGGACTTTATCCAAAATAGGTAACTTGTCAAAATCAGCACTTATTGTCACAATCGGTTTAGCAGCTTGTTAAATCAGTTCATTGAAAATGTCTCTTCTAGTTACTATCAATTGATTCTTTTTATTTTTCTTCATTTCATAGCTTTCCAAATTACAGCCCATTAATCTTCTTCACGTACCAACATATTGGTCTGGAATTTCACTGTTAAAACAAAAAGGCAAAAATGTACTGCCATTCAATTGTCCTTGCATAAGCCCATTCAGGACCAGCGTACATCCTGTTTGCAATTTGTTTCCTTTTCAATCCTCGATCTCCATTTAACTCTCCATCACTCAAATCTTCTTTTTTTGTTATGTCTATTTTCTCTTCAATCGTTGTCACTGTAATTGCTTTTTTTCTCTTGGATTGGGTTTTTGGCCACTTATCTCCTTTCAGTGGACCCTTCGTCAGTGCTCTTTTTAACTTTGAACTTCCAATTTCTTCTAGCTCTGTAGGATCTTGACTTGAGGTACCTGTGCCTTTTGTCAGAGGAGTCGGATTGTTTTTGACTTTGACCCTCTTCAACCCCTTCCACTTCTTTGGAGTCTGTTATTTGCTATGTTTGTCCTTCAAGATCATCTGCTTCTGGGAGAGCCCTCCTCTGACTAGACTCTCCTACTGTCTCATATGAGGTTGGTTCGCTGTTATCCTCCTGTGTGTCTTCCACTTCGTCTCTCACAGGAGTGCCTGAACCACCTTCGGTCTTCTTAGATTCAGTCTCTGATTCTCCGGTTTCATGCTCCTTCTCTG
The DNA here is from genome assembly GCF_031143425.1 of Pleurodeles waltl. Taxonomy (NCBI): domain Eukaryota; kingdom Metazoa; phylum Chordata; class Amphibia; order Caudata; family Salamandridae; genus Pleurodeles; species Pleurodeles waltl. Next base: position 803,035,107 of record NC_090442.1, on the reverse strand, counting down.
GAGAGCTTCCAGAAGATGTTGGTACTCTCAACAACTCATCTTCATTGTCCAGAGGACAGGGTGCTTTCCGAGTATGCCTTGCATGAATCCAATTCGGGACTCCTGCACACTTCACAGCTCTAGTAGTAACCAGTACTACTTGGTACGGGGTTTTCCACTGAGGCTCCAAGCAAGTCGTCCTCACATGTTTTCTGATAACAACCCAGTCTCCTGCTCTCTGGTTGTGGCTTTGATCTTGAGACAGTGGTGGCTTCCACCTGATGACAGAAAGAGCGAACTGCATCAGCCAGACCCTTGCAGTAGTCCAAAACCATATAATCTGTTATATTCACAAGAGCATTCGCAGGAACTGCCGGCAACCTCATTGCTCTGCCCATGAGGATTTCAGGTGGGCAAGTCTAGTCCTCCCGTTCAGTGTGTTTCTCATACTCATCAGAACTAGCGGTAGTGCGTCTGGCCATTTCAGATTTGTGGACGCACACATCTTTGCAAGTCTTGGATTCAAGGTACCATTAATCTGTTCAACAAGTCCTGACGCTTCAGGGCTGTAGCTACAATGCAACTTCTGCTCAATGCTTAAAGCTGAACATAGCAATTTGGTTACTTTATTGTTGAAGTGACTTCCTCTATCTGATTCTAAAGAGACCGGAAACCCAAAGTGAGGTATCAGTTCCTTAAGCTGTAGTTTTGCTACAGTAAGACTATCATTTCTTTGTGTGGGGTAAGCCTCAATCCAATGGCTAATAATGCGCACAATCATCAGCACATATCTCAATCCTCCACACACAGACATATCAATAAAATTCATCTGCATCCTGCTAAATGGACCTCCTTCTCTTGCAATGTGGCTCAAATTGACCACGGTTCTCTTTCCCACGTTCATCTGCTGAAAAGCGATGCAATGGTGGCAAACTGCTTCGGAAACCTGTCTACATTTTGGATTGAATCAAAACTGTTTAAAAGTATGAATCATGGCATCTCTTCAAACATGTGCTTGACCATGATTATATCACTTGTCTCTCTCCTGACACCCAAACATAGTCTTCGTACTGTACACATTTAAATTTTGCCAAAGTTCTTTTCTTGTCTTTATCAACATTATTCTGAAGCTCTTTCAACTCTTCCCAAGTGTCAATCACATTCAATACAAAATTGGTACAAGGTTCTTCCTTCAGTGACAATTCCCATTTGTCTCTGAAGGATCTACAATTCAGGGCGCAAAATCTTGCGACTTGATCCACGTATCTTTTAATGAATTTCTAACTGGTGAACCAGAAGAGGTCAGGAAACCTCTCTGTGACCATAACTGGCCAAAGTCATGGACTATTCCAAATCCATACTGGCTATCAGTATAAATGGTAACTTCAAGTTGTGCAGAAACATGGCATGCTCTAGTAAGAGCCACTAATTCAGCTACTTGAGCAGAATACACTCCTCAAAGCCAGGATGCTTCAATTATACCAGAAATTGTGCACACAGCATAGCCTGCCCTCAGTGTTCCCATGTTGTCCCTTAAATAAAAAACATCAACAAAAATATTTTGGTTGTTTTCTTCCAACGAGTATCCTTAATGTCTTGGTTTTGTGTACAAATCAGTTATTTCCAGACAGTCATGTTCAACTTCCTTCAATTTATAAATTTCAACATTTTCGTTTGGAATCAAAGTTGCTAGGTTAAGCACTGTACACCTTTTCAATGTTACATACCGTGACCCTTCGATTGCAGTCTTGAATCGAGTCTGTCTGGCATTGGTTAAATGTTGGGTCTTAGTCTGAGTAAGCAAAACTTCAATAGAGTGAGAGACCATGACAGTTAAGGGATGTCCCATCACAATGTTCTCACTCTGCGTGAGGCTCAGTCCAACCGCTGCTACTGTGCGCAAACAGCCTGATAGATCTACTGCGACTGGGCCCAAAGTAGCTGAAAATATGCTACTGGACGGTTTACACCACCATGGACTTGTGTCAAAACAGGCAAAGAACATGTATCACGCTCATGACAAAACAACATGAAAGGTTTGGTGTAGTCAGACATTCCCAAAGATGGAGCTGTGCACCGGCTCTCTCTCAATTCAGTAAAAGCTTTCCTACAGGCTTGGTCCAGCACTAAGGGATCAGTAATGTCTTTGTGAATCAGCTTCTGCAATGGCTTTGGAATGATTGAAAAGTTGGGAATCCACTGCTGACAATAGCTCACCATTCCCAGAAACATTCTGTCATTGCTCTGTGTGACAGGGGGATTCATCTGTAATATAGCTGTAATCCTCTCCCTGGAAATTTCCCTAGCTCCATTTTCAATTTGGTGACCCAAATGCTTTACTTCCTTTTAACAGTACTGTAATGTTGCCAGGGACACTTTATGTCCATCCTTCCACATGTGATTTAACAAGGCGATAGTGTTATACTTGCATGACTCTCTTGTCTTTGACACAATCAACAGATCATCAATGTACTGTACTAAGGTCGATTGGAAAGGTAATTCTAATGACTCCAGAATCTTTTTCAGTATTTGATGGAAAATGGATAGTGACTCTGAAAACCCTTGAGGAATTCTGCACCAACAGTAAACTCTGTCAAAGACTTTAAAGCAAAAGAGAAATTGGCAATCTTCATGAAGAGGTACAGAAAATAATTCTAGTGACAGGTCTACTAGGGTGAACCATTCAGCATCGCATGAGATCTGAAACAGTATCACTGCTGGATTTGGCACCACCGGACAACATTGTCATTTACTTTCCTCAAATCCTGAATCCAAAATTTTCCACAGGGTTTCTATAAAACTCATTAATGGTGAGTTACATGGTGCTACTTAGTCATTCTTTTAAAACACCTTGTTTTACAAATTCTGCAATTAGAGGTGCAATCCCTTCATCTTAACTGTTCCCTGTACATCAAAGGGTACATCTTGTATTCCAAAGACTGGCAAAAAACTGATCAAAGGGTACTCCTCATTCACTGTATCACAGCCTGTTTCATCAAGCAATTCACCTTCATCATCACTGTTTGTCTGGATGTCTATACCATCGTTTGAGCAAGTGATCAAACATCATGTTTTGCAGAGCAAGTCTCTTCCTAGTAAGAATACCGGACTTGAATCACAGACTACGAATTTGTGTAATCCTTTAAAGTTTCCAATTTTAACCTAAACTGGTTCTGTAATCAGGTTTGTGAAATACTGGTTTGCAACTCCTATGATCTGCATTGTTTTTCCTGAAGGAGATACATTTGGAACTTTGGCAGTCATCACTGTAGAGCATGTAGCTCCTGTGTCAACTAAAAATTAGACTTTGTGACCCATAACCTTTCCCTTCACATAGGGACCCTCCTGATCTACTTCTAATGAAACTGCTAACACACATTCCTCCTCATCTGAACTCTCACTCACCCAGTCATCGTTCGCTTCATCCTCACTGTGTAGTGGGTATTGGTGTATTGTGTTAATAGTCTGGTTAAGCCTTTGACCTGTGACCTGCTGAGGAAGCATCAGCTGCTGCTGCTCCTTTGGGGCTTGAGGTATCTGAATCTGCTGCCTAGGTACCATTTGGACTTGGGGTTGCATTGCTGTGACTGACGCATCTGCAACCATGGTATTTGTATTTGCTGCATAGGCTGAAAACCCTGCATTGGGATCACATTACTTTAGAAATTTTGATTTTGACCTCTCATCCTTGGTCCTCTCATATTTGGAAAAGAATTGATCTCGCTCATCTGCTGAACAACATCATCCTGACCCACCATCGGACACTCCCGCTTCTAATGTCCAAGGCCTCCGCAAGTGTGACAGGGTAACATCCTCTTCATCCCTCACGTGTCATTCTGAATAACAACTGTATTCAAATCTGCACCGCAGTTCACATTTCCAATTCCACCACAACCTCTACCTTTCATCTGGTTTTGTAACCATGCATTTTTCTGTTGCGGAAAACTTCCCTGAAATCCTGTCTGTGTCGCTTCAATCTGCATCACCATTGCCTTCTCTTTCAACTTTCTCTGTTTCAACTCAATTTTGTCACTACAATACTTTGTATACTGGAAAAATTCATCAATCGGCTTTGCTTGCCAACAAGTCAAATGATTCTTAATCATCTGGCTAATTTCAGGTCTCAACCCTTCAACAAACCTGAACCCAAAATGAATCACATATTTTGGCTCAATTGTTTCTGTCCCACTGTAATGTTAAATGCCTGAAGTAATCGCTCATAGTATGCATGTATTGGCTCTTTCCCTTCCTGAGCTGTCCTGTCTATTATCTGCCAATCAATATTCCTGACCGAAATTATCGTTTTCAAAAATTCAGTCACCTTATAGTAATATTTCATTACTTCAGGAGATGGTGCACCTGTAGCTGTATCTCTCTGAGGTTCTTTCATTGGCCAATCTACAGTCCTCTTGCATTCGACCCATAAGTCTGCTGGAACTACTATTTCTAACAGGGTGTTCAAATCCTCACACAAGCATTTTGCAAGCTTCACAAATCTATCCATTTGCTGATACCATTCCACTGGCTTCTCTCTCAATCTGGGATAATCATTGGTAAATGATATGTCACTCCTGCTCCAAGGAACATGAACTAAAATTCCCTCCCAGAATTTCTCTCATTCGTAATATTTTCACTGGGTCTTCAATCTGCTGCACATTTGCAGTATGATTCCCAGAATCCCTTTTATTCTCGTCTCTTTTCTTTACCTATAGGCCTTCCCACTTGTCTGATGCTCCCCATGTTTGAATGTTCTGAAATAATTCTCTAATGTGAATTTTCATTCCCGGTATTCTCATGTTCTCAAAATCCTTTGAGTTAAACTCTAACCTGTAACTTCACTTTAAATGATTTGTTTTCTCAATTTCTACGTCATGTTTCTCTGTCAGAATTGCTCATTTCTGCTGAACTATTCCTGCTTTGTTGGTGATCAGTTTGCACAAATAAAGTAACTCCTCTTCATGGTATGAATCAATTCTGCCTATTCACATCATTCCTTCAATTACTTCTTCTGCTTCTAGTCTAAGCCTGGTCGAATTCAGAGCACTTCCTCCACTGGAATCTCCTTGTGTGCTACTTAACTTTTCCAACCATTCAGTTAGCTGCTGAGCTCTTAAACTTTGTAATGAAATGTTGTAATTGTTTACACCTGGCACTTGCTGTAATGTTAGGCATGGGATCCCTGGTGTCACAATGCTTGGATTGGAACCTATTTTGAATCTCCATTGATTATTTTTAAGCAGTTCTAAAAGAACTCAAATCTATCAATAGCCCTGTTCCATCAAATGTCAGTCTTATGGAAGTCATCATTCTTGCATTTTCATTAGCCCTTTGTATGCTTGGACTCAACATTTTCTGTTCACTGCTCTTATTGTTCCCCTGGGTGAACAATGACATAACTAGACCTATGGTAACTTGTACTGACACAGGATCTGGACTTGGTCGGACATTTGAATCTATGGGGTACATTACTTCTGTATTCTGACTTATCAGCACAGACATCTCCGTCTGGGACCCTGTTAAGAGGATGTATCTCGGGATCGTCTGTTTGTTCTGGAGACATTAAAGTGGTCATTATGACAAATGGCAGTCACTAGTAAAGTGGTGGAAATGCCGCCAAAGTATGACCATGGTGGTGATAACTCCCATAGACATTCAATGTACCACACCAACCGCCAGGCTGTTAACACCACTGAACACGGCAGTAGCCATCAACAGCCAGGCCGAAGACAAGGTACAGCCCACCATATTATGACATAGCAAACTGCTACAATTTCAGGGGCGGTACCAGCGCCATCAAAACCCTGGTGGAAACAGACCACAGAAGACAAAAGACTCACCATCAGAGACACAGAGAAGACCAACACTGCCATGGAATGGAACTTCCAGTCTTCCTGATGCTCATCTACGCCATGCTCCACCCGGAATACCAATGTCGATGAAGACGATGACGGTGAGTACAGCCACCTGGCACACAAGGGAGGGAGGGAGGAAAACGAGAATGACACAAACTTGCCTCTCTTAGTTGGTGGTGTGGGCAACTTCCCTTTTTTGTGTGATGAAGTGGTATCCTTCTCTCTCTTGTGTGATGGAGTGGGATCCTTCCCTCTCTTGTGTGATGGAGTGGGATCCTTCCCTCTCTTGGGTGCTGGAGTGGGATCCTTTCCTTTCTTGCCTCCATGACTAATAGGTGCGTCCTCTGTCCCCGTGGACTGTTTGGCTGAGGTGCTGGGTTGGGTCGTTGTGACCCTGCTCTTAGAGGCAGTACGGGGGTGAAGGGCGAGGGAAGAGGTCAAGTTGGGCAAGGAACAGCTTCTGAAGGACTTTGGGGTGGGATGAGGAAGAGGGATGGGATGGAGGTCGAGGGTGTGGTTGTTGGAGGTGTATGTCTACTGGACTTGGGTGCAGGTGCATGGGTAGTGTGCTGATGTGAGGTGGATGGCTGTTGGGTGTCTGAGTGCATGTGTTTGTGTCTCTTAGGAAGGAGCAGACAAGGTGGGAGAGGACACAGGGGATGCGTGGATGGATGTTGTGTAGGTGTCTGCAAGTGAGGTGTGTGTGTTGCTTGGTGTGGTGATGGTGTTGGTGGCTGTTTATGCAGTGCATGCAGGTGTGAGTGTGGATGTGTAGGAGGCTGGCTTGGTTTGTAGTGGGTACCTAAGGTACTTACACCTTATACCAGGTCCAGTTATCCCGTATTAATAAAATGTAGGCTGTAGCAGAGCAGCTTAGGCTGAACTAAGAGACATGCAAAGCTCCTGCAATACCACTATAGTTACAGAGTACTTATACACAATAAAAGACAATACTCAGTGTTACTAAAAATAAAGGTACTTTATTTTAGTGACACAAGTCCAAAAATATCTTAGAGGTAATACTCCTTCTGCAGGTAAGTATTATACACAATATATACATTAGAGACCTAAATCAGGTAAGAAAATAGTCATAGTATAGTGCAAACAGTAGAAAATACAACAGAATGCAATAGGCCCAGGGGCAACACAAATCATATACTAAGAAAGTGGAATGCTAATCAAAAATTCCCCCCTAGGCAAGTGTAGTGTGTAGAGGGGCGCTGGGAGTGTTAGAGAACACCAAAGCTAAGTAAAATACTACAACCCAAAGCCCAGGAAAGTAGGATTAAGTAAAGTACTGCAAGTTTCCACAGGACACACTACAAGTCGTTATAAGAGTTATTGCAAGAACCAAGCAAGACTGCCAGCAACAAATTGTGGATTCCTCGACCTGAAGGTCTTTTAAGATAGGAGACCAAGTCCAGAAGTCACAGAAGATTCCAGGAAGGACAGGAGCCCATGACAACCTAGAAGATGGTGCAAAAGAGGATTATCCGGTTAGAAGAAGTCTGCAGAATAGCACCAAAGAAGAGGGCTGCAGGTTCCTGCATGGTGCAGGAGATGTCCCACATCAAGATGTTGGATGCAGGCTGTTTGCACCGCTGGAATCGTCCAACAAGCCTTGGTTCAAGCAAGATTGCAGTTTGCATCAAAATGGTGCTGCCTGGACCCAGGTGGGACCTGTGGGCATCAACCTGGACTGAGGAGGCAGAGGGGGCTCCCAACACTGGAGAGAGCCCACAGATGACCAGGCAGCACCCACAGAAGTCCCAGGACAAAGGGACAAAGAAGGTGCAAAATGCAGTTGGTGCAGCACAACAAGAGAAGGTCCCACACCGCAGGAGAATAACTCAGCGAGTTGTGCATTGCAGGATGGAGTCCTGGGGACCTCTGCTACACTGTGTATGAAGGATGCTTGGAAGAATTTCACAGAAGCCCAAGGAGCTGGAGATGACGTGATGCACAGGGGTACTGTCAAAAATCAAGAAGGCAAGCTCTTACCTCCTCCAAATTTGTATAGCTGGGCCTTAGGACTGTGTGGGTCGTGTTGGTCCACCACCTGTGTTCCAGGGAGCATGTTCATTGTCAGGAGAGAAGCCCCAGAGGACCGGTTGTCGTCGCAGAAGGTGCCTGCAGGAGCAGGGAAGTGACACCGTCACTCCACGGGAGATTCCTTCGGTTCTTCTGGTGCAGGGTGAAGACAAGGAGTCCTCAGAGCATCCAAACCTTGTAAACTGTTGCAAATGCTGGCTGGAGCTGAAGTTGCAGGTCACAGGAGTCGTCCTGGATACTTTATTGCAGCTACAACGGTTCCTGGAGCAGTCTGCGGTTGATCCAATGGTCAGAATCTGAAGCAGAGGATGCAGAGGATTTCTGGAGTCTTGCAAGCTGAATCTGAAGAGACACCCACTGCAGAGACCCTAAATAGCTTTGAGAGGGGGATTGTCTACCTACCCAGGTATGCACCTGTCAGGAGGGGTCTCTAGTGTCACCTGCTGGCACTGGCCACTTAGAGATCTCCAGAGTGTCCCACACCTTGGAAAACAAGATGGCTAATGCCAGGGACACACTGGAGGAGCTCTGGGCACCACCCCTGGGGTGGTGATGGACAGAGGAGTGGTCACTCCCCTTTCCTTTGTCCAGTTTGGTGCCAGAGCAGGGACTGGGGGTCCCTGAACCATGGTAGACTGGCTTATACAAGGAGGACACCATCTGTGCTTTTCAAAGCATTTCCAGAGGCTCTAGTAGGCTACCCCTCCCAATTCTGTAACATCTATTTCTAAACGGAGAGGGTGTAACACCCTCCTTCCAAAGGAAATGCATTGCTCTGCCTTCCTGGGACTGAACTGCTGAATCCCCAGGAGGGCAGACACCTGTCTGTAAGGTGGCAGCAGCTGAGGTTGCAGTGGAAACCTCAGTGAGCTGGTTTGACAGTCCAGGGGGTCCATGGTGGAGCTCCCAGGATGCATGGGGTTGAACCCCAATACAAGATGTGAAATGGGGGGACAATTCCATGATCTCTGATCTAGACATCTCGCAAATCCATAATCAGAGTTACTATTGTGAATCTACAGATAGGTATTGACCTATATATAGTGCACACGTGTAATGGTATCCCCGCACTCATGAAGTCTGGGGAATTGGCCCTGGACAGCGTGGGGGCACCTTTGCTATTGCAAGGGTGCCCTCACACTTAGTAACTTTGGACCGAACCTTCAGTAAATGAAGGCGACACATATAGGTGACTTATAAGTTGCTTAAGTGCAGTGAAAATGGCTGTGAAATAGTGTGCACACTATTTCACTCAGGGTGCAATGGCAGTCCTGAAGAAAGGTTTGTCTGAGCTCCTCATAGGTAGCAAAAGAAATGCTGCAGCCCATAAGGATCTCCTGGAACCCCAATGTCCTGGGTACCTAGGTACCATGTACTAGGGACTTATAAGGGGGGTCCAGTGTGCCAATTGGAATAGGAATATGAAGTCACTAAACTATAGTGAATAATTTGGAAGTAGATAGAGCATAAGCACTGGAGTTCTGGTAGCAGAACCTTGGTGGCACAGTTAAGCACTACTGACACACACATTATGCCACAAACTATGAGCACTGGGGTCCTGGCTAACAGGATCCCAGTGAGACAGGTGAAACGTACTGACAAACAAGCAGAAATTGGGGGTAACATGCCAAGAAAGGTGGTACTTTCCTACAGGATGTGACAGTGAGGGAGGAGGAAGAGGAGGAGGAGGGGGGGGACAGTGGAGGCACTGGATGTTGTTGTGTGCAACTGTCTGTGTTTGTGTGAGTGCTTGTGGCCTGAAGTGCGCTGCCTGTGTTTGTCTGTGCCACTCTTGTGTGATGTTTTGTGTGCATTATTGTCTGTATGTGTGTATCGGATGGGTTGGGGTTGAGGAGATTGGGACGGGGAAGTGGTAATTGGAGGGGGACGGTATGAACAGGGACAATGGCTTCCATCAGAGAGGAGGCCAGAGCCTGGAGTGATCTCTGTTGGGCCACCAATCCACAGTGAATTCCCTCCAGGAATGCATTGCATTCCTGCATCTGGGATGCCAGCCCCTGGATGGCATTCGCTATGGTTGACTGCCCTATAGAGATGGATCTCAGGAGTTCAATAGGCTCCTCACTGAGGGCAACAGGGCTCCCTGGGGCAGGGCCTGACGTGGCTGGGGCCAAGGAGATGCCCACCCTCCTGAGTGAGCAGGCACGGGCAACTCGGTGAGGGGCTACTGGGAGGGTGGTGCTGGTATGGGGTGGCATCTGAACCTGTAGCTGGGTTGGTCCCAGAGGTGTCTGTCACCACCAGGGAGCTTCCATCAGCGGAGGAATCTAAGTCAGTGTTGTCACCTCCTACTCCCCTCTCCCTCAGTCCCACTGGTCCCCTCGGCATCGTTAGACTCTACCTCCTGGGTCCTGTGGGATGCAGCTCCCTCTGTCGCCAGTGCCCCTGCTCCTCCACCAGCTGATGCTAATGCACACATGGCCAGGATGACAGAAGAAAAAAGGGGGGGAGAGAGAAAGCACTGGGTCAATTACAGCACCAACACTACAGATAGCATACACATTACTATCACACACAGGGATCAGGATTGAGCACCATGCATCGCACTGGTATTCCATTGGCTAGGTGCCACAGCCAGATGTAAGCCAACCCCTGCCAACTGAAACCCTTCTGGGAGTCACTAAGCCCTGTCTGACATGGAATGCAACCTAGTTAGGCTACCAGATTTAGCAATACACCCATTTCCCTTGAGCTGGATCATGCTGTGATCTCTGACCTGGCATTAAGGGGCACCCACTAACTGACACTCACCACCAGGATCCCATGCCACCTACCAATTGTAGTTGTAATGCCCACTGTACTCACTCCCTTCTGGCTGCTGTGATATCCTCAAGTGCCAATCCAGCTCTGGGTAGGCCACCACCAGTATGTGGGCCATCAGGGAGGTCAGGTTTCGATGGGCACCCCGCTTTCGCTGGGAGGCCATCCCCACCTGGGCCTCCGCGGTCTTCTGTGTCCAGTGTCTCAGGTCCTCCCACCTTTTCATACAGTGGATGTTCCACCTGCTGTAGGCCCCAGGATCCACATGTCCTTGGTGATGACACAGCACAATTCCTTCTGATGGGCGCTGACCTGCAGAGGAAACACAGACAGGAGGACATCATTACACATACATCCAGCCTGTCACACATATGGCCCAAATCCCATTTCCATCTCCATTGGCACACACATCACCCAGCGCCCACCATGTACAATACCACCAGCCATACCACCCCAAATGACACGATGCTTGCACACACATCTCCATGAAACATTGTCACATGCATCGTGCCCAGGGTATACTCACCTGTTGGTCTGTAGCCCCATACAGCTGTCCATACTGGGTTAGGACCACGTCCACCAAGTGCTCCAACTTCTCCGAAGTGAAGGCAGGGGCCCTTTCCCCAGTCACACGGGCCATGGCAGGATCTAGACACAGGTCACAGCAGCACACACGGTGTAGGTGTTGTCCGGTGGAAAGTCAGGAATCAGAAAAGAGCAGTCATGTCAGCTGCGGTGTACACCGCCATGGCTGCCGGTGATCGCTATTGGTCACTGTACTCCATAGAGCCCCATATTAGCCAATGAGGAATAGCACGGCGGTGCAAGACCACCTTCCGCTATAACGCCCAATGCCAGTGGAGTTACCTCACTTCCACCTATCCCTACTTATAGGACGGGAGGTTGCCATTTTATGGTGGTGGACAAAATTCAGATAATCGAGAACTGCGTCATTTCTATAATTTGCACACACATTGCCATTTCCATTGTCCCATCACATTAATGCTCTATGTACACTGAGGTGGTGGTTCCGTTGTTCAAATTGTAACACCCTACTCACTCTTGTGTCCCTGAGATACCTACCACAGCGGCGGAATAGGAGGAGGAGACAAGACCCCGTGTACAGACCGCTTGTGGACTTGGCTACCCTGGAGGACAGGCACATAATACTCAACTATAGACTGGACACAGCCACTATCACAGAGCTGTATGCTCAATTGGAGCCTGATCTGAAACCTCCTACCCGTCATCCCACTGGGATCTATCAGTGCTCCATTTCCTGGCAACTGGTTCTTTCCAAGTGACAGTGGGCTTGGCAGCAGAAAAGTCACAGCCAATATTCTCAATCATGCTGGCAAGGGTTTTGGCTGCCCTGGTGACACATATGTGCAGCTACATTGCTTTCCCCCTGGTGGAAGATTTGGCCAATGTGAAGGCAGGATTCTATGCAATGGGACATATATCAATATTATTGGGGTGATTGACGCTACGCATGTTTCATTTGTCCCCCCCCCCACCAGAACATCACTTAACACCCTCGGCACAACTCAAACCACAAAACACCCATGTCCCCACTAAGGCAGCCCCGTTTCACTGATGAGGAGTTGCGGGTCATGGTAGACAAAATCGCCAGGGTAGAGCCATAGCTGTTTGGTGCACAGGTCCAGCAGATATCCATTGCCAGGAAGATGGAGCTATGGCAGAGAATTGTAGACAAGGCAAACTCTGTGGGAACCTATCCACGTGCAGGAGATGACATAAGGAAGAGGTGGAAGGACCTACGGGGAAGGTGCTTGCAATTGCATCCAGGCACCACATTGCCGTCATGAAGACTTGCGGTGGAACACCACCTCCTCACCCACAGTTGATAACATGGGAGGAGAAGGTCTTGGCTATCCTGCATCCCGAGGGTCTCAATGGAACAACTGGAGGGCTGGACAATGGTAAGTCACCCATACTTCTCTACCACCATGTACACCTGCATGGCATGCCTCCGCATCATCCCAACTCCTTTAACTCAATCCATCACAAACGTAGAACCACCCCCATTACCACCCTCAACAATTTTCCCCTGCATGCCCAACCCACTTAAATCACACCTCTCCAAGGTCATCATTTACACATAAGCAATGCATGGTCACCATGAAGCACTACCAATCCCACAATGCATCACCATACACAAACCAAAGGTAGCAAAACAACATCCATCCCATAGGGAAACCCATGAATGCTGAACATGTATCTGAGGATGAAATTAACAACAGTCATACATGTCCACAGGTACCCCAACCAATGTCAGCCAGCAGCATGTGCCACGTCTACTCAGTCCTCCACCAGAAGAAGGCCCCAGTGATGACAACTACTCTGGATGTCTGGATCTGGAAGATCTTCCTGGCCCATCTGGTAACACTGGTCAGTCAGACACCACAAGCAACACTCAGTCCACCTTAGAGCACCCCACATCGGACTCCACAACAACAGCAGCCACCTAACGTCACCAAACCTCTGTCCCCAGGAGACGTAATTCAACAGTGTGCCCACCTGTACAGGGACCAGAGTCATCACCTCTCAGGTAAGATGAAGAAGGTCCTGGTGTCAGTGGGAGTGGGCACACAGTTCACCGGACCCAGGCGGGGGGGCTAGGCCACTGGGAAGATATCTGTGCACCAAACTACAGGTGGTACATAATGCTGCAGCACGTTTGCTCTTTAATCTGCCTAGGACCACATCAGCTAAAAAAGCTCTGATTGAACTGCACTGGCTTCCAGTGGCAAAAAGGATAAAGTTTAAGGCTCTTTGCTTCTTCCGCAGAGCTTTATATAAAAGGATCCTCATTATCTAAAATCATTAATTTCACTATACACATCCAAAAGAGTTTTGAGATCGGCCTCTAAAGCCCTGGTAGTGGTACCCAAAGTAAAGAGAACATCATGGGGAGGAAGATCCCTGAAGTACCAGGGAGCCAGACTTTGGAACTCTTTACCCACGAATATTCGCATGATGAATCAGGAGACTGAATTTAGGAAAGCCATTAAAACCTGGCTATTCTAAATTCTTCTAAGTTCCCCCTCTCCAGTGAAGTCTGAGATTCCTCCAGTATGTTCTAAACTGTTCAAACTGATCAGCGCTACGAGACCTCCGGGTAGCTGGTGCTATATAAGTCGCAATAACATAACATAACATAAAATAACAAGGGGTGTCCAAAACAGGGAACCGATTTCCCAGGATTCACTGTCACGAGTCCTGGCAGCACATCAGAAATCCCAGGACAGGATGGGCATGGTACTTACCACCTTGCAGGCAAACCAGAGGCTGCAGAGGGAACACCACCATGAGGTCATGCAGCAGTTGCAGGTAGACAATGCCAACATGGCCTCCATTGCAAGGGTTCTCAGTGAAATTGCTACTATCATGCTTGAGTCTACAACACACCAGCTAGCCCCTTTCACTCGCCAGAGTACTGACCAGCCTCTGCACTTAGTGGACTGCAGGACCGCCACAGGACTCACAGCCCAGCAGCACCCCTCCCCCTGTAGCTGAGGAACCACCCTCAAACATTCCCTGTGAGCCACAAATGGTCCTGCCGAAAACCCAGAATATATCCATATTTGCTCCTGTTACACTCACGGCTTAAAAAATCTGGTTACCGACAGGGCGGCTCTGAGTTTCCTTCAGCAGTTTGAAATCGTCATGTTGCAGGAAACATGGTGCATGGAGCCGATAGAAATTTCGGGTTATTCTGGGATAGACATTTCTGCAAAACAACCTAAAAAACATGGACACCCCATGGGGGGCCTCACAACGTACTGCTACCAATAAAAATGGAACATCGGGCGCCATCAGGCAACAATAGAACTTTACTATTGATCAACATAGACGTACACCCTAACAAAACCCAAAACAGTGAAAACATTGAAACACTGATCAGTATTCTAAAAACACTGCAGAAACAAAACAAGGACGCAACCCTCATTTTTTCTGGCGATTTCAACCTTGATTTGAGAAAAGGCAGCTCAAAATACCCTAACAGAACATGCACATATACAAAGTTTGAAACCCTGGGTTTGCGCTGCCTGACGCCACTCCCTGAGGACACCTCATCCGCACAAGTAACCTTTTCAAGTGGTACAAAAAAATCCAACATTGACTTTACATTAATAAACGAAACCGCATTGCCATTAGTTTCTGCATATAGGATCCAACAACGCACAGAGAGCGATCACTTTCCACAACTTATTAAGATCCGGAATGAATGGAATCGGCTCCCCACTGCCAATATCATAATTTCAGCCCCAGTGACTTATGATACAAAAAAACTGAAATGGAAGGGGCCGGGCCTCGACAAAGTAATGCAAGAAGTGTACCGCAGTGCAGGCACAACTAAAGAGCTCAAAGAATCACTAAGAGTGCAGGAACTAGAAGACACCCCCAAGGAAAACGAGTGATCGCTTGGACGTACTTGTGTGATTCTTTAATAAATACATTTTCCTTCAAAAAACGTCTCCCAATTTCGGTCATAGAGTCAAAAAACAAAGTCAAGATTCGCAAAGCAGAAAAGCCATGGTTCAACAGGACATTGCGCAATCTGAAAAATCAAGTCTCTAGAGAATCAAAAATAGTCCAAAAGGACGTACACTGGGGGAGGAAATCTGATGATACAAGGCTTTCCGAATTAAGAGCCAAATATAAGAAAAACTGCTGGATGGCAAAACAGAGTTATCATGAGGATCTGTGGACCAAGCTGCTTATGTCCAACAAACAGAAAAACAGCAAAAAGATCTGGGAACTAATAAAGGGATTAACTAAGGGACAAAATCGACACACAAATGCAGGTATTGATGCAGCCACATGGGAAGCCCACGTACAGACAATGTTCTCACTCCCAGAGCACCATGCGAAGGAGGAGGACTCACAGATAGCCAATGACTTAAGCAAGATTAATTTTGGCTTCAGAGTGACAACACAAACAGACTTATCTCTAAATAGAAACGAAGGAAAGCACTCAATAATGACCATTGACATAGAAATGCTGATAAGCCTTATCAAGAAAAGAAAAATGGAAGGGGCAGCAGGTCAGAACGGTATTCCGAACGCCTTGTTTAGAGGAGACCCTTCATTCTGGGCGTATTATTTGGCACTGCTTTTTAACGATCTCCGAGGCACTACGGGTCTCCCAGGTGCATGGAAAGGCAGCATTATTCACCCTATAAACAAAGCAGGTAACCCCGCAAATCCTTCAAATTACAGGCTAATAGCATTGATAGACGTGGAAGCAAAACTCTACGCATCCTGCCTACTGCAACAACTAGATGAATGGATTCATAATAGACAACTAATTCCACAATGCAAGACAGGTTTCAGAGCTGGTAACAGCTTGATTCCACCAACCTGGCAACCCTGGCCCTGCTGGGAAACAAAGCCAGGCTGAAGAAAAAAAGGCTACTTGCATGCTTTATTGATCTAAAAGCAGCTTTTGCTTGCGTACTAAGAACCCGCCTATGGGAGAAACTGAAAGGCTGGGGCTTACCATGCAGCCTTCTTTGCGTAATGATGGACTTGTGCACGACTGTACGACGAAACAACGACTGCAAAAAAAACTACTGCCTTAACAACGAGGTCGGAACACCAACCTCGTTGCTACTACTAATGATTTTACCACGAATGCCATAACAACGATATTTCGTTGTAAAGGCATTCCTGATAAAATCATTAGCAATAGGCACCATTCACCCTACATCTCTCACCCCACCCCCCCAACCCCACCCCAAAACCTAAAACCCCCTGATCCCCCACCCACTCCCCAAAACCAAAAACGCCCCACCCCCCCAAACCCACCCCAAAACCTAAAACCCCCTGACCCCCCACCCACTCCCCAAAACCAAAAACGCCCCACCCCCCAACCCCACCCTAAAACCTAAAACCCCCTGACCCCCCCACCCACTCCCCAAAACCAAAAACGTCCCACCCCCCAACCCCACCCCAAAACCTAAAACCCCCTGACCCCCCACCCACTCCCCAAAACCAAAAACGCCCCACCCCCCAACCCCACCCCAAAACCTAAAACCCCCTGACCCCCCACCCCCTCCCCAAAACCTAAACCCACACTTACCTTCGCCAAGTCCCTTCTTTGTACCTTAACCACGCATGTTCGTTGTACAGAACATACGTAGTTAAGGCACAAAAAAACAAAGTTGTGGTTAAAAAAAGCGCTGATGCGCTTTCGTTAACCACGACCTTCGGAAAAAAAAAGTCGTAAAAAAGGATGTTTCCCCTTGTGCACAGGTACTTGGGCGCAAGTAAAAATTGGAGGGGGCAGACACCTCACCAACAGAATATTAACAGCAAAAGGACTTAAACAAGGGTGTGTATTGGCTCCCACGCTGTTCAACTTATATCTTGCAGATCTAGCCGAGGATCTAGCTCCTGTAAATAGCCACCCGCTTGTATTGGCCAAGAAAGGAATTGCATGGCTACAGTACGCAGACGACATAGTTCTACTCAGCCAAACACCTGTTAGGCTACAGCATAGCATTGATGCATTTTATACATACATAACAATGCAAGGCCTAGAATTGAATTTGAGTAAAACTAAGGTTGTCCGCCTAGTTGACTGGAAGTTTAAATCTGCTTCATGGTTCATAAACGGATCCCGGGTGGAGGTTGCACCCACATACAAGTACTTAGGATTCACTGTGGACTGCCTCCTGACTTTCAAGCCGCAGCTTGCTGTCACTCAAGCAAAAGCCCTCTCATTGACCTATGGTTTTAAAGTTCTAAAACAAAATCTGAGCTGCCCTTCACACACTCACCTGCTTTCTGTCATGGCAGCGCAGCTAATGCCCACCATCACTTATGGCGCTGAAATCATGCTAGGGAAAGGGGGCAGTTTTTCTCAATCAAGTCCAGACGAAGGCCTACAAAACAGTTTTTCGAATACCGAGTCCAGCATCTCCAGCTCAGGTTCGTTTAGAATTGGGTCTGAAAAACTATGAATTTCAGAGTAGATGTGCCTTCATTAAACTATGCTGGAGGATGCGTGCAGCTGAGACTGGTACTCTAAACAACCTATGTTGGATGGAAATCGAGGAGCAACAGCGACACAATGATAAAAGCACTTGGGGTCATCACTTAAATAATTGCATTAAAGCACTAGGTTTGCTAGAAGCCTGGGACCGGAACCCGGATAAAAAGGAGTTTTTTCAGAAGGCAAACGCTGTCACTAAGAAGAAATCTTTACATTTTAACAAACAAAAACTGGCAAGCAGGCAGCACGCCTGGACTATAATAACATCATACAAAACTTTACGGGCACAGGAATACCTAGCAGCAACCTTTAACCAGTCGCTAAAACATTGGTTCATGCTCTTCCGCTTTGGGTTGATGGAAACGAAGGATATGGCCCCTTCTTGGAGACAGCAGGACCTGACACATTCCTGTCGACTGTGTGGGTACAGACAAAAGTCATTAGAACACATTTTTTGTGTGTGTCCGGCTTTGCTAGGCCTCAGGACATTATGGGGGTCATTACAACCTCGGCGGTCTTTTAACAAGACCGCCGAGGGACCGCCGTGCGGAAGACCGCCAGTACTGGCGGTTTGCCGCTTGGCGTAATATGACCGTTGGTTGCCCTCCATCGTTTTTCCGATGGAGAGCTGCCAACAGCCATACTTGCGGGCGGCGGGGAAGGGGAGGTTGCTCCACCTCCACCACCACGCCAACAGAACACCGCCCAGCTAATCACGTCCTGTGATTCTGCGGGGCGGTGTTCTGTTGGCGGTGTGGTGTCGGCGGAGCTGCCCCCATGGCTCCCGTCCCCTCCCGGCGGATCGACGGAACAGGTAAGTCGATCGTCCGTTAGGGGAGGGTGGTGGGAGGGTATTGTGTGTTGTGTGGGTGCATGGGGGTGTGCGTCTGTGTATGTAGGGGGGTGTGTAAGTGCGTGTATGCTTGGGGGGGTGTTGCGTGTTTTGGGAATGAGTGCGTGTATGTCTGTAGTTATGTCTGTATGGATGTGTGCGTGAATGTGTGAATATGGGTGTGCGTGTGTGACTGTGTGTGTGGATGTTGGCATGTATGTCAGTGTGTGTGCGTGTATGTGTGTTGGTGCCTGCATGCGTGTCTGGTGTGTATGTGTAAGGTAATGTCGGGGGTCGGGTGGGGAGGGCGGCCCTGCCACCTTTGGGGGGTGGCATGGGTGGTGGGGGGTGTATGGAGGGAGTCGGGCGGGGTGGGGGAGACCCCTATCAGTGCCAGGGAAGGAATTCCCTGGCACTAATAGTGCTTTCATGGCGGTTCCTACCGCTGGAAATCCACGGCGGTAAGCCGGGTCAAAATACCGGCGGCAGTATTGTGATGGCCGCCGGACTGGAGACCCAGGTCTCCAGCCCAGCGGTCGTCTCCGCCCTGGCGGGCGGAACGGAGAAGCGGCAGATGACCATGGCGGTAACCGCCATGGTCATGATACTCAAAAAAAGACCGCCAGCCTGTTGGCGGTCTTACCGCCGCTTTAACACCGTCCGCCAGGGTTGTAATGACCCCCTATATCTGAAAAACATTTTTAAGACACTGAACATACACTCATGCAGACCGGCCATCATAAACTGGCTTAGCGGACTTTCAATCTAGTTTTTTTGTCGAGGGACCAAATTCATGGTACAGGCTCAGAAACAATTAGTGAATAAAGTAGAAGCCGAGTGTGCAAGGGCCATCATTTTATGATTAGTATAGCTCCGAAAGTTTAGTTCCAGCCAGGAAACAGCTCTAGGTACTACTTAGGATTCTCACTCAGCTTCACTCATCTACTATCATAGTGTTCATAAGGGAGCAAGAAAGTCCTAAAGTTAAGTTCAAGACCAAGGTTGGAATTAGAGGAGAACATTTTAGCTATGCACAACTCTTTACCATGATATGTTTTAGTTCAAATAAGCTTTTATGTTTTTATTATGGGTCTCTATTACCGTAATGAATAGGCAAAGTATTTATATTATTATGCATTTCGGAATTGTAATGGTTTTAATTAACCTTGTCACTAAACTTTAACTTGAAACCTGTGAGCCAGACATCCTGCAGAGGCTGTAACCAAGACAAAAATCACTGCCAGGACGTGGTCATGTATGTGAAACTGCAAAACATCTGGTGGATTGCCTAGGCAGAAATAGCTTTTTAACCAATCATCATACCACTGGCAACACTAACCAAAGATGGACAGTGTTAGCTTTTCTCATGCACGCATTATAGGTTGGTACATCATTGCTACCACACAGCTCCTAATGGAACTGGTGGTGTGAAAAGAACTACAGACTTACCTGACTGTCATTTGAAGTACTGGTGTATCAGATGTGTCCTGTTGTCCACATCCTCCTCCTCCCCATCTTCATCACTGTCCTATTTTTCCTCTGCTGCCACAGATGCATTGTCTCCCCCTCCCCCTGAAGGAATGGGCCAAATTGTGAGCTATGCAGCAGGCCACAACTATCTGGCAGACTTTTACATGGGAGTAGAGTAGGGATCCAACCAAAATATGTAGGCACCTTAACCTGTCTTTCAGTAGCCTAAATGTCCTTTTGATGACTCTTCTGGTCCTTTCATGTGCCTCATTGTATCAATTTTCTGCCTCTGTCCTTAGATTCCTCACTGGTGTCAACAGCCACCTGGAAATAGCGGAGTCACCTGGAAATAGTGAGGAATGCACAAAACATGTGTACAGTACCACAGAGTACAACTCCAGGTAACAAACTATGACATACATTGTGTGAAACATCATTCTCTCTAATGAGCCAGACTCTCTCTCTCTTGGCAGTAACATGAGAAATATACTGATCAGCAACACCTGCTCATGTAGCCTGGGAGGGACCAAAGAAATATGGGTGCCATCAATGGCCCCAATCACATGTGGAATATGTCCCATTGTATACAAAGCACCGTTAACAATGGGCAATTCATCACTTTCGGGGAATGTGATATAATTGTTCATGCGTTTTAGCAAGGCATTCAGAACTCTTTGCAGCACTTTAGTAAATATTGGCAAGACATACCTGCAGCCAAGCCCAGAGTCACCTGAAATGATCCACTGACCAGGAAGTGGAGCACTGACAGCACCTGTACTGTGGGAGGTATTGCAGTAGGACTACGAAGAGCAGGAATGAGATCTGTCTCCAATTGTTCACACGGGTCAGTGATTGTGGCCCTGTCCAGATGATAGGTGAGAATTATATGGTGTCCCTCCATTGTAGCCAAGTCAACTAGGGGTCTGTACAGGGGTGCATTCCTCCTCCTCCGCAGTGGCTGGTAACTGGACAAACCAAACATCACAAGTGTGTGATAGCAGGAGGGAAAGAAACAGACAATATCACAGTGAAAAGAGCTGTCTCATACAGTTCAGGCAACCAATTATTTGAATCTGCTCTGGTGACCTCTACATGTAAACGGCTTTCTGGTACTATACAATTTGATTAAATTGTCATACATCTTCACAGATGTAGTGTAGTTTGTGAGACGTGATTTGCGTCATTACATTTCACATTTTTGTCAACTACTCTTCTGCACGCAGTGCACTGGTGTGAGCTCTAATTTATGAGCCAGATTCTGCCACCAAATGTATAATGTAGACATGTAGGAATTGTCTTAGTGTGTAGCATTATTACCTATGACATACATATCATTGACTACCATGGTCAAGATCATCAGAAAATGGCATCCGCCTGTCCTGCATGTAGAGGACAGATGGAAGTGACCGCACTCTGGCGGCATTTGTCGTCATGGCGGATGGCGGTCTGAACCGTCGTGCAACTCCTCATTGGTTAACATTGAAGTCAATGGAGAACAGGGGCCAAGGATGATCAGATGTGACTGCCATTTTCAGAAGCCCATGTCACTTAACTCCTGACTCACCCTATCAACACCTCCACTGCGAGAGCTGCTATGTCCTGTGTCTGGAACCCACAATGGCCCGTGCTACAGGGGATAGGGCCCCAACCTTCAGAAGAACTGGAGTAGCTTGTGGATGGGATACTACCCTTGTATGTACAGTTGTATGGGCCCCCAGATCAACAGGTGAGCACTTCCTAGGTATTTTGGATGCAACATGACTGTATGTTGATGAATGTGTATGCATGCAGCATGTTCTTTAGGGAGTATTGTCTGATGCATGCAATTTATACACAAAGGTACAAGTGATGTGTGTGATCATTGTGGGATCTATGTAGTATGTAGTTCATTACTGTAACTGACTGTAGTGTGTAGTTAATGTTGTCCTTCTGTCTGTGTTTCCTATGCAGGTGAGCACCCATCAGAAGAAAGGGTTATGGCATGCCATCACCAAGGACGTGTGGACCCTGGGGGTCCATAGCCAGTGGATCACCCACTGCAGAAAGAGGTGGGAGGAACTGAGACACTGGGCCCGGAAGACCGTAACTCCCCTAATGACTGGAATACTGGCAGTGACCACCCCAGAGTTAAATGGGTGCTTGAGGGCAGCACAGCAGCCAGAAGGGGGTGCGTACTCACTGTGTACTTTTGTTCGCTAAGGCCTGGCATGGTCTTTGGATGCCAAGGTAATAGTCAGTGTATGCCTCAGTATGCCCTTGTAGGTATTGTGGTATAGGTCTGCATTTCTATGATGAGTGGTATGTACAATAAGTATTAGTCATTTGTTGGGATTTCTGATTCAGTAAGGGCCTACATCCTGACTCACCAGTGTTGGAGTGATGCTCTGATGTCCACTGTCTAGGTGGTGTGACCTAGCATTTGCAAGTTGTGCAGACTCTTTAACAGAGCGAGTGTAGCTGTGCCTTTGTCAACAGGCAGAGATGGATTAGAGAGTTTCAGTAAGTGTGCAGATGGTAGTTTCTTCAGAGTTCATTTCGGCTGTTGTTCCCAGGAAGTGCTGTTATTGCTGTTATTGACCCTGTGCTCCCTTTCTTTCTCATCCACCCTCCCTCCTTTTCTTCTCTTGTACTTGTGTGCATTAGCATCATCTGGCGAAGGAGCAGGGGCACTGGCGAGTGGGGGAGCTACAGCCCACGGGACCCATGAGGCAGTGTCCACTGACACAGAGTGGACCAGTAGGTTGGAGGGGGCGACAGGAGCACTGTGGGGAGACAGGAGCTAATGCTACTGACTCAGATTCCTCCTCCAAATGGATTTGCCTGGTGGTGCGTACCCCTCTGGGACCACCCCAGCAACATCATCATCTGCCAACACCCGTTCCAGCACTGCCATCCCAGTAGCCTCCCACCCAGTTGCCCATGCTTGCTCACCCACAACTATGGGTGTCTCCATCACCGCAGGCACCTCAACCCCTGCCCCAGTCAGCCCTGCTGCCCTCACTGAGGAGGCTTTGCACCTCCTGAGATCCATCTCCTGAGGGCAGTCAACTATAGTGTATGCCATCCAGGGTCTGGTATCCCAGATGCAGCAATGCAATGCCTAACTGGAGGGCATTCACGTTGGCTTGGCTGGCCTACAGAGAATGTTTCAGGCTCTGTCCTCCTCTTTGACGGCAGCCAGTGTCCCTAGTTCTTCTGTCCCCCCTCCAACTACCTGTACCCAGCCCCAGGGCCCTCTCCTCCACCCATCCCAAGCACACAATCAGATGAGCATGCACTCAAGACAACAGAAAGGACTCAAAAGGACAAGCACAAGCACCACATATCACACCACAAGCATACACACAGTCAACAAACAGAAGCACACACAACAACAGCCACTGCCTCCACTGTCTCCCCCTCCACCTCCTCCCTCACAGTCACATCAGCACTTGCACCTGCAAGCACTGCATCCTTGGTCACAGATGCTGCCACCTGTTCAACCTTGCTCACAATCACCACAACAGCAGACGCGCAGACTAGCACCCCATTCACCACATGCATAGTCACCACAATCACCATCACAAACACATGCAGCACACCGGCCTTCCTTGCAGATACCACCCCAACATACATTCACATGACCTGTTTGACCTCTCCCTCCCTTCCCCTTCTCCCAAAACACATAACCACTCTCACTCACACTCAACAGTCACCCACCTCACACATGCACACTTTGCATGCACCTGCAACCCAGTCTAACACACCTATACCTCCTACAATCACTCTCTCTACCTCCACTCCCAAACCCGCTCCCACAGTCTGCCCACTGTACCTAAAAATCTTTTCCTTGCCCACCTTGACCTCTTCCTTTCTCTTTACCTAACTGTAAGGTCCATCTCCCCAGCCCAGTCCCTCCAGCTCCCAGTCCTCCCATGCCCCCCTAGTGTTTTGAATGTCCCTCCCCGCTAAGAAACCTTCCACTATGGAGCACAAGGCAGCCAGTCCCAGCCCCGCTCCAGACCCACTCCCCCGCCCCTAAACAGAAGAACAAAACTCCACCCCCTCCAAAACCAAAGTCCAAAGACCCTCTTCCAAGAAGAACTGCCCCCCACCCTTCCACACCCTGCCCCCTGAGCTGCCTGCCTTCCAGTCATTGTTTAGGCTGTTTTCCGTATCCGGAGGTCTGATGGGTCGAAATCAAAGTTTAATATTAAAACTGGTAGAATGCATTGGTTCTATGACAGAATTAAGGGACTGGAAGGTATTCTAGAGACGATCTCAGGCAACCTCGAAAACTGGTCAGGAAATGTTTTGGAGAAGTTCCAAAGCCCCCTACTTTTACTGAACAGAGAGATAAATACCCTTACTTGCAAGCAATACATGGAGTAGACTTTAGAAAGGCATATTCAGCTGAGCCTAATAAAAAGAAGAAGGAGGCGTTTAATAGCATGTCTAAAAAGAGATGCAATTGACAGATTCTGGATTAATGTAAGGGAAGCAGCTTTTAAAGGCCAAGGCGTTTCTGGTCATTGGTTGCAGAAGGGTGTGGCTTGAGAACTAGGGGCCATATGTACGAAAGCTTTTTCCCATAGACACAGAATGGGTAAAATCCTTTCGTACATCTGGCCCTAGATCTCTTCCAATGACCATCAATGAAACAAGCTGGTCCAATTTCATATTTGGTCTCTATGCATACAATGGGATTACTGTGGAGCTTCCTCAAGCCAGTGACTACCCTTCATATACTTACCCCTCTATGAAAGAAATTGATGATGTTATTAGAGGCATGCGTAGTTTGGCAGCAATGGGTCCAGATGAAATTCCTGTATTGGTTATAAAACATGATATTCTTACCTGGAGTAAAATTTTGTGCCAGGTTTTTCAGTGCTGCTATGAAACTAGTAAAATTCCTCCGACTAGAAGTTTAGTGTTATTGTTCCTCTATATAAGAAAAGGGATTGCAGCTGTCCCGGTAATTACCACCAGATCGCTCTGCTCAATGTGGTTGGCAGAATATTTGCTAAATGTTTTCTTTCTTAGATTAGTGACTGGACAGAAATAAATAAAATCATCCCTGTGGAGCAATCTGGCTTCAGAGAAAAGCATGGAACAATTGATAACATCTCGGCCCTCTAGGTAATAAATTAGAAATATGTTTCTTTGAGAGGGGGTGATTGATGCAGCCCTTATCAATTTTTCTACGCCATTTGACAAAGTAGATTGGTCCACGCTATGGATAAAGCTCTCAAGATTAGGCATGCCAGGTATCCGTTCATATCTGGTGATTGCCTTCCATTCCTCCGCCATGCAGCCCTATCTTAGCTGGATCCTGTCACATGGGGTCAGACGATTCTGGCTCCTATTGTGACAGGGGCTTCTCCCTCTCAGTACATTGTGGGCTAGATGGTATGGATCTTCGGCTATGGGTAATTTCTGTCAAAATGGCGACCAAGACCTGAATCATGTTGGTTTCATTTGTCCGGCATTGCTGCTATTTCGTCGTAGATGATTATGTCTTATCTGTCATCATCTTTCCCTACGTACTACATCAGAAGTATTGCAGGCCTTCTCTGCCCCCCCCAATTGAAATGTTTTGCTATATATATTTGTATTAACATTTTTAAATGCTTTTTAATTTTGTATTTATGTAATTATCAAATTACTTCATAGAAATGGGGACTGTAAACTGTTTATGAAGGTTTATGTTTTCTATTTTATGGTCTTCCTTTTATATGTTTGTTTTATTTGGACCTCCATGGGATTTCTGTATCATAAATAAATAAAAAAACTTGAAAGTTGAATTAGTCTCAGGGGTCCGGCTGAATCTTGCAGCACTGGACTGCTCACTGGGCAAAAGGGTATTCCTGAGAAGAAAGGTGTGGGTTTGAGCCTAAGACTGAAACCAACCCTAATATCACTTTGCTGGAGTCAGGGGAAACTAGAGAGTTTGTGATGTGCCTCCCTGTTTGCCTGCATGCTTGATCTATCCTGGACTTAATCTTGTTTCAGAAAAGTTAACTGCTTTTCTTTTCCCCAGGGAGGACAGGAGAATAGGCATCTCGGGCTTGAGATACATCGAAGAATGGCTGTTCCATCTGCATGCTCAAGGCTGTTACTTCTACTTGAACTGCTCCCTTAATAGGTTCATAGGATGGCTTCTCCTTGTTGTCAATTGTTGATTTTTTTCTGAAAGAAGTTTGTGAGTTGGTTCGTAGGCTCTTTTGGAAGGCAGGTCTTGTTACTTTGCCAAATGCCAGCAGCCTGAGACTAGCCCAATGCCACAGCTCCCAGGTATAGGGACTTTGCTTGGAGGCAGAGGTGGACTAGAATAACTGTGCGCTCAGCTACACACTGGCTCAGCAGGGGTTAGGTGGCAGGTTGTGTGCAGGTGGTTTGCAGAGAACATAGTGGACTGACCCTTGAGCATGTTGTGCAGGTTTTTCAGGAGTCACAGAGAGCTGATACTTGTACAAGTTATAACGATTTTTCACCCCCTGAGCCACGCCACCTTGCCTGAGGTCTCCTAATTTCTTCCTCCTGCTTTGGTGGCAGTGACCTCACCGGTGGCAACGGACAGGGGGGGTCTGAAGGTTGGGTGCCAGTTGGAAGGCCACTCTAAATGTATGAACTATATGTGCATTGTAAAGTAGTGCTGGAACAGCATTGCCTGGCACGCAGCAGTATTTTGTCGATAACCATGATGATGCAATGATTCTAATTGCGAACAAGAGGGTGTCATACTGTTGATATGATCAAGCCACATGTGACGGCTGCAACACATTATGGCAAAGATATGGTGGATTAAAAAAACTATGGAGTAAAAGCAAAACAATTGAGGGTGTGAATCATTCCCTTGGGAGCTGTGTGCTGGGGAGATATCTATTTCATAGTCATAATCTTTATAACTGTATAGTTCTAGTTAGATCATTGTTTCCATAATGAGAGTTTGATGCATCTTAACAGAGTTTTCCAAAAATTGTTCAGCTATTTTGGAGACATTTGCATTTAAAGAGGGGTTGTGGAGGAGTTTGAAGCAGGTAAAAAGTATAATAAAGCTAGACAGTTGGTTTTGCAACAAGTTGGTACCACAAGTATTAAAAAAGGAGACTTCTGATTAGTCCAGGAATATTTGGTACCATGGTACTGGTCGCTTTTAAAGAGGAATCTGATTAGTTGGCCACAACAACAAACACAATGTTGTGGCTGCCATTATGGATTTCTGTCCTTGTGTCTTAAAAGGACAATTTTAAATAGCTCCTAAGGAGGCAGGGTGGGCACATTCTGACCCTCTATGCCATGGAGGCAGTCACAAAGGGACACCCTCTTTATTAACATATTTAAAAAATAATAATTTGGGGTGCAAGTACTGCAGTACCAGCTCCCCGTACCTCTTTTCCCGTGCCTGTGTGGTTCTTCAGTGCTAGTAGCTGTACAAAGAAACCCTTAGAAAATACCTAGCCTGCTGAGATCACCATTCTGGGAGCTGAAAGACAGGAGGAACAGGGGCAGTAAGCTGACAATGGAGAGCAGAAACAAATAGCTGGGGCAGCAAGCTGATGAAGGAGGCTGGGCAGGAGGGCCTGGAGCAACAAGCTGACAACAGAGGGCAGTGGTGAGGGGCTAGGGGATAACATGGCAACAAAGACTGGACAAGAGGAGCCAGGAAGGCAAACTGACAATGAAGAGTGGGCATGAAGAACTGGCACATCAAGCTTACAATGAAGGGTTATTGGGTGGTGCTGGGCCTGGGGCAAGGTGATAAAGGAGAATGAGTGGGAAGAGTTGGGGAACAAGCTGAGAATGGCAGGAGGAGCTGGGAGAGGGAGAGGGTAAAGGGGGGTAAGGAGGAAGGACTAGGGAAGCAGGCTGACAATGGAGGGCAGGCAGCAGTAGTAAGCTGATAACAGTGGGAGGAGAGTGGGAGGGGTTGTGGGAGCACAGAGACAATGGAGAGTAGGGAGATGGGCTGGGGAAGCAAGCTCTCAGTGGAGGGTGGGAAAAGGGTCTGGGAGTACACAGACAATGTAGAGTTGCAGACACTGGAGCAGCAAACTGGCAATGGAGGATGTGTGAAAGGGGCAGGAGCAACAAATTTACATTATATGACAGGCTTGAGGTGTACGGGTAGCACGCTGACAATACAGGGTGGTGTGAGGATTGGGGACAGCATGTTTACAGCTGAGGGTGGGAGGGCCTGGGTGCACCCTGACAACAGAGGGCAGACTAGAGGGTCTGAGGGAGCACACTAATAGTAGAGGGTGGTTGGGAGGGGCTGTAGCAGCATACAATCAGTTGATGGCAGGTGGCATAGGGCAGGGACAGCAAGCTGAAAGTTGTGGGTAGGAGGGCCTGGGGAGCACACTGACAACAGAGAACAGGCAAGATGGACTGGGGCACCAAGCTGATAATGGATGACAGGCAAGAGGGCTTAGGAGAACATGCTGACAAAGGCATGCCACCAGAAGGGGCTTAGGGGCAACTGACTGCACTACCAAAAGGCCATTAAAATTAATTATGGGTCTGATGATATTCGGGACTGTGTGGGAAACCAGCACTGTGCAGGGCATAGGCTGTGTCCAATGGGGATTGCAGAGGGTTGTTGCCTGGACCAAAGTACTTCTGCATAATGCTGAAGGAAGTATGCAGCAGGAGTTTGGCTGCTATTGTGGGCCCTGCGGCTAACCATTCATTCAGCCATGTATAGGGGATGTTGACTGGCTGCAGGTGGTTAGGCACAGAGACAAGATACCATGGCTAACCCCGTGGCTAACCCCCACTGTGTACTGAGCAAGCTGTGAGCAGCCTGGGGTTGCTGGTCTATGGGGGGTTAAGTCTGTAGCTGCTATTTTTCATTAGAGTTTTGAAATATTATCATATAAATGAAATGAGTGGAAATGGAGTCAAAAGACTGAAAATGGATTTGAACAAGTGCTTGGGGATATTTTTGGTGTGTTGATTCATCCTTTTGATGTATATTTGAATGATGTAAACACTAGAAACTTGTCCACTTTGGTTGATCGGCTTGCAACTAATACTGCTGGTGCTCCAACCAAGAATAATGAGGAACTGATTGCTTTGTGTGTCAAGGTTATACAAAATGGATGAGCTTTGATATCCCACTTGCAAAAGAAGGTGGTGTATGCTGTATATTGAAATTGACCGTGTTGTGCATGTGTTCCTGACAGTAGTGGGCTCATTAATCAATACTGAATCTTAATAAGGGCTTGTGTGAGGCAAAGACTCTTAAGGAGCCAGGCCCTGCAGCCAACCCCCCTATAAGCACCCAACCCAGCACCACTTAGAAATAGAAATGTTCTGACAATTTAAAAAAAAATGTATTTGACAAATACAAATAGTGAAATTACCTTTCTGTATGTACCTTAAATATTTGAATTTGAAAATAATTAAAAACTGAGAAATGACAACAGATACATCTAAACTGGAACTCTAAAACATCTGTGTGAGGGTTTGAGACCATAACCACTAGGTCACAGAAGACTTGAATCAAAAGCTGGTGATGGAAAAAAGACTTAAAGTTCCATCACTAGGAATGTTCAATTTTTAAAAAAAATAAGTAAATAAACAGACACACTGCCATGAGATAAGGAATGTTTAACATTCAAAACATGAGTAAATAAACAGACACACTGCAATGAGATTTCAGGATTTGAGCTTTCATCCTATTAAGTAATAGTGCACGGGCTTAACTATTAGGCCAGAGGTGACTCTGCATCAAAAGGTAGCTATAACATCCCAACGAAACCTCTTGCTTGTATGCCACTTTGAAGTAATTGTATGGAGAGACCATTGAAATAACAATCCCTCTCTCTCTCTTTCTTCATCCCATTATTGGTTAGGAGAGAGAGAAAGTGACAAGACCATGGGGGGGGGGGGGGTCCTCAAGGACCCAGCGGTCCTAGCCGGTTCCCTGATTTGAATTTCCTTTAATTTCTCTGAAACTACTGAATGGATTTATACCAAATTTAAAAAAGGTAATTTTTGGACCAGATTTATTATAATTCCATCCAGCAATTCGGGCTGCAGGCATGTCTAAAGAATCTATGGGAATTAACATTTGCCCCCATCTTTTCTCAGCCCCCGCTTGATGGATCATCCCAAAACTTTCTGTGCACAACAAGATCTTTGGTCACACATTTTTGGAAAATTTAGTGAAGAATTGTCAAACAGTGGCAATTATATAGGCAAGTCAAAAATTGCTTTTGCAATGGAAGCTATGGGGGTCATTACAACATTGGCGGTAAAAGCTGCTTACCGCCGTGCAGAAGACCGCCAACACACCGCTGCGGCAGCAGAATTCCACCACGGTCGTTATGACCCACAGCTCGGAATCCGCCAAAATCCAGACACCCACACAAGTCCACCACACCAAAGGTCAGTGATAAACTGGTGATAACAAAACCTCCAACAGGAATACGCCCACACTATCACGACCCACGAATCCACGGAGTGGTCTTTCAACCGCAGTATTCCATTGGTGGTACACACCGCCGCTCTCAAAATACACACACACTTACAAAACACAACCACATTGGACAATGACAAATACACACACCTGATACACATACACACACCACTCCCACACACCCAATACAATATAAAACACACACCCACATCACCCACAAACCCTTACTACCACAACTGCGCCAGAAGGCCAGAGAGAGACACCAACTGAAAGAACAATAGCATCCACAGGCACCCTACACCATCACTCACACAACATCCACGCACCTCACACAACACACCTCTAAATATCACCCCACACATCACAACACACACCACCCCACACATCACCCACACCACCAAATGGCCCCGCAAAGACACCCCAGGTTCTCTGAGGAGGAGCTCAGGGTCATGGAGGAGGAAATCATCCGGGTAGAGTCACAGCTATTTGGATCACAGGTGCAGCACACCACCATAGCTAGGAAGATGGAGCTATGACGCAGAATCGTGGACAGGGTCAACGCAGTGGGACAGCACCCAAGAACTACGGATGACATCAGGAAGAGGTGGAACGACCTACGGGGGAAGGTGTGTTCCGTGGTCTCAAGACACCAGATTGCGGTTCAGAGGACTGGCGGCGGACCCCCACCTCCTCCTCCACCACTAACAACATGGGAGGAGCAGGTCTTGGCTATACTGCATCCTGAGGGCCTCGCAGGAGTAGCTGGAGGAATGGACTCTGGTAAGTCAAATCTTTCATTACTTCATCCCCCACCCACCTGCATGCTATCACATACCCCCACCCTTGCCCTCACCCCCATCACTCCAACTCCTCACGTATGTCCCAATATCACAAACCACACATCCCAAACCCAGGCCCTGTATTTAACACCAAAGCATGGACACCCATCACCAAAGCATGGCCACTGCACATACTCATACACCCCCGTCAACCATTATCATACAAGGTCCTACACAGGAATGCAAGCACTGGGCTACAGGGTCACCCACCCATTGCACACCATGGCACACACTGATGCAATAATTATGCCTTTACACCCCCGCAGGACCCCTACCCAACGTCACCAGACAGGAGGGTCCAGACATGTCCACTCCACCCATAGAAGAGGCCCACAGTGATGACAGCAGCTCTGTCCAACTGGATCTAGATGACCAGCCCAGCCCATCTGGGACCTCGGGACAGTATGTTCCCCTCACACTGGCACAGGCCACCACAGAACCTCCCCTCTGCAAACACCAGCACAGCACCCCCCCCAGCGGGCCCATACCTCTGTCCCCAGGACACGTCAATCAGCAGTGTGTCCACCACTACAGGGAACTCAGGCTAACCCACCACCCCAACAACACCAGGGACTTGGGGCAGTGGCAGTGGCAGTGGGGACACGGTTCAGGGGACAGAGGCCCAGGGAAACAGAAGAACTAGGAGGGCTGCTGTGCGACAGGGGGAGGACAGGCCCAGGGAACCAATTCTCCACGAGGCCCTCTCCAACATCATGGGAGCCTACCACCATTCCCAGGAGACGATGGCAACGGTACTGGCCAAGTTTCAGGAGATCCAGCGGCTGCAGGAGGAACAGTATTTGGGGTTGAGGGAGGAACTCAAATCTATCAATTCTGCCCTGGGCATCATTGTAGGGGTGCTGAAGGAACTCATCAACACCAGGAGGGACACTGTGGCACAACAAGGGGCCCCTGACACTAGCCTGGATGATGAACTGCCCACCACCTCCGCTGGCTCTAGTGGGCAGGAGGCACCAACACTGGACCACCACCCCAGCACCCCACCCCCTGCAGATGGAGAACCACACCGCAAGCGGTCGCTGAGATCCAGGACAAAGACAGAGAACAATGCCAAGACCCCCGCCAAGAAATGAGACCACCCTAATTGTCATCCTTCTGTCCCACTTTGTCACCCAGTCCATCCCCAGCCCCAGCTCCACTTCCTATGCCCCTTTGGACAATGCACCTGTGAGACTAATAGACTGGACTCTGCCATGGACATTCCTCCACCATCACCCCTGACTATTTTACAACCCCTCCACTATTTAGCACTTAAATAAACACCCTTAAATCACAAAACTATCTGGAGTCAGTCTGTGCTTTCGAAAATGTGTATTTGCAATAAATGTGGAAAAATGCTATATCCATTGTATTGTCAACATTCCTATGTCACACAGCTCTAGTCTATGAGGAAACAAAGCAGATGTCACACAGTGGGACCCACATCTGTGAAATCGAAAGGGAAAGTGACAACTCAGGGTCCATACACTGTGCGAAAATGACAGACAGATGAGACGTAGAAGGATCAAACAGATGTAGCAGGCAGTGTTGTCTTCTTACCTGTGTCTCACTGGAAGTATTGTTGGATCACTGTGTTCCTGTTGTCTATGTCCTCTTCTTCTGCTTCCTCGTCTTCACTGTCCACAGGCTCCACAGCTGCCACAACACCTCCATCTGGACCATCCTCCTGCAGAAAAGGCACCTGTCATCGCAAAGCCAAGTTATGAAGCATACAGTAGGCCACAATGATCTGGCACACCTTCTTTGGTGAGTAGAATAGGGAACCACCTGTCATATGAAGGCACCTGAACCTGGCCTTCAGGAGGCTGAAGGTCCTCTCTATAATCCTCCTAGTTCGACCATGTGCCTCATTGCAGCATTCCTCTGCCCTTGTCCTGGGATTCCTCACTGGGGTCAGTAGCCATGACAGGTTGGGGTAACCAGAGTCACCTGCAAATATCGAGGGACAACTGTTAGACACTCACTAACTCTTAGGGACATACCCAGACCCAGACACCTAGTCACACTGTATTAGGTCCATGTCCTCACCAAATAGCCACACACAGTGCCTCTGGAGTTGCCCCATCACATAAGGGATGCTGCTATTCCTCAGAATGTAAGCGTCATGCACTGAGCCAGGAAATTTGGCATTCACATGGGAGATGTACTGGTCTGCCAAACACACCCTCTGCACATTCATCGAATGGTAACTCTTCTGGTTGCTGTACACCTGTTCACTCCTGCGTGGGGGGACCAAGGCCACATGTGTCCCATCAATGGCACCTATGATGTTGAGGATATGTCCCAGGGCATAGAAGTCACCTTTCACTGTAGGCAAATCCTCCACCTGAGGGAAAACGATGTAGCTCCGCATGTGTTTCAGCAGGGCAGACAACACTCTGGACAACACGCTGGAAAACATAGGCTGGGACATCCCTGATGCTATGGCCACTGTTGTTTGAAAAGACCCAATTTGCCAGGAAATGGAGTACTGACAGCCCCTGCACTAGAGGGGGGATTCCTGTGGGATGGCGGATAGCTGGCATCAGGTCTGGCTCCAACTGGGAACACAGTTCCTGGATTGTGGCACGATCAAGTCTGTAGGTGATGATAACATGTCGCTCCTCCATTGTCGACAGGTCCACCAGCGGTCTGTACACCGGAGGATGCAGCCATCTCCTCACCTGTTCCAGCGGATGTGCTCTATGGAGGAGAACAGCGAGCAGAGAGTCAACCAATACTGAGGTACGTAAACACAACTTTACATGAAACATTTTCAAAATCGACATATGGCTGTCTTAGTGTATAATCAAGGCCTATATATCTGTGACGCATTTAAAATTAATGCCATGTGGCCCCCTGAAATGGCGGCTGCCTGACCTGTAAGGTGGGACAAGGGGATATGAGGTAATTGCGCTGGTGTTGTACACCGTCGCGGTAGGCTGTCGAAGAGCGCAGCGCAAACCTGCATTGGTTAACATTGGACCCTATGGGTCCCAGGAGCCCATGACAATTTATGCTGGCGGTGACGGTAAGCACCGCCGCGGACGTGACCGCCATTTTCTCTCTGTTCAATCACTTGATATCTGATCTTCGACAGGAGAGGACCTACACTGCAATTGCTGCTGTGACCTCAGACTGGAAGAGACAATGGCTCGTGTGTCTGGGGAAAGGGCCCCTGCCTTCAGCACGGAGGAGTTGGAGAAACTGGTGGATGGGGTCCTCCCCCAGTACACGGTACTCTACGGTCCTCCAGAGAAACAGGTAGGTACACTCTGAGCATGCTGTATGGGCAATGGCTGTTTGGAGTGGTGTGGATGAAAAATGTGGGGGGGAGAATGAAGCGTGTTTGAAAGGACGGTGAGTGCATGTGCAACATGGCAAGGGTAGGATGCGGGCCAATGACTGTGACTGTGCAGGCACTTCTTATATCTTCTCCTTTTCCCCTGTACTATTTGTGTAGGTCAGCGCCCACCAGAAGAAGGATATTTGGCGTGCCATTGCCAAGGAAGTCCGGACCCTGGGGGTCTACCACAGACGGAGTACCCACTGCCGGAAAAGATGGGAGGACATTCACCGCTGGAGCAAGAAGACGGCGGAGGCCCAGCTGGGGATGGCCTCCCAACGTGGGAGGGGTGCCCGTCTCACCATGACCCCACTGATGTTCCGGATCCTGGCGGTGGCGTACCCAGAGTTGGATGGGCGCTTAAGGGCATCACAGCAGCCTCAAGGAGGGGGGGTACACTC
This sequence comes from Pleurodeles waltl, assembly GCF_031143425.1. Lineage (NCBI taxonomy): Eukaryota > Metazoa > Chordata > Amphibia > Caudata > Salamandridae > Pleurodeles > Pleurodeles waltl. The sequence goes on along the minus strand of NC_090442.1, from coordinate 803,000,126 downwards.
TCATTCAGCTGATTCAGCACGCAGTGGAGGTGTCTGGGTGGGCTGTGGGTTCCCCTAGGCCAGGGTGAGTTTAGTAGGCATGGTCCCTTCTTAAGGCAGGTCCTTTGGCACCCCACCCCACCTGTGTACAGAGCCAACTACACCTATTCAGGCTCCTGTGACATCCATGTGTGCAGCAATCAGGCATAGCCTTGTAAACCATGTCCCTGGGATTGATTAGGGAACTCCAAGTGCACGGCGTAGTGCAGGGGGCTTCTGTGTCTGTAGTGTCCGCCAACGGTAGCGGTATTGCATGCACTCAACATGTCTTTCTTCTGTTTCCCCCCCCTTTTTGTGGTCTCCCTGTGCTTGTGTGCATTAGCATCATCTGGCGGAGGAGCAGTGCACTGGAGCAGGAGGGAGCTGCATCCCACATGGCCCTGGAGGGCGAGACAACGGAGTCAGAAGCCACCAGTGGGACGGAGGGCGAGGGGAGCTCCACGGCTGGGACAGGAGCTGAGACCAGTGACACAAACTCCTCCTCTGATGGGAGCTTCCTTGAGATGTTGGACGCCTGTGTGCCCCCCGCATCTACAGGTACAGCCCCCACCCCCCTACCAGCACCGCCCTCCCAGCAGCCCCTCAGCGTTTGCCCCGTGGCAGCTCACCCAGGAGGGTGGGCATCTCCTTCGCCCCAAGCACCTCAGCCCCTGCCCCTGTCACCCCTGCTGCCCTCAGTGAGGAGGCCATTGACCTCCTCAGGTCCCTCGCTGTTGGGCAGTCTACCATTTTGAATGCCATCCAGGGTGTAGAGAGGCAGTTGCAACAAACCAATGCATACCTGGAGGGCATTCATTCTGGTCAGGCAGCCCATAAGCAAGCTTTTCAGACCCTGGCCTCTGCACTGATGGCAGCCATTGTCCCTGTCTCTAGCCTCCCCCTCCAACTTCCTCCACCCAGACCCAAACCCCTGTACCTCACCCTATCCCAAGTACACCCTCAGACCAGCATGCAGACCAGCATGCACACACATCAACACACAAGGGAAGCACCACACATCCCACAGGCGCTTATTCAAGCATCATACACATGCAGACATACCAACAGCCACTGCCTCCACTGTGCTCCCCTCCTCCTCATCTCCCTCCTCCCTCCTCTCTCCCAGTCTCGTCTCCACTCACACCTGCATGCACTACATCGTCAGCCACTACCTTCATCACCAGCACACCCAACACCACACCCCGCTCACGTGCAGTCACCACCCCCACTACCATTCACACATCCCCTGTGTCCTCTCCCAGTGTGTATGTGAGCCCACCTCCCAAGGTACACAAATGCAGCCACACACCCACCCAACAGCCATCCACCTCACAACAGCCTCCAGCCCATGCATCTTCACCCAAAGTCAGCAAACGTACACCTCCTACAACCACTACCTCTTCCTCCACTCCCAAACCCCCTCCATCTACCCGTCCCAGTGTGTCCAAAAAACTTTATATATCCAACCTTGACCTCTTCCCCTCACCTCCCCCACCCCTTAAGTCTCCTAGGGCCCGCCTCTCCAGGTCCCAACCCAGCGCCTCAGCCACAACATCAGCGGGAGCAGTGGTGCCCGTAGTGACCGGCTTCTGGAGTGCGCCAGGCAGCAGGGCAACCAGTGTACCAAGGAGCCAGAGCATGGACAGTCCCCCACCTCAAAAACACCAAAAGTTGGCCAGTGCCCGGCGGGAGAGAGGAAAGAAAACTTCAAACAAAGCCGCTCCCAGGGGCACAGGTGGGAGTGTGGATCCAGCTGTGCCACCATCCAAGGTGGGGAAGGGGCACACTAAAACTGGCAAGTCTGGGAAAACCTGCACAGCGGACAAGACCGCCACCAGCACCCCTGCCAAGGACACCGCCGCCACCAGCATCGCTGCCAAGACACCGACGCCACCAGCACCGCTGAACAGGAATCCGCCGCCACCAGCACCGCTGAACAGGACATCGCCGCCACCAGCACCGCTGAACAGGACACCGCCGCCACCAGCACCACTGCCAAGGACACCACCAGCAGCGCTGCCAAGGACACCGCCGCCACCAGCACCGTTGAACAGGACACCGCCGCCACCAGCACCAAAGGCCACTGAGCGCCAAAGATTCTGACGCTACTGAGGCCGCCACGAGCAGGATGAAGCACTCTGGGCACAAAGCCCCCTCCAGAACCAGTGGAGAGATACATCCACTACCTCTGTCCTTGGCAGGATGAAGCACTCTGGGCACAAAGCCCCCTACAGAACCAGTGGAGAATGACATCCACTACCTCTGTCCTTGGCAGGATGAAGCACTCTGGGCACAAAGCCCCCTCCAGAACCAGTGGAGACTGTTATCCACTTGAGAGACTGTGGCTTTGCACTCCCCAGGATAAAGCAGTGGCCAACCCACCCACTGTAGAGACATGAGAGACTGTGGCTTTGCACTCCCCAGGATGTAGCAGTGGGCAAACCACCCACTGTAGAGACTTGAGAGACTGTGGCTTTGCACTCCCCAGGATAAAGCAGTGGGCAAACCACCCACTGTAGAGACTTGAGAGACTGTGGCTTTGCACTCCCCAGGATGCAGCAGTGGGCAAACCACCCACTGTAGAGACTTGAGAGACTGTGGCTTTGCACTCCCCATGATACATCAATGGTCATGGAGCCCCGTCGTGGATCTGGTGCCCCAGCAGTGTTCTCTCCATCTTGTTCGGGTATCTTGTGTGGGCCTCGCCCATGCATTTTGGGCCCAGTGGTCCACGGACTATGATGGTGGAATCCCTTGGACTTGTATTCTTGGTGTATATGTTTGTTATAGTGTGAATATCTTTATATATGTATATATTTGTATTCTTGGTGTATATATTTGTTTATAGTGTGAATATCTTTATATATGTATATATTTTTGATTCATGTCTTTAAATATATGACAATCATTCGACTCATTTCCTTTTGTCCTTGCATTCTTCTAGGGGGGTTGTGGGGTGTAACTGTAATGTATTATGATGTATTAGAGTGTGTGTTGTAGTGGGTGAGGGTGGGGGTGGGGGTGTTGCGTGTTGCGTGTTGCGTGTGAGTGTCACTCTCTTTTCTCTCCCCCCTCCCCTATATCGTAGGTGCAGTACTCACCGTGGTCTTCGCCGCCGGAGTCCGTGCTCCTGGTAGAGGAGCAGGAAGACAAAGGCAGGTAGAATCTGAAGTTCCGGTTCCATGGCATCCTGGTTCCTCGTGGGGTGTCTAGAGGTGAGAGTTTTCCCTTCCAAGTCCTGAGTCCACCGTGTTTTTGTTCGCAGTGAATCCGCCCCGGAAAAGGTGGCGGATTGGACTGTTGTAAATCTGTGGGCGGTACATTGTCCTCCCCCTGTCTGTTGGCGGGTACCGCGGCGGTGTTTGTTTGCACCGCCTTGGCAGTCGGAATGTTAAAGTGGCTGTCTATGTTGGCGGTTTCCACCAAGGTCATGATTCCAATTTTTTTTCCGCCTGCCTGTTGGCAGTTTTACCGCCGCTTTAACACCGACCGCCAGGGTTGTAATGACCACCTATGTCTTTTGTTATAGGTATATTGTCGCAGTTTTTCATTGTATTAGTTTGTCATGTTATGATTTGTCTTACATGTTATATGTTTTTCAATAAAATTTTATATGTATAAAGGAATTGATATATACATGTCAATAAGAGAACCGACACCATTGCTATCAATGTAGGAACATCATCTTAGAAATAATCTGAATTTTGTTTCTCACAAGCCTTAATTGGCTTTTAAATACTTTTATATTACCAAAAGAATTTGTGTGCTCTGCTATTTTCTTTTGTCTTGTTGATGTTACTGGTCTTCTGTTATGGAATTCCAGGATGCACATTATGGCAACGATGTGCTTTAGTGTATGAGCACCTTCAACCATCACTATATGTAGAGGATTTTGGGAATGTGCATAGTTTGTTTTTCCCAGTGTTGCCATTTCTTTTGTTTCATTCAGAAAGAGGATGTCTTGCTGCATTTGAAAATGGAAAGCAACTTTAGTGATTAGCCCACTTTAAGACAGTAACACTGCTCTTTTCTGGCAAATCATAAAGTATAGCTCTGGATTTACAAATGTGCCCAAAAGGTGACTATTAATAATGCCACATTAATGGAGGTGGGCATTGGAACCTGATAGTCGAGGGTGAAAGGGTGAACACTGTAAACCCCTCAAGAGCGAGGGCTTATCATGTGAGAGTAAAGGAACAACACAACTAAATTCAGGAACAAAAGACCTATAAAACATAATATTTTGTGCACCAATTTCCTGATGGAGATTGCCAGAGGACTCTGGCTATGTACATAGAAATATACTAGCAGTGCAGAAAAGAGACCATACATTTAAATAAAACTTTATCTAAAGAAGTCCAGAATCTGGCATCAGTCACAAGATTTTACCTGAAACCTTGTATCCTCATGGGAAGCTGCAAATTAACTCCAGTGAAGAGTATTACTTGACATTGTTTTTGCTTTTGCACACACTTAAATATTCACCAGTACCTCCTTCACAAGGCCTTCACCTTGTAACAATTCCCTCCCTTTCTTTCCACGCTGTCAGTTTATGTCATTGATGTTGTCAGGTGATGCCAAAGCATGGTAAGCAGATGAAAGACCAAGGACAGCAGAAGGTAGGTATGTAGGGAACCACTAGAAACGAAATGAGGGAGAATTTCTAGCTGGAGCAAATGATTGTATTCGATATATCATTATTATCTTCTATGCTCATGCATAAACAGTTTTTGAATGCTGAAACTGAGGTTCTTCAGCATCAATAGTCTCTGTAACCCAAGAGAAAATATGAAGACAACAAAGAATGAATGTGAATGCTGCAGTATTTAGTGACCAAAAATGTCCGTTTCAAATGGCTACAACTAACAGCTCATTTTCAATCTTTCACTGGGAGTTTTCAAACTTCTGCGTTTTGCTCACTTGCATTTCAATTTATCATACAAATATAGTTTTCAAGAGTAATCTTAATGCTTTGGGTGATAATGTAGTGGATCCTATTTAGTTTTAATGGGAATCAGGAGCTTAGCTTAACTTTTGGCTTGCAGCCTGTTGCATTGACATTTAACCTGGTTAGCTTACTCTGTTTTAGCACATTTATATAATTATTTCTTCCAAGATGGCTGCCATGTTTATAGTTAGGGAGATGTTTTAGTTTCACGTTATCAGTGGTACTCTGTAAAGGTGCCTCTTCATCACCAAAGATAAATGAGATATGTAGGTATTTATATCATGTACTTTCCCAATTTTGTGTGCAGTAACATAATGTGCCATTTCAGGGAATTGTTTATACAATTGCTGCCCCAAGCATGCTTTCTTTTCTATTGTTTCGGAACATACCTGCGTCAGGGGTCCTACCAGATCTGTATGAATACATCTCACACAGACAAGATAATCAGAGAGATTCCTACCAGATGCCATCTACGCTATCTATGTTACACGTCGCCTTGATGCTGACCCAATCTTTGTGTCCCCACGGAGTCTGACCTGGAGAGACTTCTTTCCAAGGTAACAAGGGTTGGGGGCTCTTCTCATGGACATGGTACTGGCAGATTGGGATTAACACACCTACCTCTTTTCAGGTTAGCGATTAGGTTCATCATGCTAGGCTATTAGGGTTCATTTCACATCTATATCATCTTATGTTATTGCAAGATGGTAGGGGTCTTTGTGTTCATGATTCTCATTTTTACAATTCTGTTTCTTGCAACCCATGCAATTTACAGTAGATTGCTGTCTTGTTAATAAAACCTGTTGAAACTTTACTGCATCTTTTTCATTGCCTTTGTATGACTGAGACATGTTGCTTATGTGAAAAAAGGGTAATCTCCGTTTAACCACGACTTCCCTGAGATATTGCACTCTTGAGCCAATGCGTAAAGGCTGCCACAAATCACCTTTTACTGTTGGGGTTTTTGGTGAGGTACTGCTTGTGAGCTGGGAGGGATTGGCAGACAGTTGCGACTTGTAGGATTGGCCTGGTCACCTACAAACCAAAGCACTGTCATCCTTAAACCAGCAGTCTTTCCTAGAGCAAGAGTCAAACTACAACAATTACCTATTACTTGAGTGCAAACGTGTTTATATGTGGTTAATCTCAAGCTATCTGTTTAAAGGACCATATCTCTGATGGCTTGCAAACACCACTCTTTGGAGAAGGAGTGCACTTTAGATGTTGATAACAGAGTTTTATTCTGAAGCAATGAGTTGATTAGTTGTCTTCTGATGAACGTATGGTGCAAAATGAGAAAAAGTTTGTATGATACGCTTTGAACAATGTGGGCTCCAAAATCCCAAGCCACCAATCCAAAAGATCCATGAAGCACAAGAGGGACAGTTCCTCTCTCCTTGGGATGTTGCTTATTTGTTGTAGAGTGAAGCATAATGCTCTGGTAACTTCGGGTATAGTTTGTTGCACTAGAGAGTCATGTATTTAGATCACTGACTGTTCACCACAGGAGGAAAAAAACATGTTGTAGAAATTACATTTTTAGTTAAGTTGCCTACAATTGCATTTGCAGTATTTCAGAACAGAAGCTTCTGGGTTGCGTGGACCTGGAGATAACAGACTATACATGGCTGACATGGGGGCTCTGTCCAGGGGTTCATTCACTAAAGAATAATGTGAGCAAGATTCCAGAAACAAATTTAATGACGCGCAGTAAGCCTTGGTTCACATTCAGTGAAAATGTGGTATTCAAAACAGAATATCTGACTCTAACATCATCCCTTGTCCAAAAGCCTAAACCTTTTACACAGTACGTTGCAAAGGACATTCTAAACCCATTTGAACGCTGAAACAACAGAGCTTGTCACAAAATGTACTAGAAATAGCTTAGTCTACGAGAAACAATTGTTGATTGGTGCCTAAGAATGGGCAGGCACTCTTAATCCCAGGATTTATGGATATTGTAGTTCAGCATTATGCGTACAGTGCATAAGCATCTGGTGCCTCCTCTACAACTCTTCTCCATATGTAATGTACACAACAACATGCACAATTTCTCAATAGATGTTTCATGTGTTTGACTCTGTGCTTGTCACTAAGGTATATTTTGAAGCACAATTTTTCAGGTAAAAAGGGAATAGATTTCCTCTGTGTGAGAAATAGATTTCAAGAACTAGTTATTCTTTGCTTTGATATCGTAATTGTGAAAAAGGAAGTCTCATTTTTCTGCTGATTTGATTCGAGAGTAGTGAAGTGCTGAGCCTTGAAGTCCCTGCTCTGCCTGGTAATGACCTGTGAGTCTCTACAGTCAAGGGGTGGTATTCAGTATGACACAGACATGTCTTTCATGGAGGGCCAGCCACTTCCTTCATCTATATTCACTTCCAGTACTGAAGAGAGAAGTGTGGAAAAGACAGATAAAGCAGACATGAAAAACACATTTTTATTGGCGATTAAAACTGGGGATCAGAATTTTTTTTGAAAAACAGGCTGAGAACAGGGACAGAAGATACTAGGTAAGAAGAGTATCCAGGCGAGGCAAAGATCCAATTGAACAAGTAGGTAGGAGTACACATTATTATAGTGCTCAGAATAGTTCAAGGAACCTGGAAGGGGAAGGGTACATCCAGGCAATACTAGATCACTACACCAATTTGTGAAAGCCTCCCCCAAACACATTCTAATTGGAGTCGATTCCCTAAGTAAATACCAGTCCAAAAATCAATTAATTCAAGATTTAATCGATTTAATTGATGTTCTTGAATGTAATGCCAGGACGGCCCCTAGATTGAGCCTGCAACCTGTAACTGCTACTGAATATCATGAGAGAGTGACTAATAATATGGCATGTGGAGAGACCAAGGAGAGCCCCCAAAAGCAACCCCCACCTTCCTTTTTGGCAACCAGGAACACAGCATTCTGAGCAGCACCAGAATGAAGACCCCCAACTAATGTTCCCACAGGGGTCACAAGTTGCATGGATACCATCATAATAGACTGACTCAAAAAACTCTGTATCCTATATGGAAAACAAGACGCAAAACATGGTGGAAGATTGAGTGCAGCACTGGCAAGTACTTGTGCTGCCACTGTTACCGTACTTTAGACATCCAGAAATGCTACCATGACCCAACCCTAAAATCTAGAGACTGAAAGAGAGAATGAGGATGCAATATTGAATATTCGTTGAAATGCAGTGATGAGGGAGGAGCTATCCTATTGTGTAGTCCCATGACTTCTCTAAAAGTGTGCTGCATATCTGAGAAAAGGATAAGTGTTTTTGGGGGCCTTTCATGATACAACCTTGTAGTTGGGTAACTGTGAATAAAGGGAACTTTTTCAATTTGGATTTCTGCATGAAATCATTGAAGCTTCTCTCTTGTCTGTCTGATGTCACTTAGAATTCATTGATGAAAACATTCTCATAAGTAGCAGTTATTTACCTACAATACATCACTATGAGCCTGATGTCTTAAAGGTGTTTTCCCCATTCTGTGATTATTGGATGATGTGTTAAAACAGCTGGGTCCATGTTATTAGGCTTATCTGTTGTAATATTGGTGGGATTAAGGCCAAGGAAGGAGATGCTTAGTGGGTTTATTTTATTACCCAGTTTGATATAATTATGCTTCAAGAAACCTGGGCTTGCAAAGCTGTCACATGGGATTGTTTTGAGAGTTTTGATATCCCTGTTATTCACTTACTGGGACAGGGAGCTCAGGGTGTTCTGGTCATCATGATTTGTATTTCTAAATCCTTTAAGGTTGTGCAGGATCCATACAAGCACAATGGGATTAAGATCTTGTGGATACTTTGCTTAGCAAATTTATATTTTTTCTTGTTTATTTTTATTATTCTGTGTATGACCCAGGACATCAGATTGAGACCCTGTTTGAAGTTTTGTCCGTCTTAGAGGTTAGGTCATATACTGTTTTTAATTGTTTTAACCTGATTGTAGGAAGGGGGCTTTAATGCCAAATTGGTCCTTGAACCATCCAGCAGTAGAAAAGTGATTTTTATATCTTTTTTGTAGGTCACCTGACCACAGGTCAGAGGTTGTTCAAAGTTCTTTGTCATGCGGGCCTCCTTAATGTGATGGATATAGTGGGGGTGGTTCTATCAATCAACCCCCTACCTTTGTTGATTGGGGCCAAAGTACAACCATTGACTATGTTTTTATATTCAGGTATTTTGAACCCTTAGTCTGCTTGGGTGAGGTCCTCCCAATGGTTATAGCGATCATAACCCCATTGAGACTGAATTCAGCGCACCTGATAGCGGTCGCCTGTTGCCTCCCCCGGTATAACTGGGCTGACCTCAAAAGATGAGTACCTTGGATAAAGTGGTGAAGAATTTCCATACCTGCTTTGACCAACTCCCTCGTTGGATCCCACCTGGGTCTGGTGACGAACATGCTCAACTCCTATTGCCCCATCTACGGTAATCTTAGATGCCTTTTAGACTCTTAATCATGCTACTAAAACAATTGTGCTTGAGCTATCTGGCCCTAGGGGGACACAAAAGAAAGTATGGTTTGACAAAGCATGCACGATCACCAACCATAAGCTCCACGAATCCCTTGATGCCCAACCACGGAATCAGCAGATCATCACTTTGGCAAGGGCAGCTTATGAGGAGACTATCGGAAAGAGGAAGGAAGAAAATTGAGGAAGACGAATGGGAGCATGTAGTCTCTACTTGTAATGCCAGAGAGACTAGGGGTTTCTGGGAGATTGTTAGTAGGAAACAGGCATCCTTTCCCTTGTCTGTGGCCTAGGCTCTAACATTATCCCTGATGATTGGGTGGCACACTTCAAGCAGATTTATTTATCAAGGCACGAAGAGGCAGCAGATCTCATAGCAGAGCCTCAGTCATTCTCTTTGGAGATTTGTTTTGAGCTTGAGGTGGCATCATCCGCTATTGAGGTTCACCCCTTCAACAAGGCACAAAGGCCTGATGTGGTACCCATGGACCTCTATAAGGCCCATACCCTGCTATGGGCCCCTCTGATCACTAATGATTTAAATGCTTCTGTTTTAGTTTAATCCCCCAATTCCTGGAAATGTACGACCATTGTTCCAGTGTTTAAGAAGAGGAACAGTCAGGACCCTCTGTGTCACAGCCCAATTTCTTTGATACATTCTGTGGTTAAGATATTGGGGAGTATTATCCTCAATAGAATAGAGGACTGAATCCAGCTTAACAATATCCTTTGCCCAGTGCAATATGGCTATACGGAAGACATTAGAACACAGAAACAGTGTTTGAATCTTATTCTTATCTTTTGAAAATATGTAACAGCAAAGGAAGAGGCAATCTATTCAGTATTAGTGGTACATCTTAACTGATATTGGTCTGCCTTACCTTTGATCCGCTGTTCATGGGGTTTATTTTCAGGGATAAATGCCTCTGTCAGATATGATATGGGGGGAATGTATTATTTTATTTTTGTTATATGTAAATGGCCTGAACTCATTCCTGATTTCAAATGGGAATGATACCTCTAAAATGATAGCCATACTAATTCCTGCCCTTTTACATGCCAACAATGTAGAATTCATGGATGAGTTAGATCTGTAAATAAATATAGCTAAGATGCATTATATGGCATGTGGAGACAGTCCTCCAAATTAGGCCGATATCCATCAAGGGGAACATCATTTTCACAGTCAGCAAGTTTCCTTATTTGAGGGTCACCTTTGGTTCACAGATTAGTTGATTACCCTCTTTTGCTAATTGGTGCCTGAGTGTTAATCATGCCTGTGGGATCTTATCAGATTTGGTGCAAGTGTTGGCAGCAAACCCATCTTATCATTTATGGAAGTGTATAGAATGAAGTGTTTTCTTGTTCTGACCTATGGTGCTGCCATCTGGGGCTATCAGGACTGCTCCAAGCTCCAGCGGGTGGAGAATTACTTCTGGAGGAGGTTGCTGGGTTTGGGTTCCACTAGCTCTAGTTTTTTTGTTCATGAAGAGCTGAACCTAGGCTATGTGGAGGACTTCATTAAACGTGCCCCATTCCTCTTGTGGATGTTGATCTGGAGTAGCCAGCACACCACCTTCAATCGTGATGTAATTGAAGATTGTCCTAACTGTGAGCTTGGCCTTAAAATCCCTTGGTTAGATTATGTTAGGAGAGTCACTGTATCCCTGGGTAGGCCAGAATTGTTTCATTTTCCTAAACAGGTTAGCAAAAGTGATAGTGTGCATGTTAAGAGTTAGGGCCAGATGTAGCAAGCAGTTTTTCCCATTCTGTGTCTATTGAAAAATGTGTTTGTACATAAGGCCCTTAGGGCCAGATGTACGAAAGGATTTTACACATTCTGTGTCTATGGGAAAAAGCTTTCGTACATATGGCCCTTAGTCTCAAAGCATGCCTTGGAAGCAAGAGAAAATGTGCTCTTTGGGAAGCCAGTCTTGAGAGATTATATGATTATTGAGACCTGCCTTGAACCCTCACCCTACCTCTCATTGATTAGAAACTCATGGGGAAGACATTTTTTAACAATGTTTCGACTATGCTCTATTACATCTCGGCTTTGCTTCCTACCAAGCCAATTCGACTCAAGCATCATTTTAATCTGCTCTTGTGATGATTATTCTCTGCAGTCTTTGTTTTAGTTTCACCTTTTCTGGTGGTATTGTGACCCCTTTCAGCACAGGTATTTGCTGCCAATCATAAAAAATCAGGGTTTGTGCCAACATAGACCTTTTTTTGTTTTTTACCCCCAAATGTTATTGGAGTCGGCTGTCTGTTTTGTTGTCAGGGCCTTTTTTTAAAGTGCTTTATCTTGGCACAAATCAACACATTTTTTAAAATTATTTTAGGCTTTATCGTATTTGGATTGAATTGTTGCTGTGAACATTTGTACTCTTTAATATTTATTGAAAGAACCCACATGTGATGTTGTACGAGGTTCTCTTCATTTAAAGCTATGTCGGTTTGGAGGCAGGATATGCCTTACTTGCTATGTATGCCATGACATTTTAGCCTTTTTATCACAAAGAACAATCTGTATATGCTCAATTTTGTCTTCCTATGTAGTTATGTATGTTTTCTGTTCTTTCTCTGATGATGGTTATTCATTTTTATTTGTATTGTTTATTGCTTTGTAAATGTATTGCTCTTTTATGACTCTTTTAATAACTGAATGGAGATCATTCATCATTTTGGGCCCATGTCTCTAAAGTTGTGTCTGTGTGAAACATACAGTTGCTTAATTTTCTATTTTGAAAACAAATATGTACACAGTGTGCTATATAATAATGTCACAATAAATGTTTCCTCCACCTTCCCCATATCCTGGTTTCTGTAACTCTGCTACAATGTACACCACACACAATACCATGGATATTTGAAATATTAATACTAACTGCTATTTTTCGCAGAAAATGTGATTCTTAATATGTGTACATTAGGAGCATCAAGCTTTCATCATCACACAATACAATACACAAATGGCTTTGAACTTAAAATGAGTACAACTGTGAAGAAACATTTCCTAATGCATTATAAACCAGGATGGAAAGAGGAGTATTAAATATCATCACCAAAGCACAGAAGAAAAAAACAGATAAGTGTACCTGAAGAAAGTTGGGATTCATTACTTTGAATTACACATTTACACTATATAATGCACTTGTTTACAATTTAATTTCACATACCTATTTTTTTTAAAAACATCTTTTTATTAGGTACATACTTGTCATCAAAAAGCATTACAGTTAGCAAAGCCATTATCATGGTATTAAACAGGTACATTGGTCTACCCCATGAGCACCATCCCCATACAGGTACAGTTCTAACATGTCCTTGCTCCATTTTCTGGTGTCTGTGTATAAAGGTACTGTTAGACCTGACAGCCTTAGGGTTGTCACCCCTAACTTTTTGCCTGCCTCCCTCCACTTTTGAGATACTGTTTTTGCTGGTTTTTAGACTCTGTGCACTTTACCACTGCCTCCTAGTGCTAAAGTGCATATGCTCTCTCCCCTTAAACATGGTAACACTGGATCACACCCAAATTGGGCTATTTAATTTACTTATAAGTCCCTAGTAGAGTGCACTATATGTGTCCAGGGCCTGTAGATCAAAAGCTACTAGTGGGCCTGCAGCACTGATTGTGCCACCCACTTCAGTAGCCCCTTAACCTTGTCTCAGGCCTGCCATTGCAAGGCCTGTGTGTGCAGTTTCACTGCCAATTCGACTTGGCATTTAAAAGTACTTGCCAAGCCTAAAAATCCCCTTTTTCTACATATATGTCACCCCTAAGGCAGGGTGCTGTATAGGTAAAAGCCAGGACATGTACATGTGTAGTTTACATGTCCTGGTAGTGTAAAACTCCTAAATTCGTTTTTACACTACTGTGAGGCCTGCTCCCTTCGTAGGCTAACATTGAGGCTGCCCTCATATATTGTTTGAATTGTAGCTGCTGATCTGAAAGTAGTAGGAAGGTCATATTTAATATGGACAGAATGGTAATAGAAAATCCTGCTGACTGGTGAAGTTGGATTTAATATTACTATTTTCGAATTGCCACTTTTGGAAAGTGAGCATTTCTCTACACTTAAATCTTTCTGTGCCTTACAATCCACGTCTGGCTGGGTTTAGTTGACAGCTCCTTGTGCATTCACTCAGATACACCCCAAACAGAGGATACTCATCCTCACTTGCATACATCTGCATTTTGAATGGGTCTTCTTGGGCTGGGAGGGTGGACGGTCTGCTCTCACACAAAAGACTGCCACTCCCTGGCAGACAGGATTGAACTGAAAGGGGACCTGGTGCACTTTTAAGCCACTCTTTGAAGTCTCCCACACTTCAAAGGCACATTTGGGTATAAAAACAGGGCTTCTGCCCTACCACCTCAGACACTTCCTGGAGAAGAAACCTGAACCAGAACCTGCACCCTGACTAGAAGAACTGCTGGCTGCCTAAAGGACTCACCTGACTGCTTTCTGAAGAGGACTGCTGCCTTGCTGTTGCCCTGCTGTCTTGCTGCTTTCTTGCCTTACTGCAGAAGTGCTCTCCAAGGGCTTGGATAGAGCTTGCATCCTGTTCCCTGAAGTCTCAGGACCAAAAAAACTTCTCTCCTGCAGCTGAAATCCCCGTGCGGCTAAATTTCGACACACCGCCTGCCAAGAATGAGGCACAGCCTGCTCGCAGTGAAAATTTCACTGCACACTGAGTCTGGAACGACGCAGCCCGACCTCGCAAGCAGAAGATTGACGCATTGCCAGCGATGCGACTGGAACTTCAACGCACAGCCCTACTGGATCAACACAAGGTGAATCAGAACGACGACGCTTGACTTCCTGAGAGGAAGCAACGCAACGCCTGCAGTGCGGAAGAACATTTCACGCATCTCCTACCGGAATCGACGCAGCCGCTGTGACTTTGCTCTGCAAGCCCAGGACTCCACGCATCGTCCCCAAGGAATCTGAAAACCCCGCTCCCCGAAGGGGATCCAAGTCTGCGCGCCGGAAATCGACGCATAGTCTTCCCAGCATGGAAAATAAAAGACGCAAGTCTGTGTTGCGAAGGGGCGAAACCGACGCACACTCACCGTTTTCCACGCATCCACCCCTCTATGGTCCCCTGCAAGGATTTTTCAACGCAAACCAGGTACTTTGCCCTGCAAGAGACACTTGTTGTTTCTAGGAGAACCTAAGGCACTTTTTATTGCTTTTACAGTAATCCTTTAACTCTAAAGACACTAGATATCACTTTTAGTGATATCCCTACATTTGCTTTTTTCATCTTTAATCGTTTGACCTGCATTTATTCAGATAAATATTATTTATTTTTCTAAACACTGTGTGGTTTGTTTTTGTGGTGTTATATTGTGGTATTGTATGATTTATTGCACAAATACTTTACACATTGCCTTCTAAGTTAAGCCTGACTGCTCAGTGCCAAGCTACCAGAGGGTGGGCACAGGATAATTTGGATTGTGTGTGACTTACCCTGACTAGAGTGAGGATCCTTGCTTGGGTGGGGGTAACCTGACTGGCAACCAAAGACCCAATTTCTAACAGGTACATTATATATCTGGGTTTGGGACCAATGTCAGAGAAGCAGCACAGGTGTACTGCACCTATAAGATATTTCCACTGGCCCCTGACCATACCCCATTTCCCAGGACAGCCCCCACTCTTGCAAACTACTTTCTCCGTCACCATCCACTAGTCCATGTCACATACTTACATTTGTAATGTCTTGGAGATTGTGATAACTATAAAAATCACATGCCAGCCAATGGTTGAAGTCCAAATTTGAATCATGGATTCCAAAGCTGGTCTTTCAGCCACCAAACCACATCTACATCCTTTGACCTTGTGACAAATAAAACAATTACCTTTTTGCTACCAAATCTCTTGACGTGCTTTCAGTTCTGTGGTCAAAAGTGTCATTTATGCAAACAGATATATCAGAATGTCTGGAAAAAAAATCCTGTGAAGGAATGCTGCAGAATTTGAAGACAAAAACAGGACACATTGCAGGCAACCAAAGTGAAACTATGGACATACCTTCATTGAGTGGTGGAAGAATGCACAGTCTGATTGTTCAGTGACTTCTCATTCAACTAATGATTGGTCAGCAGTGAAGGAGTGTGGTACAGTGCAAAATGCAAACTGGTATTAATGTTCATTCCTTCAAACAAGAATCTAATAACCTATTTGGCATTTTTTATGTTCTGCACCTCGACTGATCCAACATCCCACTGTTTTATAGTGTGCACAGACCCTACAACTGAGCTTTCACTTGCTGCTCTCAGCACCTCTTGCCCCTATCTCAGCGAATGCCTTGCAGGATCCCCTGCCCTTCCCAGGTCCCCAAACAGTCTGCTCCCTCTAACACTGCTGCACAATTGCCTATGCAAGGACATATTACTCCTTGCTGCCTCATGATTTCCTGTTGTCTGATGTTGCATCCAAATGCAATAGCAAAAGATCATCCTGTGCCAGAATATTAGATCTGCAGTATGTCTGGTGTATTTTAACTTCACCTCACTCAAAGTTGGGAAATCTAGCCCACCTTTTCCAGGGTGAAATTTCATGACTTGACACATATACATGAGGAAAGTATAAACTTTGCACACTTCTTCATTCTTTCGTTGCAGGGTCAGTTTTTCATTTTTGTGCAAATTCCTTTTTACTGAGATTTGAAAATACTAAATATTTGCAGCAATATTATACCTTATCTAAACTTTTATGTTTTGCATATCACTGAAATTTGCGGGTGATAGGGATAAATCATTCCAGTTTTGTACAAAAAATCTTAAATTCAATTTCACTGTTTGTTTATGGACCTGAAAATGGGCATGTGTTTGTCATTGTTTTGACTGTTCTATAACAAAATGAGAACATTTCCATGGTATTGTACCAGTTCAAGTACAAGCAAGTAGGTGTGCTTACACGGATGGTTCAGTCTGTGACAGCACTCTCAATGACAGCCACTCGAGGGATGATAGCAATTTGTACTCTCTTGCAGGGAGTGCTGCTTTAGAAGTGGTAACATGTTTAAAATTATTGAGAAAGAAATTAAAGAATGTGCAGAGCTAATGATGCTTAATATGTAAATTTAATGAAAATTGCAGTAGGCAATCATACTTAGATGGACTAGGCCCGAAAAGCTGGGACACTTCCATAGTAAAGTTAACAATGCCAAGAAAGTGTAGATTCAGTGTTTACCTTGAGCTTGACCTTTTAAAAAGACTTGTTTTCCATGATGAATGGTTGTTGTGCAAAAATGTTTCTTCTTGTTTATGTAGATGTTTCTACTTATAAAAATACTGTTAGCTAATAAATAGACTTGTTATTTAGAAAGTTAGATATGAAAGTTCACACACAGGTATAAAGACTTAAGTGGGAGGAAGAATCTTGTGAAATCAGATAAAGGTATTACATGATAAGACAGAGTTCAGGTCTTATAAGCTGCTATCTGAGGAATATTGTGTTCCTATGAGAAGACAGGGAGTGAACACATTCCCATGGGTGCATCAGAGTCTGATTTGTCGACCGAAGAAAGGAGAAGCTGCCCTGTATTGCAACATTATTTTTGTCTGTATGATAGTGCGTGGTCCTAGAGTAGGTTAATCATTATATTCCTCACTGGCGTTCTACATCCTGTTCCATGTTGCCCTGCTGCCCTGAGACTCTACTGACTTTCTGGAACTTTTCTTCATGCAAAGTTCCGTGTTGATCAATTATTGATTCATTAAACTAACTGATATAAAAACTTTGATTTCTCTCAAGTTTCAGAACTCAAAATGAGTTCCTTAACTGACACCTTTTTCTGTCTCATTCCTAGAATAGGGATTCTTACCATCATGGAATGTGCTCATTGCTTTTTATTAGAATTTATTTATTGCTTATTTTTGTTTAATGATATTTGTCAAAACGTATTACTGGGTGTTAGAAATCAAATCAAAAACATTTATAAAGCAAACTACTCACCCGTGAGGGTCTCAAGGTGCTAGGGGAGGGGAGTTACTGCTGCTCGAAGAGCCAGGTTTTGAGCTGCCTCCGGAATGCGGGGTGGTCCTGGGTGGTCCTGAGGTTGGCGGGGAGGGAGTTCCATGTCTTGGCTGCCAGGTAGGAGAAGGATTTCCCACCTGCCGTAGTGCGGCGGATGCGAGGGACGGCAGCGAGTGCGAGGTTGGCGGAGCGAAGTTGACGAGTGGGTGTGTAGAAACTGAGGCGACGGTTGAGGTATTCGGGTCCCTTGTTGTGGAGGGCTTTGTGTGCGTGGGTGAGGAGCCGGAAGGTGATCCTTTTGTTGACGGGAAGCCAGAAATGGGGTCTTTGGTTGGCAGTCAGGTTACCCCCTGTCCAAGCAAGGACCCTCACTCTAGTCAGGATAAGTCACACACAATCCACATTATCCTGTGCCCACCCTCTGGTAGCTTGAACTGAGCAGTCAGGCTTAACTTAGAAGGCAATGTGTAAGAATTTGTGCAATAAATCAGTCAATATCACCATATAGCACCACAAAAATACCCCATACAGTGTTTACAAAATATATAATATTTATCTGATAAGATGCCGGTCAAAGCAATTAAAATGCAATAAGTAGATGTTGAGATATCACTGTAAAAGTGATTTAAAGTGTCTTAAGTCTTTGCAAAAGAAATAAAAGTCTCTTAAAAACAATAAAGGTCTCTTGCAAGCACAGAGTAGCTGGTTAGCATTCAAAATCTCCACAAGGGACCACAAAAGAGGCGATGCATGGAAAACGGGGAGGTGTGCGTCGTTTCACCCCTTCGCAGACCGACTTGTGTCATTATTTTGCATGCAGGGAAAGGATTTGCGTCGATTTCTGGCATGCGGACTTGGTTCCTCTTCAGGTTGCGGGGTTTTCTGGTGCCCCAGGGAATATGCTTGGAATCCTGGGCTTGTGGAGCAAAGTCACAAGCGCTGCATCGATCCAGTGGCCTTTGTGTGGAAATTTCTCCCACACAGCAGGCTCTGCGTCAATTCCTCTCAGGAAGTGGTGCTGCGTCATCCCAGGTTGGACGTGCATTGATCCGGTGGACCGTGCATCGAAGTTCCGGGCGCAACACAAGTGCTGTTTCAATCTTCTCCTTGCGAAGTCGGGCTGCGTCGATCCGGTTTGGAGTGCGTTGAATTTCTTACTGCGGGGCAGGCTGTGCGTCATTTTTAGCAGGCTGTGCATCAAATTTTCACCACGCATGGAGTCCAGTTGCAGGAATGAAGTCTTTTTGGTCCTGAGACTTCAGGGAACAGGAGGCAAGCTCTATCCAAGCCCTTGGAGAGCACTTCTCCGCACAGCCAGGGAGCAGCAAGGCAGCAGTCATTCACAGAAAGCAGTCAGGTGAGTCCTTTGGGCAGCCAGGCAGGTCCTCTTGGCAGGTCTGGTTCAGGGATTCTTCACCAGCAGGTTTCTTGTCCAGAACTGTCTGTGAGGTAGTATGTCTACCCCAAGAAGTGTCTAAAGTCTGTGGTTTTGTGTCCTCTTCTCAAACCCATTTTGGCCTTTGAAGTAGGTTTACTTCAAAGGAAAGTCTCACTTGTTTGTCAAATCCTGCCTTGCCCAGGCAAAGCTGCAGACACACCCCAGGGGGTTGGAGACTGCATTGTGTGCGGGCAGGCACAACCCTTTCAGGTCCCTCCTAGCACTGATGGCTCATCAGAATATGCAGGCTACACCCCAGCCCCCTTTGTCTCACTGTCTAGGGAGAGGTGCAAAGCGCCCAACTATCAAACTAACGTAGACAGGGAATCCACAAACAGGCATAGTCACAAGAATGGTTTAAGTAAGAAAATGCCCACTTTCTAAAAGTGGCATTCTCAAACACACAATCTCAAAATCAACTTTACTAAAAGATGTATTTTTGAATTGTGAGTTCAGAGGTCCCAAACTCAACGTCTATCTGCTCCCAAAAGGAAGCCATGCTTTAATCATGTTTAAAGGCAAGGCAGCCCCCAGGTTAACCTATGAGAGAGCTAGGCCTTGCAACAGAGAAAAACGAATTTGGCAGTATTTCACTGTCAGGACATATACAACACAACAGTATATGTCCTACCTTAACCATACACTGCACCCTGCTCATGGGGCTACCTAGGGCCTACCTTAGGGGTGTCTGACATGTAGGAAAAGGGAAGGATTAGGCATGGCAACTGGGTAAACTTACCAAGTTGAATTTGCAGTTTACAAATGCACACACAGATACTGCAGTGGCAGGTTTGAGACCTGATTACAGTGCTACTTATGTAGATGGCATAATCAGTGCTGCAGGGCCACTAGTAGCATTTGCTTTACAGGCCCTGGGCACCTCTAGTGCACTTTACTAGGGACTTAGTAGTAAATCAAATATTCCAATCATGGATATCCAATTAATAGTACAATTTACACAGAGAGCATAGGCACTTTAGCACTGGTTAGCAGTGGTAAAGTGCTCAGAGTTCAAAAGCCATCAAAAACAGGTCAGGAAAAATAGGAGGAAGGAGGCAAAAAGTTTGAGGTTGACCCTCTAAAAAGGGCCGGGTGCAACACTGAGATATATGACATTTAACTTGTGCCTTTAATAAAGATGATTTACTAAAAAATGTGAATAATAATGCCCTTCACTCACACCAAACTCTTTTTATTGACAGATATAGTTTAGAAATTGTAATAACTAAATGTGATGTACAGCTACTGTTAATCTTTATCACTGCCATGGGTCCATTGACACGGGAAGGAATAAAGCAGCGGGGGTTTGCCCTGTTGATGGTAAACCGAAACTTTAATTGAAACAATCCCCACGCCAGAAGGACATGCGCCTTAAAGGCACAAATGGGTAAATACTAATTTGCTGCAAGAAAGCCTCCAGAGAAAGCTGTGAGACTCCCCTTGAAAGTCGAAGCAGAGAATGTCTGCTATCACATTCAGTATTACTGAAGGGGCCAAGATCCTTTCGACAACCTCAGTTTGTCCTGGTGAAGGACATTAACATTTTTGATTTGGCCAGACTTGGTACAGCTATTTATTAGCTACGTATGTCTGTTTGAGGGTGCAGATTCATCGCAATGTTTTTGCCTTCCCTCCTCCAATTTTGCTGAATTCGTATTTGTCAGCCTTAGGACTCTGCAGACTTTATCACTGCTATCCAGTGCTTCTGCTGTGCTTGTGCTTTTGCTCTGCGATTAAACATGGTAACATTGGTTCATACCCAATTGGCATATTTAATTTGCTTATATGTCCCTAGTAAAGAGCATTACATATGCCCAGGACCTGTAAATTAAATGCTACTTGTGGGGCCGCAGCTTTAATTATGCGTCCCACTTGAGTAGCCTTTTCAACATGTCCCAGGCCTGCCACTGCAGAGCCTGTGTGTGCAGTTTTAACAGCCATTGCAGCCCATTAAAATAAACCTTTTACAAGGTTCAAACCTTCCTTTTTAGCACCCATAAGTCACCCTTGGGTAGGCCATGGGCAACTTAGATGACAGGGTGCAATGTACTTAAAAAGTGGCACATGTACTTTCCATGTCCTGAAACACTCTTAAATCAGTTTTTTGTTACTGCAAGGCCTATCTCACCCAAAAGACAACATTGGAGTTGATTCATTACGTTTTATACATGTAATTTCCAAATGTGTAGAGATAGCAGTTCATGTTTAGTGTCTCTGGAATCACAATTCAAAATACTAACTTAAGATAAGGTTGGATTTTAATTTGCAATTCTGAAAATGCCTCTTTTAGAAAGTTGTTATTTTTTCGCTTTAGCCATTTGGTGCCTGCAGCCTGTCTCCAGGTCACATGACTGGATGTGGCTGACAGTTGTGTTTTGTGTATTCTTCCTAGACAGCCACACATTATGGGAATTTAGGTGTGATTGGATGGGCCGTCACTGGCAAGATAGGAGGGAGGGCTGGGCACAACCCCACTTAGACTTCAATAGGCTATTTCCTGTCTCCACTCAAAGAGCTGCATATCCCCTGTAGTTGTCTGAAGACAGGGCAGGGAAGGTAGGGCATCTGTGCACTTCAAAGGCATTCCTATAGAAGGTTCTCCCCACTTCAAAGGCACAACTGTGTTTAAAAGAAGGATCTCAGACATTAACTCTTTAGCACACTTCTGGTCCTTATTGGATGCTACTGCTGTGCTGCTACATGGATGACCACTCTGCTTGACTGCTGCTCTAAAGGAACTGCTGCCACGTTGTGCTGACCTGCTGCCCCCTTCCATGATGAAGACGAACTAGACCTACAACTACATTGTGAACCCAGGACCGCTGAGTGACTCAAATGACTGGTCTACTGACCCCCTGATCTGAGGTTCAGAGGTGCAAAGGGCTCCCCAACCAAAACCTGGACCTAGCTGCAGCACGTTCCTGACCCCAGGTGGTGCCTCTCAGGCCCTGGACCCTTGGGGTGGCTCACAGGTTCTTTAAATCAAGCTTTTGGTCTCTTCATGGCCACGAATGGGCCAGTTTGCACTGGAACCATGCTGCTCACTTCGAAATTCAGTGTGAGCTGCCACCAGCCCATCTCTTTGCACAGCAAGCAAATATCACCTGTGGAGGACCGCTAACTCAAAGCTCAAGCTCGCTCATCTACGATGCCCAGCCTGCTCTTTGCGCCACCCTGACTACCGCCTGTGACACTCTCCTTGCTCCCCGCGACCCTCTCTAGTGTGAATAGGACTCTTGGCAGAAAACCTGAGAAGGTAAAACTTCAGCTAGTTTAATCTGGGACTGTATCTGACCCCTGCTCCGTCACAGTTGCCCTGAACTTTTAGCTTTGACCCAGTCCAGCGCGGCCAGATAGCCACGGTTTACACTTTATGCTTTTATGTGCTAGTTTACAGTTTATTCTTCATATGTTCATAGCTCTGGTTCTACTGATTGGAACTTTGTCAATTTGGTCTTGGTTAATTTATTAAATGTTGCTCTATTTGTGTAACCTGGTATAGAATCCCTCTGTGTTTTTTTTCATGTTTTACTGTTCAAAATGTTGCACTAATATTTCACACATTGCCTTTAAGTTAAGCCTGGCTGCTCTGTACCAAGCTACCAGGGGATGAGCACTGGTTAATTTGGGGGTTACTTGTGCCTGACCCTGACTAGGATTGTAGTTGCTGCTTGACCAGGACTCACACCCTAATCAACCTTTAACCCAGTTTTCAACAATGCCTGTATGTAATATTTGTATAGCATGAAGCTAGCCAAAAGGCAGATATACCAGAATGTCCCATTACGTCTATTGAACTTTATTTTATCTATATTTGAGTTTATTTAGAGTTTGGTTAGGATGCTGATATTCAATATTTGTCCTGGTGCATAACATGGAACTTTCAAGATTTGGGCTGACCTAGCACAGCCTTAAGTTTAATATGTATAAATGTATGTGTGTATGTACTATCTATGTAGCACAAAACTATGAACATACCACAGAAATTCCCACTTGTTAGAAATGGGGTCTCCCTTGTTGGTAGTGGTTTGTACCCTGTCCAAATAGGGACACTCACTCTAGTCAGGGTAAGGGAGTCACACATCTAAGATAACTCATGCTTCACCCCCTTTGGAGCTTGGCTCAAGCAGTTACACCCATCTCTGAGGCAATGTATAAAGTATTTCTACGCGCACACAGAAACACTGTGAAAACACCACAAAAGTATTCCACACCAGTTTTGCAAAGTAGCTAATATTTAACTGAGTAAAACAAGACCAAAACAACAAAATCCAACATACATAAGTAAAGATTTTCAAAGAATAGATCTTAGCATAGCTCTTAGAAACAAAATAGATCCAACTGGGGCTATCACAATGTCTTGACAGAGTTGTCTCCAACAGTCTGACACCCTCGCTAGGAAGTGCGGGCTGGTCATGGAGTCACACGGACCCCAGGTTAAGTACCTTGGGAAAAGATGAGGAGACAAAGACTTTGCACAGAGTTGGGTAGGTGAGGCTTTGCTGGAGTCTGTGCTGCATCGTTTCTTTAATGCTACGGGTAGATGAGGTGTTGGTTCCTTACTCCTAAGCAGGGGAGGTGAAGTGTTGGTTCCTTATGGTTGCAGGGGAGCTGATGCAGCATTGGTGGCAAGTCATTGGTTCTTTACAACAAGGTGGGGTAGATGAATCTAGTGGGTCAAGATGCAAGGGATTGACTTCACAGTGTCGCAATCACACCAAGGGGCCACAGGTGCTGTGGCAGAGTCAGGTGTCATGGACATCAGTGACATGGAGGTCTGCACTCATGTTGTAACAGGCTTTGGAGGTGCTGCAGCAACACTGGGCCGCAGCGTCAGTTATGGTCAGTGCACTCAGCGGTGACCACGTTCTGGATGTCGATTAACTTGTTACTTCCTTGTTATACCAGAATGCACTCCCCAGGGACCGGGAACTGGATTTGGCACCACTTGGCAAGTCAGGGCTCTCAGCAAGAGAGCCCAGGCACTGGTAGGTGAAGTCTTTGATGTCCCTGAGACTTCTTAACAGAAGGCAAACTCAGTCCAAGCCCATGGAGACCCTTTAGAAGCAGGATGTAGAAAGCAAAGTCCAGTCCTTTCACTCCCAGGACAGAAGCAACAAGCAGCAGGCCAGTGCAGCAAAGCAATAGTCAGAGTGGAAGTCAGCCCTACAGCATCCAGCTCAGCAAGCAGCAGGCCAGCACAGCAAAGCAATAGGCAGAGTGGCAGTCCCTCCTACAGCATCCATCTCTTCTTCTCGGTAGAATGTCCTCAGTCCAGAAGGATTCTAACTATGTGGGGTCAGAGGTCTAGAAGGTATGCCCATTTCTATTTCTGAAGAAGGCAAACTTCAAAGAGAAGTTTTTGTAGTGCACAAGACCCTGTCATTTCCTCCTTGGCCCCAGGCACACTCCAGGGGATCAAAGACTGCTTTGAGTAAGGACAGACATAGCCCTATTCAGGTGTATGTGTCAGCTCCTTCCATCATTCTAGCTCAGGAAGACTCATCAGAATATGCAGGGCACACTCCGGCTCCCTTTGTGTGACAGTCTAGAGTGAATGCATAAACAGTCCAACTGTCATCCTCACCTAGACTTGGATTTAGCAGACAGGCAGAGGCACAGAATGGTTAAGCAAGAAATGCCCACTTTAAAACTCAGTTAAAAAACCAACTTCACCAAAAGATGTATTTTTAAATAGTGATCTCAGAGACCCCAAACTGCATATCACTATCTGCTCAAAATGGTAAGTTACACTTAAAACGTATGTCAAGGCAATCCCCATGTTATCCTGTGGGAGTGATAGGCCTTGCAATAATGACAACTGAATTTAGCAGTATTTCACTATCAGGACAAGTAAATCCCACCAGTACATCTCCTACCTATGAAGTACACTGTGCCCTACCCTTGGGGCTGCCTTGGGCCTACTTTAGGGGTGACTTGCATGTAGTAAAAGAAAATGTTTAGGCCTGGCAAGTGGGTGACGTTGCCACGTATAAATGGCAGTTTAAAACTGCTCACACAGACACTGTAGTGGCAAGTCTTGCGACATGTTTGCAGGGCTACTCGTGAGTGGCACAATGAGTGCTGCAGGCCTACTAGTAGCATTTGATTTACAGGCCCTGGACACACCTGGTGCAATATACTAGGAACTTACTAGTAAATCATATATGTCAATTATAGGGCAACCAATCGCCAATGCATTTTAGACAGAGAGCATACGCACTTTGGCACAGGTTAGCAGTGGTAAAGTGCCCAGAGTCCTATCGCCAACACAAACAGGTCAGAATAAATTAGAGGAAGAAGGCAAAGAGGTTTGGGGATAAGCTGGCAAAAAAGGGCCACATCCAACACCATTAAATAGATTGAACGTTATTCTATCTACATTTTAACATATTTAGATTTGCCCAATTTTCAAACTAGTCACAAAGTGTGCAATTTGCTCCTTAATGGTAAATATTTGAAAGTAAAAAAACAGCTGATATAAAAGGAAAAATTTTAAAAATAAGTATAATGCAAATCAGATCTTACCTAAAAAAAACTGTATCTGTGCAACATGTACACGAAAAGGTCAAATTATGTTCACGTGTTCCATTTCTAAAATGTTTGATATTGAAGCAAATTATGTCTAAAACCCCTGACCCACAAAATATTGAAAACGGCTTCCTTTTACAATTGTGACCCCTGTTATGACATTTTCATTTCAATATTTATAGTTTGGGTCCTCCTCTTGCATAGCCATTGTTGCAGACCTCTACATATGATAGGAACATGAGAAACAATCATGCAGTTGTTCTAGTTTTCCGGCTGTTTGGGTATAAAATGTTGTAACATAATAGTGTTTCACAAAACCTCTTTCCTATACCCATTTGTAGAATCGAAAGTCATTTTCTTCATATGCGTCTTTTTTCAGTCTAGTTTGAATGTTCATAATAAGCAGACTGATCCTTTGTAAGTAGGCTGTTTGAGAAAGATAAAACAGATTATTTTTTCATTTTCATAGACGGTGCAAATGAAAGACCTCATTATTCAACCTCATTCCAGTTACACGTTTGCAGCAAACACCTTAGAAGAGAATCATTTCTTTAACCCTTGCATGTCTGAATAATGGGAAATTTGAAGATGCGAGACTCTTTTGCTGCAGGGATCAAATTCCCCAAAAGACTTAAAAGCTTTCCACTGAAAATCATTTTAGTTAAAGGGTTATTAAATACATAAGAATGTAGCTTGATGGGTAAGTCAACCAGTCGCCTTACTGAGCAGCTCTCCAGTAAGGGACTGATTGTTCATAAAACTACTCCTTGGTTCTAAAGCGTATTTTCCCCCTGAGTATATAAGGCATACGATTTAATACAGATACTAACCTGTCTGGAAACCTTGTGTTCCACTATTTGTCTACCTCATTCAGTGAACGGCGAGCAAAACACTATAGTTCCGAATGACCTGTAATAAAACGCCATAGTGAGGGATGCCTGCACAGTGCAGTGGCGCCCAGGGAAAACACATCTTAATGAAGAAAGACCTAAGGTACAAAACAAAAACCAGAGGAATAGATTATTACATTAGCAACAAATTATGAGAACTGTGACAAATGTTTGAAATACAACGAAAAGTCAATATAATACAATTAGAAAATCCAATGCAATGTTCAGCTTATGCAGGCAAATCAGATCATTCAGCGAGAGGCGATTACCTGGCAGTAAAGACCCAATTTCTGCTAGTCATAGACTCATGTGATCTATTGCTGCTTTTGCAGCCAATCACAGTGTGACCAAGCTTTTGCCTCTGCTGCTTACCTCAGGACAAATAAGGATGTGGGAAGTGATATATTTTTTTGTTTGCAAGTACCCATAATTCACTCAAGAACAACGGGAAATGGGCCTGCACATGAAAATTATACCTTTTGAAAAGCTCTTCTTCCTGAGGTCCAGATGTTCCCTCTCTTTTTGCTTGTTTAACTCCAAAGCACGAAGTTCAATAAATAAGACTTTGCAAGGAGAAAACACAAGGCACCCATCCGTTTTCTGCAATTTGTGCAGAGAGCATTACTGGCGAAAAGCAGCACGTAAAATGTACATCCATTTTCACTGTTCTTTGGAGACATTTCTGCTAATACCAAGTCTTGCGTTCCAAACCATAGTCTCTCCGATTAATTTTATGCGACATATATCCAGTGTTACTCTTTCCCTGAGACATTTCTGCCCAAACCAATTCCTATGACCGCAAAGCTAGGAGGGCGACATAAGTGTAAGAAAATCAGAAAATTACTCTAAGTGCAGATGGGCCAGTTATTGGGATCCTCCTGAGGTTACAATTGCATATTAAAACATCTTTTGGCGTATAGGATGAGTTACCCTTGAAGATGTCACACCAGTCTGCTTGCCAAAATACATTAACTCCCAAGCGCATTAAGCAACCCCACACATTTTATTATACCTTTTATTTAACAAAAACATTTTCTGAAACTATATACCTGGCAAACACTTGCTAAAATTATAATGAACAGAAAACGTTCTAGAAGGCACATTATAATGTTTCCTTTGGCTCAGAATGCATTCAGGGGCAACTGGCTAGTACCTCAAGTTGATACACTCCTAGAATATTCATTATTGATAAATGAACACCTAGTGTACTATCCAATCGGCTTTTCAGAGAGAGGGAGCTGATCTGCAGTTAACTCCTGTTTACTACAAAAACATTTTCTGGTGTTTTGAGGTGCAAAAATTTACCAAAGGGTGCAGACTTTATCACATCCACTAATTAAGGGGCCTGCTAAATCCCTGCACAACCTGCAATTCCAACCCTATGCCAGTGGAGTGCGAGAGCTTTACTTGGCTGTGTCCTTATGCATTTCAGAACGGAAATGAAAACTTGTGTTTAAATGTATTCTTGTGAATGAAGAGAACTGAAATCCAAACTGAAAGGCATTTATAAGTAGAAATGTAGAATGATCATATGCAACTCACATGTATGCCGCATCATTCCATATATGAATATTATGACTTTCTAGTTAATCAATATTTTCAAAGTTATTCCTCATTTATTACACTTATGTGAAATGCATAAAGAACCACATATCTGAGTGTGTATTGAGACTGATGCTAAATTGGCTGGAGTTAAGGCCTAGAACATTTTTTCTGTGTTTATTCTTCAACTTGAACTTGCTCTCACTGTGTATTTCTCAGCTTGTAGGTGCCTCTACAGAAGCCTTCTCTTGATGAAAAGCTTATTGTTAGTAATAGATAAGAGGGGGCATGAGAAGACAGGTTGCCAAAGACTGGAGTGATAACAAGGAGTTGTGAAGGAGAACTCTCCTCCAGATTCCTCAAGGTTGAGAAAGATCCAAGGTCGTCCTGATGGCTGAACCAAAATATGAAAGCCTAATTCAAAGATACCATTCACAAGTGTGCATAGACTATGGAAAGTTACTGCCAGTGGTGTTAACTATATGAACTTTGAGAAGATAAGCAAATTTAGCCAGTTAGCGGTTCAGACCCCATTTGCCTTTTGATTAGAGCGGACCTTTAGAAACTTAGAGAGGTACAGACCTGTGTTTTCCTTTGCTTGGCTGGTGTGGTTTTATGCGACGCACAACTCTCTTACAGGAACCTCTAATGAGGTTTCTTTAGTGCTGACACTTTCATTTCATTCTTTATTTCCTCAGGCTAGAACATTTTACTGTTTCCTATAGTTTACCAGAATAGTTAGACTTCTATAGATTCAATGAATAGGCAGGAGAATCAAAGCTCAAACACAGAGCACCAAGTATTGTTTCTTATTTTCTATATTGTTGCTACCAACGTTTTAGTATGTCTCATGTTAGTGCATTTTAACTTAATTAGATGCTTTAACTCACCTTTGTTAATTCTGTACTGATATAGGACTTTTTGGGACTCATTTGCATAAGTTTGGCATGGAATTTGTAATAAACCTTTTGAACTTTCATATTTACATCTGAGATTTATTGTGTGACCAAATGGGTTGCACTGTAATTTGTACTGAATGGTTTAAAGTATTTCTCTTCACCCCTAGGAACTTAGAAAAAGATTAATCAGGGCCAGAAAATCAGTAATAGTGCCAGACCCAGACATCAGGTCAGGAGCTTGCAAAAGACTCCGAAGGGAAACAACTTTTATCACGCACTCGCAGGATTTCTCAAATCTTCATTTAATGTGCAAAATGATACCAAACAATCACCAACGCGTTTCAACCTTCACGGTCTTGATCACGGTAATCAACCAGTCCATTTAGTGCTCTATTTATACTCTTATCTCAACATGCCTTTATGTGGCATTCTGGTACATGTAGTTCACCCCAATACATACGTAAATATAACTAAACATATAAGTGTAAAAAAAAAACTATTTAATACAACTACAATTTGCCCTACATATAATACAAAAAAATATATAAAAAAGGGAGATTTAAAATTATCTGTTGAGATAAATACAAAGAAACTCTACTCATTATTAATACTGGCCACATCCTGAAATGTCATCTGTCACTCTATTCAATAGTCACATATGATTGTATCTTATCATCTCAATTTTTTATCTCTTGTGATTATGTGTGCATACTTCTATGTTATACCTATGGCACTACATTGTGGGTCTAGTACCCCATCAGTCTAACTTCTCACTGTGAGGTTAGTAACATACCACTGCAACACATAATCCATCTGATCTTCCACATAGATATCCCAAATTTCATTTAGATTCCTAATTCATAATTATACATGACAATATAAGTCCTCATCGCCATTTATCCCAAATGGAATCTTGGTTTTTAATCTAATGATGTATCTAGATTCTAAACGTCTCAATTTCTAAACTCTGACCCGACCTCTTTCATGTTTTTTTTATTGTCGCAATGCCATAGTACTTCATATGTAACCAATCAGATTCTAAATGGGTTTTCAGGTGTTTAGTCATGGCATATGTATTTTCATCATTCTGTACTGCTCTAATGTGTTCCAAAATGTGCTTCTTTAAGGGGCAGATACCACTGCCAACGTATCTTAGACTACACCGGCATTCTATGACATATACCACAAAAGTTGTTTCACACGTGATTCTATCTCTAATCGGAATCTCTTTGCCCCGAAAGTCTCTTACTCCATTTTTGTTGCAACCAATTTTACATGCTTTATACTTGTTGCAACAATAGAAGCCCTTATTTCCATCTACTAACCAATTGGGCATCACTGGGATCTCAAAGTGACTTCTCACTAATATATCCTTTAATGCTGGTCTTTTCTATATGTAACTGAAGGGCGAACACCCACTTTCTGTCCAATATCGTTATCTCTTTTTATCATATGCCAATGTCTATTTAATATATTTAATATCAGTTGGTTCTTTTTACTATAATCCAGAATAAGTCTTATCTCATTATTTTCCATCGACAACTCATCTGGCACTTTTTTATTTCTCACCAATACCTGTGCTCATGTTTTTGCCTTTGCCTTCATCTCTCCTTGCTTTTTTTCCTTAATTTTATATCATCTATTCAAAAATCTCTGTTTGTTTTCCCCAAATTTGTCATTCATGTCTTGTTCATTTGAGCAATTCCTTTTCATGCGGATAAACTCCTCATATGGGATGCTTTGATTAATGACCTAGGATGGCAACTCGATCCATGTAGGATACTGTTGGTTATAATATATACTGTTTTTAAATATCTTAACTTGAAAAGGGAAGTAATTTTGGAGTGTAGCAGCTGTAAATGAGGTAAAGGAAAGTAAGGGTAGTTTTATGGTGTATAGGTTGGTAATGGTAAAGTGAGGTATTGGTAAATAAAAAAAAGGAGGGATTTCCCCAAAAAAGGAAAAATATATATATATATCACTAACTGGCGATCGCCATTAGGTAGTTATAGTTACGATTATTTTTTTCAATACAGCATTTTGGGTTGTGCTTATAACGTTGGTGCCCCTTGATGAATCTTCATGAAATGTTCAACACTCATACTTTGGCTGGTTCAACTGCTGTGTTGAAAGTTTCATGGTGACCATCAAGCGGGGACTGAGAAAAAGCGGGCCCCGAAACAGTATTCCTCCATTCTATGTCAACAGGAATTTTTAAAATCTTTGAACGTGGCTACAGCCCGAACTGCTGGATGGAATTACATCAAATTTAGCAGAAAGCTAGGTCTTGGTCCAAAAAGCACACGTTTTGTGATTTCATGTAAATTCATTCAGTACGTTTAAAGATGTTGAAGGAAAAAAATATAGATAGCTGGGCATGGGGATACTCCATGGATCCTCCACAGATGACTCCATGGAGTCACGAGCGAAAGAAAGAATCTGGCTGGCTGGCCGCAAATTATAAGGAAAGTTGTGGCTACCATTTTGTCAAATCAGGAAATTTTGGGGTTCTGCAATTGAGAGAAAGGCATCAAGGTAGAGGTTCCATGACTCCATGTGGGTTTGTTTGTGTGCCATAACACATTAAATAATGGTTTGAAATAATATAAGACATTCTTTTTTGTGTTTAGCAAAATCCACAGATTCATCCACAGGCTCCAGTGGCACCACCATTGTGTAACTCTAGGGGTGAATCTGCAGATTTCACCTAATGTAAAAAAAAAATATATATATATATATATATATATATATATATATATATATATGTATATATATAATATATATACACTTACTTTCAAACCCACTCTCACATTCAGACCCACCCAGTCATACCCACCCTTGCATCCAGACACCCACTCTCACATCCAGACAGATAATCTCACACCCCCTCTCGCATCCAGGCAGACACTGTCACATTTTGGCCACCATTTTGTTATACTAGGGAACGGTTCCTGGGGTGGAAATGAGTGCTGCTTTGAGGGAAAGGGGCCGGGGTAGAGGCTTCCCAACCCCAACTGGGTTTTTGCATGTGATAACACATTAAATAATTGCTTGAAATAGACTAGCTAATTTGTTTATGTTTGGTGCAATCCGCAGATTTATCTGCGGGCTCCAGTGTGGCCCCTGGTGTAACTCCACAAGTGAATCCGGGGATTTCGCCAAATGTAAAAAATTATATATATATATATATATATATATATATATATATATATATATATACACACACCTACTTTCACACTTAGACACACCCTGTCATACCCACCCTCACATCCAGACAGACACTCTACCATCCACTCTCACATCCAGGCTGACAGTTTCAAATGCATTTGCACATCCACTCGCACACCGAGACAGACACTTTCATATGCACTGTGACATCCAGACACACACTGTCACATCCATTCTTTGTCGCCCTAAGTGGGAAGGGTATGCCCAGACGTGGGTCCCGTGCTTCCCATGCCACTGGATTCAAGCTAGCCTGGCTGATGAGGGGTGAAACCCCGAAACCGGTCCCAGGATGCTTGTTTCCGGTCCAGTGAGGACCTGGCTTGGCAGTTCGGGCTGGACTGTTCCCATGAGGAACAGGGTCAAGACTGATTTGCATATGGCTGGGTCCAAACTGGGGTGGCATGGTGAGCAAAAGAATGATGGATTAAACCCAGATCTGTGACTGGGGGTGAGTGTTTGACAATGTTCAACATTCCGTCCATCACTTGTTGTTTTTGCTTTGTCGCCCTAAGTGGGAAGGGTATGCCCAGACATGGGTCCCGTGCTTCCCATGCCACTGGATTCAAGCTAGCCTGGCTGATGAGGGGTGAAACCCCGAAACCGGTCCCAGGATGCTTGTTTCCGGTCCAGTGAGGACCTGGCTTGGCAGTTCGGGCTGGACTGTTCCCATGAGGAACAGGGTCAAGACTGATTTGCATATGGCTGGGTCCAAACTGGGGTGGCATGGTGAGCAAAAGAATGATGGATTAAACCCAGATCTGTGACTGGGGGTGAGTGTTTGACAATGTTCAACATTCCGTCCATCACTTGTTGTTTTTGCTTTGTCGCCCTAAGTGGGAAGGGTATGCCCAGACGTGGGTCCCGTGCTTCCCATGCCACTGGATTCAAGCTAGCCTGGCTGATGAGGGGTGAAACCCCGAAACCGGTCCCAGGATGCTTGTTTCCGGTCCAGTGAGGACCTGGCTTGGCAGTTCGGGCTGGACTGTTCCCATGAGGAACAGGGTCAAGACTGATTTGCATATGGCTGGGTCCAAACTGGGGTGGCATGGTGAGCAAAAGAATGATGGATTAAACCCAGATCTGTGACTGGGGGTGAGTGTTTGACAATGTTCAACATTCCGTCCATCACTTGTTGTTTTTGCTTTGTCGCCCTAAGTGGGAAGGGTATGCCCAGACTTGGGTCCCGTGCTTCCCATGCCACTGGATTCAAGCTAGCCTGGCTGATGAGGGGTGAAACCCCAAAACCGGTCCCAGGATGCTTGTTTCCGGTCCAGTGAGGACCTGGCTTGGCAGTTCGGGCTGGACTGTTCCCATGAGGAACAGGGTCAAGACTGATTTGCATATGGCTGGGTCCAAACTGGGGTGGCATGGTGAGCAAAAGAATGATGGATTAAACCCAGATCTGTGACTGGGGGTGAGTGTTTGACAATGTTCAACATTCCGTCCATCACTTGTTGTTTTTGCTACATCCATTCTCACACCCAGTTAGACACATTCACACCCACTGTTATACCCAGAGAGACACTTTTCACACCCACTGTCACACTCAGGGACACACTCTCACACCCATTCTGACACCCAGGAAGACACTCCCACATCCACTCTCACACCCAGACAGACACACTCTCATCCACTCTCTCACTCTGTGAGGTACTCTCACACCCTCTCTTACACACAGACATACCCTGACACACCCAACCTCACAATCGGACAGATACTCTCACAGAGACTCTCACATCAAGACAGACTCTCACAAACAGTCTCACACATGGAGAGACACTCTCACACCCACTCTCATACCTAGACAGACACAGCTTGTTATAAATACATTTCTGTATGATGTCATTTTATCAGAAAAGAAAATTGGTTTTTAGATTGGGTTTTGAGAGAGTGAAAACCTGTTGGTGTTTGAGCATGTGCATAATTAAAAAAAAAATAAAGTAAACCTGATATTTTTCTTATACTAAGGATTATGAGAGTTTGTAAAACTGGTATGAATTTGTGACCTACTGCACCAACAGCATGTTGTAAAATAGGTTACCATGGTAACAGAGCTGGGTTGAAAAAAATACTAGACTGTGACTTTGTAGTTACAGTTCTACTGAAAAATAATGACTAAACATTTTTTCATTGTGTATAAACTATTTTATTAAAAAGAGGAATGTGCATGGTAGTATTTTACAATATATTGGGGAAATGAAGTTAGTGCTCCCACACAAATCCATTGATCTACCTTCGAGAATCTGCAGAGTCAGCAAAAGCTGGTAACAAATTGGGGTTTCTTTTGAGGAGTGTTGGAAAGGGTTAAGTGTAAAATCCGTCAGAAGATGTATAGCAAATCCTAGTCGTGAAAGAGATATTCTGATTCAGTTTATGATTGTGTAACCTTGAAAACAAAATCCATTCATATTGGTTTTTGCATACTTTTAGTGAGAAGAAATTCCAACTGATACTGAGAGACAAATGTACACAACTGCAAAGACCCTTACCAGGTATGTGTTGTATAATTTAGTTTAATTTGTTATGTGTTAATATGAATGGGAATTTATCGAATGTCCGTAACAGCTAAAAAATAATATAAATGATAGCTATGTTAAAACAATAATGAAATGTAGACTGATTAGTAAAGAAGGATTACAGTTATATTTAATCACATAAGACTGTACTGTTACCTAGCCTACAGGTAAGTTATTGAGGAGAAAACTCTGTTATTATAAGGTGAAATTAATTCTTGTCAGTAAACACAAAAGTGTTCACTAAACTAGGATGTAGGTAGAGCATAGCGCAGGATTTATTTTGGGTAAAAACATAAAACATGTCCTATCAACTTTCACTATCTTCGATGTCCAGTTACTGACTCTCATGCTGAAACATATATTGAGTGTCCAGATCATACTGGAAGTGATACACCTAGTAACAAAACGATAAAGGCACTTAGACAAAGAGAGAGGGGGGTGCAATTATAAATACAAGCACACACTCAGACAGCAGTTATATTTCACATGGTTTTGGAGTCAGTTGTGCGGACAGATACATACCCCTGTTCTCACCATATTTACTTAGACATTTTGTGGGAAATTCAGAGGTACTAATTCCTCTAACTCACATATGCAAGCAACTACTCATATAACCTTCTCTCACATCACTTGTTTAACTATAGCTCAGGCCTATTACTGCAGAAACTGGTTGTGTAGTTTTAGTGTCACCTTAAGCCATTAGAAAGACTGCTTGTTCATCTTTTGATTGTTGTTTTAGTGATAAAATGTTAGTACTCAGCTAGGCTATAAGTAGACTGTAGTGCAGAGTGTTTTCAAGTTAGAAGGTGAAAATTACCTTCTACTTATCTGTGAGTAATTTATGCACTTGCAGACTTCTTGGCTCATATGTATGCAATGCACAGGCCATACTGCAACTGATATAGCTACTTAGAAAAGGATAGAGCCACTGACACATGATGTCAAAGACTCATACATTAAGACATACACCCAGGTAGCGATTATGTTTGCAGCAATATTGCAGCTGGTTGTACACTGAGTTACATAAGTTTGTATTCATCTTGTTTACTTAAGCGTATGATGGGACACTGATAGATATGTAGAGAAGTATTGAGTCATCCTACTCACCTATCTAAACAAGTGCTAATTTAAACATAGATCAGACCTACTAAAGTAGAATGTAAAAGTGTACTTTTACTGTGAGGTAGCATTTCCATAAAACAGGATCCTTGACAATACTCAAAGTATCATTTTAGTTCACAAAACTGAGTACTCACCTACTTTGTAGCTAGATGATTCAGTAGGGTTCTTTCTGTTTAAAAAATAAAACATTTTGTTTTAAGTCTCATTTACTTACAGATAGAGACTCTCACTGACTTTCATACCAAAATAGTGTCCATTATACCTATGGCCACAGTCAGACACTATAAATACATTTGCAAACTTTCAAAGTCTACCTTTAGTGAAAATAATGTATTATTCTATTAGATAATCATTAAGATAGTTGCATTTACTAATAAACAGACTGGCAGGGCTAAGTGGTTATAATATGTAATGTTGTACTGTTTTCTTTAGAGTTACCTGTATTGTTCATTTGAATTACAGATATTCAGTTGTATTAGAAAAAGAATAATCAGTATGCTTGATAAGACAGAAAGAAGAAGGGAACAGAGGAAACAATACTACCCAATACAAACA
The DNA here is from genome assembly GCF_031143425.1 of Pleurodeles waltl. Classification (NCBI taxonomy): domain Eukaryota; kingdom Metazoa; phylum Chordata; class Amphibia; order Caudata; family Salamandridae; genus Pleurodeles; species Pleurodeles waltl. The sequence continues at coordinate 802,963,964 of NC_090442.1, read as the reverse complement.
GACAGCAAAAAGCAAGATAAGGTGGAAACTGTGGACATAGAAAGAAAACAGCTGATAAGAGCACTAAGCAGTTTTTGAAAAAAAGTATGTTAAAAAATTGGAAACTGAAAAAAAATGTCCAGTAAAAAGAGGAGCTCTAAATCAAATGATAACGAGGAGGGACTTTATGCTTGTCATTTAGAACATGTAAAAAGGAAAGAAAGAATTTTACTTGGAGACAAAAGCAGTTTAAGGAGATAAAATGTAAAATGTTTCGAACTAGAGTAATATAAAATTTGTTAAAGAAGATGAAGTATAAGAGAAGAAGTGCTATAATTAAGCAGAAGCAATTTATTGAGAGTATAGTAGACGAAGCATTTGATTTAAAAAGGAAACTTTTAAACCTAATATTGAACAAAATGGAGACACTAGACAAAACAGTACTATGCATGAGCAAACTAATAGTAAGAAAAATATTTATAAAAAAAATAATGTTATTAAAGTATTTAGTGGTGAATGAATGCACACATCTAGCACAAAACTTGCAGCTACTTGCAAGATAACACAGTGCATGAAGTTGACACATATGGTGATAGCTAAGAAGGAAAGAATTGTTTGAAACCCAACTTATAAAGAACATATTTCCTTACAAAAAATCTGCATCACACCTAATAATTGAATTAATTCAAAAATGAAAATCCAATGTGTGTCTAATGCCTAGTTTTCAAGAATGTATTTCTTTCAATGAAGAACTGCTACAACTGTAGAAAGAACACATATTGAATCTCACACCATGGAGCAACAGCAGTGTTGAATAAAAAACTGCAATCAAAATTGGATTCTTTGGAGAAGACTGTTCCCAAAACTGCAGGATTAGAAAAGTGTCTATGTGCTTATAAAAACTGTAGGGTACGTTTGTGTAGAAATATAGATGTTAAAGAAGGATTAGTTAATAGAGCCGTGGTTAAAATTATTGATTTCATTTTCTATCCAAGTAGAAGTGAGCTTGAATTCTTAGCAATTAAATTTGATGAGCTTGAATGTGTAAAACAGATAGCAAGGTCTGTGTTGTGTTTCTTCCTTGTAAAATACTTTTATATTCACAGAAAGCATTTCCAAAATCTCTAGCGCATGCTGTAACAATACATAATTCTCAAGGCCTAAGTATAGATACTGCATTTATTCATATTGGTAGCACTCTGTTCAAGGAAGGTATGTCATATGTAGTATTGTCTTGGGTTAGAACTTTGGGGCCAATTACAAGTCCAGTGGTCCCAAGACCACTCTACCAACTTTGGTGGTAAAACCGTTGCATTCTTGGCTGTCCGCTCACCCGATTTCGATAGTGGCAGTCGGACGGCCACAAGACCACTGCCAACTCCTGCCTCCGCATGGCTGTGGCAGTTGGGAGAGCTAGGGAAAATGGTGGTGTGCCGGCAGTGGCACCGCCGTCCATATTCCGACCTGCTTGTCTGCCGACTTTTTAGTGGCACATACTCGGCCATGAAAAGGTCAGCAGAAAGGCAGGGCAGGGGCCACAGGGGGGGCCCAGGATAGCAGTTGTCAATATGGTTGGCATTGCGTGGGTCCCCCTGCCAGCATTATAGCAGCATGCACTGTCTGCTTTGCACAACATGGTGCATGGCAATGGTGCATCTGACTTGCTGATTGTGCAGTCAGTGCATCCGGCATTGGTGTCGGCAGACTCCTGCAGACTAAGCAAATGCCGGCTTCTCTGACTGTGCCGCGGCCCCACCAAACCTGCAGGGATATCTTAACATGGCAGTCGGGAGGCCGCCGGCTTGGAGGCTTTCTCCCGACGGCCTCCAAGGCGATCTGGTATTCCACCACCAGGCTCCTAATTGGACCCTTTGTCCGGTTTGTATCTCATAGAGTTTGCTGACAGTAAAGTAAACGCTGATTTAAGTTGTGTGATATATATATATCCATTTGGGAAGCCTGTATGCACCTCATTTAGGACCATACCCAGTTTATGAAAAGCCTAGAATATCACCAAAATGAAAGATTTTGAAGGATCATACTGACATTCCTGAGGGGAAAAAAAGTAAAAACGGATGAAAGAAGTATTGGACAAAAAGAATACTACAAATACTGGTGAAATTGTTGGTTACCAGTTCTCATGCATGTCGGAGTCAACTGCTATGCCAATGTAATTCTTAATGCCCTATTCTCTTTACCTGCTCCGGTTTATGCAATTAAACATAAAAAGGATAAAAGATTGTGCTCTGCGCTCTTTACCTTGTTAGAACGCTTGTCTAGTGACAGAACTAAAACATATTCAGCATGTCATATTAGAGATATTGTAGATATATGCACTGGATCTGTACAGTTCACACAAAATACTCAAGAATATGCACAACAATTATTGATCGTCATACTTGATATCTTAGAAGATGAGATGGTAGCTACTGATGACCTATTTGGACTGTGTTACGCATGGCAGCAAGAGTGTGAAAATTTCTCATGTTCTTCAAAAACAGAAATAGATTCAGAACAATATTATATAGTTTGCTCTTCCAAGGTCTAATACTGTCAGTTTTGAAAAATAGTTTAAAATAGTTTAAAGATGCATCACAGAATAGTACTTGCAAATCAGATGTGCTATCAACCAGGCTCACACTGATGCACACACTGACAGGCCCAGGCACACACTAATGAATGCAGTGTCACACCTAGAGACGCACTGATACATACAGTGACATACCCAGGTGCTCACCGATGCTCTCACAGACACACACTGATGCATTCACTCAGACACCTAGGCACACACTCAACATATAATGACACACATCCCTTGATGCATAGACTGACATGCCAAGTCATACACTAATGCATACACTGACACACCTAAGGATGCACGGATGCATACAGTGACTGGCCCAGGCACACACTGATGCATACACTAAGGCAGTTAGCGAGACAATGATGCCTACAGTGACACACCCAGGCACACAAGGACCATCACACTGACACACCTAAAGGGATACACTGATGCATACCCTGACATACCCAGACTCACACTGATGTGCACAGTCACACACCTGGGCACACGCTAATGTATACACTAACACACCTAGGGACACGCAGATGCATACACTGACACACCCAGACACACAATGATGCACACACTGACACACCCGAACACACACTGATGCATATACTGACACACCCAAGCACACACTAATGCACACACTGACACACCCAAGCACACACTAATGAATGCACTGAGACACCTAGGGACACTTTGAAGCATACAGTGATACACCCGGACACACTCTGATGCTCACACTGACACACCCAGTCACACACTGATGCATACATTGACATACCCAGGCACACACTGACACACTCATGCATACACTGATGCACACACTGACAGACCCAGACACACATTGATGTATACAATAATGCATCTACGCATACAGTGATGGACACTCACACACCCATGAACACATTGATGAACACACTGACTCACCTAGGGGCACACTGATGCACACACTGACACGTGCAAACACATTGATGCATAAACTCAGACACCTAGGCATACACTGAAGCACACACTGATGCACCTGAGCACACACTGATGCACACACTGGCACACCCAGGTCCACACTAATGTATACACTGAGACACCTAGGGAGACACTGAAGTATACAGTGATACACCAGGGCACACTCTGATGCATACACTGACACACCCATTCACACAATGATGCACACACTGACACACCTAAGCACACATCGATGCATATACTGACACACCTAGGGACACACTTATGCATACACTGACACACGGAAGCACACACTGATGCACATACTGACATAACCAGATGCACATTTATGCATACACTGACACACCTGGGACACACTGATGCATACAGTGACACACCCAAGCACACACTGATGCTTACACAGGCACACCCAGACACACACTGATGCACACACCAACACACCCTAGCATACAATGATGCACACACTGGCACACCAAGGCACACACTAATGCATACACTGACCTAGCTAGGGACAAGCTGATGCATACACTGACACACCTATGGACACACACATGCATATACTGACACACCCAGTCACATACATACATATACTGACACGCCCAGGCACATACTGATGCACACACTGACACACCCAGATACATATTAATGCATACACTCACACACATAGAGACACATTGATGCATACATTGATACACCAGGCACACACTGATGCAAACAGTGACACACCCAAGAACATGCTGATGCACACACTGATACACCTAGGGACAAACACATGCATACGCAGACACAACCAGGCACACACTGATAAACACACTGACACACCCAGTCACACACTAAGGCATGCACTGACACACTCAGGCACACACTGATACACACACTGAGATAACCATGCATATGCTGATGTACACAATGGCAGACCCAGACACATACTGAACCATACTGTAATGCATCCACACATACACTAATGGACACTCAGACACACCCATATACACACTGATTGATACACAGACACACCTAGGGCCACACTGATACATACACTGACACTCGGACATGCTCTAATATATACACTGATACACACACTTATTCACCAATACAAATACTAACACATACCATACTAAATCCACTCAAGAATAAAAACACTGACACAGCTCTTTGTGGGAGATATGGTGGTTCTAAAAAGAACGTTTTTTTACAGTTTTTTTAAGGGAAACATTTTTTGGGGGTGTTTTTTTGTTTTTAAAGAACACTTAAAAATGCAAAATCTGAAAACAATAAAACGATATGCAAAACATTTTGTATATTAGAAAAACTAGAATTTTGTAGCACTAACATAAACAATGGTGTCTCCTAACCTTTTCCAGCATTGTGATAACATCTTCATTTTTCTTGATGACATCTTCTTGGCACTTGCCTCAATGTATAACCATCTGCTTAAGTTCTTTGCATGTAGGTGCCATAGAGATATTTGGAGGAGCTTGGCCAGCAGTTGACGTTGAAGGTGCAGGAGTTGAAATATCAGTGGCTCTCTCTCTCATCCTGGGAAGATAGACACACTCATGATAGCTTATTATGTGTTTCCACATTGTGGAAGTGTCATAACTATATTTCTTTAGTGGCCCCCCTGGAAAGCTGCTTACCACACAGGTTGCATTGGACAAACCTGGCACAGGCTTTTCTCTCACCATTGGGGACAGTGTACAACATCCACAAATCATTCTCCTTTTTTCCATCTCTTTCCTGATGTTCCTCCTCATCCTCTGGGCTTGAGACCTGCCTGAACCAGGAGCGTTTACCAGTTTTCCTCAGGAACTAAAACAGTTCAACCTCCTTCAGTAGCAGACAATGAAAAAAACTGATAGTATTAGGTATGGATTTTGAAAACTTGGGTGTGGGTCACAAATAAAAAGGCAGATTTCCTTTTTGACATTTACAGTAGAAGTTCATTTGAAGGCTCACATACACATAAGAAATTTTTCAAAAAGTCGGCCAATCTGCAGGTGAAACTTTACAGATTTTTTTCAAACTGTCTCGTGATTGCAGCAAAAATCATAGAAATTGTCATGTGACAATCTTAAAAAATAAAATATTTTTTTATCTACATTGTAAATTATGTATTCTATATTAATATTATAGCTATCAAATTCGTATTTTTCCTTTATATTTTGGCCTTATTGTCTATACTTAGATTCCCATTTTTTAATACCATTTGCTACATATTGTATAAACTTTTGTCACATTTCATTACTTCCATAAATTAATATATAAGAATTCAGGATACTTTTCATTAAAAAAAAAAATACACTGATAAAAACATAGGTTGCAGGGGCATTATAGCTAAGAAATAGATTTTTTTTTAAAACCTTAGACATTCACTGAAAAAAACCCAAAAGTTACAGGGATTTTATAGTTAGGAAATGGACTTGAAAAAACCTTAGAAATTCACAGAAAAAAAAAACAACGTTTACCGGCACGTTGTAGTTAGGCTCAGATTTCATTCATACAAAACCATTAAATGTTGGCAGTTATACCTACCTGAGCTATGTATACCTTATGTCCCCACAATACACTACTTATGACCTCACATTTTACATCACTTGTGACATCACAAAGGACATCACTGATGACATCATCCAGGGACCCACTCACACACCCACTCACACCCCCATACAACCTTTCACACACCCACTCAGCAACTCACATACCCATTCACATACTCACACAACCATTCATACACTCACACAGCTGGTCACTTACCCATACAGCTACTAAGAGAGCTACTCACTCACCCAAATAGCTATTCACACATCCATTCACTTATCCACAAGACCACTTTCATACCTATTCACACATAAATGCAATAACTCACGCAACCACTCACTCATCTATGCAATCGCTCACATTAATACTCACTGAGTAAAACAGCCACTCGCTCATCCACTCACATACACATACACCCAGTCAAACAACCACTCACTTAGCCATTCATCCACTTACACACCCAATCACTCACCCATATAATCACTCACATAACCACTGCAGTCAGCGGTGGAGCAACTCACACACACACTAACCCATCCATACAGACACTCTCACATGCACTCACTCACCCATACAGTTACCCACCTACCCCAACACTGATGCAAAGTGCCACTCAGATGGCATATATTATAAGCAGTATCACTCATTAGTAGTAAAAAAAGAATAGTAATTTAACTAATGCAGTAGCTTAGTGTAAATCTTTAACTCTTAGAATATTTTATGAAACACACTCACTGGATGATGTCATCAGTGATGCAATTTGAGATGTCATCAATGATGTTCGGCGTGATCCATCAAGCAGGGACTGAGAAAAAGGTGTGGAGTCCCAAAACATTTTTTCCTCATGTTAATTGCCATAGGCATTTTGAACACATTACAGCCCAAAACGCTGGACAGATGTACACCAAATTTGGCAGAAAGCTAGCTCTTGGTCCAGAAAGTGCCCTTTATGAGATTTGGTGCAAATCTGTTCAGTAGTTTTCAAGATATCGAACGAAAACCAAATTTGCATATAAAGGGACACAGAGGGGGTCACTCTGAGACCGCCGGGGCCAGGGTCGGCGAGAGCACCGCCGACAGACCGGCGGTGACCCGCAGGGCATTCTGACCGCGGCGGTTCAGCCGCGGTCAGATGCGGGAAACCGGCAGTCTCCCGCCGGTTTCCCGCTGCCCTGCAGAATCCTCCATGGCGGCGGAGCGCACTCCGCCGCCATGGGGATTCTGACACCCCCTACCGCCATCCTGTTCCTGGCGGGACTCCCGCCAGGAACAGGATGGCGGTAGGGGGTGTCGTGGGGCCCCTGGGGGCCCCTGCAGTGCCCATGCCAATGGCATGGGCACTGCAGGGGCCCCCGTAAGAGGGCCCCACAAAGTATTTCAGTGTCTGCTATGCAGACACTGAAATACGCGACGGGTGCCACTGCACCCGTCGCACCTTCCCACTACGCCGGCTCAATTCTGAGCCGGCGTCCTCGTGGGAAGGTTGATTTGCCCTGGGCTGGCGGGCGGCCTTTTGGCGGCCGCCCGCCAGCCCAGGGCAAATCCCAAAATACCCTCAGCGGTCTTTCGACCGCGGAGCGGTATTTTGGTGGGGGAACTCTGACCTCCGCCGCCCGTCAGGGTCAGAATGACCCCCAGATTCTTTGCTACACCTACACTGAGCTTTGCAAACCCTTGCATCAGGAGAAGTGCTGTGATTGGCAGGTCTCAACCTGTGAAGAAAGTTGCAGCTGCTATTTTCTAAACAGGGACTGTGTCGAGGGGGATGAAAGATTGGAAACTATAGAAGGGGTCCAGATAGGGGTACCCTGACCTCATTGGTGCATTGTAAGAGACTCTGGGGGACACCTTATGAGTTTGAAAAAAGCGCATTTTTTTTTTTTTTTACGTCTGGAGGCGCAACCCTGACGCGATGCTTAGTGAAGTCCCCCCATGTACGACCCAATGGAGTTGCGTACCTTGCTGCATAAAAAAATAAAATAATATACATTCACACACTCACTCACACACTAATGTACACACTCACAGACCCACTCAGACACTCGCACACCCACTCACAGACTAACTAAGACACTCGCACACCCACTCACAGACCCACTCAGAGACTCATGCACCCTATCACAGACCCAGTCACTCACACACCCACTCACAGATCCACATAGACTGTCACACACCCTCACAAAGACCCACTCAGTGACTCAACCACCCACTCACAGACCCTCTCAGTGACTCAAACACTCTCACACCCATTCACAGACCCTCTCAGTGACTCACACACCCACTCACAAACTCACACACTCACACATCCACTCACAGCGACACTCTCACACCCAGTCTCACACCTACTCTCAAACCCAGACACTTTCACACCCACTCTAAACACCCACAGAGACACGCTTTCACATCTACAAACACCCTCTCACATCTTTTCTCACACCTAGAGAGATGTAAAACCGGAGTTATTCCAAGAATGAGAAGAAAATAACACACAATGCTCATTGAATATGATGAGAATATTGATTAAATATGCTAAATTGGATTTGGATGAGATACATGGTAAAATAAAAGATTTGGAAGAACAAATAACTATTAATGAAGATAAAAGTGAACAGGAATCATTAAGGAAAAGTATGGAAAAGAAATTGGACAAATATGAGGAAGTTATACAGGATCGCAAAAAAGTAAATTTATAAGAGATGAAAATTATTATAAATATGGAAGAGTCTTGACATTTGCGAAAAGATTTAAGAGTCTGAAATATGATGTCAAAAGGATTGGTGCAAAGCAAAATACCAATAATATTGATACACCAAGTGAATCTGATGGTGAGTCAAGTGAAGGAGAAGGATTATTGGGACATGTTGACATTACAGGGAAAAATACTCTTTTAGAGGAGATGAAAGTGCTGTATCTAGATCAATGACTTATGAGAGGAAGAGGGAGAAACAGAGGCCGGGGTTTCGGAAGAAACACGGACTCAACAGGAAAAAGAAGAGAAAGACAAGAAGAGCAAAAAGAAAAGGTAACAGAAAAGAGGCAGAATCCTCTCAGGAGTCAGAAAAAGCAATAGAGAAGCTTGAACTAGTAGTAAATTTATCAATTAACACCAGCGAACATCGTATGTTGAATAAGGGTTTATCATTTTGCCCTGAGATTCATTTTAATTATGTAGACACCCGTATAGATGTCTACTAATTTCTTCAGAAGTTGAAATTATTTAAATTCCACTCTATGCAATCACAAAAGACGGACTCTAAAAAAGATGACCCAATATCGAATGAATCAGATAACTTGGAGTTACAAATTGATCAAATATCTGACTTGAAAACCATGTTTGACCTAAATCATTACTTATCGGATGAAGATTATACGGAAATGGAAGTACTTCAGGAATTAAATGTTGACACGAACAATCATAAATATAGTCATTTCAAAGAAAATTCGACGTTTTGTTCAATTTTATCACCTGGCAACAAAATTGATATGTTTTCGGAGCTTGTATTGGAAGATATTGAAAAATCACAAAAGATAAGACATCATGGATCACGGAGAATTTAACTAAAAGTGAATGTGCAGCAATTAACAATTTGATAAACAATAATAATATTATAATCAAACCAGCGGACAAGGGAAATATTGTAATTCTAAATGTTGAAAGTTATATTGCTGAAGCATATAGACAGTTAAAGAATGAATCGAACTATAGGAAACTTAGCCATAATCCCTTAAATAGACTGGTTCACCAGCTACATTCAAAATTGGATGATTGGTATCAACAACAATTACTTAACTTTGATGAATACAAGTTTCTGAAAAAGGAAAATCCAACTTTACCAACAATCTATTTTTTACCGAAAATTCACAAGTCTCTAACTAGTCCACCAGGCAGACCAAAAGTTTCTGCTTGTGATTCACTTTATGAAAGAGTATCAGATTATGTGGACTTTTACTTGGCACCTACAGTTATGACATTAAGTTCATACATAAAGGATTCTGGTGATTTATTGAAAATATTGACGAACATTAATTGGAGTGAGGAATATCTATTGGTTACTATTGATGTAGTCTATTTATATACATCTATTGATCATGATATTGGGCTGAATGCTTGTGAATATTTTTGGAAACAAAGAAATATTGCTGAATTAGAACATTCAAAGATGTTACTGTCCATGATAAATATGTGTCTTAAAAATAACACATTTGTGTTTAATCATGAAATCTATCAACAAATATGTGGGACAGCAATGGGGATTTCTCTTTCTCCAAATTATGCCAACCTGGTAATGGGTTGGTGGGAGAGAGAAGTAGCATGGGGCAAAGAAAATGAGATATATATGGAAAAAATTGCCCTATGGGTATGGTTCATTGATGATCTGTTTATTATCTGACATGGTTCACAGGAAGAATTTAAGACATATTTTTCAAATTTAAATTGTAATGATGTAGGATTACAATTCACATGCAATATGAGTAAAAATTCCATTGACTTCTTGGATATCACAATTTATGTGGAGAACAACAAAATAGAAACAACAGTTTTTCGAAAGGAAACCGCAACAAATAGCACATTGCATGGAAAACGTTTCCATCCCAAATCTCTGATAAAATGTATCCCATATGGTGAATTCATTAGAATGTGAAGGAACTGCTCTAGTGAAAAGGAAGTACAATTAAAATATGAAGAGACTATGGGGGTTATTACAACTTTGGAGGAGGTGTTAATCCGTCCCAAAAGTGACGGATATACCACCAGCCGAGTTCCATAGGATATAATGGACTTGTAATACAGCTGGTGGTATATCCGTCACTTTACCGTCACTTTTGGGACGGATTAACACCTCTTCCAAAGTTGTAATAACCCCCTATATCTAGGTTTAGAAAAAGAGGTTATAACAATAAAATGCTAGTAAAGAACTTGGACAGAATGAAAACTGTCAATCTGGAAGATTTATTATTTTCAATACGTTCTAGCAAAAAGGAAAAGTCATTTGATGAGAATAGGGTAAGGATGATCATGAATTATACCACGGAAGTGGCCTGATTAAAAGCATATTATGTAAGCATTGGCATGTGATATGTAAGGATCCAGATTTAAGACCTAAGGTAGGCTCAGAGCCAATGATCACATATTGGAAGGCGCCATCTATAAAAGATTATTTAGTGAAAAGCCACTTATCTCTAAAAAATCAAATATTCTGGTTGACGGAACAACAACAGGGTTTCATTAATGCCCAATGGAGATGTTATACACATTAAGCACAAAATAACATGCAATACTAAATTCACTATATATGTGATTGAATGTCAGTGTGGGGCGAAATATGTGGGAAGCACAATATGCATGCTTAAAAATAGAATTCTAGAACATATTAGAGTTATCAAACACAATGATTTAACCTCTGCTGTAACTAAACATCTAAAAACACATGGTAATAATGATTGGAAAACTCTAAGATATTATGGGTGAGATCATATCCCGGAACATGAAAGAGGTAGTGATAGAGTCAAGAAACTTAGACAATTAGAATCCAGATACATTATTAAAATGAGGACTAAGATACAGTTTGGGATGAACAACGATGAGAAACTCTTTATACATTTGTGATTAACATAGTTGAGTAATAAGGATGAGTTTGTTGTCTTAATAACCATAAGCATGATTTTTTAACAAGATAAAGGAATTTACCATATAATTGAATATACTTTAATGGAAATATAAGGTAATAAACATTGAAAATTAAATCAATGATCCAAACAATTTCTCACCATTTTCAAGTGAATTGAGGTTATGTAATTAGAATATTAAAATTTATGATATATTTTGATTGGTCCTTTTTTGTTGGAATCTTTGTAATTGTTAATTTTATGTGAATTAGGTTATATATTTTAATGCATTCTGGTCTATTGTGTCATTGTAATTTGATATGCAAACACCAATTTGTTGGTTGAAAATGCAGCGAAATATAACCTCCATAATGCATTGTAAAAGACACTTGAGTGTGAAAGTATAAATATTGACAAAAAGAAAGGACTTTTGTAACTATGAAGAAGACTGGTTAGTCGGAACGTGTTGTTTCCTTGTTGCACTAAACAAATAAATGAAATTGAGTGAACTCTCCTGAAGTTAAAAAATATCAACGTTACTTACTCCAACATGAACGTCCTTGTCCAACGCGTTTCAGCCGTAACCTTGAGAGACTTACCTTACACATACTTACCATATGTAGTAAAATGGGAACATCATACAACTGGGTCTGAAAACACCATCTAACTCCTAATCAAGGGTTAGATATCTTTTTAACTGTTTGGGCTTCTTGTTTATGCTTGCTTTAATTGTAAACTTTCTTGTGCAATCGTTACACTTTTTATCATAGCATCATACTGTGGCTGAGGGTCTGCTGGACTACATGGTCCAAACTTCCATGGGGCAATGAGCAGTCACCAACATTCACATCAGGAGGTGATACAAAAGGTGTTACCAGATCCCACATCAAGGGAAGCATCATACAGTGGCTGGGGCTGCTTCACTACATGGCCCAAACTTCCATGTGGCAGTGAGCAGCAGCCAACATTCGTATCACGCCAGGAGGCACTACAAAACTTGTTACCACGTCCCGCAGCACGCCTGGACCAAGAACAGGCCTGGCTTCACCCGTCATCGCCTGGCAGAGGCTGGGCTGGGCCAAACATCGTTCATCTGGGTTAGTGCCACATAGCCTGCAGCAGCTCATGAACTGTAAGTGAAAACTGAAGTTTATTATATTTTCTTGTATTTGGCTTTTTAACTGATATCAAATTGGTAAGTTGAAAATGGGTAAATGTAAAGAGCCTGAATTACTCAAACATAATGTCAAGAAGTCAAAGAAATTATCAAGTAAGTCAAGCCAGCGTTGCGCTGCAGTGGGAAATAGATGTACTTTCGACGATAGTGACCATCTTATCAAGGAATTTGAAACCATGTTAAATTACTCCTCCCCTCAATCAGCTAAGTCTATCTCCAGAGTACCTGATATGTTTAGGAGGGGTATGTGGAAAGTCACGCCTGCTGCTCACAAGTGTACTCTAAACAAGAAGACACTGGGAGCGGGCGATGCAGAGCCATTTTGTTGTGGCTCACAATCTAACAAGCCCCCTGTTGCGACAGATGTAACAGTGCTGCCAGAATATGAATTGCCATTATTCCCCAACATAGCAGTTGTTACTAATGTTTCCTGCTCTAACAGGTTTGCAGTCCTGGCCGACGAAGAGCCAGTTGCACATTAAACTATAGCTATACAAACCGGAGGCTCAAAAATTACTGCTTCAGCCAATAGAGGTCCTTTTACTGACACAAAATGGTCAGGAGCCAGGGCAAATGAGAAATTTCTTGCATTCCACCAAAAATTAGATGAACTTAGATTTGTTTTGGGATCTCACTCTTTGATTAGCGCAGGAACCTAGTCAGTGGAATAAGTGCTGCTGTTCCTGCAATGTTAGTGGTGGTGCAGTTCAACTGGTGCTACTTAATGAGTCAGTACCCGGGTCCACTGAGCTTATATTATCTGTGATACTGACCATTTCTAACCTTACTACTAAGGGCGCATTATGATCTTATGCTATTTCCCGAGGCAGCAACTCTCCTACGGCCCTGAAGTTAAGTAAGGGTTATGGTGGAAATCATGATCAGCTGAGTCTGCAAATAGCTAATTCAGCAACTGGTACTTCTAATGCTGTTCAAGTTAGGTGCCTTAAATCAGCAAGACCTGAAACACTACATTTGTATACAAGGAGTAGCTTATTGACTTCTCATCCAATGGTGTTTCGGAAATCTAAGTTAATTTACGGCTATTCCCGGTATCGATCATACAATGAAGTGCCCAGGAAAAGATGCACTGTATTTCTGACATCGGTACCGAGCCTAGGACGGAAGGCTTTTGAGGACACTGATTCATTAATTAATAAGGTAGCTCATTGGTTTCAGCATGAGTGGGGTTGCCTTTCTATTATTAGATCAGATTTTGTGCATGCTACACGGCTCAGAATGGAATTGCCTTCTCTTCATTACATAAAGGTAAACCCTTCTGATGAATCTCTGGTGGAGGAACTCATCAAATATGAGCTCCGTGTTTGTCAAAATAGGGTTAAATTACCAAATGGAGTAAGAATTAAGCTATATGCCCAGAATCAACAAAAGTCTGTTATTTCAAACCTAAAGCTGCAGAATGTTCTGGGCACCCGCAAGTGTGCACATAGTGCAAATTCTTCCCTTCCTTGAGATAATAGTGAGGATTCCGATCTTTATATGATAGATTGACTGGGCCCAGAGCCGCTTGACAATGAAGCATTGGTACTTCTTTTTCAGCAACTACCTGTGCAGGGGCAATATCTCTGTTCCCTGAACCGGTAGCAGAGACAATTCTGGTTAATAATGACTTATCAGAACTAGGGCCTACTATTACTGATGGTACCGAGTGACCTGCTGATTCTTTTTTTAATATCAAAAAGTAAAAACTGAAGTATTGGGTACATCTTTTTTAGAAACTTCCTGTGCAGTGGCAATATCTTTGACCCCTGAACCTGCAGCAGAGGCAATTCTGGCTAATAGTGATGTATCAGAACCAGGGCCTATTAATTTTGATGTACTGAGTGAATTGCAGATTCTTTGTCTTCTTCAAAAACTGTCTATAAGTCCGAACTTTCCTTAATATCTTGGAACCTGGCTGTGATCAAATCTAAGTTGGATGATAAGGACTGGCATTCTTTTATTGAGAAGCATGAGATATGCATTTTTTAGTAAACTTGGGCTGTAACTAAGGTTTTCTTAAGCGGGTTTACTACCTACAGTGTGGACGCAATTCCTCCAGCAAAAACCGGGCGAACGAGGGGTGGCTTTATCATTTAGGTAAATAATACCATTGATTGTTTGCACAAACTTATGTCAATAGATTTATTGAATCTAATGGGCATCAAACTGAAGTTTTCCCTGGGCTTGATATTAATATTATTGAATGTTTCTGCTCACTCAATGCCTATAACTTGTTATTCACCTGTATAAAGTATGATAGATAGTCTAATTGGGACTTACCAACAGGAAGCCATAGTAATAGTGGCTGGTGATTGTAATACTTCCTTCAAGCCCTCATCTGAGAATAGTTTAGTAATGGAGGAAGAGGATGAGATTTGGGGGATTCCCAGCCTGACAGCTAGCCCGCAGCTTTTTCCCACTAACATCGCTTTGCAAGTAGCTTCTATAGTGGTTGCCCACAGCCTGCAAGCAAGCAGTGGGAGAACTCACTTAGATCCAAGTGGGGCATCCGCTTCTGCAAGGTTATCACAGGAGCATTATTGATTATGTTTTGCTGGATGTCAGGCTGTGGCCAGACCTTAGTGGTATGAAGATGGTGAAGACCACAGATAGTGACCACAATCCTTTGATCACCACTCTAATGGGGAAAGAATTCTGTAGATCACTTTGTTCCGATCTTGTTATAACCCCTGAACCTATTGTTGCTAAAAATTGTCACAGTGTTGTGTAGCCCAGTGTTACGGCAAAACAGAAATTGCATGCAGAGATTTACCAGCTCTTTGTACATTTCATGTCAGACTTTGAAGAAGCTACTACGAATCCTTATTCCATATTAGGCATTCACAGGACCTTTTCTGAAAAGTTAAAGGCTATTTTTTGTATGGAATCACAGGGTGTTAAAAGACCAACCAGGAAAGCCCCTTAGTGGTTTACCCATGATTGCAAGTAGGCAAAACTATTGTTAAGAAGAGCTGTCAGGGATTGCAATCGGGGTGAAATCAGGATTGTGTTTTTTTTAGACAGCACTTAAAGCAGCAAAGCGCAAATGGGATGAAAGCAACTGGCAAGATTTATTGCACACCCTTAAAGTGATAAAAGTATATTCTGGCCACTAGTTATGCATGGGTGTGAATAGAACTGCAGACCTAGGCATTTTCATATTTCACCTGATAAATGGGAGAATTTTTTTTCCGAAATCATATTCCATAAGTAGCATTAGTGAGCACTCCTTAACTGAGGGGCAGATTGAGTTTAGCAATAATCAAGCAATCTCTATACCTAGTTTAAGTGAGCCACTTTTTTTTAGCCTGGAGGAGACCCTCTCAGCTATAAATATTTTGAAATCCCTAAAGGCCCCATGACCAGATTGAATACCGGGTAATCTATATAAATCCAAGCCTCAGTTATGGGCTTCTTATGTGAATATTTTGTCAGATGCAATTGCAAAAAGCAGTGAGTTGCTGGATACCTGGAGAGAGGCCGAACTGATTCCATTGTTTACAAAAGGCGAGGCAGGTTGCCCTGCTAACTATCAGCCTATCAGTCTATTAGATAACCTTAAAAAAATCAAGGAAGTATTAGACAAATTACAAACTTGAGCTGACAGAGAACAGATACTCTTGCCCTTTCAGGTGGGGTTCCGGGCAAAAACCAGCACTACAGATCAGGTTTTCAGGATCTCCCTTTCATACTGGAAGCAGGTACTTCAGTGTAAACAGAAGCTTTATGTGGTTTTCATTGACCTTCGAGCCACCTTTGATCTGATCCCCCATGACAACCTCTAGAGATTATTGATGAATATGGGTATCCCCTATGATCTTGTTAATATTCTGATCAGATTACATGATAGGAACCATGCTCAAGTCAGGTGGGGCGAGCAGGGGAATTGAGGGGCCGAATTCCCATCCTACATGGAGTGCGGCAAGGCTGCGTACCTCCATCTACTCTATTTACTTTTATATAAATGACACAACTGAGACCTTACAGAACTGTGTATATGATTGGCCCTTCTTGAATGGGGAAAAAATATGATTCTCCTTTTCGCAGACGATTCGCTGTTAATATCTAAAAAAAAAACTATGGGCCTCCAAATCCTACTGAATAACTTGATGGCATTCTGTGACACCAGGGGCCTAGAGTTAGTGTTCGTAAACCAAATATATGGTTTTTGGCAAGGGTTCCTCCAGAAATAATTGTGCTAGGGTGGGTACTGAAATGTTTGACAGGGTGCTTTGTTTTGACTATTTGGGAATTACTTTGTCAGATAAATATAAGTGGGATTCCCATATTAGTAAGAGTTACCTAACTTTATCACACAAGTCTAATGCAATTTAAAAAAAAAATTAAGTGATGTATGCTTGATCTATTTCTCCAGCTCATGAGGCCTATTATGCTAAGGCCTTGAGCTCTGCAGTTTTCGGAGCTGAAATCTGGGGATATACAGGTACACATAAGTTTGCAGTGTCATAAAATAATTTTATTAGGGTCTTGGTGGCTGTTCCTACTAGTTTACCACTTATCCTGCTATGTTATGACTTAGGTGTGAATTGTGTATCAGATATTGTCCAGCTGAAACCTCTCCTAAATTTGGTATGTATTCGGTCGACATCTGAATTGCTTGTTTATAGAGATTGTTTACGTGACCTAATAAGGTTAGATCATCCTCTAAAGGTACCATGGCTGAGGTTTATGTACATCTGGTGCAAGAGGCTGAAGTTAGAAGCCTTTTGGGATACTCCCGAGTCAATCTGCAAATTGGATAAGCAGGTTGTAAAATCGGCATATTGACCCAATGTCTTGGAGCATCAAATTAGCAGGGATAATTTGGGTCATCTAATGGGAGGGTTCCTCGAGTTTAAAATTTCCCTGACATTTGAGCACTTTTTGGATACTGTAACCCCTTCTCTTGCCAAAAGCCTTTTTGTAAGGTTTCGGTACGGCTGCCTGCCTCTAAAAAGATTTAGCAGCTCTTGGCATAGTAGACAGGCTTCCACACTGTGACCTGTATGTGAACTGGCCCCAGAGTCAGTGGATCATATTTTTATGGTGTGCCCTGGTTACCAGGAAATACAACGTTGATGGCTTCAATCTATCTGTTTAGCATTAGGGGTTACCCAATATCAGGTGGTACTGCTAATACTTAGAACTGACACAGCAGAATCCATTGTGTACCCAGTGAGACGATTTCTTCTTAGTATTTGGTACAAGCAAGATTTTTTTTCGAAAAGTCTTAATGTGAACTATTTACTGGTGCCTGAAATTTATAGTTAAATCATAGATCTGCATGTAGGGGTACTATTAGCTAAATAATACTGACCAATGTAGATGCTTTTTAATTAATTATTAATAATTTAAGCACTCAAACATTCATTTGAAATAGGTGATAACTGGTAATATCAAATGAAGAATCCTGGCTGATATAGATATATTTTTTAATTAATTGTGAATAATTCAAGTACCCAAAAGTTAATTTGATATAGGTGACTACTGGTGTTTATGAGTTTTACTGTGATATAGGTTATTGTTTGTAACGATTTTATATTGTGATTGATTATGATGAATCATGTGTGCTTTTAAGGTATGTTTTACCGAATAAAGTTAAAGTTATTTGAATTATAGTCACACTGTGTCTTTTTAATGGACTTTCTAAAAGGGTGTAAGTAGCTTTGTGATTGTAGCATCCTCCCCAGACTTGGTACATGAAAATGATTACGCCAAACACGGAGCTTGGCATTACACGTCTTTATTCCTCAGCATGTAACTGCTAACTCAACATTCTAAATCATGACATTCTATGAACTAAACCTGAACACTTATATCACAATTCTACAGAGTCCACAGGGAACCAAAAGTGTCCCATCATCTCTAACTCACAACATCTCCTCCTTGTTAAATAAAAAATATTAATACCACATATATACTTCCCAAGTCATTTTGGAGGTTGAATCAAAAACCCAGAATGCGTTCTATAACGCTATGAAGAAAGAGGAGAGATGTTGATGACTGGCACCGGTGATACAAAGGCAGTGGACCCTCAGAAAGCTGAATTAAAACAGGCTCATTTCTGACATCTGGAATTGGTGAATGATGAGGCAGAATCTTGAAATTCGAAGAATCTTGCGTTATGGATTTTCCAGGACGGTGAGCAGTCACCCTGTGTCTCCATACCAGTCACAACTTTAAAGGGTTCAGTATCAAACATCAGACTTGTGTTTTCTCCTGTGTCTTACTAGGGCTTCGGCCCTCATTATGACCCAGGCAGATAGTGTTATTTTGGAGAAAGGTGCTGCCAACAGGGTGGCAGAACCTTTTCCCAAAATATGACATTAGTGGTTTGGCTCAAGCCAATCCACCAATGTACCACTCCGTCTGCCATGGCAGTAACAGCCGCCAGGCTGGAGACTTCAGTCTCCAGCAAGGCAGCCATCCTAATCCCACCCACGGGATTTTGACCCTGCCTACCACCATGGTTTTCGTGGCAATCTGACCACCATGAAAACCATGATGGTTGGCACTATCAGTGCCAGGGAATTCCTTCCCTGGCACTGAAAGGGGTCTCCCCATCCCCTTCCCCCTCCCCAGGCTCCTCCCTCCCCCTCCCACTCCAGACCCTCCCACGACATACACACACCAACATACACATGCATACACACACACCCACATTTACCCAGCATGCATACATTCATACGCACATCAACACACACTGGCATACATCCCAGCACACACGCATTCACAGAACACAACATACACGCACACTCACACCCATTCCTGCACACATGCATTCCACATGCCTCACACCCACATGCATGCACACACAAACAGTCACACCCTCCCCCACACACAACACTCCCGAAACCCCCCTCCCCTGTCGCTTCACCCGACTTACCTGCTTGCAGGGGGTCCTCCGAAGGAAGACGGGAGGCGGCACTGCTGCCAGCAGCAACGTCTGCCACCGGAACACCGCCAGGCCGTATCATGTGTCATGATACAGTCAGGGACGTTCTACTGGTGTGCAGCCCCACCTTACTGCTGTCCACCCTCCATGACCGTAGCAAGAATTCCGCCAGTCTTCTGGTGAAATTCAGGCTACGGTCATAATATGGCAGACGGTAGGTAGCCATGGCGACAGTCTTTTGGAGGCCGTCGCCGTGGCAGTAGGCGGCATTTACTGCCTAGGTCATAATGAGGACCTTAATTTCCTACTGTAAACACAGAGCACATCAGCAGTTGCCTTCATAGATTTTCATATTGTGCTTGTGACACAAATATGTGTGAGGAAGTTTACCATCATTTGCTGATCTTTCATTGGTCCATTGTGGCAACTTGGTCATCATAGCTCTCCTTAACAGCAGAGTGGCGGGACTTTCACCTGTCGTTGAATGTGGGGTTGACTGATAGGCACGAAGAGCAGGATGAAGGGCTGCTTTGAGATCAAGCTTCTCCAGTGCAGCACGCCAAATGTTCTTCCTGAGTGTGCTCATTAAACACCCAACACTGCAATTTGCTTGTGGCCAAAGAGGTGTGCTTTTTTCATGTTTAACACTGAGATGATTAAGAAAGTCTCTGAATTCTCAACTGTTGAAAGGCAGGCCATTGTTAGACTTTAGAACTGAAGGAACACCTCATGTTGCAAAAATGCCATCACGCCTCTCAATGAAGTTTTTCTGCGTGATCGAAAGGGGAAAACAAGAGTAGTCATCAATAACTACCATCAGGTGATGTCCATTGTTCAGGGGTCCAAAGAAGTCAACAACGATTCTCTCCCACACATGCTTCGGATGATCAGACACGTTCAACGGATGCTGGGTTGTTTTGAGAGATGAGCAGTTGCACACATGACAGGCCTTTAATTTCCTTTCAACTCTTTGATCAAAATGAGGAAACCAGACTCAGTGTTGGAGAGCTTGTTTTGTGGTGACAATTTAACAATGTACTTCATGTGCCATTTCAAATACTTGTTGTCACAGACTCTCTGGTATGACAATTCTCAAACCTCATAACACAATACCTTCCTGAGAAAAGGTTCATCATTCACCTTTTTGAATTTCTGATATTCAGTGTCATTTCTAAGAGGTCAAGTGTGCTGTTTCTAGGATTGATGTGCAATAATGCTTTTAAGTATCAGCATGTCAATATCTGTGCTTGTGGGTGTAATTTGTTCCAATGAAATAGCGCCAGGTGTACTGGACTTTATGATGAATTTAATGTATGCTTCTGTCTCTTTGGAAGTGATACTAGGACACTGTCCTGGCACGCATGAAAAATAGTCAGCAGGGTTTCTTGATCTTTCCCTGGTCCGTGCACAATAGTGCACTCATATTCCTGTAGTTGCAAAGCCCAAAATTCAATATGAGGAATCATCTTGGCTTTAGGATTGTCAACGATGGTAAGCAATGATTGATGATCTGTAACAAGGGTGAAATGCTTTCCATATAAAAATATGTAGAAATGTTCATTAGCCCACACCACTGCTAAAATTTCTCTTTCAGGTTGTGATTAGGCATGTTCAGTTTGTGACAAACGTCTGGTGGCATATGTCACAATATGCCTGTGAGCATTTGGGGTCCGCTGTGTTTATGCACTTTTTTAGTGAAGCAATAACTGAGAGGTGTAATTTCTGTTATGAACTTCACAAGGCTAAAATGGTGTTTCAGTCCAGACTTAGAAATAGTGTCCCTTGAATTACAAAATGGTGTTTGTACTGCTAATATTAAAAAAAAAAAAAAAAAATTGCTATCTCATCTCATCTTTTAATTGTATGCTGTTAATGCCAGTAAAGATGAATGCTCCCAGCATGTTTTCAAAGAACTGTGGGGTGATTTATAAACCTCCCAGGACTGATCCCAATTTTACTTAATCTCTGATAGAATAGAATTTTACTTAAATCTTGCAAGCTGCTGAATTAATTTTATTAGGTACTCTTAAACTATGGGAATTGAGGATGATGATCCTATTAAAGGAAGGGGATTTCTAGATAGATGTATGGCTCTTGGGTTACAGTAATGTGTTAAGAATGCCATTCTCAAAGTGGGATACAGTGTATATGTAGTTTTGCTCTAAATACAAGTAATCAAGAGAGAACGATGTTCCAATTCAGTGGTCAGACAATTTCTATCTTTTTTATTTGCAGATTGAGATTGTCAGACTCAAGTCACCACTAATCAGTAAATGTGAATGATGCTGTAGAAACAAAGTGGAACCCACCAGTTGTCTTATCAGTCGACAGTTCTGAATTTGTCCAAGACTAAAGAAGGGCCCGGGGGATAGGGAAATGAGAGCATTCATGCAGCTCGTCACTTCTCTGATATTCATAGTTTCTTACAAGAGATGTTTTAAAAAAAATACTAAACAGAACACAAGACAACTGTTATTCTCTGCTCTTACATCAACATTTAACACACAGTTTTTTCATTTACATGGATTTTGCATGAATGATGATAATCCACATGAAACAAGACTTACCCAAGATGTATTCTAGTAACTGATGCACTATAGTAAACATCCAACATATCAGTGGCACAGAGAGTACCTTTATCTAATTAGATACACCTTTAATCTTAATGAGATAGGTCTTGTTCAATGCCCCATGGCAGTTTTAATGCTCCATATCTTGAGCCCTGACCACAAATAAGGGATCTACCTATAACAGTGCAGAGACCCAAGAGATGAGTTGCTGCACACTTTTGAGAGTATGGCAGAATATCAGCACTTAGGTGCAGGAGATAGTACATGGGCCTAAGAGGACTCCCACAATTCAAATGAGAAATATTTAACTCTCCCTTCCCATCTCAATTCTGAGGACTCTTAAGAGAGTGCTGGGAAAAGTCAAATAATTCCATGGAGGCAATGAGTGTTTTTGAGGTGACACTGCATGAAGAATTTCGAAACATGCCAATAGCAGAAAACCTCTGAGAAGATGTTCTCAACAGCTAGCTAGAAGATAATCTTGAGTATAGAGCTGGGAACACAGGTGAAGAGCTACACCCAAGAAGTAGCCCCCACTGATGAACAGAGAGGAAAGTCAAGCATCCGGCCATGCCCCGAGCGTGGCTTTTATAGACCTTATGATCCTCAAAACCTGCAGTAAATTGCTTAATTCTAAGATTCTTGCACCCTGCAGTAGATCCTTGAATTGCAGGATCCTTGAACCCTTCACTAGATCTTGAAATTCTGCTGTAGCCTGCCAACCAGATGGTCATATGGTCACAGCCTTTGGGTCACCTGCTTGGGGACAGGGTTGACTGTTCTGATGATGGGGTAGGTAACAACTGAACAGCATAAGAATGACAGCCACAATCGAGAAAGCATGAATTATGTCACTCAGGGCAGATGACATCCTGAGTCAAGTCAAGATTCTGAATAAGGGGTAGAATTGGTGGCCAATAATAACCTAAACTAGAAGTGGATGGGCATCAGTGTAAGCACCTGTGACTAGCCAAGACAGAGAATAATCCTAAACATAAAATTATAACAGAGAAAGCTTCATATCATTTAGCTGTGCCATCTGTGCAGGGAGTTTTCCTCAGGCTATGAGCGTGTAGGAGATGATGTGTGTTTTACAAGTTGCTAGGCAACTCTTGCAGGACTCCTCTCTCAGCAAATGGGTGGTGTCCTAGTGTCTGGGGCCTTACTGGAGTTTTTGCAGTTTCCCAGAGCGGTGCACCCCAAATTGTAAGAGGCATAACCTGGGAATACCAGCAGCAGGATTGAAGGAGTTTGGATCTCAAGAAAGATGTCAAAGTTGTTCTTCTTCATGTGCCAAACCTGATGGCATCAGTGGAAGAAAAAGGCTTGGCTATGCCTTATGAAATGCCATGGTTTATACAGGTACTATTGTGTGAGCTACCCAATCCAAAATTACCTTGAATCTTTTGGTGTGATGCCAGTTCCTACTTGAACCATGTATAAAGGAAGCATTAATTTGTGACAGATACATCACAACACATTTGTTCCTTTATTTTCCCTTGTGTTAATTGCCCATTTGCTTCTTTTTTGTTACTGATTTTTGCTCCATGTAGTCATAATTTCTTTTTTTAACTTCAAGTGAAAGTCCTGGCTTATCTATTTTCTGTCACCTGATGTTAGGGAGTATTTTGTGCCTTGTTTGCCTACTTCTGCATAGGTCTTCATCTTGAATCAAGAGGAACCAGAATGCCAACAAGGTTTCCCCCCCCTTGTGACTTTTTTCTCCCATCTGGAACCTTCTTAAGAAGAAATTAAAAACCTGTCACTGTGGCCACTAGGAAGAGTCAGGAAATCATGTAAACTTGCCACACTATTGCAGCATTCAGTCATTGATATAAGTTTGGTATGGTATAGTGTTGATGAGCAGTTTTCATCTGAGTGTTGGCTTCGATTTTCACTGTAATGTCATGACAGGGACCAACGGATATGATTTCCTCTGGGCACACGTCTTCCACATCTTTCCAGGTAGAAAATTAGATTGTTGAACTAAAAGGAGCTGGAGATTTTCACTGAATAGACTGTGGCTCACAATGAAAAGTTATTTTGAAAGAGCTCTTTTAGTTTTCCTGAATGCATGAAAAAACAAATCTGGATGGATATTTTGAAAACAATAAATTATTTTGTAGTTACACAGTATACCATCTGATAAAATTAAAAAAAGGTAGTATAATTTATGCGCCACAACAAATGAGAAGGTAGCAAACCGACTGGCTAAGGCAACAGGAACAGGCTGATAGCAGCAGGCACCACCGACGTCCATGAAAACTCTAACATAGTTACCTCTGCAGCCAGAGTGTGTTGTTGACTTATCCAACATAGATACTTACAATCCACCGTCTTCAACCCAAGGTACGATTTTCTAATATTTTGCTAAGTAGTATTATGTTAAGGCCCATTTTTATGTTATTAAACTACTTTGTTGAAAAAACTCGATTTACATTTTTGTAACTTCTTAATGCATTATGGGAGTTGAAGTAGAAACATCTGTGCAGTTTCTTCGGAAAAATCCCCCTCTTACTTATTTCAAATTAAAAAAACATTATCTTAAAAATAGTCTGTAATGTGAGGAAAATACAGTTCACACATATTTTAGGAACCAAAAAATCAGGACAGCATTCTACTTACATATTTACCTCACACGTAGAATCCTAGAACGAACATGAAAGTGATCACAAGACCACTCCAGAATGCCTCGGTGACATAGGGTGAAATCACAAATATAGCAGCATCTTCAGCAGAAATTGTCCCTTCCAGACGCAGAGCTGCAGTTTCTCCACTGCCCAGATTTCCAGATGTGTCTGAAAAGACTACCACGGCCAAAAATGTTAAGGGGCTGAAAGATGCACCAGAGCTTTATGCAACATCTTCAATCAGCTACTTCATCTCGAAATGCAGGTCTCCTTGCAAATGAAAATGGTTCTGAGACCTCACATTTGTTTGGGGCTTAGCAGCCTCAATGTTCTCTGTTCAGTGCATGCAAAATAAAAACATAAAAAAGGTAAATAGACACTCAATGAGAATTAACCGTACCATGTCACAATTCGTAGATGGACAAGAGAATTTGAGAAATACTGTAGAACAGGGACAAATGAGGATTAGCCAGAACTTTTGAAAAGTTTATTGGTTCTCTCAATACATTAATCACCAACTTTACTCACCATGTTGCACCGAGACCAAAGACGCAGACGTCACTAATAAATTTAGCAGCCCAGTTAGCCTGCTGGCACAGGTTACAACAATGTTATCCAGGTATTCAAACAGAGATAGGATACTGCTGTAGGGATGTGGCATGTGGCCTAGTGCAAGGCACATCAGCTTTGAAAACATACAAACGAGCAACATTTCAGGACTTGCAGATGTGATGAGGCTTTAAGTTTATGTAGCCTCGCTGTATCTAGTGTAACCAATGTTAGGTGAGCGCACAGATCTACATTTGGCACTGATGCGTCATCCTCCACAGGATCATACTGCAAAGAAAAGAAGTAGGAGTAGAGGAAGAAGAAAGCACTAATATTATTTATGTATATGAACTACGTTTTCAATATGTTGGGTTGACTTTAAATAAAACAAATGTGTTGATTCTACTATTTTTTTCTTTGTCTTCTGAAAAAAAACCTGAGTTAAGTAATTTGTTTTAGTTATGCTATAAAACAAATCTTGTCTTGAGTTTAATTTACATAATTTGTTTTTGACTTACTCTAAAAATAATGTGATGAAATATCTGCATGACATGCTCTGCCTTCTCTGGCAAAAAGAGGCATCCTACTGAATTTATAGTTGTGAGTTTTCATCCTCTGAATTGTAGGCAGTTTAAATATCCACATTGGGGAGACCCCTCCTTTTTTGTTCAAACTTATAGCATTTTCAACAACAGACATATTACGCATTATCAAATGTGAATAAGATTGATGCAATGTACAATCAGAAGCTTTTGTATATCATACAATATGTTTTTTCAACGGAGGATATCATGCTTGTAATCCTATGAACTTCCCACTAATCCTCCGCCCTCCCAACATTTAACTACAGACTGTTAATGAAAGCAATAGCGAAGGCTAGATCGATTACCCAGACTCAAGGCGTTCCACTTAAAAAGTTTATAGTGTACCATTAACTTTATGTCTTCTATAGTACATGACAGGTTATGGAGGCAGTCTAGTGTTCGTCTTCACTACTAACCATTGTTGGTCCTTTAAATCTTTCTAATAGCAAATCCCACTCCAATGCAATAGGTGTTTTGCACAGGCCTCTCTCTGTCAGCCCCCATCCCCCCACCTCCTCCCTCCAGTCAACTATTTGTGGGGGCCAGGGATATAAACATCATCTCATTATTAAGCACTTGGACAATAACAATGCCAGGCTAGTGAACCGTGTGGATACCTTGGCCTTAGGGGGCTTTAGGTAAAGGCGTAGGATGCAGGAATCAGGGGTCTTCCAGTGAGAATGTCCTGTAGCGTCTGACATGGACCTGGCTATCTCTTCCCATTGTACGAGCAGGGCCATACAATTCCAGAGCATTTGCAGCAAGTCCTCCTCTGCCCTGTGACAATGTGGGCAACCCGCCGCTGTGCCAGGAAACATCTTATTTATCCGGTGTGGGGTGAGATATGCTCTATGTGAAAAAGAGAACTGGATAAAGTTGAACATAGCATTGAGACCACTCTGTGTTAAGGGACATCAGTAGAAATTCCCACTCCTTGTCGGTAATACCATTGGACAAACCATCCTCCCAATTGGTGAACAGTGGCACCAGTGAGGTCCCTGTATGTGTTTTGATTCCCCAGTATAATTACCTAATTAAGTGACAGCCCTGGCCCATAATGTGCAGTGCCTTAAGGAGTTTGTGTGTGTTCGGTTCTGTCCATTAAGGCACCCAGTACTGATACACATAATGTAGTATGCTAGCATGCACTAAAAATAAGTTGTACAGCAACCCATGGCCATATACAAAATCAGAGTGTGAAATTAGCATCCATCCGAGAACAGTGCTGTAAGTGTCAGAGGTTCAGATTGTTCCAATGCTGTTAAATGCCGTGTTGATAACATGCCCAGAAGTAGTGTTAGGCCTTGCAGTGGTACGTTCGAGACTTATGGAACAGGGGTATGCATGTATTTCAGAGCCAGTTGCCAGTATTGTAGAGCCACATGCAGCAGTAGAGGGGAGGTACCGGGCATCGGTGTCCCGGGACACTATAATCCATGTAATTGCCTATTATGGATGTAGACCAATGTGTATCCTATTTTGTGTAGGTTATAGTCAGCAAGCCAATACTCCAGCCATTGCAACAGGCCTGAAGTACAGCATGCTTCAAGTTCTGGGGCACCCACACCCTCTTCCCCGACTGGCAGCTGCAATTTAGCGGGGCTGACCCTGCGGCGGCTGCCTCCCAAGGCAACTACGTAAGCAAAGTGTCCAGCAAGCGGAACAGCCGGGCAGGAATTATGACTGGTAGATTCATGAAATAATACAGCTTGGGGAGGAGCACCATCTTTGCCAGGGCAAGCCTACTGGCCACTGGGCGAGGCAACGTGATCCAAAACCTAACTTGGGGCTTAAGAGTGTGAACCGCCTACAGGAGGTTCCCGTCTATTATATCCTGTGGCTCCATGTATATTTGAATGCCCATGTACCTAAATGTGTGAAGAGGAACGTAAACTGAAGCTGACCCAAACATTAGGGAAGAAAGCATTAGATTGGGTAGGAATGAGAAGGCACACGATTTATCTGCGTTAATTTGAAGACCTGACAAGCGGTCAGACTTTGACAGCATTTTAGCTATGCTGCTTAAGTCCTGGAACAGATCTCTTAAGTACAGTAGCATATCGTCTGCATAAAGAGAGACAGCTTGGGTCATGCAGTTTAATGGGATTCCTCCAGTTTGCCGCTCTCTGTCGTAAGAGCTGCCTTATAGGTTCAACTACTAGCACAAACAGTAAAGGTGATAGTGGACAGCCCTGGCGCATACCTCGAGAGATTGTATAGGGTGTGGGGATGCAGGACACAGTTTTCGCTCTTGCTGTTGTTTCCGCATGGAGGAGCTTCATTCAGGAGATGTAGGGGACCGGTATTCCATATCGGACCAGTACTGCAAGCATGAAATCCCAGCTGAGAGTATCAAATACATGCCAGATATCCAGATGGGTAGCCAGCTTAAGGGTAGCAGTCCTGAATAACATTTATTACATGAAACAATTGGCATATATTTACTGATGTATTGCGTTTCGGGACAAGGCCGCACTGATCACTGTGTAGGAGTTGCAGCAGAAACGGCAGCAGATGCCATGCTAGGATTTTACTCAGTATCTTATACTCAACATTTATGATCAATAATAGCCTGTAGGATGATAAATCTGATGGTGGCTTGCCAAGTTTTAACAGGGATGTGACTATGGCTTGCCGTGTCAATGGGGGAGGAAACCGGCCCTTAACAATGCAGCAAATAATTTTTTTAACTGTGGGGCCAACTTATCTATGTATACTGAGTAAAACACAATTGGTAATCCATCTGAACCCGGGGTTTTATTTCACACCATGTCCCTGATGGCCCCTCTGATCTCTCCTGGTGTGATCAAGGTGCTCACGGACTCTTGGTCAGTCGCCGTCACTTTGACAACTGTATCCCACACAAATAGAGGGACACCGCCCAAGGGGGTGGGGTGGCCAGGGCCGTGTAAAGTTCGGTGTCAAATTCTTAGAATATCATTGATCTCTGTCTACATGGATACCGGGCCTGATGTCTGAGAAATAACAAAGGATTGGAGTGGGGGATGGGGTGGGACAGACAAGCCAGGCGAGTAAAGTGCCTGGTCTGTCCGCTCCATGTGCGCTCTCTGCTGGTGCTCCCTGTAGTCTATCAACCTTAATCTTTCTAGATGTTCAGCATGTGCTACTCTCTCTGCCTGAAGTAGTGTCCCATCAATTTCTTTCTGTGCTACAGCCTGCTCCAACTGGGCAATTTTGTTTTCTGTTTTTTCAAGTGCAGTTCGTATTTCCTGGATCGCTCCCACTTTTGGCTTGTTTATTGGAGTGTCCTGTATTACTACCTTAAATGCCTCCCATTCCAATAGCGGGGAAGAGGCCGAAACAGTGTTTTAAATGAAATAATTATCTATGGTGCTGGCCAGTAAGTTACGGAAGAGAGCATCTTCTAACAGGGAAGGCTGCATCCTTCAAGTGGGGATGAGAGCTGGTGCCTGACCCCAGGGAAATGTCATCTCTAACGGAGTATGGTCGGAAAACATTTTCGCAAGTCATGTAGTATGTGTGATGGTGGGTACCAAATGTGAAGAGCAAAGAAATCTGTCAAGTTGGGAGTGCAGCAAGTGGGGGTAGGAGTAAAAAGAGTACTCGCACAGGCCTATGTTGTGGTTTCGTCAGGGGTCAATGAGTGACCAAATCGACACGCATTGTTGTCGGGATTTAGCTTGGTGTGCACCTGCGGTTGTGGGGAGCGGAGGGTGAAATCAATCCAAGGAGGCGTCCAATACTGCATTACAATCATCTCCCAAGTCCCAGGGGTACTGCACCCAGTCTGCCAAGATCGTTGTTAAATTTGCCCAATTTTTCTCCTGTTCTGCATTAGGGGCATATACGCATCCCAGTACGAAGGGCCTTCCATTTAGTGTACCCTTCACCGATACATATCTGCCCTATATATGTATGCAAGTTTCTTGGGACGCAAAGGGAACCCCTGCCCAAAGCCATATTGCAGCCCCCAAGCATAGACAGAGTGCGATGTGTGAAAGAGCTGACCCCTCCATTTCTTCTGCAGCTTTTGGGCCTCCATAGTTATGAGATGTGTTTCTTGCAGATGTACAATCTGCGCTTGAATCCTATGAAATTGGGCCAACAAGTTTGTGAATCGTGCCCAACCCCAGTATATTACAGGTGAGGATGTTATATGACTTGGGGGTCGCAGACATTGTACCTGTGGTGGAATCTATAGGACTGGGACTGACTCAGCAAGCTCAGCGTGGCCAATGTGTAAGTCAGTGAGGTTGACTGCAATCTTTGAGCTAACCCAGTTACCCACCTCTCAGTCCAGCATCTTCCTGACAGTTTACCAAACATTACAAACCAAACATTACAACAAACTCTAACAGCATGAACAACAGCAAACCATTGCCTACACAATTGCGGGGGTCGCACATAGCCAGTACTACTAACATCTTGTGTACCTCTGATTATGTTGTGATGGAAAGTGAAGGGGGGCCCACTCAGGCCCGGAACCTTGTGACAGAAAAAGAAAAGGTGTTGAGGCCATGCCTAAATTCATGTTGACCCATTAATGCTTGTTGTGCAGAGGAGATGCTCCCCCCATTCTTGTGGGGGCTAGTTACTGGACGCTGATGTATTCTGTGAGCCTTTGAGAGCCAGCGCTCCTTGCAGTCAGACTCTGTTTGGTGTGGAATAGTCTGCTCCAACTATTGTGTAGCCATTTTAGTTATAGTTCCATGCACGTTATTTTAACACACTAGGCTGCTGTGCACTTTAACCTAGATATATTTTATTCAGCTTCGTCTTATTATTGTTACAATAACCATTTTTACGGTCTTGTTTTATTTTCCGTTTATCTAACTGTTTTTGCCTAGGCCAGCACTCTGTTCTCAAACAAGACATTCTTGATCACTCTGTGCTTCTTCCAAGGCTACAGCATGGTACATTGCCGGTGAACATGATAGAAGTTTAGTCTCCAACATGCGCAGAAAACACACATCCTTACATAGGGACATTTTCTCAGAACATCGGCTGTGTTATTATAAAAACACTTCCTTGTCCCTTACACGTTAGAGGGAGATTCCAGCCAGGAAACCACGACTGTATGCGGATTGCTGAATGCTACGCTACAGATGCTAATGCAGATCGCAGGCCTTTGCTCAGGTATGGGGGTTGATGTCTTCCCAGGGGAACCTGAAGGGCAAAATTAGAGCTTAACATGCTGTGCTCTACCATAGCTCTATCATAACTTAGGTAGGAGCTAGTCTATTGTTGTTTTTATGCTTCACTCTTCTCATCACAATTTTAATACTGTCATGTTGTGTTGCCCTGATTATTGCAGCTCACGCTTTGCTATCTAAGATGCAGTTGTTTTATTAAATTCATTATTGAAGCATATACTGCTTCTGTTTGTCATTTATATATGAGACTGAATTGTAAATGAGAGAAACGGATGAGACCTGAGTGACCACGACTTCCCTGAGAAGCCAAGTATGTCATGCGCTCGGCTGCCAAGTCATCCGTATCCTTGGGTAGAGATGAGGCACTGCTAGTTAGTCGGAGCAAAACCCGTATTGGAGCGACAGATGTCACCCGCAGTGGGTTAGACTTAGAGGGTCATTCTGACCCTGGCGGCCGGTGGCCGCCAGGGCCACCGACCACGGGAGCACCGCCAACAGGCTGGCGGTGCTCCAACGAGCATTCTGACCGTGGCGGTTCAGCCGCGGTCAGAAGCGGAAAGTCAGCGGTCTCCCGCTGACTTTCCGCTGCTCGTGTGAATCCTCCATGGCTGCGGAGCGCGCTCCGCAGCCATGAGGATTCCGACCCCCCCTACCGCCATCCTGTTCATGGCGGGAAAGCCGCCATGAACAGGATGGCGGTAGGGGGGGGTCGCGGGGCCCCTGGGGGCCCCTGCCGTGCCCATGCCAATGGCATGGGCACGGCAGGGGCCCCCGTAAGAGGGCCCCGCAAAGTATTTCAGAGTCTGCCTTGCAGACACTGAAATACGCGACGGGTGCCACTGCACCCGTCGCACCTTCCCACTCCGCCGGCTCGATTACGAGCCGGCATCCTCGTGGGAAGGTCGTTTTCCCCTGGGCTGGCGGGCGGTTTTTCAGCAACCGCCCGCCAGCCCAGGGGAAAACTTGTAATACCCGCCGCGGTCTTTTGACCGCAGCGCGGTATTTTGGAGGGGGGAATTCTGGCGGGCGGCCTCCGCCGCCCGCCAGAATTGGAATGAGGGCCTTAGTCTCCCACACCACAGGCGATCCTGCCACTCAAAATCCAGTAGTCTCATTAGAATAATGAGAGCCTATGTGACATGGCGCCGCCAACGTTTGGTCAGGCTCAAATTTTTGGGTCCTCTGGAGTATCTCTGTCTCATTATATACAATGACGCCTCAATAGTGTATACAGAGACATCCGTGGTACTGAGGATTTCCACCCCAGCTACATAGGCAATCCTATCTGAGTCTGAAGGTTGTTCAAGCTTGAACTTTAAAAGGAAAAACCCCATTTGTTGTGCCTTCTCTGAACATATAGTCTGTCTATGATGGCAAATCCACAGCAAATACAAATAGCAGTTAATATGAGACCACCTCTGACTGCACATTTACTAGCAAATGGCTTAACGGCCCAGGGGGGTCCAGTCACATTTGTGGTGGACGCCCATCCAGCTTATAGAGCAGAACTCTTTTATTCTTGAGTCGCATTTCCAGCAGTTGATGGGCACACAAATACATTTCATCATTATACACTTGCAAACGCACCTGTACAATACAGAGCATACGCCTATTTAGAAATTCCAATATGTTATCAAGAACATAATAATTGGCTTGATGGCACTCTACCCCACACAATTTTACCATTAAGGTTAGGTCCTCTAAGTAACGATCGTCCTACCTGGCCTTTATTGGCCACCTAAGCACCACATCCTGCAGTTGCATATTTAGCAGTAGCTGAGGTTCATCACTTATATACAGAATTAACAGCGGTATATAGACGATTAGTACAATTCATAATGCAAACATTAAATACAAACCCAGCATATGCTGCTCCAGCACATCCAAATGCAGTAACGCCAGGTATAAATCCTGCGACTGTACATTCAATCATTGGTAAAGTACCCGCCAAACTAGAGGAAACGCCGTTTTGGTTGGCACAAAAAATAAATGCGCTGGAGGCAGTATTTCCCCATACAGGACCTCGGGATAAACATAGAATATTAACAATGCGCTTGCCATTTGGGATGGTCCCTACAGTGGAGAACTGTAATACCTTGGGCACGGTATTTGCCGCGCTCTATACACCCGCACACAGTACACCGACACTTGCCAATTTACCGGAAGTGTTGAAACAAATTCAAGATGAATACTGGTCTGCCCCGGCCCTGGATTTGGGGATGCAATTGATGGGCAATTTTGCCACATTATCCTCAATCATTTTAAGTAACCTTAAAAGGGAAGCGGTTGCACTGGCAGTGTGCATGTGGCTCTGTGACGTTCCGCAACAGGATCAGGAATGTGACCTGCCTAAGATTATCGCAGGGACCTATTCTAGCATTGATCAAGATAGTTTAGGGGCCAGACCACGTAAACCACAATTTCAGGGCAAATCTAATAAAGATTTTCCCAAGCAAGCTCCTGAGGGTAATAAGAAACGCTGGACAAAAAACAACATATTCCTAAAAAAGAGAGGGGAGAATCTCCCCGAATGGAGAACCCACAAATACATATAATCTCAGAAATAGAGATAATATAAAAATGACTGATAGATATCAATACACTGATACATGCCAATCTCGTTCCTTTCAGGACTCATCGAAAAAATGAAATGAGAGAGGTGGGTGATGAGAGCGAAGAACAGAGTATGTGAAACCGAGACAGAAATCACAACGCTCATCAGAAGTGTCTGTTAAAAAGGAAGAGAAACCCGCCCAACAAAAACCACAATTCAAAAAGAAAAAAGTGGCAGCAGTCACAGTCCGACATGACACTCAGGAAGGGGGTCCTCTTGAAGAACAAGAAGTGGGCATTAGCACTGCTAGACAGTGCGGCAGAGGTCACATTAGTTCGCCGGAGTCTTCAAGAGCATCTGGAGGTGAAAGCAACTGATGACTTTACACAAGTAGAAACTGCAGACATGCGTGTCTCCACACCTGATAGGGTGTATAAAGTAATGCTACAGTTAGAAGGAGACATTGAGTGCATAATAGATGCAATCTTTTGGGATCGCGTAGTAAACATATATGATTTTTTGTTGTCTGAGCAAGATTAGCCACCTGAATTTGTCCGTGCCTGCCCATATGGAGAAGACGTCATTAAGCCTTCTTTATCGCCCCTTGTTCCAGAAGAACTCGCTAAATCCTATGCCATTGATTGGGCTTTGGCACAGGCACCTCCGTTATACCGAAATCACATAGGATGGGATAAAGAATCCCCCTTCCATGTAATTCCAATAAAAAATGAACCTCAACCTCAGTATACAATAAAACATGAAGCAAAAGCACCTGTGAGAGAAATATTCACACAGTTAGAGTACCAGGGCATAATTGAACCCTGTGTCTCCCCAATGAATAATCCACAAGTTTCAGTGCACTAGGCAGGCTCCCAGAAAAAAATCTGTCATTTACCTCATGGGTATAAGAACAGCCCAGGACTATTCGCAGCTCGTGTGACAGCAATGTTGCACAAGATTGATCCTGAAACTTTGTCCTCTGTAGATGACATCTATCTTACGGATGATGAATTGCTACAACATTTAAGATGGGTAGCCCG
Organism: Pleurodeles waltl; assembly: GCF_031143425.1. Classification (NCBI taxonomy): domain Eukaryota; kingdom Metazoa; phylum Chordata; class Amphibia; order Caudata; family Salamandridae; genus Pleurodeles; species Pleurodeles waltl. The sequence goes on along the minus strand of NC_090442.1, from coordinate 802,929,171 downwards.
CATTGTCATAGGATTTGCTGAATTTGGCTACAAATTCAATTTCTAAAAAACTAAAATTGCCTTCCTCAGTGTCCTGTTTCTGGGATATGAGCTGTCAAGTGAAGGAAAGAGCCTAGCGCCACAATTCTTAGAAAAATGCACAGAGTTACAACCCCCAAATATGATAAAAAAACTCCAATCTCTATTGGGTTTCCTAAATTTTGGCAGAACTTCCATTCCAGATTATGCTACACGCATAAAACCTTTATATGATTTGATATGTCCTGATTTTTCAAGCAAATTGTTGACAATTGAACGTACACGCATTCTTAGAGAGTTGCAAACAGACATGCTTGCAGCACAACATTTACACACAAGGGACAACAAAACACATTTGGTCATCAGAGTAATAGCTGGTGCCATCAGTTTCACCTATGTGATGGTTAATGAAGGTGAGACAGTCCCAGTTGCATACAAATCACACTTATATTCAGTGGCAGAACAACATTTTGCTCCCACTGAGAAAGTACTCACTGCTGTACAAATGGCTGTCATTAAAGAATGACCTCTAGCCCAAGGAAATCACATTATTGTCATTTCCCTGATCCCAGCCCTTGAGGCTGTTACAAAAGCCAGCGTTCCAAACGCAAAAGCATTACATCCACAATGAATACAATGGGCCACGTCTTTGACAGCCACGGATGTAGACTACATTTTTGACCCAAAATTACAAACTCAAGAATTTTTGCAGTATGAACTAGAATACCCAGTTCCAGCAAATACATTGCCTATCGAACAATACGATAGAGTCATGTACACCGATGGCTCAGCACAACCTGCAATTGGCACAAAACACCAATATTCTGCTGCTTGCGCTGTCGTGAGCGGCTACATGGAGGACAATACATTTTGTCCCCTACATACATTTACGCAAACTCTAGGGGATTGCACAGCACAATTGGCGGAGCTAAAAGCGCTGTTGATAGCACTGGAACATACGGATCCTGCACAGCTTAACCTTATTGTTTGTGATTCATATTATTGTGTCCAGTCCTTCAATGAATATCTGCATTATTGACGCCTGAATGGGTTCAGAGATTCCAAAGGCAACACCATTAAACACAGACTTCTGTGGGGGAAAGTAGCAGATCTGAAAGACACGCTACGAAATGTCCATATTGTACATACACTTGGACACCAGCGCTTTGGGATACACGTTGCTGGAAATACACTGACTGATGAAGCTGCAAAGTCAGCAGTGGCTGTGGCTGCTGTAGCTGCAGTGACTCATTTGAGTTCAAAACCGGACGTAGACATATGGGCGGCCGTGATGGCTACGGCTGATGGTACGCCCTATCCCAAAGGATTTCCTGACAAATATTTCTACCGAATGGGAGGTATGCTGAACGCTGAGGTTAAGATTCCAGGTGTAGAGGTATGAGACATTCCCAATAGAGGTATAAGATCACAATTGATTAAAGCAGCACATGAGAGGGTGGCATCTGTCCATGCTGGCGTGGCAGCTACAATTTTGATCTTGCAAGCCCGTTATTGGTGGCCAGGCCTCTACAAACAGACCAGGCAGTATGTTCTTTGCTCTGACATCTGCCAACAAATCAAAGTTTCCACTGCCAAATGCCCGCCGCAGACACCCCTCTTTATTTCAAACAAACCATTACAATGTGTGTACTTGGACCATTGCGGTCCCCTAACACCAGATAGTGCATACAAGTATATATTTGTCGCTGTTGATTCATGCTCCAGATTTTTATGGGTGTGGCCACAACGCTCGGCTGACGCTCAGACTGTTATTAAAGATTTGCGAGTCTTTATAGGTACATATGCGGTTGCAGCTTTCCACTCGGACCAGGGCCCTGCTTTCACCTCAAGGGCATTCAGGGAAGCCATGGCTTCATTGGGGGTCCAACTCCAGTACTCGTCTCCATTTCATCCAGAGGGAAATAGTGTTGTGGATCGATTAAACTGTGATTTAAAGCAATCCTTAACAGCCAGAGTCTTAGGTACGGGTCGTGGTTGGCTTAGTCACCTATATGGAGTCCAGAGAGCACCTAATAATCTGCCTAGAAGGTCCCTTGGGGATCGTACTTCATATGAGTGCCTATTCGGAACTCAAATGTATGTTCCGGATCTTGATGGTCCTGGCGTGGAGGCAGCAGAAACACCTTTTGACATAAATGAACGTATCACTGTCTTACAGGAATTGCAACAATTCCATGACGATAGTTCTTCTATCAGTGCTGCCTCCACAGGAATCAAGAATGTGCCTGTAACACCGACCGGCTGGATTCCCAGAGTCGGGGATCTTGTACGTGAAAAAGTCACTGTAAAAAAGGAATTTGGCCCTTCCTATCGAGCACCAGTCCCAGTATTGGGGATACACGGTACCAGAACAGTAATTCTACCACTGTTGGCAGGTGCCAAAGAAAATCGTTTTGTCTCCATCGACAATGTCAAACTACACCATGTGGCCGATCCTGCACAGCAGACCAAGAGGAAAATCCAGTAGTTCCTGAATCCCTCTCACTACTGGTCAAGAAGTCCCTCTACAAGTTGTTAACAGCAACACTGACACCTCTCCGAACTTGGGGAGGGTGGAAGATGATCTTGCATTGGTTCCACTAACATCGAACAACACAGAAATCATTGACCGATTTGACTCAACTATAACACAAAAGGATGGTGCTATTTATTGTGTACCACCACGGGAAACACCAACTCCACCAATGACCACGGCTCTAGCTTTGCACCTATTGCTTCTGGATATTTTGCCGACTTCAATGATGATGCCTCAGTCTCATTCGCCTGTTCGACACCTGAATTATCAAAAACACATAAGCTAACGAACTGGCTTAAAAAAAACTATTTTATTTTTCCATGGAACTATCTATGGCTTTCTTTGACTGTCCTAGCTTTCCTACTTTGGATTGGTCTTGTCATCACTTTCTTCTTGTTAATACATGGTCATTTTCTCCCTGAAAAATCAACAGCTGAATTTGTGGAGGAGGTCTTAAAGCCACATTTTTCATCACACAAGGTCCGAAGAGACTTATCATTTGTGAACATTTCCGCAGTTACAATTCCTGATGGGATTGTTTGGGACAAAGCAATATTTGACATATACGGTACCACAGACGTTATTCAAATAACATATGTGTTCAAGCTATCAATGAACAATATAATAATACCAGGCATTGTTTCTGTTGATTTGGATGTGAAAACAGTTGATTCTATGATGACTGAATTGCAGTATTATACTGTATTTGAAAACGGAGATGTTTATCATTCTAAAGAAAATGATGGTGATGTGTTTTGCTATAATTATTATGGGCACCATTTCATACGTAGAGTGAGCAGCCCCAAAACTGTTTTAATTATACACAATGGGAACATTGTCCGACTCCACCACAAGGGAGTGCCAAAACATATTCTGAAAGGTTTACATATTTTTCTGGGCACAATGTAAAAAATGCTAAGTCATATTATTTTAAATTGCCACCTACTAAAGATATACATATATTATTGATGAATACGAAATGTATATATTCGGAATCCTTTGTTTCCCGGTTGTCTATAGAAGGCTATGAATATTGGCTGAAGTCGATTGATCTGAAAAGTGTATGGGGAACTAGACATTGGCAAATTAGGAGAAATGAAGTTTATTTAGAGCATGCCTCATGGCTGTACAAATGATATTCTTAAATGAAACAGCACAATAAACAAGTTGTTTAGGTTTAGCTAAGATTATGGAATTAAACATGCCCAGTATATCTGTCCCTGCAAAGTTTTATAAATGGCAAAAATATACAAATGCAATTGAAGATCAGCTCGATGAATGGGCCAAGAATGGTACATTTAATGTTTCACTGACACATCCTGGCGGGTGGTTATTGTGGCCAATAGATACCAATGGGTGTCACCAACGTTTTGTTAACTCCTCGGGGGTATTAGAACTAATTGGCCAGACCCTTTCTGTATATCAACCGAACATGCGAGTATAGTTACAACATACAGTGTAGGGAAACTATGCCAGCAATGGTTAAGAACTTCCTCACTAGATGCGGTTAGAGAACACCTCAGTCTCCTGTCTAATAACACTGATTTACAGGATTTCCTGTTAGGCCTGAGAAAACACCGTAGGAAGCGTTTCTTATATGAAGTATATAATAAAATTTGGAAGCTTTCCCAACAAGAAGCAGCTGTCCGGTTAAGGCAAACAGACCAGGAAAATTTGAAAAAGGCATTAGCTGTTGTCGATAATGGGATTAATACTTTGTCCGACTGGATATACACTTCAAACAACATTGTTTCTTCTGCTATAGACATTATACAAACAGATATGTCTTCCTTATATCATGAACAAAGTCAGCTAAGGTCCATTATGCAGTTGGGTTGGACACTTCAAACACTGAAGGCGGGTCGCGATCCCTGGCAGCATGTCAGTGCGAGGGAGATGTTTTCTTCCTTTAATTTAACACAACAACAACTAATGGCTTAGAAAGAAGGAACTTATGTCATGCTTAATATTGACAAATTAGAAAACTTGCGTTTTACTGTGGCTGAAATACCATCTGCTGAGTGGCTAATACACGGGGTCATCAATCTGCCTATTTCTACACTTCAATTCACCTCCTGTTTAAAACACATTCCAGTAGGCAGATATGAAAGGTTCGGAGATAGTTACATCCATGAGGTGTGGGAACTTCCCTTCTCATACAAATGTCTCAGTGGCATGAAATAAGTCTTTTTTAGTGGTGGTGAATGCAAGACTTCAGTCAGCCATTCAATTGTTTGTAAATAGCTGTCCTTGCATGAGGTGTGTAACGCTTCTGCAGCGAACTTGGCTTGTTATCGGAAAGGAGTTCCAGTCCCCTTGATTAGACCTACGTTCCAGGTGCTTCCAAATGGCAGCTATGTCCTCCTCAATGGTGAAGACTGTTGTGGTATGCGAGCCGTAATAGTTTATGTCGTTGCGGTCTCTAAGGTCGTTACATGCTGCGGCAACGTACTTTTTCCCCCCACTAAGATTAAAGAGGTAGCTGACATTTGGCATCAGATTGCTACTTCAAATGTGAATTTTGACAAGTTGAGCAGACTCAAGGCTTTATTGTTTGAAAAGCATGTGGCCCTTACATCTGCACACGAGACCTACGCACTTCAGGTGGCAAGGTCGTCAGCAGAAATACAGTCCCTTTTAAATAAAAAATGTCAGAGACACTTTGGTGAACTCGTGGGACAAATATTTAATGCATCCAGTACAACTGGAATCGCATATTTTTTTTAAGCTGTTGGTTCTGGTTTCATTCACACGTTCTCTTCCATATTTCGGTATTCCATATTCGGTTTAATATCCATCAGCAATCCACTGAATCTTTTCTAGTATTTTCAGGGGATTTCCAATAATTTTGGTTTTATTATCTGGCATCTTGCTGTTGCTATTTTTTATGCGCAATGGCTGTCCCGCTGCAACAAGGAGGAATGAAAGCGATCCCATCAGCGCAGCTGTGTCGTGAACGGATGATGCAGTATTTTGGAGCAACACTCCTGGATCAATTGGAGTGTGGCTGGTCTTTGTCATTCAGACTGGTTTTGCATTGTGTGCAGCCCATGTTTTGGTGCCTCTGTTGCTCTTTCGAACACACACTGGAAGTCTGTCTTTCGACTCAGCGCTTGCCTTCATTGGATACTGATCTGTTGATGTTCTCGCTGAGGGTTCATTACCGGACATGCGCACTGAGGTTGCGTTTGCTACAAGATGCTACTTATGAGTTGCCCTTCCTGGAGGATGAAGCTCACGACTCATCACTGGGCACACCACGGAATGCCACCTTCGCTGAGACTGAGGCCAAGGAACACAACTGCTCCTTAATCCTTCTTGGCGATGACTTTCCAACTTTAACATCAGGTGAAGTGGATGATTTCCTGTCCTCTATGGTCCCGGAATCGATTGGAAAGTTTCAAAATTGACTTTGCCTTTTTAAATTTGGTTTTACGCCACATGTTCATGTTTTAAATTGTCCCTTTACATGCTCATCTGTCCCTTCGACTTGTCATCATTGACATTGTTTTTATATTTATATCTTAGGTTGAGCATTTTAGTAGCAATTTTATATGTCTTTAGGCTTTGAACCACCTTCAACCGACAAGGGGAGGGTGTTGTGTAGCCATTTTAGTTATAGTTCCATGCACGTTATTTTAACACACTAGGCTGCTGTGCACTTTAACCTAGATATATTTTATTCAGCTTTGTCTTATTATTGTTACAATACCCATTTTTACGGTCTTGTTTTATTTTCCGTTCATCTAACTGTTTTTGCCTAGGCCAGCACTCTGTTCTCAAACAAGACATTCTTGATCACTCTTTGCTTTTTCCAAGGCTACAGCACGGTACATTGCCGGTGAACGTGGTAGAAGTTTAGTCTCCAACATTCGTAGAAAACACACATCCTAACATAGGGACATTTTCTCAGAACATCAGCTTTGTTGTTATAAAAACACTTCCTTGTCCCTTACACGTTAGAGGGAAATTCCAGCCAGGGAACCACGACTGTATGCTGATTGCTGAATGAGTCGCTACAGATGCTAACGCAGATTGCAGGCCTTTGCTCAGGTATGAGGGTTGATGTCTTCCCAGGGGAACCTGAAGGGCAGAATTTAAGCTTAACATGCTGTGCTCTATCATAGCTTAGGTAGGAGCTAGTCTATTGACTATAGTGACAATATGATAGCGTTGCTTTTGTGCTTCACTCTTCCCATCACAATTTTAATACTGTCATGTTGTGTCGTCCTTGTTATTGCAGCTCACGCTTTGCTATATAAGATGCAGTGTTTTTACTAACTCATTATTGAAACATATACTGCTTCTGTTTGTCATTTATATATGAGACTGAATTGTAAATGAGAGAAACGGATGAAACCTCAGTGACCACGACTTCCCTGAGACGCCAAGTATGACATACGCTCAGCTGCCCAGTCATCCCTATCCTTGGCTAGAGACGAGGCACTGCTAGTTAGCCGGAGCAAAACCTGGATTGGAGCGGTAGGTGTCACCTGCAGTGGGTTAGACTTAGGGCCTGATTCTAACTTTGGAGGACGGTGTTAAACCGTCCCAAAAGTGGCGGATATACCACCTACCGTATTACGAGTCCATTATATCCTATGGAACTCGTAATACGGTAGGTGGTATATCCGCAACTTTTGGGACGGTTTAACACCGTCCTCCAAAGTTAGAATCAGGCCCTAAGTCTCCCACACCGCGGCGATTCTGCCTCTCAAAATCCAGTAGTCTCATTAGAATAATAAGACCCTACGTGACACAACCATTCTTGTGCCATTTCTGGGGTGTGCAAAAATGGGCTTGCTGCTTGTACAAGACTTTGAGATTAGCTGAGAATAAAAGAGGCCCTCTGGTCATAGTTTACACTTGATTTCTTGGAAGGAGGCATGCCGGCGCTGCACTGACACAATGTAATTTGGGAGAAGGGAGATCCTTACTTTAGCTAGCAGTATTGGAGCTTGATCATAAGCTGCCTTTAGAAGCCCATTGCGATCTTTATAGTTAAGACTTTTAACTACAATTGGACGAGCCAGTGCTCCCGGGTGTGGCTTTGTAGTTGGAACTCTGTGGGCCCTCTCAACCATGAAGAAGTCCACCAATCCCTCCGGAACAACTGCAGTTTTAAGCCAGTTTTCAAAATACTGCTTTGCGTTGGTGCCTTCTGTGTCCTCTGGTAGTCCTACAATACAGACGTTGTTTCGACATGCCCAACCCTCTGCATTTTCTGCAAGCTCTTGTAGCAGCTCTACCTGCTGCGTCTGTTTGGTTATTTGTGCAGTAGGTTCTCTCCAGGCCGGTATCAGAGAAGAAATACTTGCTTCATGGGTCATAACCTTCTTGGCCAACTTACGGTGTTCATCTTTGAGTAGTGTGATATCTGTAGTTATAGCACCTAGCCTTTTTTCAATGGTGAGGTGAAACTCCCTGATCTCTTCGAGTATAAGATCAAGCTTGTCCTGTGGGGACCGTAGATCCATAGGACATATACAAGTCACCGGGGTACAGGCCAGTGAACTCTTGGAGGGACATGAGCAAGAGTGAGCCTGGAAGCCAGGGCCATTGTTTTGGTCTTGGTTCTCCCCATGGTGGAAGGGCGCAGGGCTGAGCTCCCACAACCTCAAGCAGTCCAGATTCCACAGATAGGTGTAGCAAATATAATAATGGGTTTCTCTAGGCCCATGCTGCACTATTTACTATGCTTGGGCTGCACCTTATTAGCTGGTTGAATCTGTAGGTGGCTAAATCCCTGGATCGCGCCGCACCTTGGGCTTCACTCTTTGTGAGATAGGCCAGCTTGTAATGCACTGTCCTCTATTCCATCCTTATACCATTGACAGTAAAGCTGCCAGTAGCCTAATGTATTGCATTAGGGAGGACTGGGCCGCAGCAACTGTGGAAACAATTACCAGGCAGTTCAGCACAAGTACCCAGCAGGCCAAAACACAGGGCTGGATGACTGTCGCCAGCCTCCACAAGCTGCTGGTGATGGCCTGAGTCGCTGGAGGACTTGTAGTCAGCTTCCTTGCCTCGCAGCTTATGGATGGGTGGTAGTTTCTGCAGCAGGATCAAGGAGGTGAGGAGGTCCCTCCAGCCCCTTGCTCCAACAAGGGGCCTTTCGCTCCCACTCACCCCTTGACTTGACGACCCAGTGGCCATGGCTGCCCTCTGGCCTGGGCCGCACTTGGCCCCGCACCATGCTCGGGCCCCAGTCACCGGATGCTTCTCCTCAGGGGCCTCTTCCCCTCACTCCGGACCCACATACAGTTGTCGCGGGCAGGACGGCTGGTCTGAGGGCTGCCCTCACTAGGCCGCAGCAGACAAGGAAGGTGAGGAGTGGCCAACAGCCTGGAGCACATTTCAGGCACCATCCGCTCCCACTTACCTCTGGCTCCAATATTGTGGGCAGTTCCAGGCCTGTATCCGTCCCTCTCGCTGTGCAGGTGCCGGCTCACCATTTACTGCTACTGGGAACTACCGCCCCAACACCGGGTCCACTATCCAGTTCATCAGGCAGGTCAGAGGGCCCCAAAAGCTGCCTTGTCAGTCCACAGCATTTCACCTCTGTGGACCTCGGCCCAGAAACCACGTTGTCCCGGCTGTGTCACAGCCGCCCGCTCCATCCCAGAAGGACAATGTCCACTTCTGGGCACCATTCAATGATGAGAGACCTGGCTGCTTTTAGTGGGTGATGACGGCTCTGTTAAAAGGCTGATTTGGGAGGATTGCTGAGGCCAAGGCCGAGAGGCTTGTTGTCATGCCTCCACCATCTTGGATGGCTAGCCACGCCACCTCGGGAAGGCCCCTCATTGTAGATATGTTATGTAGCATTTCACATGTAGCATTGATTTTGCAGCAGTTATTAGGCTGTTACTGGAGAGTTCCACCACTCTTCTGCAGACACCTGAATTGTCGTTTGAGAATGTCAAAGTGTGTGATATTGTAAGTTTGTTTGTATCTGTGCCCATTATTGGTACTCTGTTTTAAGTAGGATGTAAAGCTCCAAGGATGTAAAGCATGAGCACTGTCAACTACGAAGTAAAACAAACTTGCATGACAATGAGGAGGCTGGTTGTGCAGGATACATGTGTGTTTGCAATATCAAAAATACTCACTAAGCAAAAAAAGTATCCAAAATCACTTCAAGGCAGCCTATCATTTCTCCAAACTTGGTGGAATATATAAGAGTCATGTGTGCTGCCAGGGAAACGGGCACATGGTCTGTTATGACACCAAAGGCATCACACACAATCTGGATATTGAGTAGTGGCTACTTTTATGATTGGAAAAAATTTACTGTTTTGCAGAGAGTGGACATGTTGAAATATGAGTTCCATCTACACATCCTACGGAACTGAGAATTGTGCAATACAACAAAAATTACTTTGGTATGTTGTAAATCCTCCTGAGATGCAGCAAAACTAATATAACCAATATATTTAGACAACATAAAATCAAGAAATCTTCTACAAAATGTGAAACAGCACTTTGCGTCACACTGACTGCTACTCCACCTACTTCCTCAGGCTAAAATGTGTAGAGAACCGAATACTTGCACATGCAATAGAATAGCATTACTTCTGTTAGTGTTTGTAGCACTGGGTGCATATCTGCAGTTAAATTCCAAATAGCCTGACCAGTGAGTATATACTTATCACAGATCTCCTCCACTATCTGGTCAAAAAGAGTTACCTAACCCTAAAAATGCTCTCCTGTCTCCTCCTCTGCATACAAGCCAGTATTCCCATTCTCCTTGCATGAACATACAGAGATACCATTTTGAAAAGAGCCTGAATCCATTTTAATGCAGTTTATATAGGTTGTACCTGATTATCACCTGATTTGAGTGGGTGGTAAATAGCACATGAAAAAACTGCATTGTACGACTAGCCCCAGTTTGTGAGTGGGTTATACATACTAATATCAATTCGCTATTAGGAAATTGTTTAAAGGAATTCATTATTTGGAGTCGCAAAAAATATATTCCCTAATCATTTGGATCGCAAAAAAATTGATCCAAATTACTTTTGCATTTAACAAGAGAACTTTTTGCATTCACAAAAGGCAAAATAGCAATTTTGACATTTTGTGAATAGAAAACGTTTTCATACATGTGACGCCAGATGTACTAAACCATTTTGTAGTGGCTGACCCTACAATTTACAAAATCACAAGAATTACAACCTCTAAATGATGATGGGCCAGGGACTAAATCCCTATTGCCTGTCAGAAAAGTCTTACTGAATTCCAAAATGATTGAGTGGTTATTGACACATCAACACTAGTGGATACTGTTTCTAAAACCTTACAGGTTCCCCTCCGGGCCTTATGTCAGCATTGGGTGTAGATGGCAGTGCATCCCCAATGTGTTACCAAATAGAAAACTTTTTTAAAGTTATTTCTTTAAACAAATTAAGCAATGTCACTGTGATGGACCAGACTGATTTAAAAAATGAGATGCTTCCCTCATGGAAAAGCAAATGCAATGATGGTAGTTTTCTGGCCCTTGCAGGTAACTAGCCCTGCATTCACATCTTTTGAATTCACCTCCAAAAGCAAAAACACCAGTACAAGAATGAATGACCAACTTTCCCACCTTTGAAGGCTTCCCTGCCCTTGACAGAAGTGTAGACCACTTGGCATCACCCTTGATAATCATCTTAATCTTCAGAGCTTCATAGCAGCCATGGCCAACAGCGCACACCACCAACTTAGGCAGCTTTGGGGCATCAGGAAATTGATTCCAGAACAAGATCTCAAGACAGTAGCTCAGTCTCTCTTTCTCTCTGGAATGGAGTAGACTGTGGAATTGTCCTTCTCTCATGCATTCCCAGAGTTCACCTGGGCACACTGAAAGCAACACTACATGCTGCAGCAGGCTTCATCTAAGTCTCATGAAATTTGACCATAATTCCCCTGCCCTGCTAATCCTCCGATGGCTCCCTATTGAAGTTGGGTCCAATTCAAAAATTGCTTTCAGTACACACAGAGTGCTGCACTACTCCTCACTCTCCTATCTAAATGAGTAACCTAAAATCTTTGGAGCAAATAGGGGTTCTAGAATTGCCCATTAGCTGCTCCTGGAACCCTCCTCCTTCAGGCAAGAATGATACATGAACCAGTCTTTCTCTGTTAGGGTCTCTGGAATCTGGAACTCCCAGCCTCCCTCACTCTTTTTAACCACCTCCCTAGCAACCTTCAAAAAGGCCTCAAGCTCCTCCTATTTGACAGACATCTTGGTTAATTCACCCTCAACCAGACTTATTCACTTTCTCCAATGCGCCATGATCTGGCTTTGTTTAATTGTTTATGTCCTCTGCCCTATTGTTGTAACTGTAACTGTCTCTTGTGGTAACTCTTGTATACATACACTTATGTAAACGTCCGAGCTTGACTACTATTAATATAACCTGCTGTACCCCTGTATTCTGCATGTCATAAAGCACTCTGATGCTTTCTGGGCATGTCTGTGATATATAAAATTGCAAAAATGAAAGTAAATAAATAAATACATTTGCAGCAAGTCCTTTTGAGACCCCCTAGAAAAATGTAATTTGTGAATTTACATTTTGCTAGATAGGTCGTACAGCAAAAACCATACCTACTTGCGGACCAGTGGTGTGCAAACTGCACATCCTTGTTTGTGAATAAACTCATAGATGATTCCATACTCCTGCTCTCAGAAATGGCGTAGCACGTACAAGGTGTCCTGTTTCCACTCAATTGTAAAACCACTATACAAAGTTTAATAGATTCCATGCCTTTGCACAGTGCGAAACGCCATAACCACTAAGGCATCCCCTGCCAAGTAATCACACTATCCACCATTTTACATTCTGGTTGATTTGGCTGCATGTATAAAAAATGAATCCTAATAAGGAAGCATACTTTTGTGTTGGAAACACATGAACAACCAACTCCTCATTGCTGTGCTGTTTTGAAAACATAGAATATAAGGTTAACTCCTGAATGCATTAGGGTGACTAGTCAATTCTACTCTGTGTCTATCATGTTATGTTTTTTTTGGTTTCAGCGCCATTGGTTGAAATCATTGCGGTATGACAGAGGTCCTTTGCCTATTTGTGTATGTGTGTTCAATAATTGAAAATACTCCTTGATTTTTTTCAATATTAAGCATGGTTTGAGTTTGTTTGTTGTTTGCTGTGTACATTTGTTTGTTAAATAAATGAATTAGTCAAATAAGACAAAAAAGTGTACTTTTCTTCTTATTTGTGTGTAACACTTCTCTTAGCATAAAAAATCATCGTTGTGGTGGAGGCCAAAAGAAGTGAATTGCAATTTTTGGCTACTACTATGTCTGAGCTGGCCTCCACCCCTTACATGCATCTATCAAGAAAGGCAATGCTGATTATATTGTGTTCTGTAACAATATAGAATGGTTGTTACAAAGACTCCCAAGTCAAGGACGCGCACCTCGTTATGACCAGTAGTCTTGCGGCACTGTAATCTCCTCTTGGACAGTGCTTCAAGGTCATGGCTAGGTTTCTGCTATTTAAATATCTACACATAGCACACACAAATGTCAAGCATTAGCTGACCAACCAATCTGGTTCTTTTGTGAGTGAAAAATATTCTTTATTCCTTTCAAAATGTTTGTGTGGATGACTGTATAGGTGAATTTGATAATGCATTAATAGTATGAGTGAGTGCATGGATAATTATAGAGTGAATTCATTTATGAACTGATGGATTGAAAAGATGAATGAACCGATTGATGGGTGGACTGATTTGTGAGTTCATTAATGGATTAATGAGTGAGTGCATGGATGAATGCAGACCACGTTTATATGTTGATGCCTCAGATGGCAGCACGTACAGTGTAATAAAGAAAATTACTAATATCATACAAGTGCAAGCATGAAACCACAGTTGAGCACCTTTGGGCCAAAAATACACACACGGTATATAAGGATTTATCAAGGATATGCAATTGCAAGCATTACACCAGGTGTGGGCATCATTTCTCTAAGGGAGCTTACAACATGGCAAAAGGTATTTCCATTCTGGCAGTGCAAGTATCATTCAGGTGTGGGCAACACCGTGGTAAGAATGCTCATCATAACTCAAGAATCACCATTGCCATCATCACAGATTCAGATTTGTCCCACCACTCAGCTGAAATGCGTGTTCAGATATGCACCATCACTCATTAACTCTAACTGTATGCTTAGATTTCCTTCAATAATCCATAATCATTAGTGCATTTTTAAAAGTGCTGCATCTCTCAGTAATCCCAAAATGCATTTCTAGATTATCACAATCACCCATTAATCTTGAATAATTGTTAAGATCTCCACGCAGAAATCATGAGAATCAGGCCACATTTACGCCATGATTTAGAAAACGTGATTTTATGTGCATATATGTACCACAGCCTTTTGATTTTAGAACATTGCCCTAACACCCACAATTAATTTGCACATGTTTAGCTTGTCCCACCACTCACTACATTCAAATATGTGCACCATCACTCAGTGGTATTGCCACATTCATTCTGCGGACAAAATAAAAACGTCATGCTTAGTGAGACTAGACCAAGTAATTTCAACTGACCGTGTTCATGCTGATGAGTCTACACCCTCCACGGCCTTCCCCAGGAGTGATGTCTTTATCTGCCCCTTCCTTTATTAGTTGCCAGCTGTCCAAGGAAGCAATGTCACACGTCATTTCTAGGTGTTCCTCTTGAATCAGCAGAAAGGATGCAGTATCTAAGGTCAGTATGAGAGATCCATCTAAAGTGAGTAGAAGTGTGCGATTTAAAATTCTTTTCACGCTTGCAAATGATGGAATATAGCTGATGAAACAACTATATATTCTGAGAAGATTTTCTGGTTAAATTTTCTATCATAAAAATGTTTTTGTTTAATGACCTTTATCCCACAAGTTGTTTTAACGTCTGTTGCTTTGTGGGTGCTGCCAATGTGTTCAACGTACATTATCTGTGCATCTGTGTTCTTCTCAATAAACTCTCTTTAGACGTTTTCACAGAGGTTAACCTGAAAATCCAAAACTCTTTTCCTCTCCCTAATTGTCAAAATTAAAGAAATTACAGATTGCCACACTGTTAAAAGGTTATCTGACAACTTGTGGAGGTATTTCATATAATTACAGTACCGTTACTTCCTCTGTCAAATGATTGTTCAAATCCCACACTGAGGAATAAAGGACTGTGTAAACTATTCCTGCTTTGCCTCAAGTTGGATGGGGTAACAGTAATGCAAGAGGGGCTGAACGGATACATGTTATTCACATAGAATTCATTTTAAAATACCCATGAAATAGATACACACATTTAGACGCTTTAAAAAGAAGTCTAATTATTTGATTATGAATATTTTTGGAAAAATTACAGATCAATTTTTGTAGATTTCCAAAAGTAAACCATTACTTAAATACTGCACTGGTGAACTGACTGAGTTATTTCACATTACATATAGTTACCACATTTTCTTTTAATTTTAAGCTTCTGAAATATTGGCGGTCCATTCCCTCATCTCAGATGTAGTGACACGCAGCTCTAGTGATCTTTATCATGCTGCCAATCCCCTTTGCTATCTGATGTGAAATTATGCCATATTTTTAGATGTCACACTCAGGTTAGCAGTAGAGCATGCATAGCAATGAAAAATGAGAGTGGTGTTTTTCTGTGGCTTGCCAAGAAAACCATTATAAAATGTAATAACGCCGAGAAAGCACAGACACGAACTGCTTAGGCTATGTGAATGAGAGTTTGCAGATTCGATTTCAGCTTGCAGTCTACATTCATTTTATCATTCTATACCTCGAATCGAAAATGTGAAAAATAGTGCTCTTTGCTTTTACTCATCACTGAAAAAAGTGCCATTCGTCCACTTACAAGGATAATTAGTCAAGTTCCAGTGAAGCGGTGTCCCCTCCAAACAGGAAAAATGAACTGGTCTGGCCAAAGGGGCAAAATGGCGAAGTTGAGTCTGTACAACAGAACAATAAAAAGTATAGGATCATTAATATTTGTTTAGCACGCTAGTCAACCCTTTTCCATCCTTATGCACGCCTTCTTTCCATTGCTACTCAGGATGGGATCGCCAACCGCTACTTATTTGAAAAATTGTCAACCATGTCAACTCGATTTTGGATTTGGTAGCTCAACAAACTAAACCTTACTGTTACCCCATATTTAAATATTTTGTCACTCTTTTCAGTGCTTTGCTACCTCACTTGAAAGACCACTGTTCTGGCTGTTTTGTCGTTTAGTAACATTCTCGAGTGCAGAAGATAGGAGTGATGAAAAACACATAGGTCGGCTAATTCGCCCAGGGCTAGGAAAAAGCAATTAAGAGGTCCCATCCAGGCCACGTATTGTTGACCACAACCTGATATGCAGAGTTAAATTGACAATGAATTATGACTCTGTACCTTCAGCTAGCACGTCTTACTTCCAACCCACCAACGAATGTGCACTGAGTCAAAAGCTGATATTTTCCTGCTCTCAAACATTTCATGTATTCGTCTTCATTCTCCTATATACCCTTTTATATTTCTGAATTAAAACACTTTTACAGTTGAGAGTAGAAAATTAACTGTTAAAATATGTTTACATTTGTTTTAGATACCTGATGGTTTGATCTCTTTCGATCTCTATAGCTAATATATATATTTATATATATATATATATGTATTTTTAAAATTTTTACTCTAGGTACGTATACTTGATTCCTGTTGCTCTCCGTAGCCTTCTATGCTTCCCTCTTCTGAATAAAGACAAACTCCTGGACAGTAATCTTGACATTTTTATTTTAAAATGTATACATGCCCTCTGTGTGCTCTCACTAAAGGTGAAAGAGCTCTAAATGTGTAAGAGGTCTGCAAGTGACTTTGTTCCTGTGGAATATGATACATATTGATTTATCTATTACTTGCCAAGCTTGTATATCTGAAAAAAATGCTGGTTACTGAATCAAGAACCCTAAGTGGTCATTTTGAGTGTGATAGTGTGGGAGCCCGACCACAAATCAGCGAAGGTACCTCCTCAGCACACCCACTGCTCCTCTGCTTCATGTAAATGTTGCTCTACCATTGGAAACCTTTGACCGACAGCACATCCACAGGGGTCGCCAGTTTTCATATTTTAGAAAGCATGTCCTTTATATGGTGTTTTTTATTTACTTCTTTCCGGCCTAGGAGGCATGATCGTCCTAGGAAGGGAAAATGTACAATGGCACCAACACACAGGGAGGGAGGAAAATGTCTGTGAATGGAGCTATTGATTTGTTTTTCTCAGTAAAAAAACCTTGTTTGCTGCTTTACAGATTAGACATAAGAGCACCTGCCACAACGTGAAGGCACTTTAGCCAAAACAATCCATACCAAAACAATTAACTGCTCTTAATTTGTAAGGCAATGCAAGGTGATGGCTTCCACTGCATCAGGGTACCTGAGAAGTGGCTGCCCAAATCTAAATTTGTTCCCTTGGTTCTTGTCCTGGGTTGAACTCTTGCCAAATATGGTGTGATTTTGGGCAAATTACTTATTGTCTTATATTTAGCTTTCTTGTCTTTCAACAATAGGAAGACACAAAAGTCAACAAAAGAACTGGATTAAAGTGAACAAATCTTGAGATGATGTTTACTTACAATTCACAATTAGGTTCCATATTGTTAGACCTGGCATCCTTGCCGTGGTCTCCCCTGTCTTTTTTGCCTCTGCTGCCTATGTTTTGACTGTGTGCTGTACTCTGTTTTTGCTGTTTTTGGTACTCCGGGCACATTACCACTGCTGACCAGTGCGAAAGTGTAAGCACTCCCTGGGTAAATTGTATGTGTGATTGGTTTATCCCTGATTGGCATATTTGATTTACTAGTAAGTCCCTAGTAAAGTGCACTAGAGGTGCCACGACCTGTAAATCAAATGCTACTAGTGGGCCTGCGACACTGGTTGTGTCTCCTGCATGAGTAGCCCTGTAAACAAGGCTTGGACCTGCCACTGCAGTGTTTGTGTGCACAGTTTAAACCGGCCAAATTGACCTGCCAAGTGTACCCACTTGCCAGACACAAACCTTCCCTTTTTGTACATGTAAGGCGCCCCTGAGATAGGCCCTAGGTAGCCCCATGGGCAGGGTGCAGTGTATGTTAAAGGTGGGACATGGACTGATGTGTTTCACATGTCCTAACAGTGAAATACTGCCAAAGTCGTTTTTCACTGTTTCAAGGCCTATCCCTCTCATAGGTTAACATGGGGGCTGCTGTTACATATCTTTTAAGTGCAGTTTCCCTTTGGGAGCAGATAGAAATGTGGAGATTGGTGTCTCTGAACTCACAATTTAACAATACATCTTTTGGTAAAGTAGTTTTTTAAATTATCTGTTTGAAAATGCCACTTTTAGAAGTGTGCATTTTCTTGCTTAAACCAGTTTGTGACTTTGGCTGATTGGGTATTCCCTGTCTGGGTCAGACTTACAATTGGGCTGTTTGTGAATCTGCTCCAGACAGTGACACAAAGGGAGCTGGGGTGTAGCCTGCATATCCTGATGAGCCATCTGGGCTAGAGTGGAGGGAGGAGTAGTCACCTGCACCTGAATGGGCTGTACCTGCGCTCACACAATGCAGTCTTCAACCCCCTGGTGTGTTTCTGGGGCCAGGCCTAGGCAAGGCAGGATCTTGTGAACAACAGAGACTTTCCTTTGATGTTTGCCCATTTCAAAGACATAAAGGTGTATAAATAGTTGTCCCAAAACCCCAGATTTTTAGATTACTTCTGGAACCAAGCGGAACCTCTGCCAAGGAGAAGAGATGAAGAGCTGGAGGAGGAGTACTGCCCCTTTGCCTGTGACTGTGCTTTACTGGGTTACTGTTTCTGCCTGAAAGAGGATAAAGACTGGACTTTGTGGTTTATTCCTGCTTGTGAAGAATCTCCAAGTGCTTGGACTGAGCTTGCTTCCTGTTTTGAAGTCTCTGAACCATTAAAGGCTTCCTCTGCCAGCACCTGGACTCTGCTGAGACTCCTGCCGTGTCAAGCGGTGCGCTATCCAGTCTCTGGACCTTTGAAAGTTGAAGTTGGTAGAACAAGGACTGAGATCCACACATAGGAAGCAGTGCAGGTAAAATCTCAGCGCACCGCCTGCAACGTGCCTGTAAAAATGATGTCACCCGCCTCGCAGCTATAATCGATGCATCACCTGCATTATGGCTGGAAAATTGACGCATCACCTGCATTGCAGCTGAAGAATCGACGCAACAGCCACTTACGCCTGCTGAAAATGACACAACCCCACAAAGCACAGTTTTCCAACACCTTGCGACTGAATTTCTCACACATCTTTGCTGGGCATCACAGTCATCATGAACCTGTGCAGATCTGAGGTGCCCCATCTAGAAATCAACGCATCACACTCTTGTGGGAGAGAAAAATAATGCATCGCCTAACCAACCAGAGAAGAACCAATGCACAGCCTCACTTGTAAGTAAGGAATCGATGCATTGCTGGCTCTTCTGATGCACGCGTGCCCCTGTGGCCTTATTTTTAACGCAAACCAGATACCTTGTGTAACAACAACGTTTCCTTTGTTTTCTATGGAGTATGACTCTCTTATTTTGAAAATTCATATCATGACTTGTGTATGTTGTATTTTTGTCGTTTCAGTCTTCTTTGATTTAGATAAATATTGCCTATTTTTCTAAACTGGTTTAGTGTCCATTTTGTACTGTTTTTCACTGTATTACTGTGTGTATTGGTACAAATACTTTACACATTGCCTTTTGGATAGGCCTGACTGCTTGTGCCAAGCTACCATGATGATGAAAAGGGGTTGTCTTAGGAGTGTAACTCCCTTACCCTGACTAGAGTGAGAGTCCCTTCTTGGATAGAGTGAAAACTGACTGCCAAACGGACTGCCAACCAGAGACCCCATTTCTAACACATATCCTCTATGAAATATAAAGGGAACTTAAAAGAGGCAGAAATCCTAAAAAGATATTTGCCACTAACACCGCATCAGTAACACAAATCTGCTCCATTTCAGTTCTACACACATGTTAACACAGTAGAAGAATTGTGAATCTAGCTTACGGCGAGCATCAGTGTGCATAAAATAGTATTGTCCCATTCCTTTTTCTTGCAAGTACTTCTTTACTCATTTCAGATCTTTTCCACACAGTAGACACTGTGGAAGACTGCTATGTAGCCTACATTCCTAACCATAAAATGGGCCTTGAATGACCTCTCCCTATCTGGATTAGTCTTTTGTTCCAGCAAACTCTTACCAAGGAAACTCTTCTCAGACATCAGTTCTCTTGATCATCATTGTTTTCTGAGACCAAGTCCCATCATGCATAACTCACCACTGGAAATGTTAAGGCTTGTATACGCTATCTCTTGTGCAGAATGTGGATGCACAGAACTCTGACTGTTGATACAGAAAGGAGTGGACCATGTTTGTTTCTGTATAAATTATGCCAAAAAGACATTCATGTCACCAGACACTAAGGCATGTTTAGGCAAAATCAAAGAAATGTGCTTTCCCTTCGGATGTCCAAAATATTTCTTTCAGCAATATCTTTCAGAATCCACTGACTCTAGTCTGTTGTGTGGAGCAAACAAACACTGAATGGACTCTTGTTTGCTTATTGAAGCTCTTTTATGAGCGTAAGCCTCTACTCACCAGGAACCTCTTCATGACTGTGTGAAAGCAAGTGCCCTTTTCATCTCAACCTTTAAAGCTGTCTATATGTCATGGTGAACCAATAGTCATACTTGCACCTGAAGTAAAACTGTTGGACAATTTCTGTAACTATGTAGCAGAAACATGTTTTTTCCAGCATTACATATCCGCCACTAGGTAGGAGCAAAGTCATCTTTATGATATACAGGAAATTCTACAACAAATACTCCAGATATCTATCTGACAAACCTTTCATTCCTGCACAGATCTCATTGATTCACTTTCATTTACATTCACCCTCTTTAATTTTGTATATTGCTGAAATACATTAGATGGCTGCTCCTTCTCTGTGCCTGGGCAATTCTATTTCCACAAAAATTTGCCTAACTCAAAACAGATTCACATATATAGTTCTGCAATTCTATCAATTTCAAACATTGAACCTATTCTTATGTGTGCAACTCCTGAGAATTAGCTGCTTCCTGAACCCCCAACATAACCCATGTACCAACAAGTAAAATAAATACTTCTTTCAGAGGAACAACTAGGTTGACATATATCTGTCGACTCTCAAAAGAGAACAAATGCTGCAAAATGTCAACCTGATGTTAGTACAATCAATATTATACATCGATTGGTTGCTGCTATTTTGGTGACCTAGCAAGCCTACGTAGTTTAAATAAAAACAGTCAAAATTTCAGGTTCTCACTGCAAGCATTAAATACTATATACCGTCCCCTTTTTGAAGTAATAATCACATTACCTTTGTGTGCCATCTTCAACAACAATTGTGGTGCCAAAATCAATGCAGAGCTGCTCAGGAATCCTTACTTTTTTGCCCAGGCATGTTCCTCTGATCAGTTGCATAACAGCATTATCAAATATGCAATACATATTCTCAGGGTATGAGCAGAATAAACAAGCATTGGGAAAGTGAATAGGTCTTGCCTTTAGGACCTATTGGGTGTGCCAGTGGTTTTAGTCATCCTACACTGCTTCAGTGATGCTGTACATCATGGCTAAAAAGGCAGGAAAAGCCTACTTGGCCTAATGCATCATTTTGCAGGAGTGTACACCGACCATGCACATGCCTACAAAATGACATGAGTGTTTTGTTTTCCGTTCTGTTTACAGATCTTAGCTAGAACCCGTAAAAAAAGAAACGTAGGCTGGGAAGAACATAGGGGAGGAAGAAACATGGAGGGTGGAGAAAACAACACAATAGCACCTGGGAGGCAACAGATGGGTGCATGGGAAGCAACACATGGGTGCATGGGAAGCAACACCACAAAGGGCTCAGGGAGGAAGCAGACAGAGAAGAGCAACATGGAGGTGGGATGGAAGCAAACAAGAGAGGGCAATGTAGAATTAAAATGTAGTGAAGAGCAATTCGAAGGGTGAAGCTGTATAAAAGTCAAAGAGTGTTTAACAGCAGCTCAAAGGACAAAGTTGTGGAAAATTAAATTTTTATAATGTTATGAAACAAAATGTTCTGGGAAGTGGGAAAACAGAGAACAGGGGACCACGTGCACTCAAATGAGTGAATTTAGAAAGAGAATAAAAAGTTCGGGAAAAGCAGACACTTGTGGAAAAATACAAAGAGGCAATCAGAGAGATGTTAAAAAGGCTATGCTCCACTGGAGAGACAATGACAAAAAGGATGGGCTGGAATGATTAGAAAGTAAGAAAATATGAGTGATAAAACAGCATGGAAAACAGTTGGCAGAATTGCTTTCCATGTTAGCTGTTGACATTTCTCCAATAGGTCTTTCGCAACCAGACACCTGCACTGTCTTGCAGGTTAGGACCTAAAAAGGGATTTCTGATTTTTGCCTCAGCATGCTCCACCTTTTCACCCAGCATGATGTATGTCTGTTTCCAATACACTTCCCTGATTATCACTAATTTATCAAACAAAATATATTATTTGTTACATGTTTAGTTCATGGAAAATAAAGAAAACAAGCTTAACGGTTATGCCAATAGGCAAATATAATTATTCATATCAGCCCAACAGTACTGTTTAGAATATGTTGAACATCTTGGGCTCTTATATTGTTTGAACAGAAAAGGATAGGATAGGCACCGTAATCAGGGTTTTAAATGTTGTTTGCCATCTCTAAAGCCCACAGTCAAATAAAGTCAGCAAGGGCTAAAATGGAAGATGCCCGTTGACTGACCTTTAACAGCACAGTCATTTTAGCTGTGGCGACCTCATCAGTAAAGTTTTTATACTCAGACTCACAGTGAGTTTAGAGGAAATGTTAGAGTTTATATTTGAACTGACAATTTTCATCTTACAGAATATCATCTGCAAAAATAAAAAAAAACACAACTGAATGCTATATGTGGTTTTAAGAAGATGCATTAAGGAACCACTTAATAGAGGAAGTTGCTAAGAGCTGTAATATCAACAATACTGACCTTTTCAGTGTCTTTCTTTGCCAATAGCTTTAACAGTTCTTGCACTCCATTTATTGACGATCCATTTTTCAACATATATGTAAAAGGTGTGTTTTCTTTTTTTTGCTTTGACTACCGATACTGTGAGACAGACTTCTTCTCATTAATAAAATACAGGTTCCATATATTAATTTACCTGTAAAAGATGTTTACTGCCTGGTTCTTAACCCTTTACATGCTAAGCTTTTTCTTATAGTCTTGACAAATCACCATTAAACATCCATAACTTTTTTCCACATATGATATCCTGGATAAATGCTTTCTTTTTTCTCCAAATCTTGGATATTACAAAGATACTCATGTTTTTAAATTACTTTAAAGACGCATAGAAAATAAGAATTTTCATGTCAAAGGTAGTTTATAAATAATGCAAAAAGGTTCTCTGCACAAAGTATTTTGTTTTTCTAAACAATAGCATCAAAATACTTTACAGTGGTAAGGTCACTTCTATCCAATTTTGATTTTCTACAAGGAGAAAAAATGCAATGTGTCACCATTGCCAAAGTGGTGATTAATATTTGTATATTTGTAGGCTTGCATTTGGGAGCGGGGGATAGGGACACAGACTGATGAAATGCAACAGCAAACAACTGGAGCACAAATGGAGAATGAGCCAGGCCAATGCAGACTAGACCACATTCAAATCTGCCCTAAGACGCTACCAGCAAATGATCCGGACTGACAAATGATCCTCACAGCCAAACATGCCACTGTGGAGGACCTCATTGTTAGACCTGACAGCCTTAGGGTGGTAACCCCTAAATTTTTGCCTGCCTCCCTCCACTTTTTAGATACTGTTTTTGCTGTTTTTAAGGCTCTGCACACTTTACCACTGCCAACCAGTGATAAAGTGCATATGCTCGCTCCATTTAAACATGGTAACATTGGATCATACCCAATTGGATTATTTAATTTACTTATAAGTCCCTAGTAAAGTGCACTATAGGCACCTAGGGCCTGTAGATTAAATGCTACTAGTGGGCCTGCAGCACTGATTGTGTCACCCACTTAAGTAGCTCCTTAACCTTGTCTCAGGTGTGCCATTGCAAGGCCTGTGTATGCACTTTCACTGCCAATTCGCCTTGGCATTTAAAAGTACTCACCAAGCCTAAAACTCCCCTTTTTCTACATATAAGTCACCCCTAAGGTACGCCCTAGGTAACCCATAGTGCAGGGTGCTGTGTAGGCAAAAGACAGGACATGTACCTGTGTAGTTTACATGTCCTGGTAATGTAAAACTCTTAAATTAATTTTGTACACTGATGTGAGGCCTGCTCCCTTCATTGGCTAACATTGGGGCTGCTCTCATATATTGTTTGAGCGGTAGCTGCTACTCTGAGAGGAGTAGGAAGGTCATATTTAGTATGGCCAGAATGGTGATACAAAATCCTGCTGACTGGTGAAGTTGGAATTAGTATGACTATTTTAATGCCACTTTTAGAAAGTGAGCATTTCTCTGCACTTAAATCCTTCTGTGCCTTACAATCCACGTCTGTCTGGGTTTAGTTGACAGCTCCCTTGTTCATTCACTCAGACACACCCCAGGCACAGGATACTCAGCCTCACTTGCATACATCTGCATTTTGAATGGGTCTTCCTGGGCTGGGCGGGTGGAGGGACTGACAATTAAATGTCAAAGGACGTAGCCTGCCCCCACACAAAGGACTTCCACACTCCCTACTGGGACACTGGCAGACAGGATTGAACTGAAAGGGGACCTTTTGTACTTCTAAGCCACTCTTTGAAGTCTCCCCCACTTCAAAGGCACATTTGGGTATTTAAACAGGGCCTCTGCCCCTACCAACTCAGAGACTTCTGAGGTAGACATTCTACATGAAAGGCACTTCCTGGAGAAGAGAACCTGAACCAGAACCTGGATCCTGCCAAGAAGACCTGACTGACTGCCCAAAGAACTCACCTGTCTGCTTTCTGTGAAGGACTGCTGCCTTGCTGTTGTCCTGCTGCCTTGCTGCTCTCTGGCTGTGGTGAGAAGCGCTCTCCAAGGGCTTGGATAGAGCTTACCTCCTGTTCCCTGGAGTCTCAGGAAAAAAAAGATTTCATCTCTACAAGAAGGACTCCTTGTGCTGCAAAATTCTACGCACAGCCTGCCAGAAAAAACGCACAGCCTGCACCATGGTGAAAAATTCACCGCACGCCAAACCCGGAACGACGCAGCCTAACTTTGCATTGAGAAGATCGACGCAGCGCCAGCGTAGCGACTTGAAATTTGACGCATGGCCCACCAGATCGACACACAGCATTACATTTTAATTGTTTTGACCTGCATCTTATCAGATAAATATTATATATTTTTCTAAACACTGTGTGGTGTTTTTTTTGGTGCTATACTGTGTTATTGGATGATTTATTGCACAAATACTTTACACATTGCCTTCTAAGCTAAGCCTGACTGCTCACTGCCAAGCTACCAGAGGGTGGGCACAGGATAATTTGGATTGTGTGTGACTTACCCTGATTAGAGTGAGGGTCCTTGCTTAGACAGGGGGTAACCTGACTGCCAACCAAAGACCCCATTTCTAACACTCATCGATGCTAGCACTAACATAAGTAAAGACATCTTTATCATTGTGAAGGATTTCACCTCTTCATTGGTTGACTCCAACTCAATCACTTCCTTGTAGGACCTCTACAACAATCTCTCTCAATTCTTTAGGAACAAAATCACCACCATTTACAGCAACTTAATCCCTCAACCAGGTAGAACAGAATTTTCTAAATACTTCCTGATCTAATCAAAAGAACCAATACTAACCACCATCACCATCATGAAGTACCTCTACTCAGGGGTCCCATCGGTCCCTGGCCCTCACCACGCCTACTCCAAAGGACTGTAACCTATCAGCACCATTCTGACACACGTTTTGAATGCTTCCACTGCTTCCCTTTCCAGTTGCTTGGAAACATACAAATGCCCTCCCACTTCTGAAGAAACCCTCTGCAGACCCTTCAACACATACCAACTACAGACCAATCTCTCTGCTATCATTCCCGATCAAGTTTTAGAAAAAATCATCAACAGACACCTCACCAAATACCTCAACGACCACCAACTCCTCAACACCACTCAGTCAGGTTTCAGACCCATCCACAGCACAGAAACTGCTATCACCACAAATGACATCTGAGCGATTCTGTACAGAGGAGATATCGCAGTCCTCATCCTCCTAGAGCTTGGTGCAGCATTTCACATCGCTTCTCACCCCATCCTCATCCACTACCATATGAACCCACGGAAACAAACTCTGTTAAATCTGCTCCTTCCTGACTGGAAGGACCCAGTCAGTCAGCCTGACGCCAAACACCTTGGATGCCCATGACATCATCTGCAGAGTTCCTTTGCAGTGTTTTGATTTTTGGCCCTGTGGCCACCCACTACTCAGGGTGCCCTACCAACTTAAATATATTATTGAAAACTAGAGATGCAAGAACATCCAGGAGCTATGATTTATGGGGATTTGACCACATGTTGTACTCATAGACATCTGCAAACGTTTCTCTTTTACAGTCACCTGGTGGTGGTAGTAGGACTGAAACAATAGCAGATGTATCCTTGAGATGGTGAATGCATTGTGCAAAAGCTCATATTGTAGCTGGTGGAGCAAGAGGTGAACTGTTGCACATTTTCCTTGCCATTGTTGAACAGTCCTACTATGGACTTGGCCATGAGGTGGCATACCTGCATATAAAACGTGAGATCCTATACATGTTCTTGGTATTACTTTATAGGATGCTACAGAACTCCTCTGGGTAAACCCAGAGTTGTTCGGATGAAGAGTGCTTCATCCTTGGACACTGCTAATGCAAACTTTTTTTAGCATTTCAAAGACTCTTTTCAGTGGCTCTGGCAAAGGTATTTAAGGCCTAAGTTCACTACCAACACTTTCTGAAATGTTTTGCACTTTTTAGCAAAAGAAACCAATTCTTTTTTCTGATGATTTTATTTCTAGCTTTGTCACCAGAAGTTACCTAATCCTGCTCATGTCATTATGCTGACCACTTAGACTTTCCACTGTGACTACGGAGTGATCCAGTTGGATGCAGTGAACGTCTTCTTGTGTGTATAGTTGTTTCCATAAAAGAAACCCTGTTCTGCACTTGAACAAAGGCAAAGATTGAGGTCGCTCATCCCTAACATAGTGAAACGCCATCAGATGATGCGCATGACCTGACCTTATTCTACAAGTCAGTGTTTGCGCTATTAACAGAAATACATGGAAACTCATAGCTCTAATTTACTCTCCACCTGGGACTGTGCAACCTCAAGATATGTCCCTTAAATTTAAAAAATGTAAAGATACCTATATTCACCAGGTCAAATATAAACAAATAGAACTTGTTGCTTTGTGGCTTACCGTTCATTCTTTGCTAGGTTTACTCATCTTAACAACCATTAAACCGATTCAGTATAATTTAAAAAATAATAAAGTACTCATTTAAGACAATGACAATACTAAAATAATGGCTAGCACATCTACTACTTGCAAGAAGATACTCATTTTGTATCATTTAGGGAATTTCAGTTGCCTGTCAACCAGAAGTTTAAAGCTTAGCACTTACAAATGTACCCCAACCTTTCCATTCTACTAAGAAAGCCAATGGATATTTAATTTTGTTGATAATTTTTTTATATTAGAGATGCGTGGAGCCCAGTTGACTTTCATTAAACCAGTTGTCCCTAAGGAATATAGGCGGTCATTACAACGTTGGCGGTAAAAGCCGCTTACCGCCGTGCAGAAGACCGCCAACACACCGCTGCGGCCGCAGCATTCTGCCACTGCTATTATGACCCACATCTCGGAATCCGCCAAAATTCAGACACCCACACAAGTCCGCCACACCAAAGGTCAGTGATAAACTGGCAAAAACAAAACCGACACCGTCACGCCAACAGAAATACGCCCACACTATCACGACACACGAATCCACGCGGTGGTCTTTCAACCGCGGCATTCATTGGCGGTACACACCGCCGCGCTCAAAATACACACACTCTTACAAAACACAGCCACATTGGACAATTTGAAATACACACACCTGATACACATACACACACCACTCCCACACACCCAATACAATATAAAACACACACCCACATCACCCACAAGCCCCTACAACAAAAATTGAGAACAAAGCACAGAGAGAGACACCACCAGCAAGTACAACAGCATCCACAGGCACACAACACCATCACCCACACAACTTCCACGGACCTCACACAACACCCCACTACATATCAGCACACTTATCACCACACACATCACCTACACCACCCCAT
This sequence comes from Pleurodeles waltl, assembly GCF_031143425.1. Classification (NCBI taxonomy): domain Eukaryota; kingdom Metazoa; phylum Chordata; class Amphibia; order Caudata; family Salamandridae; genus Pleurodeles; species Pleurodeles waltl. The sequence continues at coordinate 802,901,205 of NC_090442.1, read as the reverse complement.
GGCACGGCAAAGACAGTCCAGGTTCTCAGAGGAGGAGCTCAGGGTCATGGTGGAGGAAATCATCCGGGTAGAGCCACAGCTATTTGGATCCCAGGTGCAGCACACCTCAATTGCAAGGAAGATGGAGCTATGGCGAAGAATAGTCGACAGGGTCAATGCAGTGGGACAACACCCAAGAAATCGGGAGGACATCAGGAAAAGGTGGAACGACATACGGGGGAAAGTGCATTCCGTGGTCTCAAGACACCACCAGGCAGTTAAGCGGACTGGCGGCGGACCCCCACCTCCCCACCCACAACTAACAACATGGGAGGAGCAGGTCTTGGCAATTCTGCATCCTGAGGGCCCACTGACAATACCCATACACCCCCCTAAACCATCATCACACAAGCTCACACAGAGGAATGCCAGCACTGGGGTACACGCTCACCCACCCATTGCACACCATGCCACACACAGATGCTATAATCATGCCTTTCCACCCCTGCAGGACCACTACCCAACGTCACCAGACAGGAGGGTCCAGACATCTCCACTCCACCCACAGAAGAGGCCCACAGTGATGACAGCACCTCTGTCCAACTGGATCTAGATGACCAGCCCGGACCATCGGGGGCCTCGGGACAGTCGGTTCCCCTCACACAGGCACAGGCCACCACAGATCTTCCCCCCTCTGGAAACACCAGCACAGCACCCACCCAGCGGGCCCATACCTCCGTCCCCAGGACACGTCAATCAGCTGTGTGTCCACCTCTACAGGGAACCCAGGATAACCCACCACTCCAACAACAACAGGGACCTGGGGGCAGTGGCAGTGGGCACACAGTCCAGGGGACGGAGGCACAGGAACACAGGGGAACTGGGAGGGCTGCTGTGCGACAGGGGGCGGACAGGCCAAGGGAACCCACTCTCCACGAGGCCCTCTCCTCCATCATGGGAGCCTACCACCACTCCCAGTAGACGATGGCAATGGTTCTGGCCAAGTTTCAGGAGACCCAGCGGATGCAGGAGGAACAGTATTTGGGCTTCAGGGAGGAACTCAGAACCATCAGCTCCTCCCTGGGCACCATCGTAGGGGTGCTGAAGGAAGTACTCAACACCAGGAGGGACACTGTGGCACTACAAGGGGCCCCTGACACCATGCCAAGACCCCCGCCAAGAAATGAGACAACCCTGATTGTCATCCCACTGTCCCACTTTGTCACCCTGTCCATATTTAAACTGCCCCAGATCCACTTCCTATGCCCATATGGGCAATGCACCTGTGAGACTAATAGACTGGACTCTGCCATGGACACTCCTCCGCCATCACCCCTCACCATTTAACTTCCCCTCCAATATTTTGTATTTAAATAAACACACCTAAAGCACCAAAAGATCTGGAGTCTGTCTGTGATTTCGAAATAGTGTATTTGCAATTACAGTGACAAAATGTTCTTGAAATAGTAATGTCAACATACCTATGTCACACAGCTCTAGTCCATGAGGAATCTAAGCAGATGACACACGTTGGGACCCACACCTATGAAACTGTAAGGGAAAGTGACAACTCAGTGACCATACACTGGGTGAAAACGACAGACAGGATAGAGGAAGTAGTGTAAAAGTACATGTAGTAGGCAGGAATGTATTCTCACCTGTGTTTCACTGGAAATATTGCTGGATCACTGAGTCCCTGTTGTCAATGTCTTCTTCCTCTGCTTCATCCTCATCACTGTCCACTGGCTCCACAGCTGCCACAACACCGCCATCTGGACCATCCTCCTGCAGAAAAGGCACCTGTCGTCGCAAAGCCAAGTTGTGAAGCATACAGCAGGCCACAATGATCTGGCACACCTTCTTTGGTGAGTAGAATAGGGATCCACCGGTCCGCCCGATCACCCTCCTAGTTCACCCATGGGCCTCATTGTAGCGTTCCTCTGCCCTGGTCCTGGGATTACTCACTGGGGTCAGTAGCCATGACAGGTTGGGGTACCCAGAGTCACCTGCAAATGGCGAGGGACAACTGTTAGACACACACTTACCTGTAGGGATAACCCCAGACAACCATTCCCACTGTCTTGCTTCCAGGGGCTCACCTAATAGCCACACACGGTGCCTCTGGAGTTGACCCATCACATAAGGGATGCTGCTATTCCACAGGATGTAGGCGCCATGCACTGAGCCAGGGAACATTGCATTCACATGGGAGATGTACAGGTCTGCCAAACATACCATCTGTACATTCATGGAATGATAACTCTTCCGGTTTCTGTACACCTGTTCACTCCTGTGGGGGGGACCAAAGCCACATGGGTCCCATCAATGGCACCTATGATGTTGGGGATATGTCCAAGGGCATAGAAGTCACCTTTCACTGTAGGCAAATCCTCCACCTGAGGGAAAACGATGTAGCTCCGCATGTGTTTCAGCAGGGCAGACAACACTCTGGACAATACGTTGGAAACCATAGGCTGGGACATCCCTGATGCCATGGCCACAGTTGTTTGAAAAGACCCACTTGCTAGGAAATGGAGCACTGATAGCACCTGCACTTGAGGGGGGATTCCTGTGGGATGGCGGATTGCTGACATCAGGTCAGGCTCCAACTGGGTACACAGTTCCTGGATTGTGGCACGGTCAAACCTGTAGGTGATTATCAAATGTCTTTCCTCCATTGTCGACAGGTCCACCAGCGGTCGGTACACCGGAGGATTCCGCCATCTCCTCACATGTCCCAGGGGACGGTGCCTATGAAGGGCAACAGCGAGCACAGAGTCAAACAGCTCAGAGGTATGTACCCACAGTTTACACAGAACACCAATCATACACAATACACCAATCATACACAAAATGTGGCCTGTATGTGTGTTGAGACTAGGCCAAGGTATGTGTGACGCATTTGGAAATTAGGCCATGTGAGCCCCTGAAATGGCGGCTGCCTGACCTCTAATGTGGGACAATGGGATGTGAGGTAACTGCGCTGGCATTGTACACCGTCGTGGTAGGCGGTCGAAGACCGCGGCGCAATGCTGCATTGGTTAACTTTGGACCCTATGGGTCCCAGGAGCCAATGATGATGTACGCCGGCAGTGATGGTACGCACCGCTGCGGACGTGACCGCTGCGGACGTGACCGCCATTTTCTATCTGTATAATCACTCGATACCTGATCTTCGACAGGAGAGGACCTACACTGCAAGTGCTGCTGTGACCTCGGTCTGGAAGAGACAATGGCTCGTGCGTCTGGGGAAAGGGCCCCTGCCTTCACATCGGAGGAGTTGGAGAAGCTCGTCGATGGGGTCCTTCCCCAGTACACGCTACTCTACGGTCCTCCAGACCAACAGGTAAGTACATGGGGAGCATGTTGTATGGGCTATGCCTGGTTGTAAGAAGGAAGGGGGCAGAGTTCTGCGTGCATGAAAGACGGTGGGTGCATGTCACTTTGACGGCACAGTTGGTAATGACTTCTCTTCTTCCCCAGTACATTTCATGTAGGTCAGCGCCCACCAGAAGAAAGATATTTGGCGTGCCATCGCCAAGGACGTCCGGACCCTGGGGGACTACCACAGACGGAGCACCCACTGCCGGAAAAGATGGGAGGACATTCGCCGCTGGAGCAAGAAGACGGCGGAGGCTCAGCTGGGGATGGCCTCCCAACGTGGGAGGGGTGCCCGTCGAACCATGACCCCCCTGATGTTCAGGATCCTGGCGGTGGCCTACCCGGAGTTGGATGGGCGCTTGAGGGCATCACAGCAGACACAAGGGGGTGAGTACACTCTCATTCAGCTGACTTTGCGCGCAGTGGAGGTGTCTGGGTGGGGGAGGAGGGCTGTGGGTTTCCCTAGGCCAGGGCGAGTTCCGTAGGCTAGGCCCCTCCGTAAGGCATGGCCCTGTGGCCCCCCCACCCCACCTCTGTAGAGTGCCAAGTACAGCTATTCATGCCCCTGTGTCATCTATGTGTTCAGATGTCGTCCATAGCCCTGTAGGCCATTTCCCAGCAATTGCACTGTAGAGCCGCAGAGCGCGACGTAGTGCACTCAACATGTCTTTCTTCTGTTTCCCCCCCTTTTTTGTGGTCTCCCTGTTCTTGTGTGCATTAGCATCATCAGGCGGAGGAGCAGTGGCACCGGAGCACGAGGGAGCTGCATCCCACATGGCCATGGAGGGCCACACTACGGACTCAGAGTTCACCATTGGGACGAGGGGAGCATCACTCCGGGGACAGGAGCTGACACCAGCGGCAACATCTGTGCCCCCGCATCTACAGGTACAGCCGCCACCCCCCCACCAGCACCGCCCTCCCAGCAGCCCCTCAGCCTTCGCCCCGTGCCCGCTCACCCAGGAGAGTGGGCATCACCTTCACCCAAGGCACCTCAGGCCCTGTCCCAGTCACCCCTGCTGCCCTCAGTGAGGAGGCCATTGACCTCCTCAGGTCCCTCACTGTTGGGCAGTCTACCATTTTGAATTCCATCCAGGGTGTAGAAAGGCAGTTGCAACAAACAAATGCATTCCTGGAGGGCATTCATTCTGGTCAGGCGGCCCTTCACCGAGCCTTTCAAACTCTGGCCTCAGCAGTGATGGCAGCCATTGTCCCTGTGTCTAGCCTCCCCCCTCCAACTTCCTCCAACTAGACCCTATCCCCTGTACCTCTGCCTATCCCAAGCACACCATCAGACCAGCCTGCACACACCTCACCACACAAGGGAAGCTCAGGCAAACATAAGCACCACACATCCCACAGGAACTCGCGCAAGCATCACACACATGCAGACACACCAACATCCACTGCCTCCACTGTGTCCCCCTCGTCATCGTCTCCCTCCTCCCTCCCAGTCTCGTCTACACTCACACCGGCATGCACTACCTCTACAGCCACTACGTCCCTCACCAGCACACCCACCAGCCTACCCCGCTCACGTGCAGTCACCACCCCCACTACCATACACATGTCCCCTGTGTCCTCTCCCAGTGTGTCTGTGATGCCCCCTCCGAAGATACACAAACGCAGGCACACACCCACCCAACAGCCATCCACCTCACGACAGCCTCCAGGGCATGCACCTGCACCCAAAGTCACCAAACGTACACCTCCTACTACCACCACCTCTTCCTCCACTCCCAAACCCCCTCCAGCTACCCGTCCCAGTGTGTCCAAAAAACATTTCCTGTCCAGCCTTGACCTATTTCCCCCCGTCCAACTCATAGGTCCCAAACTAGCACCTCAGCCGCAACATCTCCGGGACCAGTGGTGCCTGTAGTCACAGGTATGTGGAGTGCACCGGCCACCAGGACAGCCAGTGTGGCACAGAGCCACAGCACAGCCTGTCCCCCCCCCCCCTGTGAAGCACCAGAAGTTGGCCAGTGCATGGCGGGAGTGGGGGAAGACTCCAGCCACCCAAGCTATTTCCAGGGGCCCCGGTGGGAGTGTGGACTCAGCTGTGACACCTCCCAAGGTGGGGAAGGGCCACAAGAAACCCGGCAAGTCTGGGAGGAGCAGCACGGCGGAGAAGACCGCCATCATCCCGCTGCCCAGGAGGGCCCCGCCAGCCCCATCCTCGCTGCCCAGGAGGCCACCGCCAGCCCCATCCTTGCTGCACAGGAGGCCACCGCCAGCCCCATCCTCGCTGCCCAGGAGGCCACCGCCAGCCCCATCCTCGCTGCACAGGAGGGCCCCGCCAGCCACAGCCCAGCTGCCCAGGAGGGCCCCGCCAGCCACAGCCCAGCTGCCCAGGAGGGCCCCGCCAGCCGCAGCCCAGCTGCCCAATGAAGGACTGCCAGCCCCAGCCCGGCTGGGCAATGAAGGACCACCAACTCAAGCACGCTGAACAGGGCAAGCACCGCTGAACAGAGCACTGCCAACTCAAGCACCGCTGAACAGGGCACCGCCAACTCAAGCACCGCTGCACAGGGCACCGCCAACTCAAGCACCGCTGAATAGGGCACCGCCAACTCAAGCACCGCTCAACAGGGCACCGCCAACTCAAGCACCGCTGAATAGGGCACCGCCAAGTCAAGCACTGCTAGCCCATGAGCGGCAGGGGCACTGACACAACTGGGACCGTCACGGGGTGAGTGATGCACTCTGGGCACCAGTCCCCCTCCAGAACCAGTGGAGACATGCATCCACTACCTCTGTCCTTCACAGGATGAAGCACTCTGGGCATCAGTCTCCCTCCAGAACCAGTGTAGACATGCATCCACTACCTCTGTCCTTCACAGGATGAAGCACTCTGGGCACCAGTCACCTTCCAGAACCAGTGGAGACTGTTATCCACTTGAGAGACTGTGGCTTTGCACTCCCCAGGATGCAGCAGTGGGCAACCCACCCACTGTATAGACTTGAGAGACTATGGATTTGCACTCCCCAGGATGCAGCAGTGGGCAACCCACCCACAGTATAGACTTGAGAGACTGTGGCTTTGCACTCCCCAGGATGCCCACTGTATAGACTTGAGAGACTGTGGCTTTGCACTCCCCAGGATGCAGCAGTGGGCAACCCACCCACTGTATAGACTTGAGAGACTGTGGCTTTGCACTCCCCAGGATGCAGCAGTGGTGCAACCCACCCACAGTATAGACTTGAGAGACTGTGGCTTTGCACTCCCCAGGATGCCCACTGTATAGACTTGAGAGACTGTGGCTTTGCACTCCCCAGGATGCAGCAGTGGGCAACCCACCCACTGTATAGACTTGAGAGACTGTGGCTTTGCACTCCCCAGGCTGCAGCAGTGGGCAACCCACCCACTGTATAGACTTGAGAGACTGTGGCTTTGCACTCCCCAGTATACATCAATGGGCATGGAGCCCCCTTTGTTGATCTGGCGTCGGGCACTCATCCGGCTGAGGTGCCCCCCCTTCCCTTCCCCCTGAGGTGCCTGTTGTATTTCTATCTGATGCCCCTGCAGTGTTCTCTCTGTTTTGATCTGGTATCATGTGTGGGCCTCGCCCATGCATTTTGGGCCCAGTGGTCCACGTACTAAGAATGATGCAATACCTGGACTCCTATTCTTGGTGTATATTTTGTTAATAGTGTATATATGTATATTTTTGCGTACAGCATTTTGATATATTACAATGGTTACACTCATTTCCTTTTGTCTTTGCATTCTTCCAGGGGGGTAAGGGGGGTGTAACTATAATGTATAGATATGTATTAGTGTGTGTGTTGTAGTGGGTGAGGGTGGGGGTGGGGGTGTTGCGTGCTGCATGTGTGTGTCAGTGTTTTTTCCCTCCCCTGTGTCGTAGGTGCAGTACTCACCGTGGTCTGCGCCGCCGGCGTTGGTGCTCCTGGTACAGGAGCAGGAAGACTATCGCAGGTAGGATTTGGAGTTCCAGGTCCATGGTGTCCTCCTTCCTCGTGGAGTGTGTAGAGGTGAGCGTTTTCCCTTCGAAATTCCTGTTTCCGCCGCGTTTTTATCCGTGGTGAATCCGCCCCGGAAAAGGTGGCGGATTGGCCTGTCGTAATAGTGTGGGCGGTACATTGTCCTCCGCCTGTCTGTTGGCGGTGACCGCCGCTCTGTTTGTTTGTACCGCCGTGGCGGTCGGAGTGTTAAATTGGCTGTCTTTGCTGGCGGTTTATGCCACGGTCGTAATTCCAATTTTTTTTCCGCCGGCCTGTTGCCGGTCTTACCGCCGCTTTAACACCGTCCGACAGGGTTGTAATGACCACCATAGTTATTATCAGGTCAGTGCTTTTTTACCTGGCTGTCTCAATTGTATTTTCTCTAATTTGTATTTACTTAGTAAAATGTTGCTATTTCTTCTTCTTTGCTTTGATGGTTAAATTCTTAATTACCTTAAAAATGTTGCCATTTCAAGTGTTGATACCTAAATCCACAGACAGGATGTCTCCAAGAATAAGTCTTGAGCCTAGACAGTATTCCTAAAAGATGAACCATTGTTACTTCTTAGATATCTTTGGCTGTCTTCTTTGAAGGTTATCTTACAAGCGTGTTGAATGTGCTCAGTAAAGTCACTTAATACATTGTCTGCCACTCCACCACAAATCATTTAATGTTATTTCTTCTGTCCGTCATAGAATTGATAAGGTACAGAGGATTTAGATTTTTTTCATTCTGCATACTGCCAATTTTGTCAAACAGGAGCTCTCAGATCCATTCCCGTCTCTTCAAGCATCACAGAGTGCTACAAAGATCACTTTTTTCCCTCGTCTTTTGTAGATTGGTCTGGAATCATGGTATATCCTTTCAAATGTACAAGCAGTCCCATTTCGCAATTACAATTACATCATTTAGATACACCTCAAGGCTCCAAAAGTGAGGTGTGCTGCCTGATAATAGAACTGCTATGGACATCAAAGACTGGTTGTCTTCTCACACAAATTCCCTCTAAGACTACTGAGTTCCTAATTTTCCTGCCTTATTTCTTTAACCTTGGAAGGTAAGACTTTCCTTTTGCTCCTTCGTCAGCTAAATCTTAAGGTAACTTACAGGACTCTTATAAACAAATTTGCAACCTATTTAATCCAAACTCTCTCTAATGCTTGCTTCTGTGACATGCTCAGTTATTCATTGTCCTTTCTGCCGGTTGTCCATGCTTTGATCTGGTTCAGAATTGATTTTGGTAACTCCATTTGAAACCATCTAACATCAATTAGTTGCTTCATAGTGAACTTTAGCAATATTGATCACATCTTAGAGATTTCAAAAGACCATCTTTGCCTTCCCATTAAATCATAACTTACCTCAGATCAAACAAATATGCACCACATTTAAAATGATCAAACTACACAGAGCAAGTTATTCCATAATAAAACCCTCGGTGGGGACCCAAATGATCAAGATGGCTGATGCTTTTGTAAGCTTAAGAGATTCTTGCGATATCTGGGGTAGTTGTAGTTCACCTTAGTTAGCATTGGCGCCACCATCTCTATGCCTCCATCAAAGCAGCACCTATACTCTGCATACATGGATGGCCTCCTCACTTGCCCATTACATTAATGGGGATTGCGCCTGTATATTTCCCTAATATTCCCAGGTGAGCAAGGTCAATGTATCCTAATAACATCTCACGGTGAAACAGCACAGACATGGAGGATATCGTGTGATGGAAATAAAATTCATCCAGATTGCCACACTTATTTGAAACTACACTAAGTTTTTGGTTTATCCATCTATGCCTTCAGACCACACGAGTCCTCAAAAGTCTTGAAAGCAGTCAATTGTGACCTTAAAATAGGCACCACCTAATTCAGATGAAGTCACCCTGTAGAAAAATTGGTAAACAATCGCAAAGCAATTAAATATTCAATAAGAAAATCACTAGAAATTACTCTTTTGCTGAAAAGTGTTCTATTGGAGGGCATAACTGATCAAAGTCGGTGGTATCCAAGGCTTGAGAATTTCAGAGTTCAGCTCCACAGAAAGTTCTGCCTTTTCTATTCTTATATTCTCATCATAGAAAGTAAGAGGTATTAAATTCAGCTTACTCAAGATGATAAGAGAAGCTCTCAGTGCGGAAGTAGGACCACCAGGCTACATTAAGCTCACAATTAACTATTAAATAAGTAGGATTTAAAATTTACAAGGCCAAAGCAGCAAAGCAGTCTTAGCAATTCCATTATGGTTTTCTGTGTCTTAATACTGTTAGAGCTGGTGGAATGTGTTAACTACTTGTCCCAACTGAAGAAAGTCCACTGTTTCTCTGTGATGTCTCGCCTTGAGCCCAGCAGTGGAAAGTGAGAGGCATCTCATTGGACTTCAATGAAAAGGTAACTGCAAGCTCAGTTTCTTGGTTAACTGATAACTGAATTAAAGAGACCTTGCATATGCCAATCGTTCCATTGTAGCATTATCATTTGTCCATGAAAGATTCTCTAGATTCAAACTTGACAGAAGCTCTTTCTTATAGCTCATCACCTGTTTAAAGAAGATTTACGCTTCTGGTTGCAAACGGGATGCCTAATTCTTCCTTCCAGGTGCTGAAAACTACCTGCCCATCATGTAGCAACATTGCTTTGTCAGGGTAGGGGTAAGCCAAAATTTTATATTTTTTTCTTTTCATGTAACACACTTCATTTTTTGATAAAAATGTGGTGTATTGTGAGAAACAGATTAAAGAAATAACCACTCAAGTAAAAGACAGTATGCAAAAAATGTGAAAATCTCAAACCAGGCACGTAAGGGAACAGCGGCAGGGGGCAGTAGGGGTGGGGATTTACGACGGGGTGGGGCTTAGATTTTCGTTCAGAAGGTGGAGGGGGTTTGGGTTTGGCCTTGGAAGGTTGGGGAGTGTGCTTGGACCGGGTGGAGGCAGATGGAACAGGCTCAGCACGGGGCTTCTTCCTCTCTGGGCAGGGGCACGGGCTGTGACGTTGAAGGAGTGGACAGGGCAAGGAGGTGTGCACGTTTAGGGACGAGACGGGGTGGGCCAGTGGGTTGGAATAGGTCAGCACGGGAGAGTAAAAGTTTCTTTGGTGCAATTGGGTTGGACCTGGAGGAGGGCGTGGGAGTGGAGGTAGATGGAGTGGTTGTAAGTGGTGTAGGTGTGCTTGATGTGGATGCAGGTGACTGGACAAAATGCTGAGGTGTGGTGGATGTGTGACGGGTGGATGTTTTGGTGCGTTTGAGTGTCTTGGGAGGAGGGGGGGTGGACACAGTGGGACAAGACAGGCTGCCAGTGTGAATGTATGTTGTCTGTGTGTCTGCAAGTCTGGTGAGTGTCCTGCATGTATCAACTAAAGTATTTGTGATGAGTGCAGGTGTGGTGTCTGGGGTGCATATACGGATATGTGCTATTGTGGTGACTGCAGGAATAGGCTCAGCAGCAGTGAATGAAGGTGCAGTGCCTGGCTGAGGGTGTGCATATAGAGGGGACAGACAAGGAGGCGTAATAGGTGAGCACACTGGGGGAAGTGGATGTTGTTGTGTGTGCATGTGTATGTTGGCTGTGTGTATGCTTGTGGTGGGAGGTGTGGTGCTTGAGTTTTGAAGTGTGCTTCTTGTGTGTTGATGTGTGTGCCTGCGTGTCAGAATGTGTGCTGTGGACGGGTGGAGGGAGTGGGGTGCTGGAAGGGGTAGAGGAGGTTGGAGTGGGGAAGGAATGACCAGGGACACTGGCTGCCGTCCAAGAGGAGGCCAGAGCCTGAAAAGATCTCTGTAGGCCAGACATGGCACCGTGAATGCCATCCAGATAGGCATTGGTCGGTTGCATCTCTGATGCTAGCCCCTGGATGGCATTGACGATGGTTGTCTGCCCTACAGAGATGGTTTTCAGGAGGTCAATAGCCTCCTCAATGAGGGCAGCAGGGCTGACTGGGGCAGGGGCAGGGGAAGAGAGGTGCCTGGGGCGAAGGAGATGCCCACCCTTCTGGGTGAGTGGGTACAGGCAACTCGGTGGGGAGCAAATGGTGACAATAAGGGGGGTGATGGAAGATGACACAGTAGGTGTGGGCCCACTAGGGTCCGCCACCGCCAGGGAGCTCTCATCAGAGGAGGTTTCAGAGTCACTACCTCCAGTGGCAGTTGCCTCCCCGTGGTACTCCCCTCGCCCTCAAACCCACTGGTCCCATGGGTGTCGGACGACTCTGCCTCTGAGGATACATGGGCCGCTACATCCCCACTCGCCGGTGCCTCAGCTCCCTCGTCAGATGATGCTGATGTACACAGACAACACAAGAGAACAGGGATGGGGAGACGAAACAGGAGAGACACTTGTAAATAGCTGAATGGAGGTACAATAGTGGTTCACACATACACCTACCCAGAAGACCCTCCAACAGTCAGCACCTACCACTATACCTGTGGCTATGCCCCTGACTAGTGCCCAGAACCCTGCTCTACAGCCATTCCCCAAAGGGCCTGACATGTAGTAGACCTGACCAAAACACCCCTACTCCCCACGTGGGCCATAATGTAGATGGACATCAGTCATAGTCCCTGCAACTAGGCAGCATAAATCCAAATGCACACACACACATGCATCAAGGGTAACAAATATGGTATGTGTACTCACCCCCTTGTGACTGCTGTGCAGCCTTCAAGCGGCCATCCAGGTCAGGGTACGCCACCACCAGAATGCGTTGCATAAGGGGGTTCAGTGCCCGACAGGCACTGCTTCCCCGTTGGGAGGACTTCCCCAGCTGGGCCTTGCAAATATTTCGCACCCAGCGCTGCAGGTCTTCCTGCAGTGGGCGCTCCGCGGGTTGTAGACCCCCAGGGTCCACACCTCCTTGGCAATGGCATGCCAAAGTGCCCTCTTCTGGTGGGCGCTTACCTAAAAGAGATACACAGAAATGTAACACAGAGGTCAGGCACTGGCCAATCATATACAGCTGGCTAACCATCCACTATGGGACGGACAGTACAAACTGACTAACAGCACATACACACGCAGCATGTCAGGAACCCTGGCCCATCCAGTATCAGAGGTGCACACATGCATGCAGCCAACACCAACCATTACACACATCCATGGTCCCCAATCCTCCTATTCACCTGTACCTCTGGCCATCCGTAGAGCTTGGCGTACAGGGGCTGGCTAAAACTACACATTTGTAAAACTCTCTTCTGCACAATGCAAGCCCTATTGTTCCCCAAACACCCATAGGCATGTGACAATTAACATTACCTCACCTGAGCAGCCCTGATCTATCATTGTGGTCACGTTGCTGTTATATCACACACACTAAGCATTAGTGTCGACAACAATCATGCCAGCAGTGCTGAAGGACTAGCAATGTGTGCCGATGCATGTGTGTCCCTCACACATGTTTTCAGCCCCTCCTAGGTACAGACCCTTGTGGAGAGGAAGGGCCCTATCGGTGTACAGACCACTTGTGGATTTGCAGACCATGGTGGAGCATCACATCATTATCAATTACAGACTCACTTGTGCAACTATTCTTGAAATGTGTGCATTGCTGGATCCTCCACTGACTGCAGCAAATCGTAATCAGCATGCCATCGCTACTGAAGTGCAGGTGCTCTCTACACTCCATTTCCTGGCCACTGGCTCATTTCAAGTGACAGTGGGCATGGGTGCAGGTTTTTCACAGCCAATGTTTACCATTATACTGTCAAGATTCCTGAATGCATTTGTATGAAACCTGCATTTATATGTGAGGTTTCCCCAAAGTTCTGACCTCCCTGCCATCAAGTCGGACTTCTATGCTTTTGCCAAAATACCCCATGTGAGAGGTGCCATCGATGGCACTCACATAGCTATCATCCCCCCAAAAGTCAGTGAACAGGTGTACAGAAACAGGAAGAACGTTCATTCCATGAATATTCAATTGCCGTGTACTGCAGACCAGTACATCATACATGTAAATGCCATGTTCCCTGGTTCAGTCCATGATTTATTTGTGCAGAGGAACTGTAGTGTGCCACACAAGATGGAACAACTACAAGAGGACAGAGGGTGGATCATAGGTAGGTGTTTCTGCCACTTATTGCCACCTAGCAGACAGACAGGCTGTCTGCCTCTGAGGCTTGTCATTTAAAGTTGTATTGTGCCCTTTTTCTAGGTGATTCTGGCTATCCCAACTTGCTTTGGCTCCTGACACCAGTGAGGAATCCTGGACCAGATGCAGAGAGGAATTACAATGAGGCCCATAGACGTACTAGGAGGGTAATAGAACACACAATATGTCTCCTGAAGGCTGTTTCTTTGTCTACATCTCTGGCGGTTCCCTGGCCTATGGGCCTGAAAAGGTGTGTAGAATAGTGGTGGTCTGCTGCATGCTGCACAACATGGCTGTGAGAAACTCTATCCCCTCTTGGAGGAGGAGGGTGCTGTATATCCAGACCAGCTTCCTCAGAGAGGGGATGAGAGTGATGGTAATGATGAGGAGGGGGAAGATGTAAATTCCAGGATCCAACTGATACAACTCTACTTCCAGTAACTATGTAGGGCAATTGGATGAGATTGGGGTCTGTGTATCATACTGTCAGTGTGCCTTGTCATCTAAGGGGGTATTGGGTCAATACTAATTGCCACTGTGACCCAGTCTGCATGGGACAAATTACAATTTAGTCTAATATTTCAACATATATGTAAGGCGTGTGGTGCTTTTCATGCTACTCAGATACAAATAAAGGAGCTATCAACCAGTTGCATCCATACTTCACTTTGTTCAAACTTAATGACAGGGGACATTGTAACAGGTGAAAATGTGTTTTATTTGGAGCAAGGATAAAATTGTGCAGATTACAGTGATGGGAGTGGGCTAATGTTGGTTATCCAAAATGGCAACATGGTGGCAGTATTGTTGGCAGTATTGGTAGGTTCATCCATGCTTACATGAGTTTGTATTATTTGTAGCACTGTTTGGTGGTTGATTGAGTGGGACACTTGGTGGACAGTTTTTTGCAGAGTCACTTCTTAGAGGGAGCCTTGTTCTTGGCAGGTGTTCCTGTGCCATATCTTGGCCTGAGGGTCCGTTTGGGTGCCTGTTTTTGGCCTGTAGGGGTTGAGATGGATGTCCACTATGTGCCCTCAGAGGGTAGTACATGTGAAGTTGCTGATGATGCTCTTGTTGTCCGGTCTGTATCCTGTGCTGTAGTGGGGGCTTTTTGTTCTGTGTGGCTCTCAGGCTGTGTTTGGACAAGCTGCAGCAGCGCACCTGCTATGCTGGTCATTGTGGCATTGTGCAGTTTCCACTGCTCCGTGGCCTCTTGGTGGTGTGATTGCTGAATCTTCTGACTCTGCTCCAGGGTGGATACTATCTGGGCCAATCTCTCCTGGGTATGGTGGTAGGCTCCCAGGACCTCCGCAATCACGTCCTGAGCTGCAGCATCCATCCTGTGGCCTCCCCCCTGGGCCACTGATGCCCTCCCACTGGGCCTAGCCCCGTGTGCTGTGTCCCCTGCACAGGTCTGGCAGTACCTCTTGTACTGGGGCCATCGTCTTCCTGCCTGTTGGTATGGGGTGACTGTGGCCTCTCTACTTGTGTTCCACCAGTCTGTGGCCTGGATACACAGGTGTGTGGACGGTTGCCCTGGGCTGATGTTATTGACTGGGTGGTAGGGGTGTCCGTGGTATCCTGGGTAGGGCTGCTGGATGGTGACAGTCCAGGACTGTGTGAGGGGCCAGGCTGATTGTCAATATCCAGGGTTACATCCCCAGTGTCCTGTGAGGTGCCTCTGTCTCCCTGTGGGGCACTGCCACTCCTTGTCCTGTCCATCAGGGTGGCATGGGTGGTGGTGCCTGTTGAGGGAAATGGACATGTCTGTTACATAAGCTTGGTTGGATGGGGTGCAGAGGCCTGGGCGGGTTTGTGCAGCTTACACATTTTGGGGCTATGCAGGGTGCTTTGGTGAGGTTAGCATTGCTTTTAGCTTAGGATGTGGAGGTGCATTGTCGGTGTTATAGGCCATTGTGTTTCCTTGCAGGGGCGGGTGGCTGTGCACAGGGGGAGGGATGTGGGCCTGTTAGTGGGTTTGTGGGCATGCATGGGGAGAGGATTAAGTGCTTGTGGGCTGGGTGGGGTAGTGGTCCTGGTGGGTGTTGGAGGGGTGGCATGGTGTATGCATTACAGGTGTGATGGATATGGGGTAATTGCATACGACTTGCCTGAGTTCATTCCTCCAGTGAGTCCAGTGAGGCCCTCAGGATGCAGGATGGCCAGTACCTTTTCCTCCCAGTCAGTGTAGTCGGGTGGTGTTGGTGGAGGTCCTCCCCCAGTCTTCTGGACTGTCATGTGGTGCAAAGATGCCACGGCCCTGACCTTCCCCTGCAGGTCGTTCCATCTCTTGTGGATGTCGTCCCTGGTGCGTGGATGGTGTCCCACTGCATTGACCCTGTTGACTATTGTCTGCCATAGCTCCATCTTCCTGGCGATGGGAGTGTGCTGCACCTGTGCCCCGAATAGTTGTGGCTTGACATTCTGGATCTCGTCCACCATGGTCCTTAGCTCTGTTTCTGTGAAGAGTGGGTGTTTGGGGGGTGCCATGGTGAGTGTTGTGAATGGTGTCTTGTGTAGATCTAGGTGAGGGTGCTCTTGTGTGGTTGGGAGTGAGTATCGTGGATTGTGGTATTCGGTGTCTGCTTCTGGTGTTCTCTGTCTTACTTGGCCTTCTTTCATTGCAAAGGATTGTGGGGTGTGTCTGTGAGTGTTTTATAGTGTTGTGGATGTGTGTCAGGTGTGTGGGTTTCTAACTTATCCAAAGTGTGCACTCTTTACTGTTGGGTCCACTTGCCGCCCATGGTCGTTCGTCTTCCACTGACTGCCGTGTTGATTTGTGCATCATTATTTGAGGGCGGGGTGTTGGTGTGCTCGGCGGTGGCCAGGTGGGAGGTCCAGCATTTCCGCCGACAAGGTCCTGGCGATGACTGGTGGTGGGGTGATTTTTGTCAGATTCAGATTTTTGAATCATTATATGGCAGCTTTCTGTTCACTGCCAATGGCGGTCTCCTGTTTGCCGTCGCCACGGTTGTCGACGGTGATTACCACCAGGTTTATAATGTGGACCTATATGTCATATTGTACTGGTAAGGGCTAATAACAAAACCCATTGGTGATTCTAGTGTGGCCTGCATAAGTAAAGGGAAGGCAAACCAAAACAAAGGTACACTGCTTTGATGGGAACTTTGTGAAATTGAGTCTCAAAACATATTTTCAATTCTCTAATCAACAAATAAGAACTCATATTTGTGATTAGGACTACACTTTAAAAATCAGAGTGACTCCAAAATGTCTTTCCTTAAAAATGGACCTGTTTTGTAACTTCAAAAAGGAGTTAAATAAAAAACTTCAGAGAAGAAAATTCAGTAGAGTAAATAAAACCCAAAAACACTGCCTGCTTGAACAGCATGTCCAGCACTTGATTGTGATAATTTTACACAAGATCCTATTTAGTCTACTTGCATGCGTCACTACTACTAACATGGAAAATAATGAAATATCTCACCATTATACCTTTGTTGCCACACATTTGTACACTGAAGCACATATGACACTTTTGCCCTAGGGGAACATGAACATGTTTTTCACTGCCCCATACACTTGGCCATCACCATAGGCTGTAGCCCATTCCTCACCATTTACCGCCACAAAAATGTCACAGACACCAAAATGCACGATTTTAGCATGTATAACTGTCAGCTATACTTCCGGTGTAAACTTAAATCTTTACTAATCCCAGAACAAGGTGGGCTTTGCTTTCTTGATCATACTGCTGCCCATTCTTATGAATTTATTTAACTAAATGACCGGTTGTATGCATTAATTTTTTGAGTGTTGAATCCATAACAATTTCTCTTTATAAAGAGCTAATGGAGCTGAGGCAAGTATGTTATGATATGTTTATCGTCTATGCCTGTCACTAAACATCAAGTTATTCAAACAAATTGTACGGAACAGGAAATGCTTACATTTTCCAAGGTTACCTTAAATAGATCTGAACTTTGAGTACCTCGTCTCCCTTATTATGATTATCTTAGCACTTGGGTGCTAAAGGTGGCACATGAGCAAGGAAAATGAAATTGATGGTCTGTTTAAACACACAGGCCCTCATTACGACCCCGGCGGTCGGCGGAACACTGGCGGTAACACTGGCAACAGGCTGGCGGTGTTCCACCAGCGTATTATGACCATGGCGCATTCGGCGGGGTCATACCGCTTGTCCATCCAGTATACCGCCAGGCTTCAGCCAGGTAGTCACCCTGGGGATTATGAGTCCCCAACCGCCAGCCTGTCCATGGCGGTAAACACCTCCATGGAAAGGCTGGTGGTAAGGGGGACTCAGGGTGCCCCTGGGGCCCCTGCACTGCCCATGCACTTGACATGGGTAGTGCAGGTGCCCCTAGGAACAGCCCCATCACGCAGTTCACTGCCCGAATTACGGGCAGTGTAATGCGGGACAGGTGCTGCTGCACCCGCTGCAAATCAACATTGCCGCTGATGTTGATGTGACTTTTCCACTGGGCCAGTAGATGGAACGCTGTTTTCCATCTGCTGGCCCAGTAGAAATGTCATAATAGCAGATTCTTTCACCTGTTCAACTCAAATCCTAAGAGCTCCTTATAGTAGCTTTCTTTTCCTGTCCCACTCTAAATCACTTTTTTAGAAACTAAATAAATCTCTTTGAATTCAGGCCTCTACAACTTTCTTTGTTGCATGCTGTTAGACCTGTCAGTCTTAGGGTGGTCTTCCCCTAACTTTTTGCTTTTCTCTTCGATTTTTGTGCTGATCTCATTTCAGCTGGCCTTCAGAACTTTGTACACTTTACCACTGCTAACCAGTGGTAAAATGCTTGTGCTCTCTCCTCCAAACATGGTAACATTAACTTATACCCAATTGGCATATTCAATTTATTTATAAGTTCCTAGTAAAATGATACTACATGTGCACAGGGCCTCTAATTGAAAAGCTACTAGAGGTCCTGAAGCTCTGATTGTGCCGCCCACTTAAGTAGTCCTTTAAACATATCTTAGGCCTGCCCTTGCAGAGCTTGTGTGGGCAGTTGTAAACTACCATTTCAACCTGGCAATATAAACATTTTGCCCGCCCCAAACCTCTCTTTCTAATACATATTTCACCCTTAAGGTAGGCCCTGAACAGTCCAGATGGCAGACTGTATTGTAAATGCAAAAGGTGAGACATGTACTTTTAAATGTAACATGCCCGTGAAAAACTCTTATATTCTTTTTCTACTACTGCAAAGCCTATCTCTCCCATAGTATAACATTGGAGTTTCCTTATTACATTTTCATAAGTGTAATTTCCAAATGCGAAGAGATAAGCAGTTCATGTTTAGTGTCCCTGGAATCACAATGTACAATCCTAACTTATGCTGAAGTTGGGTTTTATAGTGCAATTCTGAAAATGCCACTTTTAGAAAATTGCATTTTCTTGTCTTATCCATTTAGTGCCTGTAGCCTGTCTCTGGTCACATGACTGGATGTGGTTGACAGCTCAGCTTTATGTATTGCTCCTAGACAGATACACACAGTAGGGGACATAGGTGTGTCTGGATGGGCCATAACTGGCAGGATAGGAAGGAGAAGATAGGCACAGCCACACTTACACCTGAATCAGCAGTGTCCTGCCTGCACACAAAGGTCTGCATACCCCATTAGTCAGTCTGGAGCCAAGGCAGGGAAGGTAGGATATCTGGAGACTTCAAATTAAAAACTCTAGAAGCTTCTCCCCCACTTCAAAGGCACAACTGGGTATCAATACTGGACCTCAGACACCAACTCTGCAGTACACTACTTGACCTGTGGCTACTCTGCTACTCTGTGGCTATTCTGACGGTAAGAAAGACTAAAGAGACTGCCACTCTGCTAGACTGCTGCTCTTAAAGAATTGCTACTCTACTGTTCTGTCTTGCTGCCCACTGCCCTCCTGCCTAGATAAAAAAGACTGAACCTGCATCTTTTGAACCTCAAAACTGAGTGACTGCAAGGAATAGTTGGCTGACCTCCTGATCTGAAGCTCAGGGACATAACAGACTTCCAACAACCTTTCATCTGCACCTGGACTCTGCCATCTGTGAATCTACCCTGCCAAATGGTGCCACAACAGTCCTGTACTCTTGGAAGTGGGTTTAAAGGTGCTCTGCCAGCCTCTGTGGATCCAGCAGAACCTGACACATTTCCTCAGCTGTGCAGTGCAAACCCAAGAAGAAACAACACATCACAGCTGCTGCATGAATGGCATACTTCGCAAAGACTCACTTGGCATCACAGCTTTTTGGATTTGCAGCATCTTCCCAACTGTGTGACATATCCACAGTGCAGGCTTTTGCATCCATCATTGAAGGCAGCCTCGAAAATAACACTGGAGTCCATTTTGCAGCGTCACTGCTGTTCACCGCTGTTCAGCATCAACGCATTACCACGACTGTGTACTGCATCCTCAATGTCGGACTTTGCATTGCAAGCCCCGTTAACAGGAATCTCGACAATGCCACAGGCCCTCAAATTGCAGCCTCACCACATCTCAAACTGATGCATCACTACTGCTATGCAACACATCTTCAACTCAGAGCCATGCAAAGCTCTGCAAACCAGGATTTAAGATACTTTGTTCAGCAGGCCTAAGGGGGTCCTTGTGTGACTTTGTCGTGGTCTGGCGTGACCAGATATCCACAGATGGTGCTGTGTGCTTTTTGGCACTATCTTTCATAAAAAAAATTATAATTCAGTACATCCAGTTCTATTGATTGGATTTTTGTCATTTTGGTCTTGTTTTATTGATTCACATTTTACTCTACATTCCTTTTTTGCTTGAATCATTGTATTGTATTAATTTTAAATTCATGGCTACAGTACAGCACGTGATGACATAGAGAACGTATGCGTTACAAGCGGCTGCGTCATATACCTGCATTTCAAGGTGGAGATTCAGCTTAACTTGGGTGCAAAAACAGTGCAATTACAAAACAACAGTTGACAACTCGGAGTCCATTTCGAGCGCCCTTCCGCTCCCTCCACCCCCACAGTCCCATCATGTCTCACATGTCCCACATCCATTTCGCCGGCCCATGGGGGTTCGCACCTCCAACCCACGCCCAAGTGGGCTGGTTCTCGCAAGCAGGGATGAAGGCAATGTACATGCGCTTCAGCAAATGCAGCAGTCAGCCCCTATGATTGCATCCAGTAACCGGCAGTGTATCATTGGCTGCACTGGAGCCCATGTTTGTCAGCTGCCCAGCCTCTCTGAATTTATCAAGCATCGCATCCCAACTAATGGCCAAGGAATGTTTTTGGAGGCCCAGGTTGTCCTCCCTATGCAGCCCTACCCCCTCCCCCTCCTACCACACAGCAAAGGAGTTCTCCCATGCTGCTATTGTGGGTGAGACCGTTGCTTTCCAGCCCCTGGTGATGAGACGCTTATCGGTCAGGAGATAAAGGTCAATAAATCTTGATGATGCTTTATGCTTCTTGGCACTGGGGTATGACCCCAGGAGGCAAGCCTCCCATGTTGACAGAAATGGGTGCAACCTGCAGTCCGACAATCTCACCATGACGCCACATCAGAAGGCACTAAGAGAGGGGCAGGACCAAAGCATATTGAGCAAGTCCACTCCCGCCAGCGCACAACGGGGACATGCAGCATTCATCTGCTGATAATATTTGTTTAGGGTAGCCGGCGTGAGATAGGCCCCCTGAGCCACACAAAGGGTTCAGGACCTGAAGGGCACAACTTAGGGGGTCAGGACCTCAAGTCTGGTATGCCTCTGAGGCTCAGATCAGGAGGCCAGCAGACCAGCCCTTGAAGTCACTCTGGTATTCTTGATTCAAGGGTGAAGTTGCAGGTCTAGTTCTCTTCTCACCCAGGCAAGAGGGCAGCAGGTCAGCACAGCAGGGCAGCAGTTCCTTCAGAGTAGCAGTCCAGAAGAGTCAGAGTCTTTTCAGCAGCACAGCAGTCCTTCAGAATATAGCTCCTGACGTGTACTAGGAAGTTGGTATTAACTTCCAGTACTTCAACCTAGGTGTGCCTTTGAAGTAGGGAGAGGCTTCCAGAGGCATTCCTTTGAAGTGTACAAGTGATCTGGCCTTCCTGGCCCTGGCTCAAGAATAACTACCGGGGGTGAATAGCCTTTGCATTGAGACAGGACTCAGGCAATTCAATCATCAATGGGGCTGGGCCCAGCCCCTCCCTCCCATCCTGCCACTAATGGTCCACCAACCACAATTAAACTCCTAATTGTGTGTTGGTGTCTAGGAGGAATACACAAAGCCCAACTATCAGTTACACCCAGTCATGTGACGCAGAGATAGGCTGCAGGTACCAATTAGGCTAAGGCAAGAAAATGCAAACTTTCTAAAAGTGACAGGTTCAAAATTGTAATTTAAAATCCAACTTCACTATAAGTTAGGATTTTAAATTACAATTCTAGAGAAAGTTCCAAGGAATGTTAGGGCCTATTACAAAAACATCCATCTTTGGGCACAGATCAAACCCCTGTGCACATTGAGTAGTATATATTTATTTTGCAGTATGTGTCAAAAGAACAGACAGCAAAATGGGCATATTACTCACTCTTGGAAACTGGAACACATGGCTCATTAGATGTTGATAATATATTATTGAGTATTTTATCAATGTCATTCTAAAAGTAAATAAAGCATTATTTTATGATGGCTAGTCTTTTCAAGCTGGAATTCATATTATAGTTTCAATGCAAAAAATGAACTGGTTGCCCGTTCTTATTTGGAAATATCACAAAACATAATAAGGTTACTCAAATGTTATCCTATGGGAGAGGTAAGGCTTTGCACTAGTGAAAAAAACATGTAAGAATTTTTACTACCAGGACATGTAAACCTCAAACGTGCATGTCTAACTTTTTTTAAATACTGCATCCTGCCCTCTGGGCTGCCCAGGGCCTATCTTACGGGTGACGTGTATGCATTAAAAAGGAAAGTTAGGTCCCGGCAAAGGGATTACATTGCCAGGGCTACGTTGCAGTTTAAAATTGCACACACACAGGCTGTAGCATACACACACAGAGGCTGTTAACTGCCCGGGTGCCAAAACACAGCTGGACAGTAGATGTTGCTCAATCCTCTTCCTAGTGCAGAAGCAGATGGAGGATTTTAGTCCATTTCTAGATGTATAAAACATCAATACAACTTTCAACATGACACAATAGCTTCACAGTTGATCCTCCCATTAATTAGTCTGTGTAGCTACCTGGTATCGTTAAATTTGAAGGACTCATATTTGCACTTTCCTTTGCATCTGATTTGGCAGAAGTTCTTCCGCTTCTGCATAATGAGTGAACAGTTCAGTTTTGCAGCTCTGCTGTTTGGTCTATATATGATACCAATGATATTTTCCAAAATCTTTGCCCCAGGATAAAGGTTCTTCATTCTATAGGCATCAGTGCATCTCCGTATCTTGACAAGTGTTCATTTCTTCCTCCTCTTTTTCAACATGTCTCCAAGATATCCAGGGAGTCTGCCGGTTAATCACATTGGTGGTATGGTTGATAAACTGCAAAAAGTCACAGCTTCAGCCATTATTAGTCACTTTTCAAAGTTGTGTGGGCTAAGTTTTCATCTCTCAAGGGAGAAAAGCTCACAACACATCTGAGGGTCTCTTAATCCAAACAACAAGAAAGGACTAGGGAAAGCCTGACAGTTCAATTTGAGATTGCAGCCTCTCTATCATTTGTTCCTTGCTCTCACTGCCACCTTCAACCCTGTGTTCAACACTTCCTTTCACACTGGGTTTCCCCATCAAAAGACTATTAAGCTCCATTTCCTATATCTTTGCAAATTTGCTAACATTTGACTTTGTTGCTTTTCACACAGAGTCTAAACAGAGGAGACTTTCTATCTCTCTCACCTCCTGTAGTTATTCCTAGGGATGCTAGTCTCCTAGAGTGGGAAGGAATAACTGAGAGGTACTGAATACTGTGCCTGCGGTCTCTGGAGATGAAACCTATGCTCTTCAATTGGAAATGGCTATCAACCATTTGCCTAACCCTTCTTCACTTTCAGGATCAGTGCAATGTGGTTTGTGTCCCAATCGATAACCAAGTTTGCCACTCCTATACTAATTGCCAGGGCATTCCAAAATCTCTGGTTTGGGCATCTATAGCCTGAAACAAATTTCAATTGTCCTTTCCTGACAGCTGTTCATCCTCTAGGAAGGGAGAATAGGTCTGCTGGTCAGTTGAGTCAAGTATTCCATTACTATCTGTTACTAAATCAGTCTCCAGTACTATTTCAGGAATTTCAGACAACCATGTCTGGACATTTCTGCTGTGGAGTCCAGTACTTTCCTACCAAAGCTTTAGGAGCAGACTAATGTTTCTCTTTCAAATCCTTGGCCTAAGTGGCTGTTCCTTGTACTTCATCTTTTTCCTTTGATTTTGAAGGTGCTGAGGAAAATTGTAGACAACTATGGCCATGTATATATGGCTTTCCAATCTTGGATTAAGCATCTTTGGTACATACTTCTAGTTCAGTTAGCTATACAAGATGCTTGGATCTTTGCTCTGCATCCCACTTTGCTTTGGGCCCCACAACATCTATCCTTGTCTCTCAGAAGAAACAATTTGGGGTCTGGAACTTGGAATGTGGACCCTATTGAGACAGTCCATATAACCCTTGATTTGTAGACTGTAAGGCCGTTCTGATGCGGTGGCTTTTGGGATTTAATATCCTTGAATCCCTTAAATGTTAAAGGGATATGCTAGGCATTGTGAAAATTCAGTTTGCCATCAGCCTTCAACTTTTTTTTCCTGTGATTTGGTTAACATACTATACTTTCGTAAGAATGGATGTATTTTAGGCTTGTCTGTCTCTACCCTGAAAAGCCACTGAGTGTTCAAGGGAGGAGATGTCCTTCATATTTCTCAGTTGACAGCCAGACTGCTGAAAGGTTTCTCTTTGTTCCTCGGTTCTTTCCTCGTATTTGTCATTAGTACTAAAAGCCCTGCAAGACCCACCTTTTGAACTGTTATTTTCTAGAGACTTAACATTTCTTTCTGTCAAGGTTTGGCCTTTATATGTAGGAGGAGGGGGGCGTTACACAGTCAGCTATCAAATGCCCTTTGATCTCAGGACTGCTCTAATAAAGCTGTGAGGTTGTAAACTTCGCTGTGCATATGACCTGCCAGAAGAACAAAGTGTCACACGCAAGATGTTTGCCTGAGACTTTTGCTGCCTCTAAAATTTCTGTCATCATTTGGGATCCGTAAGGGCCTAACAATCTGGTTTCCAGCCCGGCTCACCTCTAAGCTCACTAGGGCCTATGGGCCAGGGGTGCGACGGAAGCGGTTCGCACGCACATGGATGCGGCTTGTTGCCCCTTGTGCCCCCTGCCTTTTGTTTTGGTCTCTGTCCCACAAACTTAGGGCATTTACGTTAATTGTTCTGGCTGCCAACCCCTTTAGTCTTGTTGGCCTCCTCCCGGCTTCTTCTTGGCCTCATCTTTGCTACAGGGCCCGACGTCTACTTTAGTTCACCATGAAATGCATGGCCTGAGATACTGGGTATAAAGCACAGACAATGGGTAAACTCCTGACAGGACCTAAATCTAAAACCCGACTCCTGCTACAGGCAGGCATAGACATAGCACTCATCAACAAGACTTAGCAGGTTCTTCAAGAGATTCTGTCGGGATCCAGGATCTTTCACCTTCTTCTTCAGGTCTTTCAGTCATGTTTGATCCTAGCACTGTGGAAAGCTTTGAGCTGTGAGCAACCAGCATTGCGGCCCGCTGATCCATGCCTCCAATTATGCTCTAAACCCCCCACCTCTCTTTCAATCTGCTCTGCAAGCGAGTCTCCTTCTCTATCACCAGCTCTAGTGTCACTAGGCAACCTCCCTCTTGTCTGCTCTACGACATCCTCTCAACATAAGGAGAAACTCTTTGTTTTCAAATATCAGTAGTAACATTAAAGGATCATCCAAATCGATCGAAAGGGGCCTATCAAAAGAGGGAGGGCTTGAGAGAACAATTCTTTCAGGTGAAGAAACTGCAACAAATAACGAAGTACCTCCTGTTACTGCTTCTATTTTGGTGTCGGGTGGGTCTTGTCCAAGGGTATCTGACCCAATGTCAGTCAGCTCTAAAACTAATACTATGCCTCACACCCCCTTCTCATAACCCCCTCATTCCGGCTAGCACAGTATGTGTGACAATTGGCACTTCAACAATAGAGGAGTTGATGGGACAGATCTTAGTTGAGCTTCGAGCTATACAACTATCTCAGGAGGAGACTCGCAGGGAGACAAAGGACCAGCTTAACCGACTAAACACTCATCTAACTCTTCTCCCAACTTGAGTGTCACAAGTGGAGCAGAGGTTCTCTGACTTAGAAGATGTCGAAAACCAAGTGGAATCTACAACGTCTCGGATTCAATCTGAACTAGAGGATCTCCAAATAAAACTTGATGATATGGAAAATAGATCACGGCGCTCAAACCTTTTATTTGTAGGGGTCCCTGAGGAGATTGGAACAGCCTCATCCATGGCCAATGTGGTCTCCGAGCTCATCTATAAAGCCATCCTTCTGGATAGGGCAAAAACAGAAGGAGATTTATCAATCATGAGGGCACATTTATTCGTCCTGCCAACTCAAAGTATCTTCGTACCATTTTGGTCAATTTTGGAGACTACACAATCAAGAAGCAAATTCTCTCTCAAGCTAGGAAAGCACGTGAATTTAAGTTGGACGATAGCTTCAGCTTTCGTGTGTTTTCAGATATGTCAGTGGCAGCAGCCACCGACGTCGTGTGTTTGTTGGATTAATATATGATTTCAAAAGATTGGGGGCTTCGGCTGGTATTGTGCAACTAGCCAAACTCAAAGTACTTTTTAAGGGACAAGTGAAAGTCTTCCAGAACATTCAGGAAGCAAGGAACTTTTTGGACCTCTTAAAAAGCAAGGAGGTGGCTCTTGAAGAGAGAGAAGGACAAAAAAGAGAAAGAAAAAAAAAGTGGGACTAACAAGATGAGGAAAACTCTATATGTGTAGCACGGCAGACTGTTTTTTGGAAACTTTTTTCACATATTATTTATCGAGGTATTGGTGCTCTGACATTGTTTGTTTTGGTATTTCTGTTCATGGTCTTGCAGTCTCTTAAATCCCGGTTGCCTGCTTAGAAAATTAGGCTTTAGTGATACTAGGTCTTAGTAGGAGGAACAGGGGATGAGAGAGGTGTGGGGGGGTGAGGGGCAGAGGGAAGAGATAATTCTGTTCAGGATGTCTCATTAGCAGGTTTTGGTTGATGTTGGCATTGTGCTTGGTTTCTTTTCGTTTGTTGCAGTCTCCGTTCCGCTGCCTTGCTGCTCTCTTTGGAGATCAGGGCTCTAGTGGTGCCACGTCAATGCACTCTAGTGTTGGTATGTGGGTAAGGGATTGGGGGGGGGGCGATTCACTGTTTGGTGGGGTCATGATGGGTTGGACCCGCCAGGGAGGGGGAGGGGAGATCCTGCCTCTGGTTGGGGAGTGTCTGCACTAGGGTGGGGAAAAAGAGCAGGGGCCAATGCAGACTACAAAATAAATTTCTGCAAAGAGTCCACATGGGAGATATCCAAGATAGTGACACAGTATGACTACATTTGGTAAAAGGGGGCCAGGTGATGAATTAAGAGTCATTTCTTGTAATATTAATGGCGCTAATAATCAAGTTAAGTTTGCCGCTTTACTCAATTCGCTCAGGACTTCAAAATCACAGATTTTTCTCTTGCAGGAAATGCATCTAAAGTGCCAGAATAAGCTTCCAAAGCTCCCTAATTTATTGCTCAAACCTACTATGCTTCGGCTAACGCCGCTGTTCGAGGGGTCGCTATTCTAGTGTCTAAAGAATTCTCCAGGAAGGTATATCAGGTCTGTTGTGACCCACAGGCATATTGGGTTGTAATTAGTACTCTCATTTCAAATAATCACATTCATCTGGCAAGCTTTTATGGCCCATTAGAGGACGATCCTACTATCTTCCAGAGTCTTTATAAGGTATTAAGTTTACTCCCTGGCCTTTTAATCATTGGAGGAGATTTTAATGTTATTCCAGATGTACAGATCGATTCATCTCGTAAAAATAAGAAGCAGAATTAACCTGAAGTCTTTCAGTGGCTGGATAAAACTGTCTCGGACCTGGCATTGGTTGATGCTAGGAGGATTGACCATCCACAGGACTACAACTATACATATTTTTCAAAACAATATAATACAGCTTCTAGAATAGACTTCTTTTTAACTTCATTTCTTCTTCCTCAAAACAATTCTTATATAAACGCCAATCTGTTTTCGGACCATTCAGCACCCAGGTCAATTTTAATGTTTCTGGCAAGCTGGGAGTTAGTCCACATTGGAGCTTTGATAAATGTTTGTTGGTAGACAAAGGATGGGTTCAGATTCTTAAAACGTCTATTATTAGTTTCCTCGAAGTTAACAAAGATTCAGCATCTCCATTCTTTATCTGGGAAGCACTTAAAGCACATATAAGAGGAGAAACTGTATCTTCCAAGGCTTATTGGTTTAATCTAACAAGCAGAGAGATTACGAGCTCCAACTAGAGCTTAATCAAGCACAAAGCGCCGTTCTGTCTTCCCAAAATCCAGAAGTTCTGTTAAGATTAAGAAGGGTACAGGTTAGGCTAAGCGACTATTTTTTATCTCGTGAGATAGTCAATGATCATACAAGTCTGCAGTATTGGTACGAAGAAAGCGAACATGTAGGTACATTTCTGGCCAAGTCTTTAAACAAAATAAAAACCCCAAAAGACTCCATTAAATCTATTTTTGATGAGGGGACGGATACGCTAGTGAGCCATTCGGAAGATATTGAAAGGGTTTTTGTTTCTTACTATTTCAAAATATATGCATGTTCCATTCCATCTAACGTCCAGCAGATTAAGCAGTGTTTAGATTCAATAACTTTGCCCAGTCTACATACATCTGCTCGGGCAAATCTTATATCTCCCATCTCACTCATCAAGGTAAAGGAGGCGATAATGGCCTCACCAAACGGGAAGGCTTGTGGGGAGGACGGCATCCCGGCAGAAGTCTATAAAACCGTTGTAGATCAGATCGCCGGGTGTCTCGTTGTTCTGTTTCATAGTATTCTTCAGGGGGCAGATATACCTGCATCCTTTACAAGAGCCACGGTGATTAATTTTCTGAAAAAAGATAAGCCATCTCAGAAACTGGATTCATATAGTCCGATCAGCTTATCAAATTTTGATTATAAGCTTTTAGCTAAGATATTGGCACAGAGATTTACTTCAGTAGCGCAGGACCTCATTCATGAAGATCAGTGCGGGCTTCTCCTGGGTAGGTTGCTAGCGACAAATACCAACTTCTTAATTCAGGCAATAGACTACTACTCCGATAATGATAAACCAGCAGCTGTTATAATGTTGGATGCTGAGAAAGCTTTCGATTTAGTTCAATGGGAGGTGCTTTTTCAGATCTTAGCAATGTTCAGGCTTCCCAGCCAATTTCTTCAGATTCTGCGCAATCTCTATTCTAAAGCTCAAATAAAAATTCTTATCAATTCACGTATAGTAGGAACTCTTCAAATCCAGTGGGGTACGCGTAAAGGATGCCCTCTTTCCCCTGTGCTCTTTGCGCTGTTCATTGAACCCTTAGCGGCGGCTATGCGTCAAGATGCTTCAATTCTTTCTCATATGACCCAGGCTCCGAAACTGAAACTGTTCGCCGACGACATGATTCTCTATCTGGCAGCAGATTCTTCGAATATTGCTTGGGCTTTTGCCAAAATAATGGCCATTACAGAGTTGGGGGTGTATAGGATTAATCACTCTAAATCAGAAGCCCTACTGTTTAACATCACTGAGAATGTTCTTTCTTTGGAGATAGGGGTACAATATCATCTTCGTCGCCCCATAAGATATCTGGGTGATTATATCTCCCATGATGTTTCAGAGCTTTTTGGTCTAAATTATGTCCCTATGTTTAAAAAAGTTCTATACCTTCTACAAAAATAGCAAGCCTCTCCGTTATCAATTATTGGATGTGTAGCTCTGGTAAAAATGATGATCCTTCCTCTTCTTTTGTTTATTTTTTGTAGCGTCATCATCAAAATCCATCAAATTGTTTTGAAAGAACTCGATGTGCTTGCTACTACGAAAGTTTGTATGGGTCAATAAAAAAACAAGGGCTCAGTTGGAGACTCTATCCCTTGCAGTTGAAGATGGAGGACTGGCTCTTCCAAACTTGAGGAAATATTATGATGCTGCATTTATGGATTGGGTCTCTAAAGCAACCACATTCTCAAACTCTAGCATCTATTTTAATATCATGCTTGTAGAGAATGGTTGCCAGTTAGTTTCTTTTCTCAAGTTTCCACGGCAACTCTAAAGCACTAGATACAAAGGCCCATATTTATACTTTTTTTAGCCCCGCATTTGCGTCATTTTTTGACGCAAAAGCAGCGCAAACTACCAAAATACCATTGTATTTTGTACGTTTGCGCCGACTTTGCATCAAAAAACGACGCAAATGTGGCGTTAAAAAAGTATAAATATGGGCCAAAGTCGCTACCATAATTTATGCTAGGCTTTCTCAATTTTGAGAAAAATATCAAATTCCTGTGTTTTTTCCCAAAATGTCTTTGACCCAGTCAGGGATAATGGGCTTACACCTGATTCCTGCACATTTAACCAATGGTTAAATTCTGGGTTTACCAGCTTTTCTGACTTTTTAGTAGGCAACCAAGTCAAAACCTGAGATCAATGTGAGGTTGGAGCACCTATCTCTGACTTTTTAAAATATTCTTATCTCCAGATTCACAATTTTTTGCTTCCTTATACTTCCCTAGTAGATCGACTCCCCTCTCTCAGGCATTCTATTGGAACCAGAGGGGGTTAGACAATTGGTATTGGATCCTTAGCCCCTTGGAAGCAATGCAAGTGCTTTTCTATTTTTTAACAAAGATCGAAAAGTCCACTGGGTGTAAAATAGAGTTGAAAACGTGAAGGTATTTTCATAGCATATCGCATAAGGCGATTAGGGGGGCTAATTTTAAAAGAATCCCATTTTTCACATAATGGATGATTTATCTCACGCCATCTCAAACTCAAAAAGTATTCCCGACTGGTTCAGGTTCTTGTCTGCACTGTAATGATAGTCCAGGGGACTGGTTGCACATGTGTTTTACCTGTCCCACGCTTATGGATTTTTGGGATAACGTTTTTCAGTGGATTAGCAGGAAGTTACATTATGTACTTGTTCCAGATTCTTTGGGGGCTCTGTTTGGAATTTCGGAACATCCAGAATCAAGGTTGCGAGCAAAACAGTTGTTTTTTATAGTCTCATTGACAAGTGTTATTATAACCATCGTCTGTAGTTACTTAAGTATCATGGAAGTTCTGGATGACGAAGTGTAAAAATATGTTGTGATTTCTGTGTTGCTTTTAAGATTTGCATCTGCTCAATAAAAAAAAGGGAAATAGAATATTTAAACTGTTTTATTCTTCATGTATTAACCTTAGTAAAAGACCTAAGCTTTAGTATTTTTCCACAGTGTAGTGTTTGAGATTTTATGCTAACTTCATCTAAATTCTTTTGTAACAGTTGTGTATTAACTGTCTTATTGAAAAGCTTGCAGTGGAAATCTACTGTCTTGTTCCACTCTGCTCATTCTGTACTTCCTTGTGATAATAATTGAATATTTTAACAATGGGCTTTAGTTTCTGTTAGGAGGTAATGACAGCTGAAATGTCATATTCTGTGCTGTTGTCTACAATGTTAATATTCTGTGGAAACTGCCTACTGGAGAGGAGTGTCAACATGGGCTTATCCTGAAGAAGAGTGAAGAAAGGATAGAAACTGAGGAGAAGTGTAATTCAATTGGCTGCTGACTGCCAGACCGCATAGTCTTGTCCAATAGGAGTCTAGCTAGTAATTTTTGGGACTTTAATTTAGCAAAGTTTCAGATGTTGTCATTCAGTTTGAGTGAGAATCAATTGCAATACAGACCAGACTTGTATATTATTGATTCTAACAGTTTAGAAACCTTAGGCCCAACATCACTGAACTGTTGCCCCTTTCGTGTTCCTGACACTGAATGCTGAAGACCTGATGTTCCTGTGCTCTGCTGACAAAGACTCTACTAACTGCTGTCTTATTTAGGAGAGGCATAACCAATGTGCATTTATTTTGTCTGACTTTTGCAGGTTTCTCCCTTAGAAATCCAACAACTTATTTTTGCTAGTGTCATAGTTAGATGTTTTTCAAATTAACGTTTGCCTTATTTTGATTTTTGCATATGACAAAGCCCAGCCCCACACATGCTTTTCAAATTAGAATTTGGTAGCAAGGATGTCTGACCCAATAATTGAATGAAATGTTTGTTAATTGATTATGACTGATTCAACTGCAACACTAATGAAATCTACTACAAATTCTCAATTATTTCTGTTGTTATTCTGTATAATTCGTCTGGAGTGTTTAATGGTGATTGCTCTTATTGGACCAAGATTATTTAAATGTTTGGACAGCCTGTTTTGTTTCTGTATTGTTATCATGTAGTTTTGTGTATTATTTATGTGACTTTAGCATAGTTAGTATAAGAAAAATAAATGTTTAAACTTTACTAAATTGGTGTGGTGACTCATGGCCACATAGGGTATGGTGAGTATAAAGTACTGACTCCTTATTGAAATTTGCAGTTGTTTATGATTATTGGTTCTTTTTGATTGATGTGATGATCTTATTACTCCTGTCTGAGTCAAAAGATTTGAATTGACTTCTGAGGGTAGTAGATGTCATTGCCCTATTATGTGTCACCTTAGCCTAATTCAGGAGGTCACCCACCCACAGAATTTGGTAGCAGAGGATGGTTCTGTCTCAATAGGAGTGAGATTATCTGGTTTCATGGTTTCCTCTCATCAGGAGAGAGATCATCTGGTTTCTT
This sequence comes from Pleurodeles waltl, assembly GCF_031143425.1. Lineage (NCBI taxonomy): Eukaryota > Metazoa > Chordata > Amphibia > Caudata > Salamandridae > Pleurodeles > Pleurodeles waltl. The sequence continues at coordinate 802,868,913 of NC_090442.1, read as the reverse complement.
CTGGTTTCATGGTTTCGTCTCAAAAGAAGAGGGATCATCCTTTAGTTTGTCTCAATTGGTTTTACCAATGCTTGTTTAGATGAGGTTGGTATGTTCCCAGTGTTGTTTGAGTTTTAAGTATAGATTGCGCTTGCAAAGCTTTGGAAAATCGCTGGTGAATTGTGATGTATGAGTGAAATAGGGAGTTTGCGTACTCCAAAGTAGCTGTGTAGGGAGGTGGCGTACTCTAAAGGGTGAGTGTAGAGGAGTTGTCATACTTCAAGTGAATGTGGTGCTTTTTGCTCAAAAATTGCCCATGTGTTGTTGTTTTAATGGGCCCTGTGAGGTCTAAGACTCCGCAGTATTGTGGAAGTACATAAGACACTTGTTTGGTTGTTGTTGTTTACTTGTCTGCAGGTGAACGAATAGACAAGTAACTGAGCGCTGTCAGCGACACCAATAGTAATATTTTCCCTGCGGCTGTATGGTGTTGGTTGCTATTAGGTGAATCTTCAATGCACATGGAGGATCCGTACTAACTGTGGTGAGGTTTGTGGGTCGAATCGCGTTTGTGAGAAAGCCACAGCCAGATGAGTAGCTGTTTGTGCAAAAGGCCACAGTCTAAATTTCCGTATGCCTTCCAAAGACAAGTTGATTTTTTCTAGTGCTCACAATATTTGCTTTTAGTTGTGTGAATCAAGGTTGAGGAACGAGCCTCAAGGCTTTGTCAGCCATTGTGTGGAGTGAGAGTGACATCATTGGGTCCGCACTGGGATTGGTCGGTGAAAGAGGTCGCACACCAATTGGTGGACAACTGTGAACATCTATTGGTTGAGAGTAGCAAGTGAAAATGATTTTTCAGATTGAAATAGTTTCTGTTTAAAATTGAATTTGTAGTTTTAAGCCCTATTAAAGGTAAAAATGTTTTTTTTCAAAGCATTAAAGAGTGCAATGAGATGAAATGCTTTCATTCCAGTTAGAATAAGAGAAATTGCCCCTCCAGAAGGTACACCGCAGACACAGTAATTGAAGAGAAAGGTCCATCAGCATGTGTTTGATTAAAACAGTGGTGCAAAATAACAGAGAAGGAAGGGTCTTTAGCTTTTCCTGCTTATGCAAGTTTTAATATGAATATTTTAGAAAATTTGAGAAGAGTAATTATGAATTAAAGTCTACTCTGAGACCAGCCAAATTTGAAGCTTTAGCTATTTGGTAGCTAATTGCCAGACAACAAGAAAAACTAAAATTTGAGAGACAAATATGATAAGCTGAGAAAATATTGTTAGAAGCTACATGGGATACTGATCAGATGTTTTAGAGAACAGAAACCTTACAAGGTATTAGAATATGTCCTGCAATTTCACAAGAAAAAGAGGACAGTGTCAGACCAAAGAAAAAGAATCGTAAGGGAACTGAGTCGAAGTCAGCTGAAGCTAGAAAATCACTGATATCATAGCGATTCAGATGATGATGAATTTATAACACAATTATTGAGAAATTGTTCTCCTCCATATGTAGCAGAAGAGGCAAATCAAGGTGCTACTGTTAATCCAGGGGTGCCTTCAGTTGCAGTAACACAGTCAAGTTGAAGTCACAATTAATTTTTCTACTATTGCAGTAGCTCAAAGTCCTGTGATACAGACTGTAGCTCAGCCTGTGATATAGTCTACAGTTCTTGCTGTTAGTTCTGCACCGAGTATTACAGTCCTGGTAGCACCACAGATATTTCAGAAACCAATGATGGTCAAGGTGGAGTCTACACCTAGTTCAATGACTCCTGTTCAAGTTGTCGGTCGAGCCCAGGCAATGCCAATGTATACTCTTGTAACAATATTGCAATCAGTCTCTTCAATACTTAAAGGTCAGAGTGTTGGAATGATTTACTCCAAAATTCAGAATACTTCACTAGGTCCAGAATCATTAACAGTTCCTGTTACAATTGGTCCAGTGTTCAATCGTATGCCCTGGGAAATAAGGAGTGCAGTATGCAGATTTCTAACTTAGTTAATGCTTCAGTGTTTTCACCTTTTAGTTTAAATGCAGAAGCGGAGAAACTCAATGCTACTGCAGGTCCGCTTATAGACATAACTTGCCCTGTGAATTCCAAAAACTTTGGTCTCTCTGAATTTAGTTCTAGTGTTACTTGAGAGAGTGATAGGCAGGCCATGTAATACTCCACAATGCTTGCCTAAAGTGAATAATAATGTTTCCTAGCAAGGCTTAACAGCTTAGCAATTAACAGAGTGGTTGTAGAAAGTAAGTGGTGCACATCCAATTAAAACAGTTGTTGAAGGGGAAGAACACTGAATTTGGCAAGATTATGAAATGATTTAGGGAACACTTGGAATAAATAGAATTAACTCATATATTGAAGATGAGTTATGCTTCATGTGTAAAGATGTCACAAATAGAGCTGGACTGGCACATCAAAAATGATCAGAGCTTGTAGAAAAATATGATGTAGATATTGAGAAATCCAAACCATTAAAGAGGAGTTACAGATTAGAATATGGTTTAAAAGACATTGCGGATATGAGATCTCATTGAATAAAAATGTATATTAGAGTATTAATTCAAATTATTCAAACATGAGGAGCATTAGATAAATGCTAATGCAGATGGGTTAAAAAAATAGAGCAGAAGAAAAAAGAGTCTGCAACTTCGACTCTACTGACACTCAGCAGACTGATAGTCCAGTAAAAATACTACCAATGAGAGAAATTCCTAGATGGAATTAGGTTCATATTCCTTGGAGTAGGAGTGATGTTTTATCATTTACAAATGATTACATCAGATTGAGAGAGAAACCAATGGAAGGGTATCAGCAGCCACACAAGTTTGTGAAACTTGCAAAGTGTTTGTGGGAAGATTTAAATACTCTTTTAGAAATAGTGGTTCCAGCTAGTTTATTGATTAAATGCAAGAGGAGTGTCGACTGATCGACAAGAGAGCCTCCACTAAATCCGGTTACAGGTGAGCCATCTCCTAAAGTGATGAAGAGCTATTACAAAGTGATTTAATTTTTGAAAATGAGAATTTCTCCTAAAGATATTGATTGGTAGAGAATTGATAGGACAGCTCAGGAACCTAAGGAGTCAATACATTCTTATTAAGAAAGGTTGTTGCAGGCATTCAAGCATTACAGTGGTACAGAGACAATTGAGCCCAAAGGCATGATTCATTTTATGTTCAGGTTTGTGCAGAGGTTGAGACCTGAAATCGATAAAATGCTTAAGATTCATATGATTTGCTTGCAAGCAAACTAGATTGATGAAGTATTACAGTTTGCTAAATATTTGCAGTGATCAAATTGACATGAAACAGAAGAGATTGAGAGAAAAGGTGATGGGGATGCAGATTCGAGCAGCACAATAATAAATTCAGGGAATTCCACAACAACACGGAAACATGCAAATGGCTCCGAGTCAGGGACGGGAGAGAGCAAGAGGATGTGGTGATAGTAGAAATGGAAATCGTGTTTATCTGAGTACTAATGTTAATGCAGGTGATGTGCAGATAATGAAGAAAATGTTACCTTCTCAAGCATTTGGGATTCTTGAACACTGGAAGTGATGGTGCAAGAAGGTGTGGTGCAGATAATATAACTGTCCAGAATATGGATAATCAAATGCAGATTCCACAAGTGCAAATTCCCCAACAGCTGCTGCCATGTTTTTCAGGTATCAGAACAGCAAATGCAAATGATGCCACAACAGCAGCACATGCAAATATCTCAAGCTCCAATGGCACAGCAGCACGTAATGGTTTCTCAGAAGAATAAGGGTCAAAGGTTAAGTCAAAATAATCAGCAGTTGATTGCACAATATCCATTACACAGTGGGAATAAATTGAGTGATGAAATTGTGAGTGAGAGTTTGGATGAAGAAGAATATAAGTGGAACAGTCATGGGTCATGAAGTTTCATTCTTGGTTGACACAGGAGCTACACGCTCCACTGTCAGAACTGCAAAAGTTCCCAATGTGCCACTTTCTGGGAGAACAGTACAGATTGTAGGAGTAGCGAATCAGCATCTGACAAATCCAATTACTGAATTGATTCCAGTTGAAATTAGTATTTTGAAGGCATACACAAATTTGTGATCTGTGACTCAAGTCCAGTATGCCTACTGGAAAGAGACTTGTGCAAATTAAGATGTTCAATTACTTGCTCGAATTATGGAATTGCAATACAAAAAATAGTGACGATGAAGAATCATGCATACCAATTGCCTGTGATTCGATTAATGAAGAATTCACATTGATTACTCTTTTACCTGCATTTACTGTACAGGATTTGCAAAGTGACCTACAAGATACAGTTTTTTTTAAAGTGTGATCTTTATGGAAGAGTTATTGGTCTAATTAAAGGAGAAGAACCAGTCAAAGTCACAGTTAAACCTAATGCAGTTTTCCTGAAAACTCCCCAATATCACATGGCACCAGATGTGATTGAAGGAGTTACTCCTGTAATCACAGATTTTGTTGAGGAAGGGGTTTTGAAAGAAGTGCTGAGCAGCCCATGCAATTAACCTATTATGGCTTTGCAGAAGCCTAGTGGGAAGTTTTGCATAGTTCAGGATTTGAGGAAAAAAATGACATAGTGGTCAAATGTTGTCCAGTCGTACCAAATCCAGCAGTGATTTGGTTCAAAATTCCATGTGATGCAGAATGGTTCACAGTAATGGACTTGTAACAAGCATTTTTCTCAGTGCCTCCACATGAAGATAGACAGTTCTCTTTTGTTTTAAATTTTGCAATCGTGTGTATTCATGGTGTAGAATTCCACAAGGATTTTCAGAATCCCTATCAATTTTTAATAAGGTGTTGAAGAAGAATTCGGAAGGATTAGAAATACCTTTCCAATCTATATTGGTCCAGTACATTGATTGATTCGATGGTTGTTGGAGAAGAAGCATGCAGGCAAGATTCTAATGCCTTATTGAGTCATTTGGATGAGAATGGACGGAAAGTGTCACCAGCAAAGTTACAGTACTGTCAAAAAGAGGTGACTTATTTAATAGAGAAAGGTGCAAGGAAAGTTTCCAGGGAAAGGGTTAAAGCTATATTAAAAATGAACCCTCCCTTTACTCAAAGAAATGTCAGGATGTTTTTGGTAATGGTGAGTTTTTGTTGCCAATGGACTCCCAATTTTTCTGTTATTTCCAAGCTGTTGCAAAGCTTGACCCAAAAAGACATTAATGGTCCTGTGCCTTTTGATGAAGCTTGTATAAAAGCTTTTGCTGAGCTGAGAGAGATTCTGTGGAAAGCACCAGCTCTGGGAATGCCTGATTACACAAAACCATTTTCACTGTTTTGTCACGAATAAGATTGTTGTGCTCTTTTTGTACTGACGTAGGTACATGGTGGCATAAATCATCCTGTAGCATATTTTTCAGCTACATTAAATCTAGTTGCTGCTGCTTTACCAGGTTGTTTGAAGCCAGTTCCTGCGGTTTGTGTTAGTGCTGCCAAAGGGAGTGCATTGTGAAGGGACATCCATTAACTATTCTGGTCTCTCATTCAGTTGAGGTCTTGCTTACCAGGACTAAAACTCAAATAGCTGACAAATGCTCGATTGACAAGATATTAATTTTTTATTTTGGGATCTCCTAATACAATCCTGAGATGGAGTGGAGTACTTAACCCCACTACTTGATGACTTACAGATACTGCGGAATTTGAAAATGTAAATGAAGTGGAACATGACTGCCTGGATGTTACTGAACTGTGCACCAAACCCAGCTTTGATATTCAGGATACTCCATTAGAGAAAAATTATTCTTGATTAAGAGACAATGTCAGAACCTTGAGAGATGGTTATGCTGTGTGCTGGTGTACTCCAAGCTTCATGGCCTTAAGGAGTATTTTTTGCCAAAGTGGCTGAATCGGTTGCTCTGACTAGAGCATGCTGTATTTCATCACAGCTCCAAATTACAAGCTTTACAAACAGCCAGTATGAATTTGGTGTGGTGCATGACTTTGGGAAGTTATGGTCCCAGAGAGGTTTTCTGACCTCTTCTGGTTCACCTATTAGGAATGGTGACCAGATTCATGAGTTACTAGAAGCTTTATAATTACCTGAGAAATTCACAGTTGTTAATTGTGCTGCACATCGAAAAGCAAATGATTTTATTACTATGGGTAATACATATGCTGATCAAGTTGCTCTATATTGTGCACTCAATTGTGCCACTTTCAATGAAGAGTGGAAAAATCTAATAGATACTGATGAGTCAATTCAAAGTTTTCTGTTGACAGTGGTTGACACTTGGTAAGACATTAAGAGATTACAAAATGAAGTTCCAGAATATGAAAAAAGAATCTGGATAAACTTGGGTTGTAAACAAAGAGAAATTGATGAAATTTGGGTTTCAAATGAAGGGAAGGTGGTCTTTCCAAACTGTCAACTGATGCAAATGGCTAGATACCATCATGGTCAAACTCACATTGGCAGAGATACAATGATTCGAAAAAATTTCAGCAATCCTGGTTCAATCCAAAATTTAGATAGGTTGCAGGAGCAATTTGTCACAGATGTATTCCATGTCAGCAAATGAACATGGGAAAAATACCTGTTGTCAATTTGAGCCACATTGGAAGATCCGGTGGTCCACTTACCAGAAAGAAGATGGATTTCATTAAGATGCCTGTGTGTGGTGGTTTGAAATATGTTTTTGTGATTGTTTGTATATTTAGTCATTGGATTGAAGCCTACCCTACATCTAGAAATGATCGCCTCACAGTAGTAAAACTGTTACTTAGGAAGCTAATAACAAGATTTGGGTTACCAGCCTCTTTAGAGTCAGATTGCGGAAGTAACTTCAATATTGAAGTGATAAAAATGCTATGTTTAGCTTTAAACATTGAGCCTAAGCTGCATTGTAGTTACGTTACCTTCCTGAAGCTTCTTGATTAGTAGAACAAATGAATGGTACTCTGAAACCTTGATTGGAAAAAAGGTGTGCATCTACTAATCTGAAATGGTCTGATGCTTTACTTCTGGTTCTGATGAACATGTGAAGTACACTGAACAGAAAGATTGGTCTCGTTACATATGAGAGCTATGCGATTGCCAGCTGTTCCTGCAAATGCACTTGTGAGCATCACAGATGACTTGGTGCTGGATTACTTTAAGGGTCTAGCTGATGTGGTTTGCTCTTTGTCTCACCAGGTGGAAGAAACAGCCGTGCCACCATCCCAAGACTAGTGTCATGGTCTTCAGGCTGATGATTTGGTGGTTATCAAGAAGCACATGCTGAAAAAAAGGAGGTGGATGTAGCAGGAAAATCTGAGAAGGAGGACTCTCCCAGAAGCAGAAGGTTGGGAAAAAGAAATAAAGCAAATATAATTTCCTGAAGTAGCTGAAAGTGGAATTGGGTTGAATCAAAGTCATGCAGATTTTACTCCTCCTGAAGTGGCTAATGGTGCAGGTGAAACAAGTCAAAGTTGGGGAAGAAATTGTTGGATTTCTGCTTGACCAAGACGAATCATAAGTCCAGTTGTATAATCACTGTGTAGAAAGACTGTGAAAGGAGATAAATGGCCTTTCTGATGTGTTACTGATCATGAACGAGGGAGCAGAAACAGCAAAAGAAACATATCCAAGTGAAGGATAAACGAGTGCAAGTTGAAAATCTAAAAGGAAAAGAATTGTAAGTCGAAGATACACAGGACCTGAAAGGGTGTACCTTGCAGCTGATGAGTGGGAACAAGAGTGTATGTCCTTTTGTTTTGATCCTGAAAATCCAGTTAATCATTTTGCAACTTGAAATCACACTTGAACTGAGTTTTGAAATCACATGGTCAATTGACCGAGAGTGACATTAGAGACATACACTGGAAGTGATAGTCACTGATCAGCAGATTTGTGTTCTACTTAACAGACATTTGAAACCAATTATGAAAAAGCTGCTAAACTGATTTTTGATGAGTTCTGGAGAGCCTGCACAGAGCAGGCGTTAAAAGGAGGCACATCATTATTCTTAAGGGGCCCCTATGTACCTTGCAGGATTAGCGCCAACATTGTTTACGTGAATCCTGCAATGTACTAAAATAGTGTAAAAAATGTTGACGCTATTGTCCCTAACCTGCACCATGGTGCATATGTTTAGTACGGCGCACACATGGTGGTGTTAGGGAGGTGGTGATGGGTGCAAGAAAATTGGCGCTGCATATAATGCAGTGCCACTTTTCTTAAATTTGAGCCTAGGCTTGTGGGAACAAGCATTTCTATTTATATGTGGGACTTTATGCTAAATGGACAAGATCCTGAAATTCCAGGTGTGTATTATATTTTTGGCAAAAATGCTTATTATCGTATCCCTAGGGGATGGAATGTGACTTGTTATTTGGGAGTGTTTCTCCCTAAAATATATCAGATTGAAAACATAAATGATACTCATGACAAATCAATACCAAGATCAAAAAGGGAAATCTATTCAGAAATAGTTGGGGCTATGGTTGGAACAACTAATCCTTCTATAGGAGTTGTTCTGAATGGCATGAAGATTAGGAAATTGTCAACCATTATGGACAAAATGTTAACAGATTTTTCTGGAGGAATACTTATGGATACAGAAATGGCTGTGGTCCTCTCGATGGTTCTTCCAAACCGTCTTGCGTTAGACATTCTTTTAGCAAAGGTAGGTGAAGACTGTCAGATGCTTAAGGCGTAACATTGTTGCACTTTCATCCCAGACAATAATAAAGAAATTAGAAGCTTCATTAAAAATTTGACAAATTTTAATTCTGACTTAATGGACCTGAAACAACCAAGTGTGTGGGAAAAAATAGGTAAAAGTTTTACTAAAGTGGGAACTTTTCTGTGTAATCTTGGTCAGGGTTTTGTGGGAACAATACTGAAACCATCATTAATAGTGGTTGAATGTCTTGTCTATATAATCTGATTTTATGAGCTGTACAAAATTGCAAAAGGCAAAAAATAAACAGAGGAAGGAAGAAATAGAAATTTAAATAAGGGAAAGCAGATACTTTCTTGATTTGAGACATTTTGAACATTTGAGAAAACCTAATTGTAGATATACTAAGCAAAGTAAGGCCCTCATTACGACTTCAGCAGTCTTACAAAAAGACCGCCGAAGACGCGGGCGCCACTATACCGCCTGGCAGTATCTGTGGCACCCGTTTATGACTTTTCTGCGTTTCCGTCCGCTGGCCCAGCGGAAAAGTCACATCAACATTGCAGCCGGCTCATAATTGAGACGGCGTCAATGTTGATGTGCAGCGAGTGCAGCATAAATTCGGGCAGTGAATGTGCAATGGGCTGTGCCTGGGGGCCCCTGCACTGTCTATGCCAAGTGCATGGGCAGTGCAGGTGCCCCCAGGGGCACCCTGAGTCCCCCTCACTGCCAGCCTTTTCATGGTGGTGTTTACCGCCATGGACAAGCTGGCATTTGGGGACTCAATATCCCCAGGAAAGCGCTTCTTGCACCACTGCCCTGGGGATTATGACTGCCCGGCGGAAGCCTGGCGGTCAAGTGGAGGGGCCGGCGGTATGGGCTTGACTAATGTGCCACGGTCATTATACACTGCTGGTACACCGCCAGCCTGTTGGCGGTGTTACCGCCAGTGTATCGGTGGCCGCCAGGGCCGTAATGAGGCCCTAAGTTTTGAATTGCCTCATTAATGAAGGGTTCTTTTCTGATGGCACATAATGCCATCAGAGGAGGGATTGTTAGAGAGCATATATTATTAATACAAATATAACTAGGCTAATTTTATAATTAATGTGTACTAAAAGAGCTTAATTAGGGAAACCTATTTAGTGTCACAGAGCTTAATTAGTGTCAACATGGGCCTAACCTGAAGAAGAGTGAAGAAAAGATACAAACTGAGGGGAAGTGTAATTCTATTGGTTGCTCACTGTCACACCACAGAGTCTTGTCCAATAGGAGCCCATTTAGTGATTTTTGGGGCTTTAATCTAGTACATTTTCTGATGATGTAGTTCCGTTTTCATGAGAATTAATTGCAGTAAAGATCAGACCTATATGCTCATGATTCTAACAGTTCAAATACCTTATGCCCACCATTACTAAACTGTTGCCCCTTTTATGTTCCGGATGCTGTTCGCTGAAAACCTGATGTTCCTGTGCTCTGCTGACAAAGACTCTGCTTACTGCTATCTCATTTAGGAGAGGTATAACGAATGTGCATTTGTTTTGTTTCCCTTTTGCAGGGTTTTCCCTAAGAAATCTAACCAGTTATTTTTGCTTGCACCATAGTTAGATGTTTTCCAAATTAATGTTTGCCTTATTTTGATTTTACATGTGACAAAGCCCAGCCCCACACATGCTTTTCAAATTAGAATTTGGTAGCAAGGATGTCTGACCCAATATTTGAATTGAATGTTTATTTATTGATTATGACTGATTCAACTGCACAACTAATGAACTCTATTACTATTTCTCAAATAATTCTGTTGTTGTTCTGTATAATCCTTTTGGAGTATTTAATGGTGATTGCTCTTATTGGACTACGGGGCTTATTATGACTTCAGCGGACAGAAAAGCCCGTCTGCCGAAGTCCTGATGGGTAGATTACCACTAGTGTAGCAATGTCCCCGCCGGGCCCATTACAAGTTTCCGTCTGCTGGCCCTGCTGGAAAAGGCCTACAATATTGTCTTTGGCTTATAATAGAGCTGGCGGCAAAGCTGTAGTGCGTAGGATGCAGCAGCACCCCTTGCAATGTTCACGGTCTGCAAAGCAGACAGTGAACGTTGCGACGGGGATGGCCAGAGGGGACCCCTGCAGTGCCCAAGTGCATGGGCAGTGCAAGCTCCCCTGGGGCACCCTACACCCCATCTCCACCTGCCTTTTCATGGCCAGGTTACCAACATGAGACTGCTAGCGGAGAAGGGTGTTGTAGCCCCCAGGCAGGTTCTGCTTGCAGCGCTGCCCTGGCGTATTAGGACCACCAGGACCGCCAGACCGTCATAATATAGCGCTCGTATCACTGCATTGGAGGCGGTCAGCCCGCCACCGCGACCCTGGAAGTCATCAGACCACCAGGGTTGTAATGAAGCCCTAAGATTCTTTAAACGCTTTGGACAGCCTGTGTTGTTTCTGTTATCATCTGGATTTGCGTATTGTTTGTGTGACTTTAGCGTTGTTAATATAAGGGAAATAAATGTTTAAACTTTACTAAATTGATGTGGTGATTGATGGCCCCATAGGTCATGGTGAGTTTAAAGTACTGACTCTTTATTGCAATTTGTTGTTGTTTATGATTCGTGTTAGACTTTTCATCCTTGGCGTGGTCTCCCTTAACTTTTTGCCTCTGTTCCACAGGTTGTTGATGTGTGCTGGACTCTGATTTTGCTGTTTTGGTTACTCTGGGCACTTTACCACTGCTAACCAGTGCTAAAGTGCAAGTGCTGCTTTACAAAATGTGCATGTGATTGGTTTATCCATGATTGGCATATTTTATTTACTAGTAAGTCCCTATTAAAGTGCACTAGAGGTGCCAGGGCCTGTGAATCAAATGCTACTAGTGGGTCTGCAGCACTGGTTGTGCTACCCACATAAGTAGCTCTGTAATCATGACTCAGACCTGCCATTGCAGTGACTGTGTGTGCAGTTTTACCTGTAAATTCGACTTGGCAAGTGTACCCACTTGCCAGGCCTAAACCTTCCCTTTTCTTACATGTCAGACACCCCTAAGGTAGGCACTAGGTAGCCCCAAGGGCAGGGTGCAGTGTATGGTTAAAGTAGGACATATAGGTGGTCATCGGTCACCGCCAAATGGCCGCTCCGCGGTCAGGAGACCGCGGATGCCATTCTGGCTTTCCCGCTGGGCCGGCGGGCGACCGCCAAAAGGCCGCCCGCCGGCCCAGCGGGAAAGCCCCTGCAACATAGAAGCCGGCTCCGAATGGAGCCGGAGGTGTTGCAGGGGTGCGACGGGTGCATTAGCACCTGTCGCGATTTTCACTGTCTGCAAAGCAGACAGTGAAAATCTTCATGGGGCCCTGTTAGGGGGCCCCTGCACTGCCCATGCCAGTGGCATGGGCAGTGCAGGGGCCCCCAGGGGCCCCACGACACCCGTTCCCGCCATCTTGGTTCTGGCGGTGCAAACCACCAGAAACAGGCTGGCGGGAAGGGGGTCGGAATCCCCATGGCGGTGCTGCAAGCAGCGCCGCCATGGAGGATCCCCTGGGCCAGGGGAAAACCGGCGGGAAACCGCTGGTTCCCCTTTTCTGACCGCGGCTTTACCGCCGCGGTCAGAATGGCCCTGGAAGCACGGCCAGCCTGTTGGCGGTGCTTCCGTGGTCCCCGGCCCTGGCGGTCATGGACCGCCAGGGTAGGAATGACCCCCATAGTAATGTGTTTTATATGTCCTGACAGTAAAATATTGCTAAATTCGTTTTTCACTGTTGCAAGACCTGTCCCTCTCATAGGTTAACATGGGGGCTACCTTTAAATCTGATTAAAGTGTAGATTCCCTTTGGGAGCAGATGGACATGTGGAGTTTGGGGTCTCTGAGCTCGCAATTTAAAAATACATCTTTTAGTAAAGTTGATTTTAAGATTGTGGGTTTGAAAATGCCACTTTTAGAAAGTGAGCGTTTTCTTGCTTATACCCTTTCTGTGACTCTGCCTGTTTGTGGATTCCCAGTCTGGGTCAGTTTGACAGTTGGGCTGTTCACACCTCACACTAGACAGTGACACAAAGGGAGCTGGGGTGTAGCCTGCATATCCTGATGAGCCATCTGTGCTAGGAGGGAGGGGAGGAGTGGTCACTCGCACCTGAAAGGGCTGTGCCTGCCCTCACACAATGCAGTCTCCAATCCCCTGGTGAGTGTCTGGGGCCTGGCCTGGGCAAGGCAGGATTTCACATTCCAAAGAGACTTTACTTTGAAGTAGGCCTACTTCAAAGGAGAAACTGGGTATAAGAAGGGCACCCAAAACCACAGACCTTTGAACACTTCTGGAAACAAGAGGAACCTCTGCCTGGAGAAGAGCTGAAGAGCTGAGGAGGAGTGCTGCCCTGCCTGTGACTGTGCTTTGTGGAGCTATCCTGCAGTTGCTGCTTCTGCCAGAGTAAGAGGCCAAAGACTGGACTTTGTGTGCCTTCCATCTTGTGAAGAAATCTCCAAGGGCTTGAGTTAGAGCTTACCTCCTGTTGTTTGAAGTCTCAGGGACAGCAAAGACTTCTTTCTGCCAGCACCTGGAGTCTCTGGAGAGACTCCTGCTTTGACAAGTGGTGCCTCATCTTCCCCAGGGCCGTTGAAAGGAAAGCTGGTGGAAATCCAAGGAAATCGACTTTGGACGACTTCGGACCAACGCTGTTGCTTAATCCGGTGACGCCACCTGCCCGACACCGCTGCAGCCCCGCTGAAGTCTGCAACTCCATGGAAGTCGCCGCACCACGTCGTGACCGACGCCGCTCGAAGTGCCCGGATTCAACGTTTCGCACTGACGCCGCGATCCCTGACTTTGCGCATCGACTTGATTTAACTCTTCACCAGAGGTACTGTACTTGGGGGTCTACGCGACTCAGTGTCCGGCGCCGCTGGTGTCGACTTGTTGGGAACGACTCTGTCACGACGCCGTGTTAACACCTCATCGAAGCATTTTGTATTTCTAAGCGCTATTTTTGAGTTTAATCCTTAAAAATTCATAACTTGACTTGTGTATGTTGGATTTTTGTCGTTTTGGTCTTGTTTTGTTTAGATAAATATTTCCTATTTTTCTAAACTGGCGCTGTTCCATTTTGTAGTGTTTTTATTAAGTTACTGTGTGTGTTGGTACAAATACTTTACACCTAGCACTCTGAAGTTAAGCCTACTGCTCTGCCAAGCTACCAATGGGGTAAGCAGGGCTTAGCTGAGGGTGATTCTCTTTTACCCTGACTAGAGTGAGGGTCCTTGCTTGAACAGGGGTTAACCTGACTGTCAACCAAAGACCCAATTTCTAACAATTCTTGGTTCTTTTTGTTTGATTTGATGATCTTATTACTCCTGTCTGAGTCAAAAGACTTGAGTTGACCACTGAGGGTAGTAGATGTCACTGCCCTATTGCGTGTCACCTTAGCCTAGTTTAGGAGATCACACATCTACAAGGTCGAAGAAGGGATGAACCCAAGGCTTTATTGATCAAAGAGCCCTTTCTGTGTTTTCCAGACAAGGTTCTTTTGAGGCCATCTCCTATTTTTTCCCAAAATGCCCTTTTCTTTTTACTGTTCTCACAACCTTGTTCTTTTTTCGTGAAGCAGTTTTGGAAGAACAGAAAATATTACATCCGTTAGATGTTTCTAGAACATCATCAATATACTTGAAGGCAACTGCTTCGATTTTTAGTTTGTCACTTTTCATATAGCTTGATGAGGCAACTGCTCCTCCTCCTCGAAACTGAGTAAATGGATTTATTTCACTATACCAAGTCTATCTTGTCACATTCCTTAGTTTCCCACTTGCCTATAATTTACGGAGTGTGGTATGGCCTGCAGTTTACTTGTAAGATACAGGAAGTTATGTGGCTTGGTGTTCCTTTTCTTTTTCAGTCATATGGGCTGGGATTCACTTTAGCACTAGTAAATTTCAAGTATTTTGCCTAATAGTAAATCTCACTAGAATAGGCAAACACTGACTGTGATAAATGCATGACTGCATTATGTAAGGTATGTGATGAGGAAGACTTGGGCTTGTAGTCATGAAAAGTACAAGTAAGTAACTAGGTCGTTCCAGGATAGTAGCTCCACTTCAGAGACATAAAAAGCATTAACCCTTATGAAAAGGGGATGTCCTAATGCAGGAACAATCGGAGGTGTTGAAGAAATTTGAATGGTTTGTGGGTAAGGCAATTAAAGCCCCTGTAATACAGCAGCTGGAGGAACACCCTGAAAACTACGGGCCAGATGTATGAATCTGGCCCATTGCGATTCGGTAATTGCGATTTTTAAGAAATCGCAATTACCGACTCGCAAAGGGCCATGTATCACATTTGCGATTCGGTAATTGCGATTTCTTAAAAATCGCAAATGCAATTACCGAATCGCAAATTGCGATACTGGCCCCATTCGCAGCTAAGGGCCTGTTGGCCCATAGCTGCGAATTTTTTGCATTTCGCAAATTGCGATTTCTGAAACAGAAATCGCAATTTGGGAAAAGCAAAGGGCCAGGGTGCTAGGGGCCTAAGGCTCCCTCTCCTGCACCCCATTTTTTTTTTTTTGCACACATAAAGTACACACATGCCAAAAGGTCATGTGTGCTTTACATATCTAATTTAAAAATGCAGTTGTACTGCATTTTTTAATTTTGCACCAGGTTACCACCTGGTTGCAGGTCATGGTATTTTGCAAGTGCAAAATACCATTCTGCGAAAAATCGCAATTTGTGATTTTTTGCAGAATTGCTTTGCGACCTGGATTTTGCGAATTGCAAATTGCGATTCGCAAAATCCAGGTCGCATCGCAGAAAATCGCAATTTTTGCGATTTTCATTTTTTGGTCTGCGAATGCAGTTGATGCATTGCAGACCCCGATTTTGCACTCGCAAACGGCCGATTTCGCTGTTTGAGAGTGCAAAATCAGATGATACATCTGGCCCTACATGCTTATTAAAAACTAGACATTTTACGGTGTGTGTTGTTTTTATGAGCCATGAGGTGTATACAATTAATTATTTTTATATATTTGCAACCCTAAATAAATCACTTGATGATGGGACTTTGACAAGAAAGAGAAACAAACAGAATCATGAACGTCATGCCTATTTTTCAGTTTTTAATGGTAACGTTGTAAGTGTTAACCACAGTAGTTCCTAAAAGTAAACTATTTTATTTGGAAATATCTAAAGGATTAGACTTCTATCAGAAGATTCCCAAAAGGGCATATACAAGTACTAAGTGCATTTGTAAAATGTACCTAAAATGTATCTGGTTCGCTGATGTTGCAAGTTATGTTGAATTGACCATTTAATCATGTTGCAGTAATTATGGACCATTTCAGCATGTACAGTACGACCTTTAGTCAGACTATTTAAAGTTGTTTTCAGTTTTCTGACATGTAATACATTAGGGCTCAGTTATACATCTTTATTTGCATTGCCTGACTTTTCAGTTTTCTGCTGACTTCCTTAAAAGCCTGATCAATTAGGTGATCTATTTTAATTTTATTTATCTACTTACGGTATTTTTGTGCCATGAATACAGTCACATGAGCAGCAGAGCGGTTCACCCATAATGAAAGAAAAACATAACAGGATGATAACAAAATCACGGAAATGGAAGAGAGAGTACAACACATCCAACATTCTTTTCTAGTCCAACATTCTTAATTCTGAGGACAACTTCCAATGCCCGGCTGAAATTTTGTTTGTGCACGATCGTGAAACAAAAACTAGTGGCATCTCCAGTTTAATGACGTTTCTTGTTATGCTTTGATAGCATTCTACGTTTTGAGAGTAAAAATATATGTAATGCCATGAGGTCTTAAAATGGTGCAAGAATGCCAGCCATTTTCTGCCTCTTCTTTTTGATCACAGCTGTCCTATCAATTTTTAATGCATGTTTTAATTCCAGCAGTGTGTAGAGTGCTAAAATGCTGCCAACAAGGTATCTTCACAGCACTTATCACAAATATTATGTCGTAGTTTGGACTCTTGCTCTAAGCAAGACTGCTAGTTTAAGGATGACAGTACTTTTGTTTGTAGGCGACTATACCTATCCTACAACAAGTCGCAACTGTCGTCCCAACCTTACCGGCTCACTAGCAGCACCTTACCAAAAAAACAATAGTAAAAGGTGATATGTGGCAGCCTTTACGCATGGACTCGAGAGTAAGAAATATCAGGAAGTGTCGTGGTGAAACGGAGACTACCCCTTTCTCACAGATACATTATGCCTCATCCAAACACAGGCAATAACAAAGATGCAGTAAAGTTTCAATAGTTTTTCTTTAACACAACTGCATTTTGCGATATGTTGCATGGGCTGCAATGATTAGGATAATAATGAACAGTGCAAGAAACAGAATTGTGAAGACAAGAGTCATTATTACAAAGACCCCCACCATCTTGCAATAGCATGTGAAGACATAAGAGGAGTAATATGCCTTAATACCCTAATATGATAAGCCTAACCTCCTACCTAAAGGAGAGCCGGGTTTGTTAAACCTAATCTGCCAATGCCATGTCCATGAGAGGAGCCCCCAACCCTTGTTACCTTGGAATGAGGTCTCTATCTCAGACTCCTCAGGGACACGAAGACTGGGTCAGCGTCAAGACGACATGCAGCATCGATATCAGCGATGGTGACGATGCCCTCTGGTCGGAATCCCTCTGATTATCTGTCTAAAGTGTGATGTATTTATACAGATCTACCAGGACCCCTGACGTAGGTGTGTTCCCAAACAATAGATAACAGACATGCTTGGGACAGGAATTATTATAAACAAATCCCTCGAAAGTATAGAGAGGGAAAATCCCTAAGTGTGAACACCTACTGTTTGTTTGTCTTTGTCACTTGATCTTGACGCCTTAGCGCGGTGGCACTGATAATGCAAAGTATAACAAGTGGCCTAACAATAAACAAGGCAGCCATCTTAGATGAATTAAATAATTAAGGGGCAGATGTACCAAACTTTTTGCACGTCGCAAACAGCAAATTTTGCTGTTCGCGACGTGCATAAAGCACATCGCGATGCCCAATCCCTGGGACTGCGATTCACAATTAGGAAGGGGTGTTCTCCTTCCTAATTGCGAGTCGCAGCGCAATGCTGTATTGCTTTGTGACCGCGAACACGTTCACAAAGCAATCGCAGTTACCACCAGTGTCACACTGGTGGTAACCCATTTGCAAAAGGGAAGGGGTCCCAATGGGACCCCTTCCCCTTTGTGAATGGCATGGAAAACATTTTGTCAGAGCAGGCAGTGGTCCTGTGGACCACTGCCTGCTCTGAAAAAATGAAATGAAAACGTTTCATTTTTTCGTTTTCTAATGCATCTTGTTTTCCTTTAAGGAAAACGGTCTGCGTTACAAAAAAATAAAAAACTGCTTTATTGAAAAGCAGTCACAGACATGGTGGTCTGCTGTCTCCAGCAGGCCACCATTCCTGTGAGTGCCACCACTCGCAAGGGGGTCGCAAATTGTGACACACCTCATTAATATTAATGAGATGGGCCTTTGTGGCCCTCTTGCGAGTCATAGATGGTGTCGGGGCCACCATCCTACATTCTGGATTGCGACTCGCAAATTGTGAGTCAGTCTGACTCGCAATTTGCAAATCGCAATCCAGAATTTTGCTGCATCTGGCCCTAAATGGGCTAAGAGAGAGCAAGCTAAGTAGGTTAGAAGTCACGTGGTGATGGGGGCACAAGTCTGCAAGCCAAAGTCTAAGCCAACTCCTGTTATACCATTAAAACAAAGTAGGATTCACTACACCCTCCCCATTGCCGTAACAGGTATGACAAAGGTACAGGAACCCAAACGCTAAAATTGTTCTGAACTTGAAAGCTAAAAGCGTCAAAACTAGCAAAAAAACTCTTTAAAATGTGTTAAAAAAAGAATAAAAACAGATCAGTTAAAATACATATAGAGATGTTAATTTCAACCATGACAAGCACAGCGTGCCAAAGCAAAGTCAATTTAAATGCATAATTTTAAATCGGGAAATCGCAAGCCAATTAATCAAATTATTTGCTGTAAGTGTGATCTCGAAGAGTGTCCTCGAAGTCACCAACCATGGACCTCAAAAATGAGTCCGCATCATCTGATGTTAAGTCGAGTGCTGGGCGGACAAACGGATCAACAGAGCAGTAGTGAGCAGTAGTGTCTAGTGTAAAGTCATCTGCTGCAGTGCCGTCGTCCATCGTAGACCTGAAAACGGAAGGCTCATAGGTGGCCTCGCGGAGCAACCTCAGTCTCAAGGGGCATGACCGTGTATGAACCCTCATCGGGCACATCAGCAGTTCGTGGTCCACAGGAGATGTCGGTACAACAGCAAGACAGACCATAGGCAGATGATCAAAGAGGCACCACATGCAGCGGAAAACTGGTTGTACGCACCAGAGAAGAGGCCGAAATGACACGACCAATCATGCTCCAATTCCACCAGTAAGGGTTCACAGAAGAACTGAACCATGCGTTCACGGCACACGGGAGTTGGTGGGAGCGGCTCCATTGCTCTGTGTAGCTGGAAATAAACAACCACTGTGAATGAGAAGAAATAGCAGTAGTAGTCCACCAATCAAAGCCAAAATAATTGGAAAGCCACCAAACACACTTGAAAAGAGCAAATGGATGGCCAACGGGATGACTCCGAAGACAGTCTGGAAGATGGACACGAAACCAGACCCGACAGCCTTAAAGAAGTGGACAATCCCAGTAGTGCTTGAAGCATTACATATTCTAGATACCAGTTCTCCAAAGTGCTTAGGGAAGTTGGTATTTAATAGGGATTGTATCTCGGCTGATGATCTCGCAATCTGGAGAGCATACGTCTCTCCGGCGGATGTCAAGGCGACCTGTTTTTGAAGCAATAGCGCCTTTAGCCTGCTCAGTTTGTCATAGTTCACATTAATAGTATCTATGTGGGGCCACAGTCACATACTTTTATCTCTCGTGTGGGGGGAATAACACATGTCCACAACACGTAACGCCTTCGAGACCGAGATTGCGTAGGCAATTCCTGGCGGCATGCCACAACTTTGATCGTTCAGTACCACATAACTTCCATTGGAAAGTACATGAAATACTGGGGGAATCAAAGGGACGGGAGTACCCTTCAGAAAACAGGCCAAGTTTGCGACCCCAACACTGAATGACTAACAGTAGTTTCACATTCGCTTCCGCTAAGAAAGACCTCTGTTTCGCCGTTCAGACATTTATAATCAAAGGGCAGCTCCCACTCACCTTAATATAGCTATCGCCTAGTTGCTCGTACCTTCCCAATGCAAGATGTTTCAGGCAGCTTGAGAAATGAAAGGTCGAAATGGGTAAATTAATTATGCCATGTAAGAGCCAAGTAGTTGAAGGACTCTCTACTACCGTGAAGGGCAACTTATCTAACTTTTCTACGTGAAGCATGGTGAAACTAGCTTCTCTTTTAGCCATTGTCTGTTGTTCCCCGGAAAAGTTAAAAGCAGTGAATAATTAACTCCCGTTAATATATTTCCATGAAATGCGTCCATTTTTCAGTGTCTGTAATGTCCAACCCAGCTGCATGATGGAACGTAGCTGTGTCTGCCCATGATATAACCGGGGCACGTCTGTCTGAGTGATATCAATAGCAGACGACACTATTTTTGATAGTGAATAAATCCTGTTGGACAGAGTGTTCATGCCATTGTCGACAACTGCTAACTCCTTCTCTAAGTTTTCCTTATCCAATTGCCTTAAACGCGCAGCAGACTCAATCTGTGAAAGTTTCCAGATTTCATTATTGTTAGACCTGACATGCCTTAGGGTGGTCACCCCTAACTTTTTGCCTGCCTCCCTCCACTTTTTGGACTCTGTTTTTGCTGGCTTTTAGACTCTGCGCACTTTACCACTGCTAACCAGTGCTAAAGTGCATATGCTCTCTCCCTTTAAACATGGTAACTTTGGATCATACCCAATTGGACTATTTAATATACTTATAAGTCCCTAGTAATGTGCACTGTATGTGCCTAAGGCCTGTAGATTAAATGCTACTAGTGGGCCTGCAGCACTGGTTGTGCCACCCACTCAAGTAGCCCCTTTCCCTTGTCCCAGGCCTGCCATGGCAAGGCCTGAGTGTGCAGTTTCACTGCCACTTCGACTTGGCATTTAAAAGTACTTGCCAAGCCTAAAGCTCCCCTTTTTCTACTCATAGGTCAGCCCTAATGTGTGCCCTAGGTAACCCCTAGAGCAGGGTGCTGTGTGGGTAAAAGGTAGGACATGTACCGGTGTAGTTTACATGTCCTGGTAGTGTAAAACTCCTAAATTCGTTTTTACACTACTGGAAGGCCTGCTCCCTTCATAGGCTAACATTGGGGCTGCCCTCATACATTGTTGAAGTGGCAGCTGCTGATCTGAAGGGAGTTGGAAGGTCATATTTAGTATGGCCAGAATGGTCATACAACATCCTGCTGACTGGCGAAGTTGGATTTAATATTACTATTTTAGAAATGCCACTTTTAGAAAGTGAGCATTTCTCTGCACTTAAATCTTTCTGTGCCTTACAATCCATGTCTGGCTAGGTTTAGTTGACAGCTCCTTGTGCATTCACTCAGACACACCCAAAACACAGGGTACTCAGCCTCACTTGCATACATCTGCATTTTGAATGGGTCTTCCTGGGCTGGGAGGGTGGAGGGCCTGCTCTGACACAAAGGAGTGCCACACCCCCTACTGGGACCCTGGCAGACAGGATTGACCTGAAAGGGGACCTGGTGCACTTCTAAGCCACTCTTTGAAGTCTCCCCCACTTCAAAGGCACATTTGGGTATAAAACAGGGCCTCTGCCCTACCACCTCAGACACTTGCTGGAGAAGAAACCTGAACCAGAACCTGCATCCTGCCAAGAAGAACTGCCTGGCTGCTCAAAGGACTCACCTGTCTGCTTTCTACAAAGGACTGCTGCCTTGCTGTTGGCCTGCTGCCTTGCTGAACTCTTGTCTGGCTGCAAAAGTGCTCTCCAAGGGCTTGGATAGAGCTTGCCTCCTGTTCCCTGAAGTCTCAGGACCAAAAAGACTTCTCTTTTTCATTTAGACTCCTCGTGCACCGAAAAATTCGACGCACAGCTTGGTCCACGGTGAGAAAATCGCAGCACGCCGATCCAGAAAGACGGCGCTCGACGCAACGCCTACAGGCGAGACAGTCTGAATCCAGCAGTAATGGTGGCAGCATACAGACAGGACCTGCTGGAGAAAAGAAGGTTTGTAGACCCAAAAATGTGGTGCCCAATTTTGTGGTGGGAGATGACATGGATAAATGGTTAGCTGCTTATGAAGTTGCACTAAGGGCTCATGAGGTTCCTGAGGGGCAATGGGGTACAGCTATGTGGGGTTATGTGCCGCCATTGGGGAGGGACACACTTCTCACATTGGATAAACCAGATCAAAACACATACCCAGTTCAGAAAGCCATTTTACTTGCCAAGTTTGGGCTGACCCCTGAGGGATACCGTCAGAGGTTCAGGGACAGCACCAAACAAACCACACAAACATGGGTAGATTTCTTTGACTTTTCCAGTAAGGCACTGAATGGATGGGTGCGGGGCAACAAAGTAGATGATTATAAAGGGTTATATGACTTGATTCTGAGAGAGCATATGCTCAATACTACTTTTACAGAGTTGTGCCAGCACTTGGTAGAGTGTAAGCTGACTGATCCTAAGAAGCTTGCTGAGGAGGCAGACCTCTGGGTTAGCAGCAGAGTGTCCAAAAAGGTACCTGGGGGGGACACCCACAAAGGTGGTCAGGGTTCCCAACAGAAGAAAGAGGGGGGAGATAAACTTACAGATAAGGAACTCTCAAAAGGCCCCCAAAAGAATTCCCAGGGAGGGGGTGGCAACCATTCCTTTTCCAGATTTGGGAAAAAGCCAGGGACGCATGATAAATCAGGGAGATCCAA
Organism: Pleurodeles waltl; assembly: GCF_031143425.1. NCBI lineage: Eukaryota > Metazoa > Chordata > Amphibia > Caudata > Salamandridae > Pleurodeles > Pleurodeles waltl. Next base: position 802,846,385 of record NC_090442.1, on the reverse strand, counting down.
CCCCAAATGTTTAGAGTGCTACCAGTATGGTCACTATAAAGGCGACCCCCAGTGCTCCAAGAGGGCACCGTCCACTACTGGACAGACACCTGGGTTGACTAGTGTAGCGTTTGGGGGGGAGATGGACCCGGATAGCTTTGGGGAGTAGGCAGAGGTTTCCCTAGTGTCCCTGGGAGAAAGAGAAATGGTGCCCAAAGCACACATGCCCCAAAATACTTCCAAGTACAGGCAGTGAGTCACCAGTGAGGGGCAAAAGGTGGAGGCTCTGCGTGACACAGGAGCCAGTATGACTGCTATCAAGAGTCAGCTGGTGTCATCAGAGCAGATAGTCCCTAATACATTCCACCAGGTCATAGACGCTGACAATCGTGAGAGTCACGTACCGGTGGCTCTGGTTCCCTTTGAGTGGGGGGGGGTCTCTGGTACTCTGAACGTAGCTGTGAGTCCTGCCATGCCTGTAGATTGTCTGTTAGGCAATGATCTTGAGCATACTGCTTGGAAAGAAGTATAGCTCAGATCTCACCTGGAGAGGTTAGGGTTACCTGAGTGGGTCTGCATGACCACACGGTCCATGGCTGCCCGGGAAGGGAGTCAAGGGTGTCTGGAGCCTGGAAAAATGGCCCAGACAGCTGTCAAGAGGAAGGGCAAGGGGCGCGGGAAACCCGCCTCAAATGTTCCCACGGTGGTGGACGAGGCCCCTGAGGAGGAGGAGGCCCCTGAGCCAACTGGGGAGGACATAGCTGACCTGGGTAACCTACCTCAACTTGCTGGCTGGCAAGTAGAGGGGGGGGCAACCAGAGCAGAATTCTGCAAGGCGCAGAAGGAATGCCCCGCCCTTGAGGGTCTGAGGCAACAGGCCACAGCCCAAGCAGCAGGTGACGCCTCTGGCACTCACCATATTTACTGGGAGAATGATCTCCTTTACAGTGAGCGTAAGGTTCCAGGTCCTAGGGCAGCCCGTGTGCTGGTGGTCCCCCAGTGTTACCGGAACTTCCTACTGGGTCTGGCTCACGACGTCCCCCTGGCAGGACACCTGGACCAAGACAAGACCTTTAACAGGCTTGACACCCACTTCCATTGGCCCAGAATGAGGACAGCCTCAGATAACTTCTGCAGAGCTTGCCCCACCTGCCAGGCTAGTGGGAAGACAGGGAAACGGCTTAAGGCTCCCCTGTTCCCACTCCCAGTCATTGGCACCCCCTTTGAAAGGGTGGGCATCGACATTGTTGGTCCCTTGGACCCCAAAACTGCCTTGGGCAATAGGTTTATCCTGGTTTTGGTGGACCATGCCACCCGCTATCCAGAGGCAATCCCTCTGAGAACAGTGACTGCACCGGTGGTAATCAGAGCCCTGTTGGGAATACTTACCCGTGTGGGATTCCCTAAGGAGGTTGTGTCTGACAGGGGCACATACTTCATGTCTGCATACATGAAGTCCATGTGGGATGAGTGTGGGGTGACCTACCGGTTTACCACCCCTTACCATCCTCAATCCAATGGGCTTGTTGAGAGATTCAACAAGACCCTGAAAGGCATGATTAGTGGCCTAACTGATGCCATGAGGCGTAAGTGGGACGTCCTCTTACCCTGCCTGGTGTTTGCTTACAGAGAGGTGCCCCAGAAAGGGGTGGGGTTCAGCCCCTTTGAGCTTCTCTATGGTCACCCTGTCAGGGGACCCCCAAGCATTGTGAAGGAGGGCTGGGAGAAAGCTCCCAAGTCACCTGCCCAGGATTTGGTCAGCTACATGCTGGCCCTCCGCAACCAAACCCATCGCTTCTGGAAGCAGGCCCAGAGTAACCTCGAGGCCAGTCAAGAGGTGATGAAGGAGTGGTATGACCGGAAGACCACTCTGGTTGAGTTCTCACCTGGAGACAAAGTTTGGGTGATGGAGCCAGTAGAGCCAAGGGCTCTCCAGGGCCGCTGGACTGGACCCTTTGAGATCAAGGAGCGTAAAGGGGAGGCCACTTACCTAGTGGACCTCAAGACCCCTAGGCACCCCTAAGGGTCCTCCATCACAACCGGCTCAAACCTCACTTTGAGAGGTCTGAGGTCAGTATGCTCCTGGTCACAGATGAGGGCATGGAAGAGGAGAGTGAACCTCTCCCCGACCTCCTCTCTGTCAAAGAAGGGGATGGGGCAGTGGGGGGTGTCATTCTCTCTGACTCCCTGACTCTAACCCAGAGAAGAGACTGCTATGAGCTGTTAGAACAGTTCTTCCCCCTGTTCTCCCTTACTCCTGGACTGACCCACCTCTGTGTTCATGACATTGACACAGGTGACAGTCCCCCTGTGAAGAACAAAATTTACAGGTTGTCGGATAAGGTGAAGGCCAGCATCAAGGAGGAGGTCTCCAAGATGTTGACTTTAGGGGTTATTGAGAAATCCAGTAGTCCCTGGGCCAGCCCGGTGGTATTGGTTCCTAAGGCTACTGCCCCAGGTGCGAAGCCAGAACTCCGGTTCTGTGTGGACTACCGGGGTCTCAACTCAGTCACCCGGACTGATGCTCACCCCATCCCCCGAGCTGATGAGCTCGTTGACAGACTCGGTGCTGCCAAGTTCCTGATTACGTTCAATCTTACTTCAGGGTGCTGGCAGATCGGCCTGACTGAGGGGGCTAAAGAAAGATCAGCATTTTCCACCCCTGATGGCCATTACCAATTCCGGGTGATGCCATTTGGACTGAAAAATGCCCCCGCTACCTTCCAACGGTTAGTTAACGGGGTCCTAGCTGGTAAGGATGCCTACTGTGCAGCTTACCTGGACAACATAGCTGTCTACAGTTCCAGCTGGGAGGAACACCTGCTCCACCTCAAGGAGGTGCTTCAGGCTCTGCAACAGGCAGGCCTGACTATCAAGGCTAGTAAGTGCCAGATTGGGCAGGATTCCGTGGTCTACTTGGGACACCTAGTAGGTGGGGGCAAGGTGCAGCCACTCCAGGCCAAGATTGAAACTATCATGGCCTGGCAACCACCTAGAACACAGACTGAGGTGAGAGCCTTTTTGGGCCTCACTGGATACTACCGCAGATTCGTCAAGGGCTATGGTACCATTGTGTCCCCCTTGACAGTACTCACGTCCAAGAAACAACCTAGGTTGGTGAATTGGACAGAGGCTTGTCAGAAAGCCTTTGATTCTCGGAAGGAAGCCATGTGCACGGCCCCGTGCTCAAGGCCCCTGGCTACTCCCAGGAATTTATTGTGCAGACAGACGCTTCAAAGCATGGCATAGGGGCGGTTCTAGCACAGCTAAATGAGAAGAGCTCAGACCAACCAGTAGTCTTTATTAGCAGAAGACTATTACCACAGGAACAAAGGTGGAGTGCTATTGAGAGAGAAGCATTTGTTGTGGTCTGGGCACTGAAGAAGCTAAGACTCTACCTGTTTGGGACTCACTTCTGGGTTCAGACAGACCACATGCCCCTCAGATGGCTCATGCAGATGAAGGGTGAGAATCCAAAACTCTTGAGGTGGTCCATTTCCCTACAGGGGATGGACTTTACGGTGGAGCATCGCCCAGGGGTTGACCACGCCAATGCTGATGGTCTCTCCAGATACTTCCGCCTTAGCGATGAGAGCTCCCAGGAGGTCGGGTAGCTCTCCCCATTTTCAGCTGGGGTGGGGCATGTTAGACCTGACATGCCTTAGGGTGGTCACCCCTAACTTTTTGCCGGCCTCCCTCCACTTTTTGGACTCTGTTTTTGCTGGCTTTTAGACTCTGCACACTTTACCACTGCTAACCAGTGCTAAAGTGCATATGCTCTCTCCCTTTAAACATGGTAACTTTGGATCATACCCAATTGGACTATTTAATATACTTATAAGTCCCTAGTAATGTGCACTGTATGTGCCTAGGGCCTGTAGATTAAATGCTACTAGTGGGCCTGCAGCACTGGTTGTGCCACCAACTCAAGTAGCCCCTTTCCCTTGTCCCAGGCCTGCCATGGCAAGGCCTGAGTGTGCAGTTTCACTGCCACTTCGACTTGGCATTTAAAAGTACTTGCCAAGCCTAAGGCTCCCCTTTTTCTACCCATAAGTCACCCCTAATGTGTGCCCTAGGTAACCCCTAGAGCAGGGTGCTGTGTGGGTAAAAGGCAGGACATGTACCGGTGTAGTTTACATGTCCTGGTAGTGTAAAACTCCTAAATTCGTTTTTACACTACTAGGAGGCCTGCTCCCTTCATAGGCTAACATTGGGGCTGCCCTCATACATTGTTGAAGTGGCAGCTGCTGATCTGAAGGGAGTAGGAAGGTCATATTTAGTATGGCCAGAATAGTAATACAAAATCCTGTTGACTGGCGAAGTTGGATTTAATATTACTATTTTAGAAATGCCACTTTTAGAAAGTGAGCATTTCTCTGCACTTAAATCTTTCTGTGCCTTACAATCCACGTCTGGCTAGGTTTAGTTGACAGCTCCTTGTGCATTCACTCAGACACACCCCAAACACAGGGTACTCAGCCTCACTTGCATACATCTGCATTTTGAATGGGTCTTCCTGGGCTGGAAGGGTGGAGGGCCTGCTCTGACACAAAGGACTGCCACACCCCCTACTGGGACCCTGGCATACAGGATTGAACTGAAAGGGGACCTGGTGCACTTCTAAGCCACCCTTTGAAGTCTCCCCCACTTCAAAGGCACATTTGAGTATAAAACAGGGCCTTTGCCCTACCACCTCAGAAACTTGCTGGAGAAGAAACCTGAACCAGAACCTGCATCCTGCCAAGAAGAACTGCCTGGCTGCTCAAAGGACTCACCTGTTTGCTTTCTACAAAGGACTGCTGCCTTGCTGAACTCTTCTCTGGCTGCAAAAGTGCTGACCAAGGGCTTGGATAGAGCTTCCCTCCTGTTCCCTGAAGTCTCAGGACCAAAAAGACTTCTCTTTTTCATTTTGACTCCTCGTGCACCAAACAATTTGACGCACAGCTTGCTCCACGGTGAGAAAATCGCAGCACGCCGATCCAGAAAGACGCCGCTCGACGCAACGCCTACGGTGCAACCGGAACTTCGACGCACGGCCTCGCATGGACAACGCCGCACAACTTCCAGATAGTAAATCGACGCAGCGCCAGCCGCGAGAAAGAAAATTCCACGCACAGCCTCCCGGAACGACGCACAGCCGGATAACAAGCCGAGGAATCCACGCACAGATCCTGGGACATCTGGTAATCCTGCAAACCACAGAAGGAGTCGGCCCGCGTGCCGGAAAACAACGTGCGTCGTCCCCGAGTGAAAAATAACAACGCAAGTCCGTATGTGAAGGGGTGAAACCGATGCACACACCATTTTTCTTCCCGCAGAACGACGCACTTCTCCCCGCGTAAAAAATAACGACACAAGTCTGTGTGTGAAGGGGCGAAACCGACACACACACCATTTTTCCACGCATCTCCTCCTCTGCGGTCCTCTGCGGAGATTTTCCACTCCAAACCAGGTACTTTGTGCTTCAAAGAGACTTTGGTTTTATTTTTTGAAGATCTAAGATACTTTATATCACTTTTCAGTGATATTTCTACAAATTCTTATTGCATATTTTATTGTGTTGATCTACAAGTATCCAGATAAATATTCTATATTTTTCTAAACACTGTGTGATGTATTTTTGTGGTGCTATATGGTGTTATTGCATGATTTATTGCACAAATACTTTACACATTGCCTTCTAAGTTAAGCCTGACCGCTCGTGCCAAGCTACCAGAGGGTGGGCACAGGATAACTTGGATTGTGTTTGACTTACCCTGACTAGAGTGAGGGTTCTTGATTGGACAGAGGGTAACCTGACTGCCAACCAAAAACCCAATTTCTAACAATTCTACATAGCACATAGGAACCTTTTCGAGCACTGTTTTCTAGGACCCAGCAGAAAATCCTGCAAGTCTACAGCTTCAGAAAGAGTGTTCAGATGTTTCTTAACTGCGGCTAACGTGTTAGTCTGTACCCATTGTTGGCACAGTTTACCCACACTGTATGTCGTAATTATACCTGTATGTTGACCCGATACAAAGCGAGGGTCTGGCCTGTTAATTGAAAAAAAAACTGAAGTGTTCAAAAAACGCGCTTGACACTCATAAGGGTCAGTTGGCCATATTAACCACCCACCGGGGCTGGAAAGTGAAGAATTATAGGTACCAGCCCAAACCATAGCATCTAGTCTTTCCCCGGTTATATTAAGGAAATATTGCTAATCTTTAAACCTTGCCAGAGTGGGGATACTGGGCATATTCATGTCTTTAATTTTTGCTAACCCCAGACAGGATGTCTGCTGAATAGTGTCATTTAAGAAAATCATTTGCACAGGAATCAGGCATGCTCGAAATAAAGCCTCCCTTCCCTGTATCTGCCAATCTTGTGTTCCCCATACACTTTTCAAGTCAATAGTGCTCTTCCAGTATTCGTAACCTTCAACTGCGAGCCGGGAAACAAAGGGATCTGAATAAATCAGTTTTGTATCAGTTAGCAAAATTTTCCTAATTTGTGCTGGAGGTCATTTAAAATAATACGACTATTTTGGGCTCCCCACTGGTGGTGTTGAACAGTGTTCCCACTGTGTGTAGTTTAATACTGGCCTGTGTCTAGTGGCACGGTGTATGTAGTAATGTTCCCAATTGTTATAACAGAACATTTCTCCATAATTCATTGTATGTTCATATACATCATCACTTTCAAAAGCGGAATAGTCCTTCATTTCAGTTAGCATGGAATCAACTGTTTGGACATCCCAATCATCAGAGACAACATTGGGCGTAATTACATCTGTCAGAGATATTTTGAACACGTATGGTATTTGAATAATATCTGTAGGCCAGTATATGAAAGGGAACTTTGTCCCACACAGTCCCATCAGAAATCGGTATTGCTGTAATATTTACAAGGGACAAGTCTCTTCGGACTTTATGCAAAGAATGATATGGAGTTAAAATGTCATCAACAGTCTCAACAGAGGAGCGTTCAGGAACATAGTGACCATTTATGAATAAAAAGAAAACAGTCACAAAACCAACCCATAAAAATAATGCTGAAAATGTCAGACAGAACCATAAGTAGTTCCCCGGGTATATTAAATAGTTCTTTTTAAGACATTGATACAGCTTACTTCTTGTTGAAACATTGTCAATCACAGTAGTGGATGAGTCTGAAGTCATCAATGTCTATGAAATAGCCAGAGGCAGTCTCTGCAAACACGGGAGCCGGTGCATTATTTGTACTTCGGTTCACTTCGCATGGAGGCTCTTGATAGATAGTGTCATCATTCTGTGATGTGTTGCTGTAAAAAACAGCCAAATCTTGGACAGGAGTTGTCATTGAAGTGGTGACTGGAACTAGCAAAAGTTCATTTTCCGCACTGTCCATGGTCGAGGAGGTGTCTGGAACAGCATTGGACATTGTTGCATAGTCCGTTGTAGTGTTGTTCATCCTACTATGTAGATGTATGTCCTGTTGGGTAGTGAGAGGGGATCGGGAACCACCCAAGGGACCTCTTGGTCTACTGTGAAGGATCGTCCGCATGGTGTAATTTGATGTCTTCAATGGAAATGAATCTGTTTGTTCGAGAACCAGACAGTGGTGGTAAGAGGACAGTCCTGGTACCTTGAATTCCCAAGACCGGTACAGGTGCTCTGTATGATGGACCGAATTCCTTCTTCACAGCGATCTTCTCACGAACCAGATCCCCAACTTTAGGAATCCAGCCAGTCGAAGTTTTTGCTAAATCCCTTATTCCTAAGGTGGCAGCACTGGTAGATGATTTATCATCACAAAATTGCTGAAGCTCCTGTAAGACAGTAAGACGTTCATTTATGTCAAATGGTGTTTCTGCTGCCACCAAACCGGAGGCATCAAGATCTGGGACATACATAGGTATCCGAAAGAGAACCTCCTACGGAGTGCGTCCCCCCAAGCACCCCATATAGCCAAATGCGGCCTGAACCTAATACTCAAGCTGTCAAGGACTGCTTTGGATCACGATTCCACCTCTCCACTACCGAATTTCCCTCGGGATGGTATGGTGGGGAGTAATGGAGTTCAACACCCATCGTCCCCATGGTGTCCCTGAATGCCTTAGAGGCAAATGCAGGGCCCTGGTCTGAATGGAATGCTGCAACTGCATATGTACCAATAAAGATCAGCAAGTCTTTTATAACAGTTCGAGTGTCAGCCGACCGCTGCAGCCATACCCACAGGAATCTAGAACAAGAATCTATAGCGACTAGAATATATTTGAATGCACCAGCAGGCTGTAGGGGACCGCAATGGTCCAGATACACACACTGTAGTGGCCTGCTGGACACTAAGAAGGATGTCTGCGGTGGGCGCTTGATATTAGAACCCTTTATCTGCTGGCAAATGTCACAGCAAAGGACAAATTTCTTTGTCCGTCTGCATAGACCAGGCCACCAGAAGCATTTCTGTAGAAGTGTTATTGTGGCCGGTATACCAGCATGTGCAGAAGCGACACCCTCATGCGCTGCTTTTACTATATCTAATCTCTGGTCTTCGTTGGGGATCACTCGATCTCCAACCCCAGGAATTGTTGCTTAAGCAACATTCTGTGAACTGATATGGCAAGAATAGCTTGTAGGGTATCCCTTTGGAAGGGGCTTGCCTACAGCCAAAGCTTTCACGGCAGTCAGTATTTCATTATCCAATCTCGTTTGTGAACGAGTCACTGCAGCCACAGAAGCCGTAGCTACTGCTGATTTGGCTGCTTCATCAGCTAATGTGTGGCTGGTAACATGCACTCCTACATGTTGATGGCCCAATGTATGTACTACATGGACACATGGTAGCTTATCCTTAAGATCAGCCACCTTCCCCCCACAATGTCTTGTGTTTAATGGTGTTCCCTTTTGAATCTCTAAACTCGTTCAGCTTCCAATGATTAAGATAATAATTGTATGACTGGACGCAGTAGTAGGAGTCGCAGACTATTAAAGTCAGGCATCCTGGCTCTGTGTGTTCTAGTGCTAATATAAGAGCTTTAAGTTCAGCCAACTGAGCTGTGCAGTTCCCTAGGGTCTGCGTGTAGATGTTGTGAGGGTGAAAAACTCCATCCTCCATCACTCCGCTCACGGCTGCGCAAGTCGGCTGAGTATTGATTTTAGTACCTACAGCTGGTTGTGTTGAACCATCAGTGTATATGACAGTATGGTATCTGTCCAGTGGCAAGAAATTTATAGGAGCGGGGTACTCCTGTCGTACTGAAGAAACTCTTGTGTCTGAAGTTTTGGATCAAAGATGTAATCGACATCAGTGGCGGTCAGAGACGTTGCCCACTGTATCCAACGTGGATGTAATGCTTTTGCGTTAGGAACGCTTGCTTTAGTGACAGCCTCTAAGGCCGGCACCGGGGTAACGACAATAATGTGTTTCCCCTGGAGGCCTCTCTTTTATGACTGCCATCTGAACTGCCTTCAGAATTTTTTCTATAGGTGCAAAACGCTGTTCTGCATTATATAATGTGATTTATATGCTATGGGTACTGTGTCACCTTCGTTGAAGGTGACATAAGTAAATCCAATGGCACCAGCAATTATTCTGATGACCAAATTTGTTTTATTGTCACGTGTGTGCAAGTGTCTAGCTTCTAGCATATCCTGTTGCATTTCCCTAAGGATGCGTGTGTGTTCAACTGTCCAGTGTCTGCTAGAAAAATTGGACTGAACCAAGTCAAAAAGTGGTTTGATACGTTGTGCATAGTCTGGAATGTATGTTCTGCCAAAACTAAAGAAACCCAGTAAAGACTGTAGTTTCTTAAGGGTGTTAGGAGGGTGTAGTTGAGCACATTTCTCTAGAAAGTGCGTGGCCAGACTCTTCCCCTCGTTTGATAGCTCATATCCCAGGAATAATACACTGAGAAAGGCGATCTTACTTTTCTTAAAGTTGAATTTGTAACCGAGGTCTGCAAATCCCAAAATGATCTGATCGACCCTTACAAGATGAATGTCGAGGTCGTCGTCTGTGAGATATATGTCATCCACGTAGGATAACGCCTCGGAATCAATGTAATTTAATGTTGATGTTACACGGGCTGAGAATAGCCCCGGACTATTCTTATAGCCTTGAGGTAAATGACAAAAGCGTTTCTGAGAGCCAAATGAGAATGCACTCAGGTCCCGACTTTCATGTGCTAAGTTCTGGCAGAAAAAGCCATTAGATATGTTGAATGTTGTTTTATATTTTTTATCCACTATATTGTTTATTAGTGCTGTGCTATGTGAGTTTTGTATGGCATATGTGCATGTATGACTATTTAAATGTCTATAATCAATGACTAAACATACAAAAAAGGTGTACACTGTTCCAAATGGAAAAATATAATCACTAGGGGAACATTAAAGTTCAGGAGCAAGAGCCCTCACACATCCGAGAGGATGTCATGCTTCATCATCGGGTAACTCCTCGTCAGACTGGCGCTGCAATGTCTGACGGGCTCCCCGTAAGGGGGCTCTTTGCCGGAGATCTTTTAGGTAGCAGCCGTGGTAGTGGACACTACAAGACCTGATGTTGCGGTAAGGCGCTAATCCTGGCAGGAGAGTGAAAGCTAAAATTGGTTCCCAGTCTTAATAGGAGCGAGTCAATTTAATTAATCAATGGAATAAGACCGGGACCAAGATTAAAAACAGAAGGAAAGTGTAAAATGAGGAATAATGCTCAACCACTTCCTGCATGGTGCTGGAGCTTAAGGAGATTATCGTCGGGCTCCTAGGACATGGTCAACATGTTTCGCGTACAGTGGTCTAACAAGATCCTATGACGCTTCTTCAGGACCAATACATAATAAGACTTCTCCTGTCTATATTACCGAAAGTTTGCAAAAATGTCAAACAAATCTTATAGTCACTTAAATTGAAGTTCACTAATTGTCAGAAACCCCTAATGGTCGCCCTAGAAAAATACAAACAAATAATTTTGATCAAAACACACGGAAAAATAAGGAAGGACACCCGTGACACAACAGTGTGTAGTGACCAGTTGTGTAAAAACATAATAAGACAATATGCTTACCATCCCTTAGTACATGGGGGGCCCCTTGGGAAGTAGCATGCCAAAAGCGGTCACTACTAATAAAGTGGTAAAGCAGACACCATGAATGCAGTGTAATCAATCAGAACCAAAACAGTCACATTCACTACTAGAGGTCGGTTGGTTAAATTGATTATGAACATCCATGTCATTGGAAATTCATACACAGACTCGTCACTAGCATTTATGACATTTGTTGAAGGAAAACTGGGAGGAATAAAACAGTTTTACAACAGAAAATATTTCTAAAAAGGCTTGGTGAGTACTGTAGCAGAGTGTAATAGTCTGCGTGGTGATTTACAAAGGCAAAAACACACTGGCAAAGCGTGGTTATCCATAGAATATTAAGGGATTACCCCGACCTAAGTCTGTTAATACTTTCAGAGATGTCATTAGTTGAGCTCAATATACGTCCCCAGAGTAAATAAGTAACCGAAAAAAGCGATAAACACACAAACGCGAGGTCACTTACTTTGTGGATGACGGCAGTCTGCAGGGGAACCTACCCTGACGTGTTCTTCCGAAAAGACAACTTCCCGACTCGGTGCGAGTCTTTTAAAGAGAAGTTTTCCCAGCAAAAATGGGAGAGGGTGGTCAAAACTGTAGAAGGACTACACTCCGGGAACAGGTCTCAGAAATAAAAGAAGGACTCAAGCAAAATTACGGCGGCCATCTTTGTGAACAGAGATATAATAGACTAGAAAGAGCATTACTCCAATAGCCTTGTGGGTGGTAGTCAAAACAAACAATGGACTAAAAACATCGTCGGCCATCTTGGAATGGCTGGAACTGGATAGTGAGTTATGTCAGTTAATACAATGAGTGGTTTGGAGTGGGAAGCCGGAAATAACCGCCCTAGTAGACAAAAGAAAGGTATGGGCCACAGAGTAATACATAAAATGGGGCTCCCTAAAACCATAGTCTTTCACAGTCAGTCCAATTAGGATGGAAATAAAAAGTGAAAAACAGAACAAATATAGATTGAAGATACTGAATACTCGGTGGTAAATCCTTAAAAGGGGTTGATTAGGCGGACAATGTAGTCCAGGGAATGGCATCATTCAACCCATCTGTATCAGTATGAAGCTTGAAAACCCACCGTTGTTCCAGTCTGAACAAGGAGTGTGGAGAGTCAGTAGTGATTCTAGGGGTGTCAAATACGACCCAACTTAAATCATCGGGACTGTGGGGGGCATCTAGGAAGTGTGCGCATAATTTTGTTGTAATGCGTCCACACCTGATGTTGCTCCTATGCTCGTTAATTCGTATTTTAACTGGTCTAGAAGTCATGCCCACATAAGGTAGCCCGCATGGACACGTAATCATGTAAATGCAATTCGTGTGTTTTGTCAGGTGCCATTGGCCTATAGGTGCCAAATCTAAAGTTTTGTTAGGGCTAGTCAATTGACAGACATTACAGTGTCCACAGGGATAATGTCCAGTTACAGGTGGAAGGTTCAAGAGTGTAGTCTGTGTCTGTGTTCGCAATGTGTCTTTTGGACGGGTATGGACTATCAGATCTTTAATATTTTTGATCGTTTAAATGCAAATAGGGGCCTAGGAATGGTATTGCCCCCACTGTTGAGATAGGCCACCTTTGATTAATCAGTTTTTTTATCTGGTTAGATAGTGGGGTGAAAGTAGACACACAAGTCAACCGTCTATTCGTGACTCTAGTATTAGTTTGAAGTAGAGAGTCACGATTATTGTTCCTTGCTCTCTTACGAGCTCGGTTGATGACATGTTGGGGATAATGTCGTTCAAGGAGTTTTGTTTGAAGATCATCTGCTTGGGTATTGTATACCTGTATTGAGGAACAGTTTTGTCGTAGTCGCAAGAATTGGCCAAATGGTAAGTTGTCACTGAGGGATTTAGGATGATGACTCTCGTACATTAGCAGGCTGTTGCGATCTGTAGGTTTTTGGTAAGTACAGGTTAATAATTTCCCCTGTTCAATTGTAATCAGTAAGTCCAAAAAATGAACCTCCTTATCCGACACCGTAGAAGTGAATTTCAAATATGGGTTTAGTGTGTTTACCCACTCGGTCAGTGAACTAGCTGTAGCCAAAGGGCCTTGCCATACAACCAAGATGTCGTCAATGTACCGACGCCACAATTTTATTTTATCGGTGAAAGGATTAGAAGCTGGTAAAATTTATTATTTTTCAAAGTTATACATATAGAGGCATGCCAAGCTGGGAGCAAAGGTACTTCCCATGCTAGTACCTCTAATCTGATGATAAAATTGATCTTCAAAGCGAAATACATTTTCTTTCATTGCTAATGTGGCACATTGCATGATAAATGCAATGGGTGATGTCAAATTGTCACTATTGTGCTGTAGTAGAGATTCCACTACCTGTAGAGTTGCATCTTAGGGTATATTAGTATAGAGAGCCTCCACATCCATAGTAATTAGTGCTTGGACATCTCCTGTGTTATTAATAGTCTCAATCAGATTTAATACGTCTTTAGTGTCCTGTAAATAAGTGGAAGAGCCCTTTACAAGTGGTTGTAGAAAGTGATCGCAAAAGATCGATAAAGGCTCGAGGATCGAACCAATCCCAGACACAATTGGTCGCCCCGGAGGGAATTGTGTACCTTTGTGGATTTTAGGTAAGCAATAGAAATAGGGAGTTACCGGATTGGTTGCATCTAGGAAAGAAGCTTCTTTAGGGGTGATCCATTCATTGTTGGATGCCTCCGAGATCAAAACCCTAATCTGAGTTTGAAGTTTTGGGGTAGGGTCACGCGGAATCAAGGCGTAGTAGGTCTCATCCCCTAATAATCAATGACTATTCTGTATGAATGGTCTGGCTTTGCAACGGGAATAACAGGTTATTCATTGCAGATATACAGAGCTCAATTACTCCCTGGTATTCAAGCTGGGTGAGGATCCTCCTCACCGGAGCTTTTGCTTCATGTTTAACAGGATATTGTGGCTGAGGTTGGGGTGTGGACCTAATGGGAATAACACGACAAGGAGACTCCTTGTCCCAATCTACATGATTGCGGTATAATGCAGGAGCCTGTGCTAAAGGCCATTCAGCAGCATAGGCTTCTTTTTCTGCTTCCGGAACAAGATCAGAGAAAGAAGACAACTTCCCCATGTGGGAGCTTACGGACGTGCTCAGGTGGCCAATCTCCTTCGGCCAATAGGATGTCACTAGTAAGTTCATCCCAGAATGTCACACCAATGGTGCGCTCCATGTCTCCCTCTATTTGATTTTTTAAATCATAAACCCTGTTAGGTGGGAGGAGGCGGCCAGCCGCGGCTGTCGCATCCAGATGATCTTTCAGACTCTGGTGACATATCGTGACCTCTGCTGTGCTGTCTAACAGAGTCACTGCCGATGTCTTGTTCCTCAACAGTGTTCTCAAGTGTACTGGCATTTTTAGCTGTCAGTGCTGCCACCTTTTTCTTTTTAAACTGTGGCTTTTGCTGAGGAGTCTTTTCTTCTTTTTTAATGGTAGACTGCGGCAAGTCTTTCTTTTGTTTAACGTATTCAGTACATCGATCAGGATGGCCCCCTCTCTCGCTACGTCTATACGGTGCATCCTGAAAGGAACGAGTGGGACGGGAATCAGTATATCTGTCAGGAGTTTTGATATTCTCCCTATTTCTGAGATTGTACCTCCTTTCAGAGTTCTCCGGGTGTGTAGAATCAGCTCTTATTTCTTCTGTCTTTGAAATCTTTTTATTTTTCCCAGCGCTTTTTAGAACCCTCTTGTGCCTGCTTTGTACCTTCCTTAAGGGTGGTACCTTGTAACTCCAATTTCTTTGGTTTGGCTCCCAAATTATCCCACCCTATACTGGTATAGGTGTTGGAAATTATTTTTGGTAGCTGTCTCTCTTGTTCCAGGTGTGGAGTTTCCCAGAAACACTGGCGTATTGCCACTGCTACCGCTTTCCCTTTAATATTACTGAGTATTATTGAGGAAACTGCGTCAAAGTTACGCATTCATTTCATCCCCAAATCCAAGGCTGCTGCAGAGCCGTGCTCAATCTGTATTTGTTTTAACACTTCCGGTAAATTGGCAAGTGTCGGGGTACCATGTGTGGTAGTATAAATGGCAGCGAAGACTGTACCCCATGTGGCGCAGTCATCCACCGAGGGAACCATACCAAAGGGCAAGCACATAGTGAGCAGTCTATGTTTTTTCTGTGGTCCCGTATGGGGGAACACAGCTTCCAGCTGATTAGTTTTCGGGGCACTCCAGAACTGTATTTTTTCTCGTTCTGTGGGTACTTTATCCATGATAGTATGCATTGTTTGTGGATTAATCCCTGTAGCCAATTGGTAACCACCAGGTGCTGGTGGTGCTGGATGCCCTGGTGTGGTGTTCAAAGTTCTCATTACGAACTGAACTAGTCGTCTATATAATGTCACTAATTCATTATATAAATCTCGCAGATCTGCTATTGGCATATTTTGTATGCCTGGGTGAGGTGTGTATGTGGCAAACATAGGCCACGTTGGTCCATCATTACTTGAGGGACCTAGCCTCACTCTTTGTAATACATGTGGTAGGGCGCCTTCAAACCAGTTCTGGTGCTCTTGGTATGTGAGCGATATTTCATGATACTGGTATGCTTGGTACCGTGGAGGTACGTTTACAATTTCATATGTGTGGAATGTATGTGTTCTTTGGTCCACCTCGGGAATGGTGACCCAACAATAAAATGTTTCTGTTTGGTATGCTTCATTAGCTTCTATTATTAGAGTAACATCCCCGCCCTCATCTGTAAGGCCATGCGCCAATAAGTGTTGTGTTAGTGCTTGTCTAGCATTCTCAGGAATGTCAATGGTGTTAGCCATATTTGTTTAGAAAAATGGAACACCAAAATGGGGAGTAGAGTCCTTTTATGAGTTCAAGCTCGAACAACCTACAGCTTAATCAGGTGTTACCTTTTCAGCTGAGGATGATTTTCCCAAAGACCACGGACGTCTCCGTATAATGGTACGTAGGGTACCTGTTGTCTGTGAGACACTGATAGTCGGGGTATCCGTAAATTAGTACCTAAACACCATTGTTGGTGGCGCCATGTCGCAGTTTGGACTCTTGCTCTAGGCAAGACTGCTGGTTTAAGGATGACAGTACTTTTGTTTGTAGGCGACTATCCCTATCCTACAACAAGTTGCAACTGTCGTTCCAACCTTACCGGCTCACTAGCAGCTCCTTACCAAAAACACAATAGTGAAAGGTGATATGTGGCAGCCTTTACGCATGGACTCGAGAGTAAGAAATCTCAGGGAGTATCGTGATTAAACGGAGATTACCCCTTTCTCACAGATACATTATGCCTCATCCAAACACAGGCAATAACAAAGATGCAGTAAAGTTTCAATAGTTTTTCTTTAACACAACTGCAATTTGCGATATGTTGCATGGGCTGCAATGATTAGGATAATGAACAGTGCAAGAAACAGAATTGTGACGATGAGAGTCATTCTTACAAAGACCCCCACCATCTTGCAATAGCATGTAAAGACATAAGAGGTGTAATATGCCTTAATTCCCTAATATGATAAGCCTAACCTCCTACCTAAAGGAGAGCTGGGTTTGTTAAGCCTAATCTGCCAATGCCATGTCCATGAGAGGAGCCCCAACCCTTGTTACCTTGGAATGAGGTCTCTATCTCAGACTCTGCAGGGACACGAAGAATGGGTCAGCGTCAAGACGACGTGCAGCATCAATATCATCGATGGTGGCGATGCCCTCTGGTCGGAATCCCTCTGATTATCTGTCTAAAGTGTGATGTCTTTATACAGATCTACCAGGAACCCTGACATAGGTGTGTTCACAAACAATAGATAACAGACATGCTGGGGACAGCAATTATTATAAATCCCTTGAAAGTATAGAGAGGGAAAATCTCTAAGTGTGAACACCTACTGTTTGTTTGTCTTTGTCGCTTGATGTTGACGCCTTAGCGCGGTGGCACTGATAATGCAAAGCATAACAAGTGGCCTAACTATAAACAAGGCATCCATCTTAGATGAATTAAATAATTAAATGGGCTAAGACAGAGCAAGCTAAGTAGGTTAAAAGTCACTAGGTGGCAGGGGCACGAGTCTGAAAGCCAAAGGCTAAGCTAACTCCTGTTATCCCATTATATAAACTAGGATTCACTACAATTAACGAGCCCGGAAATGTTCGCACATGGCATACTATTTCTTCGTCTTTTCCTAAGGTCACTTGTCTTATGCAGTACATATTAATAGTATTACAAAAACATCCGTCATTGGGCACAGATCCAATTCCTGTGCATATTGGGTAGTATATATTTATTTTACAGTACTTGTCGAAATAATGGACAGCAAGATAGGAATTTATACTCACTCCTGGCAGCTAGAGCATGTAGTTCATTCGACTGTGTTAATAAAAACAATATATGCTGAATAGTACCAAGTACATAATTATAATTGACAATTATTATTGAAATTCTCTAAATCACAATTTACCAATGGCATTCTAAAAATAAATAAGGCTTTATTTTGAGATTGCTAGACTTCTCAAGCTGGAATTTGCGAGACAATAAACTGTGAAATGCAAACATATATTTAAAACGTACTTGAATTCTATCAAACAATAAAGTTTATGTTGCTTAAACAAAAATAAACCATACGGCATATAATATTTATATGAAAATACAACCACAAAAACATATGTAATGCCAAATGCAGTCATACAGAGACACTTACTTAAATCAAGACACTATTCCCTGTGCATGTCCTATAATTACTTAATAGAACTACCAAACAAAAAGAGTGATAAGATATGTCATCTAACAGACACATTCTGGTGAGTACTTGACAATGGAGGAATTCAACATCCTGGGTGCCACCCTCATAAAATAAGCTGATGGAGTGAAATAAAACCAAAAAAAGGAATGCCGGTGCCTTCCAATTATGAAGCCAACATGAATCAGTAAGCCAGATAACAATATCTCAGATGTGTATACCAGGATTCTGAAAATGTAGAAGTGGCTGATGGTAAAGCTTGAGGAGGAGTGGATTTATGTATCCTAAAAGTGGACTGATTGGATACTATGTCAGTATTCTGCAAGAATGGTAGCATGCATTTACTCTGGAACTTCACATATATAGAGGCAAACAAATCAATCAATCAATCACTGCATTTGTAAAGCGCGCTACATACCCGCGAGGGTCTCAAGGCGCTGGGGAGGGGGGTGCTACTGGTCGAAGAGCCAGGTCTTGAGGAGTCTTCTGAAGGCCAGCAGGTCCTGGGTCTGTCGTAGGATGGTGGGGAGAGTGTTCCAGGTCTTGGCGGCGAGGTAGGAGAAGGATCTGCCGCTGGCTGTGGTTTTTTGGATGCAGGGGACTGTGGCGAGGGCGAGGTTGGCTGAGCGGAGGCTTCGGGTGGGGGTGAGAAAGCTGAGTCGGTTGTTGAGGTAGGTGGATCCGGTGTTGTGCAGTGCTTTGTGTGCGTGGATCAGGAGCTTGAAGGTGATCCTTTTGTTGACGGGGAGCCAGTGCAGGCCTCTCAGGTGGAGTGTGATGTGGCTGCGGCGTGGGACATCGAGGATGAGTCCGGCTGAGGCGTTCTGGATGCGTTGGAGTCATCTCAGGAGCTTGTTTGTAGTTCCTGAGTAGAGGGCGTTCCCATAGTCGAGTCTGTTGGTGATGAGGGCCTGGGTAACGTTTTTTCTCGGGTCGAGGGGGATCCATTTGAAGATCCTGCGGAGCATACGGAGGGTGTTGAAGCAGGACGGGGAGACGGCGTTGACTTGCCTGCTCATGGAGAGAGTGGAGTCGTAGATGACCCCCAGGTTGTGTGCGTGGTCCGTGGGTTCTGGGGCTGTGCCTAGTGACGTGGGGCACCAAGAGTCGTCCAAGGCTGATGGGGTGGGTCCGAGAATGAGGACCTCCATCTTGTCTGAGTTCAGCTTCAGTCTGCTGTCCTTCATCCAGTCGGCTACGGCCTTCATTCCTCAGTGGAGGTTAGCTTTGGCGGTGTGGGGATCTTCGGTGAGGGATAAGATCAGGTGGGTGTCGTCGGCGTGGGAGATGATGTTGAGGTTGTGTTGTCGTGCGACGTGGGCGAGGGGGACCATGGAGATATTGAACAGTGTCGGGCTGAGGGAGGATCCCTGTGGAACACTGCAGATGATCTCAGTGGTTTTGGAGCGGAAGGGTGGGAGGCGGACGCTATGGGTTGGAAGGATGTGGTCCAGGCCATGGCCTTCTCTTGGATACCGGCGTCATGGAGGCGTGCTGATAGGGTGCGGTGGCAGACCATGTCAAAGGCTGCTGATAGGTCCAGGAGGATGAGGGCGGCTGTTTCTCCTTTGTCCATCAGGGTCCGGATGTCGTCAGTGGCGGCGATGAGGGCGGTCTCGGTGCTGTGGTTACTGCGAAAACCGGATTGGGAAGGGTCCAGGATGTTGTTGACTTCGAGGTAGCGGGTCAGCTGTTTGTTGGCAATCTTCTCGGTCACTTTTGCCGGGGAAGGGGGCAGGGAGATGGGCCGGAAGTTCTTGAGGTCTTCGGGGTCCGCCTTGGGCTTTTTCAGAAGGGCGTTGATCTCGGCGTGCTTCCAGCTTTCTGGGAAGGTTGCTGTCTCGAAGGAACAGTTGATTGTTTTCCGGAGGTGGGGGCGATGGCTGCACTGGCTTTGTTGAAGACGTGGTGAGGGCAGGGGTCCGATAGGGATCCGGAGTGGATGGAGTTCAAGGTTTTGATGGTGTCTTCGTCGCTGACGCTGGACCAGACGGTCAGGCGACTGGTGCGAGTGGTAGTCGCAGGGGTGGTGGACTCGGTGGTGGGTGCGGGGGGGTCGGGGTTGAAGCTGTCGTGGATGTCGGTGATCTTGCGGTGGAAGAAGGTGGCCAGGGAGTCACACAGGTCTTGAGATGGTGGGATGTCGTTGGTGATGGAGCTGGGGTTGGAGAGTTCTTTCACGATGCTGAAGAGCTCTTTGGTGTTGTGTGTGTTGTTGTCTAGGCGGTCCTTGAAGGCGGTCTTCTTGGCAGTCCTGATGAGTTGGTGGTGTCTGCGGGTGGCGCTCTTGAGGGCTGTGTGGTTGTCTGGTGTTCGGTCGTGGAGCCATTTCTTCTCCAGCTTCTGACAGGTGTGCTTGGAGATCCGGAGGTCCTCGGTGAACCAGGTGGCTTTCTTGTTGGTGTGGTTGGTTGTAGAGGTCTTGAGAGGGGCGAGGGTGTTGGCGCAGTCCACTGTGTGAGGTTGGTTGCGGCGGTGTCTGGGTCGGTGGGGTCGGTGGGTGGTCTCAGGGCGAGGGTGGTAGTCAGTTGGTCCTCGGTGACCTTGCCCCAGCAGCGGCGTGGTAGCTGTTGGGTGCAGTGGTGTGTGGTGGGTTTTCTGAAGGTGAAGTGGACGCATCCGTGGTCAGTCTAGTGTGGTTCGGTGGTGTGGTTGAAGGAGACGTGGGGGCTTGCCGAGAAGATGGGGTCGAGCATGTGTCCAGCGGTATGAGTGGGTGTTGTTACGAGCTGTTTGAGTCCGAGGTTGGCAAGGTTGTCGATCAGGGTGGTGGAGTTGGCGTTGTTGTTGTTCTCGAGGTGGAAGTTCAGGTCCCCGAGGAGGATGTAGTCCGTGGAAGCGAGGGCGTGGGTGCTGATGAGGTCGGCGATGGTGTCACTGAACTGTGGGCGGGGTCCGGGAGGTCTGTAGATGAGAGTTCCTCTGAGGGTGGTGTTGTGGTCAGTGTGGATCTGGAAGTGCATGTGCTCGGCGGTGGTGAGGGTGTCATCGGTGTTCGTTGAGATTTTGATGGAGTCTTTGTGGATGATGGCGGTTCCTCCTCCCACTCCGTTGGTGCGGTCTCTGCGGGAGATCTTGTAGCCCTGTGGGATGGCTATGGCGATGTCTGGTGCTGAGGTGGCGTTCAGCCACGTCTCCGTCAGGAAGGCGACGTCGGGGGCGGTGGAGTATAGGAGGTCCCAAAGTTCGATGGCGTGCTTGCGAGTGGAGTGGGTGTTGAGGAGGATGCAGCGGAGGTGGTTGGGTTCTCTGGCTGGTGGTGTGGAGGGTTGGATGCTGGTGAATCTGCAGTTCCGGCAGGTGAAAGGCCCCTGGGTGTGTTTCAGGTTGGCCTGGTAGCAGGGGTGGTCTCATCTGGTGTTGAGTGCGTGGAGGGTGCTTGCGTCGTAGTGCAGTCTGGCGTTGCGGGGGGTACGGGTTCCAGGGGTTCTGGTGCTGGGTGCGGTCCAGGCGCGGACAGGCTTGCCTTAGGCGCCGCGCCCGCTGTGCACCTGCTTTGCGGCCTCCATATGAGGGCAGAGGGAGGGAGGAGCAGCTGGGAGGTGGGAGCGGGGCAGCCAATGGGAGTGGAGGGGGCGGGGCAGCAGGGGCTCAGCGGTGAGGGAAAAACCTGGGGAAAAACCCAGGGAAAAAACGGTGGGAAAAGACGGCGGGAGAGGGGCAACAGTGCACAGAGGTACAGAAAGCAAAACACAGGGGCACAGAATGAAAAAACGAAGTGGCACAGAAGCCAAGCGCAGAGGTACAGAAAAAAGGGAGCGAGTAGTCAGGCGGCAAAAGCGGCAACGGAGGTTCAACCCACAAGGGGCTGCGTGGCAGATGGGGGGAGCGACCTGCCTGGTGACAAAACAGAAACCGTCTCTCTGTTTCTGTATAATCTTGATAGTATAAGCTGTATTTTGTTTGACCCTGCGTGGATAATTGTTAGACCAGAAATCCTTGCCTTGCTATTCCCCAAAACATTTTGCCTTCATCCCTCACATTTCCTGAATTTGTTTATGTAGCTTTAGGACTCTGTACACTTTACCACTGCTAACCAGTGCTAAAGTGCTTGTGTGCTTTCCTTTAAACAGGTAAATGTGGGCTACACCTAACTGACACATAAAATGTACTTGTAAGTCCCTAATACATAGTATTACCAGTTACCTGAGCACGTAAATTAAAGCCTACTAGTGTGCAACAGTACTCATTGTGTCACCCACTAAATGTAGCACTGTAAAACATGTATCAGGCCTGCCACTGCAGTCTGTGTTGACAGTTTCAACTGCTGTTTCAACCTGATAAAATGAACCTTTTTTGAGGCTTAAACCTCCCTTCTTATGACTTATAAGTTACCCCTAAGGTAGGCCCTGAAGACTCATAGGCCAGTGTGCATTGTTTTTACAAAGTGTGTCACATATGTACTTATATTGTACAATGTCCTGGCGGTGAAAAACTTCAAAAACCATGTTTCCCTTTTGTAAGACCTTTCTCTCCCATAGGCCAACACTGGGTTACCTTAATACATTTAATAAATGCTAATTGCAAATAGGGAGCAGCTAGAGGTATGCTGTTTACACTCAATTGAATTGTAATTTAAAATCCTCTTTGATTACAAAGTGTGATTTCACAGTCACAAGTCTGAAAATGCCACTTTAAGAAAGTTGACATTTTCGTGTCCCAACCAACTGTGCCTTTCTGCTTGATTCCTGGGTCACATGAGTGTGAGTTGTTCTGCTGTTGGGTATGTGTTTTGCTTCTAGACAGTGAAAAAAGGGTGTTTAAGTGTAGACAGGAAATGTCCTTGAAGAATGGCTGGGGAGGCTGCACCCAGCTCCTCTTACACTTTAAGGGGATTTTCCTACAATACACACAAAAGACCTGACACCAGGCCTGCCCTGTCTTTTGTCACCACAGACAATTTGGAGCACTGAGTAGGGAAATAACTTCCCAGGATCAGTGTCGAAGTAGGGCAGGGAGTCCCTCCACATTAAGTCTAACACTGGGTATAAACATTAGACCTCCAAAGCCACTCATCAGAACACTCCATGACTTGTAGAAGATGCAGAAAAAGGACTACAATGTACTCATTTTTTTCAAATTGGTTTGGGATTTTTCTTGTGTTGTGTTTTCACTTTATTGTTGTTGTGTAATACATAAATGTTTCACACATTGCCTTTAACTTAACCCTGACTGCTTTGTGTTACGCTACCAGAAGGTTAATCACAGGTTAAATTAGGCAGTGAGGATTCTGTATTTCCTTTAATATCAGACATCTTACTTCTTTACCTGCTGAAATGGTCAAAAGTAGAAACAGAAACTGACTACTGTTGTATGGATCAGATATGTTGAGGCAGAATACTGTGGGAAGAAATGTGGTTGCTTAAGACACAGAGAGACACCCTTGGAATTCTCAACCTTAACCAAATATGGAATATTGTCCTTACTTGGGGCCATATGTACAAAATATAGGGATTACAATTTCCTACTGAATCTCAATTAGCAAATCGCAATTCCTAATGTCCTAAAAAAAGTCTGAATAAGCTATTTCTTGTGTATCGCAAATCAACCTACCTCATGAGTATTAATGAGGTAGGTAGCAGTTTGCAAACCATTAGGATCTGTAGCCATCACAGGGATAGCGGCCTGCTGGGTTTAGCAGACCATCATGTTTATAAGTGCTTCTTAATAAAGCACTCTTTTTTATTTCATTTTTGAAAGGTAGCCTGTTTTCCTTAAAGGTTTTTCAAAAAATAAAATTGATTCTTTAAGTTTAATTTTGCAAGATCAGGCAGTGGTCCTATGGAGCTACTGGTACCACTAGGGCTGGTAACTCCAAGAATGGGGAAAATCCAGTCCTTTCACCAGGCTACACATGAAGCAGGACTTAATGTATGACTGATACTAGAATATAGATTGAGATTAAATATAGTTCCCATTTTAGACTATAATAGCCATACCTTTAGTTGAAGAGTCGTCAAAATCCACAGTGTCAATGTAGACAATAAGGAGAGATATCTTGAGATGGAGATTGAAAATATGATTGCCCAAGAAACTCAAACTGGCTATTTGAAGTAATGGAGGGAATGCTACTTTTAATGTGCATTCTTCAGAGTTAGCGATTTGTGTCAGGTAAACTTTAGGCTGGAGAAATGGTGTTTTTCATAATGGAAGAGCGTTAGTATGGTGGGTGGAAAGAAGACCAGGTTTAATGGCCTTATTATAATTGAAAATGAACAAACCTACAATGCCTGCATATGCTGTGCTTATGACATATAGCATTAAAAGACGAACATGAACATTTAAAGTTGGCAGTGGAGTCTAATCCAAGGAATCAATCATTTCAGCATAGCGCTTACTTGATTGCTGCACACATTAACCCATGCATACTGAGGCTGCTTCATCAGAGCATGTCCAACTGACTTTTCAGACACTTTTTTGTTTGCTTATGGGGCTGTTATGCTCTGTTGATAAAGGATATGGTCCCTTTTGCTGGTTGCAGGTTTTAGACTATTACTGTGGGAAACACTCAAGCAGAGCAATCACTGAAGAAGTGAACATTCTGAATATTCCTACCTACTGTGAAAGTAATGTAAGGAACTTGCTTACACGCAATGTGTTTCTGATTTTATAATTATGAAAATTATAAAATATTGTGAAAGGAGAGACTGCAAATGCCAAAATGTAGTGGGATCTCACTGGGGACCCATACATCAATAAACACATGATGAAGCTGCCTTATCTGAGTGATACCAAAGCTCCTATTCAAACATAGGAAAGTCATGTCACACTTAAGAAGGTCTCGTTTATGGGCTAGTGGTTCCACACATGATAAGTGAAAAGCTGAATTGTATAGTGTCTTAGGAAAGCAACATTTCTTTGTGGTCACCCAAATTCAGCTTAGTGTAGATGTTCTCTGCTGCA
Organism: Pleurodeles waltl; assembly: GCF_031143425.1. Classification (NCBI taxonomy): domain Eukaryota; kingdom Metazoa; phylum Chordata; class Amphibia; order Caudata; family Salamandridae; genus Pleurodeles; species Pleurodeles waltl. Next base: position 802,821,717 of record NC_090442.1, on the reverse strand, counting down.
ATGTAATCAAAACATGTTTTAATGTTGTTGGAAATGCTTGTAATAGAAGCCAAAATGTTTGTTGCTCGTCTATGTGGATACATTTTATTTGTCTAGATAAACCCATGCCTCATTCCACTCAAGAATGCCCTTTTATAGAGCACATAAGAAAGTACATTGAGTGATTAGGGAATCTGAGCTCATTAGGTGTATACAGTGTGTGAAGAGTGCATAGAATTAATGTAGCCTCACTGTAATGATAATGCTCCATTTACTTTACCGTTAAATAGCATTGCTCGTAGTCCTTCTCTCTCCATGATGAATCACAAAGTGAGGCCCTGTGCCTCCAATAATAGCCAAATTCAAAGGTCAGTGTAATTTTGAAAGTCGCTAATTATATCAGGGACAATTGATGCCAGGAAATGTTCCACTTCGGCAGGTGGTAAAGTATCCAAGTCGTTGCCAAGGAAAACCACAGAGCACTGGTGTTCCAAAGCTGGAGCTCCAACTGAGGAAGCAGCATTCCATGTTGTGCCCAATGTTGAGTTAAGAGTTGCTGTATCTACAAAGGGCAACTCATAGACAACTTCCCATAGCAAACGCACTCTCAACGCGCATGTCTGGTAATGAGCCCTCATGGAGAACATCAACAGATCAGCATCCAATGAAAGTAAGTGCCACGTAGAAAGACAGACTTTCAGTGCACCTTTGAAAGGGCACCAATGGCATCGAAACATGGGCTGCACACAATCCAAAACTGGTCTGAATGACAGAGACCAGTCACAGTCCAATTGCTCCAGGAGTGGTGCTCCGAAATACTGCATCATGCGTTCACGACACAGTTGTGCTGGTGGAAGCGCTTTCAGTCCTCCTTGCTGTGAAGGGACAGCCATTGCGCAGAAAAAGTAGCAACAGCAAGATGACACCTATTATAGCCAGAGTAATCGGAAATCCCCCGAAAATACTTGAAAACATTGAGTGTATGGCTGAAGGTATTAAGCCAAATATGGAGGAGAAGGTGTGAATAAAATCAGAACCAACAGCCTTAACGAAATGCGCAAGTAGTAGGGGACGGGTTGAATATTCGTCCCAAGAGTTCACCAAAGTGTCTAGGAGAATTTGTGCTTAAAAGGGACTGAATCCCTGCCAATGACCTCACAACCTGAAACACATAGGTCTAGCATGTATATGTAAGCGCCACATGCTTTTGAAACAATAAAGCCTTGAGTCTGCTCAACTTGTCAAAATTCCCATCAGAAGTAACAATATGAGGCCAAATGTCTGCTACTTCTCTTTGTTGAGTAGGGGGAAAAAGACAGTCCTGCAACATGTGACAGTTTGGGAGACCGAAATGACGTAAGCGATTCTGGATCGAATTCCACAACAGCTCACACTGTTAAGGAGCACATAGCTGCCATTTGAGACCACCTGGAATGATGTGCTAATCAAGGGAACTGGAACTCCCTTCATATAACAAGCCAAGTTTGCTGCTGAGGCATTACATGCCCGTGCAAGGACAGCTGTTTACAAACCATTGAATGGCTCACAGAAGTCTTGCATTCACTACCGCTAAGAAAGACCTCTTTCATGCCATTGAAAGATTTGTACAAAAAGAGAAGCTCTTACACCTCGTGCAGGTAACTGTCTCCCAGCCTTTCATATCTGCCTACTGGAATGTGTTTTAGACAGAATGTAAATTGAAGTGTTTTAAATAGAAAGATTTTTAACCCCATGTATGAGCCATTCAGCAGATGGTATTTTAGCCACAGTAAAAGGCAACTTTTCTAATTTCTCGATGTTTAGCATGAAGTCATTTCCTTCTTAGCCATTATTTGTTTAGTTAAATTAAATGTTGAAAATATTCCCCTTACGCTAACGTGATGCCAGGGAACGCGACCTGCTTTCAGTGTTTGCAGTGTCCAATCTAGCTGCATAATGGACCTTAGCTGACTCTGTCCGTGGTGTAAAAATGACATGTCACTCTGTATTATGTCTATTGCAGAGGATACAATGTTATTTAAGGTGTATATCCTGTCGGACAAAGTGGTAATACTATTACCTACAATGGCTAGCGCTTTCTGTAAATGTTCCTGATCAATTTACTGGGCAGCCGCTTCATGTTGGGAAAGTTTCCAAATTTCTTTATATACTGCATATAAGAAGTGTTTTCTCCATTGTCTTCTGGGGCCTTACAGGGAATCCTGTAAATCTGTATCGTTGGACAGGAGACTGAGGTGTTCTTTAACAGCATCTAGTGAGGAACTTTTCAACCATTGCTGACAGAATTTCCCTACACTATACGTTGTCACAGTATCTGAGTGTTCTGAGGACATGTAGCGAGGGACCCCATGTGGAGTTTAAAAAACGTGTATGGCACACATTAGTGTTTACAGGCCACAATAACCACCCACCCACCAGGAAGTGAAAGTGATGTGTTAAATGTTCCATTCTGGACCCATTCTTCGCGCTGATCTTCAGATGCATTTATATACTTTTGCCATTTATTTAAATTTTGCAGGGGCAGGAATACTGGGCGCATTCAATTCCTTAATCTTTGCTAAGCCTAAACAACTTGTTTATTGTGCTGTTTCGTTTAGAAATATGATTTGAACAGTTATCAGGCATTGTCTAAATATAGCTTCCTTTCCCCTTATTTGCCAATGTTTAAAGTCTATTGACTTCAACCAGTAATTATAGCCTTTTATAGCTAATCAGGAAACAAGGGAATCAGAATAAACCAATTTAGTGTCTGTCAATAAAATATGTTGACTTTCCATCACAGGAAATTTGAAATAATATGACTCAGCATTTTTAACATTGAGCCCTGCAAATTTTTCAGTATACGTTTTGGAAATCCCCACAGGTGGAGCCGGACAGTGTTCCCACTGTGTGTAATTGAATATAGTCTTTGGGGTACTTGCACTGTGAAATAAATGATGTCCATAATGTTAGACTTGACAGCCTTGGCATGGTCATCCCCCACCTTTTTGCCTGCCTCCCTCCACTTTTCTGACAATGTTTTTGTTGGCTTTAGGACTCTAAGCACTTTACCACTGATAACCAGTGCTAAAGTGCATATGCTCTACCCCTTAAACATGGTAACATTGGCTCACTCCCAATTGGCATATTTGGTTTACTTGTAAGTCCCTAGTAAAGTGCACTACATGTGTGTAGGGCCTGTAAATTGAATGCTACTAGTGGGCCTGCAGAACTGGTTGTGCCACCCACATAAGTAGCTCCTTAACCATGTCTCAGGCCTGCCTTTGCAAGGCCTGTGTGTGCAGTTTCACTGCCTCTTCGATTTGGCATTTAAAAGTGTTTGCCAAGCCCTAAACCCACCTTTTTATATATAGACGTCATCCCTAATGTAGGCCCTAGGTAACCCATAGGGCGGGGGCTATGTAGGTAGGTATAAGGCAGGACATGTACATGTGTGTTTTATATGCCCTAGTAGTGGAAAACTCCTAAATGTGTTTTCCACTATTGTAGGCCTGCTCGTTTCATAGGATAGCATTAGGGCTACCATCATATTCTGTTTGAGTGGTAGATTCTGATCAGAAAGGGGAAATCAGGTCATATGTAGGATGGCCAGAATGGTAATAGAAAATCCTGCTATGGGTGAGGTTGGATTCTATATTACTATTTTAGTAATGCCACTTTTAGAAAGTGAGCATTTCTCCTGCTTAAAATCCATCTGTGCCTTACAGCATATCTTAAATCAACATCTGGGCTGGTTGACAGCTTCCTTGTGCATTCCACCCACACAACCACAAACACAGGACACTCAATCACACATGCACTCATCTGCATACTGAATGGGTCTTCCTGGGCTGGAAGGGTGGAGGACCTGACACTTACATTTCAAAGGCTAGTTGCCTGCCGTCACACAATAGACTGCCAATCCCCCTTCTGGTATCTTGGTAGAGAGACCTGTACTGGAAGGGGAGCTTGTGCTCTTCATAACCACTCTTTGAAGTCTCCCCCACTTCAAAGGCATTTTGGAGTATGTAAACTGGGTCACTGACCCCACCAAATCAGTCTCTTCTCGACCTGAACCTGCAACCTGTCAAGAGGAACTGCCTGGCTGCCCAAAAGACTCATCTGGACTGCTTTGCTAAGAAGGTCTGCTGACGTGCTGTCCTCTGACTTTGCTGAGAAGTCTCAGGGCCAAAAGACTTAGGCCCTCATTACAACCCTGGCAGTTGGTGTAAAAGCGGCGGTAATATCGGCAACAGGCTGGCGATAACAAAAATGGAATCATGACCACGACGGAAACCGCCAACAGATACAGCCACTTTAACACTCCGACCGCCACGGCGGTAGCAACAGACACCGCAGTGGTAACCGCCAACAGCCAGGCGGAAGACAATGTACAGCCCACCCCATTACAACCCACCCATCCACCAGCTTTGCCGGGGCGGTACCAACGCCATCAAAAGCACAGCGGGAACAGTACACAGGAGGGAAACCACTCACCTCTCGGCACTCAAGGAAGAACCAGGACGCCATAGAGCCCGAGCTGCAGGTCTTCCCCATGCTGGTGTTTCTGCACATATATCAGGAGTACCAACGGCGGCGGTGACGACCACGGTGAGTACTGCACCTAGCACATAGGGGAGGGGGGAGGAAAAAGAGAGTGACACACACACGCAACACGCAATAACCCCACCCCCACCCTCACCCCCAACACCATACACGCAAACACATGCAACAACATTATATATACACCCCGTAACCCTCTGGAATAACGCAAGGACAAAAGTAATTGAGTCAAATGAGTGTTATATTAGAAATAGTTAGAAATACATTAATAATTCAAAAACAGTATTGACAAAATATACAATATGTACAAAAGGCGGGACAATGTCCACTCAAAATGTCTGTGGCCCACTGGGCCAAAACACATAGGCCAAGCCCACACTTGACTCCTGCCTTAATGCAGAGAGAACACTGCAGGGGCATCAGGTCGAAAACACATAGGCACCTCAGGGGGACAGGGAAGAGGAGGCACCTCAGCCGGAAGATTGTACAACGCCACTGCTCCTGTTGGGGGCACCATGCCCACAGCGATGTCCTGGGGAGTGCAAAGCCACAGTCTCTCAAGTGGGTGGGATGCCCACTGCTTGGTCCTGGGGAGTGCAAAGCCACAGTCTCTCAAGTGGGTGGTTTGCCCACTGCTTGGTCCTGGGGGTTGGAAGGCTACAGTCTCTCAAGTGGGTGGTTTGCCCACTGCTTGTTCCTGAAGAGTGCAAAGCCACAGTCCCTCAAGTGGGTGGTTTGCCCATTGCTTGGTCCTGGGGAGTGCAAGGCCACAGTCTTTCTAGTGGATGCTGGTTTTCCACTGGTTCTGGAGGGGGCTTGGTGCCCAGTGTGCTTCATCCTGGCAAGGATAGGGTGAGTGGATGCCTTCTTCCACTGGTTCTGGAAGGAGCTTGGTGCCCAGTGTGCTTCATCCTGCCAAGGATAGGGTGAGAGGATGCCTTCTTCCACTGGTTTTGGAGGGGGCTTGGTGCCAAGTGTGCTGATCCTGGCAAGGATAGGGTGAGTGGATACCTTCTTCCACTGGTTCTGGAGGGGGCTTGGTGCCCAGTGTACTTCATCCTGCCAAGGATAGGGTGAGTGGGTGCCTTCTTCCACTGGTTCTGGATGGGGCTTGGTGCCCAGTGTGCTTCATCCTGCCAAAGGATAGGGTGAGTGGATGCCTTCTTCCACTGGTTCTGGAGGGGGCTTTGTGCCCAGTGATGCAGCACATAGGGTGTTAAAGGTCACAGTCACTCACCTGGGTGTCAGATCCACAAGATTTTCTGTGGGCAGGATTAATGACACACCATGGATAAATGACTACAGTCCATCCACCGACGGGGATGGCTGTACAGTGGTTTTAGTGTCGGTGCTGCCAGTGGTGGGGGATGCTCCAGCCCTTCCCCTGCAGCCTTGGACGGCTGCCCACTGGGGCTGCTGGTGGCTGGGCTGCTTGCGGCGCTGCTTGCAACGGTGCAGGTGTCGGTGCTGGCTACGGTGGAGCAGGCGGTGGTGGCCACGGTGCAGGTGGTGGTGCTGCCAGTGGAGGGGAGAGGCTCCAGCCGTTCCCCTGCATCCTCGGACGGCTGGCTACTGGAGCTGCTGCTGCTGTCTGTGCTTCAGGTGGTGGTGCTGGCCACGGGGCAGCAGGCGGTGGTAGCCGTGGCGCAGGTGGCAGGGCTAGAAGCGGTGCAGCTGGAGGTGCAGGTGGCAGTGCTGCCAGTGGAGGGGGGAGGCTCCAGTCCTTCCCCTGCAGCCTTGGACAGCTGAAGTGCCCTGGCTGGTGTTCTGTGCCCCTTCCTGCTCTTGGCAGATGTTGGTGCCTCCTTGCTTCTGCCACCTGGAGCCTTTGCCTTGGCCTTACTGGCTGGTTGTGCCTCCTTCTCCTTGCTGGATGCTCTCCCCTTTTTGCCCTTTCCTGGTGTCGGAACCTTCTTGTCCTTGGCAGGTGTTGGTGGCACACTGGCTGGGCTGACGGGTGCCTCCTCAGAGCCTCTCAGAGGTCCAGAAACCACAGCGGACATGGACTTGGTGGCTGAGGTGCTTTGCTGGGTTCTGGCCACCCTAGCCCAAGTTGAAGGACGTGGGGGCGAGGGGTAGGGAATAGGTCAAGGGTGGCGAGGAAAAGCTTCTCAGAGACACTGGGGTGGGAAGAGGGTGAAGGTTTGGGAGTGGAGGAAGAGGGAGTGGTTGTAGGAGGTGTCAGTCTGCTGTGTTTGGGTGCATGTGCATGAGCTGGATGCTGTTGTGAGGTGGATGGCTGTTAGGTGGGTGTGTATTTGTGTTTATGTACTCTGAGAGGAGGGGTCACAGACAAATTGAGAGAGGAAACAGGGGACGTTTGCATGGATGTGGGGTGGTGACTGCCAGTGAGGGGCGTGTAGTGATAGGCGTGCTGGTGATGGAGGTGGTGGATGAGGATGTAGTGCATGCAAGTGTGAGTGGAGATGCTACTGGGAGGGAGGTGGGCGAGGAGGAGGAGAGGGACACAGTGGAGGCAGTGGATGTTGGAGTGTCTGCTTCTGGGTGGTGCTTGTGTGAGTGCCTGTGGGATGATGTGTGGTGCTTGTGTTTGCCTGAGCCACTTCTGTGTGTTGATTTGGGTAAACGCTGGTCTGAAGGTGTGCTTGGGATATGTTGGGGTTGAGGAGATTGGGACTGGGTAGAGGAAGTAGGAGGGGGGAGGCTGGGGACAGGGACAATGGCTGCCATCAGTGCTGAGGCCAGAGCCTGAAATGCTCTCTGTTGGGCCACCACACCAGAGTGAATGCCCACCAGGTATGCATTTGTTTTTTGCAAATGCCTCTCAACATCCTGGATGGCATTCAGAATGGTTGACTGCCCAACAGTGAGGGATCTCAGGAGGTCAAAAGCCTCCTCACTGAGGGCAGCAGGGCTGACTGGATAAGGGATTGAGGTGCCTGGGGCGAAGGAGATGCCCAGGGAGCTTCCATCAGAGGAGGAGTCACTGTCTGTAGTGTCCCCTCCTGTCTCTGTCGTGGTGCTCCCCTTGCCCTCCGTCCCACTGGTGCCCTCACAGTCGGTGGATTTGGCCTCCAGGCCCATGTGGAATGCCAGCTCCCTCTGTCACTGGTGCCTCTGCTCCTCCGCCAGATGATGCTAATGCACACAGGGACAGAGTGACAAAACAATAAGGGGGGAGAGACAGAGGATACACTTGGTCAATGCCAGCAACACCACTACCGTTGGTGTACACAACACACAGGGAGCTGCCCTATGCACTCAGCCATGCAATACCAGTTACATAGCTAGTCACCAGCCCATGGGGTACAATGCCTATCATCATGAGCTGCACACATGAAACCCACAGGACCCTGCCTTCGGACCCTTGCCCGCACTTCATCTTTAACAAAGCCGACGACATCATCGCCCCGCACCTCCAGACCGTCATCAACTCTTCTTTTTCTTCTGCTACCTCCCCCGAATGCTGGAAACACGCCGAAGTCAAAGCCCTACTAAAGAAACCTACGGCTGACCCGAGTGACCTGAAAAACTTCCGCCCCATCTCTCTTCTGCCTTTCCCAGCCAAAGTAATAGAGAAGACCGTCAACAAACAGCTGACCACCTTCCTGGAAGACAACAACCTGCTCGACCCCTCACAAACCGGATTCCGATCCAACCACAGCACTGAAACCGCCCTCATCTCAGTCACAGACGACATCAGAACCCTGATGGACAATGGTGAAACAGTCGCCCTCATTCTCCTCGACCTCTCGGCTGCCTTTGACACCGTCTGTCACCGCACCCTAATCACCCGCCTCCGCTCCACCGGGATCCAAGGCCAGGCCCTGGACTGGATCGCCTCCTTCCTCGCAAACCGTTCACAAAGAGTTTACCTCCCTCCGTTTCGCTCAGAACCCACCGAGATCATCTGCGGCGTACCTCAAGGCTCATCACTCAGCCCGACACTCTTCAATGTCTACATGAGCCCCCTCGCCAACATCGTACTCAAGCACGACATCATCATCACCTCCTACGCTGACGACACCCAACTTATACTCTCCCTCACCAAGGACCCCGCCAGCGCCAAGACCAACCTACAAGAGGGTATGAAGGACGTCGCAGATTGGATGAGGCTCAGCCGCCTAAAGCTGAACTCTGAAAAAACGGAAGTCCTCATCCTCGGCAACACCCCGTCCGCCTGGGACGACTCCTGGTGGCCCACGGCCCTCGGCACCGCACCGACCCCCACAGACCACACCCGCAACCTCGGCTTCATCTTGGACCCTCTTCTCACCATGACTAAGCAAGTCAACGCCATGTCCTCCGCCTGCTTCCTCACCCTCCGCATGCTCCCTAAGATCTTCCGCTGGATCCCCGCCGACACCAGAAAAACCGTGACCCACGCCCTCGTCACGAGCCGCCTGGACTACGGCAACACCCTCTACGCCGGGACCACAGCCAAACTCCAAAATTGCCTGCAACGCATTCAAAACGCCTCGGCCTGCCTCATCCTAGACGTACCCCGCAGCAGCCACATCTCCGCACACCTGAGACACCTGCATTGGCTCCCAGTCAGCAAAAGGATCACCTTCCGACTTCTCACCCACGCACACAAAGCCCTCCACGACAAGGGACCGGAATACCTCAACAGACGCCTCAGCTTCTACGTCCCCACCCGCCACCTGCGCTCCTCTGGCCTCGCACTTGCTGCTGTCCCTCGCATCCGCCGCTCCACGGCGGGTGGGAGATCTTTTTCCTTCCTGGCGGCCAAGACCTGGAACTCCCTCCCCACCAGCCTCAGGACCACCCAGGACCACTCCGCTTTCCGGAGACTCCTAAAGACCTGGCTGTTCGAGCAGCGTTAACCCCCCCTTTTTTCCCCTAGCGCCTTGAGACCCGCACGGGTGAGTAGCACGCTTTATAAATGTTAATGATTTGCTTTGATTTGATTTAGTAGTAGATGCCCACTAACATTATTGGGGTTGGAGTGCTTCAGATCCTGCCCAACAAGGGACCTACCCTGCCAGTTCGCCCTGGCATAGAGGCACCCACAGCCCACATCCCCCACCCAGGTAAAACCTTAATGTGTGCAAACTCATGATTCTGAATCTGTACTCACCTCCTTGTGGCTGCTGTGATGCCTTCAAACGCCCATCCAACTCCGGATAGGCCACTGCCAGGATGCGTAACATCAGCGGGGTCATGGTGCGACAGGCGCCCCTTCCTCGTTGGGAGGCCAGCCCCAGCTGGACCTCTGCCGTCTTCTTTGCCCAGCGGCGCATATCCTCCAACCTTTTGCGGCAGTGGGTGCTCTGCCTGTCAAAGACCCCCAGGGTCCGCACCTCCTTGGCGATGGCACGCCAAATAACCTTTTTCTGGTGGGTGCTGACCTGCATGGAAAAGACAGCAGAAAAGTGAATTAGTCAACCGTCCGGACCGCCATACTCATGGCCCACCAGATTCCTCCCATCCCCTGACACACATACACTGACCACCTTACATGCAGCACTCTGACCAGGATGCTTCTGCCCCCCCTATATGTGGCTTACACACACAGCACCCCATACATTCATGGCCTACGCATCATGCTCACAGTGTACTCACCTGTTTGTCTGGAGGACTGAGAGTAATGTGTACTGTGGTGGAACCCTATCCAGCAGTTTCTCTAACTCCACCGCAGTGAAGGCAGGGGCCCTCTCCCCAGACACATAAGCAATTGACGCTTCCAGACACAGGTCACAGCAGCACTTGCAGTATAGGTCCTCTCCTGTTGAAGGTCAGATTGCAAGTGAGTGAACAGATAGAAAATGGCAGTCATGTCCACGGCGGTGCATATCGTCACCGCCGGCGTACATCACCATTGATTTCTGGAACCCATAGGGCCCAATGATAACCAATGCGAAGTTGCAGGGCAGTCTTCGACTGCCTACCGCGAAAGCCCACAACGCCAGAGGAATTTCTTCATTTCCACTTGTCCCTCCTCACAGGTCAGGCAGCCGCCATTTCAGGGGGGCACAGGGCATGGCACCTAACTGCATCACAGCAGACATTGGCACAGCAATAGATTGTCAAATTCACATACTGGTTCTGTAAAGCAAAATAATCATCATTAGTGCTATAGAGTGTGAATATGACCCTATGCTCACCGTTTTCTTCCATAGGCTTCAACCGCTGAGGCTGAATATGAGATGGCAGCATCCTCCGGTGTACAGACCCCTGGTGGACCTTGCAAGAATCGAGGACAGACACATTATCATAACCTACAGGCTTGATTGTGCCACAATCTAAGAACTGTGGGGGTGATTCTGACTGCGGCGGACGGCGGTAGCCGCCCGCCAAGCGGTTCCCGCCGAAAGACCGCTCCGCGGTCAAAAGACCGCGGCGGTCATTCTGGCTTTCCCACTGGGCCGGCGGGCGACCGCCGAAAGTCCGCCCGCCAGCCCAGCGGGAAACACCCTTCCCACGAGGACGCCGGCTCAGAATGGAGCCGGCGGAGTGGGAAGGTGCGACGGGTGCAGTTGCACCCGTCGCGAATTTCAGTGCCTGCAAAGCAGACACTGAAATTCTTCGTGGGGCCCTCTTACAGGGGCCCCTGCAGTGCCCATGCCATTGGCATGGGCACTGCAGGGGCCACCAGGGGCCCCGCGGCACCCCCTACCGCCATCCTGTTCCTGGCGGGAGAACCACCAGGAACCGGATGGCGGTAGGGGGTGTCAGAATCCCCATGGCGGCGGAGCACGCTCCGCCGCCATGGAGGATTCTCAAGGGCAGCGGGAAGTTGGCGGTACACCGCCGACTTTCCGTTTCTGGCCGCGGCTGAACCGCCGCGGTCAGAATGCCCAGCGGTGCACCGCCAGCCTGTTGGCGGTGCTACCGCCGACCTCCGCCATGGCGGTAATTACCGCCAGGGTCAGAATGACCCCCTGTGTGCCTAATTTGAGCCAGACCTGATGTCAGCTATCCGCCAGCCCACAGGTATCCCCCCTCTCGTACAGGTCCTGTCAGTGCTCCATTTCCTGACAAGTGGTTCCTTCCAAACAACAGTAGCCATGGCATCAGGGATGGTTCATACAATGTTTTCCAACGTGTTGACCAGAGTGTTATCAGCCCTCCTGAGACACATGTGCAGCTGCATCGTATTCCCCCAGGTGGAGGATTTGGCCACAGTGAAAGCTGACGTTTATGCCCTGGGACCTATCCCCACCATCATTGATGTCATTGATGGTACACATGTGGCATTTGTCCCCCCCACAGGAGAAATGAACAAGTTTTCAGGAATACAAAAAGCTATCACTCTATGAATGTGCAGATGGTGTGTTTGGTGGACCAGTACATCTCCCATGTGAATGCCAAATATCCTGGTTCTGTGCATGACGCCTTTATCTTGAGGAATAGCAGCATCCCATATGTGATGGGCCTACTCCAGAGGCACTGGGTGTGGCTAATAGGTGAGCCCAAGGTCCCCACACAGTAAAAGTAGGTGTCTGGGTATGGGGTTGTCCCTAAGGGTTAGTGTGTGTCTAACAGTTGTCCCTCGATATTTGCAGGTGACTCTGGTTACCCCACCGTCTCATGGCTACTGAACCCAGTGAGGAATGCCAGGACAAGGGCAGAGGAACGTTACAATGAGGCACATGGATGTACAAGGAGGATTATTGAAAGAATCTTCGGCCTCCTGAAGGCCAGATTCCGGTGCCTCCATCTGACAGGTGGATCACTGTACTACTCACCCACGAAGGTGTGCCAGATCATCATTGCATGTTGCATGTTGCACAACCTGGCCTTGAGACGTCAGGTGCCTTTTCTGCAGGAGGATGAGCCTGGAGATGGTCTTGTGGCAGCGGTGGTGCCTGTGGACAGTGAGGAAGAAGAGGCAGAGGAAGAAGATGTTAACAACAGAAGCAATATAATATAGCAGTACTTCCAGTGACACAAAGGTAAGACAATGTAACTTCACTTTACTTTTCAGTTTTCTGTTGGACAGTGTACATGGCAGCCTGTTTTCCTATGTCTATGGCCACTGACTGTACCCTTTGGCATCTCTATTTTCAGATCTCTGTGGCCCACTCTGGTTCCTGCTATGTGTACTGCTGCCCACCAAAGGTCAATCCAAAGTATATTTAACTGCACATTTGACTTGCAATGCTTTGATAATGTTGAACTAATACATATTGGAATCATTTGACAGACTCCAGATTAGTATTTGTTCCAAGGGTGTTTATTTACGTGCTCATAAGTAGAGGGGGATGTGCAATGGGCTGAGCTGATGGTGGAGGAAAGTCCAGGGTAAAGTCCAGTCTCTTGGTATCACAGGTACATTTTCCAACGGGGCATAGAAAGGGGAGTTATGGCAGTTCAAAGTGGACAGGGTGACAGAGTGGAACACAAGGGTGACAATCAGGAGAGTCTTATTTCCTGGCGGGGTCTTGGCAATGTTCTTTGGCTTCTGCCAGGATCGCAGGGACTGTTTGTGGGGTGGTTCTTCTTCTGCAGGGGGTGGGGTGCTGGTGGCCTGTTGTTCCAGTGGCAGGGCCTCCTGTCCACTAGCGCCGGCGGAGGTGGAGGGCTGTTGTTCGGTGTGGCTAATGGCAGGAGCCTGTTGGTGTGCCACTGCCTCCCTCATGGTGTTGGCCATGTCACCCAGCACCCCTGCAATGGTGACCAGGATGGTGTAGATGAGTTTTAGGTCCTCCCTGATCCCAAGGTACTGTCCCTCCTGCAGCCACTGGGTCTCCTGCAACTTGGCCAGTATCTGGCCCATGGTCTCCTGGGAAGGGTAGTATCCTCCCAGGACGTTTGTGAGTGAATCCTGGAGAGTGGGTTCCATGGGCCTGCCCTGCCCCTGTCGCACAGCAGTCCTCCCAGCTTCCCTGTTGTCCTGTGCCTCTGTCCCCTGAACCGTGTGCCCACTGTCACTGACCCCAGGTCCCTGATCGTCCTGAGTTTGTGGGGTTGCCTGGGGTCCCTGTAGTGATGGACACACTGCTGATTGAAGTGTCCTGGGGACAGTGCTATGGGCCCGCTGGGTGGGTGCTGTGCTGGTGTTTCCTGAAGGGGAGGGTCCGTGGTGGTATGGGACTGTGGCAGGGTAACCAACTGTCCAGAGGTCCCTGATGGGCCCGGTTGTTCATCGTGATCCAGGCGTGCAGAGCTGCTGTCATCACTGTGGGCCTCTTCTGTGGGGAATTGGATGTTGGTGGCACCTCCTCTCCGGTGACGTTGAGTGGGGGTCCTGTAGGGTTGTAAATGCAATGTTATTGTATCTGCGTGTGCCATCTAATGTGTGGTGGTTTTTCCCTGTATGGTTGTGATTGCCCTGTCAGCTTTGCCTTGTGTGTGTGGTGATTTTGTGGGCTAGGTGATTCTTTCTAATGGGCATGCTGTAGTGATGGGTGTCCATGCAGGTCTGTGATGGGTGTCCATACATTGGTGTTGCATGCATGGCTTGGTATTGGGATGGGTGGGTTGTGATAGTGGGGTATATTTGAGGTGGTGGAGTGGTGGGAATGAGGGTAACGGTAAGGGTAAGATTTGACTTACCAAAGTCCAGTCCTCCTGATACTCCTGCGAGGACCTCAGGATGCATGATCGCCAAGACTTGCTCCTCCCATGTTGTTAGTTGTGGGGGAGGAGGTGGGGGTCCACCGCCAGTCCTCTGTACGGCTACCTGGTGTCTTGCAACCACGGAACGCACCTTCCCCTGTAGGTCGTTCCACCTCTTCCTGATGTCATCCCTTGTTCTGGGGTGCTGTCCCACGGTGTTGACCCTGTCCACAACTCTAAGATTTAAGACTCTTTTTAATATTGCAAAAGTGATATCTCAACTTGTGCTTATTGGATCTTTGTCGTTTTGACCTTAATTTAACCAGATAAATATCATATATTTTTCTAAACCTGTGTGTTGTGATTTTGTGGTGTTTTCACTTTGTTACTGTGCTACCAGAGGGTGGGCACAGGATCATTTGGATTGTGTGGAACTTACCCCGACGAGGATTGTGGTCCCTATTTGAACAAGGGTGTATACTTCTGGCAACTAGAGACCCCATTTCTAACATTGGTGATCAGCGGTGAGGATAGGACTTGTGTTTGTGCAGTGACCTCCAATAGCTATGTGTACACTACATACCCACAGTTAAAGGTCAATTTGATTCTTTCTCTTTTTGCTGCAATTTGTCCTGTTTGACATTTTGATCTAATCCTAAACAACATGTCTCTGGCAGGGTCTCATGGAGGAGCTGGTGACCTAGCTAAGTTGGAGACATACACTGTCAGCCAGCTGAAAGGCTTCTGTAATGGGGTGAGAGTACCTACCCGGGCTGCCTCCAGGAAGGAGGAGTACCAAAAGGCACTGAGGGCCTGGGCAGTAGCCCATTTATAAAAGAATGTTGAGATGGAAGAGTCAAAGGATGGCTCTCCAGAGGATTTGCCAACAGTGGGGGTATGATGCTCCTGGATCTGTGCCCCCTGCTAAACCAGGGAGCAGTGTCTCAAGTTACAGCCTGACCACAGAGTAACGGAGGGAGGAGAGAGAGTTTTAACTGTAGTTGGCCAGATTAAACATGGAGGAGAAGAGAGCAGAGCAAGAGGCAGAGGAGAGCTATGGCTGCAGCTGAGAGGGCCTTGGTTGAGAAGAAATTACTTCTGACTCATCAACTGAGTCTGAAAGAGCTGCAGCTCAAGTCTAGGCAGTCTGAGTCCAGCAGTGATGGTGGCAGCACACATACAGGACCTGCTGGAGACAAAAAGGTTTGTATACCCAGAGTTGTGGTGCCAAGTTATGTGGTGAGAGATGACATTGACAAATGGTTTTATGCCTATGAAGTTTCAGTAGAGGCTCATGGGGTTCCTGAAGAGCAATGGGGGAAGGGCTTGTGGAAACGTGTGCCAGTAATTGGGAGGGACACACTCCTCACATTAGAGAAGAAGGACCAGAACACTACCCGTTCATGAAAGCCATTTTACTTGCCAAGTTTGGGCTCACCCCTGAAAAGTATTGCCAAAGATTCAGGGACAGTACCAAACTCTCCAACCAAATTTGGGTAGACATTTATGATTTCTCTAGCAAGGCATGGAATGGATGGGTGCAAAGCAATAAAGTAGATGATTATGTGGGGTTATATCATTTGATCCTGAGAGAGTGTTGTGTAGCCATTTTAGTTATAGCTTCGTACACATTATTTTAGCAAACTAGGCCTGCCGCTGTGTACTTTAAACTAGACATATTTTATTCAGCTTTGTTTTATTATTTTAACAATAGCCACATTTGCGGTCTTGTTTTATTTTCTCTATCTAGCTGTTCTTTGCCTAGGCCAGCACTACGTTCTTAAACAGGACATTCTTTCACTCTGTGCTTTTCTCAAGGCTGCAGTAAGATAGGTTGCTGGCAAAAGTGGTATGCTTTGTCTCTAAGGTTCACAGAAACATACACACTCCTATGTGGGGATCCTTTCTTGGAACATCAGCTGTTTTGTTATAAAAACACTACTTTGACCTATGTACGTTAGAGGGAGATTCCAGCCAGATGACCATGACTGTATGCTGATTGCTTAGTTTTTCGCTGCAGCTGCTTATATAGACTACAGGCCTCTTGCTCAGGTATGAGGGATAGTGTCTTCCTAGGGGAACCTGAAGGGCAGAATTAGAGCTTGACGTGCTGTGCTCTATCTTAGCCTAGTCCTTGTGACAACATGGTAGTGTTATTTTTATGCTTTACTCTCCTTGTCAGAATTTTGATCCTGTCATGCTTCATCGTCCTGGTTATTGCAGTACCCACTCAATTATCCAAGAATTAAGTTACTTCAATAAAAGCTTATTGAACTCTATTCTGCCTCTGATTGTCCTTGTATATGTTAGACTAATGTGATTGAGAGAAACGGATGAGATCTGAGTGACCATTTTTTCCCTGAGGAGTCACTTCTGTCATGCGCCTGGTTCCACAATCATCCCTGCTCTTGGGTAGAGAGGAGGCACTGCTAGTTAGCCAGAGCAAAACCCATATTGGGGCGACAGGTGTCACCTTTAGTGGGTTCAGACTCAGTCTCCCACAGTGCAAGTGATTCTGCTGCCCAAATCCAGTAGGACAATGAGATCCTACATGAGAAGAGCATATGCTCAGTATTTGCTTTACAGAGCTGCACCAGCACCTAATTGACAGTAAGCTGACTGATCCCAGGAAGCTTGCTGATTAGGTGGACCGCTGGGCTAGCACCAGAGTGTCCAAAAAGGTATCTGGGGGGACACCCTCAAAGGTGGTCAGGGTTCCCACCAGAAGAAAGAGGAGAGAGAAAAACTTCAAAAAAAGGAGTTCTCAAAAGGCAATAGTGGTAACCAGTCCCAGTCAGATTCTAAAGAGCAACGGTTTCTTAACCATAAGACAGGTTTGTACCCCTTTGTGCAGAGTGCTCCAATTATGGTCACTCTAAGAGCGACTCCAAGTGTCCCAAGAGGGCATAGCCCCCCACTGGAGGGCAGACACCTGGGTTGGCTAGTGTAGCGCTGGGGGAGGAGGTAGTCCAAGTTAGCTTTGGGGAACAGATAGCCATAACCCTAGTGTCCCTGGGGGATGCAGAGATGGTGCCAAAACCTACATTCCTGAAAATACTTCCAAGTATAAGCAGTGGGTCACCATCACTGGGCAATGGGTGGAAGCTCTATGTGACACAAGAGCCAGCATGACTACTGTCGGGGGTCAGCTGGTGTCAGCAGAGCAGGTTCTCCTGAACACATTCCACCAAGTCATAGTCGCTGACAGTCGCGAGAGCCACCTACCAGTAGCTCTGGTTGCCTTTGAGTGGTGGGGGATCTCTGGAACTCTAAAAGTAACAGTGAGCCCTGGCATGCCTGTAGATTGTCTGTTAGGCAATGACCTTGAGCACACTGTCTGGTAGGAGGTAAAGCTAAGGTCTCACTTAGAAATGTTGGGGTTGCCTGAGTGGGTCTGCATGAAAACAAGGGCCATGGGAGTCAAGCGCATCTGGAGCCTGCAAGAACGGCCCAGACAGCTGCCAAGGAGAAGAGCGAGCGGCGCAGGAAACCGGTCCCAGAAGTTCCCACTGTGATTGATGTGGTCCCAGCGTAGAGGGCCCCTGACCCAACTGGGAAGGACATTGCTGCCCTAGGTGACCTGCCTGAGGTTGCTGGCTTGAAAGTTGAGGGTGGGCCCACCAGGGAACAATTCTGAAAGGCACAGAAAGAGTGCCCCACTCTTGAAGGTTTGAGGCAACAGGCCTCAGCTCAAGCAGCAGGTGAAGCCTCTTGTGATCACCTTATATACTGGGAAAATGATCTCCATTACAGTGAGCCTAAGGTACCGGTGGCTGGAGCAGCACGTGTGCTTGTGGTCCCCCTTGTTACTGGGCCTTCCTACTGGGCCTGGCTCACAACTTTCCCCTGGCAAGACAAGTCCTTTGCCAGGCTTGTCACCCATTTTTAGTGGCCCCGAATGCGGACGGCCTCAGCTGCATTCTGTCTGTCCTGGCCCACCTGCCAGGCCAGTGGGAAGACAGGGAAAAAGCTCAAGGCCCCCCTGATCCCACTCCCTGTCATTGGCACACCCTTTGAAAGGGTGGGCATCAATGTCATTGGTCCACTGGCCACCAAAACTGCCCTAGGCAACAGGTTTATCCTGATTTTGGTGGATCATACCAGCCACTACTCAGAGGCAATCCCTCTAAGGACGGTAACTGCACTGGTGGTGACCAGAACTCTGGTAGGGCTAGTTACCCGTGTGGGAATCCAAAAGGAGATTGTGTCTGACAGAGGCAGAAACTTCCTGTCTGCATACATGAAGACCATGTGGGATGCGTGTGGGGTGACCTACAAGTTTACCACACCCTATCATCCTCAATCCAATGGTCTTGTGGAGAGATTCAACAAGACCTTGAAAGGCATGATCACAGGCCTCCCTGAGGCCATGATGCATAAGTGGGACCTCCTCTTGCATGCCTTTTCTTTGCTTACAGAGAGGTGCCCCAGAAGGGAGTAGGGTTCAGTCCCTTTGATCTTCTTTATGGGTACCCTATCAGGGGACCCTTAAGCATTGTAAAAGAGGGGTGGGAGAAAACTTCCAAGGCACCCCCCCCAGGATGTGGTCAGCTACATGCTTGCCCTCCACAACCAGATACAACGCTTCTGGAAAAAGGCCAAGACCAACCTTGATGCAAGTCAAGAGGTGATGAAATGCTGGTATGACCAAAAGGCCACCCTGGTGGAGTTCAGCCTGGATTCAAAGTTTGGGTGATGGAGCCAGTAGAGCCTAGAGTTCTCCAAGACCCCTGGATTGGCACACTCAAGATCAAGGAGTGAAAAGGGGAGGCCACTTACTTAGTGGACCTCCAGTCCCCTAGGATTCCCCTAGGGGTGCTCCATGTAAACCAATTGAAGTATCATTTTGAGAGACCTGAGGTCAACATGCTTCTGGTGGCAGATGAGGGTGTGAAGGTGGAGAGTGAACCTCTCCCTGACCTCCTCTCTGCCAAAGAAGGTGATGGGTCAGTGGAGAGCGTCAATCTCTCTGACTCCCTGACCCTGTGCCAGTGAGGGGACTGTTACCAGTTACTGGAGCAGTACTCCTCACTGTTTTTCCTCACCCATGGACTCACACACTTGTGTGTCCACGACATTGACACTGGAGAGAGTATCCCTGTAAAAAATAAAATGTTTAGGTTGTCAGACAGGGTGAAGGCCAGCATCAAGGAGGAAGTTGCCAAGATGCTGGTTCTTGGGGTGATTGAGAAGTCCAGCAGTCCCTGGACCAGCCCTGTCCTGCTGGTACCCAAGGCTGCCGCACCTGGTGCTAAGCCTGAACTTGGGTTCTGCGTGGACTATGAGGGTCTCAAATCTGTCACTGTTAGACTTGGAATCCTTAGCGTGGTCTCCCCTCTGCTTCCCATGTTGTTTCTGTGTGCTGGACTCTGTTTTTGCTGTTTTGTTTGCTCGGGACACTTTACCACTGCTGACCAGTGCTAAAATGTAAGTGTTCCCTGTGTAAATTATTATTATTTGTTTAAATATATTTTTTATCAATTTTCAACACTACAAGGTCGATAGCCAATAAGAATAGTGCCAGTCCTAAAAAACAGTCTCTTAGCTGTGATAGGAGAAATAACATAATCTATCAGCTGGTAATTTGACATCGTAATCAAACAT
The DNA here is from genome assembly GCF_031143425.1 of Pleurodeles waltl. Classification (NCBI taxonomy): domain Eukaryota; kingdom Metazoa; phylum Chordata; class Amphibia; order Caudata; family Salamandridae; genus Pleurodeles; species Pleurodeles waltl. The sequence continues at coordinate 802,802,106 of NC_090442.1, read as the reverse complement.
CGCCGACTCATTAGGGTGACTTAACAGTGCTATAATAGAAATACAGAGATATTTTTGCTAAGTTTTCTCTGCTGTATGTCATAATCCCAAATTATCAACCACAATGCACAATGTAGTCAGACAGCATCACTTACTGTAAAGCCCTTGTGGAGGGAATACGGGCAAAGGGAACACAACTTGGTGAAGAGAAGAACTATGTAACGTGCCTGGTGTGTGTGGTTCAGGGCAGAAGGTATCCCCGGCAAGTCCCTCAATCAGGACTCTGGTCCCTGAGGGTAATCACCAGAGTCAGGGGGGAGTAACAGGTAATCGGGGGTCTGTACTCTCTGAGCAGTGTTCAAAGAGGCCCTCCAGCGCGCCTATGGAGTGTTTACCCAACCCGACACCCCAAAAATCTCAAAGGTCAGAGAAGGAGGCAATCAGAGAAGTGTATGGTCTCCAGGCGGGGAGGGGCAGGGGCAAGGAGAATATCGGGACGCTAACAGGCATGGGGTTCTATCATATGTTGGCTGATTGTGTAGTGGGAGTTCTCGTTTCTGGCTGTCTGGCTGGGGTGATCCTAGTGGGCTAGTGTCCTCTGTCCCCTGAGGGGCCAGTTTGTCCACCAGTTTCATCAGGTAGGTGTCCCAGAGTGTTGCACCCCCACCTCCACCCCGCACACGTCGATCCTGTTGTAATGCGCAAGCTTCAGCTGCAGCCCAGTGGGATACTGCGTGCAGCTAGTCCTTCACATTGAGGGCTTGGGGTGCTTTCCAGGACATAGCAATGTCATCTAAATAGTATGAAAGCAAGGTCTATAAATTTTAGATAGTGTTTAGTCTCTTTGTTTCTCTTGGTTATCCCCAGTAGACAGAGGAGTCGGTCCAGTGGGAGGTGTACATCTATAATGTTTGATACATGTTGTATAATGTGGGTCCATGTGCTGTGCAGCTCCAGGCATTACCATGTCATATGTAAGAAAGTGGTATCTTCATGGCCACATCTCGGACATAACAGAGAAGCTCCTGGGAATATACCATGAAGACGATGTGGCGTCAGGTAAGTTTGATGAACATAATTGAAGTGTGAATATTTCAGTCTGGCATTTTGTGCAACATACCTCACATGTTCTAGCGTCATTCTCCATTGCTGTTCGGTTAAGTCAACGCCCAGGCAATCGTACCACCGAGCCTTGCTTCGGGGATGTGGCACGCCCTGTATCCCCCTCAATAGAATGTATAAGTTAGAGACTGCCTTCCTCTCTGATCCTCGTGTAAGTATGTAATGTAGCCCATGGTGTGTTGTGGGTTCCAGGGTGCCCAAATGCCAGACTTTCCCTATCACTGCTTGCAGTGCCGCTTGGGCAAGGAACTGCCCTGCATCCAAACCAAATGTTTCGCTTAAGTTCGTAAAGGAACGCATTTGCCCTTCCTCATAGAGGTCGCCTGAATATAGAAGTCCACCCTCCTTCCATGTGTTAAAGTCATACATCTGAGTGAGGTCTCGTAATCGAGGTATATATTGGAAGTCGAGATGAGTAGGTGAGCGACCGTCGTCTTGGATGAATCCAGCATCGTTCTATATCTGGTACCGCCAAGCCAACTTCAAGCAAAGGGTTTTGGAGTGCATCAAGAGACACCCTCTTGCGTCTCGATCCCCATATAAGTAGTATCAGCAGACTGAGTGCAGCCTTAAAGAAGGCCGTTCCAGGCGGAATCGGTAATGCCATGAACAAGTAAAGTAATCTAGGGAGAATCAACATTTTGGCAATGGCCCCTCCACCCAAGAGGGGCAGATGCGTCCCAAAGGACAAAGATTATTGGGTGGAGGCTAGGGTCTTGCCGTAGTTACCCTCCACTAGATCCATCTCTGAGTAGTACATATTAACCCCTAAATACCGAAAGGTCCCTGTGACCCACGTAAGTCGATCCATTATGTCACCAGCTCCAGGTAGGGGCAAAACACACGATTTACCCCAGTTTACCTTAAGGCCTGCCACCTCACTAAATTGGCCTAATAGCCTCACGCACTATCAGCCTCACGCAGATAAATTAAGACGTCATCTGCATACAGACGCAATATGCCACGGTCCGTCCACCCAGAGTCCCCACTCTAGTTTTTTCATCTGCAATTGTACCACTAGCAGCTACATGGCAAGTGCAAAAAGCACCGGGGAAAGCGAGCAGCCCTGACGTGTTCCCCTTTGGATGGGAAAGGAGCAAGACACCTGGTTGCCAGTGTGGACTCTCGCCCAGGGGGCAGTGTAGAGCAACTGTATCCACTGTATAAATCGGGGACCCAGTCCAAATCGCTCCACTGCCCACACTAAGTAGGCCCACCCAAGCGTATCGAATGCCTTCTTTAAATCCAGGGACACAGCTACCGGTTGCCTGCGCTCGTGGAAACCGCATCTATGATGTGGCACAGCTGTCTGATATTGTAATATGTGACCCTATGCTGTACAAATCCATTCTGATCAGGGTGTATCAGGGTAGAAATCACTGGGAGCAATCTGTTCGCTAGGGACTTAGTTAGGATCTTATAGTCAATGTTAAGCTTATATAAGGGTCGATATGAGCTCACGTCCAGCGGGTCTTTACCGAGCATGGGTAATACCACAATAAGTACCTTGCACAGTGACGGTGGGAGTTCCCATCATTGATATGACACCCTGTACATATCTAGCAACTGAGGCACAAGAATGTCCCCCATAGGCAGCATAAAATTAAACTGAGAACCCATCCAGACTAGGGGTCTTGCTCTTGGCCCTTTGTTGAATCGCCAGACGCACTTCGTCCAGCTGTATTGGTTGTTCTAAGTCCTGTCTTTGCTGCTGCATCAGGGTGGGCAAGGGAAGACCTTGCAGTAGTGCGTGATTGTGAAAGGAGGTGGGGGTAATCAAAGATTTCATTAATTGCCTCTTGGGTATTTACCCCTTCCCCCCTATTGTTCCGAATCGCTCCCACAACCATCCAGGGAACTCCTGAGCACAGCAACCAGGACAGTGTGCATCCCACTTAGAGGCTTGTCACCATGCTTACGTTGTTGGGTCAAATACGCCTTATAATCTACCCTACCAAGCCTACGCAGTTCCTCCGGTATTGACAGAGTTGAGCTAGCTACAGGGGCGTGCCAAGGGGTCACATATAGCCTCCTTTTCCAGCCGACGTATATCATGCTCAAGGTTCAGTATACTACACGTGAGGGTAGATTTCACCCCCCAGGAGGTGGCCATACAATGGCCTTGCAAAACCACCTTCATCGCATCCCACTCCACTCTGGGGTCACCTACAGTGCCAGAGTTTTGCTTAAAGTACTCAGTGATAGTGGTGCCTATCTTAGTTTTACACACTGCATCCTGCAGGGCCTCCGCTGGTAACCTCCACAATGGAACTGGCAGCTTGGATTTACCCCACTTAAACGTAACCTTAAGGGGGTTATGGTTAGATGTAGTTCTGACCAGAGCTTAAGCAATTCCCCTTGTGCCAAATGCATCTCTTGTAGACAGGCAAAATGTATTCATCACCGCCTAAGATAGGAATACACGCTGTACCGCTCAATAGGATTGCCCATACCCCGAATGTTCCACGTTAACACAACATATTTTACAGCCATGAAGTCAACAGAGAATGTTCAACTCCACATCTGCTCCATCCCTCGAACCACACCGGATCCCCCACCCAATCTGCACCCTCCCTGTCTACCAGGCACTTAAAAACAGTAAGAACAAGAGAAACAACTCTCTGAACCCAAGCCTGATCCACAACAAGTATCATGCCAAAACTCCCCAAACATTCAAACAGTGCGTCAAGAACTGTGATATACATGTGTCCCTTCGGTCAAGGCACTAGGCCTTTCGTTCCCTCTCTTCGGGGGGAGGGCAAGGAAGCTGTATGTGAGGTACATGTCTGCATTGTAGGTCCCGGGGGGATAGAGCATGGCAAAGCCCAGGACCCGGTGAAGCAGCAAACCTGAGGCATGCAAGGCATTGTTTCTGTGGGCACCTCCTACCTGCATCAGATTAGTTGGCTCATGAGGACTATAGCAGAGTGTCAGTATTATCAGAGGTCATCTGCCATGGGTGGGGTTAGTGTCGGGCCTTCCTCTCCAAGCGAGTTCTGGGAGGGTGATGGGGTTATTGCTTTCGTATCAGAGGGAACTGGAGGATTGTCTGCCAGTGCAAGAAAGGGGTTATTAGACAGTTCCGATGCTTCTTTTATTGCCCACTCTCGCTCCCTGGCTGCCTGGCTCAGGATGGCCTTGCTCTGCTGGATTTTCGTTTGTGCTCTTTATCTCGTGGGGTTAGCCAAGTGGTATCTTCTCAGGACTCCTGCGAGGGGTGCATTAGCCCTTTGGCGTGCAACCAGGCCCATGTGTCTTCTGCAGGTTTGAACACTTGTGTCTCCTCACACTCAATCACACAAGGTTTTGCAGGGAATAACAGCGCGTATTTGTAATTCAGTTCTCTCAAATGCTATTTCACTTTAACAAAGGAGTAATGCTGTTTCTGCACCTCAGATGTGAAGTCCGGATAAGCTGAGATCTCTGCATTGTCGTGACCCACGGCCCATTGGAGCGGGAGAGTTGCAAAATTAAATCTTGGTCTCTAAAATTAAGCAGACGGGCCACTTGAGGTCGTGGAGGTGCAGCCGGGCGAGGGGGCCTGCCTGGTACTCTGTGGGCCCTTTCGACCGAGAAGAACTTCGAGGGGTTGCCACCTAGAACGGTGTCAATCAACCATTGTTCCACAAAGAGTTCCACTCTGGGGCCTTCCATTCGTAAAGGAAATCCCAACAGTCTAATGTTGTTTTAGCGAGACCTCCCCTCTGCATCCTCCGCCCACTTGTGTAGAACAGTCATCTCCAACTTCACCTGTGTCATCTGAACCTGAAGTTTCTGTACCGTAGGGCCAAGAGTGGCAAGCGAGGATTCCGCTCCTTCCACTCGTTCTGCCAAGTTACGATGATCCACCCTGAGTAGATTAACCTCTAGGGTTATTGGGTCGATCCTAGCTTCCAGCGAAGTTTTTGTGTCTAGAATGGATTGGAGGACTCTATCAAATTGAGCAGAGTGTGTCTAATTGTGAAATGGTCTCCAGCGCACCTCCGTCTCTCAGGGGTTGATCTGGGTCATACCCAGCATTTTTGTAGACTTTAACCTTAACCATCATTTTAGCGCAGCCGAGCAGGATGAGGACCGTCCGTCATCAGGGGAGCACTTTTCCTCACAGGAGTTCAGTAAACCACCACGGTGCCAAGCACATTGATATTCACAAATAGTTTCTCTAGATTGTGGCTAAGAGCACAGGTAGGGCTGTAGGAGGTTGTGAGGAGGGTATATCACCACTGTCTGGCCCAGGCCTCAATTCGCTGGTGTGACGTCCATTTCCTCTGCAGGTTGAGGCCCAATGTGCACTGCCCCCGTATTGGAAGCAATGCATATGGAGGTGCAGTTCGAGTTTCCAGGCAGGTAGGGGGCCAGTCAGAGGACCCCTCTGCCTCGTTACCGGTTGGGGGGTCACCACTAGTGGGTGGTTGTTTGTTGAGGTTCCCTCTTATTTTAGGTGCATCGGGGCCTCATGGCTATCTGTGTGTGAAAACTGCCATTTAAACTCACCGGATGTTGCTGTGAGGCACTCCGGCTGCCACCATGAGGTGCCTCAGAGTTCCTTACTGCCACACCAAAGCTCTGCAGCAGTCAAACACATGATTTGTTAGGCGGCACCCCTCCAGTTCGCAGCTCCATCAATCGGGGGAGAGCAGCTGGTGCTGGTTTGCGACACAGTCGCGGCCTCACTGCAGCCGATCGGCTCTGCACTGGTTCCGCCGGTACTGCCGGCAACACCAAGCTCTTGTGGTGGATGCAAACACTCCACTGCAAGTCAGACAGCAACCCATCAGCTGCGTGGCCGTCTCCTTCACTGGCCCGGATCGCCTCAAGGCAGGCCCAGCCCTTAGTTCCTTCTAGGCCTTAGCATCTGTGTTGCCTCTGCCGCTCCGGGCACTGCGTCACTTTCAGAGGTTCCGGTGCATTTCCCGGGGCCGTGCTCAAAGCACAGTGCGTCTTGGTCCGTGACCAACGTGACAACAGGATAAATTCCCTTGGGCCTCTGCGGCAATCCGATTCAAGCGTCCTCACCGGACGCCATCTTGACTCCGCCCCCGTTCCCTGTGTAAATTATATGTGTAATTGGCTTTCCATAATTGGCATATTTGGTTTACTAGTAAGTCTCTAGTAAAGTGCAATAGAGGTGCCTAGAGCCTGTAAATCTAATGCTACTAGTGGGTCTGCGGCACTGGGTGAGCCACCCACATGAGTAGTCCTGTAAACATGACTCAGACCTGCTACTGCAGTGTCTGTACAGTTTTAAAACTGCCAATTCGACCTGGCAGGTGTACCGTCTTGTTAGACCTAAACCTTCCCTTTTTCTACATCTAAGTTAGGCCCTAGGGAGGTCCATGGGCAGGGTGCAGTGTATGTTAAAGGTGGAACATGTACTGATGTGTTTTACATGCCCTAGCAGTGAAATACTGCTAAATTCAGTTTTCATTGTTGCAAGGGATACCTCTCTCATAGGTCAACACGGGGCTCCCTTTAAATATTATTAAAGGGCAAATTCCCTTTGTGAGCAGATAGAAATGTGGAGTTTAGGGTCTCTGAAATCACAATTTAAAAATACATCTTTTAGTAAAGTTGTTTTTTGGATTGTTAGTTTGAAAATGCCACTTTTAGAAAGGAACCATTTTCTTGCTTAAACCATTCTGTGACTCTGCCTGTTTGTGGATTGCCTGTGTGGGTCAGTTTGACAGTTGGGCTGTTTGTCCCCTCTAGACAATGAAACAAAGGGAGCTGGGGTGTAGCCTGCATATCCTGATGAGCCATCTGTGCTAGAGTGGAGGGAGGAGTGGTCACTCACACTTGAGTGGGCTGTGCCTGCCCTCTCACAATGCAGTCTTCAACCCCCTGGTGTGTGTCTTGGGCCTGGGCTGGGCAAGTCTGGTTCTTGTGAACAACAGAGACGTTCCTTTGAAGTAGGCCTATTTCAAAGGCAGAAAGGGGTATATGGATCCAAACCCCCTAAAAATCAGATTACTTCTGAACCAAGAGGAACCTCTGCCAAAGAGAAGAGCTAGAGAGCTGGAGGAGGAGTACTTCCCCTTTGCCTGTGACTGTACTTTGTTGGGTTGGTCTGCAATAGCTGCTTCTGTCTGAAAGCGGAAAAAGACTGATGTTTGTGTGACTTCCCACTGGTGAAGAATCTCCAAGGGCTTGATCTCAGCTTGCCTCCTGTTGTTGAAGTCTCAGGGACATCAAAGACATCTCTCTGCCAGCACCTGGACTGTCTCTGGGACCTTGAAAGGTGAAGCTGGTGGAAAAGGACTCACATCCACTCAATGACCACTGTGCGGGGATATTTACGATACACCATCTGCATCATTGGTGATAAACAAGCGCCGCCGGCCTCGTTGCTAAAATCGATCCTACAACTGCATCGCAGCTGGGAGATTGACACATCGTGAATGGGAAAATTACATGCAATACCCGCTTGCGGATGCTGATAACAACGCACACCCCACGCAGCCTGATTTCCTGACACCGTGTGACCGGATTTTGGATGCAACATTGCTGGGTGTGAAAAATCAACGCAAAACCTGCTCAGACCCGAGGTGCCAGTTTGGGATTTGATGCATCGCTCTCCTGTGGGAGAGAGAAAATGACTCACGCTTTGTGTAACAAAAGCATTCTCACTGTTTTCTAAGGATTAAGGGGGTCATTACAACCCTGGCGGACGGTGTTAAAGGTGCGGCAACACCGCAAACAGGCCGGCGGACAAAAAAAAGGAATTATGACCCTGGCGGAAACCGCCAACAAAGACAGCCACTTTAACACACCGCCCGCCACGGCGGTACAGACAAGCAGCGCGGCGGTCACCGCCAACAGACAGGCGGGAGACAATATACCGCCCATAGTATCACAACCTACAAATCCGCCTCCTTTTCCGGGGCGGATTCACCGTGGATAAAAACACGGTGGAAACAGTTACTGCAATGGGAAAATGCTCACCTGAACACATCCCACGAGGAAGGAGGACTCCATGGAGCCGGAATTACAAATTCTACTGGCCCTTGTATTCCTACACATCTACGAAGAGCAACGCCGGCGCGGGCGAAGACAACGGTGAGTACTGCACCTACGACATAGGGGAGGGGGGAGGCAAAAGTTAGGGACACACACACGAAACACCCCCACCCTCGCATATTACAACACACACACCAATGCATTTACAAAAATCACAGTAACAACCCACAACCCCCCGGAAGAATGCAAAGACAAAACGAAATCAGTTCAAACATTGTAATGTATCAATATACATGTTTCAAAAATATACAGATATATCATAAAATCATTCAAAAATATATACATTACGAGAAGTAGTGTAGATATGCACATATCAATGTCTGTGCACCACTAGTCCAAAAATGCATGGGCGAGGCCCACAAAAGATACCTGTCCATAATCGGAGAGAACACTGCCGGGGCATCAGATAGAAATACAACAGGCTCCTCAGGGGGAAGGGAAGGGGGGGCACCTCAGCCAGATGAGTGCAAAGCCAGATCCACGACGGGGCTCCATGCCCATTGATGTATCCTGGGGAGTGCAAAGCCACAGTCTCTCAAGTCTCTACAGTGGGTGGGTTGCCCACTTTACCATCCTGGGGAGTGCAAAGCCACAGTCTCTCAAGTCTCTACAGTGGGTGGCTTGCCCACTGTACCATCCTGGGGAGTGCAAAGCCACAGTTTTGCAAGTAGATAACAGCCTCCACTGGCTCTGGAGGGGCACTGGTGCCCAGACTGGATTACTCTCCCCGTGAAAGTTCCTGTCCCGTCACTGTCCCAGCTGCACATGGGATGACAATGCTTGATGTGGTGGTATTTTCATTCTTCCCCGGTGCATGCCCTGTTCAGCGGTGCTTTGCCATGGAGGTCTCTGGACTGTTCAGCGGTGCTTTGCCATGGCGGTTTCAGGACTGTTCAGCGGTGCTTTGCCATGGCGGTTCTGGACTGTTCAGCGGTGCTTTGCCATGGCGGTTCAGGACTGTTCAGCGGTGCTTTGCCATGGCGGTCTCTGGACTGTTCAGTGGTGCTTTGCCCTGGCGGTCTCTGGACTGTTCAGCGGTGCTTTGACATGGCGGTTTCAGGACTGTTCAGCGGTGCTTTGCCATGGCGGTTCTGGACTGTTCAGCGGTGCTTTGCCATGGCGGTCTCTGGACTGTTCAGCGGTGCTTTGCCATGGCGGTTTCAGGACTGTTCAGCGGTGCTTTGCCATGGCGGTCTCTGGACTGTTCAGCAGTGCTTTGCCATGGCGGTTTCAGGACTGTTCAGCGGTGCTTTGCCATGGCGGTTTCAGGACTGTTCAGCGGTGCTTTGGCATGGCGGTCTCTGGACTGTTCAGCGGTGCTTTGCCATGGCGGTCTCTGGAACGGGCATTGATGTGTGGCATGACGTTCCCTGGAATGGGCATTGGTGTGTGGCATGACGTTCCCTCATTGCCCAGCGGGGCTGTGGCAGCAGGGGCCCTCCTGGGCACTGACTCGGGCGGTGGTCTCCTGACCAGTGACGATACTTGGGCCCTCCTGGGCACTGACTCCGGCAGTGGCGGTGCTCTCCTGACCAGTGACGATACTTGGGCCCTCCTGGGCAATGACTCCGGCGGTGGTCTCCTGACCAGTGACGATACTTGGGCCCTCTTGGGCACTGACTCTGGCGGTGGTCTCCTGACCAGTGACGATACTTGGGCCCTCCTGGGCACTGACTCCGGCGGTGGCGGTGGTCTCCTGACCAGTGACAATACTTGGGCCCTCCTGGGCACTGACTCTGGCGGTGGTCTCCTGACCAGTGACGATACTTGGGCCCTCCTGGGCACTGACTCCAGCGGTGGTCTCCTGACCAGTGACGATACTTGGGCCCTCCTGGGCACTGACTCTGGCGGTGGTCTCCTGACCAGTGACGATACATGGGCCCTCCTGGGCAATGACTCTGGCGGTGGTCTCCGGACCAGTGACGACGGTGCTGGCGGTGGCGACCCGACCGCCGGGAAGGATGCCGCCCTTCTCCGCTGTGATGCTCACACCAGGCTGTGCAGACTTCCTCTGGCCCTTCCCCACCTTTGGAGGAGTCACAGCTGACTCTGCAATCCCCCTGGGACCACTGTGAGTTGTTTTGCCTCCAGGAGTCTTCACAGGGTCCCGTCGGCCACTTTCCAATTTCAGAGCCTTTACAAGGGGTGGGCTACCACTGCCTTGGCTCCGGGTCACACTGCCTGCCCTGGTGGCCGGTGCACTCCACACACCTTGAACAGGCACCACTGGTATTGGAGGCTTTTTGGCTGAGGCGCTACGACAGGACTGATGAATTGGAGTGGAGGGTGGGGGCAAAAAGGTCAACTTTACAGAGGGACAGTTTCTGACGAACACTGGGATGGGTAGTTTGGGGGGGCCTGGGAGTGGAGAAAGAGGTGGTGGTTGTAGGAGGTGTCACTTTAGGTGTTTTGGGTGCAGGTGCAGGTACTGGAGGCTGTCGTGAGGTGGATGGATGTTGGGTGTGTGGGTGCCCGCGTTTGTGTACTTTGGGAGGGGGCGTCACAGACACACTGGGAGAGGACACAGGGGATGTGTAAATGGGAGTGGAGGTGGTGAGTGCAAGTGAGCGGGGTGTGGTGCTGGGTGTTCTGTGCGACTCCTGGTGCCTGTAGATGTAGTGCATGCAGGTGAGAGTGTAAACGACACTGGGAGGGAGGAGGGAGAAGAGGAGGAGGGGGACACAGTGGAGGCAGTGGATGTTGCTGTGTCTGCACGTGGGTGATGCTTGTGTGTGTGCCTGTGGGTTGTGTGGTGCCTATGTTTGCCTGAGCTTCCCTTGTGTGTTGACTTGTGTGCATGCTGGTCTGTAGGTGTGCTTGGGATGGGCTGGGGTACAGGGGATTGGGTCTGGGTGGAGGAGGTTGGAGGGGGGAGGCTAGACACAGGGACGATGGCTGCCATCAGTGCTGAGGCCAGAGATTGCAGGGTTCGCTGAAGGACAGCCTGACCAGAATGAATGCCCTCCAGGAATGCATTACCGTGTTGCAACTCCCTTTCTACACCCTGGATGGCATTCACAATGGTAGACTGCCCAACAGTGAGTGACCTGAGAAGGTCAATGGCCTCCTCACTGAGGGCAGCAGGGGTGACTGGGGCAGGGCCTGAGGTGCCTGGGGCGAAGGTGATGCCCACCCTCCTGGGTGAGCGGGCACGGGGCGAACGCTGAGGGGCTGCTGGGAGGGCGGTGCTGGTAGGGGAGGTAGCGGCTGTACCTGTAGAAGTGGGGCGCACAGATGGTGCCGCCACCACAAGGGAGCTCACATCGGCGGACGAGTCCGTGTCGCTGCTTGGTGATCCGGTGGCCGACGCGAAGCTCCCCTTGCCCTCCGTCCCACTGGTGCATTCTGAGTCCATGGTGTGGCCCTCCATCGCCATGTGGGATGCAGCTCCCTCGTGCTCCGGTGCCACTGTACCTCCGCCTGATGATGCTGATGCACAAAAGAACAGGTAGACCACAAAAAGGGGGGGGGAAGACAGAAGATAGACAGGTTGAGTGCATGGCATACCGCTACCGTTGGTGGACAATACAGACACAGCAGCCCCCTGCACTACGCCATGCTCCTGGCCTCTGCAGATGCAATTTCTGGGATCTGGCCTACATGGCTATGGTGGACATCTGCACACATGGATGCCACAGGGGCATCTATACCTGTACTTTGCACTCTACTGAGGTGGGATGGAGTGCCACATGGCCTGCATTACGGAGGGGCCTAGTCTACGTTTTTCTGCCTGGCCTAGGTACACCCACAGGCCTCCTCCCCCACCCAGACCCCTCCACTGCGCGCAAAGTCCGCAGATTGAGAGTGTACTCATCTCCTTGTGTCTGCTGTGATGCCCTCAAGCGCCCATCCAACTCCGGGTATGCCACCGCCAGGATCCTGAACATCAGGGGGGTCATCGTGCAACCGGCACCCTTCCCACGTTGGGAGGCCATCCCCAGCTGAGCCTCCGCCGTCTTCTTGATCCAGCGGCGAATGTCCTCCCATCTTTTCCGGCAGTGGGTGCCTCGTCTCTGGTGGACCCCCAGGGTCCGGACGTCCTTGGCGATGGCACGCCAAATGTCCTTCTTCTGGTGGGCGCTGACCTACATGACATGCACAAGGGAAGAAGAGAAGTCATTACCAACTGCACCGTCGATGTGAGTGGCCCCCCTCCCTACTCTAGCCATGTGGCACATTCATTCACATGCATTAATGTTCCCGGAACTCTGCCCCCTTCCCTCGTACAACCATCCCTCTCCACCCAGGCTTAGCCCATACAACGTGCTCCCTGTGTACTAACCTGTTGGTCTGTAGGACCGTAGAGTAGCGTGTACTGGGGGAGGACCCCGTCTACCAGTTTCTCCAACTCCTGAGCAGTGAAGGCAGGGGCCCTTTCCCCAGACGCAGCAGCCATTGTCTCTTCCAGACCGAGGTCACAGCAGCACTTGCAGTGTAGGTCCTCTCCTGTCGCAGATCAAGTATCTAGTGATTGAACAGATAGAAATTGGCGGTCACGTCCGCGGCGGTGACATCCGCGATGGTGCGTATCATCACCGCCGGCGCACCTGTTCATTGGCTCCTGGGACCCATAGGGTCCTATGTTAACCAATGCAGCAATGCGCTGCGGTCTACGACCGCCTACCGCGATGGTGTGCAACGCCAATGCAGTTACCCCACAATCCCATTGTCCCAGTTTAGAGGTCAGGCAGCCGCCATTTCAGGGGCCCACATGGCTTCATTTACTTCTGCATCACATATAGCTAGGCCTACACTCAACACACATACAGGAAGGGTTTTGTGTTTGGTGTCATCTTCTGTGTAACTGTGGGTACATACCTGGAAAAAAATTGACTTGATCGTCGCTGTTGTCCTTCCTAGGCGCTGTCAGCTGGGACATTTGAGAAGATGGCGGAATCCTCCGGTGTACCGACCGCTGGTGGACCTGTTGACAATGGAGGAGCGACATTTACTCGTCACCTACAGGTTTGACCGTGCCACAATCCAGGAACTATGTACCCAGTTGGAGCCAGACCTGATGTCACCAATTCGCCATCCCACTGGAATCCCCCTTGACGTGCAGGTGCTGTCAGTGCTCCATTTCCTTGCAAGTGGGTCATTTCAGACAACAGTGGCCATGGCATCAGGGATGTCCCAGCCTATGTTTTCCAATGTGTTGTCCAGAGTGTTGTCTGCCCTCCTGAAACACGTAAGGAGATACATCATTTTCCCTGAGGTGGAAGATTTGGCTACAGTGAAAGGTGACTTCTATGCCCTTGGACATATCCCCAACGTCATAGGTGCCATTGATGGGACCCATGTAGCTCTGGTCCCCCCCCCCACAGGAGTGAACAGGTGTACAGGAACCGGAAGAGTTATCATTCCATGAATGTACAGATGGTCTGTTTGGCAGACCAGTACATCTCCCAGGTTAATGCTATGTTCCCTGGCTCAGTGCATGATGCCTACATCCTGCAGAATAGCAGCATCCCTGATATGATGGGTCAACTCCAGAGGCACTGTGTGTGGGGGACTCTGGTTACCCCAACCTGTCCTGGCTACTGACCCCAGTGAGGAATCCCAGGACCAGGGCAGAGGAACGCTACAATGAGGCCCATGGGCGGACTAGGAGGGTGATCACGCGCCTTCGGCCTCCTTAAGGCCAGGTTCAGGTGCCTCCATATGACAGGTGGTTCCCTATTCTACTCACCGAAGAAGGTGTGCAGATCATCATCACCTGCTCAATGCTTCACAATCTTGCTTTGCGACGCCAGGTGCCTTTTCTGCAGGAGGATGGTCCAGATGACGGTGTTGTGGCAGCTGTGGAGCCTGTGGAGCCTGTGGACAGTGATGAGGAGGAAGCTGAGGAAGAAGACAACGAAAACAGGGAGTCTGTCATACAGCAACATTTCCAGTGACACACAGGTGAGAACATTTTCATTTTTACCATTACATTCACTGTCACACGTCCTCCTCTATCCTGTGTGTAATTTCATGGGATTATTTGGTAACTGAGTTGTTTCTTTCCATTACGGTTTCACAGGTGTGGTTACCAACGTGTGTCATCTGCATGCGTCCTTCAAGGACTTGTGATGTGTGACATTGGTATGTTGCCTTTACAACTAACAACGCATTTTGACACTGTCATAGATGTTACATTTTACCAAATCATAGACTGACTCCAGATTGTTTTGTGTTTCAAGGGTGTTTATTGAAGTGCTAAAAAATGGAGGGGGGTTGTAAAATGGTGATTGGTGATGGCGGAGGAATGTCCATGGCAGAGTCCAGTCTATTAGTCTCACAGGTGCACTGCCCATATGGGCATAGGAAGTGGAGCTGGGGCAGTTTAAGCATGGACAGGGTAACAAAGTGGGACAGTGGGGGGACAATCAGGGTGGTCTCATTTCCTGGTTGGGGTCTTACCATCTTGCTCTGTCCTGTTCCTGGATCTCAGGGACCGCTTGCGAGGTGGTTCTCCGTCTGCAGGGGGTGGGGTGCTGGTGTGGTGGTCCTGTGGCGGGGTGTCCTGTCCACTAGCGCCGGCGGAGGTGGTGGGCAGTTCATCGTCCATGCTAGTGTCAGGGGCCCCTTGGAGTGCCACGGTGTCCCTCATGGTCTTTTGTATGTCCTTCAGCACCCCTACGATGGTGCCCAAGGCGAAGCTGATGGTCCTGAGCTCCTCCCTGAACCCCAAATACTGGTCCTCCTGCAGGCGCTGGGTCTCCTGAAACTTGACCAGGACCGTCGCCATCGTCTCCTGGGAGTGGTGGTATGCTCCCATGATGGAGGATAGGGCCTCATGGAGAGTAGGTTCCCTTGGCCTGTCCGCCCCCTGTCGCAGAGCAGCCCTCCCAGTTCCCCTGTGTTCCTGTGCCTCCGTCCCCTGGACCGTGTGCCCACTACCACTACCCCCAGGTCCCTGTTGTTGTTGGGGTGGTGGGTTATCCTGGGTTCCCTGTAGTGGTGGACACACAGCTGATTGACCTGTCCTGGGTACGGAGGTTTGGGCCCACTGGGTGGGTGCTGTGCTGGTGTTACCAGAGGGTAGAAGGTCAGTGTTGGGCTGTGCCTGTGCAAGGGGAACCGACTGTCCCGAGGCCCACGATGGTCCGGGCTGGTCATCAGGCTCCAGTAGGGCAGAGCTGCTATCATCACTGTGGGCCTCTTCTGTGGGTGGAGTGGAGTTGTCTGGACCCACCGGTGTGGTGACGGTCCTTCGTGATCCTGCAGGGGCATAAGAGCATGATTATTGCATGTGTGTGTGTGATGGTGTGCAATGGGTGGGTGTGTGTGTACCCCAGTGCAAGCATTCCTGTGTGGGGGCTTGTGTGATGATGGTGAGGGGGTTGTTATGGGTATGTGCAGTGGGCATGCTTTCGTGATGGGTGTCCATGCTTAGTTGTGTCATGCAGGGCTTGGTGTTGGGATGTGTAGTTTGTGTTATTAGTACATTAGTGAGGAGTTGGAGTGATAGGGGAGGGGGTGAGGGTGGGGGTGTGTGATAGCATGCAGGTAGGGTGGGGGATATGATAGTTAAGATTTGACTTACCAGTGTCCATTCCTCCACCGACTCCTCCGAGGCCCTCTGGATGCATGATGGTCAAGACTTGCTCCTCCCATGTTGTTAGTTGTGGGGGAGGAGGTGGGGGTCCGCCGCCAGTCCGCTGAACCGCGATGTTGTGCCTGGAGACCGTTGAGACCTTCCTGATGTCCTCCCGATTTCTTGGGTGCTGTCCCACAGCGTTGACCCTGTCCACTATTCTTCGCCGTAGCTCTATCTTCCTGGCTATGGATGTGTGCTGCACCTGTGAGCCAAATAGCTGTGGCTCTACCCGGACAATTTCCTCCACCATGACCCGGAGCTCCTCCTCGGAAAAGCGGGGGTGTCTTTGGCGTGACATGGGGTGGTGTGTGTGATGTGTGGGGCGGTGTGAGTGTTGATGTGTGTGGTGATGTGTAGTGGTGTGTGGTGTTTTGTGCGTGGATGTTGTGTGGGTGATGGTGTTGTGTGCCTCTGTATGGTGGGGTTGTCTTTGGTGTGCTGTCTCTCTGGCCTTCGTCTAAATTTCTGGTCGTAAGGGTTTGTGGGTGATGTGGTGTGTGTTTTATATTGTGTTGGGTGTGTGGGAGTGTTGTTTGAATGTGTATCAGGTGTGTGTATTTGTAATTGTCCAATGTGGCGGTGTTTTGGAGATGTGTGTGTATTTTGAGCGCGGCGGTGTGTACCGCCAATGGAATACCACGGTTGAAAGACCGCCGCGTGGATTCGTGGGTCGTAATAGCATGGGCGTGTTTCTGTTGCCGTGGAGGTGGAGGAATTGTTTTCGCCAGTTTATCACTGACCTTTGGTGTGGCGGACTTGTGTGGGTGTCTGAATTTCGTCGGATTCCGAGATGTGTGTCATAATATCTGTGGCGGAATTCCGCGGCCGCGGCGGTATATTGGCGGTCTTCTGCACGGTGGTAAGCGGCTTTTACCGCCAATGTTGTAATGACCCCCTAAGACTCTTATTCTTTCTAAATTTCATATCTTGACTTTTGTATGTTGGATTTTTGTTGTTCTGTTTTTTTTTATTTAGATAAATATCACCTATTTTTCTAAACTGTTGTGGTGTCCATTTTGTAGTGTTTTCACTGTGTTACTGTATGTGCTAGTACAAATACTTTACACATTGCTTTTGAAGTTAAGACTGCCTGCTTGTGCCAAGCTACCAAGGGAGTGAGTGGGGGGTTAACTGAGGGTGATTCTCCTTTACCCTGTCTAGAGTGAGAGTCCTTGTTTGGACAGGGGGTAATCTGACTGCCAACCAAACACCCCATTTCTAACAGTCTCAAAGATAGACTCTCACCCCATCTAACGAGTTGGTGAGCTCGTAGATGGGCGAGGTGCTGCCAAATTCCTCAGTACTTATGATCTCACTTCGGGGTACTGGCAGATCACCTTGAGTGATGAGGCCAAAGAGCAATCCACTTGTTCTACTCCTGAGAGACATTACCAGACCAGAGTAATGCCCTTTGTTTTGAAAAATGCCCCGCTGCCTTCCAACAGTTGGTAAGGATGTGTTCTGCACTGCCTACCTAGACGACATTGCTGTCTACAGTTCCAGCTGGGAGGAAGACTCGGTCCACCTCCAAGAGGTTCTCCAGGCCCTGCAACAAGCAGGCCTGACAATCAAGACCAGTAAGTGCCAGATTGGGAAGGATTCCGTGGTGTACTTGGGACACCTAGTAGGTGGTGGCAAGGTGCAGCCCCTCCAGGCCAAGATTGAGACAATCATGGCCTGGCAACCACCTAGAAACCAAACAGAAGTGAGAGCCTTTTTAGGCCTCACTGGATACTACTGTAGATTTGTTAAGGGTTATGGCACCATAGTGGCCCCCTTAACAGAACTCATACCCAAAATGCAACCTAGGTTGGTGAATTGGACAGAGGCTTGTCAGAAAGCCTTTGACTCTCTAAAGGAGACCATGTACACAGCACCTGCATTCAGAGCCCCTGACTACTCCAAGGAGTTAATTGTGCAGACGGACGTTTCAGAGCATGGCATAGAGGCAGCTCAATGAGGAGTGCCTAAACCAACCAGTAGCCTTTATTAGCAGAAGGCCATTACCAAGGGAACAGAGGTGGAGTGCCATTGAAAGAGAAGCATTTGATGTGGTCTAGGCACTGAAGAAGCTGAGAACATAACTGCTTGGGACTCACTTCCGGTTTCAGACAGATCAGAGGCCCCTTAAATGGCTCATGCAGATGAAGGGTGAACAGTCTAAACTCTTGAGGTGGTCCATTTCCCTACAGGGGATGGACTTTACGTGGAGCATCGCCCGGGTACTGACCACGCCAATGCTCTCTCCAGATTCTTCTGCCTTAGCGATGAGAGCTCCCAAGGGGTTCGGTAAGCTCACCCCACTTTCAGCTGGGGGGAACACATGTTAGACCTGACAGTCTTGGGGGTGGTCATTCCCCGACTTTTTGCCTGCCTCTCTCCACATTTCTGACACTGTTTTTGCTGGTTTTAGGACTATGCACACTTTACCACTGCTAACCTGTGTTAAAGTGCATATGCTCCTTTCCTAAAACATGGTAACCTTGGTTCATTCCCAATTGGCATATTTGATTTACTTGTAAGTACCTAGTAAAGTGCACTACATGTGCCCAGGGCCTGTCAATTCGGTGCTACTATTGGGCCAGCAGCACTGGTTGTACCACCCAAATAAGTAGCCCCTTAACCATGTCTCAGGCCTGCCATTGCAAGCCCTGTGTGTGGAGTTTCACTGCCACTTCGACTTTGCATTTAAAAGTATTTGCCAAGCCCTAAACCCCCCTTTTTCTACATAAAACTCACCCCTAAGGTAGGTCCTAGGCAACTCATAGGGCAGGGTTCTATGCAGGTAAACGGCAGGACAAGTACATGTGTGTTTTATATGTCCTGGTCGTGAAAACTCCTAAATTGGTTTTGCCCTACTGTACGCCCTGCTCCTTTCATAGGATAGCATTAGGGCTACACTCATATATGGTTTGAGTGATAGATTCTGAACATAAAGGGGTAACCAGGTCATATTTAGTATGGCCAGAATAGAATTAGGAAATCCTGCATATTGGTGAGGTGGGATTCTATATTACTATTTTAGTAATGTCACTTTTAGAAAGTGAGCATTTATCTAGCCTAAAATCTATCTGCTCCTTACAGCCTGGTTCCAATCAACATCTGGGCTGGGCTGGTTGACAGCTTCCTTGAGTATTCCACCAAGACAACCACAAACACAGGACACTAAGTCACACCTCCACTCATCTGCACTCATCTGCATACTGAGTGGGTCTTCCTGTGCTGGAAGGGTAGATGGCCTGACACTTACATTTCAAAGGCTAGTGGCCTGCCCTCACACAATGGACTGCCAAATCCCCTACTGGGACCCTGGCAGGCATACCTGTAATGAAAGGGGCACTTTTGCACTTCATAGCCATTCTTTGAAGTCTCCTCCACTTCAAAGGCATTTTTGGGTATACAAACTGGGACTCTGACCCCACCAAATCAGTCACTTCTGGACCTGAACCTGAACTTTCAACCTGTCAAGAGGAACGGCTTTAATGCCCAAATGACTCATCTGGAGTGTTCTGTTGAGAAGGACTGGTGCCCTGCTGTTGTTCTGCTGCCTGCTGACCTCTGACTTTGCTGAGAAGTGCTCTCCAAGGGCTTGGATTGAGCGTGTCTCCTGTTTTCCGAAGTCTCAGGGCCAAAAAGACTTCATCTCTTAAAAAAACTCCTTGTGTGCTGAAAATCGATGCACAACCTGCGGGAAACAATGAACAGCCGGTTTGCAACTGAGAAATTGCGGCACAGTCGAGCTGGAAAGATGTAGGCTGACTTCCTGAGTGAAGATTCGACGCAACACCTGCCTTACGACCAGAAATTTGACACACATCCCTACTGGATTGATGCACAGCTGAACCAGAAAGATGCAGCTGATTTCCCGAGTGTAAAATTGACGCAGTGCCTGTGTGCAACAGAAAATTCAACTCATCACCATACTGGAGCGACGCAACGCCTGTGAGTTCTTCCCACATGCCCAGGATTTCCCTGAATTGTCCCTGTGCGTCAAAAAGATCCCTGCACCACAGTGAGGAACCAAACATGCATGCCCAAAAATGACGCAAAGCCCCTTGCAGCATGGAAAGAAACAACGCATCATCTGTGCCGCATCGGAAAATTCAACACACAGCCCATTTTTTCAAGCATCCCCTCCTCTGCGGTCTCTGTGCATTTTATTTTTTACGGCAACCAGGTACTTGTATAAACAAGAGACAACTGTTGATTTCTAAGATTTAAGACTCTTTTTAATCTTGCAAAAGTGATATCTCAACTTGTACTTATTGAATCTTTGTCGTTTTACCTTAATTTAACCAGATAAATATCATATATTTTTCTAAACCTGTGTGATGTAATTTTGTGGTGTTTTCACTGTGTAACTGTATGGTTTATTGCACAGATACTTTATACATTGCCTTCTAAGTTAAGCCTTACTGCTCAGTGCCAAACTACCAGAGGGTGGGCACAGGAAACTTTGGATTTTGTGTGACTTACCCTGACGAGGATTGTGGTCCCTAATTGGACAAGGATGTATACCTCTGTAAACTAGAGACCCCATTTCTAACACATAATAACTATAACAGAACATGTCTCCATAATCTTCTTTGGAATGATACACATCTTCATTTTCAAACACTGCATAAAATTGTAACTTAGACATCATAGAATCAAACGTTTTCACATCCCAGTCATCAGAAACCATTCTGGGTGCAATTACATCATTCATGGAAAGTTTGAGTACATATGGAATTTAAACGACCTACATCGGCCCCTACATGTCAAACAAGACTTTATCCCAAACAATCCCTTCAGGAATTGCTATGGCAGAAATGTTCACTAGGAATAAGTCTCTGCAGACTATGTGTGAAGAAAAATGTGGTTTTAAGACCTAATCCACCAGTTCTATAGAGCATTCAGGAAGGTAATGACCATGTATTAGTAAGAAGAAAACAATGCCAAACCCACTCCAAAGGAGGAAGGCAAGTACAGTTAATAAGAGCCATAGATAGTTCCATGGAAGAATGAAAAAGTTAATTTTGTGACAAATTATCAGCTTATGTGCTGAGGCAGATGAGTCAGTGAAAGAGTCATTAATGTCAGCAAAATATCTAGAAGCAGTTTGTGCAGAAAGAGGAGAACTTAAAGAAGACTCCCTCGGAGGTTCATAATAGACTATGCCATCTGTTTGTGTAGAATTTGAATAAATTTACTGTAGAAGTTAGTGGAACCAATGAAAGCTAATTTTTCACCCTTCCCAAGCTCGGTTAGGTAACTGCATTGCTGCTTAAAACCGGTAGAGAAACATCCTGGTCTGTAGTGAGAAAGATTCAGGTACTACCCAGGAGTCCCCTAGGTCTGCTGTGCAGGATCGGCCATATGGAGTAATTTGACATTGTCGATGGAGACAAAGCGATTTTCTTTAGAATCAGGCAACGGTGGTAAAATGAAAGTACTGGTACTGTGCATTCCCGGTGCATGATAAGAACTGGACTCCTTTTTCACAGCAATCATTTCACACACTAGATCCCCAACTTTTGGAATCCAGCCAGTAGATATTACTGGCACATCCCTTATTCCCAAGGAGGCGGCATTGGCAGATGCGTTGTCATCACAGAACTGTTGTAAGACCTGCAAGACAGTGATGCGTTAATTTATGTCAAAAGGTATTTCTGCCACCTCCACTCCAGGACCATCAAGGTATGGAACATACATTTGTGTTCCAAACAGGCATTTGTATGAAGTACGCCAACCCACAGGGACCTTCTGGACAGATTGTTAAGTGCTTTGTTGAGCACTTAACAATCTGCTGGTTTGGTTGTATGATTCCATGCACTCCCAGGTCTCCTTAGAGAACCCCCAGCATTGCTCCTGCAGCCTTCTGAGGTTTTCCAGGCAGCTCAAGCTGCTGCCACCTCACATGAAGGTTTCTGCCTTTGTGTTGCTTGAACAGCTCAAACTCAGGAAGGCAGAACAAAGGGTTTCCTTTGGGAGAGGGGTGTTACACCCTCTCCCTTTGGAAATAGGTGTTACAGACTTGGGAAGGGTAGCCTCCCCAAGCCAATGGTAATACTTTGAAGAGCACATTTGTTGCCCTCATTGCATAAACCAGTCTACACTGGTTCAGGGACCCCCAGTCCCTGCTCGGGTGCGAAACTGGACAAAGGAAAGGGGAGTGACCACCATCCCAGGGGTGGTGCTCAGAGCTCCTCCAGAGGGTCCCTGTGTTTTTCCATCTTGGATTCAAGGTTGGCAGGGGCCTCTGGGTGCATCTGAGTGTCCAGTGCAGGCAGGTGAAATCAGAGCTCCCTCCTGATAGGTGGTCACCCAGGTAGGTAACCAATCCCACTTTTAGGGCTATTAAGGGTCTCTCTCTTGGGTGGGTCCTCAGATTCAGCTTGTAATACTCCAGCATTATTCTGATGCAACCTCCACTTCAACTTCTGACTGAAGAAACTACATCTGGACGCTCCAGGACCCAACATGCTGCAACAAAGAAGAAAGACTTTGCCTGCAACATCGTATCCACGACTCCTTCCAGCAACTACAACATTTCCATAGTTGTGCATCTTCTGAGGACAGCCCGACTTCAGCCTGCAGAAAAAAGAAGAAGGAATCTCCCTTAGAGTGAAGGAGTCACTCTCCTGCATCTGAAAGCACCAACTGCAATGACAACTGGCTGCGTGGATCCCCTCTCCTGCTGTGCCATGTGGATCCTGCAACACAGGTTGTGGACTGAGGTGGCCCCAATGGTCCTCTCTTCCAGCTGTCCAACTTGGGTGGAACTAAGCCCTTGCTTCCCACGCAGGACAGTTACCCCTTCCACCCTGTCATTTGCAGCTGCCAAGGCTTGTTGGCTTCTTCTCCAAGGGATCTTCAAGCATCTTGAATCTCCAGTCCCCAGCACTCCGTCCTGCGATGCACAGCTGCCTGAGTGGTTCTCCTGGGGCGTGGGACTCCTTTTCACAGTGCTGCATTGGCTCCTTCTTTGACTTCTGTGTCCTTATCCCATGGGTGCTTCTGTGGGCTCTCTGTGTTGGTAAGGGCCTGCTGTGACTTCCCCTCTTGGGTAGAGTCCACCTGGTCTTTCCTGGTCCCCGGCAGCACCACTTTCTGCCAACTGTGATTTTTGTGTGTGCCAAGGCTTGTTGGTGGAATCCGAAGATGTAAACCGAACTGCAATCTTCCTTCCAGCGTGGGACATCATCTGCATCCTCCAGGAACTTGACTCAGTCTTCTAGGGTGCAGTGCTGACTCTCCTTCCTCGTAGTCAACTCATCTCTTGCACCTTAAGTCTGGTGAGTAGGGGTTCCTGTCCTTCCTGGACTCTGCTTGCTGGACTTGGTCCCCTTCTTCCACAGGTCCTCTGATCCGGGAATCCACTGTTGGTGTTGTGCAGTCTCTTCTGGGCTTTGCATTCATCTTCTTTTCTTCTACGTGGGTGTTCTGGGGAATTTACAGTGATTTACTCCTGCTTTCCTGGTCGCTGGGGGGTGTTGTGGTACTTAAAACTGAGCTTTCCTATCATTCCCAGCTCTCCTCTTCACACTCCACTTACCTAGGTGGGGGACCGACTCTCATATTCCATTTTTTTTGCATATGGTTAGTGCTCCACCAGGGACATTATTCCCTATTGTGATTTTCACTATATTGCACTGTTTTCTAACTGTTTTTATGCCTATTTCTGCATACTAGTGTATATAACTTGTGGATTACTTACCTCCTAAGGAAGTGTATCTTCTATGGTATTTTTGCCATTTGTGTCATCAAAATAAAGTACCTTAATTTTTGTAACACTGAGTGTTTTCTTTTACGTGTGTAAGTACTTTGTGTGACTACAGTGGAATTGCATGAGCTTTGCATGTCTCCTAGATAAACCTTGGCTGCTCATGCACAGCTACCGCTAGGGAACATGGCTTCTAGATACTGACTACACTACACTAATAAGGGATACCTGGACCTGGTATAAGGTGTAGGTATCTTGGGTATCCACCACACATCAGGCCAGCCTCATATAGTTGTGTTTTTTTCCGATCCACCACTTTAATGGTGTTTAATGGTGAATCTCTAAACCCATTCTAGCGCCAGTAATGCAGATATTCATTGAAGGACTGGATACAATAGTACAAATTACAGCCAATCAGCTTCACCTCTTCACGATCCGTATGTTCCAATGCAATCACCAGAGCATTGAGCTCTACAAGTTGTGCAATACAGTTCCCTAGGGTCTGCGTGTAATTATGTTGTGGGTGGAACTTGCCATCTTTCATATATTCACTCACGACTGCATAAGCGGCAGAATACTGATATTTGATATTTAGGCCCATATTTATACTTTTTTAGCGCCACATGTGCGTCATTTTTTTACGCAAAATCGGTGCAATCTTGCAAAATACAATTGTATTTTGTAAGTTTGCACCGTTTTTGCATCAAAAAGTGCCACAAATGCGGCACAAATTTTTTATAAATATGGGCCTTAGTGCCTATACCTGGTTGGGCTGAACCATAAGTGTACAAAATTGTCTGATTTTGTTCAATAGGCAGTATGTTTGCTGGAACTGGATATTCAAGTTCATATTGCAAAAACTCTTGGGTTTGTAATTTTGTGTCAAAGATATAGGCCCTCATTATGACCCTGGCGGTGAGTGATAAAGTGGTGGTAATACCGCCAACAGGCCGGTGGTAATTACTGTCAAATTATGACCATGGCGGAGATAACTCCCATAGACAGCTAAAGTACCACACCAACCGCCAGGGCGTTAACACCACTGACCACAGCGGTAGCCAACAACAGCCAGGTGGAAGACGAAGTACCACCCACCATATTTTGACCCTGCAATCCGCCAGGATTTCCGGGGTGGTACCAATGCCATCAAAAGCCTGGCGGAAACACATCACAAAAGAGCAAAGACTCACCATCGGAGACACAGGGAAGAACAACGTCGCCATGGAACCGGAACTGCAAGTCTTCCCGATCCTCATCTACATCATGCTCTACCTGGAACACCGACGACGACGGTGAGTACAGCCACCTAGCACACAAGAGAGGCAGGGAGGAAAATGAAAGAGACACACACACACGACACACACAAGACACAAACACACCATGCACACAGCCAGCTGCAGATGAAAAACATTGGCATACGATACACCACAGAATAATTCAATGACAACAAGAATGCAGTAATGAGAATGTATTGTTTGTAAAAAGCTACCAAAAGAACCAATTGTACGAAAAACAGATATGTACACAAAGGGCCGATGCCCAGTCCAAAGTACTAAGGACCCACATGGCCACAGGGCACAGTCCAGAGCCTAACTCGAATCCTGACTTCATCTGGATAGAACTCTGTAGAGGCATCAGTTTGCAAGTGGGCAGGCACCTCAGCCGAATACATGAACAAGCTTCTGGTTCTGGAGGGGGCTCCATGTCCCTTTCTCTTTGCTGGGGAGAGCAAGGCCCCAGTCTCTGGACTGGGTGACTTTTCCACTGGTTCTGGATGGGGCTCCATGCCCATATCTCTCTTCTGGGGAGTGCAAGGCCACAGTCTCTCATATGGGTGACTTTCCCAGTGGTTCTGGAGGGGGCTCCATGCCCATTTCTCTCTGCTGGGGAGTGCAAGGCCACAGTCTCAGGAATGGGTGACTTTCCCACTGGTTTTGGAAGGGGCTCCATGCCAATTTCTCTCTGCTGGGCAGTGCAAGACCACAGTCTCTCAGGTGGGTGACTTTCCCATTGGTTCTGGAGGGGGCTCCATACCCATTCCTCTCTGCTGGGGAGTGCAAGATCACAGTCTCTCAGGTGGGGAACATGCCCACTGCTTCTGGAGGGGGCCCCTTGTACAACAGTCCCTGGAGGGTGGCCTACATGGCTTCCGCTGGTGGTGATGGCTGCACTGTGTCATCTGGAGGTGAGGACTGCACTGTCTCAGCAGGTGAAAGTGCCTCCTGGGCAGCCTCTGCTGGAGGTGAGAGCTGCACTGTCTCAGCAGGTAAAGGTGCCTCCTGGGCAGTCTCTGCTGGAGGAGTAGGCTGCACTTCTTCAGCTGGTGGTGAGGGCCCTGTGACCACTGGTGGTGGTGGTGTCACCCTGACAGCCTCTACTGGAGGTGAGGGCTCCACTGTCTTGGCAGGTGGAGGTGTCTCCTGGGCAGCCTCTGCTGGAGGTGGGGGCTGCACTGAGTTGGCAGGTGGAGGTTGCCTCATGGGCAGCTTCTGCTGGAGGTGAGGGCTGCACTTCCTCAGCTGGCAGTGAGGCCCCTGTGACTACTGGTGGTGGTGTCACCATGACAGCCTCCGCTGGAGTCGAGGGCTTCTTCCCCTTCATGGCAGGAGGAGTTGGATCCTTACCCTTCCTGGCAGGGGTTGGGGGCTTCTTCCGTTTCATTGCAGGATGCACCTGCTCCTCAGCCTTCCTGGCAAGAGTCGAGGGCTTGTTCCCCTTCATGACAGGAGGTGCAGCCTCCCTCCCCTTCATGGCAGGTGGTGTGGGGTCCTTCACCTTCCTGGCTGCTGGAGTGGGATCCTTCACAGACTTGCCACCACAACTAGGTGGTGCTACCACTGTCCCCGTGGACTGTTTGGCTGAGGTGCTGGGCTGGGTCTTTGGGACCCTGCTATTTTACATGCAGGATGGGGGGGAAGAGGTCAAGTTGGGCAAGGAAAAGCTTCTTAGGGATGGTGGGGTGGAATGAGGGAGGAGGAATGGGAGTGGAGTTTGAGGGAGTGGTTGTTGGAGGTGTATGTCTGCTGGACTTGGGTGCAGGTGCATGGGCAGTGTGCTGATGTGAGGTGGATGGCTGTTGGGTGTGTGAGTGCTTGTGTTTGTGTCCTTAGGAGAGGGGCAGATAGGGTGGGAGAGGAAACAGGGTACGTGTGCATAGATGCAGTGGAGGTGTCTGCTAGTGAGGTGTGTGCTGCTTGGTGTGGTGATGCTGGTGGTGGATGTTGGTACAGTGCATGCAGGTGTGAGCATGGACGTGACTGTGAGGGAGGGGGAGAAGGAGGAGTAGGGGGAGGCAGTGGATGTGGTTGTGTCTACAACTGCCAGGTGTTTGCGTGAGTGCTTGTCAGATGAATTATGGTGCCTTTGTTTGACTGTGCCACTCTTCTGTGTTGTCTTGTGTGCATGCTCGTCTTTATTTGTGCACAGGATGGGTTGGGGTTGAGGAGACTGGAACTGGGAAGTTGCAGTTGGAGGGGGGGGTAGGAACAGGGGCAATGGCTGTCATCAGGGAGGAGGCGAGAGCCTGAATCGATCTCTGCTGGGCCGCCAATCCACAGTGGATGCACTACAGGAATGCATCCACTATGGTTGACTGCCCTACAGAGATTGATCTCAGGAGGTCAATAGCCTCCTCCCTCAGGGCAGCAGAGCTCACTGGGGCAGGACCTGAGGTGCCTGGGGCGAAGGAGACACCCACCTAATGGGTGAGCGGGCACAAGCAATTTGCAGAGGGGCTACTGGGAGGGCGGTGCTGGTACAGGAAGCTTCCATCGGAGGAAATATCAGAGTCTGTGTTGTCACCTCCTGTCTCCGCTGTGGTGCTCCCCTCCCTCCTACTGGTTCCCTCAGCTTCGGTGGACTCTGCATCCGGGGTCCTGTGGGATGCAGCTTCCTCTGTTGACGGTGGCCCTGCTCCGGTGGCCCTGCTCCTCTACCAGGTGCTGCTATTGCACTCATGGACAGGATGACAGAACAAAAAAGGGGGGGAGAGAGAGAGAAAGGAAACACTGGGTCAATAACTGCACCAACACACAGTTGGCATACACAGCACCATCACACACAGGGACCAGGATTGAGCACTATGCATTGCACTGCCAGTGATTTGGCTAGATGCCACGGCAAGATGAGGGCCACACAACGCCAACTGCACCCCTCCTGGTACCCATAATACCCTGACTGACATGGAATGCTATCAAGCTAGGTTACCTGCATTTGCCATACACCCATTACCCATGAGCTGGATCATGCTGCAATGTCTGGCCTGGCACTACGGGGCACACACTAACTCACACCCACCACCCGGATCGCATGCCACCTGCCAATTATTGTAGTAATGCCCACAGTACTCACCCCCTTGCGGCTGCTGTGATGCCCTCAAGCGCCCATCCAGCTCTGGGTAGGTCACCACCAGTATGCGGACCATCAGTGAGGGCACCCCTTACTCGTTGGGAGGACATCCCCAGTTGAGCCTCTGCGGTCTTCCGTGGCCAGTGTCTCAGGGCCTCCCACCATCTCCACCTGCCATAGACCCCCAGGGCCCGCACGTCCTTGGCGATGGCAAGCCATAATCCCTCCTTTTGGTGGGTGCTGACTTGCAGAGGTAATACAGACAGGAGGACACCATTAAACATACAATCCAGCCTGTCACAGATATGGCTCACCAATCTCATTTAAGTCACCAATGGCACACACATCGGCCAGCGCACACCATGTACACCACCACAAGACATTCCCCCAATGACATGATGCTTGCACACACATCTCCATGCATCCTTCCCACATGCATCGCGCCCAAGGTGTACTCACCTGTTGGTCTTGAGGACCATACAGCAGTATGTACTGTGGTAGGACCCCATCCACCAAACACTCCAACTCCTCCGAAGTAAAGGCAGGGGCCCTTTCCCCAGTCACACGGGCCATGGTAGGTTCCAGACACAGGTCACAACAGCACAAGCAGTGTAGGTGTTCTCCTGTTGAAGGTCAGGAAACAAGTGAAAAATCAGGTGGAAAATGGCAGTCACGTCCACGGAAGTGTACACCGTCACCGCCTGCGCAGATCCCCATTGGCCACTGTACTTCATAGAGCCCCATATTATCCAATGAGAAATTGCACAGCAGTGCAAGACCGCCTTCCGCCACGGCGCCCAACGTCGGCGGAGTTACCTCACTTCCATCTGTACCTACATACAGGACAAGCGGTCGCCATTTCATGGTGGCGGACAATGGTCATATCAACCTTAACTGCATCACAGCCTAGATTAGCACATCCCTCTCCATTCCCACTGTTCCATCACATAAATGCACTATGTACACTGAGGTTGGGGTTCCATTGTTCAAATTGTGACAGCCTACTCACTCTTGTGTCCCTTAGATACCTACTGCTGCGGATAACTAGGAGGAGACAAACCCCCATGTACAGACCCCTTGTGAACTTGGCAACTCTGGAGGACAGGCACATTATACTCACCTATAGACTGGACAGGGCCACAATCACAGAGCTGTGTGCCCAATTGGAGCCTGACCTAATATCTGCTATATGTCATCCGACTAGGATCCCCCCTCTTGTGCAAGTGCTATCAGTGCTCCATTTCCTGGCAACTGGTTCTTTCCAAGTGACAGTGGGCTTGGAAGCAGGAATGTCACAGCCAATGTTCTCAATCGTGCTGGCAAGAGTTTTGTCTGCCCTGTTGAGACACATGTGCAGCTACATTGCTTTCCCCCAGGTGGAAGATCTGACAACTGTGAAGGCCGGATTCTATGCAATGGGACATATACCCAATATTGTTGGGGCCATTGATGGGACATATATTGTGTTAGTCCCCCCATCAGAATGAATAGGTGTTCAGGAATGGTAAGAGTTTCCACTCACTGGATGTGCAAATGGTGTGCCTGGCGGACCAGTACATCTGCCACGTCAATGCTAAGTATCCTGGGTCGGTGCATGATGACTTTGTTCTGAGGAATAGCAGCATCCCAAATGTGATGGCCCAACTACAGAGGCACAGGGTGAGCCGTGGTCCCCACCCACTGTATGTTAGTGTATGCCTTCATTTGTCATCCCCATATCATTGTGTGAGGCCAAACGTTGTCCCTCAATACTTGCAGGTGACACTGTCTACCCAAACCTATCATGGCTGCTGACCCCTTTGAGGAATGCCAGGACAGGGGCTAAGGAACGTTATAATGAGGAACATGGGCGAACCAGAAGGATCATCGCGAGGACCTTCGGGCTCCTGAAGACCAGGTTCAGGTGCCTCCATCTGATAGGTGGATCCCTGTGCTACTTACCCGAGAAGGTCTGCCAGATAGAAGTGGCATGCTGCATGTTGCACAACCTGGCCCTCAGACGGCATGTACCTTTTCTGCAGGAGGAGGAGACTGGAGATGCCCCTGTGGCAGCAGTGGACCCAGTGAGGAAGAGGAGGCAGAGGATGAGGATGAGGACAACCGAACATCAGTTATATGGCAATACTTCCAATGACACACAGGTAAGACAGTGTAATTGACCATTCCTCTGACTATTGATGTTTTCTGTATGGCTGTAGCATGATAGCATTAACTTCTATTGCATCTCAACTTACTGTCACCTATGGCTTGTCATTTTACAGATGTTGGTGAGACAACAACTGTGTACTGGTGTGATGAGTACAGACAGCTACAGGCCATTATTTCTATGCTCTCACAGTGTTCAGATCATTTGCACTAGATGTGACTGTTTCCATAAAGACACATTTTCAACACATAAAATACTAGTAGTCCAGTTGTGTTCAAGGGTGTTTATTGTGGTGCTATGAAATTGAGAGAAAAGTGCAATGGAATGGGTGATAATGAAGGAAAGGGTGTTGTTCCAGTCTGTTTCTAGCACAGGTGCAGTGTCCAAGGGGCCATAGGAAGGGGAGCAAAGGCAGTTGAGAGTGGACAAGGTGCAGGGTGGGACAGAAGGGGGACAATCAGTTGTGTCTCATTTCCTTGTGGTGGTCTTTGCAAGTGTCTCTGGCTTCTGTCTGGGTTGCAGGGAACATGTGCGGGGTGGTTCACCTTCTGCAGGGGGAGGGGTGCTGGTGGCCTGTGGGTCCTGTGGCGGGGCCTCCTGCCCACTAGCTGTAGCGGAAGTGGAGGGCTGGTAAGTGGACTGGCTAGTGATAGGGGCCTGCTACTGTGCTGTTGCCTCCCTCATGATGTTGGCCATGTATGCCAGCACTCCTGCTATGGAGATCAAGGTGGTGTTAATTGCCTGCAAGTCCTTCCTGATCCCCTAATACTATTCCTCCTGCAGCCATCTGTTCTCCTGCACATTGTCAAGGGTCTGACCCATTGTGTCCTGGGAATGTTGGTAGGCTCCCAGGATCTCAGTGAGTGCCTCCTGGAGAGTCGGTGCCCTGGGCCTGTCCTCCCCCTGGCACACAGCGGTCCTCCCAGTGTCCCTGTTGCCCTGTGCCTCTGTCCCCTGAAGGGTGTGCCCTCTGCCACTGACCCCAGGTCCCGGATTGTCTTGGGTATGTGATGTGGAGTGGGGTCCCTGTACATGTGGGCACACTGCTGATTGACATGTCCTGGGGACAGAGGTGTGGGTACGCTGGGTGGGTGCTGTGGTGTTGAATCCTGATGTGGGAGGCTCTGTGGTGGACTGTGAGTGTGCTTTGGTGACCGACTGTCCAGTTGTCCCTGATGGGCCAGGTTGTTGTTCCAGATCCTGAAGGCCAGAGTTGCTTTTATCACTGGGGGCATTTTCTGTTGGGGGACTGCATATTCGTGGCACCTCCTCTCCGCTGGGATTGGCTGGGACACCTGTAGGGATGTAAGTGATGTATCATGCTTCATGTCTGTGACATATTGTACATCCCTGGCTTTCCCTCTTTCATTGCTATTGCCCTGCCACCTTGGTTTGTATATGTTGATGTATTGTGGGACTGTTAGTTTCCCTATGCTGTGCATGCTTTAGTGAGTGGGGTCCATGAAGGGCTGGGAGAGCTGTCCATGCATTGGTATAGCATGCAGGGCTAGGCATTGAGGTTAGTCATATGTGTAGGTGCAGTGTGTGGGATGGAGTGGAGTGATGGGAGTGAGGGTGATGGAGTGTGATGGCATGCAGGTATTGGGGGTGATAAGTAGTCAATCTTGACTCACCGGTGTCTAGTCCTCCGCCTACTCCAGCGAGTCCCTTAGGATGCAGTAATGCCAAGACTTGCTCCTCCTATGCTGTGAACTGTGGGGGAGTAGGTGGGGGTCCACAGCCAGTCCTCTGTATGGCAAGGTGGTGCCTTGCTGCCACAGAACGTACCTTCCCCCATAGGTCATTCTACCTCTTCCTGATGTCGTCCCTTGTGTTTGGATGTTGTCCCCTGGTGTTCATCCTGTCCATGATTCTCCGCCATAGCTCCATTTTCCTAGCAAAGAATATTTGTTGTACCTGTGCTCCAAAGAGCTGTAGCTCTACCTGGACAATTTCCTCCACCATAACCCTTAACTCCTCATCAGTGAAACAGGGGTGCCTTTGTGGGGACATGGATGTTGTGAGGTGTGTGTTGGTGAGAGTCTGTTGAGTAATGTGGTGAGGTGTGTGATGTGGGGTGCGTGAGGGATGTATGGATGTATGTGGTGTGTGTGTCTAGTTGTCTCTGTACTGTTCGTGTTAGTCTCCTGGCAGTAATTTTTGTTTGTAAAGGGTTGTGAGTGATGTGGGTGTGTGTTTTATGGTGCTGTGGGTGGGTGGGTGTGGTGTGTGTATGAGCGTCATGTGTGTCTTTTTAGTATTGGCCAATATAGCGTTGTTTTGTATGTTGGTGTCCATTCTGAGTGCGGCGGTGTGTACCACTAATGGTTTACCCCCATTGAATGTCCGAAGTGGTGGTTCGTGGGTCATAATGTGGTGGGCGTTGTTCTGTTGGCATAATGGTATGGGTGTTGGTTCCGCCACTTTATCACTGACCTTTAGGCTGGCGGATTTGTGTATGTGGCTGTATTCTATCTGATTGGTATGTGTGTGTCATAATATGGGGAACGGATATTCACCACCGTGGCGGTATGTTGGCAGCCATCACTGTGGCGGTAAGCGGGATTTACCGCCAATGTCATAATGAGGGCCATAGTCTACATCAGTGGCCGCCAGAGACGTTGCTCATTGGATCCAACGTGGATGTAATGCTTTAGAGTTAGGAACGCTAGCTTTGGTAACAGCTTCAAGGGCTGAAATTGGGGATACAACAATGATACATTTCCCCTGGGCCAGAGGGCACTCTTCAATGAATGCCATCTGAACAGCAGTGAAAATGTTCTCAGTGGGAGCAAAGCGTTGTTCAGCTGTAGAGTAAAGATGTGATTTGTATGCAATGAATGTTATGTAGGTGAAACCAATGGCACCAGCAATTACTCTGATGACAAGGTGTTTTTAGTTGTCCCTTGTACGTAGGTGTTTTGTTTCCAGCATGTCTTTTTGTAATGCTCTGAGAATGCATGTGTGTTAAACTATTCAGTATTTACTGGTAAAGTCAGAATGTATTAAGTCATATAATGGTTTAATGCGTTGTGCATAGTCCATAATGTATGTTCTGCCAAAATTTTAAAAGCCCAATAAAGACTGGAGTTTTTTATTATGTCTGGATGTTGTAATTGAACACATTTTTCTAAAAATTGGGGTGCAATGCTCTTGCCTTCATCCGACAGTTCATATCCCAAAAATAGGGCACTATGGAAAGCTGTTTTTTTTAATTAAATTTGTAGCCAAATTTGGCAAATCCTACATCAAAGCAGGCTACCCGTCTCATATGTTGCATCAGGTCATCGTCTGAAAGGCAGATATCATCTACGTATGACAACACTTCAGAGTCAACGTTGTGTAAAATAGATGTAACATTAGCTGAGAACAGTCCCGGACTGTTCTTGTACCCTTGTGGGAGTCAACAGATTTTTTTCTGAGAGCCTAAAGTGCTGAAATTTGTTAAGTCCCTACTCTCAGGTGCTATGTTTTGGCAGAGGAACCCATTGGAGATATCCAGGGTAGTTTTGTATTTTTTGCACACTACATAATATTGTTCATAAGTGCTATGTGCATTTTGTATGGAAAATGTGTGTGTATGACTGTTTAAATGTCTGTCGTCTAAAACTATTCTATATGAATGGTTGGGTTTAGTGACAGGGAAAAATGGATTGTTCATTGGTGAGACACAGGGTTCAATTACGCCCCGGTACCCAATTGTTTGAGGATTTCCCTCATGGGTGCTTTTGCTTCATTTTTTATTGGGTATTTGGGTTGAGGTTGAGATTTAATTGGAATTACATGATAGGGAGAATCTTTATCCTACCCTACGTGGTTGTGAAATAATGCAGGTGCCTGTGCCACTGCTCAATCAATGATATGTATTTCCATGAGCTTTCTGGGAACAAGGGGTGGGAAGGACTTTTCAATAACCTCTTCTCCATATGGGAGATCACGGACAAATTCTGGTGGCCAGTCTGTTTTGGATAGTAAAATGTCATAAATGGTGACCACGCAGTGCCAAAAGATAACGTCTATTGTGCATTCAATGTCTCCCTCCACTATATAGTTACTTTATACACCCTGTTGGCTGTGGAGACACACGTTTGCAGTCTCAACTTGTAAGAAGTCATCAGTTGCTTTCACCTCCTGATGCTCTTGAAGATCCCGGCAAACTATTGTGGCCTCTGCTGCACTTTCTGGCAGGGCCAATGCCCACTTCCTGGTCTTCAGTAAAGCCCTCTTCCTGAGTGGCATGTTGTATTGCACATGCTGTCACTTTTTTCTCTTTAAACTGGGTTTTTTTGTAGGGGAAGTTTAGATTTTTTCTTAACTGAAACTGCAGATGAGCGTTGTGAGTCCTTTCTTGTTTTCATGTAGTCTGTTGGGACTGCCCACCTTTCTCACTGCATTTTTCCCATGAGTCCTGAAAGGACTAAGATTGGGGTATGTCAGTATATTGGTATCTGTCAGGCATTTTTATATTATCTCTTTTTCTAAGATTATATCTATTTTGAGGGGAGATTCTCCCCTTTCTTTTTTAGATGTTTTTTTTTTATCCCAACACTTTTTAGAACTTTCAGGTGCTTGCTTAGTAGAATCTTTATTAGATCTACCTTGTAATTGTGGTTTAATTGGTCTGGCCCCAGGCTATTTAGACCAATGCTAGAGTAGGGCTCAGCGATAATCTTTGGCAGCTCACGTTCTTCATCCTGTACAGGAACGTCCCAGAGACGCATGCGCACTGCTAGTGCAACTGCTTCCCCTTTAAGGTTACTTAATATAATTGAAGCCACAGTGGCAAAATTGCCCATTAATTGCATCTCCAAGTCCAGGGCTGGAGCAGCCCCATATTTATCTTGAATTTGTTTTGACAACGCCGGAAGATTGGCAAGTGTTGGTGTACCATGTGCTGTAGTATAGATCATGGCAAATACCGTACCCCACATGTTGCAGTTACCTACTGTGGGAACCATCCCAAATGGCAAGCACATAGTGAGGATTCTACGTTCATTCTGAGGACTCGTCTGGGGAAAAACTGCTTCCAGGGCGTTTATTTTTTTAGCTAACC
Source organism: Pleurodeles waltl (assembly GCF_031143425.1). Taxonomy (NCBI): domain Eukaryota; kingdom Metazoa; phylum Chordata; class Amphibia; order Caudata; family Salamandridae; genus Pleurodeles; species Pleurodeles waltl. The sequence continues at coordinate 802,767,155 of NC_090442.1, read as the reverse complement.
AAAACTAAATTTCCTCCCGTTTGGCAGGTACCGTACCAACGATCGAATGGATAGTTGTAGTGTTAATGCCTGGCATAACTGTGTGTGGTTGTGCTGGGAAGCACGTGCTGGGTTAGTATTTAATGTTTACATTACACCGTACTAATAGTCTGTATATTTCAGTGAGTTCTGTATATAAGCGGTGTACCACAACTACAGTTAAGGTTGCTGCATCAGGGTGCGGTGTATATGTGGCCAATGAAGGCCAGGTCGGGCCGTCATTGCTCACAGTACCTAACCTAATGTGTAATATTATATGTGGTAGGGTGCCCTCCAGCAAATTACTATGGTCTTGATAAGATAGAGGTATTTCTAAATATGCATATACTCTGAATTGTGCAGGTCTATTTGCAGGTGTATAGTGATGAAATGTGTTTGTGTTCCTGTCAACTGCTGGAAAATGTACCCAAGAATAAAATGTTTCCGTTCTGTAGGCTGGATGAGCCTCAACAACAAATGTGACTTGGCCCCCCTGGGCTGTTAGGTAATTTGCCAATAAGTGTGCAGTCAGGGGCGGTCACATATTTACTGCAATTGCTACCCGTTGCCGGTTCACCATGTTAATGATAAATGTGTTTGTTCAGAGATAAGAACACCAAGTGGGGATTGATCCTTTTAAGGTTCAAACTTGAACAGCATTAAATATGTACTATCTACTTAGCTGAGGAGGAAATCCTCAATACCACGGACATCGCTGTATATAATATTGAGGTGTCTTATAGCCTTTAACGACACTGAGATACTTAGGAGGATCCGAAAATTAGTGTCTAACCAAAACGTTGGCGGCACCATGTCACATAGGTTCTCACTATCCTAATGAGGCTACTGGATTTGGGCGACAGAATCACATAGATTATGAGGTACTAAGTGCAATTCCACACCATGTGACACCTGTCGGCCTAATCCGGGTTTTCCGGCTAATAAGCCTGTCCAAGAACAGGGATGATTGTGGCAACTGGCACATGACGTGAAAGACTCCTCAGGGGAATCATGGTCGATCAGATCTCGGCCCTTTCTCTCAGATGCATTAGTCTCACACAGGCAAAGACAGACAGAATATAATTCAATAGGGATTTATTGAAGTAACTGCAACTAAGATAGAATGGTATTTATTGCAATAACTAGGATGATAAAACACAATAAAAGCAAAATTGTGACAAGGAGAGTAAAACTCAAAAAAAGTCCCACTGTACTGTCACTAGGAGTGATATATAGTTCTCCTGCCTAAACTATGTTAGAGCACAGCATAATAAACCCTAATCCGCCCCTCAGGTTGCCCTCCTGGGAAGACATCATCCCTCATACCTGAGTAAGGAAGCCTGTAGTCCAGAAAGATTTGCAGTCTAAGCAAGCAGCTTTAGCGAGGCAATCAGCAATCAGCATGTAGTCATGGTCATCTGGCTGAAATCTCCCGCTAATTTGTAAGGGGCAAAGAATTGTTTTTATAATAAAATGGTTGACATTCTAAGAAAGAATCCCCACATAGGAATATGTGTGTTTCTATGAATGTTGGAGACACAGCATACCACTTTTGCTGGCAACCATATCTAACTGCTGCCTTAAAGAAAGTAAGTGAAATGAATGTCGTACTGAGAACGTAATGCTTTCCTAGATGAAAGTACAATTAGACAGAGACAAATAAAGATCACTGCCAATGTGGCTATTGCTAGAAAAATAAAGTGATGCTTAATGAAATGTCACAGGGCTAAAGTGCACAACAGTAGGCTTAGTTTGCTCAAATAATGTGTCTAGAATATGGCTAAAATAGATATACAACACAATCTTGGATTTTTTTAGTAACTAGCTTCTGTTTTCTGAAGTGGCACAGGGGCAGTTGGACATAGGATGAAGTGAGATAGTGAAAGTTAGAGCAGTGTCACACCTCTACCTGCACTTCCATGGCACAGACTGGAAAAGGATACAGCACAGATTGGGACCTGAAATTCCACAATATGATACATTTGAGAGTTGGAAAACATGGCGCCCACGTATCTCAAAGACACAGATCAAAATGAGAAGACACGCTCTGGAACCAGATACTGATTGATGGTACCTCCAAGCTAACATGTTATTCAATTATTCTGAAAATGCAGACATGTCGGTGTGAGCTAAAGTCAAGGGTTTTAAACAAGATCCGTCTCTTGGTTGAAACTCTCAGGGTGTTCTGGTATAATAAAAATAGGTATATGAAGCATTAAGTGTCCTGTGTGTTTCGTTGTCTGAAATAAAAAATAAAAATAAAAAAGTTTCTAACTAATCTAAACCCAATTAAGAAAGTGAAAATGAAGTTTAATTTCGAAAGTATGTATAATTTAAATATGTGACTGATAGCACAGTATCATATTTTCTATGATCCAGGACTCTCTATAAGCTTTAATCATCATGACTCTAAACTTCATGTGCCGGTTGGAGTGATGTACGAGTGCATTCAATCCATACATTTTCGATTATTTTTTATACTTTTTTGGTGTAATCCAAAATTAAGTTATTCATGAACTTCCGCCCTGGAGGGACCTCTGCGTGCCATCACGTGCACGTGCCTCGTTCTTGAACTTGCTTTGAAGACTACTACTAAACGCTATGAAAAAAGTGATTCGATGAATATGAGATGCCTCATACATACCAATGGGGTGCTCTGCAGCAGATAGATTACCCTTAAAGCTAGGCCTAAACTGACAAACATGTTTGAGTAAATGCTTTACAATGTTTTATATTCTATAATCCTACATGCTTGACCCATACACTAGGGGTATGAATGTGAGCTTATATACTTAGACACATACAAATGTAGATTCTCCTCGTTATGCTGAATTTATTATCAAGTCACCTATGCTCCTCTTACTACGTGTAAATGAGGCGTGGACTGCTTCGCGTATGATACGCACATGCCATGAAAACAAACGTCCGTCTCAGTCGCTAAAACAAAATGAATGAGTGACTGCGAGGGTTACATGCGACATTTCAGTAGTCTCATTTGAACTTACATATTTTAGAGCAAGGGTCCTTAACATGTGGCCTGCGGACCCTTAGATAGAGGGTCCATGAAGCTTACCCAGGGGTCCAACACTGTCTAGAAAGTTAACTAACAATGCCAGATTAACAGAATCTATACATATAACAGAAAAGCATTGGGAATTAATAATGTTATAACGCTTTGTAAATAAGAAGGAATTTGAAACTTGAAATTAAAAGTTGGTATATTGAGCTTGATTTTTAGAAGCAATGCTAGTACATCAGTTAAGTATGATTGGTGGTCTTAATGAGGCACTATTATGCACCAACAAAAATGGAGAATGCTTTCGGAGCAAAAAGGCAAAGGTATATGTTAGTGTAGCATATAGCTTTGTGTTTTAGAAATAAGCCTACAAAAAAGTTCCAGCATTCTAATTTTTTGATTTTTATATTTTTATTTTTTTTGCTTTTGAATTTTAGGCAGAGTGGCGACGCTCGCTCCTCAGTCCTAATGGAGGAGTTTCTCCTGTTGTCAGTGTGAATCTTACTGACCAACCTACCCCGCTGCATTTCACAATTAGGATACTTCAGGGAAAAGGTCGAGTCCTTGTTCGAATGGGCAGGACAACCGTGCTTTACAACTAGGAGCATCTGGCCGTCTTGCCCTAACGCTCCTCACCGACAGGTGTTTCAGGTAAGGAGGCAAGCGTTTTCCTCTGCGCCTTAGAAACTGAGGGATCCCTCGGAGTTTTTCCATGGCACTTTCACCTGACAACAATTAATGGACTCGTGTCTGTTTGGACAGCAGGCCTGTATTTGATTTGCTGTTGCTGTCACTTGTAATACATTTAAAGTAGGCTTAAAATTGCCTAATGGAGTGATTCAAATGCCACCTGTCTTCCTTGGTGAATACTCATTTATATTTACCACATTCCTCTTCACAGAGGACTCGCTGACCTTTAGAGAAATGGAGGAAAATGCGTACTTGCGAAAGAAAGCACAAAGAAAAAATAAAAAGAGTGTGAGAAGCTGCTAGAAGCGAACTCGTTCGGAATCAATCAGCTCATCACAAGGAAACGCTGTGACCTCACAGTAAAGCGTAGCTCCTATTAAGACACCTCTTACACTTTCTCTCAGTAAAATTATACACTTTTATTTATTGACTATATATTATAACGTTCATTGATAGATAGCCAACAATTAAATAAAGCCACGAGCATGCAGGATAGTTGTAGTATGGAAACTGTAGTGGCCCATTTTGTGAAGAAGTGATCTATATTAATACCAGACAAAGCAGAAGAAATAGGGACTTAAAAAGTGTTCTCAGTTTAGCAGTATCCATTATTCTAGTGCAAGATGCTGTTTAAATAAGTGATGTAATTTACTTCTAACATAATGTTTGGATTGGTTTGAGCTTGCCCAACTCCCCCAGGGGCGTAGCTCCGAGGGGGAAAGGGGGAAGGGGGGGGGGGAAGGGGGGCCTGTGTCGGGTGTTTCACCTACATGCATTCTATACTAAATAGTTGGGTGTGCGCGCTTTCATTGCGGTAATGTGAAGTTTATTTCAGATTTCACCTCGGAATTTTAAATGCCCGTTGACAAAAACACACACACACACTCTCCTCTATGTTTTGAAGGCCTTAAAAATGTTGAATAATTTGAAACATATTGAGTTTTAAGTACCCCTAAAAATCCACACTCCTCTCTCTTTCCTCCGTCCTTTAAGCTCCCTTAACGTCCTGCTTTTCACATAATGTATTTAGCAAGATGTCCCAGATTGATTGTTGGGAAAGCTTAAACTCCAACACCCTCCCCCAATTATATTGACCGAGCTGCACCTCCTTCAACCCCCAAGCATGAGTATGTTGTGAATCCCCATTGGATTTCAATGGTTGGATAGTGCCACAAATAAAATGTCAGCAGGTGTCAATCAACAAAGACAACATGTGTAATAGAACACACACATTTAGATTTGTGACTCTAGTTGTGGTTTAGCTACACTTGTCATTAATCAAGCAATCAATCCGTATATTTGTAGAGTGCTACTTGTCACCTGTAATGGCATCTAGGTGCTGAAAAAACATTTCCTTTTTGCTGATAACATTGGCACCATTGGATGGATAGGTACACAAATGGCAACACATTAGCACGTTCAGATTAGTTCTGTTTTGTTCAAGTTTCTTGCAGGTCTGTGAGAGGTTACTGTCAAAAACATGCGTTTGCCATTCAAGGTCCATTAGGAATGTTTGCTGTCCACTACTGCAAAGACCACCAAATCAAATTGCATAATATGTGGCATTAAGCAGGAAAATCAGAATATTTTGCCAGGCCCTGTGCAAAATATGAGTCGGTCCTTGTCATTTCTCTGGCATACATGGTGTATAACCAACTCCAGCTCATGATTTGCCTTTTTCTGCATCGCCTACCCTACTTGCTCTCTGCACTGTAGTTCTAAGCGATTTCCACTTCACTGGCTGCATACTATTTCTCCTCCTCTAAACCAAGTGATGATAAATACCAACTTCTATTTTCTAAATCGAGAGAAGAGGGTGTTTCTGGTTGGACATTAGAAGCAGAAAGGCTTCTATGGATTCATGAAGGAGGGCTGAAGTGCAGACTCTTTTCTGTTTACACCGGTTATTTCTGTTTAGGAAAGCACTGCAATTTCATTTGTTTTCAAGTTGAGCCAGACTCATTCCAAAAACATGACATGTGGAAGGCAGTTACTCTACAGAATACACAGGCCGGGTTTGGGACTCTCACTGGACAGTGATACACTCTGCTGCTGGGATTTTCATTTTTTCACACTCCACTTCTGCACTTTCACTTTGGCCCCAGGTATTTGTACTGTCAGTTCAGAGATTGGCCTGTGCAAAAATGGCATTTTCTACCAGGATGTCAACATGAATATTAATTAAGGCATGCAATAATATCCCACACCAATTCAAGTTGCTTTTGTGTGGCGTTGTTTAAATCAGTTTAGTAAACTTAAAATATTCGCTTTAAGAAACGTATCATCTTTTAAGGGTCAGCAATAAAACAATATAATTATTTTGGCACTTGTTCGAGGACAGTTCAGCAACTATGAATGGAAAACATGATTTTAACTATTACAGATTGAGCATTTTCCTACAGCTCCCATATCATGACGCAAGTGGATCCATATTTTTCTGATCTCTTTTTTGCTGGCCTTAGGACTGTGCACTTTACCATAGTTTATCAGTACTAAAGTGTGTCTGCTCACTCCTTAACACATGGCAACATTGGCTTATCATCAATTGCCATAATTCAATTGCTTATAAGTCCCTAGTAAAGTTGTACTATGTGTGCTCAGGGCACGTAAATTAAATGCTACAGTGGGTATGGAGCACTGGTTGTGCCACCCACTAAAGAAGCCTTGGAAATATGTCTCAGGCCTGCTGTTGCAGCCCTTGTGTGTAGTTGCATATTGCCATTTCAACCTGGCAAAATAACCCTTTTGCCAGGCCCAAACCTGATTTTTTAATACAAATGTCACCCCTAGGGTAAGTCATAAACAGCCTACAGGGCAGGATGCAATGTATTGAAAATGTAGGGCATACACTTTTAAGTTTTACATGTCTTGATAGTAAAAAACTCCTAAATTTGTTTTTTAGTATTGCAAGGCCTACCTCTCCCATAGGATAATATTGGAGCTATCTTGTTATGTTTAATAATCTGCAACTTCCAAATGGAAACAGGAAAACAGTTCGTTGGTGTCTTTAAAATCAAAGTGAAAAATCCTCTTTTATGGTGAAGTCCGGTTTTTGATTACAGTTTTGAAAATGCCACATTGGGAAAGTTGACATTTTCCTACCTTAGACATTTAGGCCCTCATTACAACCCTGGCGGTTGGTGGTAAAGCGGCGGTAATACCGCCAACAGGCCGGCGGAAAAAAAAATGGAATCATGACCATGGCGGAAACTGCCAACATAGACAGCCACTTTAACACTCCGACCGCCACGGCGGTAGAAACAAACACCGCGGTGGTCACCACCAACAGACAGGCGGAGGACAAAGTACCACCCACCGTATCACAATGGGCCTATCAGCCAGCTTTTCCGGGGTGGAACCAAAGCTATCAAAAGCACAGTGGAAACAGTAAACAGAAGGGAAACCACTCACCTCTCGACACCCAACGAGGAACCAGGTCGCCATGGAGCTTGAACTGCACGTACTGCCCATGCTGGTTTTCCTCCTGCTCTATCAGGAGCAGGACAGACGCCGTTGACGACCACGGTGAGTACTGCACCTACTACACAGGGGAGGGGAGGAGGGAAAAGAGAGTGACACACACACAACGCAATACCCCCACACCCACCCTCATCCACAACAACATACACACAAATACATGCCACAACATTACATATACAACCCCCCACCCTCTGGAAGAACGCAAGGAGAAAATTAAATGATTGTAACAATTGTAATCATGAAAAATCTGATAGTGAAAGTTCAAAATTCAGTATATACAAATATGTACATCAACTACACAAGTCCGCATAGTGTACCAATCATTGTCCATGGACCAGTGGTCCCAAACTGCATGGGCGAAGCCCACACAAGATACCTGACTCGAAACAGAGAGAACACTGCAGGGGCATCAGATCGACAATAAACAGGCACCTCAGGGGGAAGGGAAGGGGAGGCACCTCAGCCGGATGAACGCACGATGCCACTGCTGCACGAGGGGGCTCCATGCCCACTGCTTTATCCTGGGGAGTGCAAAGCCACAGTCTCTCAAGTGGATAACAGTCTCCACTGGTTCTGGAGGGGGCATGGTGCCCAGAGTGCTTCATCCTGCCAAGAACTGAGGTAGTGGATGTGATTCTCCACTGGCTCTGGAGGGAGCCCAGTGCCCAGAGTGCTTCATCCTGCCAAGGACTGAGGTAGTGGATGTGATTCTCCACTGGTTCGGGAGGGGGGCCGGTGCCCAGAGTGCTTCACCCTGCCAAGGACTGAGGTAGTGGATGTGATTCTCTACTGGTTCTGGAGGGGGCATGGTGCCCAGAGTGCTCCACGTGCAGTATGGCCGGTCCCATTCCCTCACCTGGGTGTGTGTGCCACGAAATTGCCTAGGAACAGGTAGCATGATACGCCATGGAGGCAGAGACATACCCCACACTGCTGCGGCTTCACCTTCCACCTGCAGGTGCAAACAGTGATGGAAGTCATGCCTCATGGAAGCTGGGCAGGGTCCAGGAAGTCTCCTCCAGCCTCGGACGACTGACCACTGGGGATGATAGCCATGTCAGCGGTGGTGCCACTGTCCGAGCACATCGCGGGGCTGGTGGTAGTGCTTGCAGCGTTGTATGTGGTGGCGGTGCTGGCAGTGGTGCTTGGGTCAGCACCTGTTGAGGGACACATCAGGATGTCTCCTGCAGCCTCGGATGGCTGCCCACTGGGGAAGATGCTGGGGACTGTTGCTGAGGCTGCAGACATGCCCGTGGCGGTGCAGTTGGCTGTGCAGGTGACGGTACAGGTGGCTGTGCAGGTGGCGGTGCGGGTGGCGGTGCAGGTGGTGGTGCTAGTGGCAATGCAGGTGGCGGTGCTGGTGGCAGTGCTGGTGGCAGTGCTGGTGGCAGGGCAGGTTGCGGTGTTCACCACCGTACAGGTTGGTGTAGTCGTGGACAGAAGGGGTGACACTAGTCCCTCAGTCGGTGCCACCGTGCCCTGTCCTGACCTGCTCTTCTGCTTTTGTCCCTTCCCCGCCTTTGATGGTGCCGCAGGAGTCTTGCCACTGTTTCCTTTTGTATTGGTGGAGCCCTTGGTGGCTGGTAGGTGCAGCTTCTCCCTCTGGGATGTGGGCACCTTCTTCAATTTGGCAGGTGACAGAATGTCTTTGCCCTTGCTACGTGGCACACTGGCTGCCATGATGGGTGGCGCACTTGATGACGCTGCAGTTGCTGGCACCACTGTGTCTGGGAATTTGGTGGCTGAGGTGCTGGGCTGGGACCTGGAAAGCCTAGCCCTGGGGGGAGGATGGGGGAGGTGAAGGGAAGAGGTCAAAGTTTGCCAGGAAATGTTTTTTAGACACACTGGGATTGGAAGATGGAGGGGGTTTGGGAGTAGAGGAAGAGGTAGTGGTTGTAGGAGGTGTACGTTTGCTGAATTTGGGTGAAGGTGCATTGGCCGGAGGCTGTTGTGAGGTGGATTGCTGTTGGGTGGATGTGTGCCTGCGTTTGAGTACTTTGGGAGGAGGGCTCACAGACACACTGGGAGAGGACACTGGGGATGTGTGCATGGTAGTGGGGGTGGTGATTGCACGTGAGCGGTGTGTGGTGATGGGCGTGCTGGTGATGGAGGTAGTGGCTGAGGATGTAGTGCATGCAGGTGTGAGTGGAGACGAGACAGGGAGGGAGGAGGAGGACGTGGAGGAGGGGGACACAGTGGAGGCAGTGGATGTTGCTGTGTCTGCATGAGGATGGTGTACTGGGGGAGGACCCCATCCACTAGTTTCACCAACTCCTCCGAAGTGAAGGCACGGGCCCTTTCCCCAGACACTGTAGCGCCGTCGCTTCCAGACATAGGTCACAGCAGCACTTGCAGTGTAGGTCCTCTCCTGTTGAAGATCAGGTATCAAGTGAGTGAACAGATAGAAAATGGCGGTCACGTCCGCGGCGGTGCGTACCATCACCGCCGGCGTACATCGTCATTGGCTCCTGGGACCCAAAGGGCCCAATGTTAACCAATGCTGAATTGGGCGGTGGTCTTTGACCGCCAACCGCGACGGTGTACAACGCCAGCGCAGTTACCTAATTTCCCCTTGTCCCACCTTCCAGGTCAGGTAGCCGCCATTTCAGGGGGCCACACGGGATGGATAAAAACTGTGTCACACCTATCTAGGCCGGGAATACAGATAGATACCGGCACATTGCGAATAACCAACGTTTCAGCAAATAACACATTGTCATACCTCAGTGTTGGATGACCCTCTGCTCGCTGTCCTCCTCCATAGGGCATGTCTGCTGGGGCAGGTGATGAGATGGCGGCATCCTCCGGTGTACAGACCCCTGGTGGACCTGTCGACAATGGAAGAGAGACACATCATAATCACATACAGACTTGATCGTGCAACAATCCAGGAACTGTGTGCCTAGTTGGAGCCAGACCTGATTTCAGCTACCCGCCATCCCACAGGAATCCGCCTCTAGTGCAGATTCTGTCTGTACTCCATTTCCTGGCCAGTGGGTCTTTTCAAACAACAGTGGCCATGGCATCAGGGATGCCCCAGACAATGTTCTCTAACGTGTTGTCCAGAGTATTATATGCCCTGCTGAAACACATGCGCAGCTACATCATTTTCCCTCAGGTGGAGGATTTGCCCACAGTGAAAGGTGACTTCTATGCCCTGGGACATATCCCCAACATCATTGGTGCCATTGATGGTACACATGTGGCATTTGTACCCACCCCCGCAGGAATGAACAGGTGTACAGAAACCGGAAAAGCTACCATTCGATGAATGTGCAGGTGGTGTGTTTGGCAGACCAGTACATCTGCCATGTGAATGCCAAGTATCCTGGCTCAGTGCATGACGCTTACATTTTGAGGAATAGCAGCATCCCTTATGTGATGGGGCAACTCCTGAGGCACTGTGTGTGGCTAATAGGTGAGGCCAAGGTCCCAACATAGTTGACATAGGTGTCTGGTTATGGGGTTGTCCCTAAGGGTTAGTGTGTGTCTAACAGTTGTCCGTCGACATTTCTAGGTGACTCTGGTTACCCCAACCTGTCATGGCTACTGACCCCAGTGAGGAATCCCAGGACAAGGGCAGAGGAGCGCTACAATGAGGCACATGGGCGAACTAAGAGGGTCATAGAACACACCTTTGGCCTCTTGAAGGCCAGATTCCGGTGCCTCCATCTGACAGGTGGCTCCCTATACTACTCACCAAAGAAGGTGTGCCAGATAATCATGGCCTGCTGTATATTGCACAACCTGGCTTTGCAACGCCAGGTGCCTTTTCTGCAGGAGGATGGGCCAGATGGTGGTCTTGTGGCAGCTGTGGAGTCTGTGGACAGTGAAGAAGAGAAGGTAGAAGAAGAAAATGTTGACAACCGAAACAACATCATCATGTAATACATCCAGTGAGACACAGGTAAGAAGATGTAACTGCTTCCCACATCTCATACTATTGTTCAAGCTAGCATAAGTCTGTCATTTTCACTCAGTGTATGGACCCTGACTTGTTACTTTGGCTTTCCATTTCACAGATCTGGGTCCCACTTTGTGCCCTCTGCAATTTTTACTGCTGGCCTACAGCTGTGTTACATTGGTATGTGAACAAGTACATAGACATTGCTATATTCCAGAGATTTTGTAATTACACATTCGTGAAAGCACAGACTGACTCCAGATTGTTTTGTGATTCAAGTGTGTTTATTTCTGTGCAAATAATTGGAGGGGGTTGTAAAATGGGCTGGGGTGATGGTGGAGGCATGTCCATGGCAGAGTCCAGTCTATTTGTTTCACATGTGCATTTTCCAATGGGGCATAGGAAGTGGAGCAATGGCAGTTTAAGGTGGACAGGGTGTCAAAGTGGGACAGAAGAGTGACATTCAGGGGGGTCTTATTTCCTGTTGGGGTCTTGGCAATGTTCTCTGGCTTGTTTATGGATCTCAGGGACCGTTTGCGGGGTGGTTCTCCATCTGCAGAGGGTGGGGTGCTGGTGGCATGTTGTTTGTGTCCACTAGCGCCAGCGGGGTGGAGGGCTGTTCATCGTCCAGGCTAGTGTCAGGGGACTGTTGGTGTGCCACTGTGTCCCTCCTGGTGTTGAGAATGTCTGCCAGCACCCCTGCAATGGTGACCAGGGTGGTGTTGATGGACTTCAAGTCCTCCCTGATCCCCAGGTAGTGTTCCTCCTGCAGCCGCTGGGTCTCCTGAAACTTGGCCAGTACCGTGCCCATGGTCTCCTGGGAATGGTGGTAAGCTCCCATGATGTTGGAGAGTGCCTCGTGGAGTGTCGGTTCCCTGGGCCTGTCCTCCCCCTGTCGCACAGCAGTCCTCCCAGCTTCCGTGTTATCCTGTGCCTCTGTCCCCTGAACCGTGTGCCACTGCCCCCAGGTCCCTGATCGTCCTGTGTTAGTGGGGTTGCCTGGATTCCCTGTATTGGTGGACACACTGCTGATTGATGTATCCTGGGGACAGAGGGATGGGCCCGCTGGGTGGGTGCTGTGGTGGTGTTTCCTGGTGGGGGGAGGTTCAGTGGTGGTTTCTGACTGTGGCAGGGGAACCGAATGTCCCGAGGTTCCTGATGGGCCAGGCTGGCCATCTTGATCCAGACGTGCAGAGCTGCTGTCATCACTGTGGGCCTCTTCTGTGGGGGGACTGGATATGTCTGGCACCTCCTGTCCAGTGATGTTGGGTAGGGGTCCTGTTGGGGTGTAAATGCATAGTTATTGTATCTGTGTGTGTGTGCCATCTTGTGCAATGGGTGAGTTACCCTCTACTCCTGTGCTCGTATTATTGGCTTGGCCCTTGTGTGATTGGTGATTTTGGGGCATGAGTGAGTCTCTCTACTGGACATGCTTTGGTGATGGGTGGATGCATTGGTGTTACATGCAGGGCTTGGTTTTGGGATGTGTGGGTTGTGTTAGTGGGGTGTCTGTGGGTTTTTGGGGTGATGGGTGTGAGGGTGAGGGTGGGAGTATGTGATGGCATGCAGGTGGGGTGGGGGGGATAAAGTAGTAAAGATTTGCCTTACCAGAGTCCAGTCCTCCTGCTACTCCTGCGAGGCCCTCAGGATGCATGATTGCCAAGACTTGCTCCTCCCATGTTGTTAGTTGTGGGGGAGGAGATGGGGGTCCACCGCCAGTCCTCTGTAAAGCAATCTGGTGTCTGGATACCACGGAACGCACCTTCCCCCGTAGGTCGTTCCACCTCTTCCTGATGTCATTTCGTGTTCTTGGATGCTCTCCCACTGCGTTAACCCTGTTGATAATTCTGCACCATAGCTCCATCTTCCTTGCAATGGATGTCTGCTGCACCTGTGATCCGAATAGCTGTGGCTCTACCCGGGCGATTTCCTCAACCATGACCCTGAGCTCCTCCTCAGAGATCATGGGGTGTCTTTGAGGTGCCATGATGTGGTGTGGGAGATGTGTGAGGTGCTGGCTGTTGTGATGTGTGAGGGGATGTGTTGGTGTGTATTGTTTGAGGTGCGTGGATGTTGTATGAGTGATGGTGTTGTGTGTCTGTGGATGCTGGTGTTGTGTTAGGTAGTCTCTCTCTCTGGCCTTCTTTCAAATTTTTAGTTGTAAGGGTTTGTGGGTGATGTGGGTGTGTGCTTCATATTGGATTGGGTGTGTGGGTGTGGTTTGTGTATGTGTATCAGGTGTGTGTATTTTGAGTGCGGCAGTGTGTACCGCCAATGGTTTACCGCAGTTGAAAGACAGTGTTGATTCGTGGGTTGTGATAATGTGGGCATATTCCTGTTGGTGTGATGGTGTAGGTTTTGGTATCGCCAGTTTATCACTGACCTTTGGTGTGGCGGGCTTGTGTGGGTTTCTGTATTGTGGCGGATTCCAAGCTGTGGGTCATAATACCTGTAGCGGAATTCTGCTGCTGCAATGGTATGTTGGCGGTCTTCTGCACGGCGGACAGCGGGATTTACCGCCAGGGTTGTAATGAGGGTCTTAGTGCCTAGAACCTGTCTCTGGAGCACATGACTGGGTGTATTTTAGAGTTGGTCTTTTTGTATTCTTCCCAGAAAGCCACCCACAACAGAGAGCTTAGGTGTGTCCAGATAGGCTAGCACTGGCAGGATAGGAGGGCGTATTTAGGCACAGTCACACTTACACCTCAGTAAGCTTTGTGCTGCCTTCATACAAAGGATTGAATAACCCCTGTAGTTAGTCTGGAGCCAGCAGAGGGGAGGCAGGAAACTTGTGCACTTCAAAGGGAAACCTCTAGAAGCTTCCCCCTCTCAGGGAAGGCATTAGGTATAAATATTTGACCTCAGACACTAAGGGACTGATTTAGATCTTGACAGATGGGGAACCTCTGCCACAAATGTGACAGATATCTCATCCGGCGTATTACAATGCTGTTATATCCTATGGACATTGTAATATGACAGATGGAATAACTATCACATTTGTGACAGAGTAACCAGTCTGCCAAGATCTAAATCAGGCCCTAACACTTCAGTATACTTCTGGACCTGTGGAAGTCTCTGCCAGGAATAAGGACTGCAGTGCTGCTGAAAAGACTGCCACTCTGCTGGACTGCTGTCCTGAAAGACTGCTGTCTGCTATCTTGAGCTGATGCCTGATACCCTCTCCCCTGGGTGAGAAGGACTGGACCTGTAACCTGAACCCAGGACACCAGAGCGACTCCAAGTACTAATCTCTTGTAACCAATACCTGGACTCTGCAGCTGTGAGTCATACCATGCCAAGTGGTGCCACCCCAGTTCTGGACCTTAGAAGTGGGCCTGAAGCTGTTCTGTGAGCCCTCTGTGGAACCAGCAGAACTGATGCATTACCTTTGCTGCTTGGCACAATCTAAGCAGAACCAACACATCACCTCAGCTGCGAGGACAAGGACTCTGCATCAACCCCACTGCTGCCTGGCACATCCTGAATGCTGGCTTTCACATGGCAAATCTCTCATCGACAGCAGCCTCGATGATGATGCAAGACTTTGCAGCACAAGTGCCACAATCTCTTCTGAACCAGCCAGTGTGCAACACATCCTCAACTCAGGACTTTGCATCACAATCTTCCCTCTCTGACAGCCTTTGTGACAATGATGAAGGACCTCTCATCGCAGCCTTACAATTACGAGAAACAAAACGTTTCCGTTGCATCCTTGATGCAGGACCTCTCCACACCCTGCAACCAGGATTTAACATACTCTTGTTTAGAGGGCCTAACTGCATCCCTGTAACTGGCCAGCTTTCCTTTGCCGTTGGCCTGAACTTGTGACTTTGTCCCTGACTGGCATGACCAGATATCCACTGTGGGTGCTTCGGTGGTTTTTAGCTCTATTTTCACCTTCATCTTATAAATTGCATATGCCACTTTCTATTGCCTGGATTTTTGTTATTTTGGTCTTGTTTTATTAATTAAAATGTACTCTAAGCTGGTATGGCATCCATTTTGTGTTATTACTTTGTTACTATTTGAAGTGTTGCACAAATACTTTACACATTGCCTCTAATTTAAGCCTGGCTGTTCTGTGCAGTGCTACCAGAGGAATGAGTACAAGTTAATTTGGGGTTTGCTTGTGTCTTCACCCTGACAAGGATTGTGGCTGTAGCTTGAGAATGGTTTAATCCACTCAACCAGAGACACAATTTCTTACACTAGTGTTCAGCAGTGAGGATTTGGACCTGTATTTCACAGTGCCATACCGTAATTTTGTGCTACATTATCACAGCAGGCAAACAATTTAAGACTATTTTGAGTTTTTAAATTTTTTCTGATTGCCTCTTTTAGCTTTTTCCAAATCTACTCTCATTGCCACTAAACGGTCTGAAACCAAACCTACAGTAATGGAGTTTGAGCCGGCCTACCTGGGAAGTTACACTGTGGTTGAACTCAAACAGTGTGGTAAGGAAAGAGGACTGCAAATGAAGAAGGGCACCAAGAAATTGGAGCTTCAGAAAGCTCTAAGGGCCTGGACAGAGGCCTACCAGTTAGCAACTGCTACAGAGGATAAAATGAGGAGGATGATATGGATGAGCAGGATCGGGATCTGGATATCAGCCCTAAAACACAGCCTTCAGGGGGGGAAGGATGACCCATCCCCTGAGTCACAACTCCCTGCCTGATCAGGAAGGGCCTGTTTTCAGAAGAGCTAGTGGAGAGGAAGGCAGAGAGGAGTTCAGGCTATTGATGGCTAAGCATAAAATGGAGGAGAAGCTGGCTGAGAAGGAGAAAAAACTGTCTCATGAGAGGCGCCTCAAAGAGTTGGATCTTAAAGCTATACAAGCAGTAGCAATGGTGGCAGCATACACTCAGGGGCATAATTATGAGGGTTTGTGGCATGCTTGCACCATGCAACATGGTACATGTGTGATGCAAACCACTAAGTCATATTTTTGAAGCCACATTGCGTGGCTGTTAGAAATGGGGTCTTTGGTTGACAGTCAGGTTACACCCTGTTCAAGCAAGGACCCTCACTCTAGTCAGGGTAAAAGAGAATCACCCTCAGCTAACCCCTGCTTACCCCCTTGGTAGCTTGGCAGAGCAGGAGGCTTAACTTCAGAGCGCTAGGTGTAAAGTATTTGTACCAACACACACAGTAACTTCATGAAAACACTACAAAATGACACAACACCGGTTTAGAAAAATAGGAAATATTTATCTAAACAAAACAAGACCAAAACGACAAAAATCCGACATACACAAGTCACGTTATGAATTTTTAAAGATCAAACTCAAAAATAGCGCTTAGAAACAAAAATGCTTTGATGAGATGTTAACACGGCGTCGTGAAGGAGTCGTTCCCAACAAGCCGTCACCAGCGGCGCCGGACACGGAGTCGTGTAGACCCCCAAGTACAGTACCTTTGGTGAAGAGTGAAAACAAGCCGATGCGCGAAGTCGGGAATCGCGGCGTCTGTGGGAAACGTTGAATCCATGCACTTCGAGCGGCGTCGGTCACGACGTGGTGCGGCGACTTCCACGGAGTCGTGGACTTCAGCGGGGCTGCTGCGGCGTCGGGCCTGCGAAGAGCGTCGTGTTCCAGCGAATGTCACGGCGTCAGGTGCAGGCGGCGTTACCTGATTCAGCAGCGGCGTCGGTCCGAAGTCGTCTGAAGTCGATTTCTTTGGATTCCACCAGCTTTCCTTTCAAGGGCCCAGGGACTGGATAGGGCACCACTTGTCGGGGCAGGAGTCTCTCCAGAGACTCCAGGTGCTGGCAGAGAGAAGTCTTTGCTGTCCCTGAGACTTCAAACAACAGGAGGCAAGCTCTAACTCAAGCCCTTGGCGATTTCTTCACAAGATGTAAGGCACACAAAGTCCAGTCTTTGCCCTCTTACTCTGGCAGAAGCAGCACTGCAGGAAAGCTCCACAAAGCACAGTCACAGGCAGGGCAGCACTTCTTCCTCAGCTATCAGCTCTTCTCCAGGCAGAGGTTCCTCTTGGTTCCAGAAGTGTTTCTAAAGTCTGTAGATTTGGGTGCCCTTCTTATACCCATTTTAGTCTTTGAAGTCACCTTTCTTCAAAGGGGACTCACACCTACTTGTGAAATCCTGCCTTGCCCAGGCAAGGCCTCAGACACACACCAGGGGGTTGGAGCCGGCATTGTCAGAGGCAGGCACAGTCCTTTCAGATGAGAGTGACCACTCCACCCCTCCCTCCTAGCAGAGATGGCTAATCAGGAAAAGCAGGTTACACCCCAGCCCCCTTTGTGTCACTGTCTAGTGCGAGGTGAAAAACAACCCAGCTGTCAAACTGACCCAGACAGGGAATCCACAAACAAGGCAGAGTCACAGAATGGTTTAAGCAAGAAAATGCTCACTTTCTAAAAGTGGCATTTTCAAACACACAATCTTAAAATCAACTTTTCTAAAAGATGTATTTTTTAATTGTAAGTTCAGGGACCCCAAACTCCACATGTCCATCTACTCTCTAGGGGAATCTACACTTTAATCATATTTAAAGGTAGCCCCCATATTATCCTATGAGAGAGACAGGCCTTGCAACAGTGAAAAACGAAATTGGCAGTATTTCACTGTCAGGACATATAAACCACATTACTATATGTCCTACCTTATCCATACACTGCACCCTGCCCTTGGGGCTACCTAGGGCCTACCTTAGGGGTGCCTTACATGTAAGAAAAGGGAAGGTTTAGGCCTGGCAAGTGGGTACACTTGCCAAGCCGAATTTACAGTGTAAAAATACACACACAGACACTGCAGTGGCAGGTCTGGGACATGATTACAGAGCTACTTATGTGGGTGGCACAACCAGTGCTGCAGGCCCACTAGTAGCATTTGATTTACAGGCCCTGGCACCTCTAGTGCACCTTACTAGGGACTTACTAGTAAATCAAATAGGCCAATCATGGATAAACCAATTACATACAATTTACACGAGAGTATTTGCACTTTAGCACTGGTTAGAAGTGGTAAAGTGCTCAGAGTTCAAAAGCCAACAGCGACAGGTCAGAAAAAATTGGAGGCAGGAGGCAAAAAGATTCGGGATGACCCTGCATAAGCAAAAGTCCAACAGTGGCTTAAAATGGATTTAAAACACTGAGTAAGGCAACATACTGCAAATCATTACATTGCCTTACTCTGTGCTAGGAAGGTGTTCCATTGACATTCCCAAGCAACTCCAGTGGTTTTTGCTGCATTATTAGATTTACCAACCCTGGTAAACCTGGGAATGTGTGAAAATCCTATCCCTCCCCAGATGAGGCATAACGAGGAGAAATATCTTTATTTCTCCACGTATTTTTCTCTTTGTATGTGTGCTGCACTCTGCAGCACACGTAGAATGAGGGAAAAAGCCTCTCACAATTGTTTATGTGGAGGAAGGTGCCCCTTTCTGCACAAAAACAACCCTGAATGGAATGCAAGCACCCTTGCTCCATTGTGCAAGGGTGACTGCATTGGCGCTAGGCATCCCAAATGGCACCAGTGCAGGTAGAAAGGACAGGATTGTGGACAGGGTTGTGGCGTACTGGATAAATATGGCACATTCTTACCCTTTTCATGTTACACTGGGTGACCTGCCTGAGTTTGCTGGATGGCAAGTTGAGGGTGGACCCACCAATAAGGAATTCTGTAAAGTGCAGAAAGAATGCCCACTCTAGAGGGCTTTAGATGGCCAGCTAAGGCCCAGGCAGCAGGTGATACCTCTGGAGATCACCTTATCTATCAGGAGAATTACCCCCCTTACAGTGAGCCTAAGGTTCCTGGACCTGGAGCAGTCGGTGTGCTGGTGGTCCCTCAGTGTTACAGGGCCTTCCTAAAGTGGGTGGCTCACAATGTCCCCCTGGCAGGCCATCAGAAGGAAGGCAAGACCTTCACCGGGCTTGTTGCCCACTTCTATTGGCCCTGGATTAAGACAGCTTCAGATGTATTTTGTAGGTCCTATCCCACCTACCAGGCCAGTAGGAAGTCAGGGAAAAGGTGCAATGCTCCCCTGACCCAATTACCTCATTTTAGAGAGTGGACACCAACAATGTTGGTCCCTTGGAGTCCAAGACAGCTCCAGGCAACAGGTTCATACTAGTCTTGGTAGATTACACCACATGTTACCCATAGGCCATACCTCTAAGGTCAGTGACTGACATTTCGGTATTCAGGGCCCTGAAGAGGTGTTTTACCCATGTGGGGTTCCCCAAAAAGGTAGTGTCTGAAAGAGGCACTAAATTTATTTCAGCATATATAACGTCCATGCGGTTTGAGTGTGGAATGACTTACAAGTTCTCTGCATCCTGTCACCCCCAAACCAAGGGCTTCTGGAGAGATTCAACAATGCCCTTAAAGGCATACTAACGGGCAAACCTGAGCCCATGAGGCCGAAATGGGATGTCTGTCTGCCATGCCTTCCGTTTGCTCACGGGTTCAGCCAATTTGAGCTCCTTATGGACACCCTGTGAGGGGACATTTCAACCTTGCAATAGGAGGGTAGGAACAAACTCCCAGAAATGGGGTCAGCTATATGCTGGCACTCAACAACCAGATGCATCACTTGTGGAAAGAGGGGGAAAGACAATCTTGAGATCAGTCAAGTAGTCATTAAACTCTCAGCGAGCCACTCTGGTAGAGTTGCAACCTGACTAGAAGGTATGGGTTTTGAAGTCTATGGAGCCCAACGTTCTCAAGGGTCACAGGACATGCCTGTACAAGGTGAAGGAAGCCCGGGGGTCCACTTACCTGGTGGATCTCACATTGCCTAGAAACCCCTTAAGGGTGCTTCACATAATCTGCCTCAAATTGCACTTTAAGAGCCCTGAAGTCAACATGCTCCTAGCTGCAGATGAAGAGAGTAAGAGGATACCTCCTCTTTGCCTAGGACCACAATGGAACAGTAGAAGGTATTAACTTCTCTATGACTCTGACACCAGAACACAAGAGGGAGTGTCGCCAGTTCTTGAGGCAGATTTCCTCTCTGTTCTTCCTCATCCCCGGGCTTATACATTTGTATACCCACGAATTAGACACTGGAAACAGTCCACCTGTTAACTGTTAAAAAAACAAAATGTACAAGCTTCTTGAATGAGATGAGGACCAGTATCAAGAAGGAGGTCTCAACGATGCTGGTGTTAGAGATGATTGAGCCCTCCAACAGTCCCTGGTCCAGCCCCATGGTGTTGGTACCTAAGGCGTCCCCACCGAGCACCACTCCACAAATTAGGTTCTGTTTGCACTACTGAGGAATTAATTCTGTCACTAAGGATGATACACACCCCATCTCCTGTGCTGATGAGCTCATAGACTCTGACTGAGGGGAGCAAAGTAGAGGTCTGCATTCTAAACCCGAAAGGGCTGCTTCCAGTTTAGAGTGATGTCATGTGGCTTAAAGAATGTCCTGGTCAACTTTCAGAGTTTGGTCACCAGTGTTCTAGCTGGAAAGGAGGTATTCTGTGCTACCTGCTTAGACGACATAGCTGTCTTGCGATCCAGCTGGGAGGAACATCTCTACCACCTCCTTGAGGTGCTTCACACCTTGCAGCAGAAATGCCTGAATCTGAAGGCCAGTAACTGTCAGATGGGGCGGGGTTCCACTGTGTATCTGGGCTACATGGAGGATGAGGGCAAGGTGCAGCCCCTTCGGGCTAAGGTTGAAACTATCCTGACCTGGAAACCCCCTGAAACACAGGCTGAGGTAAGGCCCTTCCAGGGCCTCAGAGGATACTATAGGAGGTTTAAGGGATTATGGCACCATTGTTGCCCCTTAACAGAGCTGACTTCTAATAAGCAGCCCAGGAAGGTGATCTGTACAGAGGTCTGCCAGATAGCCTTTGACACTCTTAAGGAAGCCAGTGTACAGCACCTGCACTCAAGGCTCCGGACTTCTCTGAGGACTTTATTATGCAGACAGATGCTTCAGAGCATGGCATAGGTGCTGTCTTATCACAGTTAAATGAGAAGGGCCTAGACCAGCCCATTGTCTTCATTAGCAGGAGGTTACTCACAGAGGTGGAGTGCAACTAAAAGGGAGTCCTTTACTGTGGTCTGGGCACTGAAGAAGTTGAGATCATACCTTAGGACTTACTTCTGAGTTCAAACAGACCACAGGCCCCTCTGATGGATAATCTAGATGAGGGGTGAAAATCCCAAACTGTTAAGGTGGTCCATCTCCCTACAGGGAATGGACTTTACAATGAAACACCATCCTCGATCAGACCATGCTAATGGTGATGTCTTACCATGTTCTTCCACCTTAGTGATAACAACTCCCAAAAGGCTGGGTAGTTCTCCACACTTTCAGCTAAGCGATCACCTGTTACACCTGTAAGCCTTAGAGTGGTCTTGTTTTTGTTGGTCTTGGGACTCTGCGCACTTTACCTTATCAGTGCTAAAGTGTTTGTGCTCACTCCTTAAAACATGTTAAAACTGACTTGTCCTCAATTGGCACATATAATTCTCTTATAAACCCAAGAAAGTGGTACTACATGTGCCCAAGGCCTGTAAATTAAATACTAGTGGGCCTGCAACACTGGTTTTACCACCCACTTAAGTAGCCTTGAAAACCTGTCTCAGGCCTGGTATTGCAGCCTGTGTGTACAGTTTTCAACTGCCATTTCGACCTGGTAAAATAAACCTTTTGCCAGGCTTAAACCTTCTTTTTTACATACATATATTTCATCCCTAGGACAGGCCCTAAACAGCGAACAGGGTAAGATGCAATGTATTTAAATAGTATGACATGCACGTTTAGGTTTTACATGTCCTGATAGTGAAAAACACATGCATTTATTTTTCAGTATTGCAAGGCCTACCTATCTCATAGAACAAGATTGCAGTTACCTTGTTACATATAATAAGCTGTAACTTCCAAATGGGAACATGTAAACAGTTCATGTTTGGTGTCTTCGTAATTGTAATGAAAAATCCTCTGTTATGGTGAAGTTGGATTTTTGATTACTGTTTTGAAAATAGTACTTTTAGAAGTTTAATTTCTTTGCTTTTAATGCCTGCAGCCTGTCTCTGGTTCGATAGACTGGGTGTAGTTGGTAGTTGGTCTTTGTGTATTCCTCCTAGACAGCCACTCACAATAGAACACTTAGGAGTGCCTGGATGGGCCATCACTGGCAGGATGGGAGGGTGGAATTAGACACATCCCAACTTAAACCTCAAGAGGCTGTGTCCTGCCTTCAAACAAAGGTTTGCACACACCTGCAGTTAGTCTGGAGCCAGTTCAGAGGAGGCAGGAAACAATTTCAAATGGAAACATCTAAAACCTTATCCCACTTCAAAGGAGGCACCATGTATAAATATTGGACCTCAGTTAGTCTGGAGCCAGGACAGAGGGGGCAGGAAACAACTTCAAATGGATACATCTAAAACCTTATCCCACTTCAAAGGAGGCACCAGGTATAAATATTGGGACTCAGGTGCCAACTCATTACACTTCTTTACTTGTGGAAGACTTTGTCAGGACAAAGGACTGCTGTGCTGCTGAAAGGACTTCCTCTGTGATGGACTGCTGCCCTGAAGCACTGTTATCTGCTGTGATGAACTACTACCCTCTTATGTTGGTGAGAACGACATCTGTAACCTGAACCAGGACCAGCAGAGTGACTCCAAGGACTAGTGACTTAACCAGCACCTGGACTCTGCAACTGTGAGTCCTACTGTGCCAAGTGGTGACACCCCAGTCCTGGACCCTTGGAAATGAGCCTGAAAGTGCTCTGCCAACCCTCTGTATAAACTGCAGCCCACAACAGAACTGCCACTGTGCGATGCATCTCCAATGCAGGCCCTTGCATCGCAAATCTCTCAGTGATGGCAGCCTGGATGACGAAGCAGATCTTTCTCTTGCAAGCCCAGCAGTCTCTTTAGAACAAGCTAAAGTGCAAGGCATCCTCAACTCAGGATTTCATTCGCACGCTTCCCTCATTGACTGCCTCCTCGATGATGATGAAGGACCTTGCATTGCAGCATCACAGATCCTCCAGACTGATGCATTTCCATGACTGCATGCCACATCCTCAACGTACGACCTCGTAGCACTCCGCAACCGGGATTTAAGGTACTCTTGCTCAGTATGCCTAACTAGGTCTCTGGAGCTGGCTCACACTCCTTTGCAGTCGGCCTGAACTTGTGATTTTGTCCCTGTCTGGACCAAGTTGGCGCTTGGTGTTTTGGTACTATTTTCACTGAAATCTTTTAAATTGAAATCCTATGGTTTCAAAAGCAAAAAAGACAAATAAATGTTAATTTTCCAACGCAAGCAGATTAACAAAATTCACCCATTTTAAATGAATACAAAATAAGAGCAGACCCTAAAATTCCTGAATGACAACACAAAGTAAAATTACATAATCGTAGTTAAAAATGTACTCTTTTAAGAACCCATGGTACCAGAGAAGAAATGTATTAGAAATGTTCCAAGCTTTGGTGAAATAGTTTGACAAAGTGAAAAGCAGAGTATTTTCTTAAAATTGTGTGGCCATAGGGGAGCTGATAAAAAACATCAGAGCAAAATCTCACTTAAAAGTATTTAACATAATTTCTGTAATTATTTTTTAATATCTGTCTCCTCTACAATTGTCTTTGTTATTTTATATTTCATCAAATGAATAGGACGTCTAAATCTTATTTCCTTTGTTTGTGATTTTCCACCACATACCTCTCTTTCCATATGGTCTGTGTAGGACACCTTGAAGCATTTGTGTATTATTCTACTGCTCGAAAATGCTATGTTTATATTGGACATTAGTTTTCAAATGTTCAGATATAGGTCTCTATTGAAGAACGTGAGGTCCTAGGAGAAAGGCAAATATTTTTCTCCAATAGAGGGACAGAGACAGCACGTCTAAGCATTAAGAGCAATATGCCAGTTAGAAAGAGGCAAGTCCCAAGTGATCTGGTAGCTCATTCCAGAGCTTTGCTGCTTCACCCAAAAGGCTTTGGCATCTGAGTGAGCCAGTTTTCAATTTGGGCACAGTCAGCAGTTGGTTCCAGAGGATTGCAGACAGCATAATGCTCTATAATTACAACATTTCTGGCACAAGTACTCATGGCCACTATGGTGAACTGCTTAAAGTATCAGGCAAAGGGACTTAATGATCACCTCTTTTTCAATGGCAACCAGTGCAGGGATTTCAGGGCCTCAGATGTTGGAGAAAAACGGGAGAGCCCCAAGGCAACCCTGGCTACTGCATATTGTACTCTTTGGAGTTTCTTAAGAAGACTTTCATCCAGCTCCAAAAAAACAGAATCATAGTAGTACAGGTGACCTCATGTGGGTTGCCTGGATCAGAGCTGATGTAGGAAGAAACGGTAAGCTCTTCCTGAGCAGTTTAAGGAGAAAAAAACACATTGATAGAACATGTTTTATTTGGCACGCCAGGGAAAGTTCAGGTTCCAAATAAATTTTACTGTTTTAGCAGGAGTTGTAACGCCATCCAGGTACTGAACGAAAAATCAAGTGGCAGTGGTTCTGGTACACAGGAATGTTTAATCCACAAATACCTCAGTCTTGTCAGCATTAAAGTTGAGCGAGTTGGACTTCAGTCAGGCAGACACCATTGCCATACAGCAATTAAATGGTCCCATAAGATTAGCACCTGACCCTTTCATTCAGATGCTAAACTGAGTATCATCCCCATAATTCATACACCAAAGAACAAAAGATTTTATGAGTGCCAACAGTGGACAGATTCAGATATTTAAGAACCTGAGGCTAAGTGCACTGTTATATTCTATGAAATGTGGTAACTGTGGAATGTAGGGTTAGCGATTGTTCCGAGCGAGGCAGTTGGTTTCAGCTGGCTTGGGAGGAGGATTGCGTTTATTCCCTATGAATGAACTTCGTGTTTTTCTAATTATAAACGGACTTCGCGTGCAGCCCATTACTTCATTTTGGCGAGTAGTGCCAGCTATATCGGAGTAAATGCGATCCAGACGAATCTAAGTGTGCGAGCAGACGCTAGCTGATGGTGAGCTTACTGCGTGAGGACCATTGTCAAAGCATCAATTTAGGGGCAGAAGAGGTTCATAATTTAAATGTCGTCAGGAGATACGTGCATTTCTTTACTTGGTAAATTGATAATTTAGTAAGATGAGCTTACCATTTGACTTCCTCGATTTGTTCCCTGTGTTGTGGTGACGACCAGTCTCAAATCGCAGTGTGAAGCAGAGGAAGCTAAAAGCCCCACCCTATTTTCATATTAGAGAAAAGTACACTATTTGCTCTTTAGCTAAGGGGAAGGAAAGGACCCTAGCAACCAAAAAGTGTAAAAGAGATACTTAATTCAACTTTGTCATGGCTTCTGCTATAAATATACCTGCACCATTTATGGATAATAGAGGCCAACTCTCTATACAATGGGAAGAATGGATAGCTCTATTTGAAAACTATGTGGTGGCATTGGATGGGCAAAATCTCTCTGCACACAGAAAAAAAGCACTGTTGTTAGGCACAATTGGCAGAGAAGCTCATCATATTTTCAAATATCTACTGGAAATTTGAAATGACGATGGACAACCTGTAGGTGATGTCTATGAAGAGGCGAAACTATGTTTAGAAAAGAGATTTGCCAAGGAAGAAAATATAGTAATGTCACACTACAAGTTTTATACTAGGCCACAAAAGGATGGAGAGTCGCTAGAAGAAGATGTTTCTAGTTCACGTGAATTGTTGGTGAAGTGCAAATTTGGACCTATGACTGATGAGCTAATTCGAGATCAACTTATTGTACAGTGCAGGAGTAAAAAAATGCAAGAACGGTTATGGGCTGAAAAGAACCCTTCCCTGAAGGATGCAATTTCCATTGCAAAAATTGTAGAAGAATCAGACTTGTGCATGCTAGAAATGAACAAAAAAGGGAATGGAAGTATTGAAGATGGAGAGGAGGTGGCAGTAATATCTAAGAAACATAGGGCCTGATTCCAAGCGGGAACCGCCAGAAGACCGTCCCGCGGTCAAAAGACCGCGGCGGTCATTCTGGGTTTCCCACTGGGCTGGCGGGCAACCACCAAAAGTCCGCCCACCAGCCCAGTGGGAAACACCCTTCCCACGAGGAAGCCGGCTCCGAATGGAGCCGGTGGAGTGGGAAGGTGCGAAGGAAGCTGGTTTGACATTGAGGCGAGACAAGTGCAAATATTTGGTGGAAGAACTTGACTACTTAGGTCATACAGTATCTGGAGAACGGTACAGACCCAAGGAATACTTGTTAAATGCTATTCGTTCAGAACCCATTCCGTGTAACAAAGATCAGCTGCATTCATTTATGGGGTTGATAGAGTATTACAACAAGTTTGTCAAGACTCTTGCTCGGATAACTGAAAGTTTAAGAATGTTGCTGAGGAAGGGGGCCAATTTCAAGTGGGGAAATGAACAACAGATTGCGTTTGATACAGTAAAAAAAAACATTTGTGGAGCTGGTATTTTGTCTCCTGTTGATACTCACCTTAAGACAATTCTAACTGTGGATGCGAGTGCGTGTGGTTTGGGAGATGTACTTTCTCAGGTATGTAAAGGGAAAGAGATTACTGTGGCTTTTGCATCACGGTCTTTGATGGCGTGTGAACGGAATTAATCTGTAATTGAACACGAGGCTTTGGCTGCTGTGTTATCAGTTGAGTACTTCAGGACCTTTGGTTGGGGCATACCTTACAGTCCAATCACAAACCGTTACTCAAAGTGTTAAGTCCTGGTGGTGCGGGTAAAGGTTCTGCTAGACTAGCGAGATTAGCTGCCAGACTCCAAGAGTATCGCTTCAGTATGAGTTATATTCCTGGTTGGGAGAATGCCCGAGCAGACTGCCTCTCTAGACTCCCTTTAGACTCGGTGGGTGTGGGCAAGGACGAGGATTTACTCAAAGAACAAGAAGGAGCAGTAGCTTTTTGAGTGATATTGAGGAGTGGGGCAAAGACACTTTTTCGGCGGAGGAATGGACGATTTGTATGAAGAAGGATTCAGTACTTAAAGGTGTTGTACGTATGATTGTGGAAGGTAAAAGGAGGGACAGCACTGTGGTTCCTTCCTTGAGACCGTATTTAAAATTGGTGGATGAGTTATCTGTCTTAGATTCGCACTTGCTTATGAGAAATGACAAATTTATTCCACCGGAAGGTCTAAGGAAGAGGATTTTTGGGTTGGCACATGAAGGTCATTTGGGTCAAACCATGACTAAGAAGAGAGTCGGGGAATACTTTTGGTGGCCAGGCATGGAAGATGTGATCTCAAGGTAGGTTGTAGATTGTACAATGTGTAAAGAGAGCAAAAAAAGGTTGAGAACTGGTGCGCATGGAATTCAGGGCCATATAGAAGATCCTGGGTTACCCTGGTGGAATGAGTGTTTGGATTTTATTGGGACCATGCAAGGTGTAGGGAATGCATGTAAAAATGCTGTGGTCATGGATGATGTGTAGTCTAGATGGGTGGTTGTGAAATTTGTACAGAAAATTACCACCAAGAGCACTATTGAAGTGTGAAGGGAAGTTTTTCTGGAAGAAGGTTTTCCAAGAGTCTTGATAACAGATAATGGAACTCAACTTACATCTCATGAAATGAAGAAGTTTTTAGAAACCCTGGGGTTATTCATAGGCGTACTGCTCTATATAATCCTCAAGCCAATGAAATGGTAGAGAGAATAAACTGATTGGTGAAAGGCACAATTTTAATGGGTGTGCAGAGTGGAAAAGATGCAAAAGAAATTGTAAATGAGATGATTTGGGCCCACCGTACTACATTAAATAGATCTATGAATGCAACTCTGTTTGAAAGAATGAGGGGAAGAAAGCCAGGAAATTACTGCCAGCGTGGTTGTCGGATGGTGCTGTGTGTGATACAGGGTGCACAAACAAAAAATTAAGAGGAAATGATGTAGAGGAAGGTGATTGGGTAAAGATCAGACATGGTAGAGTCATTGGTGGTCTTTCTAAGTTCTGGGGTCCTTTCAAAGTCAAGAAAGTGGGTGTAAATCATGTGGAGTTGGAGAATGGGGACAAATGGAATAAAAGAAAGGTTGAGGTCTATCAAAGATGGAAAGAAGGTGACGTGGTAGTTAAGGACAACCCTCCCTTAAGAAGGGGCTACAACAGTTTTATGTTCATGAGTGGTGAAGAGTTCAATGCCAAGTCGGATGGGAATGCTTCTGGGGGAGTAGAAAAATGGATGCATAGTCTGGTTATGAGTGGTACTGAGCGTGTTCAAGTGGGAGCAGATACTGGTTCAGCAGAATCTTTTTCAAATGATGGCACTACAGATGATGGTCGCAACCCAAGGACTCGCAGACCGCCTTGTTATTTAGGGGATTATGTACAATTTGTTTGAATTGTATCTTGGAATGCTTTTGCTTTCTAGTTTTTAACATTTCTTCATTCTCCTTTGTTTTAGGATATAGTACTATTGTATTATGTTGTTATATCAGCATGTTTTTCTTTTTGTGTGTGTGTTGGTTTCTTGGGGAAAATTGGAAGGGAGGGGGACGTGTTATATTCTATGAAATGTGGTTAACTGTGGGATGTAGGGTTAGCGATGGTTCAGAGCGAGGCAGTTGGTTTCAGCTGGCTTGGGAGGAGGATCGCGTTTATTCCCCACGAAAAACGTAGTGTATTTCTAATTATAAACGGACTTTGTGTGCAGCCCATCACTTCATGCACATAGTGGGCAGTGTTACATCTTGCCTCTTAATGCTGTTTGATCTTTCTGCAACGTTTGACCACACATACACCATCTGAATTTGTTGGGACTGCCTGTTGAGGTTGACAGAATTTACACAGTGTAGGATTAGCTTGTTTATTTCTCATAGGTTTACCAAAGTTTCTAAAGGTGTTGTGGACTTCACCCAGTTCCCCCTTGCTACTAGGAGTGTCTCTGAGATGATGTCAATGCATGCATTTCTTTTAAGATTCATCCAACTCTTCAGTGAGTTACTGTTCACCTCTGATGCTACCTTTTATAAATCATCCCGTTTTGATTGATGTAAGCCTCAGCTGCTGATGGTGCATTGAGAGTATTCACCACAGAAGGTTTTGCAAATGGCCGTTTTTGATGCACCATTTTATTATGAAATGATACCTATGAAGATGGGTGTTAGAAATGGGGTTTTTGGTTGGCAGTCAGGTTGCCCTCTGTCCAAGCAAGGACCCTCACTCTAGTCAGGGTAAGTCACACACAATCCAAAATCAGCCTGTGCCCACCCTCTGGTAGCTTGGCACGAGCAGTCAGGCTTAACTTAGAAGGCAATGTGTAAAGCATTTGTGCAATAAATCATACAATACCATAATATAACACCACAAAAATACACCACACAGTGTTTAGAAAAATATATAATATTTATTTGGGTATTTGCAGGTCAAAATGATCAAAGATGCAATATGAATTTGTAAAGATATCACTGAAAAGTGATATAAAGGCCCTCATTCGGACGTTGGCGGGCGGCGGAGGCCGCCCGCCAAAGTCCCACCATCAAAATACCGTACCGCGGTCGCAAGACCGCGGCGGGTATTTTGACTTTTCCCCTGGGCTGGCGGGCGGCCGCCAAAAGGCCGCCCGCCAGCCCAGGGGAAAAATCCCTTCCCACGATGACGCCGGCTCGGAATCGAGCCGGCGGAGTGGGAAGGTGCGACGGGTGCAGTTGCACCCGTCGCGTATTTCACTGTCTGCTAAGCAGACAGTGAAATACTATTTGGGGCACTCTTACGGGGGCCCCTGCAGTGCCCATGCCATTGGCATGGGCACTGCAGGGGCCCCCAGGGGCCCTGCGACACCCCCTACCGCCATCCTGTTCCTGGCGGGCGAACCACCAGGAACAGGATGGCGGTAGGGGGTGTCAGAATCCCCAAGGCGGCGCAGCATGCTGCGGCGCAGCATGCTGCGCCGCCTTGGAGGATTCGTTTGGGCAGCGGGAAACTGGCGGGAGACCGCCCGTTTTCCCGGTCCGACCCCGGTGTTACCGCCGCGGTCGGAATGCCCAAGGGAGCACCGCCGGCCTGTCGGCGGTGCTCCCGCCCCCGTTGGCCCTGGAGGTGCAACACCGCCAGGGTCAAAATGAGGGCCAAAGTGTCTTAAGTCTTTAAAAAGCAAACAAAGTCTCTTTCAAGCACAAAGTACCTGGTTTCTGGTGGAAAATCTCCGCAAAGGGCCGCAGAAGAAGAGATACGTGGAAAAATGGTGTGTGCGTCGATTTCTCCCCAGCACACACGGACTTGCGTCGTTATTTTTCACGCGGGGAAGTCGTGCGTCGTTTTCTGGCGCAGGGACAGTCTCTTTCTATGGGTCGCGGGGATTACCAGATGTCCCGGGTCTGTGCGTGGATTCTCCTGCTTGTTTTCCTGCTGCGCGTCGTTCCACGGGGCTGTCCGTCGAAGTTTCGATCTCACGGCAGGCGTCACGTCGATTTCTCCTCTAGAAGTCGGGCGGCGTTGTCCTTGCGAGCCCGTGCGTCGAAGTTCCGGTCGTCCCGAAGGCGTCGCGTCGATCAGCGTCGGTGTTCGGTGTTTTTCTCGCCGCGGAACAAGCTGTGCGTTGAAAATTTCAGCGCACGAAGGGTCCAAGTGAAAAAGAGAAGTCTTTTTGCTCCTGAGACTTCAGGGAACAGGAGGCAAGCTCTATCCAAGCCCTTGGAGAACACTTTTACAGCCAGACAAGAGTTCAGCAAGGCAGCAGGCCAACAGCAAGGAAGCAGTCCTTTGGAGAAAGCAGACAGGTGAGTCCTTTGAGCAGCCAGGCAGTTCTTCTTGGCAGGACGTAGTTCCTGGTTCAGGTTTCTTCTCCAGTGTCTGATGAGGTAGGGCAGAGGCCCTGTTTTACACTAAATTGTGCCTTTGAAGTGGGGGTGACTTCAAAGAGTGTCTGAGAAACACACCAGGTCCCCTTTCAGTTCAATCCTGTCTGCCAGTGTCCAAGTAGGGGGTGTGGCAGTCCTTTGTGTGAGGGCAGGCCCTCCACCCTCCCAGCCCAGGAAGACCCATTCAAAATGCAGATGTATGCAAGTGAGGCTGAGTACCCTGTGTTTGGTGTGTGTCTGAGTGAATGCACAAGGAGATGTCAACTAAACCTAGCCAGACATGAATTGAAGGGCCCAGAAAGATTTAAGTGCAAAGAAATTCTCACTTTCTAAAAGTGGCATTTCTAGAATAGTAATATTAAATCCGACTTCACCAGTCAGCAGGACTCTATATTACCATTCTGGCCATACTAAATATGACCTTCCTGCTCCTTTCAGATCAGCAGCTGCCACTTCAACAGTGTATGAGGGCAGCCCCAATGTTAGCCTATGAAGGGAGCAGGCCTCACAGCAGTGTAAAAACAAATTTAGGAGTTTTACACTACCAGGACATATAACTACACAGGTACATGTCCTGCCTTTTACCCACACAGCATTCTGCTCTAGGGGTTACCTAGGGCACACATTAGGGATGACTTATATGTAGAAAAAGGGGAGTTCTAGGCTTGGCAAGTACTTTTAAATGCCAAGTCGAAGTGGCAGTGAAACTGCACACACAGGCCTTGCAATGACAGGCCTGAGACAAGGTTAAGGGGCTACTGAAGTGGGTGGCACAACCAGTGCTGCAGGCCCAATAGCAGCATTTAATCTACAGGCCCTAGGCACATATAGTGCACTCTACTAGGGACTTATAAGTAAATAAAATAGCCAATCATGGATAAACCAATCAATAGTACAATTTACACAGAGAGCATATGCACTTTAGTACTGGTTAGCAGTGGTAAAGTGCCCAGAGGTCAAAAGCCAACAACAACAGGTCAGAAAAAATAGGAGGAAGGAGGCAAAAAG
The DNA here is from genome assembly GCF_031143425.1 of Pleurodeles waltl. Taxonomy (NCBI): domain Eukaryota; kingdom Metazoa; phylum Chordata; class Amphibia; order Caudata; family Salamandridae; genus Pleurodeles; species Pleurodeles waltl. The sequence continues at coordinate 802,735,261 of NC_090442.1, read as the reverse complement.
TTTGGGGATGTCCCTGTCCAAAAGGCAGGTCCAACAATGGGCATGATTTTGGAACTGTTTACTTGTGCATTTGGGTACAATATCTATTGACAGTGTTGTGCAAATCCTATTCCTTTACTACCTGTGTTTCCCTGGCCTCCCCTCCATCCCCTATTCATTGGGAGGTTTGGAATGCACCTAATGCTATTTCTGCTCCATGTGAGTCCTGGACCTTAGTGTGACTGACCCCACATTCCTGATTTTTAGATATTTAACCATGTGTGCATGTTACAGTTTTTAATTTGCTTATTGTGTACAATAATTTGTCTTCTGTGTATGAAGAATGTTATTATGATGGTATTGTGATGTGACCTGGTTAAAGCTTAGAGAGGTGTGTGGTTATTATAACCTAGATAATGGTCTTTGAACCTGACTATGGCGTTTCTGCACTAATCTTGTTCCTCAGACTGAAATCAAATTGGCCCACTGTAATATGCAGTAGGTTCGCCCCTAAACAATATTTTTTTTAAAGGATGGAGGTATTGTGTGAATTGTCACTGCTTGTGGTTTGCTAATCATCTCTTGTTGTAGTCCTGGTAGAGTCCTTGGCCACCAGGATGGCCTGATGATATTTTCATATGGCTTTGAAAGGGGCATGTACCTTTAAATATTGATGGAAATGTGTTTCAGGACTAGTGTCATTTTTTTCTAATCGCTTTGCTTTTCTTCAGATGTGATGTCTTCACCTCAAGTGATTTTTCGCTTTTACTCAACTGTCAAAGCAGATTATTTGATGTTTTTGAGTTTTGTCAATTATAATTTTTTTTTCAGTTGTCTGGATTTTGATTAGAGTATGATCATGTAACATGGCCGAAGAGGTTTCCTCACAGTGGAGGACATTTGCTTGTGTGCTATTCTTTAACAAACATTAATTTTGCTTTGACAACATAACCGGCCATATCATGATGGGCTTATCTGGCACAGCATACAGCCGAAGAGCGGAGCACCTGTTGTATGTGTCTAAAGGGCATTGAGTGAATTAACTTAACCTAATATTTCTTTCAGTTGGTGCTTAATTTTCAGATAGTACAGCTTAGAAACAGTGGACAGGGTTTGCCCCTTTCTGTTTTCGAGCTGTTCTGTCTGAAAATAAAGCACTGACTCAGAATGGTTAAAGACGTCAATTTACTCCATGCAGGTGCATAAAAACAAGTGCTTGGCTCTATGCCGGAAAAGCCTATCATGATACAGTGCTAGCCCTCATTTACCTTGATGTGTGGCCAACCCTCACACCAATGGGCAGAGGTCATGACCTCGGCTACTCTGGCAGGAGGCCACCTATCATATTTAGAGATCTCCACCTTAGTGGCAAGATATCCGTGATGTGAAGAGAGCCAGCACCACAATGCCTCTTTATACAGCAGTGTCGTTTGCGGTCACCATGTTTAAAGGGCACGTTTGACAAATTTTTATGTTGAGGAAACACAAACTCTAAAAGTAGCGGCTTCTCAGTCCTTTTCTAGGGTAGCCCCACTCCTTTGGAAGCCTTTTCAAGTGGATGTATGACAGTAAGAAGATAGTCTCCTATTCCACCGTTGAAAACATATCTGTTTTGTTCTCTGACTATAGTATCTGCATACATATTATGTTTTAATTCGATGCACTGGCTATTTCCTATCCTTTTCTATCTCTTTCCCCAACTCTCTTGAGATTCCCACCTGCCTCTGATTTTCCTTGGAATTCCCCTTATCCCCCTCTACAATGCCTCTTTCTTTATCTTACTTTTAATACAACTCATTTCCTCTCTGTTACTCCATTACCTTTGCTCTTCAAGAATTCATGTGCTTGGTAGTTCAAATATATAATGGAGAGCATATTACCAATGTTAGGACATGGAACACAATACCTCTCAAACTCAGGCAGACCACGTCACTGAAGCAGTTCGGGAAGGATGTCAAGACCTGGCTCTTTGACTGAGTACCACGCCTGCAAACAGCGCCTTGAGACCCTGCGGGTGATTAGCCGCGCTTTAGAAATCACTGATTGATTGATTGATTGGTTGAGGATATTAGGTTTCTATCTTCTTAAATTACTTCATCTTTTCTCGTACACTTCCCAAAGCACATGCACAGTGTCACATTATCAGTGATATGGGCAGAGCTTTCTCCACTATACAGGCAAAATACAGAAATGTCCTCAAATAAAAACAAACTTTGGCAAAGACAATCCGTCACTGCAATGTGAGAGCTATTGGCTTTGTCAATATCTTTTAGCCATGTTATGTAGCAGCCTGGAATATAAAGTGACGTTTATAGTTTTCATTTAATATATATTGGGTAAATTGCTTTGAAATGTTTGCTCTAGCAACTATCAGATAAAGTTTTTGAATTGTCCTTATGTCCCTATTCATTAAATAAGTAAACCAATGCAGAAATATCCCATCCTTGGTTGTACTATAATTTTGTAAACATAATGAATGCATGTGTTCCATTGCTGCACATGTAGTGCTTTGAAAGCATAATGTTACTTGCAGCAGGCACTTGGACCTGCAGCTTATGTTCATAGTCAGATCTGCTGTGGTAAATTAACACTCCCTCCCTGTCCTTTGACGTCATGTCCGGAGCCGTCAGGTCTTTAAATGGAGCTGCAAAGGTCCTCTCTCACCCTCTAGTGCAATGACTGTTGTGCACATGGAAGCTGGGTGCTGAACAGACCAGCAAAACAACGCACTAATGTCTGCCCTTAAAAGATCCTGGACTGGAGGTAGGGGAGACAACCTCTACTGAGTTTATCTTCAGGCAAGACAGCTAGCAACAAGAATGTCTCCTGGTCGGCGTTTAAGGTAAATACATGCAGGTATGTCTTCCCCTTGCCACATACCACCCTTGGAGAGGCAACTACAACAGTAGATACAGCATGTCTCTGTTCGAGAAGGTCATGCACGCTGTCTAGAGTTGAGGCCTAAAAACTCCATATGCAGGTTAGAACAACCTTTGAGCTTATACTAATGATGGTATAACTCTACCCAGGAGAAGCTGGGCACAAAAATGTACAGAAAATAAACAAGCAAGCAAGACAAAATTCAGGAGTCAGACTGCGTTGCAGGCAGTTAAAATCCAAACTTAGATATGGCACACAAAGGTTGAAAAACCCTTGAACTAGCCACTGTATCAATCAATCAATCAATCAGTTGTTGTTTGCAAAGTGTGGCTTATCACCCCAAGGGGTATCTAGGCACTGAGGGTGGTTGCTGCATGCTGGATACCTCTCGTCAGAAAGCCAGGTCTTGCGTTCCTTCCTGAAGTCAGGTATGCAGGTGAACGGTGAGGTAGTTCCAAGCTTTGGTGATGAGGTGGGAGAAGGAATGGCCTCCACAGTGGCTATGGTGTACATGTGGGGCAAGGGAGGTTAAACGGAGTTCTCTGGTGGACCAGCGGAAGGAGAGCCGAGGGTTGATGTGTTCGGGTCTGATGTTTTGGAGAGATATGTATGGAAGGGTAACAACCTTGAAAATGCATTTTTTGTGAATGGGCAGCCAGTGGAGACTTCTAAAGTGGGGGTGATGCTGGTCCACTTGGGGAGATCCAGGATGAGTCTTGCTGCAGTGTCCTGAATAGCTTGAAAGTGGTGGAGGATTGGGTGGTGAGTACGGTGTATAGGGCATTTCGGTATTCTCATCTGCAGGTGATGAGTGTGTGAGTTACCATTTTCCTGGAGTTTAAGGGGATCCATTGGAAGATCTTGTGTGGCACTTGGAGTAAGAGGAAGCAAGAGGAGGCAACTGTGTTTGTCTGTGACTTGAAGGTGAGTTTGCTGCCAATGATGATGTTGAGGTTACGGGCATGGACTGTCGGGATCGGGGTCATTCGAGCGCGGTGGGCCACCAGGTGTCATCCCAGGGGAAGTGTTGTTCTAAAAAATTATCACTTCTGTCTTGTCTGTGTTCAGGTTCAAGCAGTTGGATCTCAACCAATCTGCGACATTGGTCATGGCATTGATGAAGTTGGCTCTGGGGGTGGCATGGTCCTTGACGAGAGAGAGGATGAGCTGCATGTTGTCAGCATATGAGATGAAGTAGTGCTATCATATGTGCTATTATAGTGCTAGGTAATAGTGAGCGCAAAATATGGGTAGATTATAAATAAACAAACTGAGTTTGATGGAGCAAAAAATATATAGCATGACCGTACTCACCAGTAAGTGCCTAATACGCTTTCTTACTTAGTACTGAGCTCTCTTCATGTATTCATGCAGTGTAGTGAAACTACTTTACACGCTGCCTAGAGAAAGTCATACATTCACCAAAGTGCTCCAATGAAATCAAATAGTGCTAAAAGAAAAGGGAATATAGAAGAGAAGCTAACACCAAAAATGCAACAAAGTTACAGCAATTAAGACTGGAATATTGACAGGAAAGAGAGGAAAGGCATCCAATTTACTCTTCTTTAAGTCTGAATATGAAAAATGTTCCCTTTCAAACCTTCTCGTAAATAGCCACGATTTCACTGCCAATGTGAGTCCTATATATATTGCTGCCTAATTAGCACTAAATTATTGTCAGCTGCTTGACTTGCAGGTGAATGTGGATCTTGAAAAAAATATAAATTAACCTATCACTGCCTAAGCAAAAGGTAGATTAAAAATATGTCCTGTAAGAGGAGCGTAAACATAAGCGAGGAAATGTATAATCCAAAAGCCACGAAGATCTGTCAAATAACAAACACTGCAGTGTGGAGCCTATTATTTAGCAAACCTCAACTAATCAGGTCCATGGAGCTCGCAATGTGATACTCTGCATGATATACAATGAAAAGAAAAATATCAATTTACTAACGCTTGATGCCCGAGCGAGTCTCAAACCGCTGAGCTACCGCTTACCACCTACATCAGATTTATCAGATAAATCCATTGAGCTATGATAGGCAAGCATGAAAGAGCTACTCCCAAACGGAACACATACCCTACTGAAACAGATATGAAACAAACCTGAAACATTATCCAGTCCGATGGTGCTCACAATTAAATATTCTACCTGATATAAAAGATACAAGGATGAGGGATAAACAACAATTTACTAAAGTGATCTCTTTCCAGAGAGTCCTGAGCGTGACTCGAACTGATTTGTTACTGTTCACTACACGTGTTGTCATTCAATCAAAATGTATCACTTCCTGCAATATTCTAAGCTCCATTTTAGGCTGAAACAGCAAGAAACTCATTTCACCAAACATTCAGACAAACAAAAAAATAGATCTTCCTTGACGCCAGCGTCCTCATTTTAGAGACTGTGAAAACAAGGTGAAGTGAAGGACATGGAGAACAAGCATTTGCAATGCAATAGGTCTCGCATTTCCGAGAGTTAGAGCTATTGGCGTTGTAAATAGATAATTTGATTTATATTGCCACATAATTTGGTCCTCTACTGCCACATAGTTCCAGTGGCCCTGCATGTAAGTAAAGCACTTTCATTTACCTTCTTCCTCTATCTGCAGCAAAACAAAATAAAAAATGTAATTTAGCATCCTAATTTAAATCTACAATGATAATTCCAATAGAATACCACTTTCACCCCCTCATCACCAGAGTTGCTGGCTAACACAATTCCCCCAAAAAACCTAGAAAACACCTACACCGTGATGGACGCTGGTGAACACAAGACATGAGGCACATGGGTAACAAGTGGTGTCAGTGGGGTTACACACCCATGTAGGTAGCAAGGAAAGGCACAGATATCCAAGCCAAGTGCAGTGAAGCCTGCTTGTTACATAACGGAGAAGTAGTGGGTGAGTAGCAGAAAAGTTGCAGAAAAGCAGAAGGGCCAGAATGTATTCCGAAAAGAAATGATGATGCATGTTGTAAGCTATGGTCCTCAGAAATATAAGTAATAGTTTGTTGTCAGAAAAAGTGACAAACACACCCTTCCAAGATGGGTTCTGTCACTTTAAATTCCCTTTTAGAAAGTAAAGCCAAGTGAAACAAACAGAGGGAGCAAGTTTCCAAACACCAAATGCCAATGTTTTGCGGCTATATGTACGTGGGACCGATTGCTATTAAGTTTAAAACTTTTTATTTTCGCATAAGCGCCAGAGACAACACAGTTACAGCAAATGTAGCTTGATATGTACATCAAATAATTTGGGAGGTTGCCAACTCTGTTCCATGTGACGTTTTAGAGCCAGTGATTCAGGGCATTTCATGCCATGTTTACACAGCAACAAAACACACATTTGCAAGTGTGAGGAGCGATACAGATCTTTACAGCTAGGCTCGTCTCTTTCATCTAGGGTTGATATCAGCTTTTCGAAACAGATGTGAGTGCATTGCAATTGGTTTTCATTGTAAAGATAGCCTAAAGGCATACGAAAGAACACATCTGACCTTTCAAGCCATCTGCTGAAAGTTTTTTTTTTTTTTTTACCCTGTACAACAGTAAATTAGCAAAGAGTAGTCTGGCAGGGCGGGATAGGGGTAAATAGTGTGTAGGGTACTGAAAAAGAGAATGTATTGAAAAGAAAAGGCCTCTACACTATTTAGCACGCCATGCAAAGCTTGCCATTTTGTAAAGTTAAAATAACGAATACCTCTGTTGTGCTCCTCATATATGTAAAGGGTATTTTGTGTCCTTTGGTTGTTATTCAGTAGCACAGCTAGTATGCTTTATAATGTGTTTTATGAAAACGGCAATTCTGAAATCCAGCAAAAGGCTGAGGACAACAAAAACTAGGGGCCACGCAAAAGCAGCTATTTACACTGTTAAAGGTGCTTAACTGGCATTCGCTTAAAGAAGCTGATGTGCATTCAGGGGCAGAGCTCGTCCTGGAAATCCTGAGAACGGGGAGGGCGTTGAGCGAGTGCGAGTGCATGTCCGAAAAAGAGAGAGTGTGAGAAAAGGCAGACAGAGTGGCAAAGTTAACGCAGGGAAAATATGTGAAAAACAGATGAGAGAAGGAAAAGAGCGGAGGAAGTGAAAGTGTGAAGGAGAGCAGAGAAAGGGAGAGAAGAAGGCAGAGTACAGACTCTGGAGTGAAGGACACAGACAGGAGTGAGAGTGAGATGGACGGGGATCCTGGGTAGAAAGTGCAGAAAAGCAGACAAGTTTGATAAATGTACTGAAGAGTAATCTTGTCAAAGCTGCTGGGTCGCTGATTGAAACTCCGAGTATGCAGCACTGATGTCAGAGCAGGGGGTGGCTTGGAGAACTTCGCCCTTACCATCTGTGCAGCCCGAGTCCTCTGAGAGCACGCCGATCTCTGGGAAATGCCTCAGCACAAGGGTTTTGCCAAAAACAAACAGACACTATAGTCAGTCCCTGCTTGTGCCCCGGGGGCCGTGTAAAGTGCAAGTTCGATCGGAGCAACGGAATGCACAAAAAAAATCATTTGAACTGCAATGGCTCTCGCGTTCACTTGAGCTAGAGCTATTAGCGTTTTCCTACCTCACAAACTGAAAATAAAAAGTAAAACAGTTGACATAAGTGGCCGATTCAAAGTGACGCCGTGAGCTCGCAGAGACAGACAAAAGGAATAAGCATTTGCAATGCAAGAACAGAAAATGCCTGAGGGAGAGTAAGGAATGGAATAAAGAAAGTCACACAGGACTGCAGATGAAAATAAGTAATACACTAGATCATTGTAAACAGAAACAGCCTGGAGCCACTGAAACATCCAGCGCTCTGGTCAAATGCTATTAGCCTTTGAAAAAAGTAATCCCTAAGCACATGCTACATAGTCAACAGTGGAAGGCTACAAGTACTAGGGCCATGCTCCAGGGGCGTGTACAACTGTGGAAAAGGTGGGACAAAGAGCAAGGATTGACCACTAGCAAGCAAGGATTTTATAAGGGCACTGAAACTAACTAGTGAAAAAGCAAAGACCCCACAAAGAAGTATAGAAGTATATACTAAAGTATATACAAGAGGTCTTGAATGCTCCACCTAAAAAGGGCACTGTAACCGGTGCTTGTGAAAAGTGCTCTCAAAAGAAACAAGAAGCAACTTATTTCACCAAGCATTGAAACAAACAAGAAAAACTAGATTCTGCTTTGTCACCCGTATCCTCATTTTAGGGACTGTGAAAACAAGGTAAGGATAAACATACGGAAAAACCAGCCGCGTGAAAAGCTCTCTCAAGAGAAAAAAGTAGTGCAGAAATAATGCACTGAAATGGGCGTACATATTGTTTAAAAGAAGTTTGGTGGGCCACTCCGGGAGGGCTAGACACCAAGACACCAGAAGATGCATGACATTTGCATGCCCTTAACAAATGTGGAGAACAACAAATGGAGCGACAATGGTGCTAGTCAATGGGAAACTTATTGGCGGGCTGACACCCACAACAGTAGATACAGCATATCTCGGTTCGAGACAGTGAATGGACGTGTCTTGAGATGAGACCTAAACAGTGCACTCGCACCTTTCTTCTCTGTCTTTTAATGTATGAGTGCCGTATCCCACTCTCCTTTTCACTTTAGCTCCTCCCTAAATACAACAGAAAATCACTGTGAAAGCACAACCCTAGTCCTCATGCAAAGAAGCAAAACACTACTACTTTAGGCCACAAGGAAAAAAATACACATTTCTATATATAGATCTCCTCATTCACTAATGCACTTTAGCACATCCAATGTGGTAGATTTGAAAGCTATATACATGAACAACACAGTCGTTACAATGCACTCTGGCATTTTTGCCTGGTAAAGTAGGGCTCTATTAAAATGCAAAATAAATAAAACAATGGGGCAAATATCGGTAGTAAATGTAGTAATGTGGTAGCCACATAAAATCTGATTTGATGGCATTGGTGACACAGCCTGCGTATGAATATTACATAGTACTTGCTAATATGCACTTAACTTCAGAAAGGATATCACACCACAAAAACCATTTCGGCACATTATTTAATTAATAAGTCTACGATGGAGACCTGAACGCCTAAGAGTCTTTATTATACCTTGCTTTGCTTTGTTAAATTATTGAATCACGCAGAGAAATATATTTACCTCACGTGCCTGCCTGCTTCAAGGGCACAACTTGAGTTTCAAATGTGTTCTAGTGTGTATAATCCATTAAAAACAAAAAGCCTCCATTAGCATTGTCTTGTAATTGTAAATCAATGTCAATTTCAAGTTTAGTAAGCAATGAAAAAACAATTGTGGACAATACATATTACCTATGAAGGAAGCATTGAAACATAATAAATAGGTTGATGCTGTGTTAAAGCACTAGGTCATCTTTTATAAATATGTTTGAAAGAAGACCGTTTTTACTGCTGAAATTAAATGAAGTGACCATTTGTACTGTGAAGTCAGATAACGAGAAAAACAAAACAATATGAAATGAAATGCTTGAATGAACCCTAACCACTAATAACATTTCAGGGCACAATTTAATGCCGCTCTTTATTTGCTCGCCGTGTTATTATAGAAGAGGCTAGCCAAATAAAAGTCATTGTTGACTCTGACCTTAAAGGGTCAATCAAGGCTATACAACTAGACCCAACCACTATAAACAGTAAGCTACCCCACTCAAATGTGTAGTGAACGTCGTAACTAAAAACGGATGGTCAAATAAACACATCCACAAGATCATCCTAATCCGAAAGTGGGGTCCTCTGCCTTATTAAATGGTGGGATCTCTACATGGCAGGCTACTAACGGGGTCATCTAGCGCTGTACCGTTTAGAGAACCAGTCAGGTGTAAGTGAACCTTGTAGTCGGTATTTCTAACTTGACTCCCATGCTGCATTGACTCCCATATGCGTTTATTGAAATTATCGCGATCAAAACAACAGAATGACACACCAATTTGTCTTTTGACCTGCGGTGGGTGTTTTCAAACTTCGAGGGACGCAAAGTTTAAATACTATTTGGTTTGGTTGCGATGGAATAGATGGGACTGGGGGCGTTTAAGCTATGCTAAACTGAATCAATTAATTTCCAGATAGCGTCGAATTCCATGTACTGCAGCAGTGATGGGCACGTTTGTGGTGGCAGGCCATTAATCGATCGTTTCTTCCGATTCACCATATTTCAGTCAGATAATTGGCAATGGACTATAACTGCCGTTCATGAATGAATGGTTAAATATTACATTTAACCCTTGAAATCTGGGCGTTTTTTTAAATGGTTTTGTAGGAGATATCCTTCAACAGTCACAAAGCTAATGAAGTTTTCAAAGTTTTTAGTGCAATTCGGAGATTTGAAAAAAAAGCCAAACACTGCAATCTTTATTATGAATGTTTTTAGGAAAGATATTTATATGGCAGTCAATTTAAGAATGTTCTGTTTTGCATGTGTGTGTTTATTCATAAAATTACAAAGTAATGCACATACATATAATGAAGTAAAAACAGTATTCGGTGGTGGCGGTTAGCTCCATGGAGATAGAAATCATATTGGTGTAGGGCAGTTTGAAAATGAAAGTCAGCAATTTTTTGTATTTCAGTGCAAAATCCCTACTGGGTAGTCTATATACAATAAAGTTTGATATGCAAGGAAACAGACCCATTAATGGCCATGAGGGAGGACAACTTATACTTCAAATTCTGTGGATTTCCATCTTTGCTGCAATGTATTCTTTTCAGACTAGACACCACAGCCTTCGTAAAACGGGGCCTTTTCTCACCTAGAACGAACTGTTTTGCAACAGATTGCCATACTCCCAATCATTCAGCACAAAAAGAGGCTGGCTCAATGATGCATAGAGCAACGTGCATCAGCGTTTTGATTCAGATATAATTCGTGCTTTGCTGAGTACTGTAGACGAGCATGCATGAGTGCCACCTTAGGGAGAACTCTGGAAATATCCTGGCTACTATAACGCCTTACTAATAAGGAAACCATTAGATATGCGAATTCCAGTGATAAACCAATCAGACCTAAGGAATGAATTGAGCAAGACCCTTTGTTTCCAAAATGCAAAACTGCAAACATATTTGACGACTACTAGCACTCTGGGTGCCAGACTAGAGAACGGAAACCAGTTAACCGACCACATGTTGCAGCAGTCGTCTTAAATCAGTATAACTGCTGAGAGGTCACGAAGAGTGATGTCATCAAAAGATACATAACAGCAAGCCGTTCGATACCTAGAAATATTAGAATGCCGCAAACCTACTTATTTATGTAAATAAGAAACATGCAAACTGCAATTCACTCAATCCGGAATCACCAGACGTGTGGACCCTGCACTGATATGTGCCTCGTTTCAATATGGAATTTATATATAGCACAATCCAAGGTGCACTTGACCAGTGTTGGACTTTTGCTTATGCAGGGTCATCCCGAATCTTTTTGCCTCCTGCCTCCTATTTTTTCTGACCTGTTGCTGTTGGCTTTTGAACTCTGAGCACTTTACCACTGCTAACCAGTGCTAAAGTGCATATGCTCTCCGTGTAAATTGTATGTAATTGGTTTATCCATGATTGGCCTATTTGATTTATTAGTAAGTCCCTAGTAAAGTGCACTAGAGGTGCCAGGGCCTGTAAATCAACTGCTACTAGTGGGCCTGCAGCACTGGTTGTGCCACCCACATAAGTAGCTCTGTAATCATGTCTCAGACCTGCCACTGCAGTGTCTGTAAGTGTATTTTTACACTGTAAATTCGACTTAGCAAGTGTACCCACTTGCCAGGCCTAAACCTTCAATTTTCTTACATGTAAGGCACCCCTAAGGTAGGCCCTAGGTAGCCCCAAGGGCAGGGTGCAGTGTATGGATAAGGTGGGACATATAGTAATGTGGTTTATATGTCCTGACGGTGAAATACTGCCAATTTCGTTTTTCACTGTTGCAAGGCCTGTCTCTCTCATAGGATAACATGGGGGCTACCTTTAAATATGATTAAAGTGTAGATTCCCCTAGAGAGTAGATGGACATGTGGAGTTTGGGGTCCCTGAACTCACAATTTAAAAATACATCTTTTAGTAAAGTTGATTTTGAGATTGTGCGTTTGAAAATGCCACTTTTAGAAAGTGGGCATTTTCTTGCTTAAACCATTCTGTGACTCTGCCGTGTTTGTGGATTCCCTGTCTGGGTCAGTTTGACAGTTGGGTTGTTTTTCACCTCACACCAGACAGTGACACAAAGGGAGCTGGGGTGTAGCCATCTCTGCTAGGAGGGAGGGGTGGAGTGGTCACTTTCATCTGAAAGGACTGTGCCTGCCTCTGACAATGCCAGCTCCAACCCCCTGCTGTGTGTCTGATGCCTTGCCTGGGCAAGGCAGGATTTCACAAGTAGGTGTGAGTCCCCTTTGAAGAAAGGAGACTTCAAAGACTAAAATGGGTATAAGAAGGGCACCCAAAACTACAGACTTTAGAAACACTTCTGGAACCAAGAGGAGCCTCTGCCTGGAGAAGAGCTGATAGCTGAGGAAGAAGTGCTGCCCTGCCTGTGACTGTGCTTTGTGGAGCTTTCCTGCAGTGCTGCTTCTGCCAGAGTAAGAGGGCAAAGACTGGACTTTGTGTGCCTTCCATCTTGTGAAGAAATCTCCAAGGGCTTGATTTAGAACTTGCCTCCTGTTGTTTGAAGTCTCAGGGACAGCAAAGACTTCTCTCTGCCAGCACCTGGAGTCTCTAGAGAGACTCCTGCCCCGACAAGTGGTGCCCTATCCAGTCCCTGGGCCCTTGAAAGGAAAGCGGGTGGAAATCCAAGGAAATCGACTTCGGACGACTTCGGACGACTTCAGACCGACGCCGCTGCTGAATCCGGTAACGCCGCCTGCACCTGACGCCGTGACCTTCGCTGGAACGCGACGCTCTTCGCAGGCCCGACGCCGCTGCAGCCCTGCTGAAGTCCGCGACTCCGTGGAAGTCGCCGCACCACGTCGTGACCGACGCCGCTCGAAGTGCACAGATTCCACGTTTCGCACAGACGCCGCGATCCCCGACTTCGCGCATTGGCTTGTTTTCACTCTTCACCAAAGGTACTGTACTTGGGGGTCTACACGACTCCGTGTCCGGCGCCGCTGGTGTCAGCTTGTTGGGAACTACTCCGTCACGACGCTGTGTTAACATCTCATCGAAGCATTTTTGTTTCTAAGCGCTATTTTTGAGTTTAATCTTTAAAAATTAATAACTTGACTTGTGTATGTCGGATTTTTGTCGTTTTGGTCTTGTTTTGTTTAGATAAATATTTCAGATTTTTCTAAACCGGTGTTGTGTCATTTTATAGTGTTTTCATGAAGTTACTGTGTGTGTTGGTACAAATACTTTACACCTAGCGCTCTGAAGTTAAGCCTACTGCTCTGCCAAGCTACCAAGGGGGTAAGCAGGGGTTAGCTGAGGGTGATTTTCTTTTACCCTGACTAGAGTGAGGGTCCTTGCTTGAACAGGGGGTAACCTGACTGTCAACCAAAGACCCCATTTCTAACAACCAGCACATATAAAACCAGTGCTTGGTGATAACCCAGTCAAATTGCTTCCACATTTCTGTCGAAAGATCGTTCATACCACATTACTCCCCTTGAGCAAATGCTTTAGCTGCCTTAGCCGATAATAAAGATACCAGAATAGAACGCAACTGGAGACAAGAATTGGAAGTCTGCACCTCGGATTTGGTAGAGCCTCTATTAATATTATGGCAGTCAGCTCATTCAAAGATAGTGGCTGCCATAATCATCCACTGACGGAGTTGGTTGTTAACGTAATCACACTCTCCCGGGGACTGCTGATGTACTGCAAGATGATCCATTATCATAGAGCAACATATGCCAATTTAAGACTACCAAACACAGGGCCTAATAAATACCGCCTGCCACCTACTCTGATTTACAGGACTTTGCTTAGAATCTTTACCTCTTAACGCACCCTCCTTTGTTCACCCCCTCACTTCCCAATCACCAAAAGAACTAACTAAAGAGGATGAGGGCCAGGTTGAGGGCGTTTCGTGGGAACTCAAGGTAACAGCATCAGCCTTCACAAATTCCTCAACCAAGGAAGGATCCAGAGCCAAAAATATGATAAATCTAAGAAGAAACAAGTGCAAAAAGAACAGATGATGGACGGAATGCTGAACAATGCAATCATTCACCCTCAGTCACAGATGTGTATTTAATCCATTGTCTTTATGCTCACTACACCACACCAGTTTGGACCCAGCCATATGCAAATCAGTCTTGACCCTGCTCCCATGGGAACAGTCCAGCCTGAACTGCCAGGCCAGGACCTCCTTGGACTGAAAGAGTAGCCTCATACCAGTTTTGGGGTAACACCCCTCTTCATCCACGCTAGCTTGAATCCAGTGGAACAGTGAGCACCGGAACCACGTCTAGGTTTACCCGGTGCACTTAGGGCGGCAAATGTGAAAGAAAACATGCAGAATTGCACAACTAGGTATATGTACTGGACCTCACAGACCACTGATTCGGTATACGTTTGGACCTGTGGACACTGACAAGGAGGAGGGCTGCTGTGCTGAATCAAGGACTTGCACTCTGCTGGAATGCTATTCTGCTGAACCCCTGTTCTGATGTGCTTACCAGCTGCCTGCTGCCCTCCTGCCCTGGGAATGAGAAGGACTGGACCTGCAGCTCTCCAATCCAGAACCAAAGTGATTCCAAAGGCTGGCTTGCCTCCTGTTTTGTGAAGTCTCAGGCACACAAAATTATTCCAACCCACCTACTACATTACCTGTAATCTGCGAAATGTGAGTCGTGCCCTGCCAAGATGGAGAGGTGGAAAGGCATGAAGAAAGGTCACAGTGTCAAAAGTGATAATGCTCAGTTTTATAACAGTGCACATCTAGAGTTCATGTATTTAAGACTGGCTGCATTATAAATAAGATTTCATATATTCATAAACTCACAAAAAGGGACAGTAAATATCGACATTTTCACCTCAAAAGTAAGAGTCAGATTACGTCATCATCAGGACAAAATTAAAAATTGCAGTAGCCACAATTTGTAAGTAGAAGGAAAAAAAGGGGGAAGTAGAGGGAACGCCTTATAAGCTAACACGACTATCGTTTTCACAGATTATTCATTTATCATCAGAGGGACCATGAGGATCAGGTCATTTCACACCAGGGGACGCCCAAATATATTATTGAGTCCAAACAAAATGCAGTGCTCACGGATCATGGTAAGAAATTCAAACTGATTGTATATAAAACTTTTTTTTTCCGTAATGTCACCTAAGCAATCACAAATTTATTGAACCTCTAGACTTGGTTTAAGGAGCTGAATATGGATTCACAATGAGTGAAAAGTCCAAGAGTACTTGGCCACATCTAAATTCAATCAACAAGCTAACGGTCCATATTTTAACAAGAAAACAGAAAATGCACTCTCCCACAGGAAAAACTTAGTCACTGGTATATGAACGTGTTGCCTAAATAGGGAGTCAGAACATCTTCACCATCAAACGAAACACACAAACACAGTAGTCGTTTGTAGCCAGATGTTGCTCAAGTCAATCTGAATTACAGTAAGGCAGGACTAGCTTACAGTGACCTAGCTGTCAATTGTAATAGGGAAAGCAATGGATATTGTAGGCAAAGTGGAAGATTCTGCTTTGCCTTTTGAGCAGTGCCCAAAGTAAATCCACTCACATTCTTCAAATAAAATCCAACTCACTAGGCCTCACGTCATTCCAGTAGGGTTTCCCCTTTGACGACTGACTATTTTTATTTTGCCGCTAGATATTATATTTTGGGAAGTGTTGAACCAGTGGTTCATTTCCCATGCAACACTCTACCCTGGTTTTGTGCTGACAAAACCTTTGAGTCAGCTTTTGCGAAATTTCACCTACAAGTGATAAATTGCAAAGACATCTGTTGGCATGAATCACACTGCTACGATGGTAATTAGTGAATGACATCAATTTGCATGTAATCTAACCATATTTGAAAACGTTTGTAATGTTTGTGTACCCACAGAGCAGTTACCACACCTATAGTGGCCAATCATTTTCGGAACTGACCAACTTTCACTGATGATCATGATTTAGGATTTTGACATTAGATGTGATTCATCATTTTGTATTTGTTAGGCGACAATATGAAGAAATCTTATTTATAATAAGTAGCGTGTTATAACAGGAATCGCTTGATGTGTGCTCATAATTACGCTGTCTATATTTGAATACCATAGACACTTTTTTCACTCCACTGCTTCTTCACTTCTTAGACATTATTCCATATTTGAGTTATTGTATTGTTTTCTAAGTATTGCTTACGTATGAATATTTGTTTATTAATGGAAATAATCAGGACTTCTCATTTATTGGTACTGCACAGTAGCCTCTGGTAGCAAAATTCACGTATGTCCCATTCAGAGAACATTTTGTAATCGGCGTTACTACCACTCGGTTGCCCTGTTTTTTGTAGCAAATGGTATACAGGAAAATACCTATCTGACTGGAAATCAGTCGTCTATTCAAAAGAATATCTAAGATTGAAAAAGAGCATGCAGTAGCTAGAAGAATGCCCAGATCTTCATAAAAGCAATATTTTACCTCCATAAGCGTATGAATTAAATGTCACAGTGGGTGCTCCTTACAGGGATTTGATATTTTCAAATAAAAGAATGTGTTCATGTGCTCTGGTCAGTAAATGTACAATACTACATTTAATACTGTATTATTTCTGTATTTTGCTTTTCTGCATTCAAATGTGTGCCCAGTATTTTTAAAATGTGGGAGTTATAAGCGTAAAGAAGCTCTTATTCTCTTAGGTCAACTTTATTATTTTGCTGTAGGCAAATATTTGTGTAGTGTAGGAAATATTAGTATTGCATATACATTGAACTATTTTATTTGGTGCTAGCAAGTTTAAAGTGATAGCCTGAGAATTGTTTTTATATAAAATCCTAATAATTAATCCTGGTAATGATAAGATTTACATATATATTATCCCTATCTGTTGTACTCCCATAGAAATATTCCATCCACACTATCTGCCCGCCATACTTTAGCATCCAAATATAACACTTAGGGCATGATTACACGTTGGTGAATGCAGGCTTGTGTATCAATCCTTGTTTATGCACAGGTTGGAATTATGAGTTTGAAGGCATAGAACAATTATCAGGTGCATTAAATACCTCAAACTTTGTTAAATTTAAGCAGGACCAACCTTCCGAAATTTAACAGGAGAAAAGCATAGGTGTTTACTGTTTAATGCAGATTTCGGTGCATTACACATAAAAATCAGCATGTTATTCCTTATAAACTCATAATAGTTGCTATTCATCACACCCGATAAATAAGGTGCCCTTGGTATTGTTATTTCTCACTGGCAGTAAATAGCACCTTGTCTCTGCACCTTCTGTCTGTGTAATTATCTTTCTTAGTATCCTATATTTTATTAATCAAATCACTAAGATGTATGACCTTTTTTCAGAGCCCAATGTTTCCTACTACATGTCAAAATTGGCTATACTCTGGATTGACACATTTAACTTATCTATAAGCCCCTAGTGTATGGTACAAAGTATACCTAGGGCCTGAAAGTGAAATGTCTCTAGTGGACTGCAACACATATTGTGCCACCAATAAGGTGACTATTCAAAACAGGCTGGCAGGCCTGCTACCAGTAACTTGGCAGTGTAGGTTAGAATTGAAAACTCAACCCGTCAAAACAATGTCTTTTCACAGGTCTAAACGCTCCTTTTAAATATTGTCACCTCTAAGTAGACCTCAATTGCCCATAAGGCAGGGTGCATTGTATTCAAAAGTAAGACATGTAAAAGTTTCATGTAAATCGTGTCGTTACATTGAGAGTTTACATTTTCAGTGCGGCAGGCATAGCTATTTCATAGGAAAGCACTGGGATACTTTATTAAAGTTAATCTATCTACACCTAGAAACCAGATAAAAAAGTTTATCCTTGGACTTATTAAAATATTTATTGCATATTCATTACAGTTCCAATCCACTCAGAAAGTTACATTTGTGGCAAATATTTTACAAAATGTCCTTTTAAAAAGTGCCTTCCATCTGTCACCCAGGATTTAAATATCTCCTTGATTAGGTGTGAATTGGCTCCCAGCGCTGAGACAAGGGGCTTGGGTTTGAGGAGGTGTCCTCTTTCATTGACAAGAGGACTCTCTGGGCAGAGCCCAGGACCATAATTATCTTCAAATGGGCCTGCCCTGTCTCTGGCAGATATAGCCATACCTGGGCCCGTCTCCTCAATTGTCTTTCTAGCCAGCCAGGCACCAATCCCAGTGGGAGAAGACCTTCCCCGGAGCCGGTTTTAAGTGACCCCAGAGAATGGATTGCTAATTTCCCTGGCCACACATCTTGGTTGGGCACAGTAGCTCTGTGTAAGGGAAAATGGTTTTGTCATCTTGGATTTGGGTAGAGAGTGGCACTTTGGGATTGTTTGCAGTTGATACAAAGGAACTGCTGCAAAAATGGATAGCCAAATGAAACATTTACTCTGTTGGTCAGGGAGAGGCCATAAGTCATTCCCACCCTTTGGCTAGTACCAGGCATTGTTGTGGCACCCCTGGATAGAAAGGCTGTACCTGCTGTTGAGACCTGCGTGGAGAACTCTAAGGTCCGGACCTGCTGATAATTGTCCCCAGGACAAAGAAGTGGACTCCAAGAGTCAGTTGACTGATCTGCTACTAAGTGGTAGAGACATAAAGATCCCAGCTAATCAGTTACAACTGGACCTGCCCTGGAGCCTGCTGGTGGCATCTGTTGAGTGAGTCCTGACCCCTAAGTGCTGTACCTGAGGCCCTGGATCCCTTGACTGGTGTCGGAGTTTACCCCTCCTGTCTTATCCTAAAACCTGGGACTTAGAAAGTTTTTCAAGGATTTTTGCCTGAGGACTTACAGATGACCAGGACTAATCTGCCAGGCAAGTCACCAAGGGTGCATCACTGGTGGGCCTGACTTTGCCACAGCTCTCAATATGATCTTCTCCACAGCACCAAATCTTATTCAGTGGACCTGTCACATAACGGTATCCAATTACGTTGAACCCTGCAACCTTGCACTGCTGAAGGAATCTGACTTCCAGAAAAGAGTATAAATCCAAGATTAGAAATATTTAGCAGACCTGACACTGAGCAGCATCTGATCAACATTCAAAGATCCCTGGGTATGAATTCCACATTTATCCCACTCAGAGAAATTACTACCTTCATTCACTGAGACCTCATCCTTTGGCAACCCATCATAAATTACCCCACCTTTGGACCCAACCTGCTGCTTTGCCCTGCTGGAGCTCTAACTCCATAGAAATTTTCAAAATCAGTAGGTAACTTTTTGACTGAGACCAACCATGTATTTAAAACATTAAAATATCATATTTCCAGTTCCTTTTATTGTTTTGTTTTGTTTTGGTATCATTTTGTTAATATATTTATGTTTAGTTTTATTATTTGGAGTGAAATACTTATTGTCTTGTGTTTTTGACTTTTTACCTGTTTTGGTTCTTCTAAATGCTGTACAAATTTTGTTAAGTCTGTCTGCTCTGTGCAGCAGTTACCAGGGGTTTAGGTCAGGTTTAAATTCTTGAAACTTCTACTTCACCGAACAAGAATGATGACATTATTATTGTGGTGGACTACCATCCTTCCCAAATAATTATCCACTTTCTCACAGATAGTACCAATTTTTGAAACTATAAAGGTTCTCTCCTATTTTAGATACATGTTTTCTTTGTATCTCAAGAATATGTGGCAGGTATCCGGAGAACTGGATCAACGCCCTCCTGAAGAAACCCAAGGCAGACCCAAAGGACCTCAAGAACTTCCGGCCCATCTCCGTGCTCCCTTTTCCGGCAAATGTTATATAGAAAATTGTCAACAAACAACTGACCCGTTTCCTTGAGGAGAACAACACTCTGCACCTGTCCTAATCTGGATTCCGCAGCAACCACAGTACTTAAACCGCCATCATCGTCGCCACCGATGACATCAGGACCATACTCGACAACAGTGAAGCTGTGGTGCTCATCCTCCTGGACCTCTCAGCCGCATTCAACACCGTCTGCCACCACACCCTACGCACACGCCTCAACAATGCAGGAATCTGCGACAGAGCCCTGGACTGGATCACTTCCTTCCTCACTGGCAGAACTCAGAGAGTCCGCCTCCCTCCAGTCCACTCTGAAGCCACCAGACTCATCTGCGGCAGACCCCAGGGATCGTCCCCCAGCCCGACCCTCTTTAAAGTCCAAATGGCTCTGCTCAGTAACATCGCCTGATCGCACCACCTCAACATTGTCTCATATGCTGATGACACCCAGCCAATCCTTTCCCTTACCAAGGACCCCGCCATCGCCAAGACCAACCTCCACAAAGGAATAAAGGCCATCGCCAAATGGATTAAGAAAAGCTGCCTGAAACTGAATTCTCACAAGACGGAGGTCCTCATCTTCGGCTCCACCCCTCTGAATGGGGCGACTCCTGGTGGCCTGCCACACTGGGAACCGCACCAACACCCACCAACCACACACGCAACTTGAGATCCATCCTGGACTCATCACTATCAATGACCCAGCAAGTCAGCGCCATCTCCTCCTCCTGCTTCAACACCCTCTGCATGCTTCATAAGATCTACAAATGGATCCCCACTGAAACCAGAAGGAAGGTCACCCAAGCCCTTGTAATAAGCAGCAAATTAGACTACGGCAATGCCCTTTACGCAGGAACCACGGCCAAGCTCCAGAAAAGACTGCAACGCATACAGAACACCTCCGCACGCCTCATCCTGGACATCCCCCACCACTGCCACATCACAGCCCACCTGAGAGACGTACACTGGCTCCCCATCAACAAGAGAATCACGTTCAAGCTCCTCACCACGCTCAGAAGGCACTGCACAACACTGGACCAGAATACCTCAACAGACGGCTCTCCTTCTACACCCTGACCCTACAGCTTCGCTCTGCCGACCTTGCCCTCACCACCGTCCCACACATCCACAGAATGACTGCTGCCGGCAGATCATTCTCCCACCTCACCGCCAAGACGTGGAACAGTCTTCCCACCCACCTGCATCAGACACAGGGCTTACTTACCTTCAGGAGACATCTCAAGACATGGCTGTTCATGCAGTAGCAGCCCCCTCCTCCCCTCAGTGCCTTGAGACCCTCACAGATGAGTAGTGTGCTTTACAAACACCCAGATTGATTGATAGTGAATTTAGACTTGTCTGTTGCTCCTGAATGAACATGTTTAAAATGTATTGTTCCTCTGTGGTTGTAGGCAAGGCAGTCTGACTGTGCCCTAAGTTAGTTTCAGTTAAATAATATGGGAAGTTTTAGACAAAAGTGGACCTTAGACAGGTACTACAAAGGCATTGCCAAGACTACAAACATATACAACATTCTGCCCAGAATAGTGCTTCAAATAATGCCCTAGTAAAGTTGGCAGTAATTTTTTGATTAATTGTTAAAGCCAAAATGTATCACAGTTCAAGCTCAATTCTTTTTCCCTGAAATAGTTTGAAATATTCTAGTACATCTAACACTGATCCCTTAAAAAATAGAAAAGCATGAAGACTTATTTACATGCCATTAATCAATTAGAAATCCACCAGGCACCCTTTTGTTGTCAGAATTCAATACAAATGTATGATTGTTAGGGGCGTGGCTAAGAATTAAATGGCATAATACATGCTTTGGTGCAGCTTTTAGGCCTGAGGCTTTGTAAAAACAAATATCCAAGTCTTCGGCGACCTGTCTAATTAAAATTTCACAACACCCCTGAGAGCAGTACATGAGCATAAATAGCACAGATAAAGATTCAAGGTTTGGCATGGTGGCCTCTAAGATAGCAGCTGCAAGCTGATCCTTAATAGGAGAGTACTCGGATGGTTTGCTGTCCTCAGTGGGCAGAGGTGTGGACTTAGCAAGTTCAAGGGCATAAGGAGTACCAGAAAATTATTGGTTGCTGAGGGGTAAAGAGGCATGAAGATGGATGGACCTGAAAGGCACTCTCGCCACAGGCCCTATGATGCCTGGGAAACCAATCTTTTTTGTTTAAATCTTTTAAGTGTAGACAGCACCAACAAAAGAACAGTAACAGTAAATGTAATACACTGTAGCATCAAGACACAGTCATGTAATTGTAATTTCCCATCAGCCTCCAGAAACCTAGCCTCGGAACAGTTCACAAAGTTGCATTACGTTTTGGATGTTCCAAGCACAAAGCATCAAGAACGGTGTTCTCCATTGGGGCACAGAGTCCACCCCAATGATCATTTCATTTCCCCCATATTTTGGCCTACTTTTTGGACAGCCCCTGTCCTTGTAACCACCCTCTCTGCAATCATGCACCAAACCATGTCCCGCTTCCAATTACATATGTCAGACAATCACACATGTGGTGCCAGTTCAGCCCTCCACTCTCCTTAAACATGCAATATTGCTGTTACCTACTATCAACCCCAGCGTCATCCAAATCTGGTCCATTCAAGTTCTGTGTTTTCCTAGTCATTGAGGAGGCACCTCTTTGTGGAGACCCCCATTTTGCTTCCACAAACACTGTTCAGACAAGTCACCATTGACTTCAAATATTGCTGAATGGTAGGGGAGCTCCATATTATGGAAAAAAAAATTCCCACTGGCCACAGTTCCTAATACACAATTCAGATATTGCCCTGCCCATCTTTTCCATAGTAGTCCATGCATAGTAGCATTTATGTAGAACTTTTAACTGTGCTAGGTGAAAGCTACATCTTATAGCCACCTCTTGGGGGATGCCAAATTCGCTGGTCACTCATTGTTCTCCAGGCAGTCAATGTCTTATTCTCATTGTTCCCGTAGTCAAGCTAAGGTGTCAGGGAAATTATTCATCAGTTTAAGATAAGTAATGGAGATTGCCTTTCTGGGCATGTAATCATCCAATAATCTATCCTCGACCGGAGATGCTTCAGGGAGATCTTCTTTCTTTGGCAAAGACTGTTGCAATGTGTGGCGTATTTCCAAGTATCAGTATGTCTCAGTGGGTGCCAGCATTCAATGCTGCTGTGTACCAGGGAGTGAGTATTACTGCTGTTGGCCCCAGGATTACTACACACTCCTCTATATATGGCCCTGAGGTAGCCCTCTCGGTTGCATGACTTCCTATCCATGTGGTAAGCTGGTTTACCCTAAGGGAAATGGACCCAGTGGTTAATGACAATGAGCAGCACCACTAAATAATATTGCTGTATGTCGGGCAAGGCAATTCCACCATCGTACCAGCTCCTCATCAGTGTCTTAATAGCTATCTGTGCAAATCCCCCATCCCAGAATAATATACAGGTTTTATGTTCCATTGCATTGAAGTAGGATGTCGGTACTTGGTAGGGTGTGTTCTGCCATCTTTTTAAATAAGGCAGCTTTCCCAACAAGCGACAGAGGCAAGGCTTTCCAATGTTGGACACCTCTCTGCAGGCACACAAGCGGAGGTTCTAGATTGTGAGTAAAGAAGATGTTTGGGTCTGTGGTGAATTAGATCCCTAAATAATGAATAGTGGGGCAGACAAGGTGCATGACTGCGTAGTACATGGATCAGGGATTTAGTCCAGTTGATAGTGTAACCAGAGTAGCGACAGATCAGAGTGACTACGTGCATTATTCTGACAAACGTAGTGACTGCCATAAAGCATGGGCCGAAGTCCAGCTTGGTTAAGACTTCAAACATAAATGACCACTCAACCATGTCAAAAGCCATTTGTGCATCAAGGGAGAGCAAATGGGCATCTTCAAGAATATCAGCTGCGCTCTCCAAGATGCCGTGTAGGTGCTGCAAATTGAGAGAAGTATTTCGTCCCAGCATAAAACCAGATTGATCCAGGTGGATCAAAGTCTTGATCACCCAGATCAGGGGCGAGGCTAATAATTTCACAAAAATGTTAACCTCAGTATGTAACAGGGAGATAGGTCTGTAGGAGGCACAGTTCTCCAGTGGTTTCCCTTTCTTATTTATAACCAATAAATTGGCCACCCTCTGATCTCTGGGCAGGGATCCCAACTCACAGCTTTCCTTAAACATACAAAGGAGGTGGGGTGTGATTTTTAGAAGCTGTAAGCTTGCAGAGTTCAAAGGGCAGGCTATTGAGGGCCACTGCTATGCCAGAATTTGTCACTGATGGCTTGCACTACCTCAGCTTCCATGAGTTCCTGTTCTAGGAGGGCTCTGTCTGACGGCAAAATACCTGGTAGTTGAATGCCTGTTAGGAATTCCTGAGAGTCCTTAGCTGTGACTGCAAGTGCTGGGGAGTAGAGGTGTGTGTGTAATAAGCCGCAAAGGCATGTTTCCACTTTCTGTCAGTCCCTCACCTGTTACTCCTATCAGTCATTATTTCCAGGACCCATCAGTTGGCTCTCTCCCTCCTGTCAAGGTTGGCCAGAAGCTTGCCTGCCCTATTCCCCACCTCATAGAGATGATGCTGAGTTGTGCGATGGATGGGTTAGCGGCTTCCATTTCAGTGTCTCTATATTCCTTCTTTTTTCAAATTAAATTATGGCGCAAACACTCTTGGTCTGTGGCAGTGAGCTTAGACTCCAAATCCTGAATCTCAAGCATCGCTAGACAGGCTCTTTTTTCTTTTTTATGTCCCTCTATCATCAAGAGCCTACGATCCTTTGACTGCCTTGTATGCCTCTTATAGGGTCTGCTCGAGTCCACCGAACCCTCATTCTCATCTAAATATTTCTTAGTGGGTTCATGAAGGTCAGTGTGGAAATGTGGCATCTTTAGGTGCCAGGGGCTAATTATGATGCACATTCGGTTATGGTAGTCAGATAGACCGAAGATAGCCCAGACTGAGGAATGGTCGGAAATAACCCTTGAGAGATGGCGGACCTATCAGAAGTGAGGGAGTTGGTGAGAAAGGGTGCATCGAGTGTCCACAAGTCCCAGCGCTGCTAACAAATCAGCCAGGGGACAACAGGGGGACCCAGCCTGCCTGTAAGGCCGGCGGTAGTTGGTGTGACAGAGTTTAAATCTCTGCCCATTACTAGTTCACCCTCATGGAGGTGGAGGAGGAGGGCACTTAAGTCAGAGAATGTAGGGTTGTGTAATCTTGGTGGTAAATATATTGTGATGATGTTTAGCACTTTTCTTTCCCTCATCCCAGAAAGGGCCACGTATTACCTCCTGTGCATGTCAGGCCAAGTGTTTTGTTTGGTGAGCAGCATTGACTTATGTACAAGGATGCCCACCCCTCTAGAGCCTGTGGTATAGCCCACGTGGGCCATGGTTTTATATCACATATCTGTCTAATGCCATATAAATGTTTCCCGGGAGATGCATTTCCTGGAGGAGAACCACATTTGGGGAGCTCCTCTTAAGAAACTGCAGTACTACTCCTCTTTTGTTTTTGTCCTCCAGCCCATTGACATTCCAGAATAGTACCTTAAAGTTAGATGTCGCTAACTTAGTGTCAATGGGTGTATGGGCGTAAGAGGCAGTGGACAGACTCAATTTGTTGTGGGAACGGCATAGGGTAGAGAAGAATGTTTCCTGCAAAGGAGTTGTGGCTGCCTCAGTGAGAAAGTGTTATACATAAAACATCCTGTCAAGAACACCAAAAACAGAGTAAATAAAACTGTTGCAAGCCACTCACCTGAACTCCAGGTGGTTCAGTTGGGGCAACAATAATCCCCAAATTCCAATTAGAACTGACAGGGCAGCAATGAAGAGCACACTGCAACCCTAAGAGTTTCCACAGGGAAGAGCGGCTGTGATGAGACAGAAAGAGAGAAATACCAGAATATCTGCATGTTTGGATTTCTCTACTCTGGGCACTGCTGGGCTCAGGGACATCTGGATTCTGGTTCTGGATTCAGGATACTGACAATCAGGATTATTTAGACACAAGGGTCTTTACTCAGATTCCCCTGTAATGAAACCACACTTTAAAAAGGAAAAACTAAAGAGATTTCGGCATTAACTAATATCAAATCAACATACAAATAACTCATACTAGAAACTTTCCCCAGTGTGATTCAAGAAGTATCCAGGAATTATCATAAAAAATTATTATCATGTTCAAGGATTTCCACTGAGAGAAAGTAACTGGGTTATTCACAACAAAAGTACTTCAAATTCTTCAGTAGTTCAAGAGTCTCAAGTGTTCAAGATTCATATGCAAATATGCAATGTCAATCAGATTATAGTTCTCAACATCAAATTCTGATCAAGAAAACATGGATTAGAAACCAACTATGAGCACAAGATGCAGGAAGGCACAGCTATTAGAAATATGACTTTTTTCTAATGTCTTTTAAGTCACAAGATTGATCTGAATATTATTGCTGGCTTTAGATAGGTTTGATTAATCAGCACTGATTAAACAGAAAAACTCATGTTACTTTATTTGGGATGACTTGTGCCTTTTTGCCAGCGCAAGAAAGCATGATGTGAGAGGTGAATTGCATGCTGTCCACCTTTTACAGTTACTCTGGTAACTGCAAAGAAGATCGAAAATACTAGATCAGAACTCAGGAAGCACATCGCTGCAAGGAGAAGCCTGGCCCTGTGAAGGTATGGATACCACTGCAAAGAGAGGACTGCCACTGCAAAGGGAAGGCTGCTGAAGACTGGAGACAGGTCAGCAACGCTTCCAAGTTAAGCGAGGCTAAGCCAGATTTAGTCTGAAATGCCGGCTTTTATAGCCGGCCCGAAACAGGTGCAAGGAAACACATGGGGAAAACAAAGAACTCGTTAGTCATTACTGTAATTGCATATGTTTCTCAACTATCTTTTTTCCATTAGGAGGCTCAATTAAAGAACTAGCAGTTGTTGACAGTTGACATGTGCTTCCTGGATTATCTCTGATATCACTCATAAGGGGGAAATAAGGCATGACTAAGGCATGACAAGCCCTGCTCACAGCTGGGTACATGACAAAAATCCCCAACATCCTCCTTTCCCCCACATAGCGGACCTGAACCTGTCCACCCCCCAACCTTACAGAGTGCCTGTTGCCCTAACATAACATGCCTAACTATAAGTGGCTGGGGCCAATGCCTAGGTGCCCTCCATCCACCACCCTTAAATGAAAGGAAACAGTGTTACCAATGATATACAGGTTCATCTGGAGTCTTTTGGCCATCTATCACAACAAGCACTCCATACTACATGATCCCTCATAGTTGCAATGTAAGTAAACCATCCCTGTCTGCAGACATTATTAGTCTGTGGGCAGTCAGTAAACAGCTGCTTGGTGGGTATGCGTCATAGATGATCTAACGTGTGGGCTCTCATGATACCTGCTGTTGCGGGGAGTCACATCACCTCTGTAGGCTGTCGTCTTCATTCTAGGGTTCTGGTGTGTTGGTTTTTAGCCTCTGCCTCTCGGAGCTCGAACAGGATTTAGGCTTGCCTACTGTCTTCCCACCATTAAGCCAGTCTCATGCATCCTATGGAGTTATTAAGTACCAAATTTAAACTTTGGCCGATACTCGTAGCTTTGCAGGAAAGATCATTGAGTATTTTATCTCACTGTCTTTCAGGGCTCTTTTAAATTTGAGAAAGCCTTGGCACATCCTTTGGGCTGTAAGTTTAAGGTCCAGGAAGAAAGTGATGGTGGTGTTTTCATGGGTGAGTGGTGAGACACTGCGGCCCAACTGCAGTATCACATCGCAATCTCAGTAGTTGAATATTAGGCAAGGCGGTGCTATTGGTCTCAGCTGGGTGCCAGGAACTTGATGGGCACATTCTACCGAGAAGTAAGTGGACAAGCCACGTGGCTGCATCTTTTTTCAGTATATGGTCCTTGACAAACAAATCTACTGTAGGCCCCTTAGATTTCTGAGGTACTCCAATTATATGAATATTATTATGCCTTGAGTGGCCTTCATAGTCTTCCAGTCTTGCCTCTAGGGTTTTGGTAGTAACATGCAGTTTATTGACCTGCTCTTTCAGAGCAACCATGTCTACTTTGAGGGAACCATGGAGTCGGACACCTCATTAACCCAAGTGCCCATTTTGTGCAAGTCGATTTGGGCCTCCAGGGAGATACATTAACCTTGCATCGCAGCCATTATGTTGTGTAGTGTGACTGTGGCGTCCTCTGGAGGTACTAGATCCACTGTGGCTAGTGATTGAGGAGTACCCCCCACTACAGACACCTCTTTAGATGCACATATTTCTCAAACTTAGTCTGATGAGCACCCCTCACTTCTTTGCCTCTAGTCATGTTTCAGTGGCTGTCCTGTATTGTCTTCTCTCTGGCTGTGCTGAAGTCAAGTGGCAGGATAAGGGGAACGAAGGGGTCACCGCAGTACTCACCACCGCCTGCCTGGGGGCACTTTCAATGCACCCTGTGGCCTGTCGAGTTTCCCACCAATCGCCCATGATCCCTCCCCATCTCCGATGTGATGACTCCAATTGCGCAGTTAGGATGGTGCCTCTGTGTCACTCAGGGGCACTTGCAAGGTGCTGCTTCAAGGTCACACTGTGCAGGGAAGCAACCTGGGGAAGGAAGCAAGCACCCCCAATGCCTTTCAAGTCAAGTTGATGGTTACACTGGCTACCACACCCACAAGGTTTCCAGATCTCCCACCAAGTAGTATGGTCTCTATGTGGGGCTTAAGTTCCAATTTGCTCCACGTGCTCACCTCACTCAGGTGTGTCCCACCAGGAACAGAAAATTGCTGTACAGTCATAGGAGCCTCTCCCAGGGGCCCAGTGGACTGTCCTGCATCCGACTTGGGGGGAAGGACCCTCCCACTCGCCTCACTGTGTTGGTAGAAGACTCTGCACAATTGGCTGCGTTGTCTGGGGGTGTCTAGAGGCTCCTGCTATTGTGAGTACTCACTCCCTCCTTTCATTCCTCTGCCTTCTGCAACACTTTGAGCAGTTGATCGTCACTTTTCAGAAGGGACCTGAGTCAGCTTTTGGGCCCATGCTTCCTCTCTGCAACAGGCTGGTGCAAAGAAAGTCAGAAGTGGACCACCCACGCCTGGGGTGAGCAGTGTAGCTATTCTCCTCTGCTGTTGATGTCTCCAGGGGCCCCCCCACTCCCTACTCACTCTGAAGTGGCCTCAGGGAAGTTTAAGGTTTCATCACTTTTGGGTGTCCACTATAAGAGCTGCTGTCTCCTGTATTCTGGCCCTGCACTCACGCCGGTTATGTCAGCTGCAGTCTGCTCCACACGCAAGGTCAGGGCTGAGCAATGCCACCGCTCCTTGTTCTCCACTCCCAAGATGGCCCAGAGTGAATATAGTCAGTGCATTGGGATCCTTTTGGCAAGCAGCGTGCAGATCTTAGGTCAGGACAGATGTTTTAGCAGATTGTTGAGGGATTATGCCAATGGATAGCATGAGCCGCTTTAGTAAGTGGCCATCTTGCTTGGTGGTTGGCCACACTCCCCCATTGCAGCCAATCCTTGGTGCAGGAGGAATCAAAGGCACCCCAATAGCATCAACGCAGAGGATGGGGCAACATGATGTCGTAATTCTCCCCCTTCCCTTCTTCTGAAGAGGGGCTAACTGCATCAAACATCTCTTCTGCACAGGCCAAGCAAGAAGAATGGCTTACATTTTGCAGTTGGCATCTACAGCACTATAGGCTAGAAACCCAATAAGGCTCCTGCAATAAACACCTGACTCCTATATAACTACCATGCTACCAAGGGCACATTGCTACTATGCAACTAAACTATGCATATTGGACTGAACATGAATTCACTTGCATTGGTGGGTGAGATGTTTTCTATTATCTGACCCACAGAAACATGATTTGGGAACCATGGCCCAGATGTATCAAATGAATTTGCATTCGCAAACGGTGCGAATCGCAGAAATCGGCCGTTTGCGAATGCAAAAACGTGGTCTGTGATGCATGAAAGGCATTCACAGGCCAAAAACAAGGAATCGCGAAATTTGCGATTTTTAGCGAAGTGACATGGTTTTGCATGTCGCATTTTGCATATCGCAATTTGCGACATGAAATACCGAATTACTATTAGCATATCGCAAATTGCGTGTCCGAATAGCGTATACAGATTCGGTATTTCACATCGCAAATTGCGAGACGCAAAATGCGACACACAAAACCATGTTGCAATTCGATGCATAAAAAATTCGCAAATTGCTAATTTTCGCAGACTGGCCTTTTGCAAATGCAAATTACCACGGATTGAAACCAGGTGGTAACCAGGTGCAACCTATATAAAGAGGCACAGAATGCCTCAGACTCTTTTCCACAATGGCTGCACTCTACGTCATGGCAAGGAGAATGAGGATCTTGGCAGGTTTGAGGAGAGGGAGGAGGAGACAGGAGCACATTTTCAGAGTGCTCATTACCCTTTTTGACCAGACTGAGGAGGAAATATTTGAGAAGTACAGATTGAGCTCAGCCATGATACTTGACCTGATAGCTGAGCTACAACCCATACTGCAGCACACAACACACAGGACTAAAAGCATACCCACCCATGTGCAGCTATTATGCTCCCTGCACCTACTTGCCTCAGGGAGCTATCAAGGGGTCATAGCAGCAGCTGGAGGGGTATCACAGGGTGCACTCTCTAGATTTTTCAATGCATTACTAAATGCCATGCTGAGCAGGATACACCAGTTCATCAGATTCCCCGACACCCCACAGGAAATACAGCAGACAAAAATAGATTTCTACCAGATAGCACAGTTCCCCCACGTCCTTGGTGCCACAGATGGGACACATGTTGCAATCTATCCACCATCGGCCACAGAGTATGTGTACCGCAACCGTAAATATCAACATTCAATGAATATACAGGTGATATGCAATGCCTCCTATATCATAACTGATCTCGTGGCCAGGTACCCAGGGAGCACACATGATTCGTACATCTTTCGCCACAGCGGGATTCACACAAGACAGCTAGCTGGGGAATTTGGTGAAGGATATCTACTAGGTATTTTCCCTCTCTACACTGGTGCATTGATGGCAGTTTAACGTCAGATGGCTCAGCTACTCATTATACCCTCTGTTCCTTCCAGGAGAAAGTGCCTACGCATTGCGCACCTACATGATGACACCCTACCTAAATCCTGCAACACCAGCAGAACGGAGATACATTTCAGCACACAGAGCAACCCGCAATGTGGTGGAGCGCACCTTTGGCCTGCTGAAAAGTCGCTTCCGGTGCATCCACAAAAGTGGAAGGGCACTAAAGTACAGCCCGGACACGACCTGTAGAATAGTGGTGACATGTGCGATCTTGCACAATATAGCTACCACCAGGGTCATACCTGTGGAAATATCGGAGCCAGACTCAGATGAGGATGATGATCCCATACCACCCCTACAGCCAGCAGACAGGACCAGTGCAGCAGAGGGCAGGCAAAGGTGTGCTGACATCATGCACAACCATTTTAGATGTAAGTTATGACAACACAATCTCACTGACATGTATTCTGGCAGTTAGCACCTTTATTACCTTGACTTCAGGTAACATAACGTGTCACTAGGACAACGCAATACACATGAGTCACACATGAGCCATTTACAGTGTTGCACTATTGTCATCATAGTTTACTGCAATTCTACATGTGAAGTTAGTCCCCTGTGGCCATCAATGTCACTTTTTATGACCACACATTCTACTTGAGTGCGCAGTGGCCTCGCCGACACCTCTTGTATCAGCCTCACAGGCAGTACTGTGCCTCACACTGCGATGCCTAGGATCCATCATGGGCACTGCAAGGCTGCTGAGGCTAGATGACTCCTCAGTATCCCCAACTCCCAGGTCACTGGGTGTAGCACTGCCTGTTGCCAGCATAGCATCCAGAAAGTTGGTAATTTGGCCCTATCCCTGGGCAACATCCTGACTGCTATGTGCTGCCTCCACCTGTGCGCCCACAGCACGCCATGGTATCAGTGCAGTAGATGTAGCTAGGTGATTTACTGATCTACAAAAGCAACTGAACATTCCCATGAATCACCATCATGCCTGCGGTGGCTAACTCGCTCATGCCTGATCTCAGTAGAGAGTTAATTTATGGAATTGGTCAGTTCCCCTGTGTTCTCCGCAGCTGTTTGCTGTCCCTCATGCAGCTTGCAGATGTTAGTATTCAGACACTCCAACTGCTTGTCCAGCCTCCCCATTGTAGGAGGCTGGACTGGCTTGTAGTGAGTACCAAGGGGTACTTACACCTTGCACCAGGCCCAGGTATCCCTTATTAGTGTATAGGGTGTCGAGCAGCTTATGCTGATAGATAATGGTAGCTTAGCAGAGCAGCTTAGGCTGAACTAGGAGACGAGTGAAGCTCCTACAGTACCACTAGTGTCATATGCACAATATCATAAGAAAACACAATACACAGATATACTAAAAATAAAGGTATTTTATTTTTATGACAATATGCCAAAGTATCTCAGAGTGTACCCTCAGTATGAGGATAGCAAATATACACAAGATATATGTACACAATACCAAAATATGCAGTAATAGTATTAGAAAACAGTGCAAACAATGTATAGTTACAATAGGATGCAATGGCGACACATATGGATAGGGGCAACACAAACCATATACTCCAAAAGTGGAATGCGAACCACGAATGGACCCCAAACCTATGTGACCTTGTAGAGGGTTGCTGGGACTATTAGAAAATAGTAAGGGTTAGAAAAATAGCCCACCCCAAGACCCTAAAAAGTGAGTGCAAAGTGCACTAAAGTTCCCCAAAGGACATAGAAGTCGTGATAGGGGAATTCTGCAGGAAAGACACAAACCAGCAATGCAACAATGATGGATTTCCAGTCGAGGGTACCTGTGGAACAAGGGGACCAAGTCCAAAAGTCACAAGCAAGTCGGAGATGGGCAGATGCCCAGGAAATGCCAGCTGTGGGTGCAAAGAAGCAGCTACTGGGATGTAGAAGCTGAGGATTCTGCAGGAACGACAAGGGCTAGCAACTTCCCCTATAGAGGATGGATCACACACGCCGTGGAGAGTCATGCAGAAGTGTTTTGCTGAAGAAAGACCGCCAACAAGCCTTGCTAGCTGCAAGTCATGCGGTTAGCGTTTTTGGATGCTGCTGTGGCCCAGGAGGGACCAGGATGTTGCCAATTGCGTCTGGGGACAGAGGGGGCGTCGAGCAAGACAAGGAGCCCTCTCAGAAGCAGGCAGCACCCGCAGAAGTGCTGGAACAGCCACTACAAAGAAGAGTGAAACGGTGCTAACCCAAAGTTGCACAAAGGAGTCCCACGTCGCCGGAGACCAACTTAGAAAGTCGTGCAATGCAGGTTAGAGTGCCGTGGACCCAGGATTTCCGCCGGAAGTGCCCAGAGGCCGGAGTAGCTGCAAAAGTTGCGGTTCCCAGCAATGCAGTCTGGCGTGGGGAGGCAAGGACTTACCTCCACCAAACTTGGACTGAAGAGTCACTGGACTGTGGGAGTCACTAGGACACAGTTGCTGGATTCAAGAGACCTCGCTCGTCGTGCTGAGAGGAGACCCAGGGGACCGGTGATGCAGTTCTTTGGTGCCTGTGGTAGCAGGGGGACGATTCCGTCGACCCACGGGAGATTTCTTCGGAGCTTCTAGTGCAGAGAGGAGGCAGACTACCCCCACAGCATGCACCACCAGGAAAACAGTCGAGAAGGCGGCAGGATCAGCGTTACAGAGTTGCAGTAGTCGTCTTTGCTACTTTGTTGCAGTTTTGCAGGCTTCCAACGCGGTCAGGAGTCGATTCCTTGGCAGAAGGTGAAGAGAGAGATGCAGAGGAACTCGGATGAGCTCTTGCATTCGTTATCTAAAGAATCCCCAGAGACAGAGACCCTAAATAGCCAGAAAAGAGGGTTTGGCTACCTAGGAGAGAGGATAGGCTAGCAACACCTGAAGGAGCCTATCAGGAGTCTCTGACGTCACCTGGTGGCACTGGCCATGCAGAGGAGTCCAGTGTGCCAGCAGCACCTCTGTTTCAAAGATGGCAGAGGTCTGGAGCACACTGGAGGAGCTCTGGACACCTCCCAGGGGAGGTGCAGGTCAGGGGAGTGGTCACTCCCCTTTCCTTTGTCCAGTTTCGCGCCAGAGCAGGGCTAAGGGGTCCCTGAACCGGTGTAGACTGGCTTATGCAGAAATGGGCACCATGGGTGCCCATGAAAGCATTTCCAGAGGCTGGGGGAGGCTACTCCTCCCCTGCCTTCACACCATTTTCCAAAGGGAGAGGGTGTAACACCCTCTCTCAGAGGAAGTCCTTTGTTCTGCCATCCTGGGCCAGGCCTGGCTGGACCCCAGGAGGGCAGAAACCTGTCTGAGGGATTGGCAGCAGCAGCAGCTGCAGTGAAACCCCGGGAAAGGCAGTTTGGCAGTACCAGGGTCTGTGCTACAGACCACTGGGATCATGGGATTGTGCCAACTATGCCAGGATGGCATAGAGGGGGCAATTCCATGATCATAGACATGTTACATGGCCATATTCGGAGTTACCATTGTGAAGCTACATATAGGTAGTGACCTATATGTAGTGCACGCGTGTAATGGTGTCCCGGCACTCACAAAGTCCGGGGAATTGGCCCTGAACAATGTGGGGGCACCTTGGCTAGTGCCAGGGGGCCCTCACACTAAGTAACTTTGCACCTAACCTTTACCAAGTAAAGGTTAGACATATAGGTGACTTATAAGTTACTTAAGTGCAGTGTAAAATGGCTGTGAAATAACGTGGACGTTATTTCACTCAGGCTGCAGTGGCAGGCCTGTGTAAGAATTGTCAGAGCTCCCTATGGGTGGCAAAAGAAATGCTGCAGCCCATAGGGATCTCCTGGAACCCCAATACCCTGGGTACCTCAGTACCATATACTAGGGAATTATAAGGGTGTTCCAGTAAGCCAATGTAAATTGGTAAAATTGGTCACTAGCCTGTTAGTGGCAATTTGAAAGAAATGAGAGAGCATAACCACTGAGGATCTGATTAGCAGAGCCTCAGTGAGACAGTTAGTCATAACACAGGTAACACATTCAGGCACACTTATGAGCACTGGGGCCCTGGCTGGCAGGGTCCCAGTGACACATACAACTAAAACAACATATATACAGTGAAAAATGGGGGTAACATGCCAGGTAAGATGGTACTTTCCTACACCCATATTGGCATTGTGTGCCTGCATCTGCCTGTGCATTGCCCTCATGTTTTTGTTTTGCAGGCGCTGCACTTTGAGCATTGATGCTTCCAGGCCACCGAAGAATGATGGGCCCTCACCTACATCCTTGTGCTGTGTGCCTGCATCGTGAGGCCTCCTGCAGGGAGTTGAGTGACATGGGGCAGGGACTGCTGCCTTCCGGTGGATCTGGCTGCTGGGGATGGAGTGTAGCCTTCATCCCACATGTCATCGGAGTCCAGGCTCAAATCGGGGAGAGGTAACACCCTTGCCCTTCGTCTGATTGGCGCAATACACAATGACTCGGTGGTGTTGGAGTCGGACAGAGGCTGTGTTTCTGCATCCCCCACAATGGCACATTCTGCTGCTGCTAGGCCTGGGCCATCTGCAACAACAATGTGCAGCATGTCATTTATGTATGTATCACCAAATGTGGCACAATGGCAATAAATGTACACTTACATCATATCACTATGTACTGGGTGTTGTGTTCTTCTGGGTGTCGCTCTACTTAATTGCATTCTACGTGCTAATTTCAGCTCTGGGTTGTGGACTACCACTCCCATAAGGAATTGTTGTGCCGCATGTAAGATGTGGAATGGAGTACTTCTTACAATGGTTTGCACTACTTGCTATTTCCTAAGGGGCATTTGTACATACACATATAGGGTTACATATCATTATTGGACTTACCTTTACTGGTGCTGGGTGTGCCCGATGTGTCAATGTCAGTGACCCCACTGACAGCTTCTGGAAGCAGTGTTGACTCCACCAGGTCTTCCATGGGGGTGGAGGGTGTCTGGGTTGATGGTCCACCTCCTGTGCTCATTGCTTCCTTTAGCCTGCTGGCCACCCTCTCCTTGGCACGGGAACGCAGGTCGTACCACCTCTTTCGTATCTCTTCCACTGAGCGCTGCGCGACCCCCACTGCGCAGATTTTGGTCTGGATGTCAGACCAGAGTTTTCGCTTCTCACTCTCTGGTACCTGGAGTGAGCTCTTCCCAAAGAGCCGGACATGGCTCCTCA
This sequence comes from Pleurodeles waltl, assembly GCF_031143425.1. Taxonomy (NCBI): domain Eukaryota; kingdom Metazoa; phylum Chordata; class Amphibia; order Caudata; family Salamandridae; genus Pleurodeles; species Pleurodeles waltl. The sequence goes on along the minus strand of NC_090442.1, from coordinate 802,699,289 downwards.
CCACCTCCTCAGTGAGCACCTCCAATTCTTGCTCACTGAACTTCAGCTTCCTCTTCCTCTCTCCCTTCTCCTTCCTATTAGCAGCATTGGCCATGTTGATGTCAGGTCCTGGCTTGCTCACAAACTTACTCCCTGGGGCTGGTCTGTGACTCTCTGCTGCTCCTGTGGGTGTAGTACCTGCAAACAGCCTGGGCTGACTCACTTCCTGCATGTGATGTCATCAGGCTGTGCCAGGTGACCGTTTTCTCAATTTGCGATTTTCGAATACCGAATCGCAAATATTTTTGTGATTCGGTATTTGGACCTCACAATTTGCATTAGCGATTTTTAAGAAATCGCTATTTCCGAATCGCAAATTTGTTACATTGCATTTTGCTACTCAGAAATAGCGATTTCTTAAAAATCACTATTTGCGATTCGCTAAGGGTTTTTTTCATACATCTGGCCCCATGTTTGGATTTGTGACCCCAGTCCAACCTAGAGATGACCTGTGATTCATGCTCTTTGCTGCACCCAACCTAGGGGTGGCAAACTGACCCTTAAAGCAGTGGGACTCCTTCCACAGAACCTTAGCCTCAGATGGACCCTATGTGGAATGATAGTGATTAAGGCACCATGAGGAACTAATGGAGTTTAATCTTGGGACACTTGCAGAAAACGCACACACCACAATGCTAAGAGGCATGCCATTCTTTGATAAGACAATCTCTTTAACCTTGCAGTGCTGCTGATACCCCTTCTGCAGTCCCCAGAGAGAGAGCGAGTGATTGTAAAACGTAGGGTCCTTCAATACAATGCTGTAAAGGTCCTGGATATGGATGCGTCAAACCCAATTAATTGACGTCAAATCACTTCAAGCATAAATTGAGGATCATTTACCAAGTTCAGCCAAATCCTGCAAGCTATCTTAGATATATTAGACATGAAGGGCTCACTTGAAACCAAAATTAAAACCAAGATGGACACCATGGCCATTAACAGGAATCCTACTAAGGGAAGATCATAAAAACTTGAAGGAAAAAGTCCTAGCTAGAGAGGTCTCTCTTGTAGATGCTTTGCTGACCATCACTGTGCTCCAATGAACAGTTGAAGAGTCATGGAAAGAAATCACCAAGCTACAGGCCCATGCAGAGGATGTAGAATACAGGTTATGTCACAGCAACATGCAGGTGATGGCTCTTACCAAGGGTGCAGAGGAGCCGGCCATTACTCTTCTTCAAAGACTGGTGATTGGCTGATCTCAAATGTCCACAAGGGCCCCAACCAAACTCCTTTTCATTTAAAGGGTGCACTTAGTTTATGGGTATAGCACTTCCCGGGGAGTACTGCCAGAAGCTATTGTTGCATTGCTCAGTTACAGGGACAAATCAAATATTGAAAAGTGCTCAGAAAAATGGCCCATGGAAACTAAAAGGGGAAAATTTCACATTTTCCCAGACTATTCAGTAGAGAAATAGTGCAAAGGAGTGCATATCTGTCAGCTTGATGAAACTATGCTAGTTGGAATATCCATATGGACTCCTGTTGCCAGCACAGCTCATAGTGGTCAGCGATACCTTTGTACACTTCTTCGTTACTCAGGAGAAGGTCTGGCACTGGCTAGAATCCATAAGCATACATACAGTTGATAAAACCACTTTAGTGGCAGGAGAAGACCTAGACTTAGGAGGGTGCTCTCAGACTGATGAAACACAAACAATAGACTGACAAATGAACAAATGGCTAACAAACATGCACAGGTGCTTGAACAAGAGGCCCAATATCAATCCCCCAAACCCTGAATTACTCTGAACACTTGACACATGCAAACAAAGAAGATGACTTAATGGAAACAGAGGCGATGGGTTGGGGCAGAGCCCACTGCTCACCTTTAGGACAGCGGATGATATCCTTGAAATATGTACTAGACAAAACCTTTCATATGTTCTTTGCCTTTCACTTTCTTCCTACATTAATCTTGCATTAAAGGGCAAGGGTCCATAAATATGTCTATGAACCACTGGTAACAAAAAGGATGGAGGACACCTTAATTGGCCTCACCCTAGACTTGAGGCCCTCTAACAAGGTATCCCACCTTTCACCACTATGTTCTGGCCAGGTACACAGCTAAAATATATTCCCACATGGAGCCAGGTGATGCACATTATTCAACAACCACCCTCCTACACTAGATGCACCTATGCTCCATATGGACATAACAGGTATTATTGTAGTTGTTGTTTTGTTCTTTGTTGGTCAAGTCAGTTTCACAACCATGGCTGAGTTGCATGCACGAAATGTAAGAACTACATGTCTAAGTGGCAATAATGGGTGAGTGAATCTGCTGTCAATAACAGTTGACCACTTCGCCTACAGGTCAGATGAAATGTGTAAAAAAAAAAATGACCAGTGCCAAACTGACGCTCCCATCAGGAACCCTCATGGTCGTGGTGTATGGCTAATGTCACAGTACATCAAGGATTGTCAGGGGGTTGGGCACACTGTCAAAGAGGCAGCGGGGTTTCTCCTTCCTAAAAAGGCATGCTGTACACATTAACTGCCTGCACATACCCCACACAACACCTCAGGATTTAACAATGTTAAGAAAGAAACGTCACTAATATATGGTGCCACCTTCTCTGCTTATTCCAGAACATGTTGATTTGTATAGCACCAGGAGTGCCTTACTCTGTACACAGCTCTCACTTAGATATGGAAGACAGATGCAAGATATTTGATGGCACTCCAGATAGACCCCTGGTGATGGCCAGTTTAGACCTGACAGCCTTAGGGTGCTCTTCCCCCAACTTTTTGCCTCCCTCCATTTTTCTGATCTCCTTTTTGCTGGTTCTAGGACTCTACACACTTTACTACTGCTGACGAGTGCTAAAGTGCTTGTGCTGTCTCCGCTAAGGATGGTAACTTTGGCACATACCCAGTTGGCACATTTAATTTACCTGTAGTTTCCTAGTAAAGTGCACTAGATGTGCCCAGAGCCTGTACACTAAATGCTACTAGTGGGCCTCCAGCGCTGATTGTGCCCCCCTCATAAGTAGCCCCTTAATCATATCTCAGGTCTGCCATTGCTAGGCCTCTGTGTGCAGTTTACTGTCACTTTGACTTGGCATTTTAAACTACTTGCCATGCCTTAAATTCCCTTTTTCTTCCATATAAATCAGCCCTATGGTAGGCCCTAGGCAACCCCTAGGGCAAGATGCTATCTAAGTAAAAGGCAAGACATGTACTTATAAGTTTTTTCATGTCCTGATAGTGAAAAACTCCCAAGGTCATGAAGCCCGCTTCTCATTTAGGCCAGCATTAGAGGTTCCCTTACATGTTTTTAAGTAGTAATTTCTGATCTGAGATGAATAGACTTGTCATATTCGGTATGGTTAGAACGGTATTGCTAAATCCCACTCACTGGTGAAGTTGGATTCTGAATTACTATTTCAGAAATGCCACTTTTAGAAAGTAGGCATTTCTCTGCACCTACCACCATCTCTGCCTTACAGCCTGTTTCAAATCCACATCTGGTCTGTGCTGGTTGCCAGCTTCTCTTGTGCATTCTACCCAGACAGCCATAAACACAGGACACTCAGCTGCATCTGCATTCATCTACATACAGATCGGTTTCCCAGGGCAGGAAGGGTGACCAGAGGTTTGTTCTCACACAAAGGACTGATAACCCCCACAGTGCTCCTGACAGATAGGGCTGGGTTGAAAGGGCAACTTGTGCACTAAAAAACCACTCAGAGAGAGGATGTGGCAAGCGGCCTGAGATGCCAATTTTAGCGGGGAACACGATTGAGTCTTGGTGTCAGCTCCAAATCCTGTGATTCTGGGCAAATCACTTAGGGCCATATGTACGAAAGCTTTTTCCCATAGACACAGAATGGTTAAAATCCTTTGGTACATCTGGCCCTTAATCTCCTGGTGCCCATAATTCAGCGCCTTGCGACCGTCACAGTGATTTTTCCGCACTTTATAATTCCTGTTTTTTTTAAAACTCATTGAAGTTTCCTCCACTTCAAAGGCACTTTTGGGTATGTATACTGCCCACTTCAGTACCTACAACAGAACTCTGTCAGAAGGACTGCCTGGCTGCCCAAAGGACTTATCTGGACTGCTTTGCTGGGAGGACAGCTCACCTGCTTGTTGCCCTGCTGCCTGATGAACCCTGACTCTGCTGGAAGGACTCTGTTTTCCTTCACAAGTGATCTTCAGGGGCTTGAATTGAGCTTGCTTCCTGTTCTGAGGTCTGAGGGTTATGAAAGACTTTACCACAGAGAAGAAAATCCAGTTCATCAGATCAATGCAGTGCCTGCTCTATAGCTGAAAAATCACTGCATTGCCTGCCTGATCAAAGCAGCGCCTGTTGCCTCTGCTCAACACACTTTGGGTTTTCCATGTATCATCTCTGGGCATCAAAATGTCCCCACATCACAATGAGGAACCAAGGCTGCACTCCTTGAAACCAACACATCACCTTGACACATGGAAAGAAACAACGCATCGCCTTTGGGGCGCCGGAAACACTGATGCATTGCTTTATTCTACAGTTCATCTCCTCCTTTGCAGCCCCTCTGTGTCATTATCCAGGTACTATGTGTTAAAATGATACAACCACTGATTCTTAAGGGTTGAGACTCATTTAAATCTTTAAAATGTGATAACTTGACTCGTGCATATTGGATTGTTCTCATTTTGGTCTTATTTTACTCAGATAGATATTATCTAGTTTCCTAAACTAGTGTGGAGTACTTTTTGTGATGTTTGTACTGTGTTGCTATATACTTTATTTCACAAATACTTTACACATTGCCTTCTAAGATAAGCCTGTCTGCTCTGTGCCAAGCTATCGGAGGGTGACCACAGGATAATTTAGTTTGTGTTGTGACTTACCCTGACTAGGAATGTGGTCCCGACTTGGACATGGTGCATACCTCTGCCAACTACAGACCCAATTTCTAACAGCCAATATATATGCACCCAACAACCGCCAGGCAGACTTCTTAGATACCCTGAATCCCATTTGCCCACAGCATGCATTGTCGCAGTGATTGTGGGTGGGAATTTAAACATGATCCTTGACTGCAAGATGAATGGATTCTACCCTATAGCATAAGGCTCACAGTCAATACCATTGGTGGTTAAATTAACAAGATGGCTACAACAGTGAAGCCGACAGATTATCTCAGGTTGTGGGTAGATACTGAAACCAATATGCAAATATGCAGACCATCATCTTGCGCAATATGTACCCAGGATTTCCTGCTGTGTCAGACATACTATCGACCTTATCAATTGTATTGAAAATACTGACTTTGATGTGGAAAAAAATATTCTAGTTACTCTGGACATGGAGTCATTATATACTAACATGACATATAAATTGCTGTGAGTACAGTACAGAGAACCTTTCAGTCTGACCCTCAGAAAACCTACCCTGTAGAGTTTTAATACAACTAAGTGAGGTAACCCTTATCATCTCTGCTTCATGTTCAAAGGAAATTACTGCTTACAAAAGAAAGGTGTTGCTTTGAGGGTTGCTTCACTTCAAGTACAGCGAATATAGTGGTGGCTGAGTTTGAGGACAAAATAATTTTGTCCACTTCTAATCCATACAGATCAAATGTCATCATATGGAAAGAAACATTGATGATATCTTTATGACATGGAATGGGGAGAATCAGGACTTTGCTAGCATTTTGGAGAGGATGAACACACAAGACCCAGGTCTTAGGTACACCCATAAATTTTGTAAAACAGGGATAAGCTCTTTGGACTTTCTGGTAAGACATAGTGGTGGTATGATACATACAATATTTTATATAAAGCCTACTGACAAGAACTCATTATTGACACACAGTTTCTACTCTAGAACTTTACAAGATCTTTTACCATATAGACACTGCCTTCGTATTCAGAGAAGTTGTACTTTAAAAACAGACTACTTCAGGGAAGCGAATCTCTCATCTACTTAGCTAATTTAGAGTGGATACCCACATAAGTTAGTGCTTCAGGCCCTAAGAAGGGCATGGTACTGTCCCAGAGAGACCTTATTTACCCCCTGAGAAAGGTCAAACATGAATAATGAATGTATGATTATGGTTCACACAGTTCTGCGAGTAATACTAGTAGTAAAATCATAAATAGACATTTCCCAGGTTGTTTCAGCTTCAGATTTAGGGAGCTGCAAGCCGACTTCCTACATATGGGATGGAACTGCACTTTAATCACACAGTGTTGGGAGAAGGTAAAAAAGATCATAACTGAGCTGTGGATAAGACTGATAAGCTGGGAAGTCACAACCTGCTTGTTGCGGCAGATGTAAAGATCTAAGATTAACAAATGTGTGCAGATGCAGATTCCTGAACATAAGACTAGTGCTTACCAAATAAAACATAGCTATGCAACAGAAGGCCAGACCAGCACCCAACATAACATTGTGGTTGGCTGATGTGTAAAAGTGGTCCAGGGCTCAGATAGCACTTGTGACTCGTCAGAGCAGAAGGAGAGGTGATAAGCTGGATGTCATTTAAGGGGACCCTACACTAATGGCACTGCAAGCTAAGATGGGTGAAAGACCACCATTGTGCCAGCCATCATTCAAGCAAAAGTGCAGATGACTATTGTTTTGCTTATACTCTGAGCATAGCAGTACATCTCAGAAAATGTTTCAAGCCCCAACACAGGAAAAGACGACTTTGCAAACACACCATGCCAATCATTATTCCTACCCTCACTAGTCATTGTGCTACACATGAAAAAAGTATCCTGCCACATGTGGTTATGCATCTCTCAGAACCCAGATTTTCTTCAATATTTTATTGTACTCAATTTTAATTGACAATACTTAGGCACACATCAATTTTTGTTTGGAATGTATGATGAATCGATTCATTGCTAACTCAATGCAAGTAATAACCCAGTGTTTTCTGACTGTTGTGGGACACTAAAAACTCTCCACTGCTATCCAAAAACCAAAAACAATCTAGTTATCATATTGTACTTACACTGGCTCATATATCACTGCATCCCCCATTGAAAGATGAAGGCATGCTGCTTCCATTTCGAGCACTCTGTAGTTTGTGGTGGTTCCCCATAATCTTATTGAACAAATGATTTATTTTAAACGTGTTCTGTAAAAAATGTATCTGCTGTAAATGGTCATAGCAGAAGTTGAATGATCTCACAATACAATAACATAAAAACTAGTAATTAACCCCTTTGGTGCATGTGATGGCCAATGGACAACACACACACACCCTGCCTGGTCCATCTCATGACCAATGGCCATCACCTGGGAGGGCTTTAATAAATCCTTTAATTTGCTACCCCCCTGGGGAAGATGCATATCGGCTTCTGTGTCTCTCCCCACCCCACGGCCCGGCCATCAGTGACGTCCACCACAAGGTGAGGCACCCCTTCCCCGACTGATTTTGGTACTAGGAACCCCATCCTTGGGACCCATCCTTAAGATATTTATATTTTTGGAGGAAGAGGGGCCTCCTGGTCCTACCTCCCCAAACTGATCTCAGCTCCAGGGATCCTATGCCCTGGGGCCCTACCATCTCTCCTAGGCACCCTCAAGAGGCTCCCAGTGTGCAATGGGACCATGGGGGGTGCCTGAATGCCACCACAGACCCAGACAGCTTCCGGCGTGAGCTGGCATTGCTGTCTCAAACAGGGAGCTTCTACAGATACAGCTCCCTTTCTATGAGAACAATTAATTCCTCTGTTTCCCTGTCTGTATCTCTGCAGGCAGGGAAACAGAGGAAACCTTAGCTTCCAGCAAGCAAGAGCTGTTTGACAGCTGTTTGCTCTGACTTGACGGGAGCTGTCAAAGCCCATCCCTGGGACATAGAAGGAGCTGGCCCTGCGGTGGTCCCCAGGGCCCTTATTGGCTTCATGAGGGGCCCCCCTCTAATGTCAATGTTAGCCACAGGGTGCTGGTGGTTCCTGGGGCCGGGGCTCTGTGACCGACCCCCTGAATGCTGTTTTCTTTTCATCCCCTGGGAGTGGCAGTCCCTTGGGCTGCTGGGGAGAGGGTGAAGCACAAGCCCCGGCATCTAATTTACTGTTAGTTCTAGGGATGGGGTGGTCCCTCCCTTGTATAATTAACCAATTTTGCTCTGGGGAGGTTGTGGTCCCCGGGGTGTGCGAGGTCCTCCAGACCCCCTTAGTATAATTAGCCAATTTTGCCCCGCAGAGGTGGTGGTCCGTGGGGTATGAGGGGGGCAACATGCTATTCATTTAAGCCCCAGGGAGGTGGTGGTCCCCAGTGCATAAATAAGACCTAGGAAAGGGGGCCTGTGTGCCCCTTCCTTATTTTTGACATGCCCCCGAGACCTGGGCCACCAGAGAGCTTTCTTAAATCAAGTGCGGGAGACGGCGCTTGTTTTTTTTACTACAGATTGGTGACCCTGTTGTGAATTTGAAGCAAAATGTTTTTTTTAATAGTAAGTTTTTGCCATGGGGTGGTCCACCTGGGATCTCAGCACCAGCACTAGGGGGTCAGGGTGTCCCTACCTTCCCCCTTTTCTTATTTTTTACTTGTTTTTCTGGGACTCAACTGAAGCAGAGTCCCAAGATGGCTGCCAGCATTTCCTTGTTTAAGTGTTGGCAGCCAATCAGATCTCAGCATGAGATAAGGAGCGTTTGTTTTGTGGAGCCTACACATCCATATATATATATATATATATATATATATATATATATATATATATATATATATATATATACATATATATATATAGATAGATATAGATATATATAGATACAAATTTGTTTTTTCTTTCACATTTCAAAAGCAACTGAATGGATTTACACCAAATAGCAAAAAAGTATTTTTCTGGACCAAGAACTAGCTTTCTGCCAAATGTGATGTACTTCAGTCCAGTGGTTCGGCCGCTATTCCTGTTCAAAATTCCTATGGAAATTAACATGGAGAGAACACATTTTGGGAAGCCCCCTTTTTCTTAACCCCTGCTTGATGGTTCACCCTGAAACTTCCCAGAAAGCATTTGTGATGTGAGCATCGTACTGTTTTGGAACATTTCATGAAGATTCGTCAACTGGCACCAAAGGTATTGGCAAGTAAAAAAACACTTTTTTCATAGAAACTAGGGACCTCAGGACGAGGTTCGCGGGCTGACCATCTGCCCACCGGCCCTGTGGAGAGGAGGCCGCTGCAGAGCTGGCAGTCTCCCCGCAAGGGCGATTACAAAGTTTCCACTGGGCTGACCAGTGGAAACCTCAAAAATCTGAGGTTGCTGCCTGTCAGCCCATTGGAAGCCGTGTAACGCATTGGCTTCAGCGAGGCCAATGGCATAGGACAGAAGGTGCTCAGAGCACCCTTAGAATGCACAGTGTCAGCCTGTCGCCCCCAGAACTGGCTATAAACCAGTGGAGTCCCTGCCACAAGAAAGCTGGCGGAAATTGGACTCATGATCAGCACTGCGGCGCTGAACTCAGCGGCGTTGTGGCTGACCATGACTCTGACTGCCGCCACTCCGCTGGGAACCAAGTTCTTGCTGGTGGCGGTAGCAGCCTGGTGGTCTGATTGACAGGGTCGTAATGTAGTGGTCGGACTGTCAGGAGTGCAGCAGTCCGATGGCCACCGCGAATGTGGCAGGCTAAAGACCGGAAGACTTGTAATGAGGCCCTAGGTCCTAACTATAACTACCTAGTGGCGACCGCCACTAAGTAACACATAAATATACTTATTTATGTATTACTTAGTGGGGTTAGTGCAGAAAGCAACTTTGTGTAACCCTAAGTCTCCTGAGAAAAAGAGTGCCTCGCTTGTGCGGGTGGGCCCAGTGCCCGCAACAGGGAAGGCCCCAAAACATATTGTGGAACATCAAAATTATCTAACATGAAACAACCTGGCTTTATAAGGGAGGCACCTGTGTTTTTGTCCCAGGATCAGCGGTCATTTAGGGAAACCTACAAACCCAGACATTTCTGAAAACTAGACACCCAGGAGAGGTCCAGGGAGGTGTGGCTTGCATGGATTTCTCAAAGTTTTCTTGCCCAGAATACCCTGAAAAGGTGAAACATTGAATAAAACTCTATTTTTCTTTGCATTATTGTGACATAAACTACATGTGATATTTCAGAAATACATATGTTTCCTTCATACCCATTTTTCACTATGCCTATTTCGCTATAAGAATTAGTCTATACTCGGTACTCAATGAAGAACATTTTATGGTGCACCTCAGTTGTTGGCTCTGGGTACATTAGGTTCTTAGAGGACCTACAAACCCTATATATCCCAGCAACCACAAAGGTCTAATGGACGTAATGGTTTATTGATTTTGTCAATCAGCCATTGTGACAAAAAGTTACAGATGAAAATATTGCCCCAAATGTCAATTTTTTCCTACTCATTTTTAAAATTTCTTTATTCATCAGTTATTTTCCTTGGCAAAATGTTGAGTGATCTAAACATATACCTTTAAAAAATCTATAGCTTTTCTCGCTCACACATGGGTTTCACACTGGTTTCCACCACAAACTGGAAGTAGCACAGCCAACTGTTTGTAGATGCTATATTTAGGGGAAAAAACTGCCACTTTTATCTGTGGCATGTTTTCCCTATTTGTCTAATAAAAACTCAAAATTTTGACACATCTCACCTATTTTCTCGGTCTCCTCCAGTGGAATCCACAAACCCTGGGTACCTTCACAACCCTCAGGAAGTTTGAGAAAAAGAACACACATTTGGCGGATACCTTAGGTGGAACAAAAGTTATAGAGCCCTAAGCGTGAAATACACAAATAACCAAAAAAGGGCTCAGCACAGGGGTGGAGAAAGGCCCAGCAGCTAAGGGGTAAACTATTGTTTCCTTTATGTGACGTATAATGACTATTTGAGAAGTGCCGAGGCACCTCCATATAGACAGTAGGATGATTGTTCAACATAGTTGTCAACTGAAGAATGTGACTGTGGCACCTATGGGTGACGTTCATTATCTAATGGGATGTGAAGAGTGCTTGTACAATTATTTTTGTTTTACTTCGTACTACGCATTTTTGAACGTCTGAGCAACGCGTTCGACCTGATGGTAACTTTTTTTTTTTTTTTTAAAGCGCAACAGCAGCTCTACAGTATGTTAGTTGCCCAGCAAACAAAGCTTTAGATAGAGTACAGAAAATGCATGAAGGATATGAAATGGCTTCACCGAAATTTGACTTCTAATTTCAATGTTTCATAATACCTTTTCTTACTAGTGTGCTGTGTTTAACTGTTCTAATGGTCTTGACTACAAAGCCATGGGGACATTCTTTAAAGAGCTGGCACAGTCTGGAGCCTGGGCATGCTTTGATGAATTTAATCATATTGAACTGGAGCTAATTGGAACACCACTTTCTTAGAAAAGTTGACATTCAACGATAGTGACGTGGCTGACAACTTCAATATCAGCACTGCCATTCAGCAACATTGAATAATGTGTCCAATTATATGAGAAAATAGTACTACAGCATATTTTAATCAAAGATTACAGATAATTTGTTTCAGAACTACGTGTACCTGAATTTGCATATATATTTATATCTCAGCGCACTGCTGAAATGTAAATGCTTGCAGGGTTGTTTCGCATACACAATATTTACCTTCTATGTTTTGGATGATTAGTAGAAACACAATATTGCATTTTCATACCAGTAAGTGTGTGATCACTATAGATGGCAACACTGTCCCGTACAAATCAAACTTCTGTTACATTTTCAGTATGAATTACAGACATTCAGGGACATCTTAAGAATTTTAGAGGCCATAGACTGAAAGTATTTTGGGGTACCTGTTCCGAACAGCTTTGAATTTATAGTCCAGTTTCAGCTCTTTCATGTCCTCTTTGGCCAGGTCACTGACAGTTCACTGGCACACACGTCCAAATTCTAAAGGGGTTTACATCTAATACTCAGAGAGAGTGACGTGTTTTCAATATTGTAACATAGCAGCAGCTCACAATTATTACTGCAAATGGGTGACACCTTTCCATTTTTTATAAGGGACGTAACCTCACAATTTCTCTTCATAATATCACTAATAGACTCTCGCACACCAGCAAAATTAACCATAAATTAAAGTAAATTGTATTTAAAACAATCTGTTTAAGAATTATTCAAGGTCATCAGGGTAAGACACTCTGCAAGAGAGAGCTGGATCTATCAGGTGCACCCTGGAATGATGGCTCCCTGAGCCAGAACCTACTTCGGCCTTGCCTTATAACTCCTCTGCAGACACTATTCAATGAATGCAGTCAAAGAGAGTTTAGCAAGCACATCAAGGACATTGTCCACGGAATAGGAATGGCAGAGATTTTATTTTCCCTGTCTTGCTGTCCTTACAAATGAAATGACTACCTACAGTGACAGATGTCATTGACTTGTACAGAGAGGTTACCCACATATGAGAGTGAACTTGTTGGACATTGATTGTATTGTTAGAGCTATATGGATTTGAAAATATTGGTGGTGTTTCGAAATGATTGTCCAGTGTCAAGGAAGGTGGCTCGACAAGCAGTGCATATCCTACTGAGAGGCAGCAGTGAGATGAAAGGATTAAAGATGAAAAAGAGAACAAGTAACAGAGAGTGCTCATAGCAAGTGAGGGAGTCAGAAGAGTCTAAGAAATGTACAGGTCCATGAACTTTGGTGACCAGCAAATTACTCCATGTCACTTAGTTTCTAATCCTGGGCTTTGATTTAACAAGTTGGTGTATAATGGAAGTTGCAGTATTGTAGGAAGCTGGCCTGGTGTGTGGTGGCTACCTATGGTACTTACACCTTATACCAGGCCCAGGGATCCCCTCTTAGTGAAGTGTATGCAGTGTCTAGAAGCCAGGCTCGTTAGAGGTAGCTGTGGATGAGCAGCCAAGGCTTATCTAGGAGACATGCAAAGCTCATGCAATACCACTGTAGTCACACAGCACTTACACAGATGAAAGAAAACACTCAGTTGTACAAAAATAAACGTACTTTATTTTTGGAACAAATCACCACAAATGTGACCCACCCTCGAATGGTAAGTAATACACTAAATATATACACCAGCAATCAAAAATAGGCATAGAAAAGGTTAGAAAACAGTGCAAACAGTAAAAACCAATAATAACCCTATGAGGATCACAAACCATATACTAAAAAAATTGAATGAGGACAAGGTACCTCCACCTAGTTAAGTAAAATGTGTCGGGAGAGCTTGGAGTACTAGAGAACCACAGAGGTAAGTAACACAGTACCCCCCCAGTGACCAGGAATGCAGGAGTAAAACACTGGATTTTCCCCAAACCACCCAAAAGGAGGAAAAGAAGAAAAAGAAGACATCCAGAGAAGGCTGCAAGAAAACCAACAGTGGATTCCTGAATAAAGAAAACCTATGGAGAGAGGGGACCAAGTCCAAGAGTCACAGTGGAGTCCAGGAGGAGTAGGAGGTACTACCCACTCAGCTGTGGATGTAAGAGTTGGTAGACGGTTCAGAAGATCAGGTCAGGATCCCAGGAACCAGAGAGGAGTTCCAGATGGATGCAGAAGATGTCCCATGCCGAACGGAAGATTGCAGATGGGTGTCAGTGCAGGATTTCCTCCAATGAGCCTTGCAAAGGCAAACTCATGGTTAGTGGAAAAGAGGTGCTTCCGGGGATCAGCCAGGCCCAGGAGGACTCAACCCAGGAGGGGGAGTCACAGGGGACCCTCAGTGTCACAGAGAGTCCACGGGAGCAGAGACAGCACCCACAGGAGTCCCACTGGATGGGGACACGGAGGCCACTGAAGGAGCCCATGCAGGACTACAAAAGTGGATCCCACGCCACAGGAGAACCATGCATGAGGCTGTGCTTTGAAGGATGGAACACTGGGGGCTGGAGCTACACCTCACCTGAAGATCCCTTGGAGGAGATGGAAACAAGCCTTGGCAGCCACAAGAAACTTAGGGGCATATTTATACTCCGTCTGCACCGATTGTGCGTCAAAAGTTTTGCAGTCCTTCCGATGGGCATTGTTTCAGGCCTATGGCCCACCTGTGTGTCACATGTATGTTATTGAGTTATCAGACTTGTCAGCCTCATTGCCTCTAGGTGTTGCTTTATGCCAAATAGAGAATTGACATCTTTTAGTCCTACTCAACCCTCCATGTATATCCATTCTCATGGTGAGACCTTTCACTGGCTGTGGGTGTTCTGATGGCTCTGGCAGCACACTTAACTATCAGGACCTGCCCCAATCCCTGATCGTTCACATCGACTTAATTGTAATTGACATGTTGCATATCCTATGCATGGCAATGTTATGATCTGATATGGATGTTGACATTGTTAATGTGTCCTGCTGATGTTGGGTAATGTGTGTTACATTGGATTGCCCTGATAGTCGTATCAGTGTCCTATTTCGTCCTCTGACTGTGCAGGTGTATTTCAGTGACCAGTTACATGTGTCCCCTCCTCAATGCTGTTGTCTGAGCAGTATGACATTTGTGATGTTGCCTTGTTACCAAGGCACAGGATGGACCCTGACATATGCAGCATGGGTGTGTCCTTAGTGCTGTGTCGCTCCTATTCTTGTTTACATTGGCTGATGTTTGGCTGATGTTTGTGACAACTATGGGCATTGACATTTGAGTATACTGGGGACTTTGTCTTGTTTCAGGGGATGTTGCAGATGTCATCCTCACCCCCTAATTTAGATATGTATGTTCCATGGGGAGGTTACTGCCATTGGCTACTTGAGCTGCACACAGATCAGAGGTGGTAGTGGCAACTGTTGTTGCAGTTACATTGCAGTTGTCGGTTTGGCTAGAGGATTGCTAATAGGGCCCTAGTTATTGTAGGAGGTATGTTGGCTGACGAGTGCCAGGATGTCAGTTTGACGTAGTGGCCTTCCCTCTTGTCGTGGCTTTCCCTTTGCTCCATCGTTGGCATGACAGCATGCCCCCATGGGACTGTTGTTGGTGTAGTGTAATGGTGTGCCCCAGCTTCTGTTTGTGCAGACCATGCCCCCCCTGCCGTGCCCCTTTACCCATGCCACTCCATATATATGATGACTTACATGCTATGTATAGTAGGTATTTCCCCCCGGTTGCAGTTGACATTATTGCATTTTAATTCCCCATGCAACTTACCCTGCATGTGCGTTGTCTCCTGGTAGTCTGCGCTGTCCAGTCCTTGAATCCCTGTGACGATCTCCTCAGGGATGACGGCTGCGACCATCTCCTCCATGTGGTCCAGGGCCTCCTGGTGTGCTGGACTCCCCCCTCCAGTCTGCAGTGCTGCCTTCCTGTTCCTGGCCATCTTTTTCTTGGTCCTGCGTGTGCAGTCATGCCAGCATTTCTTGCACTCGATGACTGTTCTGCGTACTTCAGCCACACTGTTAACCTTGTAGACAATTTGTTGCCATATAGCCTCTCTCCTACTGATTGGCAACTTTGATCTGGCAAACAGTTGGTGCTGGTGTTCTGTCACCTCTTTAACCTGCTCCTCTGCACTGAAGCGACACTTTCTTTTCTTCTTAAATGTGTCCTGGATCTTGTGTGGGTCCTCCTGGCTGGTTCCTGGTCTGCTGTCATCTTCCTGGGGTCTTTAGTGGCATCTGGGATCCATTTTGGCTCTCCTCTGGTGAACTGGCAGTGTTCGCGTTTTTTTTTTATGCTATTGCGTCAAAAAACGTTGCATATCCGGTTTGCGGTGTCGTAAATTGACCCACAGGAATTTCCACTGCGTTAACGTCGTTTTCATTTACGACTTGACGCCGCGGTGTGCGTAGAAAATAATTACTCCCACCTGTTGTTTGCGCTGCAGTGCGTCAAAGTATAAATATGACGCTCCCACGGCGCACCAAAATGGCATTAGCCGTCGGTAATATTTTTGACTCAAAACTGCGCCAGCGCAGTTTTGCGTCAAAAAGTATAAATATAGGCCTTAGTGCGCAGGGGTTGGGTCCTGCGTGGGAAGGCAAAGGCTTACCTCCACCGAAGTTGGACAGCTGGCAGAGAGGGCCAAGAGGACTATTCAGGACCACCACCCATTATGCAGGATCCAGCAGCTCAGCAGGGGAGGAGATCCACACATCCAGTCGTCGCTTGTTGTAGGTGCCTATGGTTGCAGGGAAGTGACTCCTTCACTCAAAGGGAGATTCCTTCTTCTTCTTGTGCAGGCTGAAGAGTTGCAGTCTTCTTTGGATGCACAGTGAGGAAACTGTTGCAAAGCTCACAGGTACTCTGGATACAATGTTGCAGAAGAGTCTGCTTATGGATCTGCAGCTTGTAGGTTCCTGAAGGGTGCAGGCCAGAAGTCGAAGCAGAGGATGCAGAGGAGTCCTGCTGGAATCTTGCAGACCAAATCTGAGGACCCACTGTTTTGCCTTACTTCTGACTGAGCCAAAATACACACAATGAAAGGAGTCAAAAAGATTCTCTGGAATGCACTTCTTAATCTAAAGAAGACATTTATTATATCTTTTTGCAAGGCTTGTGAGGGAAGGTCTGCATGGACAAAAGTGTACTTTTAAAATGTGCAACAATAAAGTAAGGCCATTACCAAGAATCTTCAATCTATAAACAGCAAACATATACATGAAAGGATACAAACACTTATGTTGATATATGTATATATATTAATACAGAATGCAAAGCAAATAATAAAAATGCATCACCGTAAGGCCTGTCTGGTGCTTCATCTTTCTCCTGACAGGAAGCCGGTGCCCCTGTTCGACTGCAACAAGAAAGAGAGAACTCTACCCTCACGGGAAATTTATCAGGCATTCGAAGTCTAAAATCCTGATTGAGGTCTATGTCGACCTTGGTCTCTTATAAATTTTAAACTAACGAGGAAGGAGCTTTCTAGAAAACCCTCTCCCGCTGTGCAAGAAGTATTAAAAAATGCTGGCTATTTTGGGTAAGCTTTGAAAGAAACACATTGGAACTTGGCCAAAATCCTGATATGTTTTTCCCAAAAATAAACCGTTCCCTGCTGTACCATAAACATCAGTTTAGTACACCATTATCTTGCTAACTGAATCCTCAACCTTATGTCCTTAGTCTTCGGTGAGAAAAAGAACACACAGAATAGAAAACATGTTGCATAAGATGTTTTGTACGGAAAACTACTCACACCTTTAACGTGGCAGTGAAGCTAAGGTTAAGCTGAATACAGTCTGTAACTGGTCACCGCTAATGTGACGGTGGACAGCTAAGTCAAGTGCAAAGTGATGCGACATGAAGTCAGTGGTCAAAACATCAATATCACTACACCTACCCAGGAGAGAGAACCTCAATAGCCCTGAAAGGGGGATTGGTCACCTAACCAGGTAAGCACCTACCAGGAGGGGGCTTTGACGTCACCCGCCTGGCCACTCAGATGCTCCCAGAGATCCCTGCTAACCTTAGAATCAAGATGACAGAACCCAGGAACCCTCTGAAGGAGCTCCGGCACCACCTCTGGGGTGGTGATGGACAGGAGAGTGTCACTCCCCTTTCCATTTTCCATTTTCATGCCAGAGCAGGGACTGGGGGTCCCTGAACTGGTGAGGACTGGTTTATGCATGGAGGGCACCAAATGTGTCCTTCGAAACAAACCAGTGGCTTGGGGAGGCTACCCCTCCCAAGCCAGTCACACCTATTTCCAAAGGGAGAGGGTGTTACCTCCCTCTCCCAAATTAAATCCTTTGTTCTACCTTCCTGGGCTTGATTAGATCAAGCAGCAGGAGGACATAAACCTGTCTGAGGGGTGGAAGGTAGCAGCTGGGCTGCCCTGAAAACTCTGTAACACTGGTAGTAGCAATGCTGGGAGTCCTCTAAGGAGCCCCCAGAGTGCATAGAATCATACTTCCAAAACTTGCAATAGTACTGGGGTATGATTCCAACATGTTTGATACCAAACATGCCCAGGTACAGAGTTACTATTATGTAGCTGGACATTGGTAGTGACCTATGACCAGTACATATATAAAATAGCGTCCCCGCACTCACGAAGTCTAGTAAAAAGGGGGCTGGAGTTTGTGGGGGCACCTCTGCTAGTGCAGGCGTGCCCTCACACACAGGTACCTGCACCATGCCCTCTGGGCTGAGAGGGCCTACCATAAGGGTGACTTACAGTGACCTGGTGAAGTGACCTGCAGTGAAACCGGGTGCGTGCACCCGGTTCATACAGCCTGCAATGGCAGGCCTGTAGAACCCTTTGCATGGGCTCCTTATGGGTGGCAGAATAACTGCTGCAGCCCATAGTGATCCCCTGGAACCGCAATGCCTTGGGTACCTAGGTACCATATACTAGGGACTTACATGGGAGGACCAGTATGCCAATTAAGGGAAGAAAAGGTACAATTTAGAGGAGAGAGCAAAACTACTGTAGACACAGTCAAACACAGTCAAACATACTGACAACAAGCAGAAAATGGGGGTAACCATGCCAAGAAAGACAGCACTTTCCGACAAGAATTAGCTCATTTTAATTTAAATGTTTGGATCAACACATATGAAAGCAATCATTTACCTGTGGGTAAGCATAGGACTGAAAATAATATGCGGTAATATGAAGTTATCTGTTAATCACAAGATGTATTTTATGTATTGGTTTATTTATGTTGGTGGAACATTGACTTTAGTTAAATATTTGATTTATAGTATGAAGCTTACCTACTCACCCGGACAAAAAGTCCCCTTTTTCTCATATGGATCCAGGTGCAGATAGGAGTAACCAGAAGCTGTAAATGTAATCAACTAGTCATCACAGTTTCAATGTCACTCTTTTGGGAGTCAATGATAAAAGTTGGTGAGAGTTTTGAAGCTTTATTTCAGTCTCAAAATTTTTAATTCTTTAAATCTTCATTAGCAGCCTCAATGTTGAATCTCATGAGTTCAATTAGGTCCATCAAAGTAATCATAACTGATCAATAAAGTAGCAATAGCATTTGGGCATGTTCCATAAAGGGAAAATCCCTCTTCTTCGTGAATGAGAGAATAGCATCAATTAGAACCAATACTGAGCTCTAAATTTGAGAGGTGCTCAATTAATAAAGCAGAGCATCCCAAAAAGAGAGGTTCAAGAAACTCAGCAGAGTCTCAGAGTATCATGGATTAAGGTAGGGGAAATAAAAGGGTCTCTCACAATGAATCTGAGAAACTTCTGCAAAGGGCTCTGCAGAGAAGCCTTCATGAGAGTGTCCTAGCAGAATCTGTCTATCTACTCTAGGCACACAAATTTATAAGATTTTCATATCTATAGTTGAAATAAACTGTTGCAGTCTTAGGTAGCTCATTTAATCAGAGTCCAGTGTAATCATAGGAACAGGAAAGCTTTTGCCATCTAAGCAGTCAAAAGACAATAGCTCACAGGTATTAAACTTTAGAATTAAACATTTTATGAAACATTCTGCAAGTCACAGAAATATTACCAACATTCAGTTACTATATGACAGCTACAGTTCATGGTTTTGCCTTTATATTACACCATGAGGTAATGGGTTTCTGACCCATCTAAACTAACAAGCCTCATTGTCCATGTTAAGCATTCCATGGGAATTAAGTAAATATTTTAATACATTTTTATATTTTATGAAAACTATGGGCCTGATTACGATCTTGGCAGATGGGACACTCTGTCACAAACATGATGGATATCCTGTTCACCTTATTACAAGTTTTATAGGATGTAATGGAACTTGTAAGACAGAGGACAGGATATTGTCACATTAGTGACAGGATATTCTAACGTCCAATATTGTAATGAGGCCTTATGCCTTTGGGAAGGTTGAAATCTAAAATTTTCCATTGCCACGCATTTCTCAGTACATTTGTGTCATTGATAGTTTAACAATTCACATTTTTGACTGAGGTCAGGGTTTGTAAAAAGAAAAATGCCTTCGACAGCCTTTCATATACTAGATATATGTCAATGTGAAAGCCTAGTGCTCTCATTTGCTTTGACAATACAGGTTTTCTTCTGAGGGATACACATTATTTCTACATGTTAATTATATTCAAACATTCTTCTGCGATGTCATGCTTTACTATATTGTGTATTTCATAACTGAGTTGCTTTTAGGTGTTAGATGTGGAGTTTGTTGTGGAAGCTAGAAGGCTTTATAAATAATGTGGGTTTTAAAAAATAACTATTCAATGGCAAGGAAGGTAGCCTGACAAGTTATGCTATGTGCATCTTAGTGGAAGGCAGTGATGACTTAGAAGTGGTAGAGACAGCCAGAGAATGAGGACAATTGCTTGTAGCTGTGAAGGAGGCAGGAGACTCCAAGCAAGTTACAGGTCAACGAACATAGGTGATTCAAGGAGGACCAGAATATTATTCCATGTCACTTAGGGCCTGATTTAGAAGTTAGCAGTAACTGTTCTGCTGTCAACTTTTTGTCTAGAAATCCGTCTGCCACTGCGACAGTCCGTCCGCTATATTTAGATGTTGCCGATCCCAGAGACTGAGGACCGCATTTGAACTGCTGTCTCTGCCATGAAACACCGCGTGTCTCAACAGCGGGAAAGGGAAAAGGGGATGCTCTTAGGACTGCTGCCAGCCTTCCTGCCATGCAGATTCAGATGTGCCTTACCACCAAGGAAAAAGTAGCGGTCCCACTGCCACTCCTTAACTGGCTGATTGGTGGGTGAAAGGGGAGGGAAAACTCAACTTTGTTTCCACTACCACCTTGTCTCTGACTGGACACGACTGGATAAGACCTGCCACCGCCACTGCTACTGGCCCACTGAGAAAGTAGGATCCCCCCTGTTAACGGACTACAAGCTAGGGTCGCTGCATTGCCAGTGTACATTGGGTGGGCACTGCCCAGGAAGTGGGACCACTGGAGACATATACATGTCACAGTATTTTTTTTATCATTGTGACATGCATATGTCAGGGACATGAATGGGGCACACATGGATGGGGACACATTGGCACAAAACATATATCACACATACACAACTGTCCTTATGGTGCTAGTATTCATTAGTAAATGAATGCTGACACCACAACAATGTCCATGTGTGCACATCACCAGGGGACATGTACTGCTATGTTGTGCTGCAAGTTGTGTGTGTGAGTCTGTATGTGTATGTGTGTATGTGATGCGATTGGGTGGTTGAGATGGGGAGTGGGTGTGTGTGTGAGTGTGTTTGTGTAGTGCAGTGTGTAGTTGTGTTGTTTGTGGTTGTGTCATGTGTGGGTGCAGTGTCAATAGTATATGTGTGTTGTGTCATGTATGCATGTCAATGTGTGTTTGCCACATGTATGGGCTGTGTTGAGTTGGAATGGCAATGGATAATTGTGTGCATGTGTTATGTTGTGTCGTGTGGGAGTACACCTATGGCTAAGGTAGACTGCGTGTGTGTCACTTACCTCTCTTTAATATCCCCTGCTATGGCACAATGTCTATATAGTCCCTTTGCCGTCTTCTGTCATCAGTAAGCTGCCACCTTTCAGACCACCAGCAGAACTGAAACATTTAAATACAGTGGGCAGGTGTCAGAGTCACAAGATCCTTTGGGTCTGTGCACGTTCCCAGCACTTCCACCGAAAGGCAGCTCCAATACTCTGATTAGAATTATCACAGAGTCTAAGAGAGTCCAAGTGGGGAAAAGGGGATTAGGAAGGGAACAACTGGGAAGGAGACCTGTAAGAAGCAAAAGGTTAAAACACACAATATCAAGATTATATCATATGAATCAGTACTAGATTATAACTCTAAGCAGTGTCATTCTGAAAATCATATATAACCTATGACTGGACTTAAACAACTAGGCTTCAAGATTACTGCACACCTGAGAGTAAATCAAGAAATGGTTAAATACAATGTTCAGATTCAAACATTATCTTTTGCATGATGATCAAGGAAAGAAAAACATTATTATTTACACACTACATCACATCTAGAACTCTAGCATTTTGTTCTTTCAAAAAACTGTAGGAAACATGAATTGTGCACATTGTACACTTTCACAAAGGTTGTAAATACCATAGAATGATTGTGCACCATGAATAACATAAGCTAGGCTCGAGAAATAAATCACGAGTCTTGCTGGCTAGAAAACCACCTCGTAAATGCCATGAAGAGGTAGCACATTATGAACACCGTGATATTAAACACAAGAAAAGAATCGCGCTTCCTGCCGATTGAGATGTCACCATGAAAATGCCAGAAAAAGTTCACGCACAATGAATAACATTAATTACACACGAGAATGAAATTGCACGTCTCGCCGATTTAAATGCTACCAGGTACATGCCAGGAAATGGTAGCGCACAATGAACTGCATGAATTACACACAAGAAATGAATCGTGCATCTCGCCGATTCGAATGCCACCATGTAAATGCCAGAAAATGGTGGCGAGCGATGAACAACATGAGTTACACATGAGAAATGAATCGCGCATTTAGCCGATTCGAATGCCACCATGCAAATGTCAGGAAATGGTAGTGCACCATAAATATCAAGGTTTAAAACAGGAGGAACGAATCGCGCGTCTTGCCGATTCGAATGTCACCATATGAATGCCTGGAAATGGTAACGCACAATGAATATCAAGGGTTAAAGCACGAGGAAAGAATCGCGCGTCCTTCCGATTCGAATGTCACCATATGAATGCCTGGAAACGGTAACGCACAATGAATAACATGAATTAAACACGAGTAAGGAATCGCGCGTCTTGCCGATTTGAATGTTACCATATGAATGCCTGGAAATGGTAACGCACAATGAATAACATAAATTAAACACGATTAAGGAATCGCGCGTTTTGCCGATTCGAATGTCAGTATGTAAATGCCCAATAAACATCAAGCACACTTTCACACGCACAAGAGTCAAAGGATTTTATCATGATAATTAGGCCCAAGAACTCAAACTCCTTCGAGAACGGGATTGGGGGCCCAGCCCGACCTCTCTCTTACCACCTGATCAAGAATCACCAAGCGCAGTGAAAGGGCGAGGTCTGGAAGATCCAATTAGGCCTCCGGAACAGGAGCTCAGGAAGTTGCTGCTGCTCTGCACCGGGAGCTCTGAATAGTGAGCATGTGGATCTGGGCTGGCTCCCTTTTATAGAGTTTTAGCCCAGCCCACCAACCACACCTAGGCATGCTGCAGGGAAGCTTCTAGAAGGCCCTGGAAAGGGACCACACCCTGACACAGTCTGAAAGCCTGCAGCAGTACACTACATGTGGACAATATTTATATGCATGCTGAACATAAGTCTTCAGGATGGAACTCTGCAATGCAAAAGGTTAAACAACATTATATAAGCAAAATGCATAAATTATGTTAGCTGGAAATCATTAGGTTTTTGCATTCTGGTCGCCCGTATAGCGCGCACTGCCCTGATGTTGACAGCAGGAAAGCGTCATCGTCACAGTATCTTCTGGTCTGCACCTGAAGCAGCTTGGACGTGCGACCTCCAACATCTAAATCAGGCCCTTAGTCTCCCGTCCTTTGCTTTCATTTACCACTGGTAGCAGTCATATTAGCTCAATCATTGTAAATAATTGGACCAACACACCTGGAAACAATCATTCTTATAGAGAAACCATGGAACTGGAAATGTGGTACGGTAACCACAAGCAAATGCACAGTATTTATTTGTTTTTTTTACTTCTTTCTCTAATATAGTACGCATGTTATGACTGACTCGCTTTAAAGTTTCATAGTGGAAGCAGGGCTTGAGAGAATTAGAATAGGTACATTTTCAGTTTGTCTGATGGGCAGGAGGTTGCAGGATTTGCATGCATTGTGTGGGACATAACCTCACAAGGATGGGTCAGCCAATGAATAATGGCTATTTTTTTTTTTTAGGTGTTGGGTAATGCAAAGAATTTGAGTTTATTTGAGTGAATGGGCATGGACACTGTGTCACTTCATTTTGTTCTATTCATATGTTGGTGCAAAACCTGCTGTCTTCAAGCTCTCACTTTTAGGGTCACATTTTTGGGGGGTCACAACTATCAGACTTCTTTAGACTTTAATGGTGTCTTCTACATCTGCACATGAAGGGGAAAAGAGTTAAGTATTTCTCACCCTACCTTCTGATTTGTTTGTATAGGCATTTCTAGGCATTAGAGGTGTTAGACCTGACACCCTTAAGGTGGTCATCCTCCAAATATTTGCCTGCCTCCCTTCATTTTACTGACCCTGGTTTGCTGGTTTTAGTACTCTGCGCGCTTTACCACTGCTCACCAATGATAAAGTGCACGTGCTCTCTCCCCTAAACATGGTAACATCGCTTCCTACCCAATTGGCATATTTTATTGACCTGTAAGTCCCTAGTAAATTGCAGAGTCTGTGCCCAGGGCCTGTCAATTAAATGCTGCGAGTGGGCCTGCAGCACTGATCGTGCCACACACATAAGTAGCCCCTTAACCATGTCTCAGGCCTGCCACTGCAAGGCCTGTGTGTGCAGTTTCACTGCCACTTCGACTTGGCATTTAAAATTACTTGTCAATCCTTAAACTCAACTTCTTCTACATATGTCGCACCTAAGGTAGGCCCTAGGTAACCCATAGGGCAGAGTGATATGTAAATAAAAGGCAGAACATGTACTTTGGCGTTTTACATATCCTGGTAGTGAAAACCTCACCAATTCGTTTCCCCATTATTGTGAGGCCTGCTCCACTCATAGACTAGCACTAGAACTGCCCTCATATACTTTTAAGTGGTAGATTCTGATCGGGAAGAAGTAACCCTATCATGTTTAATATTGCCAGAATGGTTATAGAAAATCCTGCCTACTGGTGAAGCTGGATTTAATGTTACTGTTTTAGAAATGCCACTTTCAGAAAGTGAGTATTTCTCTGCAGTTCCTACCATCTGTGCCTTACAGCCCTGTTTTCAATCCATATCTGATCTGTGCAGGTTGACAGCTCCCCTTGTGCATTCCACCAACAACCATAAACACAGGACACTCAGTCACATCTGCATTCATCTGAATACCAAATGAATCTCCCTGGCCAGGAAGAATGGAGGGGCTTTTTCTTACATAGCAAATGCCAGTGACCTGCTCTCACAAAAGGACTGATAACCCCCAACAGGGATCCTGGGCCGAAAAGGGGAACTTGTGCACTTCAAAACCACTCTTTGAAGTTTCCTCTACTTCAAAGGATTTTTGGGTATAAACTGGGTCTCTGACCCCACCAAATCAGACACTTCTAGATGAACACCTGGACTTTGTCAGAGAGATTGCCTACCTGCCCAAATGACTCATCTGGACTGCTTTGCTGAAGGACTGCTTTGCTGCTTGTTGCCCTGCTGCCTGGTGCTCCTGACTGCTGAAAAGTCTCTGCCTTCCTCCAAAAGTGCTTTCCAAGGGCTTGGATTGAAGTTGCCTCCTGTTTCTGAAGTCTCAGGGCCAACAAAGACTTCACCCCTTCAGGAAATCATTGTGCTTCGGAAAATTGATGCAACTCCTGCAGAAATTGATACAGCACCTGCATTGCAGCTGGAAAATCCCTGCACCGCAAACCATAACGTTGCAATGCCGGTTTTGCAACTGGAAATCTAACGCAGTGCCTACCTCGTGGTTAAAAACTCACCGCAATGCTTACCTTATCGATTCAGCACCTTCTCCTTTTTACCAGCGTATCCAGGATTTTCAACGCATCGAACCTGGGCATCAAAGTATCCCAGCATTGCAGTGAGGAACCAAGGCTGCTTTCCTAGATATTGAAAAGCGTGGAAAGAAATTATGTATTGTTGGTGCTGCACCAGAAAATATGACCTATTTTTCAACTGTGTGTTACAAAGACACAACATCTGATTCCTAAGGATTGGCACTCTTTTAAACATTTAAAAAAATATATCTCAACTTGTGCATATTGGCTTTTTGTTGTTTTAAGCTTATTTTATTCAGATAAATATTATCTAATTTCCTAAACCTGTGTGGTGTATTTTTGTGCTGTTTTCACTGTCTTACTGTTTGAGTTATTGCACAAATACTTTACACATTGCCTCATAAGTTGAGCTTGCCCTCTCTGTCCCAAGCTACCACAGTGTGGCCACAGGATATTTTGGGTTGTGTGGTAACTTATCCTGACTAGGATTGTTGTCCCTACTTGGGCAGGGTGCATACCTCTGCCAACTTGTGACCCAATTTCTAACAAGGAGTGTTTAATATCCAACAGTCAATCTGTTAAAGAATTGCTTACTCTTGGTTCATAGTTTTTTGCAAAATTCATGAAAACCCATCACCAGTTGGTCCTCAATAATGTGTCCTGACAGATTAATTTCGGGTGTTACCACAGATAGCTTTACCACATGGTACTTTGCAATACGGGTAATATAAAACATTGATCTTTCAATCACATTGTTTTATGATTTTAGTTTTTTTAGGGCACCTACCATAATTTCTGTGACAAAAAGGAAATGCCTCGCTTTGTTCATTTGCTGCAGTATCCTTTGTTGGAAAGGCTTTCAGTTTTATAACTTTGATTTCTTTAACATGCTGTTGAGGTATGCCATACTTTTGTCATATATTCAGAATGTTAGCCCATTAGTTGTTCATTAGAACATGGTGGTGAAGCTGCCATGAACAGAGGGGAATGAATGGACTGGCTGCTGCTGCTATTGGAAGTATGTTACACTCAGCACACCACACGTTTTTCTGATGTTTTGAAGAAAATGTTTGAGAATTTGTAGAAAATGTGCCCTTATTTTTGAACTGTCTAGGTCAATAACCGTAATTCGTATGTCAAAATGACCCCTCTCAATTCATCCATTTCTAAAGGAAATGCTTTCAGTTTCACAGATTTGATTCCATTCAGATGGTGTTCAGGAATGCCACATTTTGTCATACATGCAGAATATCAGTGCTCTAGCTGTTCATTCGAACACAGTGGTGGAGCTGCAGTAGAACATTGGGGAACAAACTGACAGAGTACCAGATTGTTTTGTCACATGACTGACGATGATGGTGTGAGCTTATAGAAAATGATTTCTCATTTTAGCTTCTGAATTACCTTCCATAATCTCCATGAGAAATCATGAGTGAAAACTGTTTTCTCTCCAACAAGGTTCTTCAGTTCCCATCAGATGATCAACATTTTTCAGAGGATTAAACCACGTTAGAAAGCACCACAATTCCTGAAAATAGTAGGGTACAGCCAACAAATGATTGTATTGTGACTAACATGTTTTATTACCCTTCATATGTATTCCTTTTTTTGACCCTCAAAAATAGACATTCTGTACAATGAATTTCAATGGGAACAAGGCCCCTGAGTCAGGTAATGGATGCCACAAAATATTGTTCAGGTTGTGCTGGATATTCATGACCAATCTCCTTTTAATCGGTCAGTGAGAGCATATCTGTACACCAGCTTTCCAGATATAACTACATGTTTCTGAAGGCTAACCCTTCTATGCCCAAAAAAGCAGCTCGCCAGATTCACACCAGACCACTGAAGACACGCATTGTGAATACAATTCTAACTTTGTGTTAAATTTGGTGCAATTCTTTTCAGCTGTTTTTATGCATCATAGAGCAAACTTTCATACTAGAATTAACATGGAAAAACAATTTTAGGACCCTCTTTTTTCTTGTTCCCTACTTTACAGATCATCGCAAACCTTTCCATTAAGAAGCCAAGTTAGATAAACCTTTTTTTTGGAAAGTTACATGCACAGATATTAGCAAAATAAAAAATACCCAGCCTTTGGAACTCTGACCTAACTATAACTACATATTGGTGACCACCATATATGCTGTGTAGTAAACATAAAAGTGTTTATGTAATTTAAAACAAACCTTAAAACCTGCATACATGGTAAGGTCTCGCATTCTAACTAGGTAAAACTGCCCTTTGTGGTACTTACCTGTGTGGTAAAGGTGATACATGGTAACCACATGATGAACCACTGACAAGCAGCATGCCTCGAGCAACCAGTCTTTCTCTCTGCCTATCCCTAAATGGGGAAAGTTTTTATAGCTATATCTTCTTATACGCCTGGTCAGTTGTAGGAAGTTACATCAAACTGGGGCTGCACCAGATCACAAACGTATGTATGTCAACGCAGGTAAAACAACTTATTCAAAACAGGCTTGGCGGGCACCGATATTGGACTACCTACCCGCACAAAAAAAGAGAAAGTCTAAACAACGTTTGTATCCTCTGTCTTTGTAGTGAGGAAACACTTGTGCATATCATCTGCTTTTGCCCTGCTCTGCTGAAAGAAAGACAGTCCGTTTTAAAACCACAGTGCCTAGCACTGGACATTCGCTCCTGCAGACCTGCTGTGCTTGCTTGTCTTTTAGCTGAACACCCCATCTTGGCAGGGAGATTCATGAAATTCATGCAATCCTTTGAGAGATTACTGAATAAACTCTGCACACCCTGACCGATTGCATTTAATCAGGAAAACAATGGGCTGTATCATTTAGCAAGGCCCATGAACTGTGCCTGTGACTGGTGAGGAACTAGTCATATCAGCACCTTACATAAATTATGCTTTTCCGGGGGCTCAAACAAAGCTTCGGTGAATCCTGCATCTGCGATCATGAGGAGGAATCAGACAGATCAGAACATTACTGACCTTATGCTATCTGAAGCGCCGAACCAACTCCCTAGAGAATTCCTCTGGCTCCCTGGTCCACTCACATGCCCGCTCTTCATTAAATGGAGATTAGATGAGACGTCAAGGGCTCAGTTAAAATAGCACTTTGCACAACCACTTTATGCACCTAAGGGGTCCAGACACGTTATTAGCAAGGTGGTTGCTAGGACACGTATGTCTGACCTGCAGCCCTAGGCATTAATATTTTGAATATGTTATCTTTTAACATACATGAATATTTACGCTAGTATTTTTATGGAGAATTTTGTTATGGTTTTAATTAATCATACACATAAAGATATGTATGTATGCTCCTAATGCAGCAGATGTGGGTCTACTCACTCCGAATCCCATATTTGCAATACCATGATGAAATCAATACTATCATTTAAAGCATTTTGAAAGCATGGAATATTACCTGCTGCAATTAGCTCACTGTTAACATGGAACCGATGCCTATAACAAGATCAGCTCATAGAGGAGCATTGCACCGCAGCTACATCTACTGTTCGTTTTCAACAAGAGAAGCATGGAAATATTACTTTGTGTTACTTTTTGCACCCTGTGAGCATGACACTGTAGTCTGTTACCTGGTCAGCCCATACAGAAGCTTTGTTCTGCAGCTACTGTTAGCATTTAGTAGAAAAATAGAAACTTCCTATTTAGCTGAAGCAAGGCAGACCAGAACCTGTGTTGCACTTTTGGGCACGCAAAGAGTTCTTTCAGCGGGGGGCATGGCCAGGCACCGATGGCGGAAGAAGTCTCTTTGTGAGGCTCCCGCCAGCAATCCCTCACCCCATAGTATCCTGATACATAGCGAGGTCCCCCAGACCCTCCAAGACTACAGCCGAAACTATCTGGAGGGTCGCCGAGGCAACCGAGGTGCGGGATGACCACGCTGCAATAGGTTTCACAACAGGAACTGATGGCGCAGAGGAGGCCATGCAGAGCCCAAAATGGGGACTGGGACTGCCTGAGCTGAGTTAAAATATGCCTGGAAGCAGAGGGGCACCAACAGGCTCTGGTAGTAAGGAGGACTGGCAAAGGGGAAGGCCCTGAAGTGAGAACTACCTTCCTGTGGCTGAGGGCTGGGCTGCACCAGTAATGGCCAATGAGGAGAGTGGCAAAGGCCAGAGGAGACCCAGGCATGGGAAAACCAGGGTACAAAAGGGACCCAGAGGCGAAGGAAGAAACTACTGCGAGCACCTTGAATACACATCACAGAGGTAAAAGTGCTCATCCCATGGAGAACTCTGGGGACCCCACCCTCCAAAACATCTTACAAGCCGTAACAGCCTCTCATGA
This sequence comes from Pleurodeles waltl, assembly GCF_031143425.1. Lineage (NCBI taxonomy): Eukaryota > Metazoa > Chordata > Amphibia > Caudata > Salamandridae > Pleurodeles > Pleurodeles waltl. Next base: position 802,669,461 of record NC_090442.1, on the reverse strand, counting down.
AGTCTTAGAAGGGAAAATAGACACCTTAACAACAGACTTAAGCATACTCCGAGATGATCACCATTGATTGGCAGAAAAAGTCTCTTTGAAAGAGAAGCAAATTAAAGAGGTCCTACTAGCGATTATTGACATAGCTAAGACCATTTGTAAGATGGAGAGTCAAATTTACGACTTGGAACTAGGAGCAGAGGATGCAGAAAATCGATCAAGAAGAAACAATATCTGTGTGATTGGACTACCTGAGCGCATAGAAAAGAATAACATGGTGGAGTTTCTAGAGAGCTGGCTTAAGGAGTCAGTGGCAGAGGATGGACTCAGGGCCGGCTTTAGGACTGGTGGTGCCCTGTGCAACAGTTTATTTTGAAGCCTCCAGTCATGACCTTCTCCTCGGTTTCACTCACTACCACCCGGCAAATGTGCCCCTCATCTCTCCATAGCCCCCTTTCACATACATTCATTTGTTTTAAAGCACTTGTGAAGGCTGGCTTCACTAATCCACTCAGCTATTCACATAAAATATAGGGGCATATTTAAGAGCCCCTAGCGCCATTCTAATGCCACATTAGCCTCATTTTGTTTACGCTAATGTGGTGTTAGAAGGCTAAAACCTTGGTGCCATATTTTAAAAGCAGCGCAATGCATGCATTGCGCAACTTTGTAGCTGTTTGCGCTACATCATGACTATATCAGGGATAACGTAAGCAAAGGGGTCATCCCCCCGGTGGGGGTGGGGGAAATGGTGCAAAGAAATCTGACATATTTCTTTAAGTAATTTTTTTTCTGGCACTTTTAATGCCTGCCCAGAGCAGGCATTAAAAAAAGGCTTCCATTGGTTACAAAGGGCCTCTGGGTGCTTTGCAGGATTAGTGTCAACATTTTTTATGCTAATTCTGCAAAGCACCAGACTAGCATAAAAGATTCTGATGCTAGTCCCCTAACTACTGCCATGGTGTGCCGTATTTTAAACATGACGCACACATGGTGGCATTAGGGGGGCGCAAAGGGGCGCAAGAAAAGTGGCTCAGCACTGTGTGCAGCTCCACTTTTTTCAAATATGCCCCATAAGGGCATATTTAAGAGCCCCTCGTGCCATTCTATGTCATTTTTTCACGCTAATGTGGTGTGAGAAGGCCAAAAATGCGGCGCCATATTTATAAAGATGCACAATGCATGCATTGCACCACTCTGTAACTCTTTGCGCTACATTATGTCTGCATAATGTATGCAAAGGGGGCATCCTCTGTTGGGGTGGAAATGATGCAAAGAAATCTATCAGATTTCTTTGCGTAATTTTTTCCTGCACTTTTAACACCTGCTCAGAGCAGGCGTTAAAAGGAGACTTCCAATGGTTACACTGGGCCTCTTGGTGCTTCGCAAGATTAGCGTCAACATTTTTTATGCTAATCCTGCAAAGCGCTGGCGTAACAAATTCTGACTCTAGTCCCTTAACTACCGCCATTTTGTGCTGTATTTTAAATATGACGCACACATGGTGGCATTAGGGGGCACTAAGGAGTGCAAGAAAAGTGGTGCTGCACTGTGTGCAGCGCCACTTTTCTTAAATATGCCCCATAGTTCTGTTTTTTATAGCAAGCATATTAATTCTCTATGCTACTTTATTTTGAGTCAAAACTGCCACTAGGCAAAAACTCCCATCTCTCTCCCTAGCAGAAACGTTAATCACAAGACGTTTCTTGACATTTGAATTGTTTCTTGAAGGCTGGACGCACAAGAAACTTTTCAGCAGGTGCTTTCAAATTGCAAATTTCAGAAGTTTTTGCTAAACACAGCGCCACCCTCAGGTCAGCGCCCGGTAGGGCTTCACCGCCTAAAAGCCGGCCCTGGATGGACTCTCACCCTTCTTTGCCCTAGAAAGAGTGCACGGGGTGCCGGCACGCCCTCTAAGGATGGTTATAAAACGTCTACTGCCCTATAGGGACAGAGACTATTTACTGAGTCAGGTGAGGAAGAACAGCGACTGCATAGTGACAATAGCAGTCTTCATTTTCCCAGACTTCTTGCGAGAAGTGCAGAAACAAAGGGCCACCTTCAGGGAGGCTAAACAAAAACGTTGGCAAATGGGAATACAATGCGGAATGATGTTCCCGGTCCAATTGAGGGTGATGACCAAAGAAGAAACGCAATTCTCCACCTCGCCCGAGGACATATGGCAGTGGATATACACTCACTACCAACTAGCAAGGACAGCAACCCAGGCAACCCGCAGCAATGGCAACATTTGTGACTTCAACACAGACTGACCCGCAGACCATCTGCCCGTTCTAACAAAGAGGTGCAACAGGAACACCAAAAAGTAATAGAAGCAGTGGCTTCCCTACGTGGTGCGGGCCTCTGTCCCTCTCCCATTATGGGTGAGGAGATTGAGCAGTCGGGATCGGATCAAAACTCAAACATTAGATACACATCTGAAGAGACAGGACCTGAGGTGATGCCTGTGACATCAGACTACATCATCTGATCCCCTCCCTCCTAGATCCCTAGGAGAAACGTGTCAATACCATAAAGATGCTAGGACATGTCCAGGCGATATTCTTTTGGAACAGAGAGATCGATGGGTGGTGAAGGATGGGGAGGCTGGGCAAGGCAGCACACTCACAAAGGAAAGATGGGGATACAGGCGACACAGCAGCATCCTCTAAACGATCTAGAGGATTCTCCCACATTCGTAAGACTAGTTGACATAATTTTTGGTTTTGGATGAGAGGTAATAGCCCTTTTGTCCTGTGGAAGGGGAGCTGGGAAGTGAATTGTTGGACTGGTTACATGGAGAAACATGAGTCACACGATTTGTTAAAAACAAACCCAAGCATGAGGTGCAAAGAGGTCCAACCAAATGTATTGGGGTGGAAAGGGTGGGTGAAGGGACGCTCGTGAACTAGGCTGCAATATGGCTACATAGCATATGTAGTTATTTCATGAAACGTCCAGGGTGTGCACACAATGGCTAAAAGTTATAAGGTCTTCTCATACTTACAGAGAAAGGGAGCTCAGGTGGCAATGCTACATGAAACACACTTAACACAAGCAGAAGGGAAGGCTATAACGAAGCGGTGGAGGGGTCAGGTATACTTCGCCACTTATTCTGCTTATGCCAGGGGCACCCTGAAATGGATACGAGCTGGGGTTCAGTTTCAAACACTAGGCAGTTTCATAGATCCAGATGGGTGATAGGTGGCTGGGAGAGGGATATTGGAAGGCTGGGAGTTAGTCTTGGTTAATGTCCACGCACCTGACTCAGACCAGGGAACATTTTTTGCAAAACATTCTGCCCGTCTGGACCGACACCTACTACAGTCAATAGTAAGGGGAGGAGATTTTAATTGTGTGGCATTCCCCATTATGGACTGGTCCCACCATCTATTGCATGACTCCTCAATAACAAGGGTGGCATGGCAATTTACAACCTGGCAATCACATTGGGGCATGGTAGATGCATGCGAAGGCTATACCCAAATGCCTGAGACTACTCATAATTTCCTTCTTACATGAGCTACATGTACATCTGGACTCATTTCTTTGCACCCCAGATGTGTTCTCATACAAACATAATGCTGAATATTGGGCCCGCACCATCTCAGATCACAAACCCATATTGCTATGAATGAAGTGGGGCCCTGCCCTCCCTCACATTCCCACATGGAAATTAAAACTGGAATCACAGGAGGACACACAATCCCAGAGGGAAGTGAGACAGCATATTGCCCAATTCTTCACGGACAACGATGCCACAGCCAGCAGCCCAATGATAGAGTGGGATGATTTTAAAGTAGTACTGAGGGGGAGGTGCAGAGTGGGCTCGGTGGGAGTGTGACAGACATTAAAGACACAATAGCGGCAGAAAGCAAACTGAGAGAAAGTAAGACCGGAGCAATCAGAATGTCAACATAAGATATTAGAATTAAAAGAGGCAGTGTCGGAACACATTGAGTGTCTTCACTGCTTTGATTGTAAGAATTACATAGCAAGGGCTTATGTAGAGAGAGATAAGGTGGGCCGTGTGCTGGCATTGGTGGCATCACTGACCAAGAGAGGATCGATTATCATGGAGGTGAAAATGGAAACTGGGAATGGTCTTTACAATTAGGAAGAGATTAATGCTCCTATTATGAGAGGCTTTATGAAAATGCCCTTCAGTACGATAAGGAGGCCACCAAAGCATACTTGGAACAGATGCCACTCACCGCACTTGCACCAGAAACGGCAGAGTGGCTGGGGGGAGCCATTAATCTACAGGAAATCAGGGGGGCATAAAGGACTTAGCTAGGGGCAAGACACCCAGTGGCGTTTTATGCCATGTACATTGACCTGTTGGCGCCAAAGGTAGAAGCCCTCTATAAGGCCGCAAAGGAGATGGGACTACTTCCAGCAACAATCAAGGAGGCGGTGGCAAAATCACTACTAAAACCTGTCTAAGACCCCAACAGAATGAGGGGCATATAGACCATTGTCAATGCTGAATCTGGACTACAAGATTCTTAGTAATATCTTAGCGACAAAACTTCTCCCTCACATGACGCATTTGAAACACCCGGACCAAGCAGGCTTTGTCCCAGGACAGAGTGCTGCTGGTAACATACACCAACTACTAGCGGTCATGAGAGACCCTTCCTATGACGAAACGACAGCAGGTGTGCTGGAGGTGGACATTGAAAAGGAATTTGATAGCCTTGAATGGTGCTTTCTTTATGTGGTGATGGCAAAGATAGGATTGGGAAAAGACCATATTGCATGGGTACGGCTACTCTACACTGACCCAACAGCTAGAGTCCACACTGGTCAGACAATATTAGACAGATATGCAGTTGAAAGGGGCACCAGGCAGGGCTGCCCCCTATCCCCACCGTTGTTTGCAATAGCAATGGAGCCATTGGCAGCCATGGCTCGCGAGGGAGACAGGGGCCAGGGGATACGAGCAGACGGGAAGTGGCACTGTATAGCCCTGTACGCTGATGACCTGCTCATTTTCTTGACGAATACGCAGAGGGACTTACTGAGGGCCCAACTCATGCTGTCCAAGTTTGGGGCAATGTCGGGACTTGAAGTGAACTGCCAAAAGACCCATTTATTCCCCCTGGAACCCACTGGGATGGCCCCCACCGAGTTGGGTGCAGTAATATGAGAACCACGTTGTCTTCCTCACCAAGAGGTTAAAATCTATCATGATCCACAGGACATCCTTGATGGAAATGTGGGGCGGGCTGTGTGACCCACCCCGGGCAAGTAAGGCATTTTGGCAGACACTGCCCCTGTCATTGACAGGAAGGGTGACGCTTCTCAAGATGATAATCTTGCCAAGACTGCTGTACTATTTTATGGTGTTACCGATATGGATACCCAGGGCAATCTTCAAAGAATTGGACACGCTAGTAACGTCATTCCTCTGGGACAAGGGTTAGAAACGTGTGGCTTTGGCTAAACTACAAAGACAGTTGATGATGGGGGCTAGCTGTCCCTGACTTTGAGGCTTATTACCTCGCAGCACAACTCCAATGGCTCACACAATGGTTAGCGAGTAGACAAGACCCCAGACAATGATGAAGCCATTCACCCCTTCGCTGACCAGAGTGGCTGAGGTCTTATTAGGAATCTGACGTAACAGGGGAGTAGACTCACCCAAATTGAAAGTTCTCGCGCAATGTCGGACAAGCTATTTGTGTAAGTCTAAGATAAAGGTTCCCTATTCCCCAGGCCTCCCTCTGCTCTTTTTACTAACAATGCCACATATGGATAACTGGGCGAGACTACATTCCTGGTATTCAGCGGGAGTGTTAACTATTGGTAACCTTTTTAAAGACGAGACAATTATCCTGTTTGAAGACCTCAGAGCAGATTTTGACCTATCAGTGGTCATTTTTTGCTATATGGCTCAAACACAGCAGGTATTCAACATCACTGTCCTGCAGGATTAGTGGAGCCCCAAACACAGACCGCTTGTACCTATCTAGTGACTTCAACAGGCACGGTAAAGGCCATCACAAACTTAACTAATAGAATACAAATGGATACCGCCCTCCCATTAGACTCGTTGAGGCTTAAATGGGAAGAGGATTTAGGAAGCAGCATTAAAGTTAATAAACTTTTACAAGTTACACCAGGCATATTTGATGCCCGGTCAGATTAACAGACATTTCAACACTGAGGGGGCAGAATGCTCAAGATGCAGGGTCCTAGGCGTAGAATTTAAGCACATGTTTTGAGACTGCCCACAGATTAGGACATTCTGGGGAGAGGTGACCCAAAAGGTGGCAGATACAATAGACAGGGAAGTTTCTTGCACAATGGGTTATTGCTTACTTGGATGGTTCCCACATACATCTAAGACAAAGGTCACCAGCACATTCCAAGACCTAGCTTACATCCTAGCCAAGAGGGAAATTGCCATAAACTGGAAGAACCTGATAGGCCCAAAGGTAACCCGTTTGTACAGGGAACTAGAAAAATGGGCTGTTGGTGAAGGAGCTGCCTTTCTTAGGGAGGCCAAAAGAGAGATGAGACCCCTGGATATAGCAAGAGCATTGGAATCCCTAGTGGAAAATATGAGGGAGGCGATCCAGAAAACCCCAAACCCTCAAATAGAAACTGCTCAGACCCAACCACCTCACACTTGAAAATAAAGATCCACTGGACTAAGAGCCTAAATTAACCTATCCACATGAAAACGAGACACAGCAGACCTCATCACACCACGCACCTCACGCAACCTAAAACATGACTCATCAGGGAGGGGGAGGAAAGTTGGGGTGGATAGAGGGTAGAGGGGTAACAAACACTCCTTAAATAACCAGCAAGGTGAAAAACCACTGAGGAGAACTGAACATACAAAGTCTGCATGCTGAAAAATATGTGGGGACCTGTTAATGTATGATTACCTGCATGTTGTAATTATCAATAAAATTTGTTTAAAAAGAAACAAACAAAGAGCTCTTTTAGCTCTCATAAAATAAAACAAGAACTCTTATCCTTTATTTTGTGGCCCAGTCCAGTTATACAAAGTCAGCAGAGGCTCCTCCCCTATGGCGTCACCCCCCACTGCAGCAACATCTGCAAATCTTCTAACAACGAAAGGATAATAAACTGAGTTTATTATCCTTTCATTATTAAAGGGGTGTGGTATTGTGGATGATGGTGACATGGTGAGTGCACTGTGAACTTCCCTAAGTGTGCATGTGTGTTTGGCCAGCTGTCTCGGCCGGCCAAACACACATGTGCACTGTGCTCTCTCCAACCTGGCACTGTGTTGTTGGGCTGGAGAGTGCAGTCACAGGCTCCCAGCCTGCCTGGGAGCACACTGGTTGCCCTGGCTGCTCTGAGCAGTATCAGGATTGGCCACAGGGCAGGGTGGGAGCTTGTGCCTGCCTGCTGAGGAGACAGAGAATCGTCGGCGTGCAGGTAAGTTTTTTTTCATTTCTTTTTTAATAATGTTAACGTTCCCCTCCAGCACGCCACCCGGTCCCCTCTCACCCACGAGAGCCACGACTGTGCAAAGTGAGTGCACTTAAATTGGTAGCATGCATCCACTCATGTATTGCATACTAACGCTATCAAACACATTTTGCATATGACACAACTAAGTATTTGAAGACGAGGCAGAGACATTCAAAAGCGATTCTGTCTTTCATTACTTATGTGAAAATTCTCCAATTTTCAAACTATAGAGTAGTGGTAAATATTGGGTATGAAAGCATTGTTTTGCAGTTTCGGTTGGTGAATGGAGAATCAGACCACTGCTCTAGTTGGTAGTTTATACAAAGGTTAGTGTCTTAAAGGGTAATATTCTGACTTTATTTTGAGTGGGATGGTTTCTTCAAAAACAATTGGAGGGGAAAATATGGAGTCAGTACTTTGTAGAAAGTGGATTGTGCTTTAACAAGGATTTCAGCCTTTGAGCTTAAGGCTGTTAATAATTGCCCAGGTTTCAATAGCAGTAAGGTACTTTGAAAGGTTTATAAATTAATCCTCTTTGTCCAGGATTTGACAGAATATTTGTCTTTGGTCAGTGTAAAAGTGGAAATGAACTGTAGAGGTGAGAAAGCAGCTTTGTGAAGAATTACACAAGTCACTGGGCATGAAGATAAAGAACGCTTGCTTGGAATTGTTCAGAAGAGTGTTCGTGTAAGAATTTTAGCCATTTTATTGACTGGCAACGGCGATGACCACCAGTTTCAAATGCTATAGAAGAACAGAGTGACCCATTGTGTCAAAAGTGCAGAAAAATTGTAAATCTTGCACATGCAGTGTTTCTGGTTGGCCTCATTTCAATGTCATTAAAAATATGCAATAGTCAAGTTTCATTTACATGGTTAGGTTAAACATCCAAAGAGCTGGTGTTCAGAATGTTTTTGGATTTAGGGTGGGATCGGAGCTGGGAGATGACAGCTTTTTTCCCATCACAGGCGTATTGAGGCCAGATGTATCAAACATTTTTGCGATCGCAAACAGCGATTGCAAAAAAATGCATTTTGTATGTATCAAGTCCAATTTGCGATTCAGTAACTTGTTACGGAATCGCAAATTGGAATTGTGACTACATACTGATTCGGTATTAGGAAGGGATGTGTCAAGGGCGTCCCTTCCTAATATAGAATCGCAGAGGTATGTATGAATGGTTTGTGACCCAAACGCGGTTGCAAAACATTTGCATTTTACCACCCATTGAAAGTAGGTGGTACCTATTCGCAAAGGGGAAGGGGTTCCCAAGGGAATGCATGTGAAAACAGGGACCACTGCCTGCTCTTAAAAAATGAAAAGAAAACTTCTCAGTTTTCTTTTTTAAATGAATCCCGTTTCCTTCCAGGAAAACAGGCTGCATTAAAAAAAGAAAATAATAATAATATTGCTTTATTTATAAGCTATCACAGACATGGTGGTCTGATGAGCCCAGCAGGTCACCATCCCTGTGATTGTAGCCATTCGCAATGGGTCACAAATTGCAATCTACCTCATGAATATTAATTAGGTAGGTCCATTTGCGAGCCGTTGCAAATCGCTATTTGAATCTCCTGGAGTTTCATACATTCTAAAAGGGATTACTTAATTGTGATTCACAAAAAATTGCAATTTGGTAATCACTATTGGTAATAATGATACATCTGGCCCCAAGTTACTTGGATAAGATGGCTTTGGGGTAGTGTTTCTCTAAAATAGAGAAAATTAATCACTATTCATAATTCCATATGTGTGTTTTCCCTACATAACTTTTAAATATTCAGCGGATCTTTTAGGTTACAAATTATATTGTTGTGTAATAGATCTGCATACAGGTAATTTAAAATTGCTTTCCAGGTGTATAGGCTAATGTGCTACAATTACAGTAGATAAGAGAGACATTTCCAACAGCTTTGTGGCTGTGATCCTAAAGCATGTCCTTTTACAGCTAGCTGACATTTTTAAGCTACCACAACTTGATGCTTTTTTCTATCTAAATGCCTTCTGTTGGTCAGTTCATAATCCATTTTTCAAGATGTGTATCGCATTCAGACCTTCTGTTCCCAGCTCACAACATGCCTGCACAAGGTCAGCTATTGCTATTATCATTGTGAAACTCTGCATTTGACCCCCTGATTTTTTTGGTATTTGAAAAGTTATAGCTGATGCATTCATTAACTAGAACCACAGGGGAGGCAGCATCTGAACTGAAATCCCTCAGTGTCTTTTTAATGTGTGTTCTGAAACGGAACAGCTCAGAAGGGCCCTTTTTAACCTAAGATCAAATGAATGTTTTAACTGCGTCTCTGACATATATATATGTCAGTGGCTTGCAGAGATCAGTTCACCACATGCTTAAGGAGTAACTGTTCTTTATCTGCTTTGTTTTTGTGAGTGCCATGGCCAGGTTGTCCACACAAAGAATGAACAAGGTAGGAGAAACAAAGCATTCCAATGTGAGACTAGCCTCTAAGGTGAACAGTGCTGCCATGGACCTGCTTGTAGGTGGGATATGTTATATCTTCCGGTTCAGTTGCCAGTCTGTTCACTGGATTCAACTGTCATGACATCAAACTCCCTTGTAATGCCTGGGTACACTGAGAGACCTCTGATTCATCCAGATATATCAACACTGAGATTTGTTGCAATAGCCTTTCCAAGATCAATTTAGCCTGTATTGGCTTATGAATGTTCAGAAGCAACAGGAGCCTCTATGAGCTACCGCTATTAAAATGTCATTGCTCATGTAAAAGTGTAGTGGCAGTGTCTGCATCAGAGAGTCTTCTAGGCGTACCCTGTGGACCCGTGTGAACTGAAGGGTTTATTTATGAGAGGGTTGTGCTGCCGGAGCAAGACCCACGCAGCACAGTTTCCTGACACTGTGCAACTGGATTTTGAACGCAACATCGCTGGGCATGAAAAATCAACACAAAACCTGCCCGGACCCGAGGTGCCTGTCTGGGAATCGACATATCGCTCTTGTGCAGTAGAGAGGAAATGACGCACGCCGACCTGACCGGAGAAGGAGCGATGAACGGTCTCGCTTGTGTGTGAGAAATCGCACATTGCTGGACATTTTTGACGCACACTCGCCCGTGCTGCTTTATTTTTGACGGCAAGCAGGTACTTTGTGTAACAACAGCATTCTCACTGTTTTCTAAGGATAAAGGGCTACGTATACGTAGCAATTTGCACATCGCAAACAGCGAATTGGGCTGTTTGCGACGTGCAAAATGCACTTTGGCATGTTCAAACCCATTGATTTACCGAATCGCAAAAAAAGGGATTAGGAGTCATAATTAGGAAGGGGTGTTCCCTTCCTAATTGCGAGTCGCAGTCCCATGTATGATTATTCAATTGCAGTTAGCACCAGTGTCACACTGGTGCTAACCCATTCGCATACGAATGGCAGTGAAAACATTTTACGGACCACTGCCTGCTTTGAAAAAATGAAACAAAAACATTTCTTTTTTTGTTTTAGAAATGCAGCTCGTTTTCCTTTAAGGAAAACGGGCTGCATTAAAAAAAACTGCTTTATTTAAAATCAGTCACAGACATGGTGGTCTGCTGTCTCCAGCAGGCCACCATCCGTGTGAGAGCGGCCATTCACAAGGGGGTCGCAAATTGCGACCTACCTCAGGAATATTTGTGACCCCCTTGCGAATCACAAACAGTGTCATTGACACTGTTCAACATAAGGTTTTGCGACTCACAAAACAATTCTTTTGTACATGTAGCCCGAAGACTCTTATTTTTGTTTCAAATTCACATCTTGAATTGGGTATGTTGGACTTTTGACGTTCTGGTCTTGTTTGATTTGGATAAATATTGGCTATTTTTAAAAACCTGTGTGGTGTCTATTTTGTAGTGTTTTCACTGTATTACTGTGTGTTTGTTGGTACAAATACTTTACACATTGCCTTTGAGATACGCCAGACTGCTTGTGCCAAGCTACCAAAGGGGTGAGCAGGGGTTGTCTTAGGGGTTTACCTCCCTTACCCTGACTTGAGTGAGGGTCCCCGCTTGGACAGAGTGCAAACTGGTTGCCAACCTGAGACCCCATTTCTAACATTGGTGATCAGTGGTGGGATAGAAGTTGTATTTGTACTTGACATACAATGATTAAGTGTACACTACTGTGTTCAGTGCAGAACATTACGTGACCACAAACTACTTGTATTTGCTTTTTATCTTTTTGGACTTTTCCTACTTCAATTTTTAGTGATTTTGAACTTCTCTTGGGAACTCTCTGAATTACTTTGGAACTTTGCATTTCTTTGAGTACTCACCAACATTTCTCAATCTGGGGAGGCACCAGCTGTGTTTGCAACCATATTACAAGACCATATGAGCAGTGCTTCGCTTTGACTGGAGTTCATGATGGATACCAAATGGCAGCACACTCATTGTGTGCGAATTACCCAAAGTACATTGTTGTGGTGCCTTCTGCCTAGAGGGCCATAATGTTTGGTGAATACCAAAGAAACTATTGTTGCTTTGCTGCCTACCCTTTGTGGTCTTCCTATAGGTGTACCAGAACCCACAGCTTATACCTTCGGGACTTGCCACCTAAACATTTTCATCTTAAACACTTAAATTCTGAAACTTTGCTTAAGGTGTCTTTTATGGTAAGTGGACACATGATAGACTTTAAATAGAAAAACAGTTTCACAAATTGAGACTTCATGTCAACTCTCTGATTCTAAATGATGGTCAAACTACTATAATTTGAAAGTACGATTGTAAAAAGGGTGCAAACAAAACAGACTTAAATCAACTAAAACAGAAATGGATTCTACTGTATTAATAAATTATTTAAATAATCCTGATGCTGACAATCTCTTAAACTGGTTGTACAGATGTAATTCAAGCTAATGAGTCTGGTGAACTATCTTGTTTCATCACAAATTATGTCAAGCAGCCTAGTTCAGAGAAACATTGCCTTTCTGGTCCTGCCATTCTTGTAGTCAGGAAGCCTATACAGACTGTGCTCTGAATTAGCTGCTACTTCTCCCACTATGTCAGCAACCTGATAAACTAGATCTGCAGATATAAACTCCAAAGTCCTATGCCACCTATGTGGCAGGTAGTGATTTCTAATTTGCTGGATTAAGCATTTATAGTGGATTTTGGGCAAGGGGAAGTCACACAAACAAATAGACAAACAAACAGGTATTGTGATTGATCCTGCATATTTGATAAACTTTGCACCCTAAACCAAATGCTACAAACTGTAGTCCATGATTTTGAAAAGTCACTCCGCTGTATCTGCTGGTTTTCCCCAAACACTAAATAACACAACTGACATACCTCAGAGGAAGTTAGTAGCTGCAGCCGAATTTAGACATGGAAGAATGAGAAAACAATTTGGTAGCAGACACTCCTGTAAATCATTTTACACATTCCTCTGAAGACATAATAAAGCTTACATCTAGCAGTAGTATTCTGTAATTTACCTCATATTTCAGAGCCGACAGAATCAGTTTTTATGGTGGTAATTCCCAAAACAAAGTGTAAAAAATAATGAAATAAATGAGCAACTCAGTAAACGTGAACGTTTTACAATCACCCCAGCTGTACTAAAAAACCTGCAACTAAACTATTCCCCGTTTTCATAAAGTAAGCAGTATACCATCTGCAAATTTAACTAATGAATTTTCTGTTTTAAAGGTGCCTGATCTACCTGCATGAATCTCTCTCAATTAAGACAAGGCAGCTTTAGAAAGTAGAAAGAGCTCTACCATGACAGCAGCCTGTCTGTCTAGAAGAACATCCTCAGAAATCAGTGGTAACAATGTGGACTGGTCACCCAAAGCACCCTCCTCCCAGACGTAACCAACATTATGAATGCCCAAGGGGACCCCAGGATAATATAGTGTTAGATCCAGGGGCTGAATCCTTTCATCTACAGTGCCTTCCGGACTCAGAAATCGCATGACTATAATGACTCAAACACATTGCAGGTATTGGATATCTTTAATGAAAACATTAAAAAGAGATATTTCACTGACTACAAGGTGCACTTCGTAAAATATCAGCAATATTAACAAACAAATTGATCTAGGAATAATACAAGAAACAAGTTCACCACCTACATCACCTAAGTGTCTAATTGAATGAAAGCCAGCTGTCTTAAGCCCATATGACAAGACAGAAATAGCAAGCTTCATCAAGAATGTTTCACCAAGGTCCTCAAGCCCACACTCAGCACCCACACTAGGAACCTTGGAATGTTCATCAACAGCAAACTAGACATGACTACACAAGTCAATACAGCCCTGAAGATGCTGAGGAAAATAGTCAAAGCAAAACTAGAAAAATGGTCACTCATGTCCCAGTCTCCAGCAAAATGGATTAGCGAAACACCCTTAATGCTGTGATTACCAAGCAACTCTCTAGAAGACTACAAACCACCCAAAATTCAGCCACCAGACTTGTCCCCAACCTCAATTTAGGAAACTGGGTTGTTGGTTAAATGGAGTGTTCAAGCAACAGCCACAATCCCTGCCAAGGTGAACCACAAAATTCACTACGTTAACTAGGCTTAACCTTCTGGTAGCTTGGCACAAAGCATTCAAGCTTAACTTAGTGGCAATGTGTAAAGTATTTATCTCCACCATCAATCATGAAATGCTTCCCTGTTTCCAACCCAAAATTAGCACTTATTAATGAAACAAAGGAACCCCAATGTTATCCTAAAGGAGAAGTAGGCCTCACAGTAGTGAAAAAGGAAATGTGACTGAAACGTCTGCTGCATAGTAAGAGATATGTACCCCTGCTCTGAGTGCCCTGAATCTCTAATGCAGATTTGTTTTGCCATAGGTGAACATGGATCATGTGTGTGCACCATGACATAGGTCTGTCTCACAGATTGCAGTCTTGGTGGACCAGGAGGGGTGCCCAAAGTGCTGCCTTCTTAGTGGTGGGAGGCAACTGCCTTCACTAGGAGTTAAGAAGCATAAGCACAGTGGTGGCAGCATACCTTGTAGTGATCCGTAATAGTGAATAGGTCCTTTTTATCCTGTGTCACTGGCCTACAGGCTCACTCACTATGTTAAATGTGACAATAATCTGTGGCCCAAGGTAACATCGTGGAGCCAGAGTCAAGAGATGACAACAGAAATCCTTTTCAAATGAACATCAGCCCAAATAGACAACAGCCGACACGTGTTTCGTCTGGGTAGACTTTATCAAGGCTATGATGCAGATAAATAGCTCAATGTTCCAAAGTGCCAGAGACAAATTGATGTCTTTTGCAGCGCCGTCCATACCACGCCGAAAGAAACGCTTGGAGACATCTGAGGCTTACCATGGTCCTCTAGCCTCTTCTTACTCGACCTCCTTCTCAAAACATAAGACTTTTATAAATGTTGGATAGCCGTTAAAGAAAATGGGTATGTTTTTTCGATCGTACACACATTTTGATGTTGCGGGAAACAAAGTATGATGGGTCATGAGTACTCATGTGATGCAGCATCTCAGAATATTTTGTGGTATACTCTTTAAAACTCCAGAGGTTCACTGAATTGGATGCCTAGCAGCCTGGCAGTTGGATTTGTTAGGAATTCAATCACATTTTCCCTTCTCTGGTACCCCAAAGAAGTGCATGTTTTCTCTCAAGAGTGTCCATCTAGATCTGTGAGCTTTTTCATAAGGTACCAGATGTCGTGACCCGAACCAGGACATTTGTCGTCAGTCTTCCATGTTTCTCTTTCATTATGCTTCTTGGCCCAGCCAATGTTTAAAGGGGGTACATCAGAGAGTATGGATTATTTTTCAGAGGGCATCTCAGAGACAGGTGTGTCCAACTTGGTCATCATTATTCCCATTTTAGGGAGTTGTTTCCTCATCAATTCTAATGTTATTGCAGACATTGTTGGGGTTTCTCTTTGCACTGTTTTTTGTAACCCTAGTGATGTTTGAGTGAGGAAGTGTTGTCTTAGTTGGTGCAGTGATGACTAACTTTGCAGATTATTACCCTTTTGGACAACCTCTAGGGCCCACAGTTGTGCATTGTAGGGTGAGATTGTGTTGCTTTAAGGTCTCAATTATGGCTTAACATTAAGCACCTGAGTCATAAAGGTATATACCAAGTACTCTATGATTTCATATTACTGATCTGCTAATCACCGGTGAAAAAATCACAAAAAACTTTACATTATATCTGTGAGGCATTATATGCATCCACAGTCAATGAAGGAATAGTGGGGCTTGCTAACTCTGTTTAGGGGTTCAGTACGGAAGTGTCTATATAATGTTACGCTGACCTACATAATGTAGTTTCACAACCCTCAGTGTACAAGAGTCAGTTCATCCAGAGTTTCCAATTGTTTGATGGGAAGTATGTTTACTCAGTCATCAGTATTTACTTACTCGTATAGTTACTCCTTAAAATTCCCTTTCTATGTGTCTTCTGAGTCTTGTGAGATGCGAATTGACTCTGTTGTCACTCAGCACTTTAAAACTGCCCTGAGGAAAAGTATCATGTTCACTGATCCCGGAAATTATGTCGCTTGAGACCCTTTGAATATAGGCCAGTGCCCTTTCCATCTCTTTGTGTTTTTCAGTTTCTAGGGTAGGGCACTGATTTGCGTTGACACTGGCACTGCTACTAATGGTCACTGCTTGTGGGGCTCCCATGCTGCTCTTCTGTTTCACTTGCAGGAGTGCCATGTATCTACTTCACCAGTGCATACACATCCAGTCAAATCAGCTCACTTTATTGGGGTCACCAGCCATTTGCCATCATCAGGGCACAGGCCTCTCTAGTTGGACAAATCCATCACACACAGGAGTGTTTTTGTCATGGTCAGGTCCACTCTTCAAGAATGTTGGGTTTTACTGATTCCAGGCTTCCGGGACCACAGTATCTGGAATAAGCTGCTTCAGACAATGGAGAGCTCCACCTCTGCAATTGTGCCTTTAACCTCATTCAGGAAAATAAGATAATAGAAAGTCATAAAAACCTAATTTCTCGGAATGGGCAAGAGACTAGAAGCAAAAATGGTGCACATTTTCACAGAGGACCTCTCCTTGGCTTTTATGAATGTTGGCATGAAATGATCAGAGTATGGTGTTTAATATAATATCATCTTTGACTACAGGTCCATCATTACCATATTCAGCCTTGTTCTTTGTTAAGCCACCTTAATTTCAGACAATGAGCTTTCACAATGAATATATGGCTTCAGAGAACATTTGAAGACTTGAGGGTCGGTGTAGATCTTGTATTATTTACATTCTTTAGCGAAACCTACATCCCAATATAAAACTTGAATGCCCCCTCAAGTTTTTCTTCTTTAATTGTTGGTTTTTGCAAGTCTACTTCTTTGCCTGTATATTTGATCACAATTTCAGCTAATACTACCTTAATTGTTGCCTCTTTATTACCTTTAATTTATTTATTTTTTGCTTAATAAACACATTTATTTAACACATCAGGACCCAAAGATATTTGGGCGCTTTTAATATAAGACAGCATTGTAAAGAATGATAGCAAAGATCGTCAACATCAGACTAATTGTGAATGAAGGAATTGGATGACCATTTTACCCAGTCACAAGGGTGCCAATCTGAATAGGGTCAGAGAAAAAAAAGAATGTCAGCAGTATGTGATAGAAATTAGTTTAGAATCCTAGAGATCGAGTGGGTTTTGAAGAGGTTTTAATGGAGGAGAAAGAATTGGGTTAAGGGCATGCCATTTGCTGCGGTATAAAGTGACAAGCATACATTTATCAGTTGCCCCCATTCCTTAAACCTTAGTATGACAGAAATGGTATCCTAGGTGTTTATTGGACACCAAACAAGCTATCCATTTGGGACCTCAGGTCTAGATAAATGTTTCCACACCAAAATGTCTTGATCCCAAAAAACATTCTGAAAGGGCTCAATGAATTTCCTAACTCTATGTTCATAAATGCTTGTAAGGACTGTGATTATTGTAAGGTATTTTTACCAAGCAAAACAATATACCAATAAATTAGTTTGTGTATTAGTCTAAGGACTCCTCTTGAGAAGCTAGAGAAGCTAGCCCCCTTTCCCCCAGGAGATGCATTTTTTGTGACAATGTGAATAACCAACACAGGTCTTTGTACTGAATTTTGCACATATTTGAAAATAAACAGTTACATGGTTCTATTTCTTTTGAAAGTAAATCACTTGTAAAACAGAGTGTCTTGTAAGTGATTCTTCTTGCATTCCTATCTGACTCCCACACCAATATCTGTGGGATTTGACAGCATAATGAGTTAACATGGGTGAGATTTCCTAATAAATGTTAAACATATGCTTATGTACACATGTACTTGTTTGACAAAGGTGATGTTTTTAGATGAGTGTGAGGAAATTGGTCACCAGTTGAGGGGGTGAAACCGAAACCCTACTCAAGTAGTAACCACAATGCTTTTCAGGTTGAAGTCACAAAATGCCCCAGATTATTCTGCTTCCCTATCATGATTTTCAGGTGCTAGAATGCCTCCTATGATATTTCTCTAGCGGGCGGTGGCGGCAGGTCACAACCATTCACTTTGAGAAAGCAACCTCTCGAGCCTTAATGCTGACCGGTCTATAAGTAGGTTTTGCTTGGTGGTACCAGGGGCTGGGCTCAAATGCTACAGCTACACAAATTATCAAAATGGGTCAAATTGCAATGCAAATTTTGATGGCCCCTGATTGCATTTTGTGGCGTTTTCTATTGCAGGGTTTTACACATCCTTGTAGTGAAAAACTCTTAAATCTGTTTTTAATTTTTAATGGTAAAGTTAGTTTCTGAAAATGACACTTTTAGAAAGTTGACATTTTCTTATCCTAGCAATTTGGTGCCTGCTACTTGCCTCTGGGTCACATGACTAGGTCTAGCTGGCAGTTCATCTGTGTTTTCCGCTCCCTGACAGTGAGACAAAAGGGATGCTAGGTGTATGCAGGATGGGCCACTCTGACTTAATGAGGGAGAGGAGCTGTCACCTATCACACCTGCACATCACAAAAGCCATGCATGAGCACTTTCACAAAGGTTTAGGGCCAGATGTATCAAAGCTTTTTTGCATTCACAAACGGTGCGAATGCCCGTTTGCGAATGCAAAAAGCCATTTCAGAATGTATCGAAGGCATTCTGAAAGAAATTTTAAGGAATCGCTAAAATAGCGATTCCTTAAAATTGCGACCCTGTTTAGAGAGTCACAAATTGCGACTCTCTAAATAAGAAATCGCAAATAAGGATTCCTTATTTGCGATTTCTAAAGCACATGTAAGAAGCAATTCCTTAATGCGAATTGGGCATTAAGGAATTGCTATTTACCACCAAGTTGAACTTAGTGGTAACCATGTGCAATTTTAAAAATGCATTTAAAATGCATTTTTTAAATGTACATTTAAAGCACACATGTCCTTTTGGCATGTGTGCACCTTACATGTCCTAAAAAACATTTTGGGGTTCAGCAGAGGGGGCGTTAGGCCTCCAGCATCCTGGGGTTTTGCATTTCCAAAATTGCGATTTCCAGTTAAGAAATCACAATTTTGGAAATTCAGAAAGTTAGCAAATATGGACAAGATTTAGCCAGGGCAGGGAAGAAGAGGATGCCTGATGCCTCAAAGTGATGGAAGCTGCAAGAACCTTCTACTACTTCAAAGTGGGCAAAAGGAATACATTTTGGAATCTCAGTACACCTCTGGACCTGTGGAAGACTCAGAAGAATGACTGCTGTGTTGCTTTGCTGGAAGAAGTGCTGCCATTGTGCTGCCCTGCTGCAGTGCCCTGCTGCCTGATTGAGATGGACTGTACCTGCAACCTTAAACCCAGGGCCACCAAAGTGACTAGAAGAGATAGTTGGGTGGCCTTCTGATCAGAAGCTTCAGGTATAGACAAAGGCTTCCTCCATCTTGAACCAAGTACCAGGACTCTGCCAGATGGGAGTCCTGCCCTCCTAGGTGGTGCCACCAATGTCCTGGACCCTTGGACGTGGGTCTGGAGGGGGCCCTTCCAGCCCAACTTTGGTGCCAGCAGAGCCAACACATCACCTCCCAAAAACTCTGCATCACAGCCGCTGTGTGGCACACTCCCTCATCAGGATTTTGTATGTATGCCCGCAGCCTCCCAGGAACAGCCTCTGTGTGACACATCCTTGACACAATCCTTTGCATCGCAAGCCCTAAAAAGACAGCATCCTGTGAGATAACGCAGAACTTCACATCCCAAGCCAGACAGTTTCTTCTGAACAAGTCGGTGCACAACACATCTTTGATGTAGAACTTCTCATCACAAACCCCTTGTTGATGCCATCCTCAAAGACAACTAACAACCACACATTGCAGCCTTGCGGATATTAGGAACCGCCACTGCAATATGCATCCTTAATCCAGGCCTCCGCAACACTCTGCGACCAGATTTTAAGGTACTCCTATTCTGCAGGTCTAACTAGGTCCCTGTAGCTGGCCCATGCTCAATTGTGGTCGGCCTGAACTTGTGACTTTGTCCCAGTCAAGCAAGACCAGATAACTACAGTTGCTGCTTTATGCTTTTTGAGCTATTTTCACTTAAATCATTAAAATGGCATCTCTTTGGTTTGACTAGTTGTTTTAGCCTTAATTTATTTATTACATTTTACTCTATTTTTATAAATTGGTGTGGGATTTGTCTTGCATTGTGTTTGACTATATTACTGTTTGGATTGCTTCACAAATGCTTTAAACATTATATATAGGGTATGCCAATCTACCACACAGTTGACAACAGGCTAATTTGGGGCTTGCTTCTGACTTAAAAGTGACAGGGGTTGAGGTTGCTGCTTGAGTAGGGTTCGCCCCTGAACCTGGGAAGCTTGAGCAGATTCTGTACTTGTGACCTCAAAGGTCTTGTAGGACTATACGTGGTCAACAGATATTGCATAAGTGGGGAGCCTTTTTTATTATTGACTGGAGCCTTTTTATTAATGGCCCAATGAACCAGGCAGAGGGTCTTGAACTGGATTCTCTTTTCTACTGGCAACCAGTGCAAGGCTGCAAGTGCTGGTTGTGCTGATTGAGTCATGCCTGGGCAATTTGTTGAGAATACGCACCGTAGCATTCTGTATCACCTGTAGTTTATTGATTACGTATTTTGAACTCCCTAAATAGAGGGAGTTGTCAAAATCCAGGCATGATTTGATGAAGCCCTCCACCACTACTCTCCCAAGTGTGATGGGGAGCCAAGTTTCCTTAAGGTCCAGAGGAGTCTGAAACAACATGTGGCCAATTTTGTGGTTCCAAAAATCCATGGTGACCCTGTCATCAATCCATACTCCCAGACTTTTAACTATTGAGGAGGGTGAAAGAAAGGGACCAAGTTCGCCAGGCCAGTTGAATTCCAACCATTGAGATGGGTTGTTTCCTACCACCAGAACCTCTGTTTTCTCACCATTAGTTTTCAAACTGGCAGCTAACACCTAGCAGGTGACTTGCATGATACAGGTATTTATTTGATTGGAGGTTCTCAGAGAGTCTGCAGCAAGAGAAATGATAATCTGGATGTCATCCGCATAGGAAACTAGTGGTAGACCATGGGCTTGCACCATTTGTGCTATTAGGTGGACGTACACATTAAACAATGTCAGGCTTTAGGGCAATTCTTGGGGTACTCCACATTTCAGTGGAAATACAGCCAAACTAGATAATCCTACTGAACCTAGAAGCTTCTATGCCCTGAAAAGGCTGTAAGCCATTTAAGGGCATCACCAACAATCCCTGTCTCTTCTAACCTTTGGATTCGTACTGGGTGGGAAATAGTGTTGAATACAGCACTCAGGTCTAATAACATCAATGCTGCAGTGCCCGCCTCAGTCCAAGATTGTTCTGAGATCTTCTGTTGCTACAAGCAGAGCACTTTCTGTACTGCAATCTGCCCTAAACCTTTGTTTGGGTAGGGTGCAAGATAGAATGAGTTTCTAGGAAAGCAGACAGATGTTTATTTTCATGCTTCTCTACCGTTTTGCTGGCTGCATGGAGGAGCGAGATAGGCCAGTAATTTTCAACATGAGTGGAGTCTGCTGACAGCTTCTTCAGAAGCAGTTTAACCATGGCATGTTTCCATGCAGTGGGGGCCAAGCCACTCTGCAAAAAATAATTATATATATCTGCCAGTATCATTAGAAAGTATCATTAGAAATGTTTCACCCCCTTCTTTAGTATATCTGAAGGGGCTGGGTCCAATGGGGACCCTGTTTCGATGGTGCTGAGGCTCTCCAGCATTGTTTCCCTATTCATTAGAGGACAAGATTGCAATTACATTTTTACTGAGGTAGAGGCTTCAAGAGCTGGTTTATAAATATCCCTTTTTGGTAGGGTGTTCTAAAAGGAACTTGGTGAACATCTTACATCTTGCAATGCTGCATTGAAGGTGAATATCCAGTTAGGTTGTTTGCAGGATTCATGAATCAATTTTAAACAGCTCTTTTGATGAGTTGGGGGCCTTTTCTATTTCAGTACTAAAGTATCAAAGTCTTGCCTATCTTATAGCGTATTAATATTTTGTTTTATGGCCTTCTTGTTTGTTGTTTTGCTAGGTCCATCATATGATTTCCTTCATTCTCTTTCCAGTCTTTTTGAATAATTTTATTAGCTTCTAAAGTTTTGTTTTAAACCATGGCGTTTACCTGATGGCCAATTTAGTCTTGTGCCTTCATAGGAACCAGGATATTCAGAGAGCCCTTAATCCATTTTTCAAAATTATATTTGTCCCCTATAGTCCCTTCTAGTCTTGGGATGGAATCAGCAAGGACAGTTCCCAGCAAGTAGCATTGAGTTTAGCACAACACCTCTTTAGCCTAGTGAGAATAGTGGCTTTAATTAGTTGCTGATGTAGGTGTATAGAAAAAGGAACTAGACGGTGGTCAGTACAATGTATCCTGATAAGGGAGTCTGCTTGGAGCACCTTACTATTTGAAAAGACGTGGTCCAGGAGGTGGCCCAATTGGTGAGTAGGCTGATATACCAATTGGACCATTTGAATGGCGGGCATGTTATGAACAAGATGATTTATATTCTCTTTTTTCATGCAAACAATGCACATATTAAGGTCCCCAACACCGTGAACTTTGCTTTTTTAACACTAAATTCTGCTACTGGTTTCGGGAGCACTTTCCTAAATTCTGTGGCAGGACCTGGGGGTCAATAAATCAAAAGCCAGGAAAAAGCTACAGTGGCTGAGAGCTCCAATGAAAAAGAAGGGATCTTAATGGGGGTGAATTGACCTTTTAAAGTATCTTTAAAAATGATAGCTACCTCACAGCTTTTCTTATCTTCCCAGTCTCACCTTTTGACGCTGTAACCTTAAGGGAGAGCCAGTGCTATCTCTGGCACAGTGTCATCTCTCAGCCAGGTCTCCATAAGTAGGACAACTTCTGGGCACATGTCATTGAGTAACATAAATAGATCTGCATAGTGTTTTGAAAGCCACCTTCAGTTAAGTAGTAGCACCCAGTGTTCTCCATTTTAGGTGAAGGGTGCCTTGTTCTAATATGGGCTGTATTAGTGTTTCCTTGTTGAATTTGCAGGCAGTACAAATCAGTTTTGACCCCTCAGGGGATAATGCAAGCTTACCGCATTTCCTTTCTTGGTGATTATATACGTGGAGCTGGGATCACATATAGGTAATTCAGCCTTGAATGAAATGGGCACTGTCTGGTCCCTGGCCCCATCTGAGCAGAGCTAGGGACCAGAACAGCACAAAAGGCAGACCAAAGGCAAGCCTGTCTGTGAGTCCGTGCTGGGGTCTTCATTAAGTACTGTGCCAGGCAGAAAGCATGGACACAACTAGAGCACCTACCTAAGATTGCAGCACTACTGTGGAACAGGCTCTGAGCATGACCAGTACTCAAAAGATGGATTGTTTTGTTAAAGGCCACCCCCCCCACTCCAATAAGTATTATTTGGGTCCCAGGCAGAGGTTACAGTGCTAATTGTGCTTTGTGGCATGACTATCCTTTACATTGATCTAGTGCAAGTTGTGCTTTTGTGGCACAATCAAAAATAGAATAAAAATTCACTTGCTCCCCCCATCTAGTAACAATTCCCAATTGTAATTACTATCAGTAGAAATGCAGATTGTTTAAATGACGTGGCAGAGTGTCACCTGGTGGTGACACCTCTGGATTTACTGGAAGAACAAACTGCTCTACAATGAGCCTAAGGCACCTGTGCATGAGGCAGCATGTGTGCTTGTGATACCCCAGTCTTACAGTGTCTTCCTACTGGGTTTGGCTCATAAGATAACCCTAGTAGAACATTTAGGGAAGGGCACAACTTTTTGGCATGCTTGTCACTGACTTCTGTTGACCGCAGATGAACACAGCCTCAGATTCTTTCTGTGGGACTTGCCCCACCTGTCAGGTCAGTAGGAAGACAGGTAAGAAGCTTCAAGCTGTCCTGACTCTGTCTGTCTATGGCACCCACTTTGAGAGGGTGGGCATAAATATTGGTGGGCCCATGGACCCCAAAACTGCCCTAGGCAACAGGTTTATCCTGCTTTTGCTGGGCCATGCCACAACCCCGAGGTCAACCTTCTGAGGACCATAACTGCACCAGTAGTGTCTAGGGCACTGAAGGGGATTTTTATCCAAGCCCGTTTCCCCAAGGAAGTGGTGTCAGATAGGGACACCAACTGCATGTCTGCATACATGAAGTCTATGTGGAAGAAATGTGGGGTAGCCTACTAGTTCTCGACACCTTACCATCCACACACTAATGGGCTTGTTGAGAGGTTCAACAAAATCCTCAAAGGCATGAATATGGGCTGTTCTTCTGAGGGCGGTGACTGCACCTGCACTGGCCAGGGCCCTGAGGGGGATTTTTACCTGGGTGTGGCTCCCTGAATAAGTAGTGCCAAACAGAGGCACTAACTTCATGCCAGCATCCATAAAGTCCATGCAGGATGAGTGTGGAGTAAATTACAAGCCCTCTACACCCTATGACCCCTAAACCAATGGGCTTGTGGAGAGATTCAAGAAGACCCTTAAAGGCAAGATAATGGGCCTACCCGAGCCCCTGAGGTGGAAGTGGGGCATTCTCTTGCCCTGCCTGCTCATTCCAGACAGGGAGATATCAGGTTTTGTCTTTTTAACCTCCTCTATGGTTAACCTATGAGGGGACCTCTCAGTTTGGTGAAGAAGGGATGGGAACAAGCTCCTAAGAAGCCCCCCTATAGAAGTGTCAAGCTACATGCAAGCCCTCCACAACCAAATGCAGAAGTTATGGAAGAAGGCTTCTGAGAACTTAGAAACTAGCCAGGAGGTGGTGAAACAGTGGTATGACCAGACGGTGATTCTGATTGAGATTCAGCCTAGCCAGAAGGTACGTATGATTAAGCTAATTGAGGCAAGGGCCCTCCAAGGTCATGGACAGGGCCCTATGAGGTGCTTGAGAGGAAGGCTGAGACCACCTACCTGGTGGACCTCAAGACCCCAGAAACCACTTATAAGTCCTCCACATCAATCGCTTCAAACCCCACTATGAGAGGTCTGAGGTCACCATGCTGTTGGTAACAGATGATAAAATAGAGTTGAAGAGCGAACCTCTCCCAGATCTCCTGTCATCAAGAGAAAATGGGTCAATGAATGGTTTTTCCCTTTCCCCTACTCTGACCTCTAGTCACCTCGCTGTTGTCTCTCACCCCTGGGTTTACACACTTGTGTACCTATGACATTGACTCTGGTGACAGGCCCCTTGTCAAAAACAAGATCTATAGACTGTCAGACAAGGCAAGGGCCAGTATCAAGGAGAGGGTCTCCAAGAGGCTGGATTTAGAAGTGATAGAGCACTCCAGTATAGTCCCTTGTCCAATCCAGTGGGGCTGGATCCCCAGATGCCCCAATGGGTGCCACTCCAGAGCTCTTATTCTGTACTCACCATAGGGGGCTGAATTCAGTTACAAAGACTGATGCTCACCCCATTTCATGAGCTGATAAGCTCATTGATCTGTTAGGGGCTGCAAGTTGCTCAGCATGCTTGACCTAACATCTGGGTGCTGGCAGATTGCCCATCAGAGGGGGCAAAAGAAAGGTCTGCCTTTACAACTCCAGAGGGCTACTTCCAGTTGTGAGTGATGCCTGTTAGACTAATAAATGCTCCTGCCACCTATCAGTGGTGGATTAATTTTCATCCTGGCTGGGATGAAGTCCTTCAGTGGTGCATACCTGGATGCCAGAGCTGTCTTTAATAATAGCTGAAAGAACCACCTGTTCCACCTGCCACAAGGTGCTTTAGCAGACCTGACTATCAAGTCCAGTAAGTGTGATATTAGGCAGGGGTCAGTGGTGTATTGGAACACCTGGTGGGCAGGGATAAGGTGCAGCCTCTCCAGGCTGTGACAGAACACATCATTGCCTGGAACACCCCCCAAAAAAAAACAGACAGAAGTGAGGACCTTCCTGGGCCTCCCTGGATATTATAGGAGGTGTGTCAAATGGTATGGCACCATTTTTGCCATTTTGATTGAGCTGACATCCAAAAAGCAGCCCACAATGGTGATCCGGACAGAGGCCTTTGAGAAAGCCTTTGAGTCCCTGTACTTAAGGCCCCTGATTTCTCCCGGGAATTTCTTGTGCAAACCGATGCCTCATAGGGGCAGTATTGTCACAGTGAAATGAGGAGGGCCTATACCAACCTGTTGCCTTCAGTTGGACCACAGGCCCCTCAGATGGTGGATGCAGATGGGAGGTGAGAATCCCAAATTGTTGATATGGTCCATCTCCCTACAAGGAATGGACTGTATATGCAGACCACATCAACGCTGGTGGTCTCTATGGGGTTTTCAGCCACAGTAAACTTCCATAGGATTGGGTAGTTCTCCTTACCTGCAGCTGGCAGGGGCGCATGTTAGACCTGAAAGTCCTGGTGTGGTCTTCCCCTAAACCTTCTGCTATTCAACTTTCCTATTTTTGATCATCCTGTTTTTGTTGGTCTTAGGACCCTGCACTTTACCACTGCTAACTATTGCTAAAGTGCTTGTGCTCTCTCATTTAAACATGTTAGAATTGTCTTGTACTCAAATGGCACATGTAATTTACTTGTAAGTCCCTCAGTACCTAGAGCCTGTAAATTAAATACTACTCGTGGGCCTGCAGCAGAAAAATCAAAAAGAAAAGAGGAGACAAACCTAAAAAGAAATTGAAAAAAGATATAAAACTGGACAAAGTAAAATGTAAACTTACATAATTTTGCTCCTGCTTTATTTAAGATCATTAATACTTGTGAGTGAAATCAATCAATGCTTCTGAATTTTCATTAGAATAAATGCTGAAATCCGCAAATATGAGTGTTGTGACTATAAACACTTTTTTTGTGTTAGAGGAGATAGGGCATGAAGTTGCATTTAGATCAGTGACTGTTAGACCGCAGGCATTGGGGACTGCCTTAAAGCAGTTCTTTATTGGGAACTCTTTGTGAAGATTGCAAAGTAACACTGAGCAGATGATAGAGCAACCCCCAATCTTGCTCAATGAAATAGTCTAGTACTTTGTTTCTGTTATAAAGTATATTTCACTCTTGGTTTTAAGCCTCATGTGTTTATGGTTATCCATTTTTAGTACTGCCGGCAAACAAAGGGGAAATGAGAGAGAGAAGAGCCTTGGATATTGATTGTTCATTTGGATGGTACATTGGGTATCATCTGCATACAAGTATGCTGTGCAGCAACGAAGTGCTTGAGCTTTAAGAGAGGGTGTACAAACATTTGAACCACTTGTGACGGAAAGGATGCATAAGAGATAAACAATGCAGTAATTAGCTTGGCAATTTATAATAAGCTAGTTTGACTTATTGTGATTGGCCCTTACTAAAACACCCAAACAAATGGAGGACCATGTCCTCCATTTCCACTTCCGCCAAATATTGAGCAAGGATGGCATGTTCAACAATGTTGCATGTTTGAAAGAAGTCTAGAAAGGTCACTCCCAACAGATCACCGCACTACAACGGCCCAAGACTCCTAAGTAGCCAAAATGAGAGAGTGGATTCATAAATGATTATTCTCTGCCTAACCTACTTTGCTTTACTGTGCTCATAGAACTTAACCATAATAACATTTGTGAAACTTGTTTAATTTGCAAATGTTTGTAAAATTATTTCCAGTTTCAACAGGAAAGCTCTGCAGCTTTGCGTACCTACAAAACTTTCAGCCAGCAAAAACTAGTTAGAAAACCAGAGACCTTCTTGATTTCCCAGCATTACTCCTTCACAGCGCCATCCAGCCAGAGCTCTGAATGTGGGGAAGAATAAGTTACATGGCCATCACTCTTTCCTGGGATGGCACACCCTACCGAGCAACACTGCGGAGTGACAACTAAATAATTCTAAAAAAATAACCAACTGTACATATAGAGAGTTTAACCTAACGTTTGCATTTATATTGGGTGATCAGACAAGTGATGGGGCACTATACAAACAGAATACAGTGCCCCCGATTTATGAAGGCACCGATGTCCTCTATCACAGATCTACAGCTCTCTCACCTGAACAATGAAAAGAACCTAAATCAGTCCCCTTCAACATTTGTTGGTGTGACAGAAAAGCCAAGGCCAATGGCAGATCAATGCATAGTACATTCACTGATAGCCATATACGTAGTGCAGTGTGAGCTCACTTTCCTCGAAGCTCAACTGTTACACTGACAAGAAGTATGCATGTCTGTCATTCAGTCATTTGGTCTTTACTTCACGGGTTTAGTGGAAATAGGTCACTGTTTCAGTTATATATGTTCTGTATCAGGTTTCAATCATCTTCCAATCTTTTCATATCTATCTTTGACTCCCTATTTAAGAGAATGAGATGTCAAAATAAACTTTGATGCTATTTTATCAGATAATCTAAGGTAAATTCTCTACACAGGATGGAAACTGTGTTAATCTCATGAACAAATGAGGCAATATGTCCCTCAACAACTAATTAACTGTAACTTATTCAGCACAGTCAATTAAATGAATAAATAAATAAACTTTGAGTCAAGACGGGACTTGAGTCTTCTAAAGGTTTTGAAAACATGAAGGTGTATTAACTAATTACAGTGCACACCAGAAGGCAAAATAGTTGAAATGCATAGTGAATCAACAAAGGGGATTAAACAGGCTCAATGAAATGCACCAAAGAGTTTGAGATGAAGTAAAGTCTCAGAGCGAAAATATTCCAAATATATCCACTAACACAGCCCTGCTCTCAAAGAGTCTGGCCAACCCAGATTATTGACCTCCAATTTCGGGGTCTTTTATAATAAAATACACATTTAAATTTGTAGCGTATGCATAGAGTGGTCATACATCGATAAGGAATTGAGAAATCGGACATAAAATGTAACACAGAATCATCTAGGACTAACCCACTTCCATTCCCTAATCTTAATATTTAAACCACCCCTTTGACCCAGTGTCCTCGGGTGTGTCAGTACAAATCTGATTACACTCAAACCAATGATCGCCTCGTAAAGAAATAGGTTTACAATAACTCAGCAACAGAGCCATGAATGTTGCAAAAAGCTTTCTCCAGTGTTCTTTGAAAACAGCATGTCAGCACAAAGCATTCTGGTGGTGCACATGTTGTTACATGTGATGAGAAGTGAAAACACACATCATAGCTGCAATGGTACTGAAGATAGCAATTACTCCTACTTTGGGCCTAGGTTAGTCAAACACAGGAAAGTATGATGTTTACAAAGAGTTGTGTTTTCGTTTTAGTGCAGAAATAGTAATAAAATGTGGCACTGAATATTTAATAATTAAAAAGCAGCTCCCTCATGCCTACTGGAAAGAAAATTACCAAATCTGAGGATGTTTACGTAGCAAAAGGACAAGGACAGCTAGTGATACCAGTATGCGGAAAAGTACTTTTTATTGAATGTCTTTGAACGTCTCGAACTTGATCATATTTGATGTTGTTACTATTTTTCATTGCTAGACACTTTTAATGCTTCACAATCAGATACATTCTTGATCTCAGTAGGCAAAAGGAGACACATATAAGAAGTAAGCCAGTGCTCTAATAGCATTAAATCATTTTATTAAATTCATTCTCAACGTCAGCTGCGCTGTCAAGCTCTTGTCTCTTCTCTCTTTTCATTTAATTCGTACTTCTTGTGTCTTCTGTTGGAATCTATCTCTCTCATCCAGTCGCGACAGGCGACTGGGCAAAGTGGTGGAGGGGTGGCGGAGGGAGCAAAACACAAACAAGAAAAATATATATAAAAAATAAATAAATAAACTTACCTTAAGGTCGCCACTGCACCGTCACCGCACTCCAGGCACAGGCTCTGACGCTGCTCAGATTGGCTGGAACGCTCTGGCTGGGTGCTCCAGTGTAGACTTGGAGCCGGCCCTCCTCGCTCCAACTTGGCAACACAGTGCCAGGTTGGACAGAACCCTTGTGTACATGTGTGTTTGGCCAGCCAGGGCCGGCCGGCCAAACATACATGCCCACTGAGGGGGAATGCTCTTGCCCCCTTGGCCCGCCCCTTTAAAAATAAAAGAATAATAAACACCATTTATTATCGTTTTATTTTTATAGGTTTGCAGCTCCTGCTGCTGCTGGTGGGGGGAAGGGGGGCACATCTCTGCCATAGCGGAAGAGCTGCCCCTGTTCTTATTCTCTCACTTTGCTCATTTTCTTCCCTTTATCTCTTCCAGTATCACTCTAACTTTTTTCACCTTGCTTTGTATTTTTTTTGTTTTATGGACTAACGCAACAACCCATGTAGTGTTTTAGACAGTAGTTAAGATTTCTCTGTCACCTGAGTCCGTGACCCTTAATAAGAGCATTAGGACACAATGTCAAATGTTTTTATCAAATGATCACTTGTTCCTGTTAACAATTTCAAATTTGTGACATGCCAGAATAATGTAAAAAGTGTTAAAATAAAAAATGTCATAAGCAAACCACATACACTCCACAACACATTAAAGTACTTCGGGCCAGATGTAGGAAAGAAGCAAATTGCGACTTGCAATTTGCGAGTCCGTGCGACTCGCAAATTGCAAGTTGCAATTTGAAATGCAGAAAGGTGTCTCAGACACCTTCTGCAACTCGCAATGGGGTCGCAAAGACCCACCTCATTAATATTAATGAGGTGGGTCGCAGTTTGCGACCCCATTGCGAGTATGGGCACTCACGGGGATGGTGGCCTGCTGGAGACAGCAGACCACCATGTCCGTGACTGCTTTTTGATAAAGCAGTTTTTTTTTTTCCATCTGCAGCCCATTTTCCTTAAAGGAAAACGAGCTGCACTTGGAAAAAAATACCGAAACCTTTAGTTTCGGTTTTTTTCAGAGCAGGCAGTGGTCCATTGGACCACTGCCTGCTCTGAAAAAATATTTTTGTTTCCATTCACAAAGGGGAAGGGGTCCCATGTGGACCCCTTCCCGTTTGCGACTGGGTTACCATCCACTTCAAGTGGATGGTAACTGCGATTTCATTTGCGAACGCTTTCGCAGTCGCAAATGAAATTGCATAGCGTTGCGAGTCGCAAATAGGAAGGGAACACCCCTTCCTATTTGCGAGTCGGAAATGCATTTTGCGAGTCGGATCCAACTCGCAAAATGCATTTCTGCATCACGGAGAGGCTTTTGCGCCTCGCAAACGGCGTTTTTCGCCGTTTGCGAGGCGCAAATCCTTTCCTACATCTCGCCCTTCGTGTTTTAATCTCACATTGGGTTGAATTGAGTGGCAGTACAGTGTTGGGAAATATATCATTATATTTCTTATAATTAATATTGTGTACCCATGCTGATGCCCCTGGGTCGTAGCGTTGGAAAAACAGGTTAATAGAAGTTATCCCTATCACACTTAAACTGCAATGCAAATTTGCTAATTCAAGCAGAGTGTTCAGGGACCCGCCACAGCAGCCCATTCAAAAGCAGAAAACTTTGATCTACCAGATTATTTAAACTAGACAGGGTCTCCTTAATTATGCCATAGCCAACAATTTCAGTCCCCAAGTAAGGGTTCCCAAAAGACACAGCACTAAGCTTCTCTTCATTAAAATCAAGTTTTCAATTACAATTTTAATTAAAATGGATGGCCAGGATGCTTCAGATTCTGTTTAATATCCACTTCCAGCTAATCACCTTCTGAAAAGAAGTACCAGTGTAATTTTCTAAAATACAGTACACATAAACCGGTCTCTAAATATTTATTGCTGGTAATACATTTGATATCATTTTTATACATGCTCTCTTTGAATGCTCCTTTGTTAGAAACTAATATTGTAATTAAAAGTAATTTACAGGACTAAAAAAGTTTTTTCTACGTGGATTTAATTTAAATCATAATACAACGTGATAAAAACTTGTCCTCCTGACTGCTCATATGTCTACATCTCTATCCGCATGCATCTCTCTCAAATGTCACTGAGACGGAATACCTGCGAAATGTTTTGCTTTAAAAAAAATAAAACATCAAGGTCATACCTGTCCAATTTGGTTATTGTTACACAGGAGTAAAATGTGATTATATTGACCTCATGGTGCGAATAACATTTATGCCGGACTGTGGGTATAATTTTCACTGCAAAAAATGCCTACGAACTTGCACAAATATCTGTTTGTATCAATTTCATGAGAGTTAATACCTCTTGCACAGTGTTTTAGGGACACCTCGAGGTCAACATGCTATAAAATATAGGCCCTCATTACAACCCTGGCGGTAAAACCTGCTTACCGCCGTGCAGAAGACCGCCAACATACCGTTGCGGCTGCGGAATTCCGCTACAGGTATTAGGACTCACAGCTCGGAATCCTCCACAATACAGACACCCACACAAGTCCCCCACACCAAAGGTCAGTGATAAACTGGCGATACAAAAACCCGCACCATCACTCCAACAAGAATACACCCACAGTATCACGACCCATGAATCAACGCAGCGGTCTTTCAACCATGGTAATCCATTGGCGGTACACACCGCCGTGCTCAAAATACACACACATTTACAAAACACAACCACATTGGACAATTTAAAATACACACACCTGATACACATACACACCACACCCAATTCAATATAAAGTACACACCCACATCACCCACAAACCCTTACAATAAAATATTTGAAAGAAGGCCAGAGAGAGAGATCAGCTAACGCAACACCAGCATCCACAGACACACAACACCATCACTTATACAACATCCACGCACCTCAAACAACACACACCAACACAGCACCTCACACATCACCCACACCACATCATGGCACCTCAAAGACACCCCAGGTTTTCTGAGGAGGAGTTCAGGGTCATGGTGGAGGAAATCATCCGGGTAGAGCCACAGCTATTCGGATCACAGGTGTAGCAGACATCCATTGCTAGGAGAATGGAGCTATGGCGGAGAATCGTCGACAGGGTCAACGCAGTGGGACAGCATCCAAGAACACGGGATGACATCAGGAAGAGGTGGAACGGCCTATGGGGGAAGGTACGTTCCGTGGTACCCAGACACCAGATTGCTGTACAGAGGACTGGCAGTGGACCACCACTTCCTACCCCACAACTAACAACATGGGAGGAGCAAGTCTTGGCGATCATGCATCCTGAGGGCCTCGCAGGAGTAGCAGGACGACTGGACTCTGGTAAGTCAAATCTTAACTACCATATCCCTCCCATCCAACCTGCATGCCATCACATATTCCCACCCTCACCCTCACACATATCACCCCAACACCCTACAGATACCCCACTACCACAACCCACACATTCCAAAATAAAGCCCTGCATGTAACACCAATGCATGGACACCCATCACCAAAGCATGTCCAGTAGAGAGACTCACTCATGCCCCAAAATCACCAATCACACAAGGGCCATGGCAATAATGCAAGCACTGGAGTAGAGGTTAACTCACCCATTGTACAAGATGGCACACACAGATACTAGGATTATGCATTCAGACCCCAACAGGACCCCTACCTTATGTCACCGGACAGGAGGTGCCAGACATATCCAGTCCCCCCACAGAAGAGGCCCACAGTGATGACAGCAGCTCTGCACGCCTGGATCAAGATGACCAGCCCTGTCCATCAGGGACCTCGGGACAGTCGGTTCCCCTGACACAGTCACAAACCACCACTGAACCTCCCTCCTCAGGAAACACCACCACAGCACCCACCCAGCGGGCCCATCCCTCTGTCCCCAGGACACGTCAATCAGCAGTGTGTCCACCACTACAGGGAACCCAGGCAAACCCACTAACACAGGACGATCAGGGACCTGGGGGCAGTGGCAGTGGGCACACGGTTCACGGGACAGAGGCACAGGATAACAGGGAAGCTGGGAGGACTGCTGTGCGACAGGGGGAGGACAGGCCCAGGGAATCCACTCTCCACGAGGCACTCTCCAACATCATGGGAGCTTACCACCATTCCCAGGAGACCATGGGCACGGTACTGGCCAAGTTTCAGGAGACCCAGCGGCTGCAGGAGGAACAATACCTGGGGATCAGGGAGGACTTGAAGTCCATCAACAACACCCTGGTCACCATTGCAGGGGTGCTGAAAGACCTTGTCAACACCAGGAGGGACACAGTGGCACACCAACGGGCCCCTGAAACTAGCCTGGACGATGGACAGCTCTCCAACTCCGCCGGCGCTTGTGGACAGGAGGCACAGGAACAACAGGCCACCAGCACCCCCCCCCCTGTAGAAGGAGAACCACCCCACAAACGGTCCCTGAGATCCAGGAACAAGACAGAGAACATTGCCAAGACCCCCACCAGGAAATAAGACCCCCCTGAATGTCACCCTTCTGTCCCACTTTGACACCCTGTCCACCTTAAACTGCCATTGCTCCACTTCCTAAGCCCCATTGGACAATGCACCTGTGAAACAAATAGACTGGACTCTGCTGTGGACATTCCTCCACCATCACCCCAGCCTATTTTACAACCCCCTCCACTTATTTGCACAGAAATAAACACAGTTGAATCACAAAACAATCTGGAGTCAGTCTGTGCTTTCACAAATGCGTAATAGCAAAATCTCGGGAATATAGCAATGTCAATGTACTTGTTCACATACTAATGTTACACAGCTGTAGGCCACCAGTAAACATAGCAGTGGGCACAAAGTGGGACCCAGATCTGTGAAATGGAAAGTCAAAGTAACAAGTCAGGGTCCATACACTGAGTGAAAATGACAGACCCATGCTAGCTCCAACAATAGTATGAGATGTGGGAAGCAGTTACATCTTCTTACCTGTGTCTCACTGAGAGTATTGCATGATGATGTTGTTTCGGTTGTCAACATCTTCTCCTTCTGCCTCCTCTTCTTCACTGTCCACAGGCTCCACAGCTGCCACAAGACCACCATCTAGCCCATCCTCCTGCAGAAAAGGCACCTGGCGTCGCAAAGCCAGGTTGTGCAACATACAGCAGGCTACAATGAACTGGCCCACCTTCTTCGGTGAGTAATATAGGGAGCCACCTGTAAGATGGAGGCACCGGAATCTGGCCTTCAGGAAGCCGAAGGTGCGTTCTATAATCCTCCTAGTTCGCCCATGCGCCTCATTGTAGCATACTCTGCCCTTGTCCCGGGATTCCTTACTGGGGTCAGTAGCCATGACAGGTTGGGGTAACCAGAGTCACCTGCAAATGTCGAGGGACAACTGTTAGACAGACAATAACCCTTAGGGACAACCCCATACCCATGCACCAATGTCAACTGTATTTGGAACTCAGGCTCACCTATTAGCCACAGCCGTTGGCTCTGAAGTTGCCCCATCACATAAGGGATGCTGCTATTCCTCAAAATGTAAGCATCATGCACAGAGCCAGGATACTTGGCATTCACATGGGAGATGTACTGGTCTGCCAAACACACCATCTGCACATTCATAGAATGGTTGCTTTTCCTGTTCCTGTACACATGTTAATTCTTGTGGGAGGGGGGGACAAATGCCACATGGTACCATCAATGGCACCAATGATGTTGGGGATATGTCCCAGGGCATAAAAGTCACCTTTCACTGTGGGCAAATCCTCCACCTGAGGGAAAACGATGTAGCTGTGCATGTGTTTCAGCAGGGCAGATAACACTCTTGATAACACATTGGAGAACATTGGCTGGGACATCCCTGATACCATGGCCACTGTTGTTTGAAAAGACCCACTGGCCAGGAAATGGAGTACAGACAGAACCTGCACTAGCGGGGGGATTCCGGTGGGATGGCGGATAGCTGACATCAGGTCTGGCTCCAACTGGGCACACATTTCCAGGATTGTTGCACAATCAAGTCTGTAGGTGATAATGATGTATCTCTCTGCCATTGTCGACAGGTCCACCAGGGGTCTGTACACCGGAGGATGGCGCCATCTCATCATCTGCCCCAGCAGACGTGCCCTATGGAAGAGAACAGCGAGCAGAGGGTCATCCACCTCTTCGGTATCACATTGTGTTATTTGCTTAAAAGTTACAAATTCACAATGTGCCCTTATCTGTCCGCATTCCAGGCCTAATAGGTATGACACAGTTTTTTTCCATACCATGTGGCCCCCTGAAATGGCGGCTGCCTGACCTGTAAGGTGGGACAAGGGGAAATGAGGTAACTGTGCTGGCGTTGTACACCGTCGCTGTGGGCGGTCGAAGACCGAGGCGCAATTCAGCATTGGTTAACATTGGACCCTATGGGTCCCAGGAGCCAATGACGATGTACACCGGGGGTGACGGTACGCACCGCCGCGGACGTGGCCGCCATTTTCTTACTGTTCCCTCACTTGATACCTGACCTTCTACAGGAGAAGACCTACAGTGCAAGTGCTGCTGTGACCTGTGTCTGGAAAAAACGATCGCTACAGTGTCTGGGGAAAGAGCCCCTACCTTCACTTCGGAGGAGTTGGAGAAACTGGTGGATGGGGCCCTCCCCTAGTACACGCAACTGTACGGTCCTCCAGACAAACAGGTGAGTACACTGTGAGCATGGTGGATGGCACATGAGTGTATGGAGTGGCGTCGATGGAAGAGGGTGGGGAGGGGTACAGGTCAGCATGTCAGGATTGTGTGTGTATGTCTGGGCCAGGGTGGGAGGTGTTTGTCAATGCGTGAGATGAAATGTACGGGAAAGAAACATCCATTTTTACTTCACTTTTCCTCTAGGTCAGCGGCCACCAGAAGAAGGGTATTTGGCGTGCCATCGCCAAGGACATCCGGACATTGGGGGTCTACCATAAACGGAGCACCCACTGCCGTAAAAGATGGGAGGACCTGCCCCGCTGGAGCAAGAAGACGGCGGAGGCCCAGCTGGGGATGGCCTCCCAACGTGGAAGTGGTGACGGTCGCACCATGACCCCCCTGATGTACCGGATCCTGGCGGTGGCCTATCCAGAGTTGGATGGGCGCTTGAGGGCATCACAGCAGCCACAAGGGGGTGAGTACACTCTCCTTCAGCTGACTCTGCGCGCGTTATGAGGTGTCTGGGTGGTCGAAGTGGGCTGTGGATTCCCCTAGGCCAGGGCGAACTTGGTAGGCTAGGTCCCTTGTTAGGCAGGCTCTGTGGCACCCCAACCCCACTACTGATAATAGCCATCTACACCTAGCCAGGCTCCTGTGGCTTCCAGGTGTGCAACAATTGGGCATAGGCCTCGTCCCCCAAGCCCATGTGAATTTTCTAGGAACTGTTAGTGCATGGCTTAGTGCATAGGGCTGCTCCCCGTGAGTTGTGTCCGCCAACGGTAGTGGTGTTGCATGCACTGAACAAATGTTTCTTATGTCTTCCCCCCCTTTTTGTTTTGTCTCCTTGTTCTTGCGTGCATTAGCATCATCTGGCAGAGGAGCATTGGCACCGGAACAGGAGGGAGCTGCAACCCACATGGCCCTGGAGGGTGAAGCAACGGAGTCTGAAGCCACCAGTGGGACGGAGGGCGAGGGGAGCTACATGATGGGGACAGGAGCATACCCCAGCGACAGCAAATCCTCCTCTGATGGGAGCTCCCTTGCGGTGGCGGGCACCTCTGTGCCCACCGCATCAACAGGTATAGCTGCCACCACCCCTACCAGCACCGCCCTTCCAGCAGCCCCTCAGTGTGTGTCCAGTGCCCGCTCACCCAGGAGGGTGGGCATCTCCTCTGCCCCAGGCACCTCAGTGAGGAGGCTATTGACCTCCTGAGATCCCTCACTGTTGGGCAATCTACCATTTTGAATGCCATCCAGGGTGTTGGGAGGCATTTGCAACAAACACATGCATACCTGGAGGGCATTCATTCTGGGCAGGCGCCCCAACAGAGAGCATTTCAGGCTCTGGCCTCAGCACTGATGGCAGCCATTGTCCCTGTGTCCAGCCTCCCCCCTCCAACTTCATCCACCCAGACCCAATCCCCTGTACCTCAGCCTATCCCAAGCACACCATCAGACCAGCATTCACACTCATCAACACCCAGGAGTGGACATGGCAAACATAAGCACCACACATCCCACAAGCACTCACACAAGCACCATACCCATGCAGACACAGCAACATCCACTGCCTCCACTGTGTCCCCCTCCTGCACGTCCTCCTCACTCCCTGTCTTGACTCCACTTACACTTGCATGCACTACATCCTCAGCCACTACCTCCATCACCAGCACGCCCATCACCACACACTGCTCACGTGCAATCACCACCCCCACTACCATGCACACATCCCCTGTGTCCTCTCCCAGTGTGTCTGTGAGCCCTCCTCCCAAAGTACACAAACACAGGCACACACCCACCCAACAGCCATCCACCTCACAACAGCCTCCGGCCCATGCACCTTCACCCAAATTCAGCAAACGTACACCTCCTACAACCACTACCTCTTCCTCCACTCCCAAACCCCCTCCATCTTCCCGTCCCAGTGTGTCTAAAAAACTTTTCCTGGCTAACTTTGACCTCTCCCCCCCCCACGGCCTACCCCTAGTGCAAGGCTTTCCAGGTCCCAACCTAGCACCTCAGCCACCAAATTCCCAGGCACAGTGGTGCCAGCAACTGCGGGGTCATCGAGTGTGCCACCCATCAGGGCTGCCAGTGTGCCATGTAGCGAGGCCCAGGACATTCCGCCACCTGCCAAGGTGAAGAAGGTGCCCACATCCCTGAGGGAGAAGCCGCACCTATCAGCCACCAAGGGCTCATCTAAAAAAAAAGGGGACAGTGGCAATACACCTGCGGCACCATCAAACGTGGGTAAGGGACACAAGCCAAAGAGCAGGTCAGGACAGGGCACGGTGGCTCTGACTGAGGGACTTGAGTCACCCCTTCTGTCAACCACTACACCAACCGGTACGGCGGCGAACACCGCCACCAGCACCGCCCCCTGCACTGCCACCATCACCGCCACCAGCACCGCACCTGCACCGCCACCAGCACAGCCAACTGCACGTCTGCAGCCTCAGCAACAGTCCCCAGCATCTTCCCCAGTGGGCAGCCATCCAAGGCTGCAGGAGACGTCCTGCTGTGTCCCTCAACAGGTGCTGACACATGCACCACCGCCAGCCCCGCCACGTGCTCGGACAGTGGCACCACCGCTGACATGGCTACCATCCCCAGTGGGCAGCCGTCCGAGGCTGGAGGAGACTTCTTGGACCCTGCCCAGCTTCCATGAGGCATGACTCTCATCACTGTTTGCACCTGCAGGTGGAAGGCGAAGCCGCAGCAGGGTGGGGTATGTCTCTGCCTCCATGGCGTATCATGCTACCTGTTCCTAGGCAATCTCATGGCACACACACCCATGTGAGGTAATGGGACCAGCCACACTGCATGTGGAGCAGTCTGGGCACAATGCCCCCTCCAGAACCAGTGGAGAAAGACATACACTACCTCAGTCCTTGGCAGGATGAAGAACTCTGGGCACAAAGCCCCCTCCAGAACCAGTGGAGAAAGACATCCACGACCTCAGTCCTTGGCAGGATGAAGCACTCTGGGCTCCAAGCCACCTCCAGAACCAGTGGAGAATCACATCCACTACCTCAGTCTTTGCCAGGATGAAGCACTCTGGGCACAAAGCCCCCTCCAGAACCAGTGGAGAATCACATCCACTATCTCAGTCCTTGGCAGGATGAAGCACTTTGGGCACAAAGCCCCCTCCAGAACCAGTGGAGAATGTTATCCACTTGAGAGACTGTGGCTTTGCATTCCCCAGGATAAAGCAGTGGGCAAACCACCCACTGGAAAGACTTGTGAGACTGTGGCTTTGCACTCCCTAGGATAAAGCAGTGGGCAAACCACCCACTGGAAAGACTTGTGAGACTGTGGCTTTGCACTCCCCAGGATAAAGCAGTGGGAAAACCACCCAAAGGAAAGACTTGTGAGACTGTGGCTTTGCACTCCCAAGGATATAGCAGTGGGCAAACCACCCACTGGAAAGACTTGAGAGACTGTGGCTTTGCACTCCCCAGGATACAGCAGTGGGCATGGAGCCCCCTTGTGCAGCAGTGGCGTCGTGCGTTCATCCGGCTGAGGTGCCCCCCCTCCCCTTACCCTGAGGTGCCTGTTTAATTTTGATCTGATGTCCCAGCAGTGTTCTCTCCGTTTAGTGTCAGGTATCTTGTGTGGGCTTCGCCCATGCGTTTTGGGACCACTGGTCCACGGACAATGATTGGTACACTATCCGGACTTGTGTAGTTGGTGTACATATTTGTATATACTGAATTTTGAACTTTCACTATCTGATTTTCCATGATTACACTC
Source organism: Pleurodeles waltl (assembly GCF_031143425.1). Classification (NCBI taxonomy): domain Eukaryota; kingdom Metazoa; phylum Chordata; class Amphibia; order Caudata; family Salamandridae; genus Pleurodeles; species Pleurodeles waltl. The sequence goes on along the minus strand of NC_090442.1, from coordinate 802,629,377 downwards.
GTTACAATCATTTCCTTTTGTCCTTGCGTTCTTCCAGTGGGTGAGGGGGTGTATATGTAATGTTGCTGCATGTATTTGTGTGTATGGTGTTGTGGGTGAAGGTGGGGGTGTTGTGTGTTGCGTGTGTGTGTCACTCTCTTTTACCTCCCTCCCTCTCCTGTGTTGTAGGTGCAGTACTCACTGTGGTCGTCGACGGCGTCTGTCCTACTCCTGATAGAGCAGGAGGAAGACCAGCATGGGCAGTATGTGTAACTCGGGCACCATGGTGTCCTGGTTCCTCGTTGGGTGTCGAGAGGTGAGTGGTTTCCCTTCTGTGTACTGTTTCCGCCGTGCTTTTGATAGCGTTGGTTCTGCCCCGGAAAAGGTGGCGGATAGGCGTGTTGGATGACAGTGGGCGGTACTTTGTCCTCCGCCTGTCTGTTGGTGGTTACCGCTGCGGTGATTGTTTCTACCGCCGTGGTGGTCAGAGTGTTAAAGTTGCAGTCTATGTTGACAGTTTCTGCCATGGTCGTGATTCCATTTTTTTTCACTGGCCTGTTGGCGGTATTACCGCCGCTTTATCACCGACCGCCAGGGTTGTAATGAGGGCCATAGTGTTCCGGGGAAAAGTACATATCTGATCAGTTTAGATAAAGTTGTTCCTAGTTTTATAGTCCGTCAAATATGCCAGAGCGATTGTTTCATAAATTAACTCTTAGAAATAGCATCTTCAAGTGCATAGTTTTGTTACCTTTTTACCCCAAAAATATACAATTGAGGTACATTGAAAGCAAGTCCCTTAGAACAACGGAATATGGTTCGGTTGATGTTCTTTTTCATATTGTAGGTTTGAAGGTCAGCAAAGTGATGTACAGAAGAGGGGAAAGCAATATAAAAAATATTAAAACAAAGAGCAGGTGATTGGATCAAAGAGTGTATTATGGTGTTGCCTGGGAGTGAAGCTGGAATAGGAGGTTGGAAGGCAAAGCCTCAGAGTTGGCATGACTCCTGCACTTGTGAAGGTGCTCTAGGAAGCAGTGTGTCTTGAACACCGTGTAACTGCAGAGAGGTAATCACCACTCCTAGTATTACCAACACCAGGGGGCATCAGTAATTCCATCTTGTAGTACTAAAACATTCCAAGTGATCCTCTACAGGCCCCGTTAGAATGGGGATAACATGAGCAAATGTATGCTACATTTCTGATTTCTGCATGTTAATGTTAATCTGAAGTACCAGGCCTGTGCAGGTGACAAAACCATCCACATTTGATAGGGAAGATTTATCCCTGGAAAATAACGTGGACTTGTTGCCTGTGGCATTGGTACTGCAGATTGCCTAATATGTTCCTGGGCAGAAACTCATCTTTCCTCCTAAAACTGTATTAAGAATTCACTTGTAGGGAGGGTTTCAAAAGTTAACAGAGTGCTTCAGAGCTCTGCACCGATTGTCGTCTGCTGCCTTTGCCCTTTTTAATTTCTTGAAACATTATGCTAGGTTTATCAGAGAGGATTACCAAAACCCCAGCGATCTGTTTGGGGCCTGGCGATGAGTCAGTTTATTGTCATAATGAGGCATTTCTCCAGAAGGCTGTGTCCACGGTGCATAAGATCTTGAAATACATTTTTCATTTGAATTTGCCTGTTTGAGGAACGGCTTTGATGCTCTTTTTGATTTTAAATATTTTGTAGTATTCTGTTTTTTTACAAGAACAGCATTGGTAGTATTTTAGTGGTCTAGTCATGGGAAGATAGGGGCCATTGCATGATAAACACAGTTGACCTGCTGGAGTAGGAGGAAGGTCTTTTCTGGTAGGTTAAGCTGTTGTGACCTTTTTGTGGGCTTAATGAACGGCACTCCATGGCTGACAGTTTGGTGTTGGCATTGAAGTATTTAGTGTAAATGAAGAAGGAACACACTCAAGGGTCAGGGCACCATCATGCAATGCATACCCACGCCTATATGAATTGTGGGGTAACTGTGGCGTTGCAGTCATGGTTTAACTTGCCATTGATTATGTGAGGTTGAGTCACTATACAGTACGACAACGTTATCTGAATTGCAATAAAGATTTGAATGTTTAAGCTGGTTGGTGAATTATGTAAATTAAAACAACTCTTTTACTTTATATCAGAAACTTATTTATAATAAAAACATTGACCAAACAATAAATGGTGCACAATGAAATACATCATAAAAAGACAATTGCAAAGAAAATATTGGAGATTCATAAACTTTAACCCTCCGTGACCCTGCTGATTGCTCACCCTAAAACACATTCTTTTGTTTTACTTTAAAATCCTTTGTGAAAGGCATCCCTATTTTGTATATTGTGATTTCACCCTGCAAGTACTTTCAAGCCGTTTCTTGTCTTTTTTTTCTGTAAGACTAATGTCTAATATGTCAATGTCCACCATTCAGAAGCAGGTTGTCTATTGCTTCTGCGCCATGGCCACTGCTATGTGCCACTCCATTTGTCCTGCCTGTCTTTCCTTCCTGTTATTGACATGGTTGAAGTATCTCTGGTGTGCTGTTGGTGGGGAAATGATCATTGGCATGAGTGTATTAGCTTCTTATGGGAGAGATCAGAGCATTGAAACACCTATAATTACCTTGCTATTTGATAGATAATGTCCCAAAGTGGCTTTACCAATAACTAGTTTACCGGATGTGCGTTCTTTAATTCTGTGTATAGTTTGAAGCACTCCACTACTCAAATGTTACCAGGTTTTCTTTTTTATTTTCAAAGGAGAAAAAGATCCTCTGTAGGTTTTTGAGTTACACACAGAGTTGGTTAATGGTTAATTATGTATACTATATTTTTATTTAAGAAATTATTTAATTGCAGTTTTTCAAGATTATTCATCTCTCTAACTTTTAACTCTCCCATTAGAATAATTTCTCATTCTTTCTTATACTGGGACTTTTTTTCAAATCCTCTTAATTCTATTTAATGTTTGGTATTTCTTGCTATCCCTCCCAGCATTATCCTTTTTTCTATATTTCTGGTTTCTGGGGCTGATTTCTATATGTCTGTACTAATCTGTAGCTTTCTTCTGCTTGATTATTAAGCTTTCCCTCTCCCCTAACTTATATACCCAGTGGACTGGTACTGTTAAAATAAGACAAAAAGGGGAGGTGTATTTGGCATCTAAAATGTGTAATTATTTTCTAACTGTGCAAACCACTAGTACCCAGCCCAGTATTAGTGTGCCTGATGATGTAGCAGCTGAAGAGGGAGTCCCTGTGGTGGCAGAGATGGACAGTGGTAAGTCACATTGCTTGGTTATTGTTGGCCTTATGCAGGGTCATCCCCAATCTTTTTGCCTCCTGCCTCCTATTTTATTCTGACCTGTTGCTGTTGGCTTTTGAACTCTGAGCAGTTTACCACTTCTAACCAGTGCTAAAGTGCATAGGCTCTCTGTGTAAACTGTATGGTTGATTAGTTTATCCATGATTGGCATATTTTATTTACTAGTAAGTCCCTAGTAAGGTGCACTAGATGTGCCGGGGCCTGTAAATCAAATGCTTAGTGTGCCTGCAGCACTGGTGGTGCCACCCACATAAGTAGCTCTGTAATCATGTCTCAGACCTGCCACTGCAGTGTCTGTGTGTGCAGCTTTAACTGTAAATTCGACTTGGCAAGTGTACTCACTTGCCAGGCCTAAACCTTCCCTTTTCTTACATGTCAGACACCCCAGAGATAGGCCCTAGGTAGCCCCAAGGGCAAAGTGCAGTGTATGGTTAAGGTAGGACATATAGTAATGTGTTTTATATGTCCTGACAGTGAAATATTGCTAAATTCGTTTTTCACTGTTGCAAGGCCTGTCCCTCTCTCATACGTTAACATGGGGGCTACCTTTAAATCATAAAGTGTAGTGTAGATTCCCTTTGGGAGCGGATGGACATGTAGAGTTTGGGGTCTCTGAGCTCACAGAGCATTTTCTTGCTTATACCATTTCAGTGACTATGCCTGTTTGTGGATTCCCTGTCTAGGTCAGTTTGACAGTTGGGCTGGTTGCGCCTCACACTAGACAGTGACACAAAGGGAGCTGCGGTGTAGCCTGCATATCCTGATGAGCCATCTGTGCTAGGAGGGAGGAGAGGAGTGGTCACTCACACCTGAAAGGGCTGTGCCTGCCCTCACACAATGCAGACTCCAATCACCTGATGAGTGTCTGGGGCCTGGCCTGGGCAAGGCAGGTTTTCACATTCAAAAGAGACTTTACTTTGAAGTAAACTTACTTCAAAGGAGAAATTGGGTATGAGAAGGGCACACAAAACCACAGACTTGAGAAACCCTTCTGGAAACAAGAGGAACCTCTGCTTGGAGAAGAGCTGAAGAACTGAGGAAGAAGAGCTGCCCTGCCTGTGACTGTGTTTGTGGAGCTACCCTGCAGTTGCTGCTTCTGCCAGAGTAAGAGGGCAAAGACTGGACATTTGTGCTTTCCATCTTGAGAAGAACTCTCCAAAGGCTTGATTTAGGGCTTTCCTCCTGTTGTTTGAAGTCTCAGGGACAGCAAAGACTTCTCTCTGCCAGCACCTGGAGTCTCTGGAGAGACTCCTACTCTGCCCTGTGGTGCCCATCCAGTTCCTGGGACCCTGAAAGGAAATCCACGCACAGAGCGCCGTGCGGGGAATAGATTGACGTGACTCCGATCTGCGGCTGAAGAAACGACATGCCGGCAGCTCTGCAGCTAAGAATCGACGCTTGCCGGAAACGTGACCGAAGAATCGACACACATAGCAGGAGAAACAACACGCAGCATCGCTGATGGAGGCTGGGAGATCGCGACCCGCGCTGCGTGGTTTTTGGATCATCGTGCAGCTGGATTTCCGACTCAAGCACCGCTGGGCATGTAAGAACAACACAAGGCCTGCCCAGACCCGAGAGTGCTGACCGGATCGACGCACCGGAAGAAACTATGAGCCCGACCCGGTGAAAGGAGAAACGACGCAAGGTCCCGCTCGTGAATGGAATCAACAAGCCCTTTTTGATGCGCACTCACCCGTGCAGGGTTATTTTTGACGCACCCAAGGTACTTTTTCACACTAAGAGTGTTAGTATGTGTTTAAACATACTTAAAGACTCTTTTTGCATTTTTATTGATAACTTGACTTGTGTATTGTGGATTTTTGTTGTTTTGGTCTTGTTTTGTTTAGATAAATATTTCCTATTTTTCTAAACCTGTGTTGTGTCATTTTGTAGTGTTTTCATTAAGTTGCTGTGTGTGTTGGTACAAATACTTTACACCTAGAACTCTGAAATTAATCCTACTGCTCTGCCAAGCTACCAAGTGGGGTAAGCGGTGGTCAGCTGAGGGTGATTCTCTTTTACCCTGACTAGAGTGAGGGTCCTTGCTTGAACAGGGGGTAACCTGACTGTCAACCAAAGACCCCATTTTTTACAGTTATTGATAATTACTATTATATTCACTGTATTTGTTAAGCAAGGAAGATTCAACCCATCATTATCTATGACCTCCCTGCCTTAGCATTTCACATACCATGGGCCATGACCCCACCTAACTGCAGCATGCATGGTTCAGTTCAGCACTACAGTTTTGGCTGTGCAATGTGCGTCTGCTTCCTTATGGCCCTCATTACAACCCTGGCGGTCGGTGTTAAAGCGGCGGTAATACCGCCAACAGGCCGGCAGTATAAAAAAATGAGATCATGACCATGGCGGAAACCGCCAACATAGACAGCCACATTAACACTCCAGCAGCAACGGCGGTAGAAACAAACACCGCGGCGGTAAACGCCAACAGACAAGCAGAAGACAAGGTTACGCCCACTGTATTACAAGAGGCCTAACCGCCACCTTTTCCGGGGCGGTACCACCGCCATCAAAAGCACGGCGGAAACAGTCTGTGGAACGGAAACCACTCACCTTTCAACACCCAACGAGGAACCAGGACGCCATGGAGCCCGAGTTACAGGTCCTGCCCATGTTGCTTTACCTTCTCTTTTATCAGGAGCAGCAAAGACGCCGGTGACGACCACGGTGAGTACTGCACCTAGCACACAGGGGAGGAGGGGAGGGAAAAGAGAGACACACACACGCAACACGCAACACCCCCACCCTCACCCACAACACCATACACATAAATACATGCAGCAACATTACATATACACCCCGTCACCCCCTGGAAGAACGCAAGGACAAAATGAAATGATTGTAACAAGTGTAATCATTGAAAAATCATATAGGGCCAATTAAAATATCAGTATATACAAATATGTACACCAACTACACAAGTCCGGACAGTAATGAAATCATTGTCCGTGGACCAGTGGTCACAAAATGCATGGGCGAAGCCCAAACAAGATACCTGACTCTGGGGCATCAGATCGAAACTAAACAGGCACCTCAGGGGAAGGGAGAGGGGGCACCTCAGCTTGATGAATGGACGACGCCACTGCTCCACGAGGGGGCTCCATGCCCACAGTTTGGTCCTGCGGAGTACAAAGCCACAGTCTCTCAAGTCTCTCCAGTGGGTGGTTTGCCCACTGGTTTATCCTGGGGAGTGCAAAGCCACAGCCTCTCAAGTCTCTCCAGTGGGTGGTTTGCCCACTGCTTTATCCTGGGGAGTGCAAAGCCACAGTCTCTCAAGTCTCTCCAGTGGGTGGTTTGCCCACTGCTTCATCCTGGGGAGTGCAAAGTCACAGTCTCTCAAGTGGATGTGATTCTCCACTGGTTCTGGAGGGGGCATTGTGCACAGAGTGCTTCATCCTTGCAAGGACTGGGATAGTGGATGTGATTCTCCACTGGTTCTGGAGGGGGCATTGTGCCCAAAGTGCTTCACATGCAGTGTGGCAGGTCCCATTCCCTCACCTGGGTGTGTGTGCCACGAGATTGCTTGGGAACAGGTAGCATGATACTCCATGGACTCAGAGACACACTCCACCCTGCTGCGACTTCGCCTGCCACATGGAGGTACAAACAGTGCTGGGTGTCCTGCCTCATGTACGCGGTGCAGGGTCCAGGACATCTCCTGCAGCCTCGGACGGCTGCCCACTGGTGATGATAGCCATGTCAGCTGTGGTGGCACTGTCTGAGCATGTCGCAGGGCTGGTGGCGGTGGTTGGGGTGGTGTCTGTAGTGGAGGAGCTGGAGGTGGTGCATGTGTCAGCACCTGTGGAGGGACACAGCAGGACGTCTCCTGCAGCCTCAGATGGTTCCCACTTGGGATGATGCTGGGGACTGTTGCTGAGGCAGCAGACGTGCAGGTGGCGGTGCAGGTGGCGGTGCAGGTGGCGGTGCATGTGGTGGTGCTGGTGGCGGTGTCCACCGCCGTACAGGTTGATGTTCTGGTTGACAGAAGCGGTGACTCTGGTCCCTCAGCCAGAGCCTCCGTGCCCTGTCCTGACTTGCCCTTCACCTTGTGTCCCTTCCCCACCTTTGATGTTACTGCTGGTCCCTTGGCACTGTCCCCTTTTGGCTTGAAGGAGCACTTGCTTGGTGGTTGGTGCGGCTTCTCCCTCCGGCATGTGGGTACCTTCTTTACCTTGGCAGGTGGCAGATTGGCTGATCCTTGGCCTCTCTAGGTGGCACACTGGCAGCCCTGATGGGTGCCGCCCGCGATGTGACTGGACTTGCTGAGACCACTGTGCTAGATGATTTGGTGGCTGATGTGCTGGGCTGGGACCTGGACAGCCTGGCCCTAGAGGAAGGATGGGGGGGTTTAGGGAAGAGGTCAATGTTTGCCAGGAAGAGTTTCTTAGACACACTGGATGGAGGGGGTTTGAGAGTGGAGGAAGAGGTAGTGGTTGTAGGAGGTGTATGTCTGCTGAATTTGGGTGAAGGTGCATGGGCCGGAGGCAGTTGTGAGGTGGATGGCTTTTGGGTGGGTGTGTGCCTGCGTTTGTGTAGTTTGGGAGGAGGGCTCACAGACACACTGGGAGAGGACACAGGGGATGTGTGCATGGTAGTGGGGGTGGTGATTGCACGTGAGCGGTGTGTGGTGATGGGTGTGCTGGTGATGGAGGTAGTGGATGAAGATGTAGTGCATGCAGGTGTGAGTGGAGACGAGACAGGGAGGGAGGAGGAGGACATGGAGGAGGGGGACACAGTGGAGGCAGTAGAAGTTGGTGTGTCTGCATGGGGATGGTGCTTAGGGGAGAGCCTGTGGGATGTGTGGTGCTTATGTTTGCCATGTCCACTCTTGTGTGTTGATGAGTGTGCATGCTGGTCTGATGGTGTGCTTGGGATAGGCTGAGGTACAGAGGATTGGGTCTGGGTAGAGGAAGTTGGAGGGGGGAGGCTGGACACAGGGACAATGGCTGCCATCAGTGCTGAGGCCAGAGCCTGAAATGCTCTCTGTTGGGCCGCCATGCCAGAATGAATGCCCTCCAGGTATGCATTTGTTTGCTGCAAATGCCTCCCAACACCCTGGATGGAATTCAAAATGGTTGATTTCCCAACAGTGAGGGATCTCAGGAGGTCAATAGCCTCCTGACTGAGGGCAGCAGGGCTGACTGGGGCTGGGCCTGAGGTGCTTGGGGCGAAGGAGATGCCCACCCTCCTGGGTGAGCGGGCACGGGGAACTCGGTGAGGGGCTGCTGGGAGGGCGGTGCTGGTAGGGGGGGTGGTGGCGGAACCTGTTGATGTGGTGGGCACAGAGGTGCCCGCCACCACAAAGGAGCTCTAATCAGAGGAGGAGTCGCTGTCACTGGTGTCTCCTCCTGTCCCCGTCGTGGAGCTCCCCTCGCCCTCCATCCCACTGGTGCCTTCTGACTCCATTACTTCACCCTCCAGAGCCATGTGGGTTGCAGCGCCCTCCTGCTCCGGTGCCAATGCTCCTCCACCAGATGATGCTAATGCACACAAGGACAGGGTGACAAAACAAAAAGGGGGGGAAGACAGAGGAGACACATGGTCAATGCCTGCAACACCACTACTGTTGGCGGACACAACACACAGGGAGCAGCCCTATGCACAAAGCTGTGCACTAACAGGGTAGGGGAAAAGCACATGCACATGGGGGACTCTGACTAGCCCCATTTCATGCACAGCTGGAACCCATGGGAGCCTGACTAGGATTAGAGGACAAATACCACCTTTGGGGTAGGAGTGGGAATAAGCCTGCAAATCAATGGATCTACATTTGCGCGTCTGCCCCGGCCTAGGGAAACCTGCAGCCCACCTCCCCCACCCAGACACCTCGTCAAGTGCGCAGAGTCAGCTGAATGAGAGTGTACTCACCCCCTTGTGGCTGCTATGATGCCCTCAAGCGCCCATCCAACTCAGAATATGCCAACGCAAGGATCCGGTACATTGGGGGTTGTGGTGCGACGGGCACCCCTTCCACGTTGGGAGGCCATCCCAAGCTGGGCCTCCGCCGTCTTCTTGCTCCAGCGGCGCAAGTCCTCCCATCCTTTCCGGCAGTGGGTGCTCCGTCTATGGTAGACCCCCAGTGTCCGCACTCCCTTGGCAATGGCATGCCAAATACTCTTCTTCTGGTGGGCGCTGACCTAGAGGAATAGTGAGGTTAAAAAGGATGTTACTTTCCCGTACAGTTCTTCTCACACATTGGACACAAACCTCCCACCTTGTCCCATAAAAATATACACTCACCATCCTCACATGCTAACCTGTCCGCCTCCCTGTTTCTTCCATCCACAATACTACATACAATCATGTCCCATCCACCATGCACACGGTTCACTCACCTGTTTGTCTGGAGGACCGTAAAGTAGCGTGTACTGGGGGAGGACCCCATCCACCAGTTTCTCAAACTCCTCCACAGTGAAGGCAGGGGCCCTTTCCCCAGACATTGTAGCCATTGTCGCTTCCAGACGCAGGTCACATCAGCGGCGGTGCGTACCGTCACCGCCGGAGTACATCGTCATTGGCTCCTGGAACCCGTAGGGCTCAATGATAACCAATGCTGAATTGCACAGCGGTCTTCGACTGCCTACCGCGACGCTGCACAATGCCAGCGCAGTTACCTCATTTCCCCTTGTTCCAGCTTACAGCTCAGGCAGCCGCCATTTCAGGGGGCCACATGGCAGGCCAACTAACTGCATCAGACCTATTTAGGCCAGGAATACGGACAGACAAAGGCACATAGAGATAATTTAACGTTTGTGCTAAACAGCCTTGTGAAACCTATGTGATGTATGACCCTCTGCTCACCCTTCTCCTTCATAGGACACGTCCGCTGGGGCAGGTGATGAGATGGCGGCATCCTCTGGTGTACAGACCCCTGGTGGATCTGTTGACAATGGAAGACAGACACACCATTATCACTTACAGACTTGATCGTGCAACAATCCAGGAACTGGGTGCCCAGTTGGAGCCAGATCTGATGTCAGCTATCCGCCATCCCACAGGAATCCCCCCTCTAGTGCATGTCCTGTCAGTGCTCCATTTCCTGGCAAGTGGGTCTTTTCAAACAACAGTAGCCATGGCATCAGGGATGTCACAGCCAATGCTCTCTAATGTGTTGTCCAGAGTGTTATCTGCCCTGCTGAAACACATGCACAGCTATATCGTTTTCTCTCAGGTGGAGGATCTGCCCACAGTGAAAGGTGACTTTTATGCCCTGGGACATATCCCCAACATCATTGGTGCCATTGATGGTACACATGTGGCATTTGTCGCCCCGCATGAATGAACAGGCGTACAGAATCCGGAAAAGCTACCATTCAATGAATGTGCAGATGGTGTGTTTGACAGACCAGTACATCTCCCATGTGAATGCCAAGTTTCCAGGCTCTGTGCATGATGCTTACATTTTGAAGAATAGCAGCATCCCTTATGTTATGGGGCAACTCCAGAGGCACCGTGCGTGGCTAATAGGTGAGACCAAGATCCCCACACAGTTTAATTAAGTGTCTGGGTATTGGCGATTCCCTAATGTTTGGAGGATGTCTAACAATTGTCCCTCGATATTTGCAGGTGACTCTGGTTACCCCAACCTGTCATGGCTACTGACCCCAGTGACAAGGGCAGAGGAATGCTACAGTGAGGCACATGGGCGAACTAGGAGGATAATAGAGCGCACCTTCGGCCTCCTGAAGGCCAGATTCTGGTGCCTCCATCTGACAGGTGGATCCCTATACTACTCACTGAAGAAGGTGTGCCAGATCATCGTGGCATGCTGTATGTTGCGCAACTTGGCTTTGCGATGCCAGGTGCCTTTTCTGCAGGAGGATGGGCCTGATGGTGGTCTTGTGGCAGCTGTGGAGCCTTCGGACAGTGAAGAGGAGGAGGCAGAAAAGGAAGATGTAGACAGCCATAACAACATCATCATCCAACACTTCCAGTGAGACTCAGGTAAGAGGATGGAACTGCATCCCACATTTCATACTATTGTAGGACCTAGCATAAATCTGCCATTTTACCTCTGTGTATGGACCCGGACATGTCACTTTGGCTTTCCATTTCACAGATCTGGGTCCCACTTTGTGCCCTCTGCTATGTTTACTGCTGGCCAACAACTGGTATGTGAACATGTACATTGGCATTACTATATTTATGAGAGGTTGCAATTACACATTTGTGAAAGGACAGACTGACTCCAGATTGATTTGTGATTCAAGGGTGTTTATTTCTGTGCTAATAAGTGGAGGGGGTGTGCAATGGGCTGGGGTGATGGTGGAGGAATGTCCATGGTGGAGTTCAGTCTCTTGGTCTCACAGGTGCATTGTCCATGGGGGCATAGGAATGGGAGCAATGGCAGTTTAAGGTGGACATGGTGACAAAGTGGGACAGAAGGGTGACATTCAGGAGGGTCTTATTTCCTGGTGGGGTCTTGGCAATGTTTTCTGTCTTATTCTTGGATCTCAGGGACTGTTTGTGGGGTGGTTCTCCTTCTGCAGGTCGTGGGGTGCTGGTGGCCTATTGTTCCTGTGGCAGTGCCTCCTGTCCACTAACGCCGGCCTAGGTGGAGGGCTGTTCATCGTTCAGGCTAGTGTCAGGGGCCCGTTTGTGTGCCACTGTGTCCCTCATGGTGTTGGCCAGGTCTGCCAGCACCCCTGCAATGTTGACCAGGGTGGTGTTAATTGACTTCAAGTCCTCCCTGATCCCCAGGTAGTGTTCCTCCTGCAGCCGCTGGGTCTCCTGAAACTTGGCCAGTACCGTGCCTATGGTCTCCTGGGAATGGTGGTAAGCTCCCATGATGTTTGTGAGTGCATTGTGGAGAGTGGGTTCCCTGGGCCTGTCCTCCCCCTGTCGCACAGCAGTCCTCCCAGCTTCCCTGTTATCCTGTGCCTCTGTCCCCTGAACCGTGTGCCCACTGACCCAAGGTCCCTGATTGTCTTGGGTTGGTGGATTTGCCAGGGGTCCCTGTAGTGGTGGACACACCGCTGATTGATGTGTCCTGGGGACAGTGGCATGGGCCCGCTGGGTGGGTGCTGTGGTGAGGTTTCCTGAGGAGGGAGGGTCTCTGGGGGCTTGTGACAGTGGTAGAAGAACCGACTGTCCAGAGGTCCCTGATTGGCCAGGCTGGTCATCTTGATCCAGGCGTGCAGAACTGCTGTCATCACTGTGGGCCTCTTCTCTGGGGGGACAGGATATGTCTGGCACCTCCTGTTCAGTGACGTTGGGTATGGGTCCGGTTGGGGTGTAAATGCATAGCTTTAGTATCTGCGTGTGCCATCATCTGCATTGGGTGAGTTACCCTCTACTCCTGTGCTTGCATTATTGTGTTTGCCCTTTTGTGATAGTTGGTTTGGGGTCTGTGTGGGTACCTGTACTGGACATGCTTTGGTGATGGGGGGTTCATGCATAGGTGTTGCATGCAGGGCCTTGGTATTGGGATGGCTGGGTTGTGATAGTGGGGCATATGTGAGGTGTTGGAGTGATGGGGGTGAGGGTGGGGGTATGTGATGGCATGCAGGTGGACTGGGGGGATATGGTAAATAAGATATGACTTACCAGAGTCCAGTCCTCCTGCTACTCCTCGAGGCCTTCAGGATGCAGTATTGCCAAGACTTGCTCTTCCTATGTTGTTAGTTGTGGGGAGGAAGTGGGGGTCCAGCGCCAGTCCTCTGTACAGCATTGGTGTCTGTATCCCACTGAACGCACCTTCCCCCTTAGGTCATTCCACCTCTTCCTGATGTCTTCCTGTGTTCTTGGATGCTGTCCCACTGCATTGACCCTGTCAACGATTCTCCGCCATAGCTCCATCTTCCTAGCAATGGAGGTGTGCTGCACCTGTGATCCGAAAAGCTGTGGCTCTACCCGGATGATTTCCTCCACCATGACCCTGAGCTCCTCCTCAGAAAACCTGGGGTGTCTTTGAGGTGCCATGATGTTGTGTGGGTGATGTGTGAGGTGCTGTTTGTTGTGCTGTGTGATGTGTTGTGTTGGGGTGTGTTATGTGAGGGGCGTGGATGTTGTATGAGTGATGGCGTTGTGTGCCTGTGAATGCTGGTTTTGTATTTGCTATTCTCTCTCTCCTCTTTTTAAAAAAAATGTAATTTTAAGGGTTTGTGGGTAATGTGGGTGTGTGTTTTATAGTGTTGTGAGTGTGTGTGGTGTGTGTATGTGTATCAGGTGTGTGTGTTGTGAATTGTCCAATGTGGTTGTGTTTTGTAAATGTGTGTGTATTTTGAGCGCAGCGGTGTGTACCGCCAATGGATTACTGCGGTTGTAAGACCGCTGCATTGATTCGCATGTCTTGATAGTGTGGGTGTATTCTTGTTGGTGTGACGGTGTAGGTTTTAGTATCGCCAGTTTATCAGTGGCCTTTGGTCTGGCGGACTTGTGTGGGTGTCTGTGTTGTGGCGGATTCCGAGATACCGCCACGGTATGATGGCTGCCTTCAGCACGGTGGTAAGCTGGATTTACTGCCAGGGTTTTAATGAGGGCCTATGTCTTCTTTATACTGTAATTTTTACGAGCTGTTCCTCAGCCGTTAAAATGCTAGAGTATGTTCGTATGAGTCAGAAAATAACTAGGACTTTTACTTATTCTTAATGACCTTCTGCTTCCACAGTCCTCCTCTGACCTGAACCCTTGTTCTTCCATAGAGTGTGACTGCAAAGGGCAACTCCCCACCCAGCGTTCCCAGACTTGAGGTTAACAGCCTCTATAGCGCAGAGTAAGAGACCCTGCGTTGAGTATATATTGAGGGCTTTACCATAAGCCTAGTAAAATGATTCAGAATAGCTTTGCCTGATTATTTGTGTGTGACCCATGGCACGGTTTTTACACCTTAGTGTGCAGTGATATGGAGTGAGTTCTCACATGCACATATACACCACGGTTTGATATTTCATTCACTTTGTTCTCCCTTCTAGGCCTTCCTCAGACACCACAAACAGGTAGGCCCTGTTTGCATTCTAATGCATTTGCTCACAATCTGGCATAGTTAGCTATCCCCATATACAGTAGGGATGATAGACCCTGACGAATGCCCCAGACCATTTTTTGGCTATAGCAGAGGGCAGAAACATGTTGCCCATAGAATTCTGTAAGACACCTTGAACCATTACGTTTAAGATTGTCACATATTGTTTTTAATCTTATCAACAAACACCTTCATCAAAGTATTGTATCACATAGGTGATTTGTGAGGTAATTTTAGTATCTATTTTTCTCTTCACCTGGATCCCCGTTTTATCCAGAAAGATAAAATGTCAGCACTCCCTCAGAGTTTGTTTAACAACGAGGTTGTAGTCCGCCCAGGTGGCATCATCTTACCTGGGTGGGGCTAGGTGATCAAATGATTAAGCATGACACTATAATGTGTGTGAGACCACCCAGTCCGTAAAGGGAAGTCCCCCACTCATCCCTGAACACTCAAACGTCACCATCATTTTCCATGTCTACGAAGTAGATCGCCTAGCCCCGGCGACATACTCACCCTTAGAACAGGCCAGAGAGGCCTGCTCCTAGTATCCCCCACACATGTTGTGTTATAGTTTCATGGACATGGGAGATTTTATCAGGTTAATATACACCCAGTACTCTCTTTTTGTGTAGCAGAGGTTAGAGTATACCATGGCCCATTACCAATGGCTGGTAGATGAGGAGGGCAAGGCACTTGCCCCTGCTCCAGTCCCCAGTTCTGCCAGCCAAACGCCTACACCTCCAGGCCATGCCAGCGCTGTTGGCAACTTGCAGCTGTCTGTCCCCGTAACACCATTACCACCCCCTTTCAGACCAACTACTCCATCGCTAGGTGCTGCATTAACTGATGCACTTAGGCCGTAGGATGACAGACCTCGAGGCCCAGATGCAACACTTGAGGACACTCATTGAGAATGCCCTCTTCTAGCCCTTTTTATTTTTTTTTGTTTTGGGAGGAGAGAGTTTTAATGTGGGTGGAGAGGGCGGAAATTTGGGCAGGGCATTCATTCTTCAGGCTTCTGGACATTTATTCTTATTTTGGACATTGGTTTGGGATATGGAGAGATATTGTTGTGCGAGAGGAGTGGTCCTGTTGTGGGTGGAGAGGGTGGGTTTAGTTTGTGATTTTTTTTTTAGTAAAGGGAAAAACTTTCTAATCTACTTTATGTCTCAAGAATTTTTGGGTGTTTTACTTTAACTTTGCACTGATTCCTTTTTGCACAGCCCGTCTTCTTAATCTACTTCTCAAAGTGTATGTCAGTTAGCTATAGTTAGTTAAACTCTTGTCCTACTACCCTTTGTAATGAGATTCACCATTAGATGAGTATGCTGCCATTCCCTATATTGTCTTAAGAAAACTAGATAAACAGTTACTTTTCTCATTTGCAGTAGACCTTAGTTGTGCACTAACAAAACTAGTTCTCTTCATCCCATAGTTCTCTCACCTGAATGGATGAAGTGATGGCTAGCATCTGCCCCTTCGGTCAAACTTTCAACACCTTACTAGTGGCTTTCGCAAGGTGCCTTCTTTATGTTGGTGGTGGTGAGATAACAGGGAAGACATCAGAACAAACAAGGTCCCCATTCCACCTAGGAGATAATCAACTATAGGATTAATCAAACGGATTAGTTATCACAGACAACTAAAATGAAAGAAAAACACAAAGTTAGTGGGTCCTAAATATACATTTATTGTATAATTGTAAAAAAAAACTAAGGACAGAATTCTACCACCATAACATATTAAAGAATTTCACATTTTAAAACAAAAACTAAAAATAGTCAATTATTCTGACCAATGGTGAGCCTGGAATTTAATGAAAACCAAAGTTGTGAAATCCTCTAGCCAGAAAAAGTGCCCTCAAAGTCTGTACTCTGAAGTCAATAAGGATAAGGTTTTAAGCACAACAAAGGCATGAATGCATTGTTGGGCTATTGCTCAGGTAATAGAAGATCCCACAGTGAGTTGGTGTTGCATTTAACCACATCCGCCCCAGAAAGTGTGTGAACCATTTGGTATAAATTAAGTCTCACCTCAATAGCCTGCAGGAAGAGGGTTAGGGGTTTGATGGATGGATGGATGGGAAAGAGGATTTGGTGAAAGGTGTGACAAAGACAAACACAACACAAGAACAATATGCATCTGAGCGATGAGCAACACTTCATCATCAATCTGTTGTGGAAGGAAACAAAGGAATGAGATTGACTCAGTTCATTTAACTGTATTTCAAACAGTCCTTCTGCCCCAGTGACCCAAGTTTTTAGATTTCTAAATTGAGGAATAGAACCCACCCAGTTCTGAAAAATGTAATTGCTAAAAGGAAAATTAGGCGGTGCACCTGCATTCTTCTTGGGAATTCTTGGATGCCTGTTGAAACCGGTCCGGTACGTAAGCAGGAGTCCAGAGCTCAGCTTTTGCCTTTCGTTCATGCAAGAGGCCTGCCGATTGTAAAACAGAACTGTATTGTAGAGTCAAGGAGAAGGTCAGAAAGAAGGTAAGCTTCATGAGAAGTGTACTAAGAAGACTCTGAAGATAAGCAAGAACAAGAGGAGTTTCATGTTTGCCAGGAGTGCAGCACACACTCAGCAGCATTTCCCAAATCAACGCACCTCTCTCCTTTCCACGTAGCTGAGAACTAAGCCTCAGATTACTCATCATCATGGTTTCCCTTTAAAGTTGATAACATCCTTCTTCTAGCTGTTCAGGTAGTCCTACCCTGAGTCCTTACATCCTCCTCCTTACTCCAAAAAACTCTGTCCAAGTCTCAACCCGAGCGAAATAGACCTGTAGTGCACCGCTGTTGAAGAACAAGTAGAGAAACAGAATTACAGTATTTTGCATAGATTTGTGTTTGTTAACTAAAGTGCCTTGTTTGGTTTCTGAATAACCATAAAAAAGGTGTACCCTGCAGGTAAATTTTCACTAAGTTTGGAAAGGCCATTCACCTTCAGGAGAAATGATCACCCATCAGGCATCAAACATTGCAATTCATCGAAATCAAGTTATTATTTGAACACCCTCCCTCACTGTCTTCCACCACATAAATCATCAGTCACAATCACTTAATAATATATCTTCATTGATTGGTGCAATAGTTGTAGTTACTTCTTACAATCTAAGCACTGTGGTAGGTACATAATAGTATCTTTAATAATGCAAGCAACACATTGGAATTTGGTATTGGCAGTCTTTTAAATTAATGATCTTCTGGGGAAGTCTGCTAAGCTATGCAAAAAAGGATAGGCATTGTCTCCAATGTCTTGAAGGAATTGTGGAGGCTTCTTCACTGCAGACTGGTCTAACTCCAATCTGGCCATATATCTGACTATAAATATTTGGTGCAGCATAATCAGACACAATCATAATGTTTCACTAGCTACTTTTTTGTGCAAAGAAAAAAGTTCAACAATAAATAATTAAAAAGTTCTGTGGTGGCACTGGCTTACTCAGTAAGAGAATTAGAGTTCATCCTTAAACTCAGGTGGTTCACTCAGAAGTTGTTCAGCTAACACACTTGATTCTGACCAATCATCTTTCTCCTCCTCCTGTGATGTTTCAGGAACAGTGTAATTTTGTGGTATAAAACGGTGGTTCATTTTGATCATAGTCAATCTCTCAATGTTTTGAGGTGATAGACTGCTCCTTCTCACGGTGACAACTATGCCAGCTTCACTGAACACAGGCTCAGCAGACACACTAGCTACAGTATAAGCCAGATACTTTATTGCCACCCTGCTGAGCTCAGGCCATTGGCACATCTTCTCACACCAATACACCAATGGGTTTTGATCCACATAGACCTCTTCTGGGTCATCCAGGTACTCCTGGACCATCCTCTGAATGGTCATTGATGCTGCCACTTGCTTGACCTCTTTTTCCTTTGCCGCTGCACTGGACTTTAGACCTGGCACTTGAATCCAAGTCAATGCAGAGGTTGGGTCTGAATCTTCTGTTGCTGTTGTTGGCCATCTTCTTGTTGCTGGTGTTGGCTGCTGTGAGACAAGACTGCCATCTCCGGAAGTTGAAGGTGGCCCCCGAGAACTGTGTAGTGGGTCTTTAGTTTCCAGCCATTCTTCTTCCTGGTCTCCAGTTTGCTCAATACTCCACCTATTTTGAAACATCCTCTTCAGAAAAAGTTAGGAATGTGGGCAGAAGTGTTTTGTACTTTGAACAACATGATGTCATTTTGCAGCCTTGCATTACAGGCCAAGCAAAGGTATAAGCTCTCAATCAAGGCATGCACTTCTGGGTTTTCGATTACACCTGCGGCTGCAAACCTTTCACACACCATCTTTAGCTGGTCCTGTAGCAGATGCAACAACAGGATAGCTTGAACCATCATACTGTCTTCCTTGCTAACTTCCTGTGTGAGAACCTCAACAGGGAGTATCATCTGTGTCATGCATTTGACTAGGCTAGATTATTCTGCTTCCATGTTCATAGCTTTCCCAAATGCATCCCCTCCTCCATGAATTACATAGGGCCTGTTTTAGAACTTAGCAGTTTGGTTACTCTGTTAAAATGGTGATGGATGTCCCATTAGCTGAAATTTAAATCCCATTGGATATAATAGGATTTAGATTTTGGCGGGCGGGACATCCATCACTATTGTGATGCAGCAACCCACCCACCAATTTCTAAATCAGGCATATAGTCATTAATCTGTCTGTTATGTTCAAACAGACGTTGTAACAAGTAACAATATAAAAACTATTATACAAATAAAACATTAAAATAAAAAAATAAATACAATCAACATTAAATAAATAAATAAAACTATAATGAATTGCTGATATTTGTATATCTGTATGAGAAACCTATTTTGAGGCAGGGCGGTGCAGATGAAAAATGCAAAAAAATGCATGTAATATAAAGCACTGTTCATCATAATCAGATTCATAATCTACATTTGCTAATGCTCAAGCATATTATGAAACTGATATCACATCCATACAAGCCTATGGCAAAAGCACACTGAATGGCTGCACAAAATGGCTGCCAGGCACATGGTAAAAAAACAACAGCAAACAATGAGGCATAGAAATCAAAGAACACATGCAAGCCTATTGCAAAAGCACACTCATTGGATGCACAAAATGGCTGCCAGCCACGTGGTAAAACAACAACATCAAGCAAGGAGGCATGAAGAATAAAAACACATGCAAGCCTATGGCAAAGGTGCACTGGCTGAGTACACAAAATGGCCTCTGGCCACATGGACAAACAAAAACAGCGAGCAAGGAGGCATGGAGAACAAAGAACAACTGCAAGAGTATGGCAAAAGCGCACTTGCTGCATGCACACAATGGTGACCAGCTACGAGGTCAAACAACAACAGCGAGCAGGGAGCCTGCAGGAACAAAGACACATGCAAGTCTGTGGCAAAGGCACACTAGCTGAGTACACAAAATGGCCTCCAACCACATGGTCAAACAACAACAGCAAGCAAGGAGGCATGAGGAACAAAGAACATATAGAAGCCTATGGCAAAGGCATACTGGCTGGCTGCACCAAATGGCCACCAGGCACATAGCTAAACAACAACAGCGAACAAGGAGACATGGGAAAAAAAAACACATGTAAGCCTATGACAAAATCCCACTGGCTGGCTGCACAACATAGAGACCAGCCCAGGTATACATCCAGCAGACAAAAAGATTGAAGTGAAAAGTGACCAGGAGATGGACAAAGCACTGGGAGGATCCTGCTGGACAAGAGCAGGAAGTTGGAGTTTCTGGGGCACTTCCTTCCTGTTGAGAAAAAAAGTTTTTAAAAAAAAGGTCCTCGCACTAAAAAATAACTTGAACAGCCTTTTGGAGAGGAAAATTCACACAAAACATCTTTTAAAGTAGATTTATCTGCTTCACGAGTAGACAATCTACTCAAAGTGCTCTTGTGAGAGGCACTTTAATGGCTCCATCATAGCTGCAAAATCTTGGGCACCCAGTACCTACAGGCCTGAGAATAATGTGGTGCTCGCGAGAGAGCACCAAAAACAGCTCTTGCAGGTGTGAAAGGAAAAAAAGAATTCAGCTTTGCACCGGATGGCAGAATTGGTCACATTATTTTGTGAATTCTGAAAACTCAGCAAGTGGAGTGGAGTTTACCAACAGGGCCTAGTTATAGGACAATGTTGGCAGGTAGGGGTGGCGGTCACTATTCATTACTTCCATGAGATCCACAGTAGTAAAGAGGAGGGAAAAACAGAGGGGGTCCAAGGCAGTAACAAGCATTATCATATCAAGGATTGGGTGTGAATATGGGGGTCTGCATATGTTGGCACCAGTCTCAGGGAGTAGGGTCATCTAAGGACATAAGGTGAATTAATTGTTTGAGAAGTGTGTCCCATAGCGGGATATAGGGCGTTTGCGAAGGTGTTGCATTTCTTCGTAATGGAGGTCCGTCCCTTTGGCTATCCCCCATTTGTGTACTGTGTTCTACCAAGCTCACAACGGGGGTGTGGTCAAGGTATTTCATTGTAATGTAAGTGTCAGCATGGCAAGCAGGAGTGCCAACACAGGAAAAACGCATGTGCACTGAGTGTTTTTTTCTATGTTTGAATATGGCTAGGGCGCAGGACTCCTAAGTGAATGTCTGTAAGTTCAGTAACTTTGTGCAATGCAGTGTGGACACCACTCCATTACGTGGCCAGGTCAGGACAGGATGGCAGCATGTGGTGAAGGTCTGAATCGGGAGCCTGGCAGCTGGGATCGGCCACAGGAAAATAACAATTGAGCTGTGCGGGTGAGATATGCCCAATAAAGAACATAGAATTGTATGTTTTTGAATCTGGAATTCTTTTAGACACTTTGTGGACAGGTCAGCACTTGGTCCCACTCCATATCAGGCAGCACTCTCCTCAAGTTCTCTTAACACTTTGCACACAGGGGATCAAGGGAACTCCTGGTATGAGTACACATTGCTAGGTAGAGCCACGTGTTCAGAGGTCCACCTGATTCCATGGTGCAGGTGAATGGTCAATGGTTTCATGGAAATCATGAAAAGCAATGGGGGAAAGAGGTCACCCCTGCCAAGTGCCTTGTTCGGCCAGGAATGGTGCCAAGATTTATCACACCAGCCCGGACCTGTGGAAAGCCTTGGGCCCATCGCTATGACAATGGTGATAAATGCTGCTTAATGCTGCGGTGACGACCGCCAACTTGCCATTGCGGAGGCGAACATCCGTTTTCCATATTATGACATACACACACTAAACCGACAGAATACTGCCACAAACACATATCTGCAAGACCAAAGGTTAGTGGTAAAGCGTCGGTACGAACACCAATACCGTTACACCAACAAAACAACGCCTACCACATTATGACCCACGAATCACCACAGCAGACATTCAACAGTGGTAAACCATTGGCGGCACACACCGGCGCATTCAAAATGGCCACCCAAACACAAAACAACACAACATTGGCCAAAACTAATATCACACACCTGACACTGATACACACACCACACACACCCACCCACAGCACTATAAAACACACACACACACACACACATTACCCACTACCCTTTACAAACACGAAAAATAGCCGCAAGATAGCCACACAAATCACAACAACTACACACACCACTAACACCCATTCATCCATTACGCACCCCACACCCCAACACATTATTCAACACCCACTGCACAACACACATTACATAACACCCATGTCCCCACAAAGGCACCCCTGTTTCACAGATGAGGAGTTGCAGGTCATGGTGGAGGAAATAGTCAGGGTAGAGCCACAGCTCTTTGGAGCACAGGTACAGCAAATCTCTATTGCCAGGAAAATTGAGCTATATTGGAGAATCGTGGACAGGGTGAACATCCTGGGACAGCAGCCAAGAACAGGGGACGACTTCAAGAAGAGGTGGAATGACCTACGGGGAAGGTACGTTCCATGGTAGCAAGGCACCAGCTCGCCATCCAGGGGACAGGCGGTGGACCTCTACCTCCTCCCACACAGCTGATAGCATGGGAGGAGCAAGTCTTGGTAATACTGCATCCTGAGGGACTCACTGGAGTTGACGGAGGACTGGACACTGGTGAGTCAATATTTTACACCTATCGCCCCCATTCCTGCATGCCATTTCACCCCGTCACCCTGACTCCCATCACTCCACTCCACCCCACACAGTGCACCTACACATTTGAGTAACCCCAATGCCAAGCCCTGCATGCCATACCAATGTATATACAGCCCACCGAGCCCTGCATGTACTCCCACCACCAATGTATGCACAGCATGGAGAATTAACAATCCCACAATGCATCACCATACACAAACAAAGGGGGTAGTACAATAGCAATGATATAGAGGAAGCTAGTGATGTAGAGTATGTCACATACATGAAGCATAATACATAACTTACATCCCTACAGGTGGCCCAGCCATTCCCAGCAGAGAGGAGGTGCACAACTATCCAGTCCCCCAACAGAAGATGCCCCCAGTGATGACAGTAACTCTGGACATCTGGATGAACCACCTGGCCCATCAGGGACCACTGGTCAGTCGGCCACCCCAGCCTAGTCCACTACAGAGCCTCCCCCCTCAGTATCTAACACCACAGCACCCATCCAACATCCTCACACCTCTTTCCCCAGGACATGTCACTCACCAGTGTGCCCCCCTGTACAGGGACTCCAGTCCACACCTGTAGGAAGGTAGCCTCTTTCTAGCCTTCTTACCCCCACTTTTGGCCTGTTTGTGAGTATATGTCAGGGTGTTTTCACTGTCTCACTGGGATCCTGCTAGCCAGGGACCCAGTGCTCATAGTGGAAACCATATGTTGTCAGTGTGTTTGATATGTGTCACTGGGATCCTGCTAGTCAGGACCCCAGTGCTCATACGTTTGTGGCCTAAATGTGTTCCCTGTGTGGTGCCTAACTGTATCACTGAGGCTCTGCTAACCAGAACCACAGTGTGTATGCTCTCTCTGATTTTTAAATTGTCACTGCAGGCTAGTGACTAATTTTACCAATTCTGATTGGCACTTTGGAACACCCTTATAGTTCTCTGGTATATGGTACCTAAATACCCAGGGTATTGGGGTTCCAGGAGATCCCTATGAGCTGCAGCATTTCTTCTGCCACCCATAGGGAGCTCAGACAATTCTTACACAGGACTGCCACTACAGCCTGAGTGAAATAATGTCCATGTAATTTCACAGCCATTGTACACTGCACTTAAATAACTTATAAGTCACCTATATGTCTAACCTTCACCTAGTGAAGGTTAGGTGCAAAGTCACTAAGTGTAAGGGCACCCTGGCACTAGCCAAGGTGCCCCCACATTGTTCAGGGCAATATCCCCTGGACTTTGTGAGTGCGAGGACACCATTAGACACGCAAACTACATATAGGTTAATACCTATGTGCAGCTTCACAATAGTAACTCCGAATATGGCCATGTAACATGTCTAGGATCATGGAATTGTCACCCCGATACCATTTCATGCATCCCCGGGGCTCCAGCATACAGCCTGGGTACTGCCAAACAAGCTCACTGGGGTTTTCTCTGCAGCTACTGCTGCTGTCAACCCTCAGACAGGTTTCTGCCCCCCTGGAGCCTGGGCAGCCCAGTCCCAGGAAGGCAGAACAAGGGCTTTCCTCTGAGAGAGGGTGTTACACCCTGTCCCTTTGGAAATAGGTGTTTAGGGCATGAGAGGAGTAGCCTCTCCTGGCCTCTGGAAATGCCTTGAAGGGCACAGATGGTGCCCTCCTTGCATAAGCCAGTCTACACCGGTTCAGGGATCCCCCCAGCCCTGCTCTGGCTCGAAACTGGACAAAGGAAAGGGGAGTGACCACTCCCTGACCAGCACCTCCCCAGGGAGGTGCCCAGAGCTCTTCCAGTGTGTCCCAGACCTCTGCCATCTTGAATGCAGAGGTGTGAGGGCACAATGGAGACCTCTGAGTGGCCAGTGTCAGCAGGTGATGTCAGATACCCATCTTGATAGGTGCTTACCTCTCTCTGTAGCCAATCCTCCTCTGAGGGCTATTTAGGGTCTCTCCTGTGGGTTTCTCATCAGATAACAAATGCAAGAGCTCACCAGAGTTCCTCTGCACTTCCCTCTTTGACTTCTGCCAAGGATCGACCGCTGACTGCTCCAGGACGCCTGCAAAACTGCAACAAAGTAGCAAGAAGACTACCAGCAACATTGTAGCGCCTCATCCTGACGGCTTTCTCTACTTTTTCCTGGTGGTGCATGCTCTGAGGGCTGTCTGCATTCATCCTGCACTGGAAGCCAAGAAGAAATCTCCAGTGGGTCAACGGAATCTTCCCACTGCCAACGCAGGCACCAAACTTCTGCATCACTGGTCCTCTGGGTCCCCTCTCATCTTGATGAGCGTGGTCCCTGGAACACAGGAGCTGGATCCAAGAGTCTCTGCCAGTCCGTCCAGTGGCCCTTCTGTCCAAATTTGGTGGAGTTAAGTCCTTGCCTCCCCACTCCTTACAGTAATCCTGTGCACCGCGTGAACTGCGGCTGCTAGGGCTTCTGTGCACTTTTGCAAGACTTCCTTTGTGCACAGCCTAGCCCAGGTCCCCAGCACTCCGTCCTGCATTGCCCAACTTGCTGAGTTGGACTCAGACTTCGTGGGACCCTCTTTTGTTGTGCTGAGATGACCGCCGTGCTCAGATCTTCTAAACACCTGTTCAGGTGCTTCTGTGGATGCTGCCTGCTTCTGCATGGGCTCTCTGTGTTGCTGAGTGCCCCCCTCTGTCTCCTCCTCCAAGGGGCGACCTCCTGGTCCTTCCTGGGCCCTGGCAGCACCCAAAACCTTCAACCGCTACTCTTGCAGCTAGCAAGGCTTGTCTGCGGTATTTCTGCGTGGAAACAACTCTGCATCCTCCAGCACACCGTGGGACATCTTCAGACCAAAGGAGAAGTTCCTGGCACCTTCTGTTGTTGCAGAATATTTGGCTTCTTCCACCCAGAGGCAGCCCTTTTGCACCTTCATCTGGGGTTTCACTTACGTGACTCTTGGACTTGGTCCCCTTCCTTTACAAGTCCTCAGGTCCAGGAATCCGTCTTGAGTGCTTTGCAGTCAGTTGCTGTCTTTGCAGAAACCCCTATCTTGACTTTACTGCCTTTCTGGGGTGGTAGGGTAACTTTACTGCTACTTTTCAGGGTCTTGGGGTGGGGTATCTTGGACACCCTTAGTGTTTTCTTACACTCACAGCGACCCTCTACACACTACACTAGGCCTGGGGTCCATTCGTGGTTCGCATTTCACTCTTGGAGTATATGGTTTGTGTTGCCCCTAGGCCTATTGTCTCCTATTGCATTCTATTGTGTTCTACAGTATTTGCACTACTTTGCTAACTGTTTACTTACCTGATTTTGGTCTGTGTGTATATTTTGTGTATTTTACTTACCTCCTAAGGGAGTATATCCTCTGAGATACTTTTGGCATATTGTCACTAAAATAAAGTACCTTTATTTTTAGTAACTCTGAGTATTGTGTTTCTTATGATATAGTGCTAAGTGATATAAGTGGTATAGTAGGAGCTTTGCACTCAGAGGACAGCTGTGCGCCAAGGACAGGCCCAGGGAACCGACTGTTCAAGAGGCACTCACTAATATCCTGGGGGCTTACCAACAATCACTGGACAAGATGGGGCAGATTATTAACGACATGCAGGAGAACCAGCGGCTGCAGGAGGTACACCATCAGGAGATCAGGAAAGATTTGCAGGTCCTCAACACCACCATGGTATCCATAGCAGTGATGCTTGCTGACATGGCCAACATCATGAGGGAATATACAGCATACCAGTGGCCCCTTCCACTAGCCAGTCAACTGAATAGCCCACCACATCTGCTGCAGCTAATGGACAGGAGGCCCTGCCACAGGACCCACAGTCCACCAGCACCCCTCCCTCTGCCAAAGGTGAACCACCCCACAAACTGTCCCTGTGACCCAGACAGATGCCAGAGACACTTGCCAAGACCAAGACCACTGCTAGGAAATTAGACCCTCTTGAATGTCCCTCTTGTGTTCCACTGTCTCACCTTGTCCACTTTGAACTGGCATTGCTCCCATTCCTATGGCCCCTTGGACACTGGACCTGCGCTACAAATAGACTGGAACAATACCTTGGACTTACCTCTAACATCACCCCATTCCATTGCGCTATTTCTTCTATGAATTTCACTACAGTAAACACCCTTGAACACAACTTGAGTGATAGTGCTTTATGTGATGAAAATGTGCAATTATATTAACAGTTATATATTGTGCAATTGACATGAACTTTGTTATAGTATACAAATAATGACCTGTAGCTGTCTGTAGTCATCACATCAGTACACAGTTGTAATAATACCAACATCTGCAAATTGAGAAGGCATAGGTGACAGTCAGTTGAGATGCAAAGGAAGTGACCGCCATCCTGCTACATCCACACAAAAAACTTACATAATTAGAGGAATGGTCAGTTCTACTGTCTTACCTGTGTGTCATTGGAAGTACTGCAGTATTACTGATGTTCTGTTGTCCACATCCTCATCCTCGGCCTCCTCATCCTCACTGTTCTCAGTGTCCACTGCTGCCACAGGGGCATTTCCAAGCTCCTCCTTCTACAGATAAGGCACGTGTCGTCTGAGGGTCAGGTTTTGCAACATGCAGCATCCTACAACTATATGGCACACTGTCAACACCAGGGCAGTGCACGCTCTATTGGCGACTAGAATGCAAAAACCCAGCACTCTCAAAACAATATAATTTATGCATTGTGCTGATATGTTGTTGTTTAACCTTTTGCATTGCAGAGTTCAATCCTGAAGACTTATTTTTAATGTGCTTACAAATACTGTTCATCTGCAATGTATTGCTGCAGGCTTTCAGAGTGTGTTAGGGTGCGGTCCCTTTCCAGGGCCTTCTAGAGACTTTCCCTGCAACATGCCTGGGTGTGGACGGGGCTGGGCCAAGACTCTATAAAAAGTGCTCACTATTCAGAGGTCCCGGTGCAGAGCAGCAGCTACTTCCTGAGCTCCTGTCCTGGTGGCCTATTTGATCTTCCAGACATCTGACTTTCATTCTTCATTTGGAGATCCTTGTTCTGGCTGGTAAGACGGTGGTTGGGCTGGCCTCCCGACGCCGTTATCGAGAACTATCATGTTCTTGGGCCTAATTCTTTTATGATTTGACAGAGTACTTTGTGCGTGTGAAATATGTGCTTGAGTGTTTGTGACATTTGCAGGGTGACTTGTGAATCGGCAAGACGCGCGATTCGCTTCATGATAATTTAATCATGTTAATTATTGCGCACTACCATTTCTTGACATTTACATGGTGGCTTAAGAATCGGCAAGACGTGCGATTCGTTTTAAGGTGTTTTAACTTTGTTGTTCATTGCGCGCTACCATTTCTTGACATTTACAAGGTGGCTTAAGAATCAGCAAGACGCACGATTCGCTTTATGGTGTTTTAACTTTGTTGTTCATTGCGCGCTACCATTTCTTGACATTTACATGGTGGCTTAAGAATCGGCAAAAGACGCGCGATTCGTTTCATTGTACTTTGATCTTGTTATTCATTGTGAGCTGTTATTTCTTGGCATTTACATCGTGGTTTACGAATCAGCAAGACGTACGATTCTCTACTCAAGTTTAATTCATGTTGTTTATTGTATGCCACTATTCTAAGATGTTTATCATGTAATATTCGAGTTGACAAGGTATGTGATTTGTTTTTCCTGAATCCATATTGTGTTATTCATGGTATACAATCCTTTTATGGTGTTTACTATATATATATATATATATATATATATATATAAATCTACAATATGCGCAATTTGTGTTGAAACATTTTAAGAGTACACAGAAGATCAGAGTGTCTAGATGAAATATTATATGGTCCTAGTATGCATTCTCAAAAAAGGATTTATATGACTGGTTTAAAATTTAGTCAGAACGTTTTTCTGATTCTCATGTAAAGGAAAGTACTTGAATAAGAAAGTTTTCATTTAATCCATCTTGATTCCCTTACAGGTATCCCGCCATCTTGAAACTTAGTCATTTTAAACTTAATTCTTAGATTGTTCATGTTTTCAGAATGACTGTGCTTAGAATCATAGTCTAGTATTGATTTCAGGAGATATAATTTTCATATTGTGTGTTCTAACCTTTTTCTTACTACAAGTCTGCTTCCCAGCTGTTTCCCTTCCTAATCCCCTCTTCCCCTCTTGAACTCTCTTAGTCTCTGTGATTTATCTATCAGAGTCTTGGAGCTGTTCATGTTCGTGGTGGACGTGTTGGGAACGTGCACAGACCCCAAGGATCTGGTGACTCTGACACACACCTTCTCAGGGAAGTAGCACAGGGATCCACCTGTCAGATGGAGGCATCTGAACCTGGCCTTCAGGAGGCCAAAGGTATGTTCCATGATACGCCTGGTTCACCCATGTGCATCATTATACCGATTCTTAGCCCCTGTCCTGGCATTCCTCACAGGGGTCAGGAGCCACGCCAAGTTTGCGTAGCCAGAGCACCTGCAAGAGTAGAGGGACAAACATTAGCCTAACACAATGGTATGGGGGATGACTCCAGAAGGCAAACACTGATATATATTGGGTGGAGGCTCAGGCTCACCTATTAGCCACACCATGTGCCTCTGTAA
Organism: Pleurodeles waltl; assembly: GCF_031143425.1. NCBI lineage: Eukaryota > Metazoa > Chordata > Amphibia > Caudata > Salamandridae > Pleurodeles > Pleurodeles waltl. Next base: position 802,600,460 of record NC_090442.1, on the reverse strand, counting down.
TTGTGCCATCACACTTGGGATGCTGCTATTCCTCAGGACGAAGGCGTCATGCACCGACCCAGGATACTTGGCAGCGATGTGGGAGATGTACTGGTCCACAAGGCACACCATCTGCACATTGAGTGAGTGGAAACTCTTCCGATTCCTGAACACTTGTTCATTATGGCAGGGGGGAGGGGGACAAATGCAATATATGTTCCATCAATGGCCCCAATAATATTAGGAATATGCCCCATTCCATAGAATCCAGCATTCACAGTGGCCAATTCTTCCACTTGGGGGAAAACTATGTAGCTGAACATTTGTTTGAGCACAGACAAAACCCTTGCCAGCATTATTGAGAACATTGGCTGTGACATAACTGCTGCTAACCCCACTGTCACTTGGAAAGAACCAGTTGCCAGGAAATGGAGCACCGATAGAACTTGCACAAGAGGGGGGATCCCAGTGGGATGTGCTGCTGTGACCTGTGTCTGGATCTTTCCATGGCCTGTGTGAGAGGGGAGAGGGCCCCTGCCTTTACTTCAGAGGAGTTAGAGCACCTGGTGGATAGGGTCCTACACCTTTATGGACAGCTGCATGGTCCTCCAGACCAACAGGTGAGTACACCATGGGGATGAAGCATGCAACAAGGTTGCATGGAGTTGTATGTGCTGGCCGTGTGGCATTTGGATGCTGGGGTATGTCTGGTGGTAGTGTACATGCAAGGCGCCAGGTGATGTGTGTGCCAATGAAGATGGAAATGTAATTTGTGGGCTATATGTGTGACAGGCTGGATTGTATGATTAGTGGTGTCCTCCTGTCTGTAATACTTCTGCAGGTCAGCGCTCATCAGAAGAAGGGATTGTGGCGTGCCATCGCCAAGGAGGTGCAGACCGTGGGGGTCTATGGCAGGCGGAGCACCCACTGCAGGAAACAGTGGGTGGACCTGAGACCGCAGAGTCCCCGCTGGGGATGGCCTCCCAACAACAGGGGGGTGTCTGTCAGAACCTGACCCCCCTGATGGCTCGCATACTGGTGGTGGCCTACCCAGAGCTTGATGTGCGCTTGAGTTCAGCACAGCCGCAAGGGGATGAGTACAGTGAGCGTGACAACCATTTTTGTTGCCTGGCATGGGATCCTGGTGGTGGGTTTCAGTTAGTGGGTGCCCCTTAATGCGAGCTCAGACATTGCTGCATGGTCCAGCTCAAGGTAAATGGGTGTATAGCAAAATCTTGTAACTTAGCTAGGTGGCATTCCATGTCAGACAGGGCTTAGTGGGTCCCAGGAGGGTTGCAGTTGGCAGTGGATGGCTCACATCTTGCTGTGGTACCTAGCCAATCGATTGCCACTGCAATGCTTAGTGCTCAATCCTGTTCCATGTCTGTGATGGTAATGTGTATGCCATTTGTGGTTTTGGTGCTGTAATTGACCCAGTGCTCCCTTTCTCCCTCCCCCTCCTTTTCTTCTGTCATCCTGTCCGTGTGTGCATTAGCATCATCTGGCAGAGGAGCAGGGGCACTGGAGACTGAGGAAGTTGCATCCCACAGGACCTAGGAGGAAGAGTCCACTGACGCATGTTCCCCACTTCAGAGACTGTGGCCTTACACTCCCCACCAGAGACAATTGGGCAAGGAGCCCCCCTCCAGAACCAGTGGGCATGTGCTCCACTTCAGCTGAGGTGACCCCACCTCCATTCTCTCTGAGATGCCAGCCCATGATGCCCCTGCACAGTGGATTCTCGATTGTGTCAGGAGTCAAGTTGGGCCTTGGACTGTGACCTGTGGCCACTTGGCCCTTTTGTACGTTGGACTGGCCATTGGCCCATTCTGGACATTGACACCTGCAATTGCTTTTGAATCGACAATATGGTGGCTGCTGGCATCAAATTACAGTGCTCCTTGATTCTCAATGTGGTCCTTGTTCTTATTTAGACGTGGGTCCTGTGACATTGGTTTTACTCTGCAGCTGTTTCTGTGTATGGTGTGTGTGTGAATGGTGTGTGTTGTGCGTGTGTGTCACTCTCTTTTTCCTCCCTCCCTCCCTCGTGTGCTAGGCAGATGTACTCACTGTTGTTGTCTTCATCAGCGTTGGTGTTCCAGGAGGGCCATGGTGTAGAAGAGCATCAGGAAAACTTGAAGTTCTGGTTCCATGGCAGCGGCGGACTCCTTTGTGTCCCTGAATGTGAGTCTTTTGTCTTGTGTGCAGTGTTTCTGTCAGGTTTTTGATGGCGTTGGTACTGCCCTGAAAATCCTGGTGGTTCGCTGTATCATAATATGGTGGGTGGTACTTTGTTGTCCACCTGGCTGTTGATGGCTACCACCGTGGTCAGTGGTGTTAAAGCCCTGGCAGTTGGTGAGGTACATTGGCTGTCTATGGGAGTTATCACAGCCATGGTCATAATTAGGCGGTATTTACCGCCAGACTGTTGGTGGTATTTCGACCACTTTAGCACTCACCGCTAATGTCATAATGACCACTACACTGTACAATAGCCAAGTGTGCGTTGTGAGCCATTTGCCTATGCCCACCAGGGTGAGGACCTGAAACAGGTAGTCCCAGTTAAGCAAGTCCAATGACTTTTCCAAGTCCAGGACCAGGCAGGCAGTGCGAGGGAAGCATTCCTGAACCTGATCCAGTATGTAAAAAAGAGGTTGAAGATTGTTTGATGTACTACGACCGGGATACATTTATTTTTGTCCTGATGCAGAAGTGCTGGGTGAATTTGTGTATGTCATGTTGACAGGATGTTACCCAAGATTTTGCAATCCACCCCAAGTATGACATTGGGGTGGTATGAGAAGGTGTTGGTGAGGTCCCTATTAGGCTTGTGGATATAAATTAACAACGATTCTCGAAGGGATGGTGGCAGTTCTCCCAGGTGTAGTGCATCATTATATAGCATGGCCAGACAAGGAGCTAGGCTACTCGCAGAAGTGTTGTAGTATTTTAAGAGTAGGCCGTTGAGGCCTGGGGTTCTTGTTCACAGCTAGGTCCTGTATCACCTGTTGACATCGGCAGTGGTAATGACTGAATCTAGGGCTTCCTGTTGCACCACAGAGATCTGCACTTAAGGCAGGTTCATGAGAAATTAGTCTTTGCCCCTAAGAGGTGCATGTATCAGTGTCGGATACTTGGCCGAGTAATACCAGTGGTATTCCCAGAGTATGTTATGTTGAGTATTCAAGGTTATGCCTGCAGAAGATTTGAGTTCTAATATCAGCATCTCCCTTTCATGCTGATAGATAAGCCAGGTGAGGAGGAGGATAGATTTAACACCTGCTCTGTGGCTCTTGGGTGGCTTCTAGGTGGTAAAGTTATAGCATCTAAGGCGCTCTAGGAAAGCCACATGTCCGTTCTTCACCTTCTCTGATGGAGTCCGGCCAGTTGAGGCACGTTCCGCCCGATGCTCCAGTAGTGGCAAGCATTGCTCTGCTTCCATGAGTTCAATATCCACGTTTCTGCAGACAATTATATTCTCCTGGATACACACCCCACAGGTGACTACTTGAAGTCATCCCACTGCAACATCTTGATAGACATAGTGCCTTTATTCTCCAAAAGGTAGTGGTATATATGAGTGTCTTGGGTATCCTGAAATACAGGGTCTTCCAAGCAGTCCCGGGATAGATGCCATGTGGAGGTCGGAGGCTGCCTGTTGCAAGTCCAGTGTGTGAGCATCGTGGTCCCAGAAAACTTGGGCCAGAGAGTCCATGGCACAAACCAAGGACAGTAGATTGAGGGAACATACATTTTGACTGAGGCCCACATATAGGTTGTGTGCCTCTGAATAGGAGGAGTGGACCCAGGAGTTACAATGTTTGGCTCTCCAGGTGTCTCTCAGAGCCCATTGTATTACCCAGCTGGCAAAGCATTCAGCCTGAGCACAACCGGGGCACAAAGCAGAGCTGGGTGGGAATGATCAATACGCAAATATAGAACACAATTGTAATTGCCCCCTAAGATTCATGGTACATGTGTATTCTGGGCCATGACTCCAGAAAGCCCAGACCAGAATGCGTCTTGTTTGGAATTTGGGGTGTAGATACTGCTGAGGAATTCCGAAGTGCTGTCAAGTCGCCTCTCCAAGAGGACATATTGCCCTTCCCTATCAATGGTGGTGTCAGAAATTTGAAGGGGGTCACCGGGCTTTGGTGTGGGTCAGTGAATGGTGCAGTCCTCTTTACTGCCTGGGGATGTAAGGGCAGGTCTGTCCTCCTCATCCTGGTCCAGCAGCTCTCCGTGGCCTGATGGAGGAAGCAGGGGCCACCTTGAAGGATCATCCCCCCATTGTTGCTGAGGATGGGTGCATGGGCCACATGGGGCGTCAGTCCACCCAGTTGTGCTTCAGGATCCGATGCTGGGTGCCGTTTTCTCCCATTTAGGGCGAATCTGCTGTGTGATAGATCTGTGCGGCTGGTTATGTAAAATCACCTAAAAAGCTGGTGGTAGACTTTCAGAGCCCCAGATGTCCCCTTGGGTGTTAAATGAGGTGGAGATGGCAGACACAAAGCACAGATTCTTTCCAATGCAGGGTGGATGGCACAGAGTGCTGCTATTGCATGTCCGCCACCTTTGCCTGCCTGTCTGGCGTTGCCCCCCTTTTGTACACTATCTTTATTAAGAAGAAAACCCAGATGAAATCTCAAACAATGGTAAAACCAATTTCAAAATGTTAAGCAAGATCTGCTCCCAGATTTGTCACTTTACAATGAAAAATTCTAGAAGAGGTGCTAAGCACTTGTGAAACATCTATTGGATAGTCTGTAAATCTTAAACCATTGAAATCATTTAATTGATTCCCCTTTCCTTTCTACCAACTTTGGTGAAGCAAGTTCATTTATTTTGCAGGACATCATCAACCCTATTAAAATCTCTCTGTATAGTAGGTTTGGCAGCAGATAAATCCAATATATTCTGGAATAAATTGATCATAGTAATGAACCATGAGCTGCACTGGGCTGCATACATATTTTCAAAAGCATACACAACATCTTTTAACTTGACAAAGCAAATGAGATGTCTGTTTCATTGTTCTTTATAACATCAAGCAACTTATATCTTAAGGCCTAATTGTCCAACAGGTCAGTGGTAGTATGTTGTCAATTCACCAGGCAAGATTTCCCACCCCGCCCCCAAAAAACATACTTAGAGATTTCAACCAGGCAGTCAGAGATTTCTGTTTAAGAAAAATGGTTCAGATGGTACGCCATATATGACATTATTTTTATGTCACATCAGATAAATATCCAACATTCAATGATACAGTTGAACCCATAGTTCACATTTTAGGTGCACTGGTTTACTTGGCCAATTTCTGCCTGTGAATGATTTTTGCCAGCCAACATGTGCTTCACTCTTTAAACGGCTTGCAGACCTATGGCTTTTTCAAGGTTACCCAAGTTATAGGAGTCCTGACAGTAGACGGTGGTATGTAGTCAGTACTGAGGTCCTCTTAGGTATTAAGTTCAACCAAAAATTGCCCAGTGGAGAAATTTGCCATCATACTTGTGTCTGAGTCAGCATAGTCACTGTAGTCTGGATTATATTGTGGTTGTCAGTCCAATATCTCGGTCAGAGTTGTATGTGCCTTCACCCACCACAACAGTGGCTCTGTTGAAGGCTCTAAACCTTTGACGGTTAGATGCCCCTGTTAATGTGCTTGGGCTGCAAAGTTATTTGCTTTTTAAAACAAAACACAAAACCAGATTTCTTAATAGAGAAACATAACTTCAGTCTCTGACACAATGGGAGCTTTCTGCCAGCATTAGAGTGAATTTCTTTAGTTTCCTATTCACATTTAGGTTTTGAACAGAAGAATGTGTATCGTAAAATCCCCCCTAAATATGGTAGATGGTCTGATGCACAGTAAACAATGGTCCATCGTCAGAATGGATGTTTGTCAAATGTTTTCAGTGGGGGCATCAGTGGGAACTCCAAATGCAGAAACATGCCTTTTTCCCAACTTTCAACAGAGTGGAGGAACCATGAGTTTGATGGATGGACTGAATTTCTCCAGTTCCAAGGCAACATTCTGATTTTCAGGTGATGGGAACTCCATGATCTACTGGCAAATCAGCAGTTGTTTTTGGAGGGCCCTACTTATTTCCCCACAATGTTCAGTTACTGGGCTGTCCCACTTTTACAGCAGTTTTTATTTTAAAACTAAAAAGGGCCCTGGCAACCCTATTCTAGGAGTTTTCTAAAATTAAAGAACACTATCTGAGCTTCTGGAGATACCAAGGACATCCAAGGGCTTTCAAATAAAGTGAGGTGTCTCTCTTTCCTTGCACATAGAAAACATACTCAATCTAGTCCTGTTCCCTTGCTGCCCTCTGAGTGAGAGGAGCCAGCCTGGTAGAGGAAAGGCCGGCTTCAAATGCAAATGCACACTATTTCTCTACTTCCACAAAAAAAAACTTTCAGAGTTCCTGCCTGTAGTTTAGGAACCCATTTAGCGTCAACTTCTCTCCCTCCCCTTCAATTTGATTTTTATGAATCACCCAATTACCCTTGGAAAAGGTGTCCTAGCACTGACAATAAAAGACAGGAGAAAATGCCAATCAGATGAGAAGAGTGGTCAGATCTATTAGACAGAGAAAATGTACATTTTGAAGACTTTGCAGAATTTGAGCAGATTTTTAAGACTTGGAGGAAATGCATTTCAGGCCTTGGATGTGATCACAGTAAAGGAGCGACCTCCAATTCAAGTCTTCCTAATTTTTGGAATGAGTGTGAGGAACTGGAAAGAAGAATACTGATAGGGGTATAAACAGTGAAAAGAGAAATAATAGTTACTGGAAGGACAACTATAGAGGACTATATGACCAAGCAAAGGGAAACTGGCAGCATTTGTGAATCTGTAACCAGTGAAAGCAAGTCAAATTAGATGAGGAGTGGGCTCTCCTGTTAAGGCAGAATCTAAGGCAAGCAGCATATTTTGGACAAGTTGTAACTTATTATGCAAGTAGCTAGGCAGTCCCACAAAAAGTGATTTTCAGTAGTCTAGCTCAGAGATGATGAGTTCCTTAACCAGGGTTTTTCTGCATGATCTAGGGAGCAACAATAACATTTAGGTGATCACTTTTATGATAGAAAAACATGTAGATGTAAGTTTATAAATTTGTGGATCAAAATGTAGGTGTTGATCGAAAATAATACTTAGATTATGAGTTTATGTGCTGTGGGGATGGAAATAGGGAGAGGGCTGAGTATGTCCCCAATAAGAAGTTCAAGATGAGGAGTTTTCAAAGACAGTGACCTCCATCTTCTCTGTGCTCAGCCAGAACAAAGTGAAATTCACCCAGATGGCCACTGATCAAAGGCATGTTTTAAAGTGTCTTGTAGCCTAATTAGATTAGCAACATGTCTGAAGATGATCTGATATTGCCTGCATTGGTGAAAATTTCCAGGTTATTTATCACAATATCGTCTGCTAATTGCACACCATATTTATTGAATACCGTGGGCCTGAGGAAGGAGTCCTACATAGTCCCACCTGCCTTGTCATTGAATGTAGAGTGAAAAGGTTCAAGAACCATGGCAGAAGCATGGTACTGGAGAAACTAAGAGAATTATTTGTGGATAGTGTCATTGACACCAATGTCCCTGAGTTGGTGTAGAAGGATGTCATGTGATGCTCTGTCAAATGCAGTTGAAATGTCTATCAGAATGAGAGCAGCTTCAGTTCCAGAGTACAACATGATTCTGGTGTTATTGACCGTGGTGACTAATGCAGTCTCCATACCTAAACTTGAACAGATCCTTCCCCTCTCTTTCCTCAGATAAGCATAAATTCCTATTCCTGTAATAACCATCCACTGACTCCAAATCTTCTAGCATAGCAGGTGCTCCAACCCAACTTTGTTCTCACTTAAGAACCTAATGAGCAATAATGACACCTACTCATGGGCCTCAGTTGATGGTGGAAATCCACTTATATTTAGTACATGATGGAAGATCCTTGCAGAATCAGTTTAAGGAGCTGCACAGATCAGGCAGAGATAAACAACTTTACTAGAAATATTTTTCCTGACATTTTTATTAAGAAGTCATCAATCAATCATGGTATTTGTAAAGCGTGGCTTATCACCCTGGGGGTTGTTCGGACGCTTCAGGCTGTCGGTGTGTGTCTGAGCTACTCCTCGAAGAACCATGCCTTGAGTTTTTTTTTTTTTTGATGAGGGTGTGTGTGGTGCAGAAATGGGGGGGCGTTCTAGTTCTTGGCAGCTAGATAGGAGAAGGATCACCCTCCGCAGCAGCTCCGATGGATTCTTGAGACACGTGGGAACCTTTTGGAGTAGAGCTCCCTGGTTAGCTGTTGGAAGGAGAGTGTCTGTGGTTGATTAGCTTGGGTCCGATGTTGTGGAGGGCTTTGTAGGCGATGTTGAGATCTTTGAATTTGCATTTCTTGTGCACCGGCAGCCCGTGTAGATCTCTGAGGTGGGGGTGATGTGGGTTCTTCTGGGAAGGTAAAGGACGAGTCTCACTGCTGTGCCCTGGATGGTCTGGAGGCAGTGAATAAGCTGGGTGGAAAGTCTGACGTAGAAAGCATTTCTGTAGTCAAGTCTGCTGGTGATGATGGCTTGAGTGACCATCTTTATGGTTTTGAGGGGGATCCATTTGAAGATCTTCTGTGGCATGTGGAAGTTGTGGAAGTTGGAAGAGGCTACTGCATTTATCTGTTGTTAGAATGTGAGTTTTCTGTCAATGATGATGCAGAGGTTGCGGATATGGTCCACCGGTGACAGGGGTTGCCCAATTGTGGAGGGCCACCATGAATCGTCCTTGAGGGCGAGGATGCTTCCGAAGATGATCACTTCCATCTTATCCATGTTCAGTTTCAGGCAGTTGGATTTCATCCAGTCGGCGACGTGTGTCATGGCGTTGCTGAAGTTGTCTCGAGGGGGTGGCATGGTCTTCAGTGAGGGAGAGTATTAATTGGGTGTCATCGGCATAAGAGATGATTTTGAGTCCTTGAAAACAAACAAGCTCAGCCAGGAGGGTGTTTCGCAAATGTTGTGAAATAAATAAATAAATCAGATTTTTAATGAGCAACATCCTACACCAATGTATTTTTAGGCAAGCCATCTACCAAGATAGGCATTTACGGATTTTTTCATATAAAGCAGATATTTTGAAAATTGCACGCTTGATTTAGTCTGTACAGTAAGTAACATTGTTTCAGAATTTGGTGATGCAAGGACACTGCAAATTGTCTACTAAGCAAGTATCTCTTGTACACATTATTCTGAGAGTCTTTGTAAACTCCAAAACACATTTATAGAGTTAAAAATATGCTTTTAAGTATGTCAAAAATGGCTATTTTGCCATGTGACAGGCAGTCGGCTTGCTGCGCCCCGAAGGGGTGGGGTGGGGCGGGTGCAGTGCGTGGGGGGAACATTTAATTTAAAAAAAGTACATACATAAACTTACCTGCTCCGCCGCTGCTGCACCATGCCGCTTCTCTTTCCCTCGTCACTGCAGATACAGGCTCCCAGCCTGCCCTGCGGCCAATACTGATGCTGCTCAGAGCAGCATTAGGATTGGCTGGGAGCGCCCTGCTACAGCGCTCCCAGGCAGACTGGGAGCCTGTGTCTGCTCTCTTGAGCCCAGCAACACAATGCCAGGCAGGAGAGAGCAGGCATACTTAGTTTTGTGCAAAAGTTGTATCCCCCGAATATGTGCAATGTGACCCCCACATGAACGACCACATCTAAGCATAGATTGAAAGCAAGTGGTAGGAAACAACCAAACAGAGAGGTCGTGTATACTAACATGTGGCCGTTTTAGAATGTGTTAAAAACCCATTCAAAGATGGCCACATGGGCATTCACATTCACATGCAGGCAAGGGCAGCCAATTTTCGATTGGTTGAAACCCATTCCAAAACATAGCTGAAGCTGACGGTGCACTCAGGACACAAAACAGTGCAAGCACCTGCAACGGTCTGGAAGCATTGTCTGAGTGACGGACCCTCACAATTGGATAACAAGTTAAAATATTTTTTTTCCTGTTCAAATGCTCACTATAGTACACAAGTCCCTGTGTTAACTTCTTTGTATGTATCAGCTGAATGTGATTTCTTGACACCTGGCTCTTTTGCTGCATCTACAAAGCAGATGATCAGGATAACCTTAACAATGGTTATATTTTCCAATGTTCTTCATTGCCCTGCACTCCTTATTCCTCCAGTCAAACATGCACATTTAGCAGTTTTGGTACATGGCAGTGTTCTTCATAGACCGCTCTGAGGAGTAGGGGGCCTCTTCTATTCCTCTCCTCAACACTCTGCTTTCATTGTCACTGATGCAAGCACTTTGGAGGAAGAAGGTGTTTCACAGTTGCTGAAGACGAAATGAAGGCTGTTCAAATACGTATATTGGGACACAGCCTACATATTCTCAGAGAATATCTAGGTTTCCATAGTGTTCTACTTGCTGGACTTCTCACTGGTTATTGCAGGTAAATACTTGCAATTGACTACTTAAAACTGCATCTTCAATGCAAAACATTATATTAATATACACAAGGAACATGGATGAAAAAATACCCAAGTATATCTTCTTGAAAATATCAAAGCCATTTCCTTTGTAAATATTGAGTGTGGGTCAGGACTAGAGGTGGTAATAACTCGTGCAATTTGTTGTAGCGTAGTTACTTGAAATTATAGCATAATTACGCAAGATTACACAGAATTATGCAAGGAGCATAACCCAGCATTTAGCTATCTTTTCTTAGTGCAAATTGGACCCAAGAATGCACTTTGAACAATATAAGTATCTCTATGTATAATAGAACACGGAGTGCAGCTGCCAAAGTGCTATTCTCTTGTTGTAGGCATTTGCTCCAAATTACTCTGAATTTTGCAAACAGGCATAATCACATAATTTAAACTAGTATCACGTCACATTAGCAAGGCAAAATTACTGATTTTACTCTGATTACACGGGTATAATTAGAAATTTTCCCAATGCATACTTAGAGAATCAGGCTTGATCTTTGTTTCAATATATGTCTGATCATTAAGGCACTTACTTAAAAGCGCACTGAGTAACAAACGAAAGAACATCAGATTCACAATTCTTCACTCCACAGTAAACCAGCAGAAGGAATTTCTCAAATTGAGTCTGTGTGTCTTGTCCCATGGGTTAGGTGTAAAGTAACACTCTGAACAAGATGTATCCACTGAATCTGATAAACTGAAAGTTCTGCCTGCAGCTTGGTCCTACTTCAAGTTCCTTAAAGGCTTGACCCTCATTTATTCCATGATGATGCAGGGCATCATTCATTACTGACTGATCTTAAAAAAGAACTCTGAAGTATAGCTTTACTCTTGGACCGCATACTTGAATTATGCTCAAATTCAGCATTGGTATTTTAGGTTTTTTTACTAACAGAAAGACCGACAGAACTGCAAGATCAAGATAGGCCAAACGGGGTTGGTGAATGTGGCCCCATACCATCATTTTTTTCTTCTATTCAGTTTAAGATAGTAACTCCATTTCACTCCCCTGCTACTTAAGAACCACCTTGGATCCCAGAGATGTTGCAGCAGAAATGTAAAGCCAATTGAAACAATTAGCTGTCTATTTTGCAAAGGGAAAATGTCGGACTGTGTCTGAGGAGACTTATAAGATCTGAGGAAGCCAATTGACACACGTAAGTTTCATTTGGCACGAGATGCACGAGTCTTTGCTACACAGATCGTCAGTAACCTTACCTTAACTTAGATATTTATCATGTAGTTTAGTCCGTTAAGGGGTGAAGCTTTGTAGGTTGTTCAGGCTGCTATCAAGATGAAAGAAGTGTCTCAAAGATTACGAATGCTGCTGCATCCTGGACAGCTTCGAGTGTCTCATGACGGTTTCTTGAACCGCATGTGAGGTATTTTATTTGTTATTTAATTTCAGAGCCTTTTATCCGGAGTACTCCAAGCCAATTATAGTAGAAAAAAGAAGTAGGGTAAACGAAGACAATGCTTACATCACATAAATTAACAGAGCATCATATTGATCATGAAAATAATCCTTGAATAGTATTTTGAATAAGTAAAACAGGAGTCAATATCATTTGGTTAAATTTTAGCTAAAATAATGTAGATATAGCACGACTGCACACGTGGGAGTACAGCTCCCTTACTTCAAGTGAATTTGAAGGTCACACATTGAAAGTGTAAGCACTTTTCTACTCTCATATCGCACTTTAACAATGTCGGGTCCTTGGATCCCACGTATTCAATTTTACTTCCTTCTCAGTTTCTAAAAAGGTACACCTCGAACTCTCTTTCTTTTATCTTCTCTTTTTACGTTTTCAGAGCTTTTTTCAAAGCCTTTTCACCTTCCATCAGGACACACTTCACTTTTAATAGCCAAAGACTCCAGGGTATCTTTCCTTTCCTTCGTTCACGGCATTAGTTATTTTGTCCTGCTGATTGATTAGGTGTTGTCCAAATGGTTAATTGAGTGTCCCAGTGATGAATGAGAGGTTTAATTGATATTTTATCATGAGCCTTGGTATAATAATTTCCAAATCAGCGACTTAATAGAACATAATTATGCATGTGATGCAGCATATATAAGATCTGTGTGGAATTTCCTGCACATGTCTGATCGTGTGGCACAATACGTGTAGCTTTACTACAGGATTGTCTGTTGTGTGTGCTCCAACAGAGCCATGACTCCACTGTTACTTATTTTTCACATACAGTAAATGATTGTATTGTTTTTCTCCTTATCTCTTTTATCTTTTTGTACACGTTGTGAAACTTGAATGGGCGCCTAATCTTTGTTGACCTTGGCTATAGTTGTCTCAGTATGTTTGAAGATCTGTATCAAAATATGAAAACATGGTCCTTTATCATTGTCCTTGGCAAATCCTACACAGAAAAAAACTAATTTCTAAAATAACATGTTTAAATGTTGGGAAAATACATATTTTGCAGGCACAGTGCGATCACTAATAAAACGTGGGATTTTTAGCAAAATATTAGGGAACATATGAGGAGGATGTTTGAAATAGGACAACAATGGCATATACTACATAAATGTGTCATATATTCTCGCAACAGCGATGGAGTATCCTTCCCCCAAGAATACGGTCTGCCCACTGCAGTAACATGCGTGTGGACCTTTGGGTTAATCATGGCGGAGACTACTTTGTCTCCACTGTGAATAATCCCTTCCGATGGCCTTGAGGAGTCAGGCCCATTGGAGAAATGGATACATGTCCACCCACCCAATTTAGGTTGTTGTCATTTTTTCCCGTTTCTTACTACCTGGTGGTAAGGAACAGTAGAACAATTATAATCCCCCACCCCTACTGCCATGGGAGAAGATTCCCATGGTGAGGGGGGGAAAGAAAAATCCTGTTTTGGGATTTTCTTTTAAAAACACATACAACAAAGAATACTGTTTGTTGCAGGGCTGCGTCCTTTCGACCCAGCCCTGTAGCTAATAGTAAAATGCATTGACAAGAACGGCAGTGCCAGCTGCTCCTGTCAATGCCTTTATAAATGACTGCCAGCTAGGTGGTCATTTATGAATCTGGTGGGGGGAGTAGTCCCAGCCTGTCAATATAAAGTCCTCTGTCAGGCCAAGGGAGAATACTCCTTCCGCTAGGATTAAATCGGGCTGTATGCATTGTGGAAATATTTAGACTACCTCTGGTATGATAGCACATTGGGCCTGATTTGCAAAGCCAGGCCTAAATTATGCTAGTTGTACATTTTGGGATATTAACAATGCTTTACTGCCCAAACAGGTGTAAGTTACGACTTTCATGAGAAACCATCTTATATCTATGAAATTCACTTAAAAAATGTTATGCTTTGCTTCAGACTGAGAGGGAATAAAGCTAAAGGAACGCAAAGAATGCAACACTCTTAGTCTGAGTAATGAACTTATTAAGGCACTTCCCAGGTTTCATATACAAAGAGAATAATGTGAGCCCTTAATGTGAATGCAGCAGCACACATGGAACTCTTAAATTAATCACAGTAGTGAAATAATAATAATTAAACAAAACGCAATACATCATCAATGAATATATATGCAGTGACTACATATATTTATGCATGCACACAGTAAAGGTAGATATTAGCAATTAAAAATGCATCACCATAGAGATCGACTCCAGCATCATCTTTGTCTGCCAACGTCAAGCTGTAGAACCTGTGATGGCTGAGAAAGGAGATACCACCCTACTCTGAGCAATGCGTCCACTCTCAGAGATGAGTTCCTTCTCCCTCAGTGTCAAGCTTCCCCACCTTATATTCCTGAAACAAACTTAAGAGGAAGGTTCTAGAAACCCTACTACCAACAACTAAGATGTAAAATTTAAGCACTGGCCATACTGGGTCAGTGTTGAAAAAACATGCAAGAGACTGGCCAGATCTCAAAGTGTATTTTCAAGACCGAGCGGTACCCTTCTCGACCATAAACGTTTTCAGCCGTGTACAGTCTTATCAATGTTTCATCCCTCACATTATGTTACCTTCCCTGGTGAGAAAAGTGAAAAAACTTTAACAAGCTGTACGTGGAAAAATACCTGCACCGCCAATGTGACGGCCTTGAAGCTAAGCTTAGCACAAAATGGAGTCAGTCGTCAAGATGGAGTCGGTGGTTCAATACAGATAGCATTACACCCCACCCTTTGACATGAGACTTTTTTAACATGCTGGTTTAAAAGCAACCCTTTGTGGTTTAAACATTGTTAATAGATTAGGTATGCATTGTACACAGCAACATAGCATGATTAGAATAAAAATCACTACAAGTATACCACCTAAAATAATTTGTAATTGCTCAAATTCCGGTATCCATTTGAATAACCAGTCCCACCACCCTTGGTCCACATCTTGTTTTACTCCTTTTACCAATTCATGTAAGGTATCAATATGAGACTGAATGGATTTAGAGTGGTCTGATAGGTTAAAACACACATACTTTAATTCTGAGCAACCATGATCATGCTTTAACAGTAATTAGCCAATGGTGACCCTGTTTTGAAATGCATTTTTTCTAGTACCTCTTATATGTATGTCAACATCAGGACAGTGGGTGCTCTACGGGCGACAAAAATGCAAAAACCCAGCCTTTATGCAAGAGCATAATTCATGCATTGTGTTTATATGCAGTATGCTAACCTTTTGCATTGCAGACTTTAACCTTGAAAAACACTATTAATGATGTTTGCAATAACTGTTCATTTGTAAGGTATTGCTGCAGACTGTCTGAGTGTGTTAGGGTGTGGTCCCTTTCTAGGACCTTCTAGAAGCTTTCTCTGCAGCATGACTGGGTGTGGATTATGGGCTGGGCCAGACTCTATATAAGGGAGCCAGCCCAGCTCCACGTGCTCACTATTCAGAGTTCCCGGTGTAGAGCAGCAGCAATTTCCTGAGCTTCTGTTCCGGAGGCCTACCTTGACGTTCCAGGCCTGTCCCGCATTATCTTGGTGATCCTTGAGCAGGGTGGTAAGACGGAGGTCGGGCTGGGCCCCCGACCCTGTTCTAAAAGACTCTTGAGTTTTGGGCCTACTCGCGAGTCATTGCTCTGATGTAAATCTTGGTGTTCAGATCGGCAACAGCTTGCGCGATCATTTCATGGCATTTGCATATTCTTGTTAGAATTGGCAGTGAATGCGATTCATTCACCGCATGTGAATCTTGGTGTTCAGATCGGCAACAGCTTGCTCGATCATTTCATGGCATTTGCATATTCTTGTTAGAATCGGCTTCAGATCGGCAACAGCTTGCGCAATCATTTCATGGCATTTGCATATTCTTGTTAGAATCGGCAGTGTGCGCGATTCATTTCCCGCAAGTAAAACTTGGTGTTCAGATCGGCAAAGGCATGCGCGATCATTTCATGGCATTTACATATTCTTGTTAGAATCGTCAGTGTGCGCGATTCATTTACCGCATGTAAAGCTTGGTGTTCAGATCGGCAAAGGCTTGCGCGATCATTTCATGGCATTTACATATTCTTGTTAGAATCTGCAGTGTGCGCCATTCATTTCCTGCATGTAAAACTTGGTGTTCAGATCGGCAACAGTGTGCGTGATCATCTCATGGCAAGTAAAAATGTTTGTTGAAGTACACACATTTATCCTGAGCCTATGGATTTCCTGTGAAGATGATAAATTCAAAATGTGACGTTCTTTGTGCATATTAAGTCCCTAGTACAATTCCAATTGTTTTCCAAGGAATGTTTCAGATTGTTTTGTCCTCATGTTAAAAATGCAGTGTTTGTTCGGAAACAGTATTAGAGAAGGTTCTTGTATTTCTAGACATTATGGGGGTCATTCTGACCTCGGCGGTAAAAGGCCCTTACCGCCGGTCAGAAGTCCGCCATCATACCGCCGCGGCCGCGGTAAACCGCCACGGTCATTCTGACCTCCAACTGCCAAACCGCCGAAAACCTGACATCCACGGAAGGCCGCCTCATCAGCGGGCAGCGGAAAACTGGAGATGACCAAACCTCCACCGCCACGCCAACACAAACACGCCCATGCCATTACGACCCACAAATCCACGTGGCGGTCATTCAACCGCGGTATTCCATTAGCGGTACACACCGTCGCGGTCAAAATACACACCCAGCTCCAAAACACAGCCACAATGGACATTTTGAAATACACACACCTGATACACATACATGCACCACTCCCACACATCCAAGCAACTATAAAACACACACCCACATCACCCACAAACCCCCACTACTAGAAATTCGGAGAGAAGGCAAGAGAGAGAGAGAGAGAGAGAGCACAGCTATCGAAAAACCCAACACACACAGGAACCCAACATCATCAACCACACCACATCTACGCACACATCACCACACACCACCACTCACATCACCACAAACACCACCCCACACCTCATCCACACCACCCCATGGCACCCCAAAGACACCCCAGGTTTTCGGACCAAGAACTCAGGGTCATGGTGGAGGAAATAATAAGGGTAGAGCCCCAGCTCTTCGGCACACAGGTACAACACACCACAATAGCCAGGAAGGCGGAGCTATGGCAAAGGATCGTCGACAGGGTCAACGCTGTGGGACAGCATCCCAGAAACCGGGAAGACATCCGAAAGCGCTGGAACGACCTACGGGGGAAGGTACAGTCGATGGTCTCAAGACACAACATCGCTGTGCAAAAGACTGGCGGCGGACCACCACCCACTCCTCCCGAATTCACTGCATGGGAGCAAGAGGTCTTGAACATCCTGCATCCTGCGGGCCTCGCTGGAGTAGGTGGAGGAATGGACTCTGGTAAGTCTCATCTCAACTACTCCCCCCCCAACCACCAGCATGCCAACCCACACCCCCACCCTCACCCCCAACCTACCAGCACACATCCTCCCTGCCAATGTCTCACCAGCACAACCCACCCAACCCAAAACCAAACCCTGAATGGCAACACAAACCATGGACACCCCTCACCTATGCATGACCACTGCACATACCCATCCCCCCCCACACACCACCCTCACAACTCCTCCCACAAGGGAATGCCAGCAGTGGGGGACAAGGGCACCCACAAATCGCACGCCATGGAACACACAGAAGCAATAACCATACTCTTTTACCCCTGCAGGGCCCGAACGCCAACACACCGGCCAGGAGGGTCCAGAGTTGTCCATCCCACCCCCAGAACAGGCCCCCAGTGAGGACAGCAGCTCTGTCGACCTAGAACCTGATGACCAGCCCGGACCGTCAGGGACCTCTGGACAGTCGGTTCCCCACACACAGACACAGGCCACAGCAGACCTAACCCCCTCTGGGAATATCAGCACAGCTCCCACCCAGCGGGCCCATGCCTCTGTCTCCAGGACAGGTCAATCAGTGGTGTGTCCGCCACTACAGGGCACCCAGGCTGACCCAACACCCCAACAACAACAGGGACCTGGGGACAGTGGTAGTGGGCACACGTCCAGGGGACAGAGGCCCGGGGAAACAGGGCAACTGGGAGGGCTGCAGTGCGACAGGGGGGGGGAGGACAGGCCCAGGGAACCGACTCTCCAAGAGGCCCTCACCGCCATCATGGGAGCATATCACCACTCCCAGGAGACGATGGCGACGGTACTGGCCAGGTTCCAGGAGATCCAGGCACAGCAGAAGGAACGGTACATGGGGTACAGAGAGGAGCTTAGGAACATCGTCCTGGCCCTCAACCAAATAGTCACCACATTGCGGGACCATGTGGCACCCCAAAGGGCCCCTGTCACCAGCCTGGACCAGGAACAGCCTACCACCTCTGCCGGCGCTAGTGGACAGGAGGCCCCCACACAACGACAGGCCACCAGAACCCCACCTCCTGCTGAAGATCAACCACCCCGCAAGAGGAACCTGAGATCTCAAAGGAAGACAGAGTAGGATGCCAAGACCCCCGCCAGCATAAAATACCCCCTGATGTCATTCCACTGTCCCACATTGTCACCCTGTCCAACCTTGAACTGCCCCTGCTCCATCCTTCCACAGGCATATGGACAATGCACCTGTCCGACTGAGAACTGGACTCTGCCATGGACATTACTCCACCCCCACCCATCACCGTTTTACTATCATGGACCTATATGTAGCACTTTAAATAAATCACTAATTGCACTTAAAAAATCAGGAGTCTGCTTGTATTCTTAACAAATGTATTACACATAACGGTTAAAAAATGTTCAGTTACATTGTGATGACAACATACCAATGTCAATGTGCTTTACTCCATGGGCAAACAAAGCAGAAGTCACGCAGTGGGTCATACAGCTCTGAAAAGGGAAGGGAAAGTCACATTTCAGTTGAAAGGAACTGGGGGGAAACACAGAAAGTAGAGATGCAGGAGGCCTGAAGTAAATGTAAAATGGCGTGGGGGATTCTTACCTGTGTGCTACTGAAAATACTGTTGTATAACTGTGTCCCTGTTGTCCGTGTCGTCCCCGTCGTCTTCCTCCTCTTCACTCTCCAGAGGCTCCACAGCTGCTACAACACCACCATCTGGACCATCCTCCCGCAGGAAAGGCACCTGGCGTCGCAATGCAAGATTGTGAAGCATACAGCAGGCCACGATGATCTGGCACACCTTCTTTGGTGAGTACATTAGGGATCCACCTGTCATATGCAGGCACCTAAACCTGGCCTTCAGGACCCCGAAGGTCCTTTCTATGATCCTCCTAGATCGCCCATGGGCCTCATTGTACCGTTCCTCTGCCCTGTTCCGGGGATTCCTCACTGGGGTCAGTAGCCACGGCAGGTTGGGGTAACCAGAGTCACCTATTAGCCACACACGTTGTCTCTGTAGCTGTTCCATCACATAGGGGATGCTGCTATTTCGCATTACATACGCGTCATGCACTGACCCAGGGAACTTGGCATTTACATGGGATATGTACTGGTCAGCCAAACAGACCACCTGCACATTCATAGAATGGTAATTTTTCCTGTTTCTGTACACCTGCTCATCGTCTTTTGGGGGTACTAAGGCCACATGGGTCCCATCAATGGCACCAATGATGTTGGGGATATGTCCAAGGGCATAGAAGTCACCCTTCACAGTGGCCAAATCACCCTCCTCAGGGAAAACAATGTAGCTCCGCATGTATTTCGTCAGGGCAGACAACACTCTGGACAAAATCTTAGAAAACATAGGCTGAGACATCCCTGATGACATGGCCACTGTTGTCTGAAAAGACCCACTTGCCAAAAAATGGAGGACTGACAGAACCTGCACCAGAGAGGGAAGTCCTGTGGGTTGGCGGATGGGGGACATCAGTGCCGGCTCCAGCTGGGCACACAGTTCATGTATAGTGGCTCGGTCAAGTCGGTATCGAAGTATTATATGACGTTCCTCCATTGTCGACAGGTCCACCAGCGGTCGGTACACGGGAGGATTCCTCCTTCTCCTCGCAAGTCCCAGCGGACGGTGCCTAGGAAGGAGAACATGGAGTACAGAGTCAAGAAACCCACAGGTTCGTACACACAGCTTGCACAGTACACGAATCGCTATGCATTGAATGGCTTGTATGAGTGGCAATGCAAGGCCTAGGCCTGTGTGACGCAGTAGAAATTAAGCCATGTGGGCCCTTGAAATGGCGGCTGCCTGACCTGAGAAGTGTGACAGTGGGATGTGAGGTCAATGCGCTGGGGTGGCACACCGTGGCGGTAGGCGGTCGAAGACCGTGGCGCAAAGCCGCATTGGTTAACATTGAACCCTATGGGTTTCACGAGCCAATGACTAGGTGCGCCGGCGGTTGCGGTACGCACCGCGGCGGTACGCACCGCCGCGGGCGTGACCGCCATTTTCTATCTGATTAATCACTTGAGACCTGATCATCTACAGGAGAGGACCTATACTGCAAGTGCTGCTGTGAACTCGGTCTGGAAGAGACAATGGCTGCTGCGACTGGGGAAAGGGCCCCCCTGCCTTCACTACAGAAGAGTTGGAGAAACTTGTGGATGGGGTCCTGCCCCAGTATGCGCTACTCTACGGTCCTCCAGACCAACAGGTAAGTACACTGTTTGCACGTTGAATGGGCTATGCCTGTGTTGAGTGGGGTGGATATAAGATGGTGGGGTGGGGAGAGAATGACGAGTGCAAGGCACGACAGATGAGAGCATGTGCCACATGGCAAGGTTGGGGAGGGGAGGGAATCACATCTAACATGCAGAGAATTAATGATATTTACTTTTCCACCCTGTACATGTCAAATAGGTCAGCGCCCATCAGAAAGTCGACATTTGGCGTGCCATCGCCAAGGAAGTCCGGACCCTGGGGGTCCACAACAGACGGGGCACCCACTGCCGCAAGAGGTGGGAGGACATCCGCCGCGGGACCAGGAAGACCGCCGAGTCACTGCTGGGGATGACCTCCCAACCTAGGAGGGGTGCCAGTCGTACCCTGACCCCCCTGATGTCCCGGATCCTGGCGGTGGCCTACCCCGATTTGGATGGGCGCGTGAGGACATCACAGCAGACACAAGGGGGTGAGTACCAGCACATTCAGCTATCTTTACGCGCAGTGGAGGTGCCTGGGTGGGGGAGGAGGGCTGTGGGTGACATTAGGCCAGGGCGCTTCCTGTAGTGTAGTCCTCTCCTTTAGCCATGTCCCTGTGCCCCCGCCCCCCACCTCTGTAGGGTGACAAGTACAGCTATCCATGGTCCTGCATCACCCATGTGCGCGTTTGTTGTCCCTAGACCTGTTGGCCTAGTCACAAGTACTGAGTAGTGTACCCCGATTGCGCGGCTCAGTGCATGAGGCTCCTGTGTCTGTCCTCTCCGCCAACGGTGTTGAAAATGCATGCACTCAACCTGTTTTTATTTCTCCCCCCACCCTTTTTCTTTCTCTTCTTGTGCATGTGTGCATTAGCATCATCAGGCGGAGGAGAATGGGCACCGGAGCACGAGAGAGCTGCAACTCACAAGGCCCCGGTGGACCATGGCACAGACACCGAGGCCACTAGTGATACGGAGGGCTAGGGGAGCTTCACAACGGGGACCCGTGGTGACACCAGCGACACCAACACGTCCTCGGATGGGAGCTCCCTAGCGGTGGCGGCAACATCCGTGCCCCCCGCCTCTACAGGTACAGCCGCCACCCAGCGCACCAGCTCCGCCCTCCCAGCAGCCCCTCAGCCTTCGCTCCGTGCCCGCTCGCCCAAGAAGGCGGGCATCTCCTTCGCCCCAGGCACCTCAGGCCCTGCCCCTGTTACCCCTGCTGCCCTCAGTGAGGAGGTCATTGACCTCCTACAGACCATCATTGTTAGGCAGTCTACCCTTTTGAATGCCATCCAGGGGGTAGAGAGGGAGGTGCATCGTAGCAATGCATACCTGGAGGGCATTCATGCGGGTCAGGCTGCCCATCAACGATCATTCAATTCTCTGGCCTCAGCACTGACGGCAGCCATTGTCCCTGTTTCCAGCCTCCCTCTTCTAACTGCCTCCACCCTGTCTCTGTCTCCTGTTCCTCAGCCTATCCCATCCACACCATCAGACCAGCCTGCACACACCTCAACACCCAAGGGCAGCTCATCCAGACATAAGCACCACAGATCACAAAAAACATTCACCCAAGCAACACCCAGATGCAGACATGCCAACAGCCACTACCACCTCTGTGTCCCCCTCCTCCTCGTCTCCCTCCTCCCTCCCTGTGACGTCTCCACTCACACCTGCATGAACACCACCAACAGCCAGTGCTTCCATCACCAGCACACCCTCCAGTACAGTCCGCACACGTGCAGTCACCACCCCCACTGCCATTTACACGTCCCCTGTGTCCTCTCCCACTGTGTCTGTCACCCCCTCTTCCAAGACACACAAACGCAGGCAGCCACCCACCCAACAGCCAACCACCTCACCACAGCCTCCAGCCCATGCACCTTCACCCAAGGACAGCACACCTGACTCTCCTACAACCACCTCCTCTTCCTCCACTCCCATAACCACTACACCTACCCTTTACCTTGGTCCTAAAAAAGTTTACCTCTCCACTCTTGACCTCTTTCCCTCACCTGACCCACCCCCTCCATCTGCTAAGAGTCCCAAGAGCGCCTCAGCCACCACCAGCCCGGCTTCAAGGGTCACCGTAGTGCATGGATTTTGGAGTCCCCCCTTTGCCAGCAGTGATACATCGGTCAGCAGCAAGGGGACAGCCAGCCCCCCTCCTGGAAAGAGGACCCGTAAAGTAAGGGGCCGCCGCGAGAAGCCTGACACGGCTGCCCCCAAGGACCAAAGTTCTGCCACTTCACCTGCCACAACATCCAGGGGAGGCAAGGCCCACAGAGCCACATCGAAGGAGGGCAAGGGCAGCAGGGCGGAGAAGTTAGCCAGCAGGAGCGCGGACCAGGAGGGCCCCACAAGCCCCATCCCGGGTGTGAGTGAGGACACCCAAGGGCCCAGGACACCGTCTCCGAAGGGTCCAGCAACTGCACGGTCGGACGGCGACTGAGCAGGGACTCCTGGCCAGGTCTGACTCCCTTGACTTACAGAACAAGCACCGCTGAAGAGGGCCCCACTGTCCAGAAAGGCACCGCTGAACAGGGCCCCGCTGTGCAGAAAGGCACCGCTGAACAGGGCCCGCCGTCCAGAAAGTCACCGCTGAACAGGGCCCCGCCGTCCAGAAAGGCACCGCTGAACAGGGCCCCGCCGTGCAGAAAGGCACCGCTGAACAGGGCCCCGTCGTGCCGAAAGGCACCGCTGAACAGGGCCCGCCGTGCAGAAAGGCACCGCTGAACAGGGCCCCGCCGTCCAGAAAGGCACCGCTGAACAGGGCCCCGCCGTCCAGAAAGGCACCGCTGAACAGGGCCCCGCCGTGCAGAAAGGCACCGCTGATCAGGGCCCCGCCGTGCAGAAAGGCACCGCTGAACAGGGCCCCGCCGTGCAGAAAGGCACCGCTGAACAGGGCCCCGCCGTCCAGAAAGGCACCGCTGAACAGGGCCCCACCGTGCAGAAAGGCACCGCTGAACAGGGCCCCGCCGTGCAGAAAGGCACCGCTGAACAGGGCCCCGCCGTCCAGAAAGGAACCGCTGAACAGGGCCCCGCCGTGCAGAAAGGCACCGCTGAACAGGGCCCCGCCGTGCAGAAAGGCACCGCTGAACAGGGCCCCGCCGTGCAGAAAGGCACCGCTGAACAGGGCCCGCTGTCCAGAAAGGCACCGCTGAACAGGGCCCCGCCAAGACAGGCACCGCTCCGCCGGGCCCTTCCTGTCAAGCACCGCTCCGCTGGGCCCTTCCTGCCAAGCACCGCTCCGCTGGGCCCCGCCGTCTCAAGCACCGCTCCGCTGGGCCCTTCATCTCAAGCACCGCTCCGCTGGGCCCTTCCTGTCAAGCACCGCTCCACTGGGCCCTTCCTGTCAAGCACCGCTCCGCTGGGCCCTTCCTGTCAAGCACCGCTCCGCTGGGCCCTTCATCTGAAGCACTGCTCCGCTGGGCACCGCCGTCTCAAGCTCCGCTCCGCTGGGCCCTTCATCTCAAGCACCGCTCCGCTGGGCCCTTCCTGTAAAGCACCGCTCCGCTGGGCCCTTCCTGTCAAGCACCGCTCCGCTGGGCCCTTCCTGTCAAGCACCGCTCCGCTGGGCCCCGCCGTCTCAAGCACCGCTCCGCTGGGCCCTTCATCTCAAGCACCGCTCCGCTGGGCCCTTCCTGTCAAGCACCGCTCCGCTGGGCCCCGCCGTCTCAATCACCGCTCCGCTGGGCCCTTCATCTCAAGCACCGCTCCGCTGGGCCCTTCATCTCAAGCACCGCTCCGCTGGGCCCTTCATCTCAAGCACTGCTCCGCTGGGCCCCGCCGTCTCAAGCACCGCTCCACTGGGCCCTTCATCTCAAGCAACGCTCCGCTGGGCCCTTCATCTCAAGCACCGCTCCGCTGGGCCCTTCATCTCAAGCACCGCTCCGCTGGGCCCCGCCGTCTCAAGCACCGCTGGTCGAATGACAGTGCCGGTTCTGTGTCGAGCTACTGTTCACGCTGCACTCGGGCCACCCTGCCTCCTCCATTGCCTGTGGAGACTGTTATCCACTTGATAGACTGTGGCTTTGCATTCCCCAGGATTGAACATTGGGCAAGCCACCCACTGTAGAGACTTGAGAGACTGTGGCTTTGCACTCCCCAGGATGGCACAGCGGGCATGGTGGCCCCTTCGTGGATCTGGCGTCGTGGACTCATGTGGCTGTGGTGCCCCCCCTTCCCTTCCCACTGAGGTGCCTGTAGTTTTATCATCTGATGCCCCTGCAGTGTTCTCTCCAACGGACTCAGGTCTCCTGTGTGGGCTTTGCCCATGTGTTGATACACTTTGGCCCACGGACGGTTGAAATTTCAGTGACTGTGCAGGACTTATTGCCTCTATTTATCGGTTACGCAATGTTTTAACTTGATATTTTTTAATTCATTTTCCTATTTTACCATGACTTCAATGAACCTATTTTATATATAAATTTAGTTTCTCACTTTAATGATATCTTTTCATTATTCCGGGGGGTTTGGGTGGTGTCACTTTGACTTGGTGCTCTGCATTGGTGTGTAGATAGTTGGGGGGTGGGTGTATTGCGTATGTGTGTGCCCGTAACCCTTCCTCCTCCCCCCTCCCCTGTGTCGTAGGTGCGGTACTCACCGTTGTCATCTGCGCCGGAGTTCGTACTCGTGGTAGATGAGCAGGGAGACGAGTGCAGGTAGGATGTTCAATTCGGGTTCCATGCTGTCCTCCGTCCTTGTGGAGTGTATAGAGGTGAGCGTTTTCCCGTTTGTAGTCTGTTTCCGCCGTGTTTTTATCGGCGGGGCTCCCGCCCCGGAAAAGGTGGCGGATTGGTGAGTTGTGATAGGGTGGGCGGTACATTGTCTGCCGCCTGCCTGTTGGCGGTGACCGCCGCGCTGTTTGTTTGTCCTGCCGTGGCGGTCGGAGTGTTAAGGTGGCGGTCTGGGTTGGCGGTTCCCGCCAGGGTCAGAATTCAATTTTTTTTACCGCCTGCCTGTTGGCGGGTTGGCCGCCGCTTTATCACCGACCGCCAGGGTTGGAATGACCCCCTATGTGACATTTTATGAACAGCTCATATGAAACATTGTATTAATCATTCTTGATTTGTTCCAGGTACCCAGAGTTCTAGATGTCTAGTTTAAGTCACTTCTTAGATTATCCATGGTTACAGTAAGGCAATGCTTAGAACCATAGTCTAGTGAAAGTCAATGTGAATATATTCTGATATTGTGTTCATTAACCTTTTGCTTCCTACAGGTCTCTTTCCCAGCTGGTCCCTACCTAATCCCCTTTTCCCCACTTGGACTCTCTTAGGCTCTGTGATATTTCTATCAGAGTTTTGGAGCTGTCTTGTGGTGGACATGTTGGAAACATGCGCAGACCCCGAAGATCTGGTCTCTCTGACAATGTAGTAAGAACTCAGTTAAAGCGATGAAGTTATGATTGATGTTTTTAACCATTAAACTTGTTAACAAGTTGAGTATTATAAACAGCTAATCCTGAACTCTAACCATAGAAATGCTTAAACTCATATATTCTGATTTAGATAATAATTGAATTTCAAAGTCACAGTCTTCGCTTAATTGAACTGTTTCCCTTGGATAGCGAGTATGTACAGAGTGAAATGGAAACATCACGAGTCCTGATCGCGTGAAGGTACACGGTCCACCAGTTATATTAGCGGGAATGTATGTAAAAGGGTATTTCAACAAGAGAACAACCATCCCACTGGTAGCTTGACATGCTTGATATGACTATTAGCAGTCACAATTTGGAGGCAAGACATGTTGTTATCCATATTCTTACAATGTTTATCATTTCTGTGCTGGCACAGTGTTCGCTGTTCCCACGGTATCTCTTGAGGAGACCCTGTTGTTGCCTTTAGGCACATTTGAGCACATTTTCTGATTTTGTGAGAATCACAAGTTAGGTCATAACAGACATCATTGGTGGTAATATTGTAAGTAATCACCTGGGTCAAATTGTCCCATTTTTCATCCGTAACCTCTTGGCAAAACCTACAATATTTGTAGGGATTAAAATGAGATAACACGTCACTTTCTTGAACTGCTCCATCTTTGTTGGTGGAATTAAATATTTGCAGTAAAACCTTGACAGAAGTCTGATTGCCACCAAACAGGTGGAGATGACATCCACTGTGCTTTGCATCTGAGTGATATAGAAGATACGACCTGTTGAGTAGAACTTGTGCCAGATGAGTCCAAACATTTTTGGTTAAGTGCAGTAAAGGTGTCAATCGGTGTGGTCGAATGGAGACCACGCAGCACAGCTAGCACACAGACACCTCGTAGTATGATCTGTAAAAGAGACAAGTATGATCATTCCTGCAAATAACATTTAGCATCTGGTACATATTCCCATTTCTCCTTCCCTGGTTTCATGATTAACAGGATGTTGTAATTGTCCTTTGCTATAATTTCTGCTGGTTCTGGAGGATGATTTGGAGATTCTACCCACACCTTAATACCAGGGTTTTAATCAGTTGAGCCAAAACCTCCCTCCCCATGCACTGTAAGAAGGGCTGGGGCAGTCCCCTTTTTCACTATTGCTACATACACTGGGATAATTACAATCTGTTCAATTCTGTCTCCAGGTTGTATTATCAAGTCAGTGTCTCCACTGTTCAGGAGAATGTTTTTGATTTCTCCTTGGTATTCTGCATCCATCACTCCGGGCAAGACCTCAATACCTTTGAGTGCCAACCCAAATCTGGGATGCTCCAGGGGAATCTGTATTCCGAAACATGTTTCAAAGAGTGCCATGGCTCTTGGTTTTAATGTGTAAGCTTTTAAGGCATGTAGATCAAGACCTGCAGATGCAGGTGTGGCTCAGTAAGGAGCTAAGGCTCCTGGTTTTATTTCCCACTACATGATGGTGTCAGTCGCTACACAGGGTTGTATCAGTAATGCTGGGTGTAACATTTGCATTAAAGGAGTCTCTGTATTTGTCAATGGTCTGTTATTCAAACTTTAGAGGGCTTCATTTAAGTGCTCTCTCCAGTTTTTCAAAGTTCCATCTGATAGCTTTCTTAATTGGGCTTTCAGCAAGCTCTTTATTATCTCAATCGGTCTTGCAGCTTGTGGATAATATGGAATGCAATAAATCCACTCAATATTGTGTTGTGAACAATAATCTTGTACCAATTGTCCTTTGAAATGTGTCCCGTTGTCTCTCTGGACTTGGAGTGGGACTCCGTATTATAACATTAACAAGTCCAGAGTCTTGCTGGTGTTGTACTGGGTGGTACGTTTGCAAGGGACGGCAATCAGGTAACCAGAATAATTGCCCACTACTGTGCAAGCGTATTGACACCCACGACTAGTCGGTAGTGGCCCAATGTAATCAATTTGCCAAATCTGCCCTGGCAACTCCCCTCTCCCCAACTGACCTTTGACGGTTTGCAGGACAGATATCTGTTCTGTGTGTTGACAAATAGGACACTGCATGATCACAGTTCTTATCAAGTCTAAGGGAATATGCATACCACTAAACTCTGCCCACCTGTAAATGGCCCTCTCTCCCAGGTGTTCACAATTTTGGTGCGCCCACTTAGCCATCCTCACCGAGTCAGAATCCTGTGTCGCCACTTCTGCCTCTGATATTTTGTCATTGTCCTCTGTAAGGGAATTGAACCATCTTTCTAGTGAATCATTGGGACAGTGGACATCTACGTGATACACAGTAATGGTACTTTGCTCCAGCATTTCCCAAATTACTTGCCACAACTCTTTACCCCACACCTCCCTAGAATGTATTTGCCAGTTATGTGCAAGCATATGGTAAGCCAGATGGCTAACTCATTGATGATAGACCAAGAATCAGTATAAATGTGCCAAGTCCCAGGCAATTATTGTTTCAGGGCCTGATACACAGAGTACAATTCTGCATATTGTCTACTCTTCCCTTCTCCTGTATTAGATAACTTCTTGGTGACTGGGTTATATGACACTGCTTTCAATGTCTTTTGGCCCCCACATACTTGGCTGAACTATCTGTAAACCATTCATGCTTCCTATCCCCAGGGTACAAGGATTCAAATGGCTCACCCCATCTCTGGTGACCCTTTTATCTGTGTTACTTCCTGCACCATCTCATTACCCTGCACAGGGGCTTTGTGACACTGTTCATGTAGAGCTGTTATCCATGCTGGTCCCACTCAGGCACTGTCCTCTATGTACCATTTCCACCTGATAATACTTGCCTCCTGTGTATGTCCTCTGCTGTAATTTTAGATGAACTGATCACTCACTGAATTTTTTTAATCTCTGGTCTTAGAATCACATTATGACCTAGCGTCATTTGCTCAGTATCCACTAGAGCCCAGTAACAAGCAAGTAACTGTTTCTCGAATGGAGTATATAGCTTTCCAGGATAAGGTAACTTTTTAATCTCGAAACCCAGGGGCACCCTCATTCTTCCCTGTTTTTGCCACATGCTCCAATTTACATATTGCCCCTGAATGGTTCCAGGCAACTCAAAGTCTCCTTCCTGTACTGGCCATAAGTCTAAAGCCTGTTGAAGCGCCTCCTTTGTCAAGTCAAACCCACACTGCATCTGCTCTCCCCATTCAAACTCATGTTTCTTTCTTGTCACTTTGTACAAAAGGGCCAAAATCTGACTCAAGTGAGGGATATGCTGTATCTAAGAACCAAAAAATCCAATGAATCGCTCAGTCCCCAGGTTATTGTGGAGAGGGGCAAATTCTAAGATCTTTTGTTTTGCCTATGGCAACGCCTCTCTATGTCCCTGATTCCACTGAACTCCTTGAACCTTCACATTTGAGAGGGCCCCTATGTTTTATCTGGATTAATCATCTAACCCTTGCTCTGCAAGAGTTCTACAACTCGATCCAACTGAGTCTGCACCTGTTCTTGTGTCTCTCCCTGATTCATCACATCATCAATATATTGGGTCAGTTGTACCCCTGGAATGACAGATACTTCATCCAGGTGTTCTGCCAACAGCCGGTGACAGCTGGTGGGGCAATGTACATACCCCTTAGGCAATGATAACATCTTAAATTGTCTGCCACCATGCAAACAGCTGAATTGCTCTTGATTCTCAGGGGCTATGTTATAGAAAAGAAAGCATTAGCATTATCAATGGTTGCATACCAGGTCCCTTTATGTTTTTGTATTTTTTCAATCAAAGGGATGGTGTCAGGGACCGCAGCAGTCAAAGGGGGTGTACATTTATGCAATTCACTGTAAACAGTCATTCTATAGAGCCCATCTGGTTTGTGCATGGGCCACATAGGAGTATTTCATTCAGTGGTGACTGGAGACACCACACCAGCCTCAATCAACTCCTGTATAGTCTCACTTATTTCCTCATGCCCTTCTGGAATTCAATATTGTTTCAAACAGACTACCTTGGTTGCTGGGGGCACCTTCACAGGGGGTATCTTCAGATGACCCACCCTCATTGCTGTCACTGAAATCTATCTCTTTGATCTTAATTGATAACAACCATCATCCAACTATAAAGGCATTTCTCAATATGTTTTCTAGGAGGGGCACAATCAGAACAGTATATTATCCTTTTGTTGTTCTTCCTATTTTCATTTGATCAGTAGTCTACACGGCAGGGGTTTGTTTTCCACCCAACCCTGTGATGGTGTAGTGCTGACTAATAAACTGTTCTGAATTTTCATAAATTAAAGAGGCCTCCTCTCCGGTGTCAACTAATACCAAGACCCTTTGAACATTTGTGTGCTTCCAGTGTATTTCTAAATCAAGATGACGTCTGTTATCTTTACGAGCCCATCCCCGTACCGGAGCACAGACTGTTTCCTAATCTGATTTAAACCTGTCAACTTTTGCACCAGTCAGGTCTGGATATATATTATCATATCTGCAAGCAGATTCCCCTCCTTCCGTGTTCCCAGCAGTTAGCTACCCGCTGTGCAAGTCTTCTTCCTCTTTCCCTAGTGAAGAAACATTTTTCTCCCTCTCTTTTCTGACCTCCTGCATCTGTGGCTGGCCTTGATTCACTCATTTATTTTCTTGCTTTTTAACTTTTCTACTACCCTCCTTTCTTTCCAGCCTGCTCTTACAGTACGTCTCCCACAGTTCTTTGGTATCTATCCCATCAATCTGCTCCTTGTTGGCCCCATCCTTCAGTAATACCACAAACATGTCTCTCCAAGATAGTCTGTTATTATCTGCGTGACCGTCAGACCTCGAGGCTCTCTCAGGTTTTGTCCAGTTTCCACGCTCTCCTAATTCGTGAACTGCCTCCAGCTTGTCTTTCAATGCCTGCCTGCCTGTCTGATTAATTAGGAGAGTCATTATTACTTGCGTGTAAGCTATGGGAGCAAGGCGAATAATTTTATTTTGTACTGAAATTGTCAGTGGAGTATCTAATAAATTGCAAGCTTCATCCAAGAGAATAGCAGTTTTCATATTTTCTTCTTAAATTCTTTGCATAGCATCTCTCAGCGTGTACCAAGGTTTAACATTTGGCAGCCAGTCTGATTCAATACGATATTTCTGGATACATTCTACAACTGCCAATTGCAGCAAGTTAGTCAATCCTTGATTCCGTTACCCCAAAACCTTTCTTGTATTATGGGGTAATGTGCTAACAGTACAAAACTTCCTTGTACCTCCTTTATCCAATGGCACCCCAGAAACACCTGTGTCAAACAACCGCACCATTCACGTAAGCAATGCTTCCCCAGATCTCTGCTTGAATCTGTCTATAATATCATTAACTTCTTGCTGTGTGTAATCCTCCAGGGAGTGCATCTCAATTCCTCTCAGGTTCTGTGGAATGCCCTGTACCTTCCGTCTAAAAATTGGCTTGGCGTGAACCACTTTCAGTTTGTCCAGCTCAAATTGGCCCCCACCTTTTTTAACTGCTTCATCACTAGAATCTGAAACATCAGTGGATTCCCAGATATTTGAGTCCCAGATGATGGGATTCCAGTTTAACCCTGCTGTAGCAATAGCTAAATGAACTTTGTTTTGATTGATTTTACCTCTCCGTTTCCAATACTGGTATTGAGCAACTCTAACAGCTAACATCTCAGCGACAGATTGATAAGTATCTGCTTTATCGTGTAATAACTTATTTTGACAAGATAGCATGGTTACATTATTTTTAGCTTCAACTAGCTGCCTCTCTAATTGCTGTTTTTTCTGTTCCAGCTGCTTAAATTTTTCTTCCATTTTTCTATAAGCAGATAACAAGAACCAATCCCTTCTGCCTAAAATAGATAAATCACATCACCGTTCCAGAGGTACTTTCTGTAAACAGAGTAAAACATGTTTTGGCTCAGCATTACTAAGACATGCATTGCAGCTCTTGCATAAACCTGCACACAAGACCATTCTTTCACAAGGACATTATGAGGTTCATTCTCCCACCCTGGAATCTCATGTGAAACCTTGGAAACCACCTTTGATTTCTTGCCAAACATTTTTCACTTGTATATCTTTCAGTTTTCAACCTTCCACCCAATCCTGTCAACTACGCCAATTTGTTCTGCTTTGTTTCAGACTGAGAGGGAACAAAGCTAAATGAATGCAAATAATGCAGTACTTCTAGTCTGAGTAATGTATTTATTTAGGCACTTTGCAGGTTTTTAATACACAAAGAGAATAACAAGAGCACTTAATATGAATGCAGCAACATATGTACAAATCTTAAAATAATCACAGCAGTGGAATAATAATAATCAAAGAAAATGCAATACATCAACAATGTATATATATACAGTGACTACGTATATTTATGCATGCACATACTAAAGCTAGATACTAAGAATTAAAATGCACCACCATGGGGATCGAATTCAACATCATCCTTGTCTGCCAACGTCAAGCTTTGGAACCCGTGACAGTTGACACAGGAGAGACCACCCCAACAGGATTACTCTGAGCAATATGTCCACTCTCAGAGATCAGTTCCTTCTCCCTCAGTGTCAAGCTTTCCCACCATATACTCCTGAAACAAACTTAAGAGGAAGGTTCTAGAAACACCACTCCCAACAACTAGGTTGTGAAATTCAAGCACTGGCCATACTGGGTCACTGTTGAAAAAACACGCAAGAGACTGGCCAGATCCCAAGGTGTGTTTTCGAGACCGAGCTGCACCCTTCTCTACCATAAACATTCTCAGCCTTGTACAGTCTTATCAATGTTTCATCCCCCACTTCATGTTCCCTCCCCTGGTGAGAAAAGCAAAAACATGTTAACAATCTGTGTGCTGAAAAATACCTACTCCTCCAATGTGACGGTATTTAAAGTTAAGTCAAGCACAAAATGGAGTCAGTGGCCAAGATGAAGTCGGTGGTTAAATACAGATAGCATTACAACAATGTATTCCCATTTTATGCTGGGATTGTTTTTTAGGTCTTACTGCTGGTATCAGTAATACTTGTTTGTGTTTTCTGATTTTTAATTTCCCAGTTGATCCTTGCACGCCAAGAGACCGATACAGCTCCTGTGGTCTAAAGCAAATAGTCGTACGTATTGCATGTCACATCTTTTGATAGTTCTCTTCAACAGGCTTGCGTTAGCAGTGTATGGTTGTGGACAGATATCAGTCAATTTACAAGTACTTCTTCCTGAGCTGATACAATTTCCAGTCATGGGCATCTCAATCCTGCAACTATTCAAACAGATCAACAGGCAACACGTTTGTGAAGTGCAGTTGCTTACTATGTCAAAGGCTTACATTCAACAACAGTTCTTAGTTTTCAGGCTTCTTCCACAAGTTCAGAGATGTTGATTGTTATTTTTTTATTTAATTCTGGTTTATTTTCCATGGATTTTTTCATACGTTGTGTTAGAACTAACACACTTGGGTAGTAGTCCTGAAACTTTTTGCCTTAACCACTCCTGTTTTTTCTGAATTTATTTGGCATTAGGACTCTGTGCACTTTAACACTGCTAACCAGTGCTAATGTGCTTGTACTCTCTCCCTAAAACATGATAGAATTAGCCTGCACCTGATTGTCACATTTAATTCACTTACTTAAACTCCCTACTATATGGTACCATACATACCAAAGGCCTCTAAATTAAATAGTACAAGCGGGCCAGAAGTACTGATTGAGCCTGCCACTCAAGTAGTTCTTAAAACATGTCTCAGGCCTGCCATTGCAAGCTGTAGTGCAGTTTTAAAGTGCCATTTAGACCTGGCAAAATAAGCCTTTTTCCAGGTCCTAAACCTTCCTGTATAATACCTTCAAGTCACCCCAAAGATAGGCCCTAAAAAATGATATTGCATGGTGTATGGTATGTAAGAACTAGAACATATGAGTTTAAGTTTTACATGTCTTGCTAGTCCAAAACCAACAGAAGACCAGAAGCTATCTGCCAGCCAGTCCACCCAAGTGCATCACCTGTCAGCCTGACTTCAGGGTAGCTTCTGCTTCTTTTTTATCCCCAGCAGCAAATGCCTTTCACCTGGTCCTCTCAGCAATGGTATCCTTCATTTTGGAGCCATCTTCGGCTTTGTCCCTTTGGACTTTCAAAAAGTTGTTTAAGTCTGAAGGTAAAACTCTGCACCGGGCTCGGCCGTGATTGGCTCCCTATCAACGATGACAATCTCCTCATCCTGAAATCCAGCCTTTTCCCACCATTGTCACTGACTTGTGGCTCCCTCCTACCTTGTCTTGGTGAATTTTACCTTCTCCTGGAACTCGCTTCAGAAATGCATCTTAGTGCAAAGGGAAGTCACGACTGGTCCCAGTCCATCTCATGTATCTGACCCGTGCTCTATCACAGTTGGCCTTAACTTTTGACTGTGTCCATGCGTGGTGCAACCAGATGCCTGCTGTTGGCACTTTGGATTTTTAGGTGCTGGATTTCACTAAAAACCTTTTTTTAATTCAAAACTACTGTTCTACTGATTAACTTTAATTTATTTTGGTGTAATTTTATTCAGTAAAATTTACTCTATTTTTCTAAATGGGTTTGGGACTTTCCTTGTGTTGTGGTTTTACTTTATTACTGTTCATGGGATGCATACATGTAACACATTGCCTCTAAGTTAAGCCTAACTGTTTTTGTGCCAAGCTACCAAAGGGTTGAGCACAAGTTAATTTAATGACTTTTCATGTTCACCCTGACAAGGATTGTGGTTGGTGCATGAGAGGGGCTTCTGTCCTCTCAACCCAACCAAGACCCTAATTTCTTTCACCTTGTATGTAGTGCTATTATAAATGCTGTTTTAATTTCAGTTGCTGCTGTATAAACATAGATAGTTGTGAATAGCTATTAAGTTCCTCCAGACATGGTGTTAAGGTGTCCATTGGATTTCCATTCTCATTCATCTGAAAAACACCCCTGAGGGCTCCCAATGCTGTAGCTTGTGCTGAAAAAAATGAGCTTCATTCACTTAGTTATGTGGGTGTGTTTGCCTGTGCAAATAGTATTTTTTACACTTGCAGAATGGCTTTTGTAATTTACAGAAACAAATTTGATGCTCAGTAAGTATTTACTTACACATTTATGAATAAATGTCATCCTTCAGCTAGGGAGCTGGAATTGCATGTCAGGAATGTCCTGTAGGTTGAAGGTGATCAGCATTAATTTGCATTTTAAGACTCCCACACAACTACTTCTGCAAATGGTCAAGTGGAGGCGATGAGACGATGATTTTGCATTCGGAATCATATTTTTCCCTTAGCAAATAGAAATAAAAAGTTTTGAAATTGTGTTTGCACTTGCTCTATTTTTTCATGAGGATTGAAAAAAATATCACGTGATTTTTTTTTTTATGAATTCAAAACATTCCTACTGTTACACATATGCACTGCTTCATATTCGAAAACGTGCAGTTCCGACTTCAATTTTTTTCGAAGTACGGGGACAATAGGCTCTGTTATTTTCAAGCAACAGGGTAACACACACATTCATATTTTAGAAAATTATACCAGAACATAAACCTTTATAGATTAAGTTATGCATGTGGGACGATTCTTTTCCCATCATAAATCTACTTAGGTACGGGAAAACCCTTTGTAAATTAGGTGCTTTATCTTATTTCTCATATTTTAGAAACATACAAATGTCCTAATTTTTATCTTTAGAAACATTTCGTATTGTTATATATTAAACGCAACATACCATGCGCGTATATTGGGGGCGGCGCAAGATGGCGGCTGGGACGGGAGCGTAGTCTAGGAGCTCTGGCCCGTGCCCCGTAAAAAACATCCTGTGGGCCCCCCCCGGGTCTCCGAGCGGAGCGCGATTGGGGAGGACAACATCTTGGGCGCCCGGCTCCCCCCAGGGGCTTCCGGGCGGCCCCCTCGCCTCGCCAGGACTGAGAGCTGGTCCGGGCCGGGACGGGCGGACGGCCGCGCGGCACTCCCGGCAGGGGACTGGAGCGCCGGGAGGCCGTTGGCGCTGAGGCGGAGGGTCCCCCCAGCCACAACACAGTTTGGTGTGGGGGGACTGAACGAGGGGGTGCTGCCCCCCCACACGAGAGGAGAGGAGCGGACATTGACCTTCGTGGGGGCTGCCCCTACCCCACAGTAGAGGGATCGGCTGTGGAGAGGGGGACACCCAACTGGCTGCCTGGGACCAGCGGGTGCAGCGGCGAGGGCGGCTGAGGAGGGGAGACCTTAGGAGAGTCTGCAGTGTAAACCACCGGCCTGTGGACCCCCCCCCCCCGGCTGGGTGGAGTTGGGGGCACAGGCGAAGACAGCCTGCTGGAGGTGAAGTACGCCTCGCGGGCGCGTCCGGCATTGAACTGGGGGGGGTTACCGTCACCCCCCTCCCCCCTAGCGTTGACTGAATTGGTTTATTGCGTCTCCCCTGACCCCCCCGCTCCCTGAGCACATTGGGGGCGGGGGCGTGGAGCGCGGCGACCGGGGGAGAGGGGGGGGGAGACCCGGGACCCCCCCTGAGTGGAACAGAGGGGTCACCCTGGCGAGCTATCAACAGATGACAAACCAGGACCCAATGGAGCACGGAACGCTCAGCCCCCTGGGAGCAAATAGCAGCGATCAATCGGAGGAGTAGCAGGGCACCTAATAAAAGACTCGAGCAACACGCTATACCGCTGTGCCTGACAGAAGGGGAGCAGGCGGGGCCTAATCTCCGGGGGGGAAAGGACGAGGTCCCCCCCCTTCTCGTGCATGCAGCGAGCGTGGGGAGAAAGTGAATCATCTGGAGGGGCGGCCACCTGTGGCCCCGCGATGGAACAGCGAAGGAGACTCTGCGGGCGGAACCACAGAGGGAGCATCGTCCAGCTGAAATCAAGGGCCACGCCGGAGCCCTGCATTAAAACATCCGGCTCCGCTCGTGCTGAGCCGCCCGCCAGCCACAAACTATGGCTGCTAGAAACAAATCCACGAAAAACCAGGACCGGCACACACAAGGGCAATCAACGGGCGATCAACAGTTGGCCCCAACCTTGCAGGCCCTGGAATCTACTCTGCAATCCCACTCCACCCAGTTTGAGAAAGTACTGCAAGCAATTATGGACGCTAAAGTTTCTCTGGAGACCAGGATCGATTCAGTGTCACAAGATCTAAATCTGCTAAGAGTTGATCACCGTAACCTAGCGGAAAGGGTAAAGTCGGCGGAAGCGGAGATAAAGGAGATCAACCCCTCGGTCTTGGACAACCAAAAACAGATACAGCGATTGGACGCAGAGGTAAAAACTCTCTGGCGCCGAGCCGAAGAGGCGGAAGGCAGATCACGTAGGAACAACGTACGCTTCATAGGCTTTCCTGAAAAATTAGCTGAACAGAGCACAGAAATAATCCTGGAGCAATGGTTGATTAAGGAAGTGCTGAACGACTCTCCGTCAAAATTCTTTTCGGTAGAAAGAGCGCACAGGATACCGGGGAGACCTCCGGCCCCGGGCCAGCCACCGAGACCCCTGATAGCAAGATTTTTAAATTACAGAGACCGCGACTTAATCTTGCAACAATTCTGCAGAAAAGGTCCATTCAGACACGAGGACTCTGAAATAAACGCTTACCCAGACTTCACACAGGAAGTACAAAAGCCGCGCAATTCATTTGTGAGGGTCAAACAACGCCTTCGAGAGCATAATATTAAATATGCACTACTATTCCCTGCTAAACTAAGAGTCATAACGGATGAGCGTATTCACATATTTACATCCCCTGAGGATGCCTGGACGTGGCTGCATGCGAAGGGCCTGGCGCGACCCTAGTCCGGAACGGAGAACAGAGAGGAATGGCTGACTGCCCCACAGCGAAAGCGCTTCAAAAGGAGACCGAGAGGCCAGCCCACAGAAGAGCAGGCGGCAGAAGAACGGGCAAAAGTCTTTAAGGCCACCCCACTGCACACGCAGAACACTTTTGCGGCCTTAAGGGAGATCTCAGCGGATAGCCCGGACTCTGACTCGCTCAGCTCGACATCCGGCCTCACGGAGTCGCCAGCGGGACCGAAGCTCACTCCCTGAGCGGCGGACGAATTGTAAACATAGCCAGCCTCCAGTTTTTTTTCTTCTTCTTTCTCTTTTCTTTCCCCCCCCTCTACTCCGCCCTTGCTCTTTTCTCTATGGCCCCCTCGCCCGCCCCGTCTCTTTCCCCCCCTCACCCCCCACTCCTCTCTCCCCCCCGGCGGTGTGGGGCGACAACCTGGTCGAGGTGCCCGTGCTGAATCTGCGCCTCTATACGTATCGGTTAATGCTGCCGCGGGCCCTTAACGGCCCCAACTGCGTCATGGACGGTATTGTTTGGCCGCAGCGGCCGGGGGGACGTTGGGGGGGGGTCCGGGGGGGGACCTGGGAGGGCTCAGCAATACAGGCAGCCGATGGCTGCGGAAGGGTGTGGGCCATGTGTGCTGGCCGCATCTGGTTGCTTATATGGCCGCCCCATGGGAGTTCGAATAGACACCAAGTTTGTTGTTTGTTTGTGAGATTAGTAATTTGTTGTTAGTTAAAAGTTTTAAAATGAGTGTGAGAGGAGGGTGTGCAGCGGGGTCAGTAGTTAAACTGCTTTCAAAAGGTCAACTCAGGACACGTGGAATATTGTTAGCGCAGACACGTAGCTGGGCAAAAGTGAATGCACAGGAGGGGACCCATGTGGACACAGCTGGGTTGGTGGGATGGGAGGCAATCATACAAAATGTAAAATGGCACTAAGAGCAAACCCAACCACGCACCAATATGATATAATCACGTGGAATGTAAGAGGGCTGGGGGCCATAAGTAAAAGAAACAGGGTACACGACCGCCTTAGAAGACAGGGCGCACATATAGCCATTCTGCAGGAGACACACTGCTTGGAAGCAGACCTCTGCGCGCTGCGAGGAAGATGGGGCGGACAACTGGTGGGCACAACATTCTCGGCATACGCCAGGGGAGTGCTGATTTGGATAGAAAGGGGAGTCCCCTTTGTCATAACACACCAGACGATTGATAAAGGTGGCAGATATGTGGCACTAGAGGGGACCCTGGATGGCAGACAGTTAACAATAGTTGGAGTTTATGCCCCTAACAGTGCCACAGCCGAATTCCTAGGCACGCTCACCCCAGTTTTATTGGAGAACCCTGAACCCCCAGCCATATGGGGAGGCGATTTCAACAGCATCCCAAACACAGAACTAGATAGGTCCATCAATGCCCCAAAAACAAACCCAAATAGAACAGCCAGAAGCCCCCTGCTTGGATGGGCGGCGGAAATGATAATATTTGATTTATGGCGCATGAAACACCCCCAGCGGAGAGAATATTCATTTTATTCAATACCACATAAGGTACACACAAGAATAGACACTATGTGGGGGACCCGGGATATCTGCGCCCTGACAGATAAGGCAGAATATTTGGCCAAAACACTATCCGACCATTCCCCACTACGAATAACGCTGAACTGGGGCAGGAGACGTTCGCAGATCCCTACCTGGCGGATGCAGGGGGAGTCCCTACAGGACCAAGTGTTTAGAGAGGGATTAAATGCTGCGGTGAAACAATACTGGGAAATAAACAAGGAATCAACCACTTCCAGAGCACTAGAATGGGAGGCACACAAGGTCGTAGTAAGAGGGTACTGTATCTCAACTAGCTGGGGAGTCAGGCGCACGCTACATTCGGAAATAAATAAACTAGAGAAGGAAATGGGGGACTTGGAAAAAGCGGTGGCAAACAAAGCGATTCCCTACTCAACACTGAAAGAGGCTCGCACAAAATACAACGAAGCAGACGACCGCCTCCAAAAACATGATCACAAGTATCGCTTAATGCGACTACATGCGGAGGGAGACAGGGCAGGCAGGATGCTAGCGTGGCTTCTCCGTGAGAATCGGCAACACTCCCCGATCAGGTCTATAAAAGGGCACGCAGGTAAAATGCTTACTTCGCAGGACGAAATTAATGGGGTTTTCAGGGAGTACTATACTAAGTTATACACCAAACGAACCACGTGCACTCTCCAGCAACTGAGGTCCTTTTTGGAGGACTCCCCAATGACACAAATATCGCTAGCAGACAGGCAGTAACTAGATGCCTCATTCACAATGGAGGAAATTGACAGGGCAGTGACGCAGATGCCCAGGAATAAAGCCCCAGGCACAGACGGACTCCCCATAGAATACTATTCCACATGCTCGCTGCACCTGAAAACACACTTGATGAAGGTGTTTGAAGAGGCATGGGTCAGCAAAACCCTACCACCCACAATGAGAGAGGCTATGGTGGTGGTCCTCCCTAAAGAAGGTCGAGACCCCACTGATGTTAAATCCTACAGACCATTATCACTCCTGAACATAGACTGCAAAATCTTAGGCAAGATTCTTGCTAATAGGCTCGCCCCGCTAATGCATACAGTGATACATGAAGACCAAAACAGCTTTATCCCAAAGCGCAACACTTTCTTAAATATCAGTAGACTCCTGGGAGTAATAGGAGATACCCCCCCCAGAGGCTCATGATGAGGTGGTACTATCGCTAGACATTGAGAAAGCATTTGACACTCTGGAGTGGGACTTCCTATTCGCCACAATGCAATGGATGGGAATAGGGCCGAATTTCATACCGTGGCTGCAGACACTGTACACCAAACCATACGCCAGGGTGAAAACAGGCAGGGTTATATCAGATAGTTTCCCAATCACAAGGGGCACAAGACAGGATTGCACCACTGTCCCCCCTGCTGTTCGCCATGGCAATGGAGCCGCTGGCCATCCGCATACGGGCTACACAGAGGAGCTGGGGGGTAGTCAGGAGCGGTCTGTATCATGGCATATCGTTGTATGCGGATGATGCGTTAATATATGTGCGAAAAGGGCCTGAGACGATCCCTCGGGTAATGTCTCTGTTGACTGAGTACGGGGACCTCTCGGGGTTGGTGGTAAATTGGGACAAATCATGCAAATTTCCGCTAACCACATGGTCCCCGGCAAGACAAGAGAATGTCACGACCGGCCATCTGAAATGGTGCTTCGACACATTCAAATACTTGGGGGTACATATATACCACAAAAAAGAAGACCTCAGAGACGGGAACTTAGGGAGGGCACTGACCTCCATGAGGGGGTCACTAAGTTTCTGGACTAAACTCCCACTGTCACCCCTGGGCAGGGTGGCGGTGGCAAACATGCTGCTGCTGCCTAGGTTATTATACTACTTCGCGGCGCTGCCCATCTGGGTCCCCAGGAGTTTTTTTAAAGGTCTGAACACAGTATTACTGCAACTAATATGGGGAGGTGGCAGGGCAAGGGTTGCACTCGCCACCCTACAGTGCCCGCTAGCGGCAGGCGGACTGGGCGCCCCTAACTTCGAACTGTACTATGCAGCTGCACAATTGCAATGGATATTGAACTGGTTGCACAGGCCAACACAAGCGGAGTCCAAGTGGCTTCTAGCGAGGCTGGAGGGGTCCCCGCTTACCACATGGTTAATGAGCAGGACACCCAAGAGGACCCCTGGTAATCCGCTTACAGAGGTAGCGCAACTATGCTGGCAAAAATACATACAAAAAGACCATAAAGCACTCCCACACTCACCACTCCTAACATTAGAATTGTTCCCAGGCTGCGTGGAAACGGTGGGCTCACATACACTTAAGACTTGGACAGAGGCCGGCATTACGACGGTTGGGGATTGCTTTGAAGACGGGAAACTGATGACATTTGAGGCTATCCAGGCTCTAACGGCAGTGAAACCTGGACAATTCCTGTCTTACCACGCAATTACCCACCTGATCCAAAGGACGTGGGACATGGGGGACGCGGAACCTAAGTGCTCTCCTACACTTCATCACATGCTGAATTTCGATAGTCAAACAAAAATAGTATTGAATATGTGCAAAACTCTGAACAAGTCCTCCGAGCTCAACCAGGCGAGGCCAAGGGATAGGTGGAACGCAGTCCTCACCGACCAGATAACACAAGAGGAGTGGTTGATAGCCCTCAACCACGTAAGGGGGGTGTCCAGAAACTTCAGGTTCCGCTATACACAATTCAATTATGCGCATCAAACATACCTATCCCCAGCCAGGATCAGCCGCATGTTTCCTTGGTCGACATCGAACTGCCCGCGGTGTGGCGCCTCAGGAGCGCATTTCTATCACATGGTGTGGGAATGCGCCCACATCCTCAGGGAATGGAGGGTCTTGACAGGTAGCGGAAATAACAGGTCTGACATTAGCAGCAGACCCCAAATCCTGTTTGCTAGGGCTGAGAGCCAGAGAAAAGAAACACTGACACCTACATAAGTTTGCAGACCTCGCATTTGTGTTATACAAAAGACTGATAGCATTAAACTGGAAGGCCCCCAGGGCACCCGACCTGAAGGCTTGGCGCTCCTTACTGCTGTGCTGGTCCAGGACGGAGGTCCTGGCACTTAGTAAACTTGCACATGCGGGACAAAATCACACAGGGGAGGGAACCTGGGAAACACTAATCATTCGGCTAGTTGCTAAAAATGATGAAAGACCGCCATGACATAGACAGAGAAGCCAGGTAGGCACAGAACTACCAGACAATGTTGAAACGCCAGACCAAGTAACCAAACCCGGAACACAAGACAAGGCAAAGAGGGAACTCCCCCCTGCCCCCTATCAGTGAAGCCAACACAAGCAACAACAGGGGCCCGTAGAGGAATGTATACATGCACCAGCCTCAGGCAAATAAAGCACACCACCGAGCCACACACAAGTCCCAAAACAGACCCGGTCCCCCCTCCCCTCATCACAATCAACAAGTATTATCAGAGATAGACCCACTAGCGCCAATAAATACGCTCACCCAAGTTACGTGGCAACCAACAGGGCAGATCGCAGTAAGAATAGACCCAGCGCTGCTATATGTAAGGTGGTGGGATTTCAGTGTGTTAATGTAGTTGTACGAGTATTGTTTATTCTAATAAAGAGTATCCTGCCGTGAATGCCCCTATCTGGAAGTACAGGAGGGGCGGTGCAACATTGTAACTTTGTAATCCTAAGTGTGTAAACATTTAAAACTCAATAAACATATTAAAAAAATAAAAAAATAAAAAAAAAATACCATGCGCGTATATTTTACAAAATTTGTATTTATCGTTGCATTTATATAAACCATTTATGTATCTGGAATGCTTCCTTAAGCAACAAAATCTAAAAACGTGCTAACCAGAAACATGCAGGGTTGGTTAAAATAGAACCAATGTGCACACAAATAAGTCAAGAAAATTCTCATTATTCCTGCAAGTAATTCTGTGCTATGTCCTCACTAGTGAAACTTCTAAGAGATCAAACTTCTAAGAGATCAAACATTCGTTGTTATTTTAACCAGTGTTAGCTGTCTTTTCACCATCACTATGATTATGGTGTGAGAGCAGTGAAATCGGTGTTAACTGCTGCTGGGAATCAGAAAGTTGTTTCCCTTTGAGAAGGAAGAAGTGTTGATGCTGCCATAAATTAATGATGTCAATTTGCCAAAGGTATCTATCAATCTAATCATTTCTTGCAGAGGCTATAAATGCAATGATGATTCCATAATACTGGGTTCACCATTAGCTAATTTCTTCTGGAAAA
The DNA here is from genome assembly GCF_031143425.1 of Pleurodeles waltl. Taxonomy (NCBI): domain Eukaryota; kingdom Metazoa; phylum Chordata; class Amphibia; order Caudata; family Salamandridae; genus Pleurodeles; species Pleurodeles waltl. The sequence continues at coordinate 802,557,052 of NC_090442.1, read as the reverse complement.
ATACTTGTGATGCATAAAACAATTGTGAAATGCTATCCGATATAAAATAAAAGTTCTTAGGGTTTAATACATTAAGAAAATTGCTTACTGGTTTTTACTACTTGCTTAATCCATGTGTTGCATGCTTTGTGAAGATATTAGCCTTAGTTCACCTTTATGCGTGGATACCATGGCTAATATATACAATTCAGGCCAGGGCCTACTTTACTAGCAAATAACAATCCTGTGACATGCTCGAGCCTAATTTCCTCATTCATTAAGGTAATCATTTATTTTCAAATCCTGTAAAAAAGCATCCTCTGTTGTTCACTCTGTACTGTTTGCCTTTGCTTATTTAAATATCATTGTGCCAAATTATTTTTTGATTTTGAATAAAACATTGAATGAAAAATCCCTCTTTTCAATTACTTATAAATAACTATTATAATGCTATGCTGTTGTCTATTTTAATAAAGCATGGTGTTCAATATAAAAAGGCAGCAGAGTACCTCTATCGGATAAACTCATTGACTTTTCCCTGGAGGTGGCAATAGATTTCTTCTGCTTAGCAAGATATTGCATGGCATATATCTATCTGGCGCTACTGAGATCATAATCAACTGTTAGCAAACATTTCATTTTACTGTTAAACAGCCTGGTGACATGTGGTCGTCAGTGCAGGGATCCCTGGTACTGTTTAATTATATACTTGTAATACTATGTGCTCTGTGAAAGTTAAATCTCTCCTGTGTTTCTTTAATACCTCGGATGTATCTGCACAGTTTCATTTTTCTAAGAAGTAATATCTGTTCGAGTTTGGATGGTTGACCGTAAACTGGCGGTCTGGGGAGACAGGAGTTTAAATGCTGTCTATTCTAATTTGTATTTTCCATTTTCAGTTCTTGTCCCTCGACATTCTTCCTTTCAATAGCATCATTTCAGATCTCTTCCCGGGAGGTTGTCTTACCTGCTCCAGACCATGGCAACTAGAAGGTGTGCATCAGGGAAATCACACAGAGAATAGATCTGCAGCTGGTCCCTTGGTTCTTCATGAAGATAAAACAAGTTAGGAACCTTTGATCACATTTTTTAAATCTGGAGTTAAAGATTTATCTCATTGTGGTAGAAAATAATGCACAAATTTAACCACTGGTCATCAATGGACCTCTGCAGTTTCTCGTTCCATTCAAACATCCAATGGCTGCATTCATTCGTTAACCAGTTGTAATCTGAAGGGATTCCCATGTTTCACCAAGAATTTATAATTTAATTAGCCACCTTTTTAGGTGAAGAGTATTCATAACTATGATGTTTGATTTCTGTATGTCTAAATGGTACCATCATCTCTATTTTCTGTTAAAAATACTAAATTATTATGAAAACATAAACATACAATAACACATAATAACAAGCAGTGGCAAAGTCAATAAGATCCCTGCTTTAAAGGGCTGGGCAATTGGCTTTGTCAATGTTTGTTTGCATTGACATTTGCTAATGACTAAATAGGCACTGTTGCATCACAGTGTATGACGAGCAAGCCTCACCATGCATGCATACACATGAGGTCATCTTTGGAAAGCATTCCAGGATGGGCGAAAATGCATTAGCATGTATCGTAACTTACATCTGAGTATGTTATGATGCTCCGTCCGGCATTTTGAATGTATAAGTTACTGTTTCAACATAGTTGATTGACATTTTAGAATGGTATCTTGCAACTTAAAAAGAAAGTGCGCAGCAGCATGAAAACAAGAAGTGATTGGCCCAATAGCACTTTGCAGCTGCCACTGAAAAAGAAAAAAAGAAAAATATAAAAAATGGAGATCTGGACTGGGAGAGAGGCAAAGAGGAAAACAATATTGCCCGTTAAAGGGACTAGTTCTGCTTTAAAAAGTTTTACCATTTGGCAAGGCATCAGAGAAGCACTTTACCTGCTCTAGAGCCACTTGAAAGGATTTCAAAAATCTAAGCTGTCCTGAAGGGACAGCTTTGCCTTTGGAAATCAGTTGCCACCCCAACTCAGATTGGAAACTGATCAATTGCTTGTGACCACAAATGCATTCACAAACCATTGATACATACCTTTGTGACTTGTAATGAGAGTGATAGACCACTCATGTCTCTTCCTATTTTCAATTCAGAAAGTATTTCAAAAGTAGTAGTCCTAAAAGGGCTTTTTTACTTTGTGAGAGGTTTTTGAGGTTTCAACCCTTTGATTTTGTGAATCGCAGGGTTTGAGACTGCCATATGACTTTGTACATCAAGCAGCATATGACATGAAATATTCCTTTAATATTTCACCAAACCCCAAGGTAACTTAAAATAGTCCTTTTATGTATACTAACATATATGTAACTTAAAATACAGGGACTACTTAACCACTTTCAGTACTTGATTTTGTGTCCCCTTCAGTACAAAATGTTTATGGTGCAGATGAACTAGCTAAATCAGGAATTTGAATATAAAAATATAAGAAACTAATGTGTTACAGACATTATATGGCGAAAAACATTCATTGCTATGGGAGAGGGTAGTGCTGTGAATGATTACGCGTCTGCCATTAAAATGTGGGATATACAATTTAAGAAAAAAAAAAATCATCTTTATGGAAAGGCATACATTTCACATGAGGAAACAATGTCTGGGTGAACCGGTAGAGAGGTTTGTGAGTGATCTCAGAGAGCTGGCAGTAACGTGATTATAAAACTTTTGAGAATGAGATGATGAGGGATCAACTAGTAGAAAAGACTAATGGCAAGGAAATCCAGGAGAAGTTTTTAATGACAAAGAACTTAACTTTGGAGAAAGCGGCTGAAATAGCCAGGAATGTGGTAGCCATGGCAGTATAGATGGAAATAGTTTTAGAGACGCAAGTGCACACTATGATGTCTGAGAACATATTGAAGACAGGAGAAAAGAAAGAAGATGCACAACTGAAGAAATTAGAGTGTTGCAGATGTGGCAGCACAAGTTATTTAGCAATGATTTCTCTTGTGTAGCAGTAGATAAACATTGCACCAAATGCAAAAGAAAGGGACATTTTGCCAGAGTATGCAATTCATAAATGACTAGCACTAGACCCCAACCCTAGAAAATTATGTCAGTTGACAGCAACCCTGAAGTGAATGCAGATTCTGATTCTGATGAGGGGAATGCTGTAATGATGTTCGGCAATTCTGTTGCTAAATGCCGGACAAAAGGAGACCAAGTTCATAGGGATGTGTTGAAAGTGGACACAAGTGCTGTCAAAAGACTATTCTTTCTAATTGGAATTTATAGAATTCTGGTTCCTATGATGGCAGATTCGGGCCCATTTTTATCTCTAGTTGGTCCAGATCAGTGGAAGAAATTTGACATTGTCATTTTGAGGAAATCTCATGTCAAACCCATGGCATATGGTGGCAAAACAGTTGAGGTTTTGAGTGAATTTGACAGCACCCTGTGTTTTTAATGGGACAGTATCACAGCCACGGCTAATGCAGCTAAAGGTGGATCTTGCCTATTGGGTTGGTTGAAGCAAAGGAGTTTGGGCATTATCTTAGCCCTAAACAGCCCTGAGCAAGTTATGAAAGGATGAGTGTATGGAATGTTCACAAAAGGAGGGTGGGTAACTGCTTTCCCTAAAATGTTTTGTAAAATATGTGGAAGAGTCAATGGTTGTTATCACCGTATAATTTTGAAGACTGGAGAATGTCCTGTTGTCCATAAACCTAGACAAGTGACTCCCAAAGGAATTGGAACATGAGTTGGAGTTGTTGTGTCAACAAAGTATTATCGAGCCCATAGAAGTCTTGAAAAGGTTGTCACTAGTTCAGGAAAGGCAATGGATCTTTAAGGATGTGCATAGATCTAAGGGATTTGAATGAAAGGATATGGGTAGATGGACATACTTTGTCCAACATCAAGGCAACCTTGAGTTCTTTGAAGGAGGCTAGTGTTTTCAGAATGTTAGATATGCTGTCTGCCGATTACCAGATCGCCTTACAGAAGAAGAGTCTTCATTTAACATCCTTTGTCACCCATGGTGGAGCATATAGATTTCAAAGAACGCCTTTCAGTATGGCATCGGCATTGTGAGTTTTCCAGAGGGTGGTGGAGGCCATGTTTAAAGATATTCCCAATGCGAAGTGCTTCCAAGACAATATTTTGGTATATGGCAAAGATGTGGAGACTCATGAAAAAAATGCTAGGATGTTTTGTGGCTATCTTGAGAGAGAGAGGTGTTCCACTGAAGGCAAGTAAATGGTGGATTTTCTTGGCTATAAGTTGTCTGCCCGAGATGTGGAGCTGAAGGAAAATCTTGTTAGGGCAATCAAATAATTCCTTGTGCCAGAAAACAAAGATCAATTACAATTGTTTTTGGTATGCTAGAGTTCTATGCATGTTTCATTCCCAACTGCAGTGGAAAGACTCATCTTACGAGGTCTATCATAAAAAAAAATCAAATGTTTGTGTAAAGTGAAGATTTGAGTTCAAACTTTGATGCTATCAAATGTGAACTGGTAAGTGCTATTCAGAGTCAACCATTTGACACATGTAATTCAGCAGTAGTAGTTACCAATGCCAGTCAGCATGGCTAATGTATTGTCTAGTTGCAGAAAAGGGAAAGTAGAGAAGAGGTTATAGCACTTACCTTATGGACTCTCTGTTGTCCAGAACCAACATACACAGGAATTGGGCGTGAGGCTGTGGCTTGCTGGTGTGGAGTGAACCATTTTAGAAAGAATTTGTGGGGAGCAGAGTTTACCATTCGGATGGACCACAAACCGTTAGTCAGTTTGTTTACTACTATGGAGGCCAGCCATGCCATGCCTAGTATTGCCAAACAACATTATAGGCTGCAAGAATTTCAGTTCCAGAGAGATAGATAGATGGATAGATAGATAAATTATTTATTTGCAATTAATTTAAATCATCATTAGAGGTCCCAATGCCTGGAAGCACAGTACACAATGAACTTCAGGCAGATAAAATACTAAAATCCATACTTATGAGGATGGCATTTAAAATGTGTTTAAAAGGAAAGAACGTTGGCTGTGGAGAGATGAGAGCTGTTGGAGCAGACAACAAGATAGCAGTTAATAGCGGCATTCTAAAAAGAGATAAAGATTTAGCCCTTTCCCAAGACAGTCTAGGACGATTCCTTTGTCTCCCTTCAGCCACTCAGTCTCAATCAAGTTAAGGAGTTAAGGTAAATTGCAAATTTTAGGGGTGTATTTCTAAGCTTCACCTAGGGCACATTTGTGTGGTTGAAGGCTCATCCCTTAATCCTACTCCACGCAAAGAGCATTTAGTTACGCTTTCAAGGTGCAATTTCCTCTCAAATAAGCTCACAGCAAGGGTGGGCTTTTGAGGAAAGTGTTTTTTTCACTGGCTCTTTTTTTTGTCGTAGTTTGGACTCTTGCTCTAGGCAAGACTGCTGGTTTAAGGATGACAGTACTTTTGTTTGTAGGCGACTATGCCTATCCTACAACAAGTCGCAACAGCCATCCCAACCTTACCGGCTCACTAGCAGCACCTCACCAAAAACACAATAGTATAAGGTGATTTGTGGCAGCCTTCACACATGGACTCGAGAGTAAGACGTTTCAAGGAGTGTTGTGGTTAAACGGAGATTACCCCTTTCTTACAGATACATTATGTCTCATTCAAACACAGGCAATAACAAAGATGCAGTAAAGTTTCAATCGTTTTTATTGAACACAACTGCAATTCGTGATATATTACATGGGATGCAATGATTAGGATAATGAACGGTGCAAGAAACAGAATTGTGAAGACGAGAGTCATTATTACAAAGACCCCCACCATCTTGCAACAGCAGGCAAAGACATAAGAGGTGTAATATGCCCAAATACCCTAACATGATAGACCTAACCTCCTACCTAAAGGAGAGCTGGGTTTGTTAAACCTAATCTGCCAATGACATGTCTATAAGAGGAACCCCCAACCCTCGTTACCTTGGAATGAGGTCTCTATCTCAGACTCCACAGGGACACGAAGACTGGGTCAGCATCAAGACGACGTGCAGCATCGATATCAGCAATGGTGGCAATGTCCTCTGGTCGGAATCCCTCTGATTATCTGTCCAAAGTGTGATGTATTTGTACAGATCTACCAGGACCCCTGAAGTAGGTGTGTTCCCAAACAATAGATAACAGACATGCTTGGGACGGCAATTATTATAAACAAATCCCTCAAAAGTATAGAGAGGGAAAATCCCGAAGTGTGAACACCTACTGTTTGTTTGTCTTTGTCGCTTGATCTTGATGCCTTAGCGCGGTGGCACTGATAAGGCAAAGCATAACAAGTGACCTAACTATAAATAAGGCAGCCATCTTAGATGAGTTAAATAATTAAATGGGCTAAGGCAGAGCAAGCTAAGTAGGTTAAAAGTCAGTAGGTGACGGGGGCACGAGTCTGCAAGCCAAAGGCTAAGCTAACTCCTGTTATCCCATTAAAACAAACTAGGATTCACTACACCCTCCCCATTGCCGTAACAGGGACGACGAAGGTACAGGAACCCAAATGCTAAAGTTGCTCTTAACTAAAAAGCGAAAAGCATAAAAACTTGATAAAAAACACTTTAAAATGTGTTAAAAAAAGGAATAAAAACAGTTCAGCTAAAATACATACAGAGATGTTAATGTCAACCATGACAAGCACAGCGTGCCAAAGCAAAGTCAATTTAAATGCATAATTTTAATCGGGAAATGGCAAGCCAATTCATCATATTATTTGCTGTAAGCATGATCTTGAAGAGTGTCATCGAAGTCACCAACCAAGGACCTAAAAAATGAGTCCACATCATCTGATGTTAATTCGAGTGCTGGGCAGACAAACAGATCCACAGAGCAGTAGTGAGCAGTAGTCTCTAGTGTAAAGTCATCCACTGCAGTGCCGTCGTCCATAGTGGACCTTAAAACGGAAGGCTCGTAGGTGGCCTCGCGGAGCAACCTCAGTCTCAAGGGGCATGAACGTGTATGAACCCTCATCGGGGACATCAGCAGTTCGTGGTCCACATGAGATGTTGGTGCAACAGCAAGACAGACCACAGGCAGATGTTCAAAGAGGCACCACACGCAGCGGAAAACTGGTTGTACGCACCAGAGAATGGGCCGAAATGACAACGACCAATCATGCTCCAATTCCACCAGCAAGGGTGCACTGAAGATCCGAACCATGCGTTCACGGCACAGCGGAGTTGGTGGGAGCGGCTCCATTGCTCTGCGTAGCCGGAAAGAAACAACCACTGCGAATCAGAAGAAATGGCAGTAGTAGTCTGCCAATCAAAGCCAAAATAATTGGAAAGCCACCAAGCACACATGAGAAGAGCAATTGGATGGCGGACGGCTTGACTCCAAAGACAGTCTGGAAGATGGACACGAAACCAGACCCTACAGCTTTAAAGAAGTGGACAATCCCAGTAGTGCTTGAAGCATTGAATATTCTGGATACCAGTTCTCCAAAGTGCCTGGGGAAGTTGGTATTTAATAGGAATTGTATCTCTGGCGGATGTCAAGGTGACCTATTTTTGAAACAATAGCGCATTTAGCCTGCTCAGCTTGTCATAGTTCACATTAATAGTATCTATGTGGGGCCACAGGTCAGATACCTGAATCTCTTGTGTGGGCGGGGAATAAAACATGTCCACAACACGTAACGACCTTCGAGACCGAGATTGCGTAGGCAATTCCTGGTCGCATGCCGCAACAACTTTGATTTGTTCAGTACCACATAACTTCCATTGGAAAGTACATGAAATACCGGGCGAATCAAAGGGACGGGAGTACCCTTCAGAAAACAGGCCAACATTCGACCCCCACATTGCAAAGGCAGTGAAGGGACACCTGCTTACATATCATTGAATGACTAACAGTAGTCTCACAATCGCTTCCGCTAAGAATGACCTCTGTTTTGCCATTCAGACATTTATAATCAAAGGGCAGCTCCCACTCTTCCTTAATAAAGCTATCGCCTAGTTGCTCGTACCTTCCCACTGCAAGATGTTACGAGCAGCTTGAGAAACGAAAGGCCGAAATGGGTAAATTAATTATGCCATGTAAGAGCCAAATAGTTGAAGGACTCTCTGCTACCGTGAAGGGCAACTTATCTAACTTTTCTTCGTGAAGCATGGTGAAACTAGCTTCTCTTTTAGCCATTGTCTGTTGTTCCCCAGAAAAGTTAAAAGTAGTGAATAATTCACTCTCATTAATATATTTCCATGGAATGTGCCAATTTTTCAGTGTCTGTAATGTCCAGCCCAGCTGCATGATGGAAATCTGCCTATGATATAACCAGGACAAGTCTGTATGAGTGATATCAGTAGCAGACAACACTATATTTGATAGTGAATAAATCCTGTTGGACAGAGTGTTCATGCCATTGTCAACAACTGCTAACGCCTTCTCTAAGTTTTCCTTATCCAATTGCCTTAAACGTGCAGCAGCCTCAATCTGTGAAAGTTTCCAGATTTTATTATACATTGCACATAGGAACCTTTTTGAGCGCTGTTTTCTAGGACCCAGCAGAAAATCCTGTAAGTCTACATCTTCAGAAAGAGTGTTCAGATGTTTCTTAACTGAGGCTAACATGTTAGTCTGTACCCATTGTTGGCACGGTTTACCCACACAGTATGTCGTAATTATACCTGTATGTTGACCCGATACAAAGCGAGGGTCTGGCCTGTTAATTGAAAAAAAACCTGAAGAGTTAGAAAAACACGCTTGACACTCATTAGTGTCAGTTGGCCATATTAACCACCTGCCGGGACTGGAAAGTGAAGAATTATAGGTACCAGCCCTAACCATAGCATCTAGTCTTTCCCCGGGGATATTCAAGAAATATTGCCAATCTTTACACCTTGCCGGAGTGGGGATACTGGGCGTATTTATGTCTTTAATTTTTGCTAACCCCAGACAGGATGTCTGCTGAATAGTGTCATTTTAGAAAATCATTTGCACAGGAACCAGGCATGCTCAAAATAAAGCCTCCCTACCCTGTATCTGCCATCTTGTGTTCCCTATACACTTTTCATGTCAATAGTGCTCTTCCAGTATTCGTAACCTTCAACTGCGAGCCAGGAAACAAAGGGATCTAAATAAATCAGTTTTGTATCAGTTAGCAAAATTTTCCTAATTTGTGCTGGAGGTAATATAAAATAATACGACTCTGCGTTTTTTGTGTCATGCCCAGAAAAATATATAAACTTATCAATATAGTATTTTGGGCTCCCCACTGGTGGTGTTGAACAGTGTTCCCAATGTGTGTAGTTTAATACTGGTCTGTGTCTAGTGGCACGGTGTAGGTAGTAATGTTCCCAAATGTTATAACAGAACATTTCCCCATAAATTCATTGTATGTTTATATACATCATCACTTTCAAAAGTGAAATAGTCCTTCATTTCAGTTAGCATCCCAATCATCAGAGACAACATCAGGTGTAATTACATCTGTCATAGATATTTTGAACACGTATGGTATTTGAATTTTCTCTGTAGGCCCGTATATATCAAAGGGAACTTTGTCCCACACAATTGCATCAAAAATTGGTATTGCTGTAATATTTACAAGGGACAAGTCTCTTTGGACCTTAAGCGAGGAATGATATGGAGTTAAAACTTCATCAACAAGCTCAACAGAGGAGCGTGCAGGAATATAGTGACCATTTATGAGCAGAAAGAAAACAGTCACAAAACCGACCCATAAAAATAATGCTGAAAGTGTCAGACAGAACCATAAGTAGTTCCACAGGTATATTAAATAGTTATTTTTAAGCCATTGATACAGCTTACTTCTTGTTGAAACATTGTCAATCACAGGAGCTGATGAGTCTGAAGAAAAGTCATCAATGTCTATGAAATTGCCGGGGCAGTCTCTGCAAACACGGGAGCCGGTGCATTATTTGTACTTCGGTCCACTTCAAGTGGAGGCTCTTGGTAGACAGTGTCATCATTCTGTGATTTGTTGGTGTAAAAAACATCCAAATCTTTGACAGGAGTTGTCATTGAAGTGGTGACTGGAACTAGCAAAAGTTCATTTTCCGCCCTCCCCATGGTCGAGGAGGTTTCTGGAACAGCATTGGTCATTGTTGCATAGTCCGTAGTAGTGTTGTTCATCCTACTATGTAGATGTAGGTCCTGTTTGGTAGTGAGAGGGGATCGGGAATCACCCAAGGGACCTCTTGGTCTACTGTGAAGGATGAGCCGCATGGTATAATTTGATGTCATCAATGGAAATGAATCTGTTTGTTCGAGAACCAGACAATGGTGGTAAGATGACAGTCCTTGTACCTTGAATTCCCAAGACCGGTACAGGTTCTCTGTATGATGAACTGAATTCCTTCTTCACAGTGATCTTCTCACAAACCAGATCCACAAATTTAGAAATCCAGCCAGTCGAAGTTTTTGCTAAATCCCTTATTCCTAAGGTGGCAGCATTGGTAGATGAATTATCATCACGAAATTGCTGAAGCTCCTGTAAGACAGTGAGACGTTCATTTATGTCAAATGGTGTTTCTGCTGCCACCAAACCAGAGGCATCATGTTCTGGGGCATACATAGGTATCCCAAAAAGAACCTCATAAGGAGTGCGTCCCCCCAAGGACCGTCTTGGCAGATTATTCAGTGCTCTATGGACCCCATATAGGTGATGTAGCCAATTGCAGCCTGAACCTAATACTTGAGCTGTTAAGGACTGCTTTAGATCACGATTCCGCCTCTCTACGACGGAATTTCCCTCGGGATGGTATGGTGAGGAATAATGGAGTTCAACCCCCATTGTCCCCATGGTGTCCCTGAATGCCTTAGAGGCAAATGCAGGGCCCTTTTCCGAATGGAATGCTGCAACCGCATATGTACCGATAAAGATCAGCAAGTCTTTATAGACCGCTGCGGCCATACTCACAGGAATCTAGAACAAGAATCTACAGCGATTAGAATATATTTGTATGCACCATCAGGCTGTAGAGGACCGCAATGGTCCAGGTACACACACTGTAGTGGCCTGTTAGACACTAAGAGGGATGACTGCTGTGGGCGTTTGATATTAGAACCCTTTATCTGCTGGCAAATGTCACAGCAAAGGACATATTTCTTTGTCTTTCTGCATAGACCAGGCCACCAGAAGCGTGTCTGTAAGAGTGTTATTGTGGCCGATATTCCAGCATGAGCAGAAGCGATACCCTTATGCGCTGCTTTTATTAGATCTAATCTCTGGTCTTCATTGGGGATCACTCGATCTCCAACCCCAGGAATTATTGCATAGGCAACATTCTGTGAACTGATATGGTAAGAATAGCTTGTAGGGTATCCCTTTGGAAGGGGCTTGCCTGCAGCTGAAGCTTTCACAGCAGTCAGTATTTCATTATCCAATCTTGCTTGTGAACGAGTAACTGCAGCCACAGATGCCGCAGCTACTGCTGCTTTGGCCGCTTCATCAGCCAATGTATTGCCACTAACGTGTACTGCTACATGTTGGTGGCCCAATGTATTTACTACATGGACACACAATAGCTTATCCTTAAGATCAGCCACCCTGCCCCACCATGTTTTGTGTTTAATGGTGTTCCCCTTCGAATCTCTAAACCTGTTTAGCTTCCAAAGATTAAGGTAATCATTATATGACTGGACGCAGTAGTATGAGTCGCAGACTATTAAAGTCAGGCTTCCTGGCTCTGTGTGTTCTAGCGCTAATATAAGAGCTTTAAGATCAGCCAACTGAGCTGTGCAGTCCCCTATGGTCTGCGTGTAGGTATTGTGAGGGTGGAAGACTCCATATTCCATCACTCTGCTCACGGCTGCCCAAGCAGCTGAGTATTGATGTGTGGTACCTACCATCAGTTGTGCTGAACCATCAGTGTAATGACAGTATCATATCTGTCTAGTGGCAGGATATTTAGAGAAGCGGGGTACTCCTATTCATACTGGAGACACTCTTGTGTCTGAAGTTTTGGATCAAAAATGTAATCAACATCAGTGGCGGTCAGTGACGTTGCCCATTGAATCCAACGTGGATGTAATGCTTTAGCATTAGGTACGCTTCCATTGGTGACAGCCTCTAAGGCCGGCACTGGGGAAACAACAATAATACGTTTCCCCTGGGCAAGTGGCCTTTCTTTTATGACGGCCATTTGAACTGCCGTCAGATTCTTTTCTGTAGGTGCAAAACACTGTTCTGCATTAGAGTATAAATGTGATTTATATGCTATGGGTACTCTGTCACCCTCGTTGAAGGTGACATAGGTAAATTCAATGGCACCAGCAATTATTCTGATGACCAAATTTGTTTTATTGTCACATGTGTGCAAGTGTTTAGCTTCTAGCATGTCCTGTTGCATTTCCCTAAGGATGCATGTGTGTTCAACTGTCCAGTGTCTGCTAGAAAAGTTGGGCTGAACCAAGTCATAAAGTGGCTTGATACGTTGTGCATAGTCTGGAATGTATGTTCTGCCAAAGTTGAAGAAACCTAGTAATGACTGTAGTTTCTTAAGGATGTTAGGAGGGTGCAGTTGAGCACATTTCTCTAGAAAGTGCAGGGCCAGGCTGTTCCCCTTGTTCGATAGCTCGTATCCCAGGAACAATACACTGAGAAAGGCACTCTTAATTTTTTTAACCCCTTCGCTGCCAGGCCTTTTCCCTCTCCTGTGACGAGCCTTTTTTTGGGTCTTTGGAGCAGTTCGTGCTTAGGCCCTCATAACATTTTGTTCACATAAGCTACCCATGCCAAATTTACGTCCTTTTTTTCCAACATCCTAGGGATTCTAGAGGTACCCAGACTTTGTGGGTTCCCCAGAAGGAGGCCAAGAAATTAGCCAAAATACACTGAAAATTTCGTTTTTTTCAAAAGAATTGGAAAAAGGGGCTGCAGAAGAAGGCTTGTGGTTTTTTCCCTGAAAAGGGCATCAACAAAGGGTTTGCGGTGCTAAAATCACCAGCTTCCCAGCTTGCAGGAACAGGCCGACTTGAATCAGAAAACCCAATTTTTCAACACAATTTTGGCATTTTACTGGGACATACCCCATTTTTTACGATTTTTTATGCTTTCAGCCTCCTTCCAGTCAGTGACAGAAATGGGCATGAAACCTACGCTCGATCCCAGAAACCGCTACATTTCTGAAAAGTAGACGAAATTCTGAATTCAGCAAGGAGTAATTTGTGTAGCTCCTACAAGGGTTTCCTACAGAAAATAACAACTGAAAAAGAAAAATATTGAAATTGAGGTGAACAAAACATCAATTTTTCTCTACGTTTTACTCTGGAACTTTTTCCTGCAATGTCAGATTTTCAAAAGCAATATACCGCTACGTCTGCTGGACTCTTCTGGTTGCGGGGATATATAGGGCTTGTAGGTTCATCAAGAACTCTAGGTACCCAGAGCCAATAAATGACCTGCACCCTGCAGTGGGTTTTCATTCAATGCCGGGTATACAGCAATTCATTTGCTGAAATATAAAGAGTAAAAAATAGCTATCAAGAAAACCTTTGTATTTCCAAAATGGGCACAAGATAAGGTGTTGAGAAGCAGTGGTTATTTGCACATCTCTGAATTCCGGGGTGCCCATACTAGCATGTGAATTACAGGGCATTTCTCAAATAGACGTCTTTTTTACACACTGTCTTACATTTGGAAGGGAAAAATGTAGAGAAAGACAAGGGGCAATAACACTTGTTTTACTATTCTATGTTCCCCCAAGAATCCCGATAAAAATGATACCTCACTTGTGTGGGTAGGCCTACCGCCCGCGGCAGGATATGCCCCAAAACATAACGTGGACACATCACAGAAAACAGAGCTGTTTTTTTACAAAGTGCCTACCTGTAGATTTTGGCCTCTAGCTCAGGTGGCACCTAGGGAAACCGACCAAACCTGTGCATTTTTTAAAACTAGAGACTTAGGGGAATCCAAGATGGGGTGACCTGTGGGGCTCTGACCAGGTTCTGTTACCCAGAATCCTTTACAAACCTCAAATTTTGGCTAAAAAAACACATTTTCCTCACATTTCGGTGACAGAAAGTTCTGGAATCTGGGGGAAGCCACAAATTTCCTTCCACCCAGCGCTCCCCCAAGTCTCCCGATAAAAATGGTACCTCACTTGTGTGGATAGGCCTGGCGCCTGCGACAGGATATGCCCCAAAACACAACGTGGACGCATCACAGAAAACAGAGCTGTTTTTAGCAAAGTGCCTTCCTGTAGATTTTGGCCTCTAGCTCAGCCGGCACCTAGGGAAACCTACCAAACCTGTGCATTTTTGAAAACTAGAGACCTAGGGGAATCCAAGATGGGGTGACTTGTAGGGCTATGACCAGGTTCTGTTACCCAGAATCCTTTGCAAACCTCAAATTTTGGCTTAAAAAACACATTTTCCTCACATTTCGGTGACAGAAAGTTCTGGAATCTGGGGGAAGCCACAAATTTCCTTCCACCCAGCGTTCCCCCAAGTTTCCCTATAAAAATGATACTCCAATTGTGTGGGTAGGCCTAGCGCCCGCGACAGGAAACGCCCCAAAGCGCAACGTGGACACATCCAAATTTTTGAAAGAAAACAGAGGTGTTTTTTGCAAAGTGCCTACCTGTAGATTTTGACCTCTAGCTCAGCCGGCACCTAGGGAAACCTACCAAACCTGTGCATTTCTGAAAACTAGAGACCCAGGGGAATCCAAGATGGGGTGACTTGTGGGGCTCTGACCAGATTCTGTTACCCAGAATCCATTGCAAACCTCAAAATGTGGCTAAAAAAACACATATTCCTCACATTTCTGTGGCAGAAAGTTCTGGAATTTGAGAGGAGCCACAAATTTCCTTCCACCCAGCGTTCCCCCAAGTCTCCCGTTAAAAATGATACCTCACTTTTGTGGGTAGGCCTAGCGCCCGCGACAGAAAACGCCCCAAAGCGCAACGTGGACACATCCACATTTTTTAAAGAAAACAGAGGTGTTTTTTGCAAAGTGCCTACCTGTAGATTTTGGCCTCTAGCTCAGCAGGCACCTATAGAAACCTACCAAACCTGTGCATTTTTGAAAACTAGAGACCTAGGGGAATCCAAGATGGGGTGACTTGTAGGGCTATGACCAGGTTCTGTTACCCAGAATCCTTTGCAAACCTCAAAACTTGGTTAAAAAAACACATGTTCCTCACATTTCTGTGGCAGAAAGTTCTGGAATCTGAGAGGAGCCTCAAATTTCCTTCCACCCAGCGTTCCCCCAAGTCTCCCGATAAAAATGATACCTCACTTGTGTGGGTAGGCCTAGCGCCCGCGACAGTAAACGCCCCAAAGCGCAACGTGGACACATCCACATTTTTGAAAGAAAACAGAGGTGTTTTTTGCAAAGTGCCTACCTGTAGATTTTGGCCTCTAGCTCAGCCGGCACCTAGGGAAACCTACCAAACCTGTGCATTTCTGAAAACTAGAGACCTAGGGGAATCCAAGATGGGGTGACTTGTGTGGCTCGGACCAGGTTCTGTTACCCATAATCCTTTGCAAACCTCAAAATTTTGCTAAAAAAAACACATGTTCCTCACATTTCTGTGGCAGAAAGTTCTGGAATCTGAGAGGAGCCACAAATTTCCTTCCACCCAGCGCTCCCCAAGTCTCCCGATAAAAATGGTACCTCACTTGTGTGGATAGGCCTAGCGCCCGCGACAGGATATGCCCCAAAACACAACGTGGACGCATCACAGAAAACAGAGCTGTTTTTAGCAAAGTGCCTACCTGTAGATTTTGGCCTCTAGCTCAGCCGGCACCTAGGAAACCTACCAAATCTGTGCATTTTTAAAAACTAGAGACCTAGGGGAATCCAAGATGGGGTGACTTGTGGGGCTCTGACCAGGTTCTGTTACCCAGAATCCTTTGCAAACCTCAAATTTTGTCTAAAAAAACACATTTTCCTCACATTCCGGTGACAGAAAGTTCTGGAATCTGGGGGAAGCCACAAATTTCCTTCCACCCAGCCTTCCCCCAAGTCTCCCGATAAAAATGATACCTCACTTATGTGGGTAGGCCTAGCGCCCGCGTCAGGAAACGCCCCAAAGCGCAACGTGGTGTCACGACTCACGTGCTGCTTGCGCTTGGAGTTTGCAGATCTTGAGGCGTGGATCTTGAGAGTTCGACTTTGGCCCAAAAAGGGGCGACTCTTTCTGGTAGCCACGGTGCTGTAGGCAAAGGAACGCCAAGGACAGACCGTGACCGTAAGAAAGTAGCGCCAGAGGGAAAAAAAACCTTCAGAAGAAGAGGAAAAAACCTCCAAAGAAGATTCACAGAGGATTCCTGAAACAAGAACAGAGGAACAGGAATCAAAAAGAACTGACGTAATACACAGAAATGGCGAAATCCAGAACCAAAGGCTAGGAAATCAGGAGCGAGGACACTAACTGAACAGAGAGTGTTGCAGCGCAAAGAGGAGAAGAAAACACCACCCTTAAATACCATAAAACAGGAAGTGACCCACAGGAAGAAAAAGGACACCATCTTAGATAGGGAAAAGTAGATAGAATAGAATGGAGTAGAAACCATAGAGAATAGGGAAGGAGGAATGCTGGGAAAACAAGGGTAACCTGGGAAGGGGAAAAGGCATAAAGGAAAGTGCAAAAAACAGACCCAAAAAGAAAGAAGACAGAAGAAAGAAGAAAAGGAGCCCAAACAGGTAAGAGGGGTCAGGAGACCCCAACAAAACGGAGGGAGAGAGCAGAGCAAGGCCCCAAGTAAGCCTTGGGGCCTCGTAGGGTGCAGGAAAGGCTCGGAGCGCGCCGCGTCTTAAAGACGCGAAGCACGGCCCGAGCCGAACGCGCGGCTTGTGCCGAACGCTCGGCCCGCGCCGCGCGGTGCGGCGCGACAGTAGGCCCCCCTCCCGAAGGCCCTGGTTTGAAAGGAAATAAACAGTGAAAGTGCTGAGTCAGAAAAGGAGCGTGAACAGAAGATGCATCTTCCCAAGAACATTCACTGAGAGGATAACCCTTCCAATGAATCAGATACTGCAGACGTTTGTGAAAAAGTCGAGAGTCACAAATTTCCTGAACCTCATATTCAGGAACATCATCCACTAAGACAGGAGGAGGACAGGAAAACTGACGAGAATACTGATCTGGTACATAAGGTTTGAGTTGGGAGACATGGAAGACTGGATGAATCTTCCACGTGTGAGGCAAGTGAAGACGGACAGTGACAGGATTAAGCAACTGGAGAATACGGAAAGGCCCGTAGTAGCGAGGTGTGAACTTGTTCTGAGAAAGACGTGAGGGTAAGAATTTGGAAGAAAGCCAAACTTTATCTTGTGGATGGTAGTCCGGAGTGGCCCTACGTTTCTTGTCTGCTACTTTCTTCATATATCTCTTGGTGTGTAAGAGATTGGAACGAATCAGTCTATGGATTTGTAGAAGACGTTTGGAAAAATAAGTAATAGCGGGCAAGGGAGTGGGAGACTGAGAAGAAGTAGGAAAAGAGGTAGGATGAAAACCATAAGAACAGAAAAAAGGAGTGGTCTTGGAGGCACTATGGACTGAATTATTGTAAGAGAATTCAGCAATAGGGAGATAAGTGTTCCAGTTGCTTTGAGTAGAGTTGCAAAAACAACGAAGGTATTGTTCTAAGCCTTGATTCCGACGCTCGGTCTGTCCATTGGTCTGAGGATGGAAGCCCGATGACAGAGCTCTATTGATATTTAGTGTCTTACAAAAATACCTCCAAAACCGGGAAATGTACTGAGGACCTCTATCAGATATAATGGTATGAGGAAGTCCATGAAGACGGAAGATATGGTCGATGAATATCTGGCTTAATTCTTGGGATGTAGGTAGCTTTTTCAAGGCAGTGAAGTGAGCCATCTTAGTAAAGGAGTCCACAGTGACCATGATTACCCGGTTTCCTGCTGAAAGTGGTAACGAACACATAAAATCAGTAGAGATGGTGTGCCATGGAGTTGGCGGAACCGGCAAGGGCTGGAGTAATCCTGCAGGTCTGGTTCGGGGAATCTTGACTTGAGCGCATGTGGGACAAGCCTGAACGTATGTTTCAATATCCAGTTTCCAAGTAGGCCACCAGAAAAATCGTGACAACAGTTCTTGTGTGGCCTTGATGCCTCTATGACCAGCAACCGGTGAATCATGACACATTTGTAATGCCTTTTCTCTAACTCTGTTAGTAGGGATGAATAACAGATCGTGATAATAATAGTATCCTTGTCTCTTATGTAAAAGAGGCCTTAAGTTCTCTACTTCGTCATCAGATAGATTGGAGTATTCCAGTTGTACCTCCTCCAGAAAAGACTGAGCTACCCCAATGATCTTATTAGGTTACAGTAGATGTTGAGCTGGGGCAGGAGTACAATCTGGATAACGACGCAACAGAGCATCAGCCAGAATGTTTTGGGAGCCAGGAATATGTGTAATGTAGAAATCATACTGGCTGAAGAAGAAGGCCCAACAAGCTTGACGACTATTCTGGCATACGAAATTTCGTAAACATTGTAAGTTTCGATGGTCTGTTCTTACTTCAAAAGGCTCCTTGGAACCCATCAGAAACTGTCTCCATTCAATACAAGCTGTTTTCAGAGCCAACAATTCTCTTTCCAGTACTGAGTAATGTTGTTCTGCAGTAGAGAGTATATGAGACAAATAGAAAACAGGATGTTCAAGACCATCATCCTCTTGTTGTTGGAGTAGGACGGCTCCAATGGCCTTTTCAGAAGCATCGGTGACGACAATAAATTGTTTGTTGGTATCTGGATGTCTTAAGATGGGAGCTTGCGTAAATGCCTTCTTTAAATCCTGAAAGGCTGTTTCGGCAGCTTTAGTCCAGACAAACCCTTTAATAAGATTTTCCTTCTTTAAAGTGTGAGTTATATGGCTAGTTTGTTTTGCAAAGTCTGCGATGAATTGTCGATAGAAGTTCGCTAATCCTAGAAAGCATTGTGTTTCTTTATTAGAAGATGGAGAAGGCCAATCTAGAATAGCTTGTACCTTTTCTTGATCCATAGCTACACCTGTGGGACTTAAATGATAACCCAGATATTTGACTTCCGTCTTGTCAAACTCACACTTTTCGGGTTTGCAAAATAGTTGATGTGCCCGGAGTCATTGAAGGACTTGTTTCACATGGGAAGAATGGAGTTCGGGATTTCTAGAATAAATAAGAATATCATCAAGGTAGATTACAACTGTCTGATTCAGGAGATCAGAAAATACTGAGTCCATAAATCTCTGAAAGATTGCCGGGGCATTAGTAAGACCGAAAGGCATTACCCTGTATTCAAAGTGACCAAATGGAGTCCTAAAGGCCGTTTTCCACTCATCTCCTTCTTTAATGCGTAAAAGGTGGTAGGCTCCCCGTAGATCTAGTTTGGTAAACCGTTGGGCCCCTCTGACTGCCTCTAAAATGTCCCTTATGAGAGGCAAAGGATAACGATCTTTAATAGTTATTTTATTCAGGCCTCGAAAATCCAGGCAAGGGCGAAGATCCTTTGTCTTCTTGGGTACGAAAAAGAGAGGAGCCCCGGCCGGAGAAGACGATGGAACAATAAGACCACTTTGAATATTTTCATCCAAATACTCCTTTAGTACTTCCTTTTCAGTTTCCGTGAGGGAATACATCCTTCCAAAAGGAACGATAGTACCAGGTTCCAAGGGAATAGCACAATCGTAATCTCGATGTGGAGGTAACACAGGTTTGGAAGGTTTTTGGAATACATCTTTAAAATCCAAATAGTGTTCAGGAACTCCTTGGACTGTATTTATGGTCGAACCGGTTGTACCTTCCATGACTATTGATCTCTTAGGTGACCAATACTTGTCAGAAGCAAAACAGTGTTCGTGACAGAACTGTGAAGACAAGGAAACCGTCTGGGTAGCCCAGTTCACATATGGATTATGTCTGATGAACCACGGGATTCCAAGAATGATGGTATGGTTGGGGGAAGTTATAAGATCAAAAGAGATGTGTTCCTGATGGTTACCGATCTGTAAATTCAGCATCAGGGTAGTTGTATCAACTGGACCCGATGATATCAAGGATCCGTCCACCGTGTGTACTTGTTCGGGAATTTCCTTAGGTTGTGTAGGAACTTGTTGAGTAGTGGCCCACTTCTTATCCATATAAATACCACTAGCTCCACAATCTAGTAGTGCCATAGTCTTCTCTTGACGGTCATCAGGTAATTGTGACATGACTGGTACAATGAACAAGGATGTGGTATTGTCATTGAAAGAACTGATGGAAGGTATAGCTGCTAATCCCGTCCCCTCCCTTCTTACAGAGGACGGGAAGCGGCGTTTCCCGATGGCCTTGATGGACGTACTGGACAGGTACGCAGTATGTGGCCGGCAGAACCGCAGTACAAACACAAACCCTTCTTTCGTCTATCTTCTCGCTCGCTAGCGGAGAGAGGGCCTCGAGTTGTATCCACCTGCATGGGTTCTCCTTCGGTGTCTCTGACAGGAGGGCGAGGTTCCTCAGAACGATGCGGAAAAACTCGTGAGGTGCTTGGTTGAAAAGACCCTCTGCTCTTTCTCTTCTCTGCTCTCCGTTCCTGAAGGCGATACTCGATGGAGAGGGTTTGATCCATCAGGCCACGAAGATCTTCCACTCTGGTGGAATGTACTAGTTCATCTTTTATTTCTTCTTTGAGTCCTCTACGAAACAAAGTCACCAAAGTACGTTCCACCCAGGTGGTCTCTGCCGCTAGCTGACGAAAGCGTGTAATGTATTGAAGGACATCTTGTGAACCGTGATGAATATCGCATAAGGCTTCTTCCGCTGAAGCCTCCAATCCCGGACGACTAAACATCAGCTTGAAGTGGTTCACGAAGGCGGAATAATCCGACAATACCGGATCGTTAGATGATACCATCGGGGTTGCCCAGGCCAAGGCAGGACCGGATAAGGCACTGATGAGATAACCCACCTTTGTTCTGTCATGGGAGAATTGGGTGGGTCGGAAGGCGAAGTACACTGTTTAGGAATCAAGGAACTCACGCAGCTTGGTTGGCTCACCAGAAAAACGATGGGTCGAGGCGGAGAGCGTCGGAACATCACCACTACGGAAAGCCAAAGCCTGTCGCAACGCAGCATTCTCACTACGTAGTTGCTGTAATTCTTGAGCTTGTTGCTGAATTGTCATCAGAAGAGCTTGATCCGGATCTGCAGCAGCTACCACTGTGTCTTCCATGGAGTTAGAATGGTTTGGCGCTGCAATCTGTCACGACTCACGTCTTGGGGCCTCGTAGGGTGCAGGAAAGGCTCGGAGCGCGCCGCGTCTTAAAGACGCGAAGCGCGGCCCGAGCCGAACGCGTGGCTTGTGCCGAATGCTCGGCCCGCGCCGCGCGGTGCGGCGCGACACGTGGACACATCCAAATTTTTGAAAGAAAACAGAGGTGTTTTTTGCAAAGTGCCTACCTGTAGATTTTGGCCTCTAGCTCAGCCGGCACCTAGGGAAACCTACCAAACCTGTGCATTTCTGAAAGCTAGAGACCTACGGGAATCCAAGATGGGGTGACTTGTGTGGCTCGGACCAGGTTCTGTTACCCAGAATCCTTTGCAAACCTCAAAATTTGGCTAAAAAAACACATGTTCCTCACATTTCTGTGGCAGAAAGTTCTGAAATCTGAGAGGAGCCTCAAATTTCCTTCCACCCAGCGTTCCCCCAAGTCTCTCGATAAAAATGATACCTCACTTGTGTCTGTAGGCCTAGCGCCAGCGACAGGAAACGCCCCAAAGCGCAACGTGGACACATCCAAATTTTTGAAAGAAAACAGAGGTGTTTTTTGCAAAGTGCCTAGCTGTAGATTTTGGCCTCTAGCTCAGCCGGCACCTAGGGAAACCTACCAAACCTGTGCATTTCTGAAAACTAGAGACCTAGGGAAATCCAAGATGGGGTGACTTGTGTGGCTCGGACCAGGTTCTGTTACCTAGAATCCTTTGCAAACCTCAAAATTTGGCTAAAAAACAAATGTTCCTCACATTTCTGTGGCAGAAAGTTCTGGAATCTGAGAGGAGCCACAAATTTCCTTCCACCCTGCGTTCCCCCAAGTCTCCAGATAAAAATGATACCTCACTTGTGTGGGTAGGCCTAGCGCCCGCAACAGGAAACGCCCCAAAGCGCAACATGGACACATCCACATTTTTTAAAGACAACAGAGGTGTTTTTTGCAAAGTGCCTACCTGTAGATTTTGGCCTCTAGCTCAGCCAGCACCTAGGGAAAACTACCAAATCTGTGCATTTCTGAAAACTAGACACCTAGGGGAATCCAAGATGGGGTGACTTGTGTGGCTCGGACCAGGTTCTGTTACCCACAATCCTTTGCAAACCTCAAAATTTGGCTAAAAAAACACATGTTCCTCACATTTCTGTGGCAGAAAGTTCTGAAATCTGAGAGGAGCCTCAAATTTCCTTCCACCCAGCGTTCCCCCAAGTATCTCGATAATAATGATACCTCACTTGTGTCTGTAAGCCTACCGCCCACGACAGGAAACGCCCCAAAGCGCAACGTGGACACATCCAAATTTTTGAAAGAAAACAGAGGTGTTTTTTGCAAAGTGCCTACCTGTAGATTTTGGCCTCTAGCTCAGCCGGCACCTAGGGAAACCTACCAAACCTGTGCATTTCTGAAAACTAGAGACCTAGGGAAATCCAAGATGGGGTGACTTGTGTGGCCCGGACCAGGTTCTGTTACCCAGAATCCTTTGCAAACCTCAAAATTTGGCTAAAAAAACACATGTTCCTCACATTTCTGTGGCAGAAAGTTCTGGAATCTGAGAGGAGCCACAAATTTCCTTCCACCCAGCGTTCTCCCAAGTCTCCCGATAAAAATGATACCTCACTTGTGTGGGTAGGCCTGGCGCCCGCGACAGGAAACGCCCCAAAGCGCAACGTGGACACATCCCATTTTTTTAAAGAAAACAGAGCTGTTTTTTGCACAGTGCCTACCTGTAGTTTTTGGCCTCTAGCTCAGCCGGCACCTAGGGAAACCCACCAAACCTGTGCATTTCTGAAAACTAGAGACCTACGGGAATCCAAGATGGGGTGACTTGTGTGGCTCGGACCATGTTCTGTTACCCAGAATCCTTTGCAAACCTCCAAATTTGGCTAAAAAAACAAATGTTCCTCACATTTCTGTGGCAGAAAGTTCTGGAATCTGAGAGGAGCCACAAATTTCCTTCCACCCAGCGTTCCCCCAAGTCTCGCGATAAAAATTATACCTCACTTGTGTTGGTAGGCCTAGCGCCCGCGACAGGAAACGCCGCAAAGCGCAACGTGGACACATCCAAATTTTTGAAAGAAAACAGAGGTGTTTTTTGCAAAGTGCCTACCTGTAGATTTTGGCCTCTAGCTCAGCCGGCACCTAGGGAAACCTACCAAACTTGTGCATTTCTGAAAACTAGAGACCTAGGGGAATCCAAGATGGGGTGACTTGTGTGGCTCGGACCAGGTTCTGTTACCCAGAATCCTTTGCAAACCTCAAAATTTGGCTAAAAAACACATGTTCCTCACATTTCTGTGGCAGAAAGTTCTGGAATCTGAGAGGAGCCACAAATTTCCTTCCACCCTGCGTTCCCCCAATTCTCCCGATAAAAATGATACCTCACTTGTGTGGGTAGGCCTAGCGCCCGCGACAGGAAACGCCCCAAAGCGCAACATGGACACATCCACATTTTTTAAAGAAAACAGAGGTGTTTTTTGCAAAGTGCCTACCTGTAGATTTAGGCCTCTAGCTCAGCCAGCACCTAGGGAAAACTACCAAATCTGTGCATTTCTGAAAACTAGACACCTAGGGGAATCCAAGATGGGGTGACTTGTGTGGCTCGGACCAGGTTCTGTTACCCACAATCCTTTGCAAACCTCAAAATTTGGCTAAAAAAAACACATGTTCCTCACATTTCTGTGGCAGAAAGTTCTGGAATCTGAGAGGAGCCACAAATTTCCTGTTACCCAGCGTTCCCCCAAGTCTCTCGATAAAAATGATACCTCACTTTTGTCTGTAGGTCTAGCGCCCGCGACAGGAAACGCCCCAAAGCGCAACGTGAACATATCTAAATTTTTTAAAGAAAACAGAGGTGTTTTTTGCAAAGTGCCTACCTGTAGATTTTGGCCTCTAGCTCAGCCGGCACCTAGGGAAACCTACCAAACCTGTGCATTTCTGAAAACTAGAGACCTAGGGAAATCCAAGATGGGGTGACTTGTGTGGCCCGGACCAGGTTCTGTTACCCAGAATCCTTTGCAAACCTCAAAATTTGGCAAAAAAAAACACATGTTCCTCACATTTCTGTGGCAGAAAGTTCTGGAATCTGAGAGGAGCCACAATTTTCCTTCCACCCAGTGTTCTCCCAAGTCTCCCGATAAAAATGATACCTCACTTGTGTGGGAAGGCCTAGCGCCCGCGACAGGAAACGCCCCAAAGCGCAACGTGGACACATCCATATTTTTGAAAGAAAACAGAGGTGTTTTTTGCAAAGTGCCTACCTGTAGATTTTGGCCTCTAGCTCAGCCGGCACCTAGGGAAACCTACCAAACCTGTGCATTTCTGAAAACTAGAGACCTTGGGGAATCCAAGATGGGGTGACTTGTGTGGCTCGGACCAGGTTCTGTTACCCAGAATCCTTTGCAAACCTCAAAATTTGGCTAAAAAACACATGTTCCTCACATTTCTGTGGCAGAAAGTTCTGGAATCTGAGAGGAGCCACAAATTTCCTTCCACCCAGCGTTCTCCCAAGTCTCCCGATAAAAATGATACCTCACTTGTGTGGGTAGGCCTAGCGCCCGCGACAGGAAACGCCCCAAAGCGCAACATTGACACATCCACATTTTTTAAAGAAAACAGAGGTGTTTTTTGCACAGTGCCTACTGTAGATTTTGGCCTCTAGCTCAGCCAGCACCTAGGGAAACCTACCAAATCTGTGCATTTCTGAAAACTAGAGACCTAGGGGAATCCAAGATGGGGTGACTTGTGTGGCTCGGACCAGGTTCTGTTACCCAGAATCCTTTGCAAACCTCAATGTTCCTCACATTTCTGTGGCAGAAAGTTTCTGGAATCTGAGAGGAGCCACAAATTTCCTTCCACCCAGCGTTCCCCCAAGTCTCCCGATAAAAAAATGATACCTCACTTGTGTGGGTAGGCCAAGTGGCCGCGACAGGAGACGCCCCAAAGCGCAACGTGGACACATCCAAATTTTTGAAAGAAAACAAAGGTGTTTTTTGCAAAGTGCCTACCTGTAGATTTTGGCCTCTAGCTCAGCCGGCACCTAGGGAAACCTACCAAACCTGTGCATTTCTGAAAACTAGAGACCTAGGGAAATCCAAGATGGGGTATCTTGTGTGGCCCGGACCAGGTTCTGTTACCCAGAATCCTTTGCAAACCTCAAAATTTGGCTAAAAAAACACATGTTCCTCACATTTCTGTGGCAGAAAGTTCTGGAATCTGAGAGGAGCCACAAATTTCCTTCCACCCAGCGTTCTCCCAAGTCTCCCGATAAAAATGATACCTCACTTGTGTGAGTAGGCCTAGCGCCCGCGACAGGAAACGCCCCAAAGCGCAACGTGGACACATCCCATTTTTTGAAAGAAAACAGAGCTGTTTTTTGCACAGTGCCTACCTGTAGATTTTGGCCTCTAGCTCAGCCGGCACCTAGGGAAACCTACCAAACCTGTGCATTTCTGAAAACTACAGACCTTCGGGAATAAGATGGGGTGACTTGTGTGGCTCGGACCAGGTTCTGTTACCCAGAATCCTTTGCAAACCTCAAAATTTGGCTAAAAAAACACATGTTCCTCACATTTCTGTGGCAGAAAGTTCTGGAATCTGAGAGGAGCCACAAATTTCCTTCCACCCAGTGTTCCCCCAAGTCTCTCGATAAAAATGATACCTCACTTGTGTTGGTAGGCCTAGTGCCCGCGACAGGAAACGCCGCAAAGCGCAACGTGGACACATCCAAATTTTTGAAAGAAAACAGAGGTGTTTTTTGCAAAGTGCCTAGCTGTAGATTTTGGCCTCTAGCTCAGCCGGCACCTAGGGAAACCTACCAAACCTGTGCATTTCTGAAAACTAGAGACCTAGGGGAATCCAAGATGGGGTGACTTGTGTGGCTCGGACCAGGTTCTGTTACCCAGAATCCTTTGCAAACCTCAAAATTTGGCTAAAAAACACATGTTCCTCACATTTCTGTGGCAGAAAGTTCTGGAATCTGAGAGGAGCCACAAATTTCCTTCCACCCTGCGTTCCCCCAAGTCTCCCGATAAAAATGATACCTCACTTGTGTGGGTAGGCCTAGCGCCCGCGACAGGAAACGCCCCAAAGCGCAACATAGACACATCCACATTTTTAAAAGAAAACAGAGGTGTTTGTTGCAAAGTGCCTACCTGTAGATTTGGGCCTCTAGCTCAGCCAGCACCTAGGGAAACCTACCAAATCTGTGCATTTCTGAAAACTAGAGACCTAGGGGAATCCAAGATGGGGTGACTTGTGTGGCTCGGACCAGGTTCTGTTACCCAGAATCCTTTGCAAACCTCAATGTTCCTCACATTTCTGTGGCAGAAAGTTTCTGGAATCTGAGAGGAGCCACAAATTTCCTTCCACCCAGCGTTCCCCCAAGTCTCCCGATAAAAATGATACCTCACTTGTGTGGGTAGGCCTAGCGCCCGCGACACGAAACGCCCCAAAGCGCAACATGGACACATCCACATTTTTTAAAGAAAACAGAGGTGTTTTTTGCAAAGTGCCTACCTGTAGATTTTGGCCTCTAGCTCAGCCAGCACCTAGGGAAACCTACCAAATCTGTGCATTTCTGAACACTAGAGACCTAGGGGAATCCAAGATGGGGTGACTTGTGTGGCTCGGACCAGGTTCTGTTACCCACAATCCTTTAGAAACCTCAAAATTTGGCTAAAAAAAACACATGTTCCTCACATTTCTGTGGCAGAAAGTTCTGGAATCTGAGAGGAGCCACAAATTTCCTGTTACCCAGCGTTCCCCCAAGTCTCTCGATAAAAATGATACCTCACTTGTGTCTGTAGGTCTAGCGCCCGCGACAGGAAACGCCCCAAAGCGCAACGTGAACATATCTAAATTTTTTAAAGAAAACAGAGGTGTTTTTTGCAAAGTGCCTACCTGTAGATTTTGGCCTCTAGCTCAGCCGGCACCTAGGGAAACCTACCAAACCTGTGCATTTCTGAAAACTAGAGACCTAGGGAAATCCAAGATGGGGTGACTTGTGTGGCCCGGACCAGGTTCTGTTACCCAGAATCCTTTGCAAACCTCAAAATTTGGCTAAAAAAAACACATGTTCCTCACATTTCTGTGGCAGAAAGTTCTGGAATCTGAGAGGAGCCACAAATTTCCTTCCACCCAGCGTTCTCCCAAGTCTCCCGATAAAAATGATACCTCACTTGTGTGGGTAGGCCTACCGCCCGCGACAGGAAACGCCCCAAAGCGCAACGTGGACACATCCCATTTTTGGAAAGAAAACAGAGCTGTTTTTTGCACAGTGCCTACCTGTAGATTTTGGCCTCTAGCTCAGCCGGCACCTAGGGAAACCTACCAAACCTGTGCATTTCTGAAAACTAGAGACCTATGGGAATCCAAGATGGGGTGACTTGTGTGGCTCGGACCAGGTTCTGTTACCCAGAATCCTTTGCAAACATCAAAATTTGGCTAAAAAAACACATGTTACTCACATTTCTGTGGCAGAAAGTTCTGGAATCTGAGAGGAGCCACAAATTTCCTTCCACCCAGCGTTCCCCCAAGTCTTGCGATAAAAATTATACCTCACTTGTGTCGGTAGGCCTAGCGCCCGCAACAGGAAAAGCCGCAAAGCGCAACGTGGACACATCCAAATTTTTGAAAGAAAACAGAGGTGTTTTTTGCAAAGTGCCTACCTGTAGATTTTGGCCTCTAGCTCAGCCGGCACCTTGGGAAACCTACCAAACCTGTGCATTTCTGAAAACTAGAGACCTTGGGGAATCCAAGATGGGGTGACTTGTGTGGCTCGGACCAGGTTCTGTTACCCAGAATCCTTTGCAAACCTCAAAATGTGGCTAAAAAACACATGTTCCTCACATTTCTGTGGCAGAAAGTTCTGGAATCTGAGAGGAGCCACAAATTTCCTTCCACCCTGCGTTCCCCCAAGTCTCCCGATAAAAATGATACCTCACTTGTGTGGGTAGGCCTAGCGCCCGCGACAGGAAACGCCCCAAAGCGCAACATTGACACATCCACATTTTTTAAAGAAAACAGAGGTGTTTTTTGCAAAGTGCCTACCTGTAGATTTTGGCCTCTAGCTCAGCCAGCACCTAGGGAAACCTACCAAATCTGTGCATTTCTGAAAACTAGAGACCTAGGGGAATCCAAGATGGGGTGACTTGTGTGGCTCGGACCAGGTTCTGTTACCCAGAATCCTTTGCAAACCTCAATGTTCCTCACATTTCTGTGTCAGAAAGTTTCTGGAATCTGAGAGGAGCCACAAATTTCCTTCCACCCAGCGTTCCCCCAAGTCTCCCGATAAAAAAATGATACCTCACTTGTGTGGGTAGGCCAAGTGGCCGCGACAGGAGACGCCCCAAAGCGCAACGTGGACACATCCAAATTTTTGAAAGAAAACAGAGGTGTTTTTTGCAAAGTGCCTACCTGTAGATTTTGGCCTCTAGCTCAGCCGGCACCTAGGGAAACCTACCAAACCTGTGCATTTCTGAAAACTAGAGACCTAGTGGAATCCAAGATGGGGTGACTTGTGTGGCTCGGACCAGGTTCTGTTACCCAGAATCCTTTGCAAACCTCAAAATTTGGCTAAAAAAACAAATGTTCCTCACATTTCTGTGGCAGAAAGTTCTGAAATCTGAGAGGAGCCTCAAATTTCCTTCCACCCAGCGTTCCCCCAAGTCTCTTGATAAAAATGATACCTCACTTGTGTCTGTAGGCCTAGCGCCCGCGACAGGAAGCGCCCCAAAGCTCAACGTGGACACATCCAAATTTTTGAAAGAAAACAGAGGTGTTTTTTGCAAAGTGCCTACCTGTAGATTTTGGCCTCTACCTCAGCCGGCACCTAGGGAAACCTACCAAACCTGTGCATTTCTGAAAACTAGAGACCTAGGGAAATCCAAGATGGGGTATCTTGTGTGGCCCGGACCAGGTTCTGTTACCCAGAATCCTTTGCAAACCTCAAAATTTGGCTAAAAAAACACATGTTCCTCACATTTCTGTGGCAGAAAGTTCTGGAATCTGAGAGGAGCCACAAATTTCCTTCCACCCAGCGTTCTCCCAAGTCTCCCGATAAAAATGATACCTCACTTGTGTGGGTAGGCCTAGCGCCCGCGTCAGGAAACGCCCCAAAGCGCAACGTGGACACATCCCATTTTTTAAAAGAAAACAGAGCTGTTTTTTGCACAGTGCCTACCTGTAGATTTTGGCCTCTAGCTCAGCCGGCACCTAGGGAAACCTACCAAACCTGTGCATTTCTGAAAACTAGAGACCTACGGGAATAAGATGGGGTGACTTGTGTGGCTCGGACCAGGTTCTGTTACCCAGAATCCTTTGCAAACCTCAAAATTTGGCTAAAAAAACACTTGTTCCTCACATTTCTGTGGCAGAAAGTTCTGGAATCTGAGAGGAGCCACAAATTTCCTTCCACCCAGTGTTCCCCCAAGTCTCGCGATAAAAATGATACCTCACTTGTGTTGGTAGGCCTAGTGCCCGCGACAGGAAACGCCGCAAAGCGCAACGTGGACACATCCAAATTTTTTAAAGAAAACAGAGGTGTTTTTTGCAAAGTGCCTAGCTGTAGATTTTGGCCTCTAGCTCAGCCGGCACCTAGGGAAACCTACCAAACCTGTGCATTTCTGAAAACTAGAGACCTAGGGGAATCCAAGATGGGGTGACTTGTGTGGCTCGGACCAGGTTCTGTTACCCAGAATCCTTTGCAAACCTCAAAATATGGCTAAAAAACACATGTTCCTCACATTTCTGTGGCAGAAAGTTCTGGAATCTGAGAGGAGCCACAAATTTCCTTCCACCCAGCGTTCTCCCAAGTCTCCCGATAAAAATGATACCTCACTTGTGTGGGTAGGCCTACCGCCCGCGACAGGAAACGCCCCAAAGCGCAACGTGGACACATCCCATTTTTTGAAAGAAAACAGAGCTGTTTTTTGCACAGTGCCTACCTGTAGATTTTGGCCTCTAGCTCAGCCGGCACCTAGGGAAACCTACCAAACCTGTGCATTTCTGAAAACTAGAGACCTACGGGAATCCAAGATGGGGTGACTTGTGTGGCTCGGACCAGGTTCTGTTACCCAGAATCCTTTGCAAACATCAAAATTTGGCTAAAAAAACACATGTTCCTCACATTTCTGTGGCAGAAAGTTCTGGAATCTGAGAGGAGCCACAAATTTCCTTCCACCCAGCGTTCCCCCAAGTCTTGCGATAAAAATTATACCTCACTTGTGTCGGTAGGCCTAGCGCCCGCAACAGGAAACGCCGCAAAGCGCAACGTGGACACATCCAAATTTTTTAAAGAAAACAGAGGTGTTTTTTGCAAAGTGCCTACCTGTAGATTTTGGCCTCTAGCTCAGCCGGCACCTTGGGAAACCTACCAAACCTGTGCATTTCTGAAAACTAGAGACCTTGGGGAATCCAAGATGGGGTGACTTGTGTGGCTCGGACCAGGTTCTGTTACCCAGAATCCTTTGCAAACCTCAAAATTTGGCTAAAAAACACATGTTCCTCACATTTCTGTGGCAGAAAGTTCTGGAATCTGAGAGGAGCCACAAATTTCCTTCCACCCAGCGTTCCCCCAAGTCTCTCGATAAAAATGATACCTCACTTGTGTCTGTAGGCCTAGCGCCCGCGACAGGAAGCGCCCCAAAGCTCAACATGGACACATCCAAATTTTTGAAAGAAAACAGAGGTGTTTTTTGCAAAGTGCCTACCTGTAGATTTTGGCCTCTAGCTCAGCCGGCACCTAGGGAAACCTACCAAACCTGTGCATTTCTGAAAACTAGAGACCTAGGGAAATCCAAGATGGGGTATCTTGTGTGGCCCGGACCAGGTTCTGTTACCCAGAATCCTTTGCAAACCTCAAAATTTGGCTAAAAAAACACATGTTCCTCACATTTCTGTGGCAGAAAGTTCTGGAATCTGAGAGGAGCCACAAATTTCCTTCCACCCAGCGTTCTCCCAAGTCTCCCGATAAAAATGATACCTCACTTGTGTGGGTAGGCCTAGCGCCCGCGTCAGGAAACGCCCCAAAGCGCAACGTGGACACATCCCATTTTTTGAAAGAAAACAGAGCTGTTTTTTGCACAGTGCCTACCTGTAGATTTTGGCCTCTAGCTCAGCCGGCACCTAGGGAAACCTACCAAACCTGTGCATTTCTGAAAACTAGAGACCTACGGGAATAAGATGGGGTGACTTGTGTGGCTCGGACCAGGTTCTGTTACCCAGAATCCTTTGCAAACCTCAAAATTTGGCTAAAAAAACACTTGTTCCTCACATTTCTGTGGCAGAAAGTTCTGGAATCTGAGAGGAGCCACAAATTTCCTTTCACCCAGTGTTCCCCCAAGTCTCGCGATAAAAATGATACCTCACTTGTGTTGGTAGGCCTAGTGCCCGCGACAGGAAACGCCGCAAAGCGCAACGTGGACACATCCAAATTTTTGAAAGAAAACAGAGGTGTTTTTTGCAAAGTGCCTAGCTGTAGATTTTGGCCTCTAGCTCAGCCGGCACCTAGGGAAACCTACCAAACCTGTGCATTTCTGAAAACTAGAGACCTAGGGGAATCCAAGATGGGGTGACTTGTGTGGCTCGGACCAGGTTCTGTTACCCAGAATCCTTTGCAAACCTCAAAATATGGCTAAAAAACACATGTTCCTCACATTTCTGTGGCAGAAAGTTCTGGAATCTGAGAGGAGCCACAAATTTCCTTCCACCCAGCGTTCTCCCAAGTCTCCCGATAAAAATGATACCTCACTTGTGTGGGTAGGCCTACCGCCCGCGACAGGAAACGCCCCAAAGCGCAACGTGGACACATCCCATTTTTTGAAAGAAAACAGAGCTGTTTTTTGCACAGTGCCTACCTGTAGATTTTGGCCTCTAGCTCAGCCGGCACCTAGGGAAACCTACCAAACCTGTGCATTTCTGAAAACTAGAGACCTACGGGAATCCAAGATGGGGTGACTTGTGTGGCTCGGACCAGGTTCTGTTACCCAGAATCCTTTGCAAACATCAAAATTTGGCTAAAAAAACACATGTTCCTCACATTTCTGTGGCAGAAAGTTCTGGAATCTGAGAGGAGCCACAAATATCCTTCCACCCAGCGTTCCCCCAAGTCTTGCGATAAAAATTATACCTCACTTGTGTCGGTAGGCCTAGCGCCCGCAACAGGAAACGCCGCAAAGCGCAACGTGGACACATCCAAATTTTTGAAAGAAAACAGAGGTGTTTTTTGCAAAGTGCCTACCTGTAGATTTTGGCCTCTAGCTCAGCTGGCACCTTGGGAAACCTACGAAACCTGTGCATTTCTGAAAACTAGAGACCTTGGGGAATCCAAGATGGGGTGACTTGTGTGGCTCGGACCAGGTTCTGTTACCCAGAATCCTTTGCAAACCTCAAAATTTGGCTAAAAAACACATGTTCCTCACATTTCTGTGGCAGAAAGTTCTGGAATCTGAGAGGAGCCACAAATTTCCTTCCACCCTGCATTCCCCCAAGTCTCCCGATAAAAATGATACCTCACTTGTGTGGGTAGGCCTAGCGCCCGCGACAGGAAACACCCCAAAGCGCAACATTGACACATCCACATTTTTTAAAGAAAACAGAGGTGTTTTTTGCAAAGTGCCTACCTGTAGATTTTGGCCTCTAGCTCAGCCAGCACCTAGGGAAACCTACCAAATCTGTGCATTTCTGAAAACTAGAGACCTAGGGGAATCCAAGATGGGGTGACTTGTGTGGCTCGGACCAGGTTCTGTTACCCAGAATCCTTTGCAAACCTCAATGTTCCTCACATTTCTGTGGCAGAAAGTTTCTGGAATCTGAGAGGAGCCACAAATTTCCTTCCACCCAGCGTTCCCCCAAGTCTCCCGATAAAAAAATGATACCTCACTTGTGTGGGTAGGCCAAGTGGCCGCGACAGGAGACGCCCCAAAGCGCAACGTGGACACATCCAAATTTTTGAAAGAAAA
The DNA here is from genome assembly GCF_031143425.1 of Pleurodeles waltl. Taxonomy (NCBI): domain Eukaryota; kingdom Metazoa; phylum Chordata; class Amphibia; order Caudata; family Salamandridae; genus Pleurodeles; species Pleurodeles waltl. Next base: position 802,523,926 of record NC_090442.1, on the reverse strand, counting down.
CAGAGGTGTTTTTTGCAAAGTGCCTACCTGTAGATTTTGGCCTCTAGCTCAGCCGGCACCTAGGGAAACCTACCAAACCTGTGCATTTCTGAAAACTAGAGACCTAGGGGAATCCAAGATGGGGTGACTTGTGTGGCTCGGACCAGGTTCTGTTACCCAGAATCCTTTGCAAACCTCACAATTTGACTAAAAAAACAAATGTTCCTCACATTTCTGTGGCAGAAAGTTCTGAAATCTGAGAGGAGCCTCAAATTTCCTTCCACCCAGCGTTCCCCCAAGTCTCTCGATAAAAATGATACCTCACTTGTGTCTGTAGGCCTAGCGCCCGCGACAGGAAACGCCCCAAAGCTCAACGTGGACACATCCAAATTTTTGAAAGAAAACAGAGGTGTTTTTTGCAAAGTGCCTACCTGTAGATTTTGGCCTCTAGCTCAGCCGGCACCTAGGGAAACCTACCAAACCTGTGCATTTCTGAAAACTAGAGACCTAGGGAAATCCAAGATGGGGTATCTTGTGTGGCCCGGACCAGGTTCTGTTACCCAGAATCCTTTGCAAACCTCAAAATTTGGCTAAAAAAACACATGTTCCTCACATTTCTGTGTCAGAAAGTTCTGGAATCTGAGAGGAGCCACAAATTTCCTTCCACCCAGCGTTCTCCCAAGTCTCCCGATAAAAATGATACCTCACTTGTGTGGGTAGGCCTAGCGCCCGCGACAGGAAACGCCCCAAAGCGCAACGTGGACACATCCCATTTTTTGAAAGAAAACAGAGCTGTTTTTTGCACAGTGCCTACCTGTAGATTTTGGCCTCTAGCTCAGCCGGCACCTAGGGAAACCTACCAAACCTGTGCATTTCTGAAAACTAGAGACCTACGGGAATAAGATGGGGTGACTTGTGTGGCTCGGACCAGGTTCTGTTACCCAGAATCCTTTGCAAACCTCAAAATTTGGCTAAAAAAACACATGTTCCTCACATTTCTGTGGCAGAAAGTTCTGGAATCTGAGAGGAGCCACAAATTTCCTTCCACCCAGTGTTCCCCCAAGTCTCGCGATAAAAATGATACCTCACTTGTGTTGGTAGGCCTAGTGCCCGCGACAGGAAACGCCGCAAAGCGCAACGTGGACACATCCAAATTTTTGAAAGAAAACAGAGGTGTTTTTTGCACAGTGCCTACCTGTAGATTTTGGCCTCTAGCTCAGCCGGCACCTAGGGAAACCTACCAAACCTGTGCATTTCTGAAAACTAGAGACCTAGGGGAATCCAAGATGGGGTGACTTGTGTGGCTCGGACCAGGTTCTGTTACCCAGAATCCTTTGCAAACCTCAAAATATGGCTAAAAAACACATGTTCCTCACATTTCTGTGGCAGAAAGTTCTGGAATCTGAGAGGAGCCACAAAGTTCCTTCCACCCTGCGTTCCCCCAAGTCTCCCGATAAAAATGATACCTCACTTGTGTGGGTAGGCCTAGCGCCCGCGACAGGAAACGCCCCAAAGCGCAACATGGACACATCCAAATTTTTGAAAGAAAACAGAGGTGTTTTTTGCAAAGTGCCTACCTGTAGATTTGGGCCTCTAGCTCAGCCAGCACCTAGGGAAACCTACCAAATCTGTGCATTTCTGAAAACTAGAGACCTAGGGGAATCCAAGATGGGGTGACTTGTGTGGCTCGGACCAGGTTCTGTTACCCAGAATCCTTTGCAAACCTCAATGTTCCTCACATTTCTGTGGCAGAAAGTTTCTGGAATCTGAGAGGAGCCACAAATTTCCTTCCACCCAGCGTTCCCCCAAGTCTCCCGATAAAAATGATACCTCACTTGTGTGGGTAGGCCTAGTGGCCGCGACAGGAGACGCCCCAAAGCGCAACATGGACACATCCAAATTTTTGAAAGAAAACAGAGGTGTTTTTTGCAAAGTGCCTACCTGTAGATTTTGGCCTCTAGCTCAGCCGGCACCTAGGGAAACCTACCAAACCTGTGCATTTCTGAAAACTAGAGACCCAGGGGAATCCAAGATGGGGTGACTTGTGTGGCTCGGACCAGGTTCTGTTACCCAGAATCCTTTGCAAACCTCAAAATTTGGATAAAAAAATACATGTTCCTCACATTTCTGTGGCAGAAAGTTCTGGAATCTGAGAGGAGCCACAAATTTCCTTCCACCCAGCGTTCCCCCAAGTCTCCCGATAAAAATGATACCTCACTTGTGTGGGTAGGCCTAGTGGCCGCGACAGGAGACGCCCCAAAACACAACGTGGACACATTAAATTTTTTCATTGAAAACAGTGCTTACCTGTAGATTTTGGCCTCTAGCTCAGCCGGCACCTAGGGAAACCTACCAAACCTGTGCATTTTTGAAAACTAGAGACCTAGGGGAATCCAAGATGGGGTGACTTGTGTGGCTCGGACCAGGTTCTGTTACCCAGAATCCTTTGCAAACTTCAAAATTTGGCTAAAAAAACACATGTTCCTCACATTTCTGTGGCAGAAAGTTCTGGAATCTGAGAGGAGCCACAAATTTCCTTCCACCCAGCGTTCCCCCAAGTCTCCCGATAAAAATGATACCTCACTTGTGTGTGTGGGCCAGGTGCCTGCAACAGAATAAGGCCCAAAACTTGTAGAGATAGAGGGGATAGCACAGCGAGTTTATAAGGACATATTCTTTTATACATCTTTAGACTGACTCTGCTTTGGGGACCCACATAAGTGAGGTGTCATTTTACTTGGGAGACTGAGGGGAACACTGGGGAGTAGGAAGTTTGTGCTGGAGTGGTGATCCTACAAAGAAAAGTCAGGAAAATATGCTTTTTTAAGCAAATTTTGAGGTTTAAAGAGGAGTCTGGGTAAGAAAATGTTGGGGGATCCATGCAAGCCACACCTCCCTGGACTCCTTGGGGTGTCTAGTTTTAATAAATGTCTGGGTTTGGTAGGTTTCCCTAGATGAAGGCCGCACACAGGACCAAAAACATAGGTGCTCTCTCCCCCCCAAACACAGGTAGTTTTGTAATATATCGTTTTGATGTGTCCACATACGTCCGTGATGTGCCAAACACAAAAATTTTGAAAAGAAACGCACTTAGGTTATGTGAAAAAGACCCCTCACCCACCAACCAAGTTGGTGGCATGCTTCATCATCGGGGTCCCACCTGAGGCACCTAGCGTGTCACAGGTGTGCTGCGACGCCTGATTAGAGCAGAGCAGGTTTTGTCATTTTTACCACACATACTGGTTGGATTTGGCACGAGGGTGAGTGATGGTTCAGTCGATCAAATTTTACTAACAAGAGCTTTCACAAAAATGAAATGCACTGTTAATAACTGAAAGGCAAAAAACTGAACCAATGACTCACAGCTCGTCAGCTGTAAAGCCGCGACAAGGCACAAACCGCTTTACAGTCCATTCACACAACTTTCATACATGACACACACAAGACCATTCACACCGCCAGCCACGGGCCCAGCACATTACAACACTCACATCGACAGACAGCGCCACTCAAGGTCCCATCACTTACATACGCCCACATGCCTGATACAACAATCACACCAGCTGATGGGAGTGTGTGAACTGGTGTTTGGCTGGCAGTGTGTTGCAGTAGCCAACAGCAAGTCAATATGTACACTCTCAGCCAAGCCCCACTCCACACACAATGGCATCATTTTTTTTTTTTTTTTAAACAGAGGAACCCCTAACTAAGTAGAAAGAATTACAAAACTACAAACACAAAAGCTCTAACTAAGTACATGACAGAAATGCTAACCATGAAACTGAACACAGGAAAATACAAAACAGACATGAGTTTACACTCATGGTTGTTCCCAGAAATTCTTCTGGGTGTGGTAATTCTTAAAACAACAACCCACACACAGACCAGGCTTTGAAGGACAATCTGGGCAGTACATTCAAGTCTCCCTCCGGATACCTCTTCGAAAACACACTCTACATTTCTTAGCTGGAAAGTCTTTTTTGGGTGTGGGAGGAATGTGCTCAGCAAAGTGGCGATCTTTCAATCTACCCACATCCTCCACCACTGCTTCTCTAGGAACTCTGGCCTGTTCCACCACAATAAGGCTCTCTATCAATGACTCCTGAAATTTCACAAATGTCATCTTTGACTCTGGAGACCTATCCCTAAACACAACAAAAGCATTGAAGGTTGCTAAGTGGAAGAGGTGAAGTGCTAACTTCTTATACCAAACGTAAGACTTATGAATAGCAGTATAAGGTTCCAACCTCTGGTCAACTCTATCTACACCTCCCATGTGCTTATTATAATCTAAAATGCACACAGGTTTGCGCACTTCAGCAACCTGGCCCCAAACAGTCACGGGGGAAGTACTCTCATCATGGATGGTACTTAGCATGTAGACATCCCTCTTGTCTGAAAATTTCAAAGCTAGCAGCTCCTCGTTCCGCAAGGCACAGCACTGTCCCCTCTCAAGTTTTTTACAGACAAGCTCCCTTGGATAGCCTTTCCGGTTAGAACGGATTGTGCCACAAGCAACTGTGTCCACTCTAAACAATTCCTTGAACAACTGCACACCAGTGTAGAAGTTATCTACATACAAATGGTGACCTTTGTTGAACAGTCGTCTACCAAGATCCCACACAATTTTCTCAGTGACTCCAAAAGTGGGAGGACAACCAGGGGGGTCAATATTGGAATCCCTACCAGTGTACACACGGAAACTATACACATATCCTGTCCTACTTTCAGACAGCATATACAATTTAATTCCACATCGTGCCCTTTTGCTAGGAATGTACTGCCTAAAAACCAAATGACCCTTGAAGAGGACCAAAGACTCGTCCACACTTATCTCTTTGCCTGGAACATAGACCTCCGAAAACCGATCTACAAAATGATCAAGGACAGGACTAATCTTAAAAAGACGGTCAAAATCTGGGTGATCTCGTGGCAAGGCTCATGCATTGTCAACAAAATGCAGCATCCTAAGAAGAAGCAAATACCGATTACGACTCATGGTCGCAGGAAATATAGCTGTTGCCATCAAGGGACTAGTAGACCAATAAGAAGCCAGTGACGGCTTCCTTATCAACCCCATCAAAAAAGTCATACCCCAAAACTTTTTTATCTCCTCCAAATTTGAGGGAATCCACTGGGAAGCTCTAGAGTGTGGCCTAAGTCTAGCAGCGTTGTCCCTCAAATGCTGCTCCGCATACAAATTAGTCTGCTCAACAATCTCATCCAAAAACATATCATCCATGAATAACTCGAAGAAATTGATAGGCAAAAAGTTCTCTGTATTGGCGTTACACCCCGGGAATCAGTAAAGGCAGGCAACTCTGGCTGCTCCATGTTTGGGGCAACCCAGACATCAGGTCTTATAACGGGAAACCTTTCAGCCCCAGGTTGCTGCACTATTGGCACCTCAGTGACCTCCTCTAAACAGGCCCTTTATCTGCATTGAGTGTGTTTCATCATCAGAAGATTCCCCTCCAACAGAAACATCACTGCCAGAATCTCTGACTTCCTCCTCTGCCTCAGATGCAGAGTCCGTCTCATAATCATGATCAGACTGTGACTCAAAAAGCATACCAACCACCTGCTGAGCGGTCATCCTGCGGCAAGCCATGATCTCTCCTGCTAAAATTAACTGGACAAATTCACCACAAACAACCAGCACTGTGTAAGACAAGTAACAAAGTGTAGCTTTGTTAGTAAGAGTTATAAACTCAAAAACTATACCGCTCACTTGCCTGAAAAAGCTTGATTCACCAGCAACTACTCTGCACAGACACAGCAATCACCAATGATATCCCACTAAAAAGAAAGAAAGAAAGGCAAATTAGAAATAAGACAAAACAAATATCATTGTGCACAAACCTAAGGACAATTTCACACAATCCTGCATTTACTACACCCCCTACAAACATGTCATTCATGCATGGCAACAATACTCCTTTGGAGTAAATTGTTTTTACTTACCTAAAACATGCAACTGTGCAAACTGCAGGTCAACCACTGCCAAAACCGCAAGGAGCCACAGCAAATAAAGCAAAAGCTTTGAACTAGAACAAAAACGAGGAAAACATTTTTTATCACAAATGCAAATACTTCATCAGTTGACAAACACCCCACCATCAAACATTTAGAAATTGGTGCCTAAGTGGATTCTGCCATAGGGGCAGATGGGCCTACTAAAAAAATAGGCCTGTCTGCCCCAAGGAGGCCAGAAAATACCTTTAGTAGTGTGTCCCCATGGAGAGCGACCCTTGCCAAAGGGGACAGCCCTCAAACAAAAAAAACAAAAAAACACACACAACACTATCCCTGGTGCCTAAGTGGCTTCTGCCCCCCTTGGGGGCAGATCAGCCTAAAAATAATAGGCTGATCTGTCTCCAAGGGGTGCAGAAATGGCCAAAGTACCTGTGCCCCCAAAGTGGGGGGCGACCCTTGCCCAAACCCCCCCCCATCCACTAACACACACACACACTATCCCTGGTGTCTAAGTGGCTTCTGCCCCCCTTGGGGGCAGGTGGGCCTAATAAAATAGGCCTATCTGCCCCCAGGGGGGGCAGAAATGGCCAACAGGTCAATGCCCCCTTGGGGGGGGCGCCCCGTGACCAAGGGGACGCCCCCCCACAAAAATAAACAAATAAAAAAAATCCCTGGTGTTCTAGTGGTTTCTGCCCCCCTTGGGGGCAGATCAGCCTAAAAATAATAAGCTGATCTGTCTCCAAGGGGTGCAGAAATGGCCTCGGTACATGTGCCCCCAAAGTGGGGGCGACCCTTGCCCATGCCCCCCCCCATCCACTAACACACACACACTATCCCTGGAGTCTAAGTGGCTTCTGCCCCCCTTGGGGGCAGGTGGGACTAACAAAATAGGCCCATCTGCCCCCAGGGGGGGCAGAAATGACCAACAGGTCAATGCCCCCCTTGGGGGGGTGCCCCGTGACCAAGGGGATGCCCCCCCCAAAAAAAAAAAAAAAAAAATCCCTGGCGTTCTAGTGGTTTCTGCCCCCCTTGGGGCTGATCAGCCTAAAAATAATAGGCTGATCTGTCTCCAAGGGGTGCAGAAATGGCCTCGGTACATGGGCCCCCAAGGCCTCCCCCCATCCACTAACACACACACACACACTATCCCTGGTGTCTAAGTGGCTTCTGCCCCCCTTGGGGGCAGGTGGGCCTAACAAAATAGGCCCATCTGCCCCAAGGGGGGGCAGAAATGGCCAACAGGTCAATGCCTCCCTTGGGGGGGCGCCCCGTGCCCAAGGGGATGCCCCCCCACAAAAATAAACACATTAAAAAAAATTCCTGGCATTCTAGTGGTTTCTGCCCCCCTTGGGGCAGATCAGCCTAAAAATAATAGGCTGATCTGCCCCCAAAGGGGGCAGAAATGGCCCTAAAAGACATGCCCCCCAAAGGGGAGCGACCCTTGCCCAAGGGGCCGCCCCCCCATCCACTACACACACAATCCCTGGTGCCTAAGTGTCTTCTGCCCCTCTTGGGGGCAGATGGACCTAAAAAAAATAGGCCGATCTGCCCCCAAGGGGGGCAGAAAAGGCCAACAGTTCTATGCCCCCTTTGGGGGGGCGCCCCTTGCCCAAGGGGGCACCCCCCCACATAACTACACAAATAAATACAAATCCCTGGTGATCTAGTGTTTTCTGTCCCCCTTGGGGGCAGATCTGCCTAAAAAGTAGGACAATCTGCCCCCAAGGGGGGCAGAAATGGCCGTAAATAATTGCCCCCTAAAGGGGAGCGACCCTTGCCCAAGGGGCCGCTCCCCGCGTGCCAGAAACAGTAGGGAAATAAAAAAAAAAAAATCCCTGGTGTCTAGTGGGCATTCCTGCTGCCCGATCGCAATGCGATCGGGCAGCAGGAATGCTCAAAGAGACACCGGGGGAAAGGAAAAGCCTTTCCTTTCCCCGGGTGCCTCTTTGGCCTAAACACCCCACCCACCGGGAAGAGGAACTCACCTCTTCTCCGCTCACTGTGCTATGTGAATTTTGTATAGCATATGTGCGTGTATGACTATTTAAATGCCTATAATCATTGACTATTCTGTATGAATGGTCTGGCTTTGCAACGGGGAATAACGTGTTATTCATTGCAGATGTACAGGGCTCAATTACTCCCTGGTACTCAAGCTGGATGAGGATTTCCCTCACCGGGGCTTTTCGCTTCATGTTTAACAGGATATTGTGGCTGTGGTTGGGGTGTGGACCTAACGGGAATAACATGACAAGGAGACTCCTTGTCACAACCTACATGATTGCAGTATAACGCAGGTGCCTGCACTAAAGCCCATCCAGCAGCATAGGCTTCTTTTTCGGCTTCCGGAACAAGATCGGAGAAGGAAGGCAAAATGACATCTTCCCGATGTAGGAGCTTACAGACATGTTCAGGTGACCAGTCTCTTTCGGCCAATAGGATGTCACTAGTATGTTCATCCCAGAATATCACAATGGTACGCTTCACGTCTCCCTCTATTTGAATTTTTAAATCATAAACCCTGTTGGGTGGGAGGACGCGGCAGTCCGAAGTCTCAACTACAATAAAATCGCTAGTTGCTGTCGCATCCAGATGATCTTTCAGACTCTGGTGACATATCGTGACCTCTGCTGCGCTGTCTAACAGAGTCACTGCCCACGTTGTGTTCCTCAACAGTGTTCTCAAGTGTACTGCCATTTTTAGCTGTCAGTGCTGCCACCTTTTTCTTTTTAAACTGTGGCTTTTTCTGAGGAGTCTTTTCTTCTTTTTTTAATGGTAAACTGCGGCGAGTCTTTCTTTTGTTTCATGTATTCAGCACGTCGATCAGGGCGGCCCCCTCTCTCGCTACGTGTATCCGGTGCGTCCTGAAAGGACGGGAATAAGAATATCTGTCAGGAGTTTTGATCTCCCTATTTCTGAGATTGTATCTCCTTTCGGAGTTCTCCGGGGGTGGAGAATCAGCTCCCTTATTTCTTCTATCTTTGAAATCTTTTTGTTTTTACCAGTGCTTTTTAGAGCCCTCTTGTGCCTGCTTTGTACCCTCCTTAAGGGTGGTACCTTGTATCTCCAATTTCTTTGGTTTGGCTCCCAAACTATCCCGCCCCATACTGGTATAGGTGTCGGAAATTATTTTTGGTAGCTGTCTCTCTTGTTCGAGGTGTGGAGTTCCCCGGAGATGCTGGCGTATTGCCAGTGCTACCGCTTCTCCTTTAATATTATTGAGTATTATTGAGAAAACTGCATCAAAGTTACGCATTAATTTCATCCCAAATCCAAGGCTGGTGCAGCCCCGTGCTCATTCTGTATTTGTTTTAACACTTCCGGTAAATTCGCAAGTGTCGGGGTACCATGTGTGGTAGTATAAATGGCAGCGAAGACTGTACCCCACGTGGCGCAGCCATCCACTGAGGGAACCATCCCAAAGGGCAAGCACATAGTGAGCAGTCTATATTTTTCCTATGGTCCCATATGGGGAAACACAGCTTCCAGCTGATTAGTTTCCTGGGCAATCAAGAATGGTATTTTTTCTTGTTCTGTGGGTACTTTACCCATGTTAGTATGCACTGCTTGTGGATTAATCCCAGTAGCCAATTGGTAACCACCAGGTGCTGGCGGTGCTGGATGTGCTGGTGTGGTGTTCAAAGTTTGCATTACGAACTGAACTGGTCGTCTATATAATGTCACTAATTCATTATATAAATCTTGCAGATCTGCTATGGGCTTATTTTGTATGCCTGGGTTAGGTGTGTATGTGGAAAACATAGGCCATGTTGGTCCATCATTACTTAAGGGACCTAGCCTCACTCTTTGTAATGCATGTGGTAGGGCGCCTTCAAACCAGTTCTGGTGCTCTTGGTATGTGAGCGATATTCAATGATACTGGTATGCTCGGTACCGTGGAGGCACGTTTGCAATTTCATATGTGTGGAATGTATGTGTTCTTTGGTCCACCTCGGGAAAGGTGATCCAACAATAAAATGTTTCTGTTTGGTATGCTTCATTAGCTTCTATTATTAGAGTAACATCCCCGCCCTCATCTGTAAGGCCATGTGGCTAATAAGTGTTGTGTTAGTGATTGTCTAGCATTCTCAGGAATGTCAATGGCGTTAGCCATATTTGTTTAGAAAAACGGAACAGCAAAATGGGGAGTAAAGTCCTTTTATGAGTTCGAGCTCGAACAACCTACAGCTTAATCAGGTGTTACCTTTTCAGCTGAGGAGGAATTTGCCAAAGACCACTTACGTCTCAGTATAATTGTACTTAGGGTACCTGTTGTCTGTGAGACAGTGATAGTCAGGGTATCCGTAAATTAGTGCCTTAACACCATCGTTGGTGGCGCCATGTCATAGTTTGGACTCTTGCTCTAGGCAAGACTGCTGGTTTAAGGATGACAGTACTTTTGTTTGTAGACGCCTATGCCTATCCTTGAACAAGTCGCAACTGTCGTCCAAACCTTACCGGCTCACTAGCAGCACCTCACCAAAAACACAACAGTAAAAGGTGATTTGTGGCAACCTTTACACATGGACTCGAAAGTAAGACATCTCAGGGAGTGTCGTGGTTAAACAGAGATTATCCCTTTCTCACAGATACATTATGTCTCATTCAAACAGGCAATAACAAAGATGCAGTAAAGTTTTGATAGTTTTTATTTCACACAACTGCAATTTGCGATATGTTACATGGGCTGCAATGATTAGGATAATGAACAGTGCAAGAAACAGAATTGTGAAGACGAGAGTCATTATTACAAAGATCCCCACCATCTTGCAATAGCATGTAAAGACATAAGAGGTGTAATATTCCCTAATACCCAAATATGATAGGCCTAACGTCCTACCTAAAGGAGAGCTGGGATTGTTAAACCTAATCTGCCAATGTCATGTCCGTGAGAGGAGCCCCCAACCCTTGTTACCTTGGAATGAGGTCTCTATCTCATACTCGGCAGGGACACGAAGACTGGGTCAGCATCAAGACGACGTGCAGCATCGATATCAGCGATGGTGGCGATGCCCTCTGGTCGGAATCCCTCTGATTATGTGTCTAAAGTGTGATGTATTTATACAGATCTACCAGGACCCCTGACGTAGGTGTGTTCCCAAACAATAGATAACAGACAAGCTTGGGACGGCAATTATTATAAACAAATCCCTCGAAAGTATAGAGAGGGAAAATCCCTAAGTGTGAACACCTACTGTTTGTTTGTCTTTGTTGCTTGATCTTGATGCCTTAGCGCAGTGACACTGAAAATGCAAAGCATAACAAGTGGCCTAACTATAAACAAGGCAGCCATCTTAGATGAATTAAATAATTAAATGGACTAAGACAAAGCAGGCTAAGTAGGTTAAAAGTCACTAGGTGACGGGGGCACGAGTCTGCAATCCAAAGGCTAAGCTAACTCCTGTTATCTAATTAAAACAAACTAGCATTCACTACAGTTTGGTGCGGGCCTGCCCTAGAAGATACTGTTACCAGCACTCCCATGAACATTGTAGGTCACTAGCTGTGTATACAATATGGTGTAATTGTGTTTTAAACTTCAGCAGCATGTTAGAGGTTCAGGAACATGTAAGGTAACTAATGCAGATGCAGATTTAATACATTTAACAAATTGGGCTGCTAACTGGGCCTATTCACCTCTTAGGCAGTCTTCCGTGGTGGGCAAGTCCTTACATTTAGGGTATGCCATGTATGTCAGAGCGAGCCGAAAGTTCCTTCAAAGGAACAGCTTTCTGCAGATGCAGAGATTATGCACCAATGAATCCTCTTCTTTTGCACACAAAACAACATTTTCTGTCAGAGTCATCCAGATTCCTTTGGCTGTACCAATAGGATTTTAGAGGACTTAATCCAAATTGCAGGCCCAGTAGCTGTTGTTTCGTGCCTGTGTAAGGGGCAAAGAAAGGTAAGCTGGGAGGGCCCCTGGGTCATACAGTGATGAAGCCCAGCTGCTTTGTGCCAATTTCTTCACAGCTTATGCATCTTGTTCCCTTGAAGGTCTTCTTGCCTTCCAATTAGCCAATAAGTTTGCTTTAGCACTGTCAGGTCACTGGTCCCGTGCTTAATATTTGAGGATTGCATGGTCACTGACCAAGGTCGGGGTGACTTCAAATTTGCTTTTACATTAGAAGTGGGCCACATGTAATTTAAGGTTGCCTTCCTAAACAGGACAAGTGTCTATAGGTGGCTGGAGAATCTGAGGTGAGTTTACAGTTTAATATGCACAGACCTAGCTGGTTTAAAGAGGTAGCTAATGATTTACATTGGTTATTACACTTTTGGAACTGCATTTCACTTGTTGGTATGGCAAGAGTTCATTGTCAAGGTCAATGAGCCTGTTGTTTGGTTCTGCACACATTAGGTGTGCGTTGAAGTCTCATATAATGACCCACATGTCACTTGGGTATGGAGTTGTTAAGTTCTTCAAAATTAGGAGCAACAATGCCAAGGTAGCCTCCCTTCTTATCTTGGTGTGGTGAAGGTAGACGCTACCTACAATAAGGGAGAGCATTGGTCTTGCTCTACTGCTATTGGCCAAGAATATCTTCTGGATAATATAACCCCCATTCCCCCAGTAAAGCATCTCCAGAGGCATGGGCCCCTACCTGTAAGGCTGTTGCTGGAGTGAAGCTTCATATGCTGTGAAGACATGCCAAGGGGATAAGTGATCAAGTTTCCCACAGAGCTAAATGATGCCATATTTCCTCTGCTCATTAATGGCTTCATTACTTATTTTAGGTTCTTTCAGGCCTTTTATATCCCATCAGCTAATTTTCAGAGAGGTTCTTATTGTCTGGTTAGCTTTACTAATGGTCTGTATACTAGTAGTTTTATTTAAGAATATTCGGTAGAAATGCCTATTCCGTGGATTTTATTTCTCATGCTGTACAAGGGTGGCTGTCCCTTTTTTTGTTATTAATAACTCCCCTTCTGCAATTTCTGGGGGTTGGATTCCCTTTTCAATGCCCCTTAAGCCTGAGTCTGTAGTATTCCTTTGTTTATTTTGGCCTTCTATCCTATCCTCTGACCTGTTCCTTTGTTGTTGATTACATCAGTCTCCATACTAAAGGCAGGGTATTTTGGCACTCTGGGGATTACTACTTTTATTCACCATTTTTGAGCTGCATCTTATTCCTCCTCAGAGCATTTGCTAGCGTGGAGCTAGTGAAGCTGATTTTGGTGCACTTGTTTATCTCTCCAATCTCTAGTGGGAGGAATGCCACACCATCAATGTTGCAGGAAGACATGGTATATTGGCACAGAGTTTCATGATGTTCCCTCAGTTGAGGACATCCCACTTTTCTCTTGAAGCGCACTCTGGTTAGAGTACATTTCTGTAGTCTGGTTCACTTTTTATTGATTGGACCATTGCATTGCACTTTGCCCTTGCTATTTTATGGGCTAGGGATCTTTCTGGTGTTACCCTCATTGAGTATCCATTCAAAGCTGTTTTGCCTCTTAGAATCCTGGGATGGAGCTCTTGGGAGGGCCACGTTGTGGTGTTTGTATCATTCAGTTGTCCATATTCCATGTTGCGGTACTAAGTGCTTCTGTTGTTCTTTTTTTTGTCCCATGCCTTGGCTGTGTTTTTCAACTACTCTTCCTGATTTTGCGAGCATTGCCGTTGTTTGTGATCTTGCTGAAGTTCTTTCTGGGGCTAGTGGTCTGTTATCATTTAATTGAGTTCCATGTGCTATAAGGGTTTGGGGATCCATTTGTGGGGGCAGTATAGTTCTACGGCAAGTTCCTGGGTTGGTGCATCTATTACACTGACTTCTGCATCGTTGCTTGCTGTTTCTTTTTGACTGGATTCAGGGACCCTGTTAATTTCTACATTGGGTGGGTTAGTTACTCCCTTGCTCTCTTGTTTATCTAGTTGGAGTCAATGCAGAAGGTTTGAGCTTCTATTATTGCATGTATTCAATTTTTTCTTATTTTTCCTCAGCGGGGAGGCACCTGCAATGTCCTGTAACTTGGGGTCTGTTTTGCATAGTTGCATTCTTCTGCGCCCTGCTGATGCTGGGAAATGCCTGTGGTGGTCAGGCTGTCTGATTGATTTGTGGGGTTAGGGCCCAGAAGTCTGTTTGCAGCCCCACTTGTTTCCTGAGGAGGAGACCTTGGATTTGACTCTACTGCTGAAATTAAAACAGTCTCTGGGTGGTCTACAATTTGTTAGGCTTGATGACCTTGCCGTTGGGTGGCGTGTTTCCAATGTCTGGGTCCCTGGCTTCCCTTTCCAAGTCCTTAATCATGGATGTCATCATTTCAGGCATGGTTAATAACTTTCCTAATAAAGGTCTGCATGTACATGAATTTTGTTTTAGCTCCATTTATACTGAGTCTTGCGCTCTGACAATTAGATTACTGAGGCAGTACAGCTTACCGTAATTTCTTGTGAATAAGGTGGTGATAGTCTGTACGCTAAAAATGTGCACCTCTACTTTATCTGCATAGAGCAGTGCGCGTTAGCCATGGTGGTCAATGTTTTATTGATATTTGTTAACACCTCTGTTTACAGCAGCATGGCAGGCCAATGTTCCGCCAATTCTGGGCTCGGGTTTGGTTCTTATTGATGTATGAATCATGAATTGGAAAAGATTGAGCACCAACTAGCCAATGAGCATCTTTCATCCTGTTGATCTATGCAAGTGACCTCCTTGAGAGCCTCTATGAGGGTCGGTGACCCGGGAAAGGCAACTGGTGGGATTTGGCTCCTCTTGAGCCAAGTCTACAGTCCTTTCACTGTCTTGAGGTGGCCAGCTAGCCATAGATTGGTTATCTTGACCCCACAGCCCATCTTTCACCTCCACTACATCTCTCATCTCCTTGATTTTTCTTTCATGGTTGTTGAGCAGAGGATGTGGCTGATTGGGATAACTGGTGATGTTGCAGTGAAGCCTTTGTTCATCATTTATGGTGATATGGGCCAGTCTACCCGGGGAGGTTTTTGATACATTGGCTATGTGTGTCATCTCTTTCCTACTATTAAAATCTTTGGACAGAGAGGTACTGCTCTGCCGATTGGATGATTGTGGGTTTCCTCAGTGGACTCTTCGCTCACCCACCTAGAGGCTGGTATTGTGCTGGAAGAGGGGCCTGTGCGAGAAGCACTCTTTTTGGCCCATAAGGGTTTCGGGTGTTCAATGATTTACACTCATTCTAGGCACCCCTGCCTTTTTGCCCATCTGTTTTTTTTGCTCTATGTGTGACGTTGCCAGTGGTGGCATACTTTTCACCTATGTATTCTCTAATATCACTCCTGCATACTTGTGCACTCCTGGGGTGCCACCATCCTTATTATGATCCTGGTCCTGAGGGGGGACTCCTTTTAAAGAGTCTTGGCTGTAATATTTTTTAATGGTGAGTGATGTCAGGGTTTTCCCAAGTCCCCTTTACTAGTGTATAGTAACTTGTCCTTTTACCTTTTGGTTGGCTTATGGGGTTGTTGGTGAGGTTGTAATTGGGCAGATATGGTGCAGTATGTCCTCATTCTTGCTGTGGTTCCCCATCGGGATCTTTATTTACACTGTCACTTTGTGAATCCCATAAGCACACTTGTATTCACTAAAACAAATGAGAGGGCAGTTTTCTGACAGTTTATTGAGGTGAGCAATTGTGGGCAACTAAGAGAGTATGTTAACCAGTCCTGCGGCACTACCATGTAAAGATTGATTTGCTAGGTGATGCTTATTGGCTGCTAACTGGTGGTGGTACCTAGGCACACTGACAGATGTATGCTACCCGACAGATGGCATGCCACCCCACCAAGGAACATGGGCTGCCTAAAGCCCTTCTGCATCAGAGTGTGGTTCATGGATTGTAGTGTGCAGCTTGCAACATGACTCTGGTCAGCTGCCCTGCCTCACCCCTCCTGTAGAAGTAGCCTTTCTACGGCCGAAACGCATTGGAGGGGAGTCTTTTTTCCAAATAAACTTTTATTTATATTGTCAGCAGCTTGGATGTGTCCCGGCTTTCCTTTAACTAAGAGGAAAATTAGATATATGTATGGAAGCTCCGGAGCCTGGCTGGGACTGCTGTGTTACAGCTTCCGCATTCTGGATTTTATTTCAAGTATATATATATAAATATATATATAAATATAAAATTAAATACACAAAAAAAAAATTAATAATTTAAACAAAACTATTAAACTATAGGAATGATAAATATACTTTTCCCACTTCAGAATCTGCAACAGTAAGGAAATCATTGGATGCAGAAAGGGTAAAAATGTACTATTCCTACTCCGGTGTGTGCAATGGTAGGGAAAGGGTTGGACTCAGAAGAGGTAAAATTTACTATTCCCACGCCAGTCTTTGCAACAGTAGAGACAGTGTAGAACTCAAGAGGGGTAACATTTACTATTCCCACTCCAGTGTGGGAAACAATAGGGGAAACGTTGGACTTAAGAGGGGTAAAATGTACTATTCCCACTCCAGTTGGTGCAACATTAGGGAACGTGTTGCTCACCAGAGGGCAGAAATTTGCTAATCTCTTCTCTGGTGTGTGTAACAGTAGGGAAAGCATTGGACACCATGGGGGTAAAATGTACTATTCTCACTCCAGTGGGTGCAATAGTAGGGAAAACGTTGGACACAGGAAAGGTAAAATTTACTATTTCCACTCCATTATGTGCAACAGTAGGGAAAACAGTGAACTCAGAAGGGGTGAAGTTACTATTTCCACTACAGTCAGTGCAACAGTAACAAAAATAAAGCAAATTACATAATTATTACAATGTTTAATACACATCAATTAACAAAATCTGATTAATATAATGCAATAAATAATAAAAAAGTATAGCACATTTAACATAAGTAAAAAGCCATTTTTAAGGAATGAATAACTCATTTTTTATAACTTCCACCCTACAAAGTAAACAACACATACAGAAAATATAACTTAAGAAAGTTGATAATTTCACAATTAACAATTATAAAACAAATAATTAATAATGCATTAATAATTAAATATCAATAAATTATTTCATGATTAACTTCCCACTCTTTACCCCTTAAAAATCCCACAACCCGCACCTAAAACATAACTTAAAAATGAAATTAATTACACAATTTACTTAATTATCAATTATGGAATTAATAATATTCTACAATTAATAATGAAGTATAAATGACTTACTCCACCCCTGTACCCCTACAAACCCCACAACCCGCTACAACACTAAAAATTACAATTATTTATTAAATAAATTAAATTTAAAAAGAACTAAAAACCTTCAAGCTATTTTAAAAACATTAGCAATAAATATACAAACAATTTATAATATATACAATTAAAACATATACTAAAATACATAAAGATAATAAAAAATCACATTCTGTACCACAATATTTTTGAAAAACAGAGATATTTTTAACATTAATATTACTTACCTTAGGGAATCAATGTTTTTGTCAACAATATACCTACATCATGATATTAAGTACTACAATATTAAAAACTCGATATATGTATGCCTCAATATTTTTTACTCAAATGTTTTTGTCTGAATACCCTTTGGATGGGATGCAGTTTTGGAAAAACAAACTTAAATTGCAAAATTCCCTCCCAATCATCAGGTAGCCTGAAATAAGCATGCTCTCCACAAATAAAAGAAGCTCCAGATATAGTCGGATCATCTTCTTGAAAAAATGGCCACGTTCCTCCTGATATTTCAAAACAATACTCACAATTCATATTCCTATAGGTCTTTTTCTATCTTGAATTCATCTTTAGAACACACACAACTTTCCCTTGTATCTCTTATCTAGCATTAATCTGGGAATGGAAATTTTCTTTCTAGACTCATCTTCTTTTCTCCACACATTCTACAAAACATATTTTTTATTAGCAGTATGTACAAAATGTGTTCTCTGCTCTTCTAACATCATGGTAAAAGGTTTCTCTAATGGATTCCTTGAGCAAGTCAAGTTATTTTCATAAACCTTAACAGTGTCTATAGGAAGAAAAGGTCTGAAATAATGGCAAGCTGTCTCCATTTCTTTTGCCTGTGGGTGTGAATTAATGCTTTTCGTTAATGGTACTTTTGAAAGAATCATGTCAAAGTTGGAATAATAATATTCAAACTGTCTCTACCTATATACTAAGGTAATCAAAATACTGCATGATATAGCATAAGAGAGGGGAATGAGATTGTATGCCTTCTCCCCATTAGCCGAAAAAGGTACGTGTGCACACACATAACAGTCCTTCACATCAATAGCTTCTGTATATTCTAATACAAACTAGAGTAAACATTAGTTAAGTAACTTTCTTCATGTAATCTACAAATGAGGCTTTTAACACATTCTCATCTCTATAGGTTTAGATGTTGTACTAGTGATTGTAGATATAGATTTCCCTGTCTGTGGTGTAAAGTGTGTCAACAACAATATTGGTACAGCTAATAAAACTATTAGTAAAAAATAAGATCTAAAATATTCTTGTCTGTTTTTGGATAGAATACACATGTTTATCCAGAGTCAGTTATTTCAAAGGTGATGAGTGTAACGGCAAAATCAATGTCTTTATTTCAGTATGCAACAATTCTTGATTATCTTCTTTTCTTCCTGTGATATATGTTAGTTTCTTGCAGCTTTATTTACAGCAATCTTAGTAAAGTTTTCCTTAACCCTACTTTGTGTTCTTCCAAAATGTTATCCTTACTTTTCTTCTGCTGCTTTGGACCCTGGGATTTGTTTTAGTTTCTTGCAGCTTTATTTACAGCAATCTTAGTAAAAAAGTTTCCTTAACTCTACTTTGTGTTCTTCCAAAATGTTATCCATACTCTTCTTCTCCTGCCTGGGACCCAGATAAACTTCTTAATTCTTGTGATCAAATATAGTTTATTAGCCCAGTTTATTTGATCAATTTTCAGTGACTATCTCAACTATGACCAGGACAACCTCAAGGTGGTTCAGGTAATTCTATATTCCATTTGAGCAAATCTGATAATGGGATGTTTAACACTTGGCTCACGTAATAAGTCCATTGAGGTGCTGAGTATCTTCAACAAGGTACTGTAGCTCTTTTGTGTCTTCTGAGTGCTTGTTGATCTTCTTCTTTGTCACTAGCACTGCTTGATTCTGTCTCCTCTGTAATTATTGCTGGTATTCAATCAATTGATACACTCAATTTCAATTTCTTTTGACTGTAAGCTTTTGGCCAATTAGCTTTGTGGACATCTCTTTTTGATCTTGAATAACTGATTGCTCCTTCTGCATTTCTTTGTCCCTCTGAAAGCATTCCAACTGTTACTTCAGCTTGAGTTCTTGCGTTTCCAGCTTCTACACCAAGGGCTCTCATGCCACTTTGTAAGATATACAACAATTAGATTTCCTCAACTGTCTGTGGATTTTCACCCCTTTTTTCTTGCTGTTGTGCACCTCAAACCTGTGTAACTTGCACAACTTACTATGGTATATTCACCATTGTTCTTTGTTCTGGCTCATAGAATACTATTTCTTTAAAATGTCCTCTGGGTATGTGAAGCAATCCAGCACATTTAACAGCAGTGTTTATGATCGAAATCACCTGGTAGACACCTTTCCACCTTGGCTCCAGTCAGGACTTTCCCTCGTGCTTCTAAATGAGTACACAGTCCTCTGAGTTTAAGCCATGGCACTGATCTTGATGTCGTTTTTCAGTGACAGCTTTGAGCTGTAGAGAGACAGAACACACCACATCAGCCAATCCTTTGCAGTAATTAAGTCCCATATCACCTGTTATGTTCAGATGTGCATTTGCAGGTACAGCTGGCAGTCTCATGGCTCTCCCCCAAAAGGATCTCATGAAGGGATGATCCAGTCTTTCTATCAGGTGTACTTAGTAGACTTGTCAGCACCAGGGGCAAAGGATCATGCCATTTTGATGAAGTAGATGAGCAGGCCTTTGCCAATTGGGATTTAAGTGCACCATTGATCTGTTCCACAATACTAGAAGCTTCAGGTCTGTAGCTGCAATGCAATTTCTGTTCCACTAGCAATGCTGCATACATCTTGTTGATCTTACTGTTACAGTGAGTTCCTGAATCTGACTCTAGAAGAAATTGTATGTCGTACCTGAGTACCAATTCCCTTAGCTGCTGTTTCGTTACAATGAGACTGTCATGTATCCTTGTTGGGTAGGATTCCACCTGAAAATGCACACTCTACGCAGGACATATCCCAGCCTGTCACAAACATGTATTTTGATAAAATCCATTTGCATTCTGTTAAAGGAACCTCCTGATCTCCCTACGTGACTCAACTGGTATTTGTTTCCCTACATTCATCTGCTGGCATGTAACACAATGATAGCAAAAGATCTTTTGCAAAAACCCCAACCAGGTCTGTCTAAAGGACCTGATCATCGCACCCCTGCCTACATATGCAGGAAAATAGAAAAGTTGTATCTTATCAGATAGGGGTCTATCTGGTAATACTGGTCTTCTATCTGCTGAAACGCAAATGCCATTTGCATTCTTTCCACATCCTGATCCGATCCAACCCTGTTGTTTTGCTTCAGTGACATTTTGTTGCAAACTTTTGAGTTCTTTCTTTGTGTCAACCATAGACATCAAAATTGAAAATATAGGCCCTCATTTCAACTTTGGCGGGCGGCAAGCGCCGCCCGCAAAGTTGAAACCGCCGCGTGGCTGCCAATGTGGCCGCACTCCCGCGGTGTCTATTTGGAGATCCGGGCTGGGCCGCAACACAGGAGCCAGCTCCAAATGGAGCCAACGGTGTTGCGACGGGGCGACGGGTGCAGTTGCACCCGTCGCACTTTTCACTGTCTGCTATGCAGACAGTAAAAAGCTCCATGGGGCAGTAGCAGGGGCCCACAGGGGTCCTTCGACTTTCCTTTCTGACAGCCTTTTCATGGCGGTTCATACCGCCATGAAAAGGCTGGCGGGAGGGGGGACTCGTAATCCCCTGGGCAGCGCTGCCCTGGGGGATTACAACCGCCGGGACCAATGTGATGGGAAACCGCCGGTCCCAGTGGTGCAACCGCGGCGCTTCTGCCACGGTCGTAATCCCATGTGAAGCACCGCCAGCCTGTTGGCGGTGCTTCCGTCAAAACAGCCCTGGCGGTCTTTGACCGCCAGGGTTGTAATGAGGGCCATAGTGTCTTCTTCAGATTCATATGTAAGTGTTCCATTAAATATATAAGCCACAATTGCACTATTGCATGCCACTTTACCTGCATATCAGTTGCCGACAGTAACATAACCATTGTTGCTCATGTGTGCTGCAAATTTTATAATAGGAATTTCAGTTGGATGTTGTAAAGTCTCCAGGAGCTTTCTCATGTGCTCACCATTAAGTACGGGAGATGCTGACGAAGTAGTGAAACCTCTCTGTCACCACAAAAGACCAAAGTCATGGACCACACCAAAGCCATATTGACTCTGTAAAAGAAGTCCCTCTCATTTTGCTGCCAAGCTGCAAGCTCTAGTAAGAGCGATTGACTCTGCAACTTGTGAGGAAGAAAATCTTTGATGCCATGAAGCTTCTACAATCTCTTGAATTGTGCAAATAACATAAACTGCTCTCAGGGAGCCATCATTTGTTTGCAAACATGTGCCATCTACAGAAAGAACATGATCAGGACCTATCAAGGTATTAGGTATTGGCTTGGTTCACAAATCCATGACATCAATGCAGTCATGTTCAAATTTGTCAAATATCTTACTTTCAGGCAATGGTAGCAAAGTTCTTGTATTCCAAACCTGACATCTTTTAAGCATCACATTTTCAGATGCCAAAATCTGTTGCTCATATTTAGTCAGCCTTGAACTGGTTATATATTAGGTTTTGGTTCTGGGAAGCAAAACTCTACCAAGTGAGTGACCATAAAAGTTAAAGGATGCCCCATCACTATGCTTTCACACCTCTTGAGGCTGATGCTAACAGCTGCTACTGATTTTAGACAGCTAAGCAGTCCTGTGGCAACAGGGTCTAAGGTGATTAAAAAAAAAGGCTACATGTCTTCTTCCATCTCCATGTAACTGAGTAAGCATTGAGAGAGCTCAGCCCTCCCTCTCACTGCAAAACATTGTAAAGCTATTTGAATAATCAGGCATTCCCAGTGCCGGGGCATGGCATAGACTTTCTCTCAGCTCTAGGAATGCTTTCATGCGTTCATTATTCCATGGAATTGGAATTCCATGGAATTGGATCAGGGACATCTATGTGTGTCAGCCTTAGTAAAGGCTTCGTCACCAAGGAAACGTTTGGTATCCACTGTCTACAGTAGCCAACGATTCTGAAAATCATTCCTTTGCATTTTTGGAAGACCCATCCATAAAACAGCCTCCACTCTTTCTCATTACACTTTTCGCATTCCCTTTTCAGTGATATGTCCCAAGTATTGGACTTCTTTTTGACAGTACTACAATTTGCTTGGGGGGCACTTTGGGGCATATTTATACTCCGTTTGCGCCGAATCTGCGTCGTTTTTTTCGACGCAAATTTGACGCAAAACTAACGCCATATTTATACTACTAGACGCGTCTAGCGCCAAAGTTTATGGAGTTAGCGTAATTTTTTTGCGTGAACACCTTCCTTGCGTTAATGAGATGCAAGGTAGGCGTTCCCGTCTAAAAAAATGACTGCAATGCTATTGCGTCGTATTTATACTCCCGGGCAAAAATGACGCCCGGGAGTGGGCGGGACTAAAAAACCTGCATTAGCGCCGGATTTTAACGCCTGGGTCAGGGCAGGCGTTAAGGGACCTGTGGGCTCTGAAGGAGCCCAGAGGTGCCCTCCCAAGCCCCCAGGGACACCCCCTGCCACCCTTGCCCACCCCAGGAGGACACCCAAGGATGGAGGGACCCATCCCAGGGAAGAAAAGGTAAGTTGTGGTAAGTTTTTTTTTTTTTTTTTTGTGGCATAGGGGGGCCTGATTTGTGCCCCCCTACATGCCACTATGCCCAATGACCATGCCCAGGGGACAGAAGTCCCCTGGGCATGGCCATTGGGCAAGGGGCCATGACTCATGTCTTTGCTAAGACAGGAGTCATGTTAATGGCGTCTGGGCGCCTGAAAAAAATTGCACAAATCGGGTTAAGACGATTTTTTTGCCTCAACCTGACTTGCCCCATTTTGGGACGCCCAAACGCCATTTTCCCCTACGCCGGCGCTGCCTGGTGTACGTCGTTTTTTGTCACGCACACCTGGCAGCGCCGGTCGGCTAGCGCCGGCTAACGCCATTCAATAAATACGGCGCCCGCATGGCGCTTCAGAATGGCGTTAGCCGGCGCAATTTTTTTGGCGCAAAACTGCGTTAGCGCAGTTTTGCGTCAAAAAGTATAAATATGGCCCTTTATGTCCATTCTCAGCCAGATGGTTCAACAAAGTAATGGTATCTTATTTACAAGATTCTTTGGGGCTTGATGCCACTAATAGGCTTCAATATACTGAAGGAGGCCTGAATTACAAGGCCTAGGCAATGTCTCCAGATTTTCTTTGGAATCTGATTAAACATTGAAAGACTCCCAGTATACCCTTTTAGGACGCCACACCATGATAAGACCCTCTTTCATCACTCAAAGAAAAATAGGAATTGCCTATCCTCATGTAATGGAATTGAGAAGAAAGCTTGACAAAGATCCATGACAGTGAACCATTCTGCTGTGTATGGAATTCGATAAAGAATGGCATCTGGATTTGATACCACAGGACAACATGCGATTACAATAATATTCACTTTCCACAAGTCCTTCACTTGCCTAAATTTCACATTGGGCTTTTTAATCCAATAATCGGTGAGTTGCATGGACTCCCGATTATCTCTCTTAGTATTCCTATTTGTCACATATACTCAATTATTGGTGTTTTTCCTGCTATTATCTCTGGAGTCATGTGATATGGTGGTGTTCTTGGAGATCACATTAAGTAAATTAGGTTTAACTAATTCAGACCGGTTCTACACATTTAATTTGTCTGTTATTCTTTCCAGGGAAATCCCATACCTCTGAATTTACAGTCTCTTTAAAATCTGAGGATAGTTCCTCTGCTGTTTTCATTGACTAGAGCCTTACCACATCTTGCTGAGCTAGTTTGAACTCAACATCATCATCATGGGTCTGAAATTCAATCCCATTTGTATTACAATAAATTGTGCAAATTAACTTGCACAACAGATCATGTCCTGAAAAGGGTTACAGGACTTGAGTCACAAACAACCAACTGGTAATGTTCTTTAAAGGAACCTATTTTTAAAGGGACTTCTTTTGAAACCAAATTGGTAATCTGCTTCTTTGTGACTCCTACCGCTTAGATCTTCTTTACGGAGATGGATAGGTCTGGAACTTCTGCTGTTTTAGCAGTGAAATGGGTAGCTCTGATGTCAAGAAGGAATGGAACTTGGTGGCCATTTACCTCACCTTCAACAACTGGTCTTTTGTGGTATACCTCTAAGACTGCTCCAAGCATGCAATCATCCTCCCATCTCAGGCACCGTCATTGTGATGTGTCTGCGTCCAAGCTCTCGTTATCTGACACAGGAAATTGTTGAATCACATTTTGATTCAAAACTTGCAATGCATTCTTATTGACTTGTGGCATCTGATCCTGATTTAATTGAAGATAACCCATAGTCTGTTGGACAATAGGAGCTTGTGGAATTGGCATCATTTGAACTTTGTTTTGCACTGGCACCTGCATCTACTACACAAATGCACACTGCCTCTGCATCAATCTGCATTTGATTAGTATTTATTCTGTCGGGATTGAGCCTATATTTGAGCTTCCAATGGCCCATCTTGTTACAAAGATGACAAGGAGTCATTTTCTTCAACATTGCAGCATCAATACCTATACTGTGATCAGCCAGAACCCCTCGACCTCTACTCTGTGAAACCACACATCCTTGAACACCTTGCATGTTATTTTCAAAATCGCAATCTTGCACTGCACCACCATTTCCTGAAAACAACTGATTCTGAAAGCCTTTCTGTGTCAGCTTAATTTGTGCCAGCATAAACTTCTTTTTAAGCTTTCTCTGTTTCAGTTCCTGCTGATCACAACAATATTTCGCACACTTCAGGCTCTCATCCAGTGACTTTGTCAGCCAACAAATCACATTCTGCTGTATATGCTGACTAATATAAGGTCTCAGGCCAAAAACAAACTGTGAAATGAAAAATACAATTTTGTTCCGCTCAAGATGAGTTTGACCAGTATGCTGCTGAAATGCTTTCAACAGTCTCTCATGATATTGATGTACAGATTCCTTCACCCTTTGCTGAATCCTGTTCACCCTCACATAATCCAAACCCTTTGAAGGAACTCTTCCTTTCAGGAAGGTAATCACCTCATTGTATTTGTCCATCATAATCGCTGATAGTGCACCAGTACATGACTTTCTTGTTGGTTCTTTATCTGGTGGTTGAACCACAATTTTACACTTGTACCACAAATCGTTCAGGACCACAATGTCAAATAAGGTATTCAAATCAATCCACAACACCTTTGATATTTTAACAAAACTTTCAACTTGTGTGTACCTCTGTGTTAGAACTGACAGCCTTAGGGTGGTCACTCCTAACTTTTTGCCTGCCTCCCTCCACTTTTTGGACACTGTTTGTGCTGGTTTTAGGTGCTAATCAGTGCTAAATTGCATATGCTCTCTCCCTTAAAACATGTTGACATTGGTTTATACCCAATTGGCTCATTTAATCTACTTCTAAGTCCTCAGTAGAGTGCACTACATGTGCCCACGGCCTGGAGATTAAATGCTACTTGTGGGCCTGCAGCACTGATTGTGCCACCCACCTACGTAGCCCCTTAACAATGCCTCAGGCCTGCCATTGCAAGGCCTGTGTGTGCATTATAACTGCCACTTCGACTTGGCATTTAGAAGTACTTGCCAAGCCTTAAACTCACCTTTTTCTGCGTATAAGTCACCCCTGCAGTAGGCCCTAGGTAACCCACAGGGCAGGGTGTTATGTAAAGAAAAGGCTGAACATGTACCTATGTACCTATGTATGTCTTGGTAGTGTAAAACTCCTAAATTCGTTTTACACTGCTGTGAGTCCTGCTCCTTCCATAGGCTCACATTAGTGCTACCCTCATATATTGTTTGAGTGGTAGATTCTGATCTGAAAGGAGTAACAAGGTCATATTTAGTATGGCCAGAATGGTGATACAACATCCTGCAGACTGGTGAAGTTGGATTTAATAGTACTGTTTAAGAAATGCCACTTTTTTAAAGTGAGTATTTCTCTGCACTTAAATACTTCTGTGCCTTACAATCCACGTCTGTCTAGGTTTAGTTGACAGCTCCCTTGTGCATTTACTCAGACAACCCCAAACACAGGATGCTCAGTCACACTTGCACACATCTGCATATTGAATGGGTCTTCCTGGGCTGGGAGGGTGGAGGGCCTGACACTTACATGTCAAAGGACAGTAGCCTGCCCTCACACAAAGGACTGCCACACCCCCTACTGGGACCCTGGCAGACAGGATAGAACTGAAAGGGGACCTTGTGCACTTTTAAGCCACTCTTTGGAGTCTCCCCCACTTCAAAGGTACATTTGGGTATTTAAGCAGGGTCTCTGACCCTACCAACTTAGACACTTCTGGACAAGATACCACTGGATCCCTGAACCAAAACCTGCAACCTGCCAAGAGGAACTGCCTGGCTACCCAAAGGGTAGACTGCTTTTCTGCAAAGGACTGCTGCCCTGTTGTTGCCCTGCTGCCTTGCTGCCCTCTGGCTCTGCTGAGAAGTTCTCTCCAAGGGTTTGGATAGAGCTTGCCTCCTGATCCTTGAAGTCTCAGGGCCAAAAAGACTTCATCTTGCAAAAGAACTCCTTGTGCGGTGAAAATTCGATGCACAGCCTGCAAGAAACAACACATAGCCTGCATCGCAGTGAGAAAATCACTGCACGCTGATCCGGAATGACACAGCCCGGCTTGCCGAAGTGGAGATCAACATAGCGCCAGTGATGGGACTGGAACTTCGGAGCACACCCCACGGAATCGATGCAAAGCCGAGCTGGAATGACGCAACCTGACTTCCTGAGAGGAATCGACGCAAGCGCCAGCCTTGCAGCAGAAATTTCCACACATCACCCACCAGATTGACGCAGCTACTGCGACTTCATCCTGAAACATCCAGGATTTCAGCGCATCGTCCCCAAAGCGTCCAAAAAGCCCCCAACCCAGAGAGGATCCAGGTCAGTGCACCAGAAATCGACACAAAGCCTTCCCTGTGTGAAAACTCAATGATGCATCATCTTTGTGCGCTAGAAAAATTGACACACACCTCGCCGTTTTCCACCCATCTCCTCCTCTGCGGCCCCTTGCGGAGAATTTGAATGCAAAGCAGGTACTTTGTGCTTGCAAGAGACAATTGTTGCTTTTTGAAGACTAAAGACTTCATTTATCATTTCCTACAGTGATAACTCAAAGTGTACTTATCAAATCTTGATCGTTTTGACCTGCATTTAACTAGATAAATATAATATATTTTTCTAAACACTGTGTGGTGTATTTCTGTGGTGTTATACTGTGTTTTTGCACGATTTATTGCACAAATACTTTACACATTGCCTTCTAAGTTAAGCCTGACTGCTTAGTGCCAAGCTACCAGAGGGTGTGCACAGGATAATTTGGATTGTGTGTGACTTACCCTGACTAGAGTGAGGGTCCTTGCTTGGACAGGGGGTAACCTGACTGCCAACCAAAGACCCCATTTCTAACACACTGCATGGTATGTTCCCTTAATTTAGGGAAATTGTCCTTATATGATGCAAGGTCACTCCTTCTCCAAGGTACATGGGCATACCCTCCGCCTGATATGTCTCTTAATGGAAAAACCAAAGCTTGTTCATCATCTCAGGTTTCTGAGTGTATCTTTCTCTTTAGTTCAGTCACCCTTTCTGGTTTCATTTTCAATGGGCACTTACTTTCAAATGTTTCATATCATCCCATCTTCAGACATTTCACTAACTTCATAATATGTAATTGCATTCCTGAACACATCTTTTCATTTGATTCATAATCTACCTTTTTCTGCAATGGGATACTTCTTGAAATTTCAACATCATGTTTATTCACCAGTTCAGATAATCAATTATGTATATTTGCAGCCCGTCTTGCAATTTCTTTGCACAAATAAATTATTTTTCTTGATACTGATTTGCATGTTCTAGAATCAAACATTCTCTCATTATTTTTTCCAAACCTACTTTTAATTTTGTAATATTTATTGGTTTCTCCCTTTCTGCACCTCGACTAGTGCCTAGGCTTGCTGCTCTTTCAACTTTGGCATTTTTTCTGGCCGGCTCATTAGGATCAGGGAACACAATTCAACCTTTGAACACGTTTGTCCTGCTTTGTATTGGTTGTATTATATACACAATTCTCCCTCCTTCCCCAAGTACCTGAATAGTATGTGGCGATGTCCAGACAAAAATTTTGAGTTCTGTGAAGTTGGAATACATCTGGCCACTGTTGCTCTTTCAGCAACTCCTTGAGGTACTACATTTGTGGCAACAGAAGTGCACACCTCTACTGGTTGTACTGTCACAACCCTAGCAACAGGTGCCGTTGCAGTCATAATAGATGCAGTCACATTAGCAGGCATTACTGCTTGCGCCCTGTCAACTCAAACAGTCATATTATTTGGGAAACCAGTTGTGTAGCAGACTGTGTCATAACAGGTTGTGTGACAGTGGGTTGAGCTACAACAGGCTATGTTATTTGCAATGGTCTCTCAATTTGATTTGGGTTTAGAACAAAAAGAGCAGTAGCTACTGTTGCATAAACAGCTGTGGTCCCATCAGTGCTCGTCCCAGCTACATCCATTCCCAGACCCACATAAGGTTGTGGACATGCAGACAATAATTCATGTAAAATATCATCATCCGAATCAGTATCTGATTTTATTTCTTTTCCCCCCTTTAACTTCTTCCTTTTTGTTTTTCATGTTTTTCTGATTGTTTGCATTTCTTCTTTTTAACTGTAGGATATAGTGTAGCTTATTTACCAAATTTTTTCTCCATCTCTGTTGTTAATTATCCCGAATCACATCTGTATAATTTCTCTATCTCTGCTGTGGATCATTATCTCCCATGACCACTGCCTGCTCTGAAAAAACCTTTATGCCCACATTCACCCATAGGGACCCCTTCCCTTTTGCGAATGAGTTACCACCAGTGTGACACTGGTGGTAACTGCGAGTTGCTTTGCGACCGCATTTGCGGTCACAAAGCAATTCTACATTGTGATGCGAGTCGCAAATAGGAAGGGAACACCCCTTCCTATTTGCGAGTCGCATTCACAAATTGCGAGTCGGTACCGACTCGCAATTTGTGAATGAGCATTGCGTAAGGCTGTTTGCATGGCGCAAACTGCGATTTTCGCAGTTTGCACCATGCAAACGGCTTCCTACATCTGGCCCTTAGTGCTTTAACTTGTGTTGTTCTAAGAGGAGGCTTCATTTCACAAATGTCAATATTTCACAAATTAAATGAACCCCATCTTGGAAATCTCAGTGGACCCTCTTACTCAGTGTTCTTGCACCACTGGCGAAGCCATACACATGTGTATAACCCTTCTTCAATCATCATATGATAAGCTGGCATACCTGCAGGAGGTGCCTCTTTACCTCCCAGAACAGCAATAGTTACATCACCTCTCATTCAACTACTAATAGCTTAGAAAAATGTAATGATTTCAAACTTAATTCAACAAGGCAAACAAATAAAATGTAAATTTTCAATGTTTTGTTTCTGTTCTGTAATGTCAAATTTCAGTAAGCCGGTGTTCCAATCCAGTGTGGCTCAGTGTACCAACAACGAATCAGTGCACAAATGAACAGTGCACAAATCACTACATAAATCAACCAATCTCAATGTGGTGTTCAACATCAACCGACCAATATGAGCACAGCACAGTATGACACATTAACTCGCTCCTTGCAGCGGCTCACCCTCCTTCACAATTTCTTCCTATTCAAATAAGCATTGATTCTACTAAACAAAGCAACATAAAATAACAATATTTGCCTGCCTCTTATAACGAAACAAAAAAGTGTCTCAATAACTGGAATTTACAGGTTTTCACACCTTCTGACTTTTCGATAAAAAAGAGTTTAACACACATACCAATGACATCTCTACCAGTGGGAAATCACCTAATCAATGCAGTCAGCTTTGCACACCAGGTTTCACCACTATGACCAATATTAGTACATTGACAACAATATATTACTGTCCCTATCATTAAAGGTGCAGTCGACGACTTCTCATGACCTACACCACAACTCATTGGCAGACTTAAATACCATAAATCAACTCATGTTTACCTATCCCTGGATCTTGGACTACTTCTTAGTCCGATAACCTCTTTGTTTTTTTTTTCTGAGGCATATAAGAATCAGCAATTCATAAATTCATAAGCACCGTTTCATAAGCTTTGATAACATTTTCAGTACCCATACCTCACAATACAGATCCTCTGAACATAACCACAATGATCAATAATCAACAGTCAGTTTTGATGCATCACCCTATTGATACTCACACCTGCAAATCTGCAACAGCTTCAGAAAAACATACACCATCCTTCTTCAGGGTTGGGCTCGATGGGCATTGGACATAGGCATTTACCTACCGTTGAGCACTTTGGAATTTATTCCTCTCTTTCTTTGCCTCACGTAAAATGACCTACCTGCCACTGCCTTTGACAATGAGGGGACTATAAGGGACTCTAATTAGTTAGAGGATTAATGTAACTTGAAACATAAAGTTCCTGCACCCCACTGGGCCCAAGAGGCGGTACCTTGGAAGTGAGAAGATTGGTGAGAGCTGCAATTTAATCAACAGGCTGTCAATACTTTTAATTATCATTCAGTTTGGTAGGAGTCAATAATAAGATTGTTCATACAGTTTTCAACTTTTTATGTAAATCTTTTTAGTAGCGATAATCTTTGTTAGCATATCATGAGATTTGCAATGCAATTACAGAACAAAGCATGAAGCTAGTACATATAATTATCCCTATTCTAAGCTAGATAAAGAGAAATAGAGCATCAGCAGAAACCATAAAGAGTTCAATGCTACGGAATTAAAAGCATAAAAGCTGTATTAGAACTTCACATAAAGTAGAGTCTCAGAGTAACACAAATTCAAAACTTGGATTAAAAGAATGTCCGAGAAGCATCAGCAAAAAGTCTGAGCAGAATGTGCTCTCAAGTAAGTCTGTGAAGGGGACTCTGAAGCGGTCCTTGAAAAGTGTCTCCTCTCTCATCTGAGAACACGCATTTATACAACAATAAATCTTCTGAAAAATGCACCATTTGTAATCTTTCACAAATATAGCAGTGCCTCTGGACCAATCTGATGACAAAGCCTTCATGGGAACAGGTCAGCTTCTGTCTAGTTAGCAAGTTTAACAAAGAATGCCTTAAACCACATGACACATTTAACTACAACTCGCAAAACAATAAGCAATTTGGGAGCACATGTACAAAGATCTGGTTTTGTGACTCGCAAAATGCGAGTCTTAGTGACTTGCAGTTTGCAAGTCTCAAAACTGGATGTACAACAGTGTACTTAACACTGTTTGCGATTCGCAATGGGGCAATTTGCGACCCCAATGGGAACGGCCGCCCTCACAGGGATGGTGGCCTGCTGGAGACAGTAGACCACCATGTCTGTGAGTGCTTTTAAATAAAGCTTTTTTTTTTTTAGATGCAGCCCGTTTTCCCGTGGGACCACTGCCTGCTCTGAAAAAATATTTTCGCTGCCATTCACAAAGGGGAAGGGGTTCCATGGGGACCCCTTCCCGTTTGCGAATGGGTTAGCACCAGTTTGAAGCTTGTGCTAACTGCAAGTGTTTTTCGACCACATTTGTGGTCACAAAACAATCATACATACCATTTGGATTCGGTATTAGGAAGGGACGCCCTTGGCACACCCCTTCCCAATACCGAATCCTCAAAACCCAAAAAGCATTTTTCAAGTCGCGAACGGGCTGATTCCGCGAATCAGCCCCTTTGCAACTTGAATAATGCTTCGTACATCTGGCCCTTAGTCTCATGCTTGCAGTGCTTCCTTCTATAAGACAAAACAAGTTAAGGTAATTACAGCACATAACTCCATGAGATTACTTCTGTTCTCATGCTTCTTTTGACGGGCTGTATATATAACAAAAATATTTTATAAATTAAACTAATCATTTTGTTACAGTATCATATTTTATGACCCTTGACCCTCGGGTAGGTCGCTTCCCCGCCGCTGCAGCTCCGCCTGTCCAGGCCCCTGCCACGCCTTGCTAGGGTGTTCAGGTATTTCAGGTTCTTCTATTGACCTTCGACTGTTTCTTGCCTTTTCTCTTTTGCTCTTTGCAATCCACTGTTTCCTGCCATTTCTCTTTTGCTCTTTGCTTTCCACTGTTCCTTGCCATTTCTCTTTTGCTCTTTGCTTTCCACTGTTTCCTGCCATTTCTCTTTTGCTCTTTCCTTTCCACTGTTTCTTTTTCTCTTGCTGTGCGCTTTCCTGCTTTTTCCCGCTTTTCCCGCCGCTGCCACCCGTGCGGCCCCGCCCCTGCTCCCATTCGCTGTCCTCCCTCCCGCCTACCGCCTCCCAACTGACCCCTCCTCCCCCCCTCCCTCTTATGGCGGCCGCTGTGTGGCCGCGGACGCGCCGCGCCAAAGGCGAGCCCGTCTGCGCCCGTCCGCGCCAGGACCGCGCCCAGCGCCAGAACCCCTGGCCCCCACCGCGCTCAAAACACCTGACTAAGATACGACGCCGCCTCCCTCAATGCCCTCAACCCCGGACAAACAGGCACCTGCTACCAAGCCAGCCCTAAACATACTCATGGACCCTTCACCTGTCAAGCCTGCAAGTACACATTCCACCGAGCCTGCAGACCAACAACCACCTCAAGTGCATCCTCCTCAACACACGCTCCGTCCACAAGCATGCCATCGAACTATGGGACCTCCTGGACACAAAAGCACCAGACGTCGCCTTCATCACAGAAACATGGATGAACGCCTCCTCGGCTCCTGACATCGCCATAGCCATCCCTGACGGCTACTAGATCGCCAGGAAGGACCGCATCAACCAAACCGGTGGAGGAATCGCCATCATCTACAGGAACTCCATCAACATCACGACCACCACCGTAGACACCCCCCTCGCCGCCGAACACGTACACTTCCAGATCCACACCGACCCCAGAACCACCCTCAGAGGAACTCTCGTCTACAGGCCCCTGGGCCCACGTGCCCAATTCAGCGAAACCATCACAGATTTCATCAGCCCGCACGCCCTAGCCTCACCAGACTACATCCTCGTTGGGGACCTGAACTTCTACCTGGAGAAAAACAACGACAACAACACCGCCACCCTGCTCGACAACCTCGCCAACCTCGGACTCAAGCAACTGGTGAACACCCCCACCCACACCGCTGGCCACACCCTCGACCGCATCTTCTCCGCCAGCAACCACATATCCTTCAGCCACTCCTCTGAACTACACTGGACCGACCACAGATGCGTCCACTTCACCTTCAACGGGAGACCCACCACCATCGCACACAACAAATTCCCCGCAGACACTGGAGCAAAATCTCCACAGAGCAGCTCCTCTCAACACTGAACCAAAACCCACCAGCCATCACCACTGACGCCAACAAGGCAGCCCTCAGCCTCACACAGTGGATCACCAACTGTGCCAAAAACCTCGCTCCACTTAAAAGCCACCCAAGCGGGACCAGCATCAGGAAACCCCTGTGGTTCACGGACGCCCTCAAAGAATCCAAGAAATCCTGCCGTACCCTCGAAAAAATCTGGCGCAGAGAACGCACCACAGAAAACATGTCAGCCCTCAAGATCGCCACCCGTGAACACCACCAGCTGATCCGCTCTACCAAAAGGACATAATTCAAAGAGCGACTAGACAACAACACCCACAACAGCAAATAACTCTTCAACATCGTCAAAGAGCTCTCCAACCCTAGCGCCAGCTCCAACGTCATCAAGCCCTCACAAGAACTCTGCAACTCCCTCGCTACGTTCTTCCACCGAAAGATCGCAGACCTACACGACAGCTTCGTACCCCAGACCCCGCCGCCCACCACCGAACCAACAGCCCCAACCACTACACTCAACGCCTGGACCCCCATCAGCTCTGAGGAGACCAGAATCACCATGAACATCATCCACTCTGGCTCCCCCTCGGACCCGTGCCCCCATCACATCTTCAACAAAGCTGACTCCATCATCGCCCCCTATCTCCGGAGCATCATCAACATCTCGTTCTCATCTGCCACCTTCCCCGAGAGCTGGAAACACGCGGAAGTCAACGCCCTCCTGAAAAAACCCAGGGCTGACCCCAATGACTTGAAGAACTTCCGCCCCATCTCTCCTCTCCCCTTCCCGGCCAAAGTCATCGAGAAGACCGTCAACAAGCAGCTGACCAATTTTCTTGAAGCTAACAACTTGCTCGACCCTTCCCAATCAGGATTTCGGGCCAACCACAGCACAGAAACCGCCCTCATCGTAGTCACTAACGACATCAGAACTCTGATGGACAACGGAGAAACAACCTACCTCATCCTCCTGGACCTCTCGGCTGCCTTCGACACTGTGTGCCATCGCACCCTAATAACCCACCTCTGCTCCACTGGAATCCTAGGACAGGCCCTTGACTGGATCATCTCGTTCCTCTCCGACAGAACCCAAAGAGTCTACCTCCCGCCCTTCCGCTCAGAACCCACCGAGATCATCTGCGGTGTACCCCAAGGTTCCTCACTCAGCCCAACCCTCTTCAATATCTACATGAGCCCCCTCGCCGACATCGCACGCAAACACAACATCAACATCATCTCCTACGCCGACCACACCCAGCTGATACTCTCCCTCACCAAAGACCCAACCACTGCCAAAATCAACCTACAGGAAGGAATGAAAGATGTCGCGGAATGGATGAAGCTCAGCCGCCTAAAGCTGAACTCAGACAATACGGAGGTCCTCATCCTCGGATAATCCCCTTCCGCCTGGGACGATTCCTGGTGGCCCACGGATCTGGGCACCGCACCAACCCCCTCAGACCACGCACGCAACCTCGGATTCATCCTGGACCCCTCCTCACTAGGACCAAGCAAGTCAACGCCGTCTCGTCATCATGCTTCAACACCCTACGCATGCTCCGAAAAATCTTCCGATGGATCCCCGCCGAAACCAGAAAGACAGTTACCCATGCCCTCGTCACAAGCCGTCTGGACTACGGAAACACCCTATACGCAGGGACCACCGCAAAGCTACAGAAACGTCTTCAACGCATACAGAACGCTTCCGCACGCCTCATCCTCGACATCCCCCGCCACAGCCACATATCTGCCCACCTGAGACACCTGCACTGGCTCCCTGTCAACAAAAGGATCACCTTCAGGCTCCTCACCCACGCACACAAAGCTCTCCACAACATGGGCCCCGAATACCTCAACAGCCGCCTCTCGTTCTACACGCCCACCCGTCAGCTTCGCTCAGCCAGCCTTGCCCTCGCCACCATCCCACGTATCCGCAGAACCACCGCAGGAGGAAAATCCTTCACCTACCTGGCAGCAAAAGCATGGAACTCCCTCCCCGCACACCTAAGAACTACCCAGGACCATCTCGCCTTCAGGAAGCGCCTCAAGACATGGCTTTTCGAGCAGCAGTAATCCACCCCCCCACCCCCCAGCGCCTTGAGACCCTCTCTGGTGAGTAGCGCACTCTATAAATGCATTGATTGATTGATTGATTGATGTAGGTCAAATGGATAAGCAAGCTAAATCCCAATGCAATCCCCATTCCTCCTGCTGTTACAAGAATGCATTGGTGTCATTAAAAGATAGACACTTATGACCATGGTAAAAGTCAAAGCAAAAAAAAAAATAGATAGGAAAGAAATAGAAAACTGCACTGTTCATTGTTTTAAGCTGAATACTCGTCTTCATGAGAAAAACTGTGCGCAAAGCCTAATTTTAAGCAGCATTCATTTTAGGCCTACATGACATATCGTACAAGATAATTATGACAGTCTTTAATTAGTAAAAGTGCTTTCACACAACTAAGGCTGCTTAGTTATGATTAAGTATGTTGGATTTTAGAGAGTGTCATATTATGTACAAGTTAGTGGGCCAACACTTGTCTACTGTGCATGTACGTTTATTTTTGCATATTTTTCTTTTTCTGTTTCTTTTGTTTTTGGGTGTTTGCTTTGTGTGGGAGTTCCTTTTATTTTTTTGTTAATTGTGTTGGTTCACAATGGAAAAGATGTGTGGATTTTAAATTTAAAATCATATATAGTGCCTCCGTGACAACTGTGACAATGCCCATGGAGTGTGAAGGAGTGATGTTTTGAAAGAGAAAGGCAGTTTCCCGCTCTTACCATTCCTGCCAGTTATGTAGAGTACTACTGCAACAAATCTTGCAATCTTACCTGAGTGTTGTTATCTTTCAATACTTTTCACCTCTGTATTGTATTGTGTGCTCTACGCCTGGCCTAAATTGGAATGCTGTTCATTTGGCTCCTTCACCAGCAACTCTCCTTCAATAATGCATGTCCTTTTTCCTTCCATTTTTCTTTCCGTTCTCCATGTTTTCACTGAAATGTAATTATTTAAAAATGCCTTGCTGTTTCACTGATATATCCTTATCTCATTTACATGTATGCATTAGTCGCTGCTATTACTCCAAATTCTCTGCCTCTCTGAAAAAAACGTTTCTATCTCTCTCACTCTCTCAAGCTCAGTGTTCTTCAGGTATCTATTTGTCTGCTCTTTGACTGCAGTGTGAGTGTTTTGTTTTGTTAAGGCAGGCTAGGGTTGTGTGGAATTTTCATGCACAGACCAGTGCAAACAGCCAGTCACTGCAGTCACTGTGAGCTGAGAGGTCTCTCCTCAAGCTTCAAGAAGGCTTGTTCCAGCAACATTACAAACAGCGAGCTGATTTAAGGTTCTCTTAGCTCTAATGACTGACACACTGACCTAAATATAAGATGATTTGCACCCTGCGAATTATTGATTATGTTAATGCAAGCTTCTTATGTAGCCCAGCCTCCCAGGCCCCAAGTGTCTCAGTGGTATTAGAAGGAAGCCAAGAAATCCCTATGGCTAGTGGATTCGATATAAAAAGTAAATGGTTACCCTTTGTTTAGAATGCTTGAACTAACTACTCTCCTTTGTATGCTTTCTAGGTTCGGGAGGTGATGTTAGGGAATGGAGAGGGACAGTAGGTGTGTTTATTTGCTTTGGATGGATGTTATTATATGTTGGGTGCCAAGAGCTTTAATGTCATTATCGTGTAGGCTGGTAACAGCTGTTAACTGACATTGACTTCACTATGCACTATCAAACCACATTTGTGGGGTGGTTGCCAACAGTGGCTAACAACATCCACACAGTGCATTTGCCATTGTTACCACCTCCATCAGAGGGCAATATTGCTTAATCATTTTTCACGACGTGCTCTGACAGAGGCCCTCATTACAACATTGGCGGTAAAAGCCGCTTACCGCCGTGCAGAAGACCGGCAACACACTGCAGCGGAATTCCGGCACAGCTATTATGACCCACATCTCGGAATCCGCCAAAATTCAGACACCCACACTAGTCCGCCACACCAAAGGTCAGTGATAAACTGGCAATAACAAAACCTCCACCGTCACGCCAACAGAAATACGCCCACACTATCACGACACACGAATCAACGCGGCGGTCTTTCAACCACGGTATTCCATTGGCGGTACACATCGCCGCGCTCAAAATACACACACTTCTACAAAACATCCCCACATTGGATAATTCAAAATACACACACCTGAGACACATACACACACCACTCCCACACACCCACTACAATATAAAACACACACCCACATCACCCACAAACCCCCACGACAAAAAATACAGAAAGAAGGCCAGAGAGAGACACCACCAGCAAGTACAACAGCATCCATGGCACATAACACCATTACCCACACAACTTCCATGCACCTTCCACAACACACCACTACATATCACTACACTTATCACCACACACTCCACCCCACACATCACCTACACTACCCCATGGCATGGCAAAGACACCCCAGGTTCTCGGAGGAGGAGCTCAGGGTCATGGTGGAGGAAATCGTCCGGGTAGAGCCACAGCTATTCGGATCACAGGTGCAGCACACCTCAATTGCAAGGAAGATGGAGCTATGGCGAAGAATAGTGGACAGGGTCAACGCAGTGAAGCAACACCCAAGAAATCGGGAGGACATCAGGAAAAGGTGGAATGACCTACGGGGAAGGTGCGTTCCGTGGTCTCAAGACACCACCTGGCGGTTCAGCGGACTGGCGGCGGACCCCCACCTCCTCCCCCACAACTAACAACATGGGAGGAGCAGGTATTGGCGATTCTGCATCCTGAGGGCCTCACAGGAGTAGCTGGAGGAATGGACTCTGGTAAGTCAAAGCTTTACTATTACATCTCCCACCCTACCTACATGCCATCACATACCCCCACCCTCGCCCTCACCCCCATCACACCAACTTCTCACAAATGTACCAATATCACAAACCACCCATCCCAACACCAAGCCCTGCATGCAACAACAAAGCATGGACTACCATCACTAAAGCATGCACAATGCACATAGCCATACACCCCCCTAAACCATCATCACACAAGCTCCCACACAGGAATGCCAGCACTGGGGTACACGGTCACCCACCCATTGCACACCATGGCACACACAGATGCAATAATCATGCCTTTCCACCCCTGCAGAACCCCTACCCAACGTCACCAGGCAGGGGGGTCCAGACATGTCCACTCCACCCACAGAAGAGGCCCACAGTGATGACAGCAGCTCTGTCCAACTGGATCTAGATGACCAGCCCGGACCATCGGGGACCTCGGGACAGTCGGTTCCCCTCACACAGGCACAGGCCACCACAGACCTTCCCCCCTCTGGAAACACCAGCACAGCACCCACCCAGCGGGCCAATACCTCCGTCCCCAGGACACGTCAATCAGCTGTGTGTCCACCACTACAGGGAACCCAGGATAACCCACCACCCCAACAACAACAGGGACCTGGGGGCAGTGGCAGTGGGCACACGGTCCAGGGGATGGAGGCCCAGGAACACAGGGGAACTGGGAGGGCTGCCGTGCGACAGGGGGAGGACAGGCCAAGGGAACCCACTCTCCACGAGGCCCTCTCCTCCATCATGGGAGCATACCACCACTCTCAGGAGACGATGGCAAAGGTACTGGCCAAGTTTCAGGAGACCCGGCGCATGCAGAAGGAACAGTATTTGGGCTTCAGGGAGGAACTCAGAACCATCAGCTCCACCCTGGGCACCATCGTAGGGGTGCTGAAGGAAGTACTCAACACCAGGAGGGACACTGTGGCACTAAAAGGGGCCCCTGACGCTATCATGGACGATGGACTGCCCACCACCTCCGCCGGCGCTAGTGGACAGGACGCCCCGACACAGGACCACCACACCAGCGCCCCACCCCCTGCAGACGGAGAACCACCCCGCAAACGGTCCCTGAGATCCAGGAACAAGACAGAGAACGATGCCAAGACCCCGCCAAGAAATTAGACCACCCTGATTGTCATCCTACTGTCCCACTTCGTCACCCTGTCCATAATTAAACTGCCCCAGCTCCACTTCCTAGGCCCATATGGGCAATGCACCTGTGAGACTAATAGACTGGACTCTGCCATGGACACTCCTCTGCCCTCACCCCTCACCATTTAACTTCCCCCTCCAATATTTTGCATTTAAAAAAACACACCTAAAACACAAAATGATCTGGAGTCTGTCTGTGATTTCGAAATAGTGTATTTGCAATTACAGTGACAACATGTTTTTGAAATAGTAATGTCAACATACCTATGTCACACAGCTCTAGTCCATGAGGAATTTAAGCAGATAACACACAGTGGGACCCACATCTGTGAAACCATAAGGGAAAGTGACAACTCAGTGACCATACACTGGGTGAAAACGACAGACAGGATAGAGGTAGTAGTGTAAAAGTACATGTAGTAGGCAGGATGGTATTCTCACCTGTGTTTCACTGGAAATATTGCTGGATCACTGAGTCCCTGTTCTGCATGTCTTTTTCCTCTGCTTCATCCTCACCACTGTTCACAGGCTCCACAGCTGCCACAACACCGCCATCTGGACCATCCTCCTGCAGAAAAGGCACCTGTCGTCGCAAAGCCAAGTTGTGAAGCATACAGCAGGCCACGATGATCTGGCACACCTTCTTTGGTGAGTAGAATAGGA
This sequence comes from Pleurodeles waltl, assembly GCF_031143425.1. Lineage (NCBI taxonomy): Eukaryota > Metazoa > Chordata > Amphibia > Caudata > Salamandridae > Pleurodeles > Pleurodeles waltl. The sequence continues at coordinate 802,483,693 of NC_090442.1, read as the reverse complement.
ATCCACCTGTCATATGGAGGCACCTGAACCTGGCCTTCAGGAGCCCGAAGGTCCACTCGATCACCCTCCTAGTTCGCCCATGGGCCTCATTGTAGCGTTCCTCTGCCCTTGTCCTGGGATTCCTCACTGGGGTCAGTAGCCATGACAGGTTGGGGTACCCAGAGTCACCTGCAAATGGCGAGAGACAACTGTTAGACACACACTAACCTGTAGGGATAACCCCAGACAACCATTCCCACTGTCTTGCTTCCAGGGGCTCACGTAATAGCCACACACTTTGCCTCTGGAGTTGACTTATCACATAAGGGATGCTGCTATTCCGCAGGATGTAGGCGTCATGCACTGAGCCAGGGAACATGGCATTCACATGGGAGATGTACTGGTCTGCCAAACATACCATCTGTACATTCATAGAATGATAACTCTTCTGGTTTCTGTACACCTGTTCACTCCTGTGGCGGGGGGACCAAAGCCACATGGGTCCCATCAATGGCACCTATGATGTTGGGGATATGTCCAAGGGCATAGAAATCACCTTTCACTGTAGGCAAATCCTCCACCTGAGGGAAAACGATGTGGCTCTGCATGTGTTTCAGAAGGGCAGACAACACTCTGGACAATACGTTGGAAAACATAGGCTGGGACATCCCTGATGCCCTGGCCACAGTTGTTTGAAATGACCCACTTGCAAGGAAATGGAGCACTGACAGCACCTGCCCTTGAGGGGGGATTCCTGTGGGATGGCAGATTGCTGACATCAGGTCTGGCTCCAACTGGGTACACAGTTCCTGGATTGTGGCACAGTCAAACCTGTAGGTGATTATCAAATGTCGCTCCTCCATTGTCAACAGGTCCACCAACGGTCTGTACACCGGAGGATGCAGCCATCTCCTCACATGTCCCAGCGGACGGTGCCTATGAAGGACAACAGCGAGCACAGAGTCAAACAACTCAGAGGTACGTACCCACAGTTTACACAGAACACCAATCAAACACAAAAGGTGACCTGTATGTGTGTTGAGACTAGGGCTAGGTATGTGTGCCGCAGTTGAAAATGAGGCCATGTGGGCCCCTGAAATGGCGGCTGCCTGACCTCTAAAGTGAGACAATGGGATATGAGGTAACTGCGCTGGCGTTGTACACCGTCGCGGTAGGCGGTCGAAGACCACAACGCAATGCTGCATTGGTTAACATTGGACCCTATGGGTCCCAGGAGCCAATGACGATGTACGCCGGCAGTGATGGTACGCACCGCCGCGGACGTGACCGCCGCGGACGTGACCGCCATTTTCTATCACTTCAATCACTCAATACCTGATCTTCGACAGGAGAGGACCTACACTGCAAGTGCTGCTGTGACCTCAGTCTGGAAGAGACAATGGCTCGTGCGTCTGGGGAAAGGGCCCCTGCCTTCACATCGAAGGAGTTGGAGAAGCTCATTGATGGGGTCCTCCCCTAGTACACGCTACTCTACGGTCCACCAGACAAACAGGTAAGTACACAGGGAGCATGTTGTATGGGCTACGCCTGTGTGGAGAGGGCTGGATGTAAGAAGGAAGGGGGCAGAGTGCTGCGTGCATGTAAGACAGTGAGTGAATGTGCCACATGGCAAGGGTAGAGATGGGGACCACTCACTTTGACGGTGCAGTTGGTAATGACTTCTCTTCTTCCCCTGTACATTTCATGTAGGTCAGCACCCACCAGAAGAAAGATATTTGGCGTGCCATCGCCAAGGACGTCCGGACCCTGGGGGTCTACAACAGACGGAGCACCCACTGCCGGAAAAGATGGGAGGACATTCGCTGCTGGAGCAAGAAGACGGCGGAGGCTCAGCTGGGGATGGCCTCCCAATGTGGGAGGGGTGCCCGTCGAACCATGCCCACTCTGATGTTCAGGATCCTGGCGGTGGCCTACCCGGAGTTGGTTGGGCGCTTGAGGGCATCACAGCAGACACAAGGGGGTGAGTATACTCTCATTCAGCTGACTTTGCGCGCAGTGGAGTTGTCTGGGTGGGGGAGGCGGGCTGTGGGTTTCCCTAGGCCAGGGCGAGTTCCGTAGGCTAGGCCCCTCCGTAAGGCATGGCCCTGTGGCCCCCCACCCCACCTCTTTAGAGTGCCAAGTACAGTTATTCATGCCCCTGTGTCATCTATGTGTGCAGATGTCGTCCATAGCCTTGTAGGCCATTTTCCAGGAATTGTACTGTGGAGCCCAAGAGCGCGGCGTAGTGCAGGGGGCCTCTGTGTCTGTCTTGTCCGCCAACGGTAGCGGTAATCCATGAACTCAACATGTCTTTCTTCTGTCTCCCCCCCCTTTTTTTGGTCTTCCTGTTCTTGTGTGCATTAGCATCATCAGGCAGAGGAGCAGCAGCTGCATCCCACATGGCCCTGGAGGGCGAGACTACGGACTCAGAATTCACCAGTGGGACGGAGGGTGAGGGGAGCTCCACGGCGGGGACAGGAGCTGACACCAGCGACACAGACTCGTCATCTGATGGGAGCTCCCTTGTGGTGGCGGCAACATCTGTGCACCCCCAAATCTACAGGTACAGCCGCCACCCCCCCCACCAGCACCGCCCTCCCAGCAGGCCCTCAGCCTTTGCCCGTGCCCACTCACCCAGGAGGGTGGGCATCACCTTCGCCCCAGGCACCTCAGGCCCTGCCCCAGTCACCCCTGCTGCCCTCAGTGAGGAGGCCATTGACCTCCTCAGGTCACTCACTGTTGGGCAGTCTACCATTTTGAATGCCATCCAGGGTGTAGAAAGGCAGTTGCAACAAACTAATGCATTCCTGGAGGGCATTCATTCTGGTCAGGCGGCCCTTCACCGAGCTTTTCAAACTCTGGCCTCAGCACTGATGGCAGCCATTGTCCCCGTCTCTAGCCTCCCCCCTCCAACTTCCTCCACCCAGACCCAATCCCCTGTACCTCTGCCTATCCCAAGCACACCATCAGACCAGCCTGCACACACCTCACCACACAAGGGAAGCTCAGGCAAACATAAGCACCACACATCCCACTGGCACTCACGCAAGCACCACACACATGCAGACACACCAACATCCACTGCTTCCACTGTGTCCCCCTCCTCGTCGTCTCCCTCCTCCCTCCCAGTCTCGTCTACACTCACATCTGCATGCACTACCTCTACAGCCACTACATCCCTCACCAGCACACCTACCAGCACACCCCGCTCACGTGCAGTCACCACCCCCACTACCATTCACACGTTCCCTGTGTCCTCTCCCAGTGTGTCTGTGACGCCCCCTCCGAAGATACACAAACGCAGGCACACACCCACCCAACAGCCATCCACCTCACGAAAGCCTCCAGCGCATGCACCTGCACCCAAAGTCACCAAACGTACACCTCCTACTACCACCACCTCTTCCTCCACTCCCAAACCCCCTCCAGCTACCCATCCCAGTGTGTCCAAAAGAATTTTCCTGTCCAGCCTTGACCTTTTTCCCACACCTCCCCCACCCCGTCCATCTCATAGGTCCCGAAGTAGCACCTTAGCCACAACATCTACGGGACCAGTGGTGCCTGTTGTCACAGGTATGCGGAGTGCACCGGCCACCAGGACAGCAGTGTGGCATGGAGCCACAGCACAGCCAGTCCCCCTCCTGTGAAGCATCAGAAGTTGGCCAGTGCCCGGCGAAAGAGGGGGAAGCCTCCAGCCACCAAAGCCGCTCCCAGGGGTCCCGGTGGGAGTGTGGAGTCAGCTGTTTCACCTCCCAAGGTGGGGAAGGGCCACAAGAAACCCGGCAAGTCTGGGAAGAGCTGCACAGCGGAGAAGACCGCCATCATCCCCGCTGTCCAGGAGGCCACCGCCAGCCCCAGCCCAGCTGCCCAGGAGGGCCCCGCCAGCCCCAGCCCAGCTGCCTAGGAGGCCACCACCAGCCCATCTGCCCAGGAGGCCTCCGCCAGCCCCAGCCCAGCTGCCCAGGAGGGCCCCGCCAGCCCCAGCCCAGCTGCCCAGGAGGGCCCCACCAGACCCAGCCCAGCTGCCCAGGAGGCCACCGGCAGCCCCAGCCCAGCTGCCCAGGAGGCCACCGCCAGCCCCAGCCCAGCTGCCCCAGAGGCCACCGCCAGCCCCAGCCCAGCTGTCCAGGAGGCCACCGCCAGCACAAGCCCCGCTGGGCCATGAAGGACCGCCAGCACAGGCACCGCTGGGCCGGGCACCGCCAAATCAAGCACCGCTGAACAGGGCACCGCCAAATCAAGCACCGCTGAACAGGGCACCGCCAAATCAAGCACCGCTGAACAGGCCACCGCCAAGCACCGTTGAACAGTGCACCGCTGGTCCGGGCACCGCCAACTCAAGCACCGCTGAACAGGGCACCGCCAAATCAAGCACCGCTGAACAGTACACCGCCAACTCACGCACCGCTGAACAGGGCACCGCCAACTCAAGCACCGCTAGGCCGGGCACCGCCAACTCAAGCACCGCTGAACAGGGCACTGCCAACTCAAGCACCGCTGAACTGGGCACCGCCAGCTCAAGCACCGCTGGGCCGGGCACCGCCAACTCAAGCCCAGCTGAACAGGGCACTGCCAACTCAAACACCTCTGGGCCGGGCACCGCCAGCTCAAGCACCGCTGAACAGGGCACCGCCAAATCAAGCACCGCTGAACAGGGCACCGCCAACACACGCACCGCTGAACAGGGCACCGCCAACTCAAGCACCGCTGGGCTGGGCACCGCCAACTCAAGCTCCGCTGAGCAGGGCACCGCCAACTCAAGCACCGCTGAACAGGGCACTGCCAACTCAAGCACCGCTGAACAGGGCACCGCCAACTCAAGCACCGCTGGGCCGGGCACGCCAACTCAAGCACCGCTGAACAGGGCACCGCCAACTCAAGCACCGCTGAACAGGGCACCGCCAACTCAAGCACCGCTGGGCCGGGCACCGCCAACTCAAGCACCGCTGAACAGGGCACCGCCAAATTAAGCACCGCTGAACAGGGCACCACCAACTCAAGCACCGCTGAACAGCGCACCGCCAACTCAAGCACCGCTAGCCCATGAGCGGCAGGGGCACTGGCGCAACTGGGTCTGTCAAGGGGTGAGTGATGCACTCTGGGCACCAGTTCCCCTCCAGAACCAGTGGAGAGCTCCATCCACTACCTCTGTCCTTCACAGGATGAAGCACTCTGGGCACAGAGCCCCCTCCAGAACCAGTGGAGAGATCCATCCACTACCTCTGTCCTTCACAGGATGAAGCACTCTGGGCACCAGTCCCCCTCCAGAACCAGTGGAGAGATCCATCCACTACCTCTGATCTTCACAGGATGAAGCACTCTGGGCACCAGTCCCCCTCCAGAACCAGTGGAGACATCCATCCACTACCTCTGTCCTTCACAGGATGAAGCACTCTGGGCACAAAGCCCCCTCCAGAACCAGTGGAGAATGTTATCCACTTGAGAGACTGTGGCTTTGGACTCCCCAGGATTGAACAGTGGGCAACCCACCCACTGTAGAGACTTGATAGACTGTGGCATTGCACTCCCCAGGATAATGCTGTTGGCAAACCACCCACTGGAGAGACTTGAGAGACTGTGGCTTTGCACTCCCCAGGATAATGCAGTGGGCAACCCACCCACTGTAGAGACTTGAGAGACTGTGGCTTTGCACTCCCCAGGATGAACAGTGGGCATTGAGCCCCCTTGTGGATCTGGCGTTGTGCACTCATCCGGCTGAGGTGCCCCCCCTTCCCTCCCCCCTGAGGTGCCTGTTGTATTTCTATCTGATGCCCCTGCAGTGTTCTCTCTGTATCGAGTGTGGGCCTCGCCCATGCATTTTGGGCCCAGTGGTCCACGGACTATAAATGGTGCAATACCTGGACTTGTATTATTGGTGTATATATTTGTTTATAGTGTATATGTATTTTTGAGTACTGGATTTTAATAGATTACAATGGTTACACTCATTTCCTTTTATCTTTGCATTCTTCCGGGGGGGTTTGGGGGGTGTAACTGTAATGTATAAACATGTATTAGTGTGTGTGTTGTAGTGGGTGAGGGTGGGGGTGGGGGTGTTGCGTGTGTGTGTCCCTGTTTTTTGCCTCCCCCCTCCCCTGTGTCGTAGGTGCAGTACTCACCGTGGTCTTCACCGCCGGTGTTCGTGCTCCTGGTAGAGGAGCAGGAAGACTATCGCAGGTAGAATTTGGAGTTCCGGTTCCATGGTGTCCTCGTTCCTCGTGGGGTGTGTAGAGGTGAGCGTTTTCCCTTCGGAATTCCTGTTTCCGCCATGTTTTTTTATCCGCGTTGAATCCGCCCCGGAAAAGGTGGCGGATTGGCCTGTCATAATAGTGTGGGAGGTACATTGTCTCCCGCCTGTCTGTTGGCAGTGACCGCCGCGCTGTTTGTTTGTACCGCTGTGGCGGTCAGAGTGTTAAAGTGGCTGTCTTTGTTGGCCGTTTCCGCCACGGTCGTAATTGCAATTTTTTTACCGCCGGCCTGTTGGCGGTCTTACCGCCACTTTAACACCGTCCGCCAGGGTTGTAATGACCCCCAGAGTATGGGAGGCGACTGTCTATTTTGGTCTTTGGAACAACAGTGCTATAAGCCAATTAGGTCTCAAAACAATTAAGATGAAATGGTGCTACACATGTTATATTGTCATGCTTAGTAACTGACAACTACTGCCCTTATGTATCAACATATTTCCCCATAAATACAGCTTGGGTAACACATTTTGATACATCAGTTTGCCATATTTCACAATGCTGTCAGCACTTCTTTTCGTAACAAAACACAGGACCTGTACAGAAGAAAAGTACATTATTTCCTTTTTGGTAAACAACACTAGTTGTGAAATTATGAAAGCTGATCCATTGAAAATTAAATTTAATGGCAAGGTGAGAACTGTATATTAGAAATGCATTCATTTGAATATTAGAAATTGTTTTTACTTTTTGTGTCTGATAAATCTACAGAATGCTACGTGTCCAACGTAGTTTCATGTTGGGTGGAAACCCGCCAGGGAGTAAAGGCCAGATGTACAACCATTTGGTATTGTGACTCGCAATTCGTGAATTCGCAAAGGGACCTGCCTCATCAATATTCATGAGTCAGGTCACAATTTGCATCCTACTGTGAATGGCTACTATCACAGGGATGGTGGCCTGCTGGGGTCAGCAGACCACCATCTCTGTGACTACTTTTTAAATAAAGCCTTTTTTTGTAATGCAACCCATTTTCCACAGTGAAAACAGGACGCACTACAAAAAGAAAACTGAAAAGCTGTCTTTTCATTTTTAAAGTGTAGTTAGTGGTCCGTGGAACCACTGCCTGCTCTTAGAAATATTTGCACCCCCATTTACAAAGGGGTTCCTTGGGGACCTCTTCCCATTTGTGAATGGTTTCCACCAGCTTGAAGTTGGTGGTATCTGTGATTGTTTAGTGACTGCATTCACGCTCGCAAAACAATCATACATTTCTCTGCAACTCACAATTAGGAAGGGAAGCTTTTGGTATGCCTCTTTCTAATTGCGACTGGCACACCTATTTTGCCATTTGGCAAATAGATTACTGAAACTCAAAATAGCATTTGTACATAGCAAAATGATTTTTTGTGTGCGCAAAGGGCCCGATTCTGTGAATCAGGCTGTTTTTGCACAGCAAAAAAGCTTTGTACATCTGACCTTTAGACTTCAGTATTGAGGGTTCTTGCGGGAGCTCTTCAACAGTTAGTAGCCAAAGGTTTCATGGATGAATATGGCGTGGAGTATGTTTTTATTAATCCAAAAGCTATCACCAAGGGAGAGCTTTATGACATATTTCATCCAATCTCACAAGAATGGAGTGATGGTAGGTGTTTCCTAAAAGGGCAAATAGGGTCCTGTGGAGAATGTTGTTAATCATGTGAAATATATATCTTCGATCACTTGTGACAGTAAAATATCCTGCAAAAGCATAGTGAGTGAGAGACAAACAGATAAGCAAGCACAGAGACTGGTAGGAAGCCAGGAGTGCAGGCTAAATGTACAGGCATAATTATGAATGACTGGATTGGATTGACAGCCATGGTCAGGCACACGTACAGAGGAGTACATAAACAGAGATAGTAATTTTTTATTGAGGCTGGATTCTTTCTTCACCAACCTCTAAAGCACTCCAGTATCAGAATGTGATTGGGAGAGAGCCTATTCAGCTAGACATGACGTCCATCAGACAGGATTCAGCTAAATTACCAATACTAGACTGACCGAATAAATGTGGTTTCATTCAGGTTGAATAAATATTTGACATAGGTAATAAGTTTGTCCCCGAACCATATTTAATATTTGAAGTTTGAAAAAATTACCTCTAATAAAATATTATTCTGTTTCTTAAAATCTTTTTCCGATTTGTTCTCTGTGAAATGGTACAGAATTACTCGACAAAGGAAATTGTGTGGCTCATTTAGGCGAGTCATAAAAACTCTCATCATATTTCATTGTAGTTGCCCATCAACCACACCAAGGAAACCATGTTGGAAGTACGACATCCATCAGACAGGGTTAGACGAACAGCAGCCACATAACGTTTGTGCTGATTACGAAACTCCCACACAAATGTATCACCTCCTCGTAACACGGGCCAAGGTTTAATGGTTTCTTAAAAGAGCACAAGGATACACCAGTTCACAGAAAAGACCATTAAGCAAATACAGAATGTGGACTACAAATCACATTTCTATGAAAGTTGATATAATCGCTTACCATAAACAGTTAGAAAAAACAACATAGGGAAATACGAGAAAATGCTATTTGATGTGTGACTAAACTGTATGACTCAAAATAATTTCCACTTAAAGAAACACATGTCCAAAGACTCAATAAATGCATTTACACTGAGATCATACCAGTTACTACGCAGCTTTAAGATGAAAGAACAGAAATATTCAGCAAAAAAATTATTTTATCATTATGTATCATCTCTTGTGTAGCCCCAGGCATTTTGAAAAGAGGGCCTCAGCTTTCCACTCGGTGTCAAAGAGGCTGGTCGGCACAGTGGATAAGTCAGTTATACGTGTAGATGGTGCTAGTGATGTGTCAGGCTTTCATTTGTGCATGCTGGCACATCAGCGTCAGAGATTGGCACTCTGTTTTAAAACTGAGACCTGCCATTGGCTTTTGAGGTTAATGGGCCTGAGCGAATTCAGCTATGATGCTGAAGTTAAATCTTCCTGCAACCTTAAAGGGGTGCTCAATTCTACTGTAGTGTCTGGTTCCTCACATCTATTCAGCCAAACTAAACTTGTGCACAGTTGGTATATCAGCAGCACAATCATTGTGGAGCTGTATTTAAAGGTGATATTGGTGCAAAATGTATGTTTGGGAGCTGGGTGACACAACTTTGGATTTAGTCACAACCAGCATTTTCTGTAATTAATCGTTAAGCATGTTCAGGTTTCGGGACATCTACAAAGTTCAGTCGTTTCCAGGAAGGCACTGTAAGGTGAATATTATGTTTAAGTTGGTGCACTTTTTAAACATAAACGCACAAATCATAAATTGTCCCCAAATTAATTAAAGCTACATTTACAGCAGAGTGACCTCAGCAAAATCTAAAGTCCGCTCAAAGTCTCACATATCGTTTTGAGATATGAGGATGTGGGATTAGATGTTGGTCAAAATAACTGGTACTCACGTGTTCCTGACTTTCTATGCGTATTAAGCACATATCATGCATTTAGAAAAACATAGGTCTGACTCGCTAGTGAAAGTGAAGCTAGGCAGCCTTTCTTACTGTGATAGAAGATCCTTCATGAACACGTCTGCCCATGACTGGAGGGTATTGTTTAAACTGTTATTAAGTGCACCTTGTGAGGTAGTTCACTATTTCAGTGTTAGTGTTTTGTGTGAGCTTGATGTGCCAATAAAACTATTTAATAACCTATTGGTTAAATATTGAGAGGATGCATGTGCCACATTTGTAGAACATCAGACAAGGTTCTTTCTGAGTAGCCTCTCATGCACCTTACTATGGCACAAAGTCGATTGTGTATTGTCACAATGTTGTAGTATTCTGAAATGATCTGGAGAAAACAAGCAATACGTTTTAAAAAAGCAAGTAAATAAAGAAAACAATTCTATACAAAATAACAAAAATTATAAGTAAATTATAAGTAAGCTACAGTCATTTGACACCTGAAAATGATTGCTAGCAAAAAATTGAACGGGCCCTCCAAAAACAACTGATGGTAGAAATCTAGAATTTCCAGCATGATGTGGCATTCCAAAACGTAGTTAGCTGCAAGGCAGGTACCTCATATTTGATTCTGGGGGGTTCAACATTTTTCTTGATAATGAGTCTCCTCCAATTTAAAAAAAATGACTGTCAGATCATTTTGCAAGCATTTGAGAACTAAAAATGAGATCAAGTAAATGAGAAAAGACAGGACACACGAAAGTGGAAAAAAGATTCAGGCCAATGAGAAGTTTATGGTGCTTCTCACCATTGCAGTTAGGCAGCAGAGAATTCTTGTATTTTAGGTACACTGTTGGGTTTAAGTAACAGTAGAATACTTACTTTCATGCCTCTTCCTTCAATAGTATGCTTTAAATTAGCTCTCCGTCTTATACTTGAAACCTTGTATAAATACAGCTTTAGTTTTCTGGAAATACACACTCACTAGTTTAATTACATTACAACTCATTGAGAAAATACGCAGTTATTATGTTATGTCATGTCATGTCATGCTATGTAATGTTATCTTATGTTTTGCTATATTATGCAGATTTGTAAAGTGCACTATCACCTGAAAGAGGTATCTTGGCACTTGTGGCCTACTGGGGCTACTCAAAAAGCCAGATGTTCAGCTTCTTGTGGAATTCAAGAAGTGAGGAGTAGGGTTGCATGTGTAGTGGCTTGTTGCTCCATGTTTTAGAAGTGATGTAGAGGAAGTCCAGACCTCTGAATCTGTTTTTTTGTATGCATGGGATGTATGCAAGTAGGAGTCCACAAGCAAAGTTCTCTGGAAGGTTTGTGAAAACAGATGTTATTGTTGAGATATGCTGGCCAAATGTTATAGAGTGATTTGAAAGTGTGGGTGGGATGTTAGAATTGTGCTTGCTTGTGGATGGGGAGCCAGTGGAGCTCCTTCAGGTGTGAGCTGATGTGAGTGTAGTGTGGGAGGTTGAGAATGATTCTGGCTGCTGAGTTATGAATGGTCTACAGCCTTTTGATGAGTTGTGAGAATTTGGGTTTTAAGAAAACAAGAATAGCCTAAGAAGGATGCAAAAAGTAGATTGGGCCTGGTCTGCCCTTAACTTTGGACTTAAAAGAAATTTTGGTAAAAAGTGTGTTGAGAAGGTTTAGTTCAGCAAGGTAAGGCCACTGGTCTGGCATCATCGGGGAGCCACTGGACAAAGGCAAAGTGCAGATTCTACGTTTTGACTTGATTTCATTTTTGGAAGTTGAAAATCTCAAGAGGGACGAGTCAGGCAGCTGTAGCCAATGAGAGTTCCAGGACCTGGCTACCACTTTGGTGAAGACCGCTGCTGCAGAAAAGGACTTAGCAGGGCTGATGCAAAATCAGGCCAATCAGTGATGCACCTTGCGTGGATAAACAAACAGGTTGGTTCCGGCCTTCTCTCTGTTCTCAGTGCACTTTTTATGCAAAAATGTTCTTAGTCCCACATTTTGGCTATCTCTCCACCTTTATCACCACTTCCAAGGGTCCAGGACTGGAGGCTCATGACTTGGGGGGTTAAGACTCACTCAGGTTGTGTCCAGGAGCAAGGTAAATATGGTGGGGACCTTTTCTATCCCTGAGGCTCTAATCAGGTGGCCAGCCAACTAGCCCTTGTAGCCAATATGTAGTCCCAGGTTCAAGCAATGGATCAGGGTTCAAGCAGTAGGACAGGCCTCTGAGGGTTCAAGGCAGGGTCCAGGCAGCAAAGCAGCACTTTCAGGTTCAGCATACAGTCTTGTGAAGTACACAGCAGAAGGCAGACCTCGGAGAGTCCTTCCACAGGTTCAGAAAGTGAACTACAGAGTGAGTTTGAGGGTCATATTTTTATACCTGGTTACCCCTTTGACGTTGTTGAAATTTCATGCAGTGATGACATGTCCTTTGTGTGAAGGTAGAGCACAACCTATTTCAGTTGTAACACAGTTACCTCCCCCATCCTGCCAGTTGATGGCCCATCCATGCACATCTAAACACTCCATTGTGTGGCTGTCTGGAAGAAATTAAAAAAGTCCAACTGCCAACTATACCTAGTCATGCGACCCAGGAACAGGCTTCAGGCACAAAATAGTTAGAGCAGGAAAAATCCAACTTTCTAAAAGGACATTTTCAAATTGTAACTTAAAATCTAACTTTATCGTTAAAAAGAATTGTAATTATAATTTCTCAGACATCAAACATGAAATGTTTTAATATTCACAATCAGAAAGTAGCACTTATTAAATGTAATAATGCAATCCAATGTTATTCTATAGGAGAGGTAGGCCTCACAGTAGTGAAAACAAATTTAGGGGTGTTTCAACACCAGGACATGTAAAATGTAAAACTACATGACCAAACTTTTAATTACAATGTACTCTACCCTGTGGATTACCTAAAGCCTACTTTATGGGCATCTCATATGCAATAAAAGAGGGATCTAGCATGAGTTGTTTGTTGATCCTGGATTTGATGTTGCCATAGTCCACCTTGCTTGTGACCAGGGCATGTGTTATGGTTTTCCAGGTGCTGACTGTGAGCCATTTAATTTTTTTTCTTAAAATCTCGAAGTAATGTGAGTATGAGGTGGCGATGGCACTGACTTGAGCAGCCATTTTGAAGAATATGATGAATAAAATCAATCAGACATTTTGTTGTTATATCATTCAGACATTAACAACGAGAAAGCATTCAGTAATGAAAGTATGAGGTAATTGCAATACATTTGTATTCACTGAATCAACTGACAATCTTAATTTTGCCAACACAATGCATCACTGCTAGTTTGCTAGATAATTTACTAACCATTCAAAGTACATTAAAGTTGTCCTTTTGTCTGCATCAATCTACTTAACATTTACAAATATTTGGTTAATACCGTTATCAAAATAAATTTTTTAAATGAAGATTGATCACTCCTATAAACTGACTAATTTATAATAATTGTTTTGCAGGAGTTTTGACAATAACACATATTAATTGGCAGCCAGAGACTCATGTGATCAGTACAATGGATACATTTGCCTAGATATCTCTTTGGCATGATTAATGAACTGCACCACAGTTCTAACATTAATATCTGCTACCCGAAAGCCACTTTTGAAGTGCTATAGTTGGGTGTGTACGGCTGTCATTGTTTTTAAATAGTCCATTTTTGGTGTTTGGTGGTTTTAACCTGTGGGCAGTGATGGCCTACTGCACAACAACTCAAAAAAGAAGCTGTTGGTCCTGAGGAATGCTTGATTTACCCAATAATATTCAAATTTATTTTTAGCATAGCTGGTGTATGTCATGCCTACTCATTCTGCCTGTACTGAGCCTGGTATAGCCATTTCAAAAAAATGACATCAGTATCAGGGGTGTCCTAGACTACCTGCATTCACTCTGACTGAAAATCTGACCTCAAGGAAATTTGTTTTGCTGTGGTAGTCTGTTACCCGCCATGGTTATTATGTCTCCTTAAATTTTATGCATGAAACATACAACTGATGCTTGACAACATGCCAGTGTGAAGAACTCCAGATCTGTTACTTGTTCAAAAAGGATTTTATTACAGCTCCCTGATGCTTACTGTTGGACCTGATATCCTTGGCATGGTTTTCCCCCTACATTTTGCCTTCCAGCATCATGTTTTTGCTTGCATTATTTTCACTATTGTTAAGACTAAAGTGCTAAAGCGCTTGTGATTTCTTCTTTAAACATGCTAACATTGGTGTCCACCCAGTTGTCATATTTAATTTACTTCTAAGTCCCCAGTAAAGTGGTACTACACATACCCCCAGCATGTAAATTAAATACAAGTAGTGAACCCGCAGTACTTGTTGTGCCAACCACTTAATTATCCCTTCAAACATGTCTCAGGCCTGTCATTGCAACAATGTGTGCAGTTTCAAAATGCCATTTTGAAATGGCAAAATAAACCTTTTGCCAGGCTTAAACTTTCCTTTTTCATACATGTAGGTAGCCCCTAGGTGAGGAACTAAGTATTTAATAGGGCAGGGTGCAGTGTATGTAAAAAGTTGAACATGTGCAAGGCAAGACTCCCCTCTCCAATAACTTATTATATTTATTAAGAGATACCTTTCAAATGGGAGCAGGTAGAAAGTTTGAATCTAAGTAATTGTAATTTGAAACTCTTTTTAATGGTAAAATCAGATTTTAAGTCACAATAACCATTTGGTGCCTGCAACCTGTTTCCTGGGGCACATGACTAGATGTAGCTAGCAGTTTGTCTTTGTATTTTGCTGCAAGATGGTGAGGCAAAGGAGCATAGTTATTGGCGGGGTGAGTCAAATCTGACTTGATGAGGTGGAAGTGCTGTCATCAACCACACTTGCACATCACAAAGGTTCTGGCTGAGCACACACACAAAGGGTTTGACACTAGTATATTGTGACCCCAGGCAAGCGGGGGCCAGGGAAGGGAGGCAGGAAATTCCAAGCATCTCTGGAAGTAGAAACCTTCAGAACCTTCTTCTACTCCAAAGTTGGTACCAGATATAAATATTCAACCTTCAGACCCAACTCTTTAGTACACCTCCTGACATGTGAAAGACTCAGAAGGACTGCTGTGATGATCTGCAAGAAGGACTGCCACCCTGTTGTCCTCGTGCCCGGTGCCCTGCTGCTTGAAGACTGGATCTGCACCTTGAACCTAGGGCCACCAGCTAGTCAGCTGGCCTCCCAATCCGAGCTTCAGGAACAGAAAAGGCTCCACCCCCCCTTGAGTGTAGCACCTGGACTCTGTCTGCTGTGAGTGTTACTCCAAGTGATGCCACCCCAGTCCTGGACCCTTGAATGTGGCCCTGATGGTGCTCTGCCAGCCCAGCTGTGGTCATGTGGGCAGAGCTGATGGAGTGCAATGTATCTCTTTGCAGCTCCTCTTTGGAATTACTGATGCGTGGCACATCCCTGAACCAGGACTGTGCATCTCAGCCCACAGTATTATTGGAACTGCTGATGTGTGATGCATCCTTGACACAGGCCTTTGCATCACAAGCAACTTGTTAACACGTCTTTGATGACAACACAAGACTTCCCATTGCAGCACTGGCGCTTCCTTGGAAACATCAGTGCATGACAAATCTTCTACACAAGACTTTGCATCACAAGCAACTCATTGGCAGCATCCTCGACAATGATGCAGGCCTTCCCCTCACTTCCTCATAGCTTCTATGAATAGTTGCCTCACAGCTGTTTCCTCAACATGGGATCTTGCAACGCTTTGTAACTAGGATTTTTTAAGGTACTTTGTTCAGCTTGCTTACCCTGATCTCTTGATCTGACCCACACTCTATTGTGGTCAGCCTGAACTTGTGACTTTGTCCCAGCCCAATGTGACCAGATAAACACAAATGGCAGTTTGTACTTTTAGGGGCTATTTTCACTTGAATGTGTGAAATTGCACATTTCTGGTTCAAGTGATTGTTTTTTTGTCAAATAATTTCTGAAATTTTACTCTATTTTTTAAATTTGTTTGGGATTTATCTTGTGTTGTGTTTTTACTTTATTACTGTTTCAAGTCTTACATAAATACAAATTGCCTCTAAGTTAAGCCTGTCTGCTGTGTGCTAAGCTCCCCAATGATTAAGCACAGGTCAGTTTGTAAATTTGCTTGTGACTTCACCCTGACCAAGCTTGAACAGGGTTTCACTCCCTCAACCAGTAACCCAATTTCGTAGCCTCACCCAACTGCGATCTTTGTGCTTCTCTCACGTGTGTGCTCTTTCTGAGCAATTTGAATAAAGTTATCTTTTGCCAGAAGCAGTATATCAGTTATGGCATCCAAGGTAAGGTTTACCTTGACTCCTAATGGGAGGTCTGCTGCCAGGAATCATCAAATAGAAATCTTAGAAATGGAAGCCGAGCTGCATATGGCCTAGAACAATATCTTATGTTTGAAGCATGGTGCTAAGGTCTCACTAAATAGAAGAAATGTGACACGTATTGTGACATGTACTCAATGAATCACCTTCAAAAGATTTTGCCATACACTGAAATCCTATTCTTCTCTCACGGGTATTGTCAGATTTGCATACATTTGCTTCCATATGCTTTTCCAATTGATCCTACTTCCACAGTGAGTTAATGCCTCTTATGTTATTCTTCACTTATTTGTTGCTGTAGCAACATCCTCAGCACCTTCTTGCTTCTCTGTCTTGTTTGCAACTTTCTGGTGTGTTTCATGTCAACAGGATTATTGAGTTGCTCTCATCCGCATCTCACTCTTCAGCTCATCTTTCTGCCTCAGATTGCTGACTTCATGCATTCTTACTTTATAACAGCTGGTCGGCCTTGTAAAGTCCCAAAACTGCAACACCCAGCTGGGCTTCCGTATACTGCTTCCATTCATTTTACAAAACAAGAGCAAATGGTAATTTATTTTTAGCCAAATGAAAATAGTTTGAAGTTAGTGCAATCTGTCAAAGTGCAGTCAAGCTCGAAACCAAATGCCCCTTAATTTGGGAAGCACAAAGCACCATGCAATCTTAGGCCAACAGCATCAAGGCAAGATCATTCAAACAACTGAATGCCTGTTAACCAAATCCTAATAGTATCAAGTTGTCAGTTACTCTGAACAATAAGACAGATGCAATTTCCTGCAACAGCTCAAACTTCCTACAGGAAATCCCATTGTTTGAAGAAGTAGGCCACACAGGCCGATTGTCTCTACTGTATTTTTTTAAAGTAATTGTGGCATCAGCATAAAGTTATGCTATTTAATGTCAGTCAGAGGGAATATTTTGTCATGCCACAGGCCCCGACTCAGGCCATGATGCAATCTGGCTTGCCATTGTGGAACGTGGGGCTGCCCACAGTGCTTCCCTCTTCTGCCCGGGAGAGTCCTGGGTTCAGGCGGTAGCCCGCTATAGCTATTTTGGTTCTGTGTAGGGACTCCACACCACCTGTATTAAATCTATGTCTGGCACACCACAGGATGATATGGTGGCCCATATTAAATTAAATTGGCAATGGAGCCACAATTCCTTTATTTGTTTATTTACATTTTGTTTTTTACCCTTTTCTTGAGGCCATATTCTCATATCCTCCTTTTTGGGGCCATATTCTGTTCCTTCCTCCTTCTTGTTCCCAGAATGCCTGGGGAACATAGTCATAATCTCCTTTCCAACATGGCAACTTCCTTGTGTCCTACTGCTCTTTCCCTACCCAACATGGATGACTTTCTACTTCCTGTGTATGTCATTTCCTTTCTATGGGAATATAAGGGGCTGAGCTCTTCATTTTCCTTGCCTTGCGACATTCTTCACTTCAGGTTGAGGTGTCCTCACTCCGTTGGTGCATCTGGCTCCTGGCAGGTGTATTTACATTCCTGTTGGCTTGTTCTTCTTCCGAGATTCTCTTGAGTCTTCAAGGTGACCTGTTCCTGCCTTCTCCATCTAGCAGTTCTCCCTCAGTTACTCCTTAAATTCCAACCAAGGCCTCTCTTCTTCTCAGGAGTTCCAGTCTACACTGAGGTTTTTCTTTTCGGGGTTTTTTCCTCTTAGGACTCCTTCTGGAAGGCACAGTCTACTTTGACGTTCCTTCATAAGCAGCGCCGTGGCTACCGGAATGGGCGGCCCTTACCTTGAACTAACCTGAACCAATAACAACCGAAGTTGGCAATCTTCACAAAGGCCTGGAGCTGGAATCAAAGGTATTGAATGTGACAGATTGCAACACCCAAAAACCTGTTCTGGTTCCAATACTATGGAGGTTTCACAACTCACATCTTCAAAGGGGACACCAGATGCAACTCAAACCTTGCCACAGATAGTCCAACAACAAGCTCAAGAGTTGGAACAACTCTGACATGAAAACCATGTTTTACCTCAGGTATTTACAGCCAGGACATCTGATGTACCATCTGTCTATGCTATCACACCTTGATATTCTAGTAATCTGAATAAGTTAAAGGAATTCCCGGATTCATTAACAGTATTCTTCGCATTTCGTCCCACTCAGTTTTCGTAGGACAGGGCAGAACCAAAGTGCCTTGGCTTGTGCAATACCCTTGGAAGCTGCAGAAGATTCCCGGTTATCTGAGTATTCAACCTTTGTGGAAGATTTTAAACACATGTTTGAGAGGCCTGGTTTAGAAACCTCTGAGAGATTCAACAAGGAACTCCAATAACACTCAATTTAGACAACTGGCTGCCGAAATTACATGGGTAGAACCGACATTGTTAACGCTCTTTCATAGAGGACTAAGAGATGAAATTAAGGACGAGTTGGAACTTAAGCCGGCCTTATGGATCTTGAATCATCATTGGAAACATTGCCTCCTTGAGCGCAGATTACAGAAAAAGGTAGTACGTGCCTAACTTCATCCCGGGACAGCATGTTCAATGATTCAGCGACCTGTCGCTGTTCAAGGGGAGTCATCTCCTCCAACAACTGAAGAACCATGCAGATTGGTCTGAATAGAAAACCATTGTCCACAGCAGAACGAGAAAATAGGATAAGAGCAGGGTTGTGTCTATATAGTGGTTCCTCTGGTCATATGATCCGTAATTGTCCAACACGCCCAGCCAAACCTTTGGGAAATGTTGGATCCTGTCCTCTATGAGAAGGGAGAGGATGGAGTGGCCTGAAATCTCTTCTGTCTGTTCTTCAAATGAGACTTCCAACTCTTTTTTTTCCTTCCTATGCTTCGGGGTTACCAAATGGAACAGAAGAAAGAGCATTATCACTTCTGGACTTGTGGCACCAGTGTAATGTACCTAGATGAAAGCTGGCCCATGGAAAGATAGATGAGTCGAGTACCAAAGGCCATTCCAGAACACATACACATATTAGATGGAATTCCTCTTAGTCCAGGACCTGTTAAGGAGATGACACCATCTTTACAACTGACCTTTGGGAGACATAAGAGTATCTCTCCTTTGACTTCATTGCTTCACCTAATCATGTCATTATATGAGGCATTCCATGGTTCATCAGACATAATCCCTACATCAACTGGTAAACTAGGACCTTCTCTTTGTCGTCACAGTTCTGTCTACGTTTCTGCCATGCTTCTGGGAACTACTAAGGATGCACCCCTAGTGAAAGAAGATGCATATACTTCCATTAACGTTGTACAGGGGGATACCTGGTCATTACCAGTCCTATGCTGAATTCTTCATGAAACCAGAGAAACTAGGTTTAGCCCCTCATGGAGAGTTTGACTGTGCCATACCTCTTGAACCAGGAGCCACGGTTCCATTTGGAAGGTTGTACTCCCTCACTGAGCCAGAAAAAGAAAAACTGAAACAGTATCTATAGGAGAAACTTCGGAGCAGCTTAATCACATGTTCTACTTCACCAGCAGGGGCTCCTCTCTTTTTTGTACCCAAAAAGACCAAGGATCTATGACCATGCATAAACTTCAAAGAGCTACATAAGGTCTCTGTTAAAGATTGCTATCATTTGTTCTTGATTAAGGATATACTGGAATCAGTAAGAGGGGCACAGAGGTTTACCAAACTGGACCTTAGAGGTGCCTATCCTATTTGGTCAGTTTGAATACCATGTAATGCCATTTGGATTAACCAAAGCTCCTAGTACATTTTAAAGATTTATGGATTTTGTGTGTGCAGTTGTGTTGAATCAGATTGTTGTGGTGTACCTAGATGACATCTTGGTGTATTCCATAGATCCTAACTTGCACCAAAAACACGTCCTTCAGGTCTTACAAAGATTGCATCTGAACAACCTATACTGCAAACCGGAGAATTGCAAATTTGACAAGCAGAGGTGGATGTCGGATTAGCAAGACAGGGATTGCTCCGGATCCCAAAAAAGTACAGGCTGTATTAGATTGACCTTTGCCAACAATGATCAAAGAAGCTCAATGATTTTTGGGACAGTCAAACTTCTATCGCCAGTTTATTAATAACTATGCCCACAGAACTGCATTACGCAAGCTCTAAAGAAGGAAAACCCACAACAAGGGTTCAAATGGACCAAAGCAGCCAAAGATGCCTTTGAATCACTCAAACAGCCTATACACAAGCATTGATATTACGTCACCCTGATACCACCAACATTCTTATCTTAGAAACAGATGCCTCAGACCGAGCTGTAGGGGCTGTTCTTCTTCAGGAACAGGAAGATGATGGGCTTGAACATTCTGCCTTTTACATATCTTATGTCCTACGAGAATCTGAGAGAATCTACTCTGTTCTTGAAAGGGAACTATTGACCATGAAATTAGCCTGTCATGAGCAGAGTCAATTTTGAATGGGCACAAAAGAACTGTTTGAGATACCAACAGACCAAAGAAACCTACAAAGCCTCCATAGTATCCAAAGTCAGAACAGTCGCCAAGCCAGGTGGGCTTATGTAAGGATCTCCCACATGGTTAGGATTATAATTACAAAGGTTATTCACATCAAGATACCTCTGGCCATTTTTTTCCAGTCTCTACCTTCAATTCCGTTCTCTAGATTCCATTTCTGGTCTAACTTCTAATTCCATATTACACAAGAACATTCCATCAGGTCAGTCAGCTATACAGATTACTTCTTTAGTCAATATGATTTCACTATTCCTATATATCTGGCTCTCAGAACACTTTGGCAGACACCTTGTCTCGCCATTATCTGGACAGTACTACTCTTCTCCAGCAACACATAATTGAATCCAGACATATTGCAGGCACTGTTCAGTCATTCCTTGACATAGTCCTACAAGGCTATGTTTCAATTCCTGTAGAGGAAAAGGAAAGAACAACTAGAGGACTCGTTCAGCAGAATGCTCACTATTACAAGGAAAAGGTGTTTTATCTTACAAAAATGGAGATACAGGTTGAAGCGTTAAAGATCTGCCATGATTCCCCCACTGTTGGTCATTGTGGAATCATATTCCCCATAGAGGTTGTACTCCATTATTTCTGGTGGTCATCAGTAAGAGAAGATATGGAGTCCTATGTCTCTTCTTGTCCCACCTGTGCCCAGGCCAAGAACCCTCATACCAGACCTGTAGGGTTGCTGCAACCCTTACCTGTTCCACCTGTACCGTGGCATATCCACTGACTTCATATACTCATTACTTCCACCTGCAGGCAATCATGATATCATGGTAACTGTGAACTCATTTTCTTAGCTGACACACTGTACAGCCTCATATAAATTACCTACAGCACAAAAAGTGGGAAAGATCTTTTTGCAGGAAATCTTCTGTTTACATGGTTTACCTCAAATCATAATATTCAGGACCAAGGTCTCTCAGTTCTGGAAATATTTTTGCAAGTCCTGACACATAGAGAGAGCCTTAGCCTTAGATTTCCATTCCCAGACCAATGGTCAGACCAAACTTTTAAATCAGGGGTTAGAACAATAGCTCCACTGTTTGAAATTCCACCCAAAGCGACTGGTCATTTTATTTATGCCTAGCGGAGTTTTCCTTTAACAACACTTTTCACAGTGCCTCAAAAGTCACTCAATTTTTCTGTCTTTTTGGTTTACATCTTAAGGTTTTTTTTTTTACTATCCTAAGATATGCTGTTTCTGTTCCAGCAGCAGCTTCTTTTGTAAGACATCTCCAGACACAAGATACATGACAATCTGAAAGATGCCATACTGAAAATGAAACAATCCGCTGATGCCCTTTGATGCCAGTCCTGATCATATCAAGTCAATCACAAGGTGTGGCTGTCTATGAAATTTTTGCCTCATCGCTTATCCCTTAGTAAGTTTAAACCCCGCTATTATGAACATTTAAAGATCACTCACATAAACCCAGTATTCTTTGGCTTACAGTTGCCACACACCTGGAGGATGCATCCAGTATTTCATACTTCACCCCTGGAACCTTATGTCCCTGACCCCTATCATAGAGATTTTTCTTGTCCACTTCCTATCTTAGTTAATGATTTCCCTGAGTTTGAGGTGCAGGAAATCTGTGACTCACGCTTCTTTAGGGCCCATTTACACTATTTGGTCCATTGGAAGCGTTACCCTCCCAGCTACAGGACTTGGAAAGATGCTGCTTCAATTCATGCCCCTGTATTGGTCCATCGATTTTTCTGCCTCTTTACCACCAAACCTGGGGTTCCGGGAGGGGGACCTACTGTTTCGCCATGGGCCCCAACTCGGGGCTTACCTCTTCTGCCCAAGAGCATCACGGGTTCCCACAGTGGCCCGCTACATCTGTTTTAGAGCTGCAGAGGAACTACGCAGCCCCTGTATTAAATCTATGTTAGGTATGTCACAGGATGGTGCAACAGCCCGGTATTACATTAAATTTGCACCGCGACTCTGATCAGGAGCCACAATTCCTTTATTTGTTTATTTAGATTTTCTTTGTTACCTTTTTGTAGACACATAATTAGTCTTCTCAACAACAATACAAGGTGCACGTGCTTTCTGAGGTTTTTCATAAAATGAACTTGTTTCCTCTTTACTTGATATAAATGCACGGAATTGTGTAGACACGAAAGAAGCCTTAGCCCACCATGGAGAATTTTCATGTGAGTTGAGTATCATTCCCTGAAGTGGTGAAGGAGATAGATAAAAATCTAACTGCCAAGTCTCATTCAAATGTGTCATACTCGAGGACTTACTGATTTCCCCATCCGATTCCTCTCTTTTCACCAGATTGAGTTAAAATCTTCAAACATTTTTATGCAGCTTCACAATGTTATTACCGGACTCTATTTAGCTATGATTCCTGTCTGAATTATATGAGTGGCAGATGAAATGGAAAAAGTCATCATAGAAGAGAAGCAATCCCGATAACAATAACCTATTCCACAATGCCCTGCAAACCTTAATGATGTTCGCTCCATAAGCAAGACACTTGCACTTACATGTGGAATTTCTACTTGGCGTTCTCTGCTAGAGGACCCGAGAGTGAATAGAGGATTCATAGAAGGTGTGTGTCGAATGTAGCAGCCTATGGAATTGTGGTCACCCATTAAAGAGCAGCTAAAGATACCAACCGCCACCCTTGCCTTAGTGGCAAGAAGGTCGTGGCAGAAAGAGAAAATACATTTTATAACCTATGTTTAATTTTGACTTATCCCTGATCAGCAAATATGAAGCTGCTCAGTGAATAAGGGTTTGTGCCAAGTATCAACCCTGTGAGATCATCAGATGCCAAATATTGCATATTTCAAATAGTGCTGTCACCACTATGAAAACATTTAAAAGTTAGAAAATTCACTATAACGGAGTTCCAGCCAGTTTTCCTTTTATCACCTTTGTGAAGACTGTTCTCAAAGCATGAGTGCTTTCAAATTGCGAACTTGCAGTCAACTTAATTTTACAGGGCAACTTTTTACGTAAGTGACACAGCAACTCAAAATAGAGGAGTCAGCTTTAATGATTGACTGAATGATCCAGATAACGCTTTAAGCTGTTCCTAAGCTTTTGGGTGTTAACGTCTGGCGATAGAGCAAGAACAATGTGGCCATGCCAAGTAGAAAAAGCAATTTACTCTTTTGGGGTGGAGATTCTTATCTAAATGCCACCATTCCAAGTTTCTTGACACCTTAGACAAAAGAAGCAATTTACTCAACCTACAACAAAGTCAACTTATTTAATTGATAAACGAGAAAGGCTTGTTAAAATAGGGTTTTGCACGTTCCTTTCTTCTTGAGATCCGTTTATCAATCAGCGAACCTGCATCCAGTCTGTTTTATGAAAATACCAAAAAGTAGTGAAAATGCATATCAATAGAAGTCCCAGTATGTTATTTTGTCCTTCACTATCTACAAAGCCTAAAATCAAATATTTCATTAAATGATACATTGCAACTGTATATAACTGCTTCCAGTATGCTTACTGAAGCGATCAGGGACAAATATCCCTGTACCCAAATCACAAACGGTTTTTTGTAACCTATGCCAATTTAGAGTATTAAAGAGGGTATTTTGCACATGCACAAATTTTGCATACGTAGAAAATGCGTTTCATGTGTACAATTTGTCTTAGACATGCATAGGCCCAAGCCCAAGATTGTGCTCCAGAATGCGAGTTATGTCTTCAGGTATAGCTTGTAGGGCATTCCTCAATGAGGGATGTGCTGCAGTTCGCAAAAGGCACTTCTCTGTTTTTTCTCTTGAGCAGTGCTGTTTGAAATCAGGGTTGCCACAGAGCAAAAGTCTACCACAGGGAACATTTCTGTTCCCTGTCTGCATAACAGTATGTCTACTGCACGTGTAATGTAACAATGGTGATGTACAGAGTTGTATCCTCCCCCCAATTTAGGGATGGAAAATATAAATGTAGGCATCTTGAGGTAGCAGCCCATCAAGGCCCATAGGTATGAAAGCTTTTTCCATATGCAAACTGGATGTGAAAACAGGCACCTGCTTAACTCATCAGACCCCGTCACCATGTCCCTTCAGCTAATGGGAGCCAACACCTAGCAGAACAGTGGATACACACTGGCTGCTTTGAGAACCAGGCAAAAAATATCAGCGCAGTAGCTTCGTTTGCTGCCCAGCCTTACCATTTTACTGTACGGTCTGTACTCTTTCATACATCATCACTTGCACATTTAATTAATTAATATTTTCAATAGTGTTTAATGTCGTTCAAGTACTTTACTGAAGTACTTATTAGCCAAATGAGAAGATGACCGTTAGGACTAGGGCAAATAGTGAGGCTTGGATTCTTATTTCAAGGCCTTTTTATTACCTTGTGTTGTGAAGCATCTTTAGGTCTGGTTAAAGGCACCTCCAAGTCTGCATTGGCCCTCATGTTATCAATACCCGAAAAATACATTGAAAGGGGCTGTCAGCTACATTCAGCCAATGGGTTGTTTGGTTCACTCCTCCTTCTGCCATTACATGAAGAACGTGTCAATCACTTTTGAGATCAAACCAGAGGAGTTCTTCAGTCTCACCATTAGCTATTGGAGAATAGGTGTGTTAGTCGATTTGCCATAAGAGTGCCTCTCATTGTATGGCAAGGATGGTGAAGTGAAGTATCTATAGGCTGCAATGGAGGCTAGTTTGTTCACCTTACTCTGTTTCCACCCTCCTGTTTATGCTGGGCACATTGTGACTTTGCACTGAAATGTGATTTTGCATCTACATTGGATTCTGCACATACATGTGACTTTGCACCTAAATGTGTTTTGAACCTAAAATTGATTTTTGTTCTTTTATTTCATGTGTTGCAAATAGGCCCAGGCTTAATTTTACTTGGCCAGTTGCGTAACTTTTATTAAACCAGTGTAAAATTGGTGTAACCTTCCAAAAATGATGTGTAATGCCTTAGATTATGTCATTACCCCATCTCGCATAAGCGAGATGCCCGATCTGTGGAACATCTCTCTTGTGAGAGACAGAAACAATGAAATCAGCTCAAACGCAAGCAGCATTCCTTTTCTCTGGCGTCTCAAAGTCATTTTGCATGAACCTTTTTGCAAAGAACTGCTGTGAAATAAAACTCGGGGACAGCACAGGGGGCAGCGTGGGGGAGAAAAAGAAGAAAAAAAATAGCACTTACCTGGTGGCTGCAGCTTCGGTGATTTTCTGTTTTTCTTCTCCTCTTGATGCCCGGCACTCCGTGCACAGGCTCCCAGTTTTCCGTTAAGTAAAACGGGCTGCAATACAAAAAAAAAAAAACTGCTTTATTGAAAAAGCAGTCACAGACATGAAGGTCTGCTGTCTCCAGCAGGCCACCATCCCTGTGAGTGCAGAAAATCTCAATGGGGTCGCAAAATGCGACCCATCTCATTAATATTAATGAGATGGGTCTTTGCGACCCCCTTGAGATTCGCAGAAGGTGTCTGAGACACCATTCTGCATACGATTTTGCGAATCGGAAATTGCGAGTCGCACCAACTCGCAATTTCCGATTCGCAAAATCAATTTTTGCTACATCTGGCCCTTAGTGCGCATGTCAGTTAGGCTGTCTTAGGGCAGCCGGCTAAACTAACATGCGCACTTACAACAGTGCCCACCACTCCTCCTCCCTGCTGCTGCTGTGCATTAGGATGGTCCCGCTTTGCACCGCTCTAGACTCGGCTCAGCGATGAAAATAAAATGATGATAAGCAGTTTCACTATCATTTTATTTACCATGTTTTCACTGCTGAGAGAGCAGTGGTGTAACGCTCTTCTGCCTTAACGAAAGAGCCGCCGCTGACCTTTTTACCTGAGCAGGTTGTTGGGTTAATGTTGAGTGCTTTGCTGCTGATGACCTGGAGTTTACGTCAGGGAGTGCACAGGCAGGCCCATGTGAAATTTATGGTATAATGCATTTTTCTGGATGGTGGCGGCCTGGGCTTAATAACATTTGCTAATTTTTCTTGGATTTTGTGTCTCAGGTTCAGATTTATCTTCATTCTGTAGTGCATTTACATTTGGGGACCTAATCTGAATGTATTTTTTTAATGTATATTTTTGCATTCTCACTGCTTCTTTGCAAGAGATAGTATTGTTTTTATTATTCTAGGGGTTTGTAAATGTCCTTGTATTCATGCTGAATTTAGTTTTTTGTCTGCATGTGCCTGTTGGTGGTGTTGGCGCGTTGTGCCAGGAAGATTTTCTCCCCGCTTCTGGTTCAGAAACAACGTATGCGCAGGTGAGGCAGCATCCCTATTCTCACCTATTGAGGTCAACTAGTTCCTTGGACTTGGCGGAGAGTGTAGTAGTCAGAACCATTCAATCACAAATCAGTACCATTATACCATCAACAACTCTAACCACCATAAATAATTTAACTCTAAATCAAACGCCAAACAGAATAAAGTTTCAAAGCTTTATTATAAGCCCAAAATCAATGTCACATACATGGTGGACTAAACTAAATTACAGACGTACAGGAAAACCATAGGCTGACCAAAACGTCTGAAAAGATTTAACCTACTAAACATCAATACTGTTAAACACTCCAAAATACTAATGTACATTAGCAACAGCACAATATTCACATTGTTACTAGATTTCAAAGAGGATGATGGTGACATTAGTAAATCATCAAAATGTAATTTTAACAATCAATTTAAATTCAGATGTCAGGTTTCAGAGGTAGGCCATTCCTTTCACTAACACAAATTTAGACCTGCATGTGTGGAAACGGGCTAACACATGCAGGCAAAAGCAAAAATAAAAGAGAGACAAAAAAAATTTAGAAATATAATCTAACTAGGGCAACTCACTATAAAATATGCTGGTGTAGTTGTCTATCTGAAAAGGAAACAAGAAACAACATTTAGTTATATCTCTCCTCAGGGGACAGCAGACAGTAGTACTTCATCAGGCAGAACGATCACTTCTTCTGGCGTCAGATGACAGCAGCAGCAGGATATTGCAGAACACGGGCTGCGCATAGGACAAATCAGCAGTTCAGTATAGGTTGGGCTTATTAGTACTGATAGCATAACAGAATAGGGCAATTAGACTAAGATGAGAAAACTCGTCTGGGGACTCAAAGAAACAGAGAGTGACAGCAGACCTACTCAACAGAATGCTGGACAGCTTCGAGGCAGGAGTGAATTTAACTTGAACTGACACCAACACAAACTCTCTAGGACTGACTCTCAGTTTCCAAAGTTCCTCACTATTTGGAAATATGCACAATCCATTCATTGGTCCATGAGGTGGTCACACTTCAGGTGTCTGGTTCAGTGTCTAATGGCTGTTGATGGCACCATCAAACTTGCAATTATTCCGGACTTTCTCAGAAAAAGTGCATTGTCATTTCAATGATTTCATGCAGTTCCGACAAAATATTACATTCTCTAATTATTTTGCTACATTTTCTTCTCTCACGGTACACTAAATAAACGAATACATTTTCATGTAAATCATAAGTTTCCTGTCTTGTCCGACAGCTAGAACAAATAATGCAACATTGTTATTGACAAACATGCTCCTTGCCTTCAATACCATAAGACATTCAACTTCACATTGGGAAACCTAGGAAAATAATTCAGGTCAGAGGGGACAGAATAAACATGTGATTTTCCATTACTTCAGCAAAATAGATTTTTCAGGCCTAGTCAAGCTAAGAAGCTTTATTTCACATAAATACATTCAATACATTAATAACTATATTGTGCACTTTACAAATCACTTCAAATATGCAAAGCTAATTATTTAATTGTAAACATTATTTATGACATGTTAGAATTGATTTAAAAGTGCATTCATTTTTCTGACACATAACTTGCATTAATAAGATTCATTCAATTCAATACAAGCGAGTTTAATTCATATTCATTTAATACTTCAATCCTCAATCCACATTTTAATACAACCACTCTTTATGTTAACTTATTTTATCACTTCATTTAATATGAATGCAAAATATCTCAGGCTAAAACATTGGGGCATATTTATACTCCGTTTGCGCCGAATAAGCGTAGTTTTTTTCGATGCAAATTCGGCGCAAAACTAATGCCATATTTATACTTTGGCGTTAGACACGTCTAGTGCCAAAGTATGGGCAAATAGCGTCATTTTTTTGCGTGAACGCCTTCCTTGCGTTAATGAGATGCAAGGAAGGCGTTCCCGTCTAAAAAAATGACGGCGACGCAAATGCGTCGTATTTATACTCCCGGGCAAAAATCACACCCGGGAGTGGTCGGGTCAAAAAACCCCGCATTTGCGCCACTTTTTAACGCCTGGGTCAGGGTAGGCGTTAAGGGGCCTGTGGGCTCAAAATGAGCCCACAGGTGCCCTCCCCTGCCCCCAGGTACCCCCCCTGCCACCCTTGCCCACCCCAGGAGGACACCCAAGGATGGAGGGACCCATCCCAGGGACATTCAGGTAAGTTCAGGTAAGTATACATTATTATTTATTTTTTTTTTTGGGTGGCATAGGGGGGCCTTATTTGTGCCCCCCTACATGCCACTATGCCCAATGACCATGCCCAGGGGACATAAGTCCCCTGGGCATGGCCATTGGGCAAGGGGGCATGACTCCTGTCTTTACTAAGACAGGAGTCATGTAAATGGCGTCTGGGCATCGTTAAAAATGGCGCAAATCGGGTTAAGACGATTTTTTAGCGTCAACCTGACTTGCGCCATTTTTAAGATGCCCTAACGCCATTTTTCCCTACGCCGGGGCTGCCTGGTGTACGTGGTTTTTTTCCACGCACACCAGGCAGCGCCGGTCTGCTTGCGCCGGCTAACGCCATTCAATAAATACGGCGCTCGCATGGCGCTTCAGAATGGCGTTAGCCGGCGCAAAATTTTTTGACGCTAAACTGCGTTAGCGCAGTTTAGCGTCAAAAAGTATAAATACGGGCCATTATGTTTAATACATATGGTAGCCACATGGTCCACCATAGTCCAAATGTGAACATATTACAATCTGTGTTATTTTCACTATTAGGCTTTTAAATGTACTTTAACTAATCACCATAAGCTAACTTCTATGCCACTAGGCTAGGGTGGCCTGACGAGTGCAGGCCCATGTATGCAGATATTTTCCTTGTTCTTCACCATGCACTTACCCACTATTTTTGTGTTTAGCTTATGTGAGATGACTGATTAATTGTTTTGGGGCATTTTTAAAGTATATTTTAAAATCTTTCACAACATCTTCATTTTGCTGTGGTGTTGAATTTAATGCTGGTGCTTTACTGGTTGTGTACTACAGCCACAGATAGGCCCAGTCACATTTTGGATGCATATTTGTGCATACTTTTCCATGCAATCCTGGCATTTTTTATTAATGGAAGGGTAGGCATAGGTTTCCATCCAGGGTGGGGGAGACATGCTCCCTGTGTATTACATGCCTCCATGGAGTGATAGCAGTTTGTGGACCCGTGTTTGTGTGTGCATGCAATAAAAGGCTACTTTGTCTTTGTTCTCAATGCGCGCTTCCTTACTAGCCATTAGGCAATGGCCATTTTGTGGAGCCAGTGTCAGGTGTCATATACAACCATTCTGACTTTGTTTTAGGTATTTCCTTCCTTGCTAGTTGATGCAATGTGGCAAGTGACCACTGTTTTGTCATGAGTCCAGGTATTATGTTTACTTATTTTACTTGATTTTTCAAGCCTCTAATAGGGGCCCCATGAGCTCTGGAGAGACCCCAACTATTTATTAGATGTTATCTAACCCCTGTCTCCCATAGAGCAATGGGACTTTTTGGGTGATTAGCTGCAACATACAAATCAACTGATCGATTCATTGAGTGATTGATTGGAGAGACACCAAATGTTTTCAGATTAATTTATTAGATGTTTGCCTTCCTCCCCTGCCTCTAGTAGATGGGCTCTGTGAGGCCTTGATGAATGCCAACTATTTATTAATGTATTAGATTTTTGCCTGCCATCCTATCCTCCCGTAAGAGAAACCATGGGTCCACAGAGACAACAGAGATGT
Organism: Pleurodeles waltl; assembly: GCF_031143425.1. Lineage (NCBI taxonomy): Eukaryota > Metazoa > Chordata > Amphibia > Caudata > Salamandridae > Pleurodeles > Pleurodeles waltl. The sequence goes on along the minus strand of NC_090442.1, from coordinate 802,453,265 downwards.
TCATATTAATGCAATAAACTGTTTAAAATAAAATTGCTGTGATTATGATTATTTGTGACCTGTAGTGCATCCCCACCCCTCACTCTCCCCCTTCTTTTATTGCTTGCACATGAAGGTGCATAAGAGGCTACTTAATGATTGAAAAGAATAGTCTGGGACTTAGTTGGCAGTGGGGTGCACAGAGACCTCTCTGTGAAGTGATTGTTCTTGTGTAGCTAACCCATATCAGAAGTAAAGAAGATGACACCAAAGAAAGAGGTTCCTGCCTAGAATGTGGTCACTGAGGAGAAGAAGTATGTTTCTAGTTCCACCACTGGTATCAAGCCTACTTCTTTTTTTCCAGCAAATAGTATACCTGGTGCATCCTTCACTGGGCTGGAAGAATCTGGAAGGAGGATCCCTCTTTAATCACCAACTGCCTCACCACCAAAGTCAAAGCCACCACCAAAGCCAAAGCAGCAGGTTGTCAGGGACTGCAGGCATGGCTAAGAGCAGTGAATCTGGAATCAAATTATTCCAACAGCAAAATGAATCTTCACAGGAAACTCAATAACAACTACAGCCTGTATCTGATCTTTGAAAGGTAGAAGCAGAGCAGGGAATTCCACTACCTCCTGAGCAAGCCATTTTGTGACTGCTTTATCTTTGGACAAATTGGCTTCACAATCTCCTGCAAGGAAAATAAATAACTCTTCTCCATCTTCTCCAAGCCCCCTCTTCCTATGTTCTTGACATGGACTGGACTCTGACCGAGGCTTGCCAAAAGAAAAGGAAGGTTCCCAAAAGCTTCAGCAGTGAGGAAGATGATGAAACAGTGACTGATTGTATGGAGAGTGGTAATGATGAAGTGCAGATCACCTCTATTCAGCCTGCTCTGAGTTATGTAGTACCACCAACACCACCTGATTCCATCTTTTCAGGAAACCAAAAACCTGCAGCATCTGCCACCACTCCACTGCAGTCACAACCCACCCTACCTCAACCACAATACATTTTTCAGGCATTGGCTCAATAAGAAAGCTCTCCTCCCCAGTCTGGTACTTCTTTGCCATTAGGCAGCTTGAAGTTCACATCACAGAATGGTCACTTTACCGCAGAAAAGATTGTTGTGGTAAGCCAGGTGGATATTACTGCCCCTGAGCCAAATAGCTCATCTGTAAATTCAACACTGATTTATGTGAGAAGAGTGTCTTAAAAACATATCACCTTGTGGAATTGCAGAAATTGAACTCCTATAAGGAAGTGGTGGTGGGGAAGAAGACAATTACATCATGCAAAGCAGCCCTGTGAATGCCTCTCATAATGTGCAGACATCAACCACAGCTACCTCGACACGGCACAAAGAAAAGAGGGATAAAGTCACCAGTAACCATTCAAACAGCTTATCTACAACCTATAGGCCAGTTGTGGAAGTATCTTCACAAAGAAAAAAGTCACAGTAAATCTATATCAAATCTATCTTCACTGTATCACTTAACCCCTCAGATAGTCTGTTTAGAAAATGGTATACTGCAAAAAATGTTAGGAATTGACATTGTGATTTTTGTTTAATGGAAGAGGGGGGACTTCTGGAATTTGTGGAGACCCTCTGTCCAAAATGGTAGGTTCCATGCCAGACCTATTTTTCCACTGTTGTTGGCCCTGCCCTACAACATTATGTGCTGTAATGGATTAGTGAAGTAATAAAGGAGATCACTGTTCAGTGCAACCAACTCTCAACAGACAGGTGGACCTGTGGCCAAGCCATGGGGGTTAAGCAAAGGCAAGCAACTGGACTCACCATTGAGGATGCTTTTCAAGGCATTCAGTGCCATGCAACAGTTGCAGTGTTCTCCATGGAGAAATCAGGTACAGCTGCCAGCATCTTGGAATAAGGTAACACAAAAGTGTGAGAATGGTTCAACCCATAGGTTTTAGCACTGCATTTGTTGCCACTGACAATGGCAGTAATATTGGCAAAGATATAGTTGATGGAGAATACTTTACAGTCCTCTCTTTAGTACATTGCATCAACCTTATTGTGCAGGACTTTCTCAAAAGAAGAAGTATTAGTCAATAACAGATTGGTCACCCAATAGAATTTTTGCACTCATTTTAGTGATTCTATAAAAGATTGAACGCAGTTGAGGATTGCAAGACATTGGATTATTATTTGCAGTGGCTGACTTGCCACTTCAAGGAATAATCATAGCTCTTTTCATAGGGAAGCCTCAATGTCACTAAATAAATCTGATCTCAACCCCTGGGTAACTATGGAATAGAGTATGCAGGTTTAACATAGGGAAATAAGTAAAGTATTTGGGCAGCACCAAAGCAGTATTAAAGGCAAAACACCAAAAAATAAAAACCCTAAACCAAATTAGACAAAAATAAAGTAGCATTTAATAAACACTGACAGCAAAATGACACAAATCCAATAAGGTGGTGCAGAGATATGAATGTTTCAATGTAGAAGAAATTTAGTAGAAATAGTGCGAAAAGTGCTAAGTGTCCATCATAGTTCACTGTAGTCTATGGTCAAGGCTGACTGGGACCCAGGTGCAATTTCAGGCTGACTGCAATGGTGCCCAGGTCAAATACATCAACCAGGTTTGTCCCTGGTTAAAGATTTTAAATTTAGACTTAAAGCCTGATTTATACCTTTGCGGTATGGATACTATATCGCAATGGTAATGGAGTGTCCATACCACTGAGACCGATTTAAATGCAGGTAGACTTTTGGTTTAATTGGCAGCGACCTCTAATTCGAACCACTCAATTTAATTGGGCGGACTTAGAGGTCATTTGTCACTGCCAGCCACTGCCAGAGAAACCATGAGGATAAGAGGCAGTGAAGACCACAAAACTCTCCCCTCGCGATTGGAGAATGTACTCCATAAGGAGAGCATTGTCTTTTTTAATTTCAAAAAAGAAAATTCTGCTTCAGAATTTTTATTTTTGAAAATAAAAAAATAAAACAGTTTAGCTTATGGTTCCATTGTGTTTGATAAAGCCGTGCATCAAACTGCAAAAGGTATTGACAGGAACACCAGTCACAGCAGTTACTGGCAATGCTTCGACAAATGACCACCAGCTTGGTGATCAATTCATAATTTGGCAGGTAGAAGTGCAGTCAAGGTGACAAAGTAAATTACTCTGTCGCCATGACTGTCAAACCTCCATCCGCCAAATATAAATCAGCCCCTTACTCTTTTATGTCCTAATTTTCAAGGGTTGTGGCACAGATCCTCTGGGTCACTTATACGTTTTGGGGTCAGGACACACTCCAGCAGAGGCCACCATGCAGTGCATGAACAGTTGTTACTAGTCAGTATGTACTCCAGGGAAAAAGCCTTTTGTAGATTGTTGTTTCTCTGTAACCACACAGGAGGTCAATCAACTGACCCTTGCAGTTCTTTTTTTTGTCCTGGATATGAGAGAAAGCAGATCCAGTCCCTCATGGCCCATCTCAGGTCACAGACAGCAGGCCCAGTTCTCTTCCAAGCTCCTGCAGGTTCGGAAAGTGTTCGGAAGAGGATGCCTGGAGGTGCCCTCTTTATGTTTGGCACAAGCTACTACGTCGGGTGAATCTTGGGCACTGCCAAGTTAGTGGGGTAAAAGTTCCTTGGGCAAACCCTACCCACTTTGTAATTCATCTTTGTCTAAGATCAAGTTTGAAACATGCACTGCACCCAAAACAAACCCAGAGACAGAGCTGTGGTAGGACAAAAAGCAAGGTCCTTCAGCAGACACACAGGGGGATACGCAAGATATGTCTTGGCATCTTGTTCTGTCTCTTCCAAGTGTGCCCCAAGTGTTACATGTGATTCAACAGACCTGTCAAGCAAGATTGAAAAAATTGGTGTAACAGGATGCCGACAGCCCCCACTTTGAATAGCATTAGAACTTCAGGCAGAGAAACAGAAACTTTCCAAAACGTAGTTCTCCTTAATATATATATGTAAAATTTGGATTAGCCATTGAATTGGGTATTGATACCTATCAAAGATAGTGGTTTCATTATTTTTCCAGATGAGTTAGCAATATAAGTTTTTAAATCTCATTCTGGTTTCTACTGTGCTGCTACAGTGAAAATAGCCTTCGGGGACATATCACTGTAGGGACCAGTCTACATGTCCCACTTTTAAATGCCACACACCATACCTTGTGGTTTACAAGACCTACACAGGGGTGATCTACTAATATTGAAAAAGTAAGTTTTTACCTGATAACAATGATTATTTTAACATATTGTACTGCAGGTATTACACTGCAGTAGTCAGACTACAATGGTAGGATCATTCAGGTTGCGAATAGAGTCAATGTAAAATCCCTCATACAGGAGCCAACGAGCTGAAGCTCCACATTCTACATGCTACAACACCCATCTGATCAATACAGGAATATCAGTGATTACATACTACAATGGAGAGGCAATGCAACTGCCACAATTACGATCATGGAAGTCGAACAGGGGTAACAAATGGGGACACATAAGCCTCTCTGGCAATGAAGCAAGATAGCATAATATCAGTGTGTATGAAGATAGCTGAGACAACAATTAATAACAAACCTACACTGACACAAACCCATATACTGTCAAGTACAACCTCTTAAGTACAGTCTTCCTCTGTTGAAATACCTCCCAGTCCAGTCCAATGTCCCTATGTACTTTTATATGGTATTTTGTGGTCCAGCATGTCTCTGCATCATAGTGTCACATCTCTATGTCCACTGCCCTTTAGGAGTTAATAGGCATTCTGGGTGCAAATGTTGGAGCGAAAAAAGAAGTAACTTCCATCCAGAAATTGTAGAATTAAGTATTCTAGGACAAGAGGAAGGCTACTGAAGACAATATATTCTTCACCTCTTTTGCCGTGCCATTCTCCCTTCCTAATAATTGATTTGGTGTCACCAAATCACATATGGATAATGAACATAATAATGACGTGGCACCATTCATGCTTAGCAAAGACGAAGCGTGCACATGTTGTTGATCTGAATTAAGTAAACATGTGTTGCATGTCTAATGGTGGAATGGTCTAATGATGAATAAATGCTTCTAAGAACATATTGTAACTGAGTTTCATGGAAATTTATCCATATGAACCTTTGGTGATTAGACTGATCTTGGTTCCTGAGTCTGGATAAAATTGAGTATGTATTAATATACACGGGCATTTTGTTTAGGAAGAGCAAACTCTCTTTTCATAGCATTGAATTTGTGTCTGCTTGCCTGGAACATGTTTTCCTAGTCCTGGTGGTTTTGACCAAATGATTGTAAAATCCTGTGGGGGCCCAGGAAGGAGGAAATTGTCCAAATGTTTTCAGTTGTGTTGGTCAGCTCTAGTACCATTCTCTGGTTATCATTGAATTCAATAAAAGAGGTTAAAACTCTTATTTGAGGGACTTTTTATTCTAAGGGATTGTGTCTTGTACCATTGTGTGTTTCACCCCATGTTTGTCATATCTTTACTCCAAGGACTAATATGGAATTGTTGGATGTAAGCGGAGCTGAAACAATGTAAAGAGACACAGTTACTCGAGGTAGACTAGTATTGAATTTGGAATTTGATTCTTTATTATAATAGCAGTTGGCAGAGAGAATTCAGGGAGTTGGCGACTTGCCCACTGTGAGTTAAATAAGTGCACATTGGAGAAGTAGAAATTCATAGGATTGTATGAAAGGACAGGTTATCTGATGTTAAGGTACCCATTTGTTTTATAAAGGCCCAAAACCAATGTTGATAAAAGGCATACCATGCTAATTTGTATACCTTGTCTCTCCCGGAAACAAGGTGTGTGTCCTCAACAGGTATTCAAAGCAATAAAGCAAAAAGCAGCACACTCAGGTTGGGTGGCCAGATTGTTACAACTATTTTACTCTTTTTTCGTCTAGGTTTACATTCCCTTTTAGATTGTATTTGTTAATCATTTATGTATGAATGATAAATGTAGAATGCATGATTGTTGAATGTCACTTTTCCTTACATTGTGATAATCAAATATGCTTAAAAATATTCACAGTATGTAATCTAGTTGACTTCTCTGTTCTAAAATAATTTTTGTTTAGTCAGTAACAAGCGCTCATGAAATTTTTTTAAGCATGTCTTGGTCAGTATTATAATTCAAAGAACATGCTTTTAAAGAATACAAACAAGTAAAAAGGAATCAGATGACCTTATGCTATTTGTTTATCCAAGAAAATTTAACAATGGTTTGACAAATTTTACATAAATACGGAACAGAGTGTGAAGGACCAGGGAGAACCTTTGTGCCAGACAACAGGGTCGACAGAGGCCATACAGAATCACTTCACATACTTTTGATGAAGGCTAATGAGAGACACATTCACCCAGAAATTCCTGGGGGCTTCTCAACCCTTTTCTAAAAGTGGGTTCCAGTAAAAGATCATGCTATTATAATGAACAATAACTTGATCATTCAAAGTAGGTATCAGAGCATGAACCTTTGAACCATCAATGAAAATCAAATGAGGCTTTTCTTTCTATGCTGAGTACAGCTTAGTGAGCCAAACGTATGAGAGTGCGATACAAATTTACACAGCCAATATGTAGGTGTATTTTCTTCTATTCACATTACTTATAAGTTTTGCAATTACTATTCGGTGTTTCTATTATATTTACAATCACATTGTGTGCGCTAGGATATGATTTGCATTTGAAAATAATTTATTTCTTACTGTTCTTGAGTGTATCTTTCTATCATGAAGGGGATTTGGGGGTTCACTAATCATCCCTGTGATATTTCAACAAGACTGACTGTTCCCTGAAACATATACCACTCAAGTAGTGCTCAGTAGATTGTGGGGTGGTTATGGTCCAACTGGCTTTTTGTCTTATGTTGGCATATTGACAGAGTCCTTAGTGGCAGAGGATCTAGAAGGCCTATGTCCCAGTCTGTGTTCTAGAGAATCGAGATTGTGTGTCAAGCTATGTCTTTTGTTGCTTGTTAAGGAAGTAGGGTATGTATGCACAGTAAGCAGTAAAGAGAAGTGGAAAAAACACCATTGCCAGAATGCCTCCAGTACAATAAAGAACACTACCACAAATTTCTGCATTACCACAGTTAGAACAAACTATTGTTGCAGAGATAAGCAGGTTCTGACTAAATTCCTGAATATATGTAATGATGTGAGCAGTATTAATTTTGAACAATGAAGATGCTTGCAAAAGAGAAATAATGATGAAAAAGTGTTACTCCTTTCCAACTACTTTTCCATAAAATATGTATAAAGTAATAGAAACCACATGTAAATGCCATCTCAGAATGCAGAATCCCATCTGGAGTTTTGTGCAAAGTTTGCAGTGTGTACTCAAAAGTATCTGTGAGTGAGGAGGCATGTGCTACTACTCCAGGACCAAATGGTTTATTACTTGGAATTAATTCACAAATTAGATCTGTCATCTTAAATTAGTTCAATCATTCCTAAGTTTGAATAATGTGTGGAAAAACACTTATTGGACTTATCAGTAGCCTGATAATTCCGATGGGGCTGATAATGAGTTACATTTTGTGGAGATATTGTGCCTCGCTGGTGTTTCACTGAGCCGTTCTGCCTTCTTCACGCAGGCTACCTTCTGCTCACAGGAGAAATCTCCAGGTTGGATACTGGGGAAAATATGACGATAACAGGAAAAAAAATCTGCCCTAGCGTAAGCCACTCTGTGTTTACACTTGAGGCTTTACATTTAGATCTCTTCTCACTTTGTAAATGAACTGCATAAAATAGAAACGTATCATGCACAGAGAGATTTTTCACAACTTCAACCTATTACTAATAACAGGGAGGTTTGTTATAGTCTACAAATTAAAGAATGAGCACCCATAGTTACAGGTTAAAACATCAGGACACAGCAATGTTTTCTGATTCAATGAGGAAACAATCCTTCAAACATAAATTCCATAGATACTACTCCAGTTCAATACACTGAATCAGTGACAAAGTTCTTTATAATAATGCCCTTAGCACTTATTCAGATGCAATAGAACATGATGGGGAACTGTTAGCACTGCATGCCCAAAGAATATTGGGGAATTAAGCAAATGTAGCATGGCAAGGAAATTACTGTATATATGTATGTTGAAAGTTCTGTCACAAATGTGGACAATGAATGTTCTGAATAGCCCTTCTCACTGAAGTGTGTACCCCACTAAAGGATCCGGAGGAAGGGTCTCATTCTGTACAAAAGTCATCTGCCTAAGTACATGAACATAATATTCCAAGTACAGAGGACAGACTTGTTGGGGTATGAGGAAAACTGTGGATCACCATTGCAGTTTAACAGCTGTAGAACACTTCTCCACTCCTACCAAATAGGAAATAAAAAGCACTATTAAATTAATGTTTGATTATGCACTCATTAAATTATGTACTTCAGCAAAGAGTAATTTCCACCAGAGACTTTAATTGTGTGACTGAGGAACCCAGTACTCCAATATTTAGGGCTGTACCCCAATCATTTACCCCAACATTTTGAGAATATTACCATTTACTTTAAGGGGTTCCACCCAGGGTTGATCATGGGCAACAAAACATCCCACACAATTTTTTTTTAGCAGAGTACCATAATAAGTCACAAATACCTCTCAATAGGGTGTCAAAGTTCTAGATCAGAAAATAGTTTTATTACAAAAATCTTAAATCAGTGATACAGAATAAATGCCATGAATGCCTAAAAATTCAAAGTTATATAGAGTAGTGGAAAGTCAATAAATCCATCTACACTCCTGCCCCTTACTGTCCCTCCTTCACATTTCCTAGCAGGATTACCTCCTGGTGCAGTACCCAGATGAGGAATAGAGAGAGGTGATACAAAACTGTTACTGGCTCACCAGAAACTTGCAGCTTTGTGTATCCTCTGCCACTCACAATGCTGGAAATATACCCAGTCAGATAGCAATATTATGCATATCCTGTGTGACTGTCTCGCTATCTCTTACCTTTGTTCCCAAATACGCACCACTCTCAGCATTGTACTAGATTTATCTCTCCCGCTACCGAGAACTTCAATCATGTTACATGACCCACATGATATGCCTGACTTAAAAAATCCTAAACAAAGACTCCTGATGTGGCGTTGGCCATTGCCAAACTCCATGTCCTACACCAGTGGTATTCACCACACATGCCCATGTATGATAAGTGGCTAGTTGAACTGTGTAAGTGGTGTCTTACGGGTGAGTTGCTTATTGGCTCTAGGGTAAAGTCTACCTGTCCAATGGCATTTGGAGTCACTTCCTTAGATAATGATGCCCTTGACTCTACATGAACACTAGTGGCTATTCTCAACCCATGTTGATCTCCCACCCACCCACCCTCCTCCTCTTGCAGCATGTAAAGGGCCGTGAGGTCAGCTGGGAATGCCCCTCAACAAAGTCTGATGCCCCTTTTCCCACCTCCCCTCTCCTTTCATCTAAGACTCTTAGCTGTCCTTAAGGATTTTTCTCAGACCACTATCTACTCCATATGATATTGTTATATTTAGATCCTCTAATGAGCTACACTATTAAGATGCATACCTTCCATTGGGATTGCATTGACCATCGCAGCTGTAATGCTTGTTGTGTTTTCTGTTATTTGAGTAGGTCGCTCAGGACTGGTTTTCAGCCCCTGTTCTGTTACTGATGGAATCGGTCATGTTGTACTCACTGTATGACTGCATTGATGGACTTAATGTCCAATAAATGTATATAAAAAGTCAATAAAACTCTTTAAGTCTAAAATGAGCAGCAGAACCAAAACGTCAGACAGCATGCTTATTGTCATCAATAAGCATGCACCCCTTTTTTTGGCTCCGCCCCCTTTTCTGCACCGTTTTTTGTCCCCCCTCCTGCCTCCCAGCTGACCTCTCCTGTCCCCCACCTCACTACTTAATGGTGGCTGCTGCATGGTAGGCTGAGCAATACCACTGACGTCGTCAGTGCATTGCTCTGCCTCCAGTGGCTCCACCCTCTAAGTAGAGCCCTTTCCCTGGCTCCTCTGAACTCCTGACCCCTGTCAGGAGTTTTAGGCCCTCCTCCACCCGCAGGCCTCTGCCTGCGCCTCATCCCTGGTGTCTAGTGGGAGAGCTCTGCTTTCCTACTAGGCTACTTTGTGCCCCTCTCCTCCTTTTCTCTGTTTTGCTTTGCTCTCTGCTCCACTACTGTTTCTTAGTGCTCCTTTTCCTCGTTTCTCTCTCACAGCGCTCTCTCTCTCTCTCTCACTTCGCTCTACCTCTCTCTCTCTCTCCCCCGCCGCTACTGCTCCTGCGGCCCAACCCTTTTTCTGGCCCGCCCCCTTTCCCGCACCATTTTTAATCCCCTTCCCGCCTCCCAGCTGTCCTCTCCCCACCACCTTCCTACTTAATGCCGGCAACTGCGTGGCCCAAAGGCAAGCCCGTCTGTGCCCATCTGTGCTTGGACCGCACCCAGTGCCAGAACCACTAGCTCCCGCCCACCCACCACCGCTACACACGTCTTCACTACGACACCGCCACCCTCCGCGCCCTCAACACCGGCCACTCTCCCGCCTGCCTTCAAGCCTCCCCGCAGACCATCCGTGGACCCTTTTCCTGCCGGAACTGCATCTTCACCAGCCTGCACGCCAACGACCCACCCACCAAGGCAGGACGCATCTATCTCAGATGTATCCTCCTCAACACCCACTCCGTCCGAAAGCACGCAGTAGAGCTATGGAATGTACACAACTCATCCTCCCCAGACATCGCCTTCCTGACCGAGACCTGAATGAACCCTCCTCAGCGCCTGACATTGCCATAGCCATCCCGGACGGCTACAAGATCACCTTGTAGGCCTTCTGGTTTACCGCCGACCTCCACGAATCTAAGCAAAACGTGAGAAGACTCAAAAGAAAGTGGCACCAAGAACAGACTCTGGACAATGACACAGCCTTCAAAACGCCATCTCCAGACACCACCAACTCAACCGAGCCACCAAAAGAACAGCCTTCAAAGAACAACAACGCACACAGCCACAAGGAGCTCTTCAACGTTGTGAAGGCACTCTCCAACCCCAGCTCCAACATCAACGACATCCCGCCATCCCAAGACCTCTGCGACTCCCTAGCCTCCTACTTCCACCGCAAGATTGCAGACATCCACAACAGCTTCAGCACCCAGATCCCCCTGGCAACCACCAACACCACAGATTCACCTCCGACCAACCTCCTGCTCTCCTGGACCCCCGTCAACGACACATTCAAAATCATGAACACCCTCCACTCCGGCTCTCCATCTGACCCCTCCCCTCAACACATCCTCAACAAAGCAAACTCCGTCATCACACCCCAACTACAGAAGATCATCAATAGCTCCTTCAAGTCCGCCACCTTCCCTGAGAGCTGGAAACACGGAGAGATCAACACCCTCCTCAAAAAACCCAAGGCGGACCCAAAGGACCTCAAGAACTTCCTGCCTATCTACCTGCTCCCCTTCCTGGCAAAAGTAGTTGAGAAGGCCGTCAACAGACAACTAACCCACTTCCTAGAGGAGAACCGCAACCTCGACTTATCCTAATCCAGATTCCGCAGCAACCTTAGCACCGAAACCGCCCTCATCGCCGCCACCAACGACATCAGAACCAAACTGGACAGCGGCGAAACTGCGGCCCTCATCCTTCTGGACCTCTCGGCTGCGTTCAACACAGTCTGCCACCACACCCTGCACTCACACCTCAGCAATGCTGGAATCCACGACAGAGCCCTGGACTGGGTCACCTCCCTTCTCACTGACAGAACCCAGAGAGTCCTCCTCCCCCCAATTGCGCTTGGAGGCCACCAAAATCATCTGCAGCATACCCCAGGGTTCGTCCCTTAGCCCGACCCTTTTCAACGTCTACATGGCCCCGCTCGCTAACATGGCCTTACCCCACAACCTTAACATCATCTCAAATGCTGACAACACCCAGCTGATCCTCTCCCTCACCAAGGACTCCACCAAGACCTACCTCCACGAAGGAATGAAGGCCATCGCTGAAAGGATGAAGAGCAGCTGTCTCAAACTCAATTCCAACAAGATGGAAGTACTCATCTTCGGCTCCACCCCCCCAACATGGGATGACTCCTGGTGGCCTGCCACTCTCGGAACCGCTCTGACTCCCACCGACCACGCACGCAACCTAGGATTCATCCTGGACCCCTCACTATCCATGACCCAGCAAGTCAACACCATCTCCTCCTCCTGCTTCAACACCCTCCGCATGCTCCGAAAGATCTACAAATGAATACCCACCAAAACCAGAAGAACAGTCACCCAAGCCCTCGTAAGCAGCAAACTGGACTACTGCAATGCCCTCTTTGCAGGAAACACAGGCAAACTCTAGAGGAGGCTACAATGCATCCAGAACGGCTCTGCATGCCTCATCCTGGACATCCCCTGCCACTGCCACATCACAGATGACCTGAAAAACCTGCACTGGCTCCCAGTCAACAAGAGAATCACCTTCAAACTCCTCACCCACGCTCACAAAGCACTGCACAACACCAGACCAGAATACCTCAACAGATGACTCTCCTTCTACACCCCGACCCGGCATCTCCGCTCCACGTACCTCGCCCTCGCAACTGTCCCACGCATCCACAGAACTACAACCGGTGGTAGATCATTCTCGGACCTCGCCGCCAAAAAGTGGAAAACTCTTCCCACCCACCTGCACCAGACCAAAGACCTCCTTACCTTCAGGAAATGTCTCAAGACCTGGCTGTTTGAGCAGTAGCATCACCTCCACCTCCCCACCTTTGTCCCCCTCCCCTCCTCAGCACCTTGAGACACTCACGGGTGAGTAGTGCGCTTTACAAATCTCTGATTGATATATTGATTGACTTCAAGGAAAGCTCTAAATCTTCTGGCTCATCCCCAAAATCAAGGGGTTCTTCTTCACATAATTCTGGCATTGAAAACTACCTAGAATCACAGATTCAGCATAGCATGATCCATGTAACATTTGTTCTGGCAAACCAAAGTACATACGCAAATGGCATTATAAGTTAACACCATCCTATTTTTTACGTAAGCAGGATGCTCAACAGTTATACAGTCTTCCGGAGAAGTTTTGAACATAACTTGCAACATCTAACAGTAGCTATTAGATGTCACTGAAACACTGAGGAAATACCTTGTATGTTACAACTTTCCTAGTACAGTAGAAGCTTCTGATAATATGTCTCTGTATTGTTATTGCACAGGAAATTGCATTACATCAGTTGCCTTAGCTTTCACAGTGTCTGTGGGGAGAGAAGATGGACAGGGGAATCTGATGGGAGGAGTAAATGTAAGAGTGAAGAGACAGAGACGGAAATAGCATCTATTTCAACTAATATGGCAGCATCACTAGAATGTGGCATAACCAAAGCATGTTAATAAACACATTTTTAAGCCTTATGTTAAGCTTGTTTCAACGGTATACATACTATTTCATCATTTACCTACAGGATTCAACACAAACTTAATTAATACTCAATGCTGTTGAAGTATCAATATCAACGTGAAAATAAAATCCTAAAATAACTTCCACAATTACATCTCCCTTTTGACTCCCCTGAGTAGAATGGTCCTGAGTTGACTATGGCAAAATTCATCACAGAGGGAGGGAGGAAATGGTTGATCTTTATGAAGCAGAATTCGAGGTTAATATTTATGATGTGAGAGAGGTAAGGAAGGATATAGTGATAAAAATACAACACTACTCCAGATGATAAGAATTTTCAATAAGAGTTATGGGGTATCCTTAATTTAGAGGAAACATTAAAAGGCTATCTCTGATAACCACAGCTCTGTTAATTTGAGATCAAGATCTAGAATTAATTTGCTGTAGAAATCATGATGAGGTTAACTTTGTTATCATGTTTTAACCATGGAACTGTAGAATGAAGAACATTATTTATTTGATTTATTTGTGAAAATGTCTATGTCATGAACTTCACCCAAGAGTGTCAGACTCCTCTACATTAGAGACCAGCATGCAGGTGTCCAATAGTATACCAATGCAAACAATAGATTGGAAAACCAATGGTGGGAGAGAGGCAAGAGAATAACATTTGAAATAGAATGGAGGTGAGGAGGAACTATACAGAAGGAAGATTGTAAAGAAAAGTGTAACATAAACAGCTGTGAAGTTATACAGTAGGTGGGTTAGGAATGGATGCAATCAGTGATAAAAGCAAACATGGTGAATGCATTGTATAGGGCATGCAGCTTGAATGGAAACAGTAGCATTAGATTAGAGGTATATTACAGGTACAAGCATATGAACAGCTACTCAAGTAATAATAATTATGAGAGCAAATGCTTAGAGGACACAAATATATAGGAAATTAATGAGACAGTTGGTGGAGGAAGTCCACCTTGTAATAACAACAATATGATCTAGAGGAAGAACATGTTCAAGGAGGACAAGCCAGCCAAGTACAATAGAAGTTGTATGAAAGGTTATAGAAATACATCATAATATGGATTACGAAACACGAGTTTCAAAAGAAGATAGCAGTGGCTTAGGAGGTGCTGGTTTTGCTTGCAAGTGCCTATTCTAACTAGGTTGCTTAAGGTCATCTGGAACACAACATGAGAGATAGTGCTGCAGATAACAGGAGGGAGAGATTTCTAGTTTCTAGTCACAGAACCCAAGTGCAAGATTTCTTGAAGTAGGAGTAAATCTGACTGTGGAGAATCAGTTGACCTCCAGAGATTTTCAATTTTTCCTCATGTAAGATCATGGCATAATTAGGTACAATACAACTAGGTATTCTGAGAGCACTGTGGACGAGGCCAGTGCAATCTTCCGAGTGGCTTACAATGTAATTTGTCTGTCATATCAATTAACATGCTTGATTTGAGTTATAATTTCCAGGCTATGGAAATCCTTACATGTACTACCTGCAAAAGCCCAGCTCGCCTGAGTTCTTGTTCAGTTCTGATGGAGGTTGAAGACAATCCGACCCCACCCTGAAACTAGTTTTTAAAACAGTGCACTAAGAACAGAAGCTCAAGGGAAGGGGGGAAGTGGATAAAATAAAAAAGAGAGACAACACCGTTCTTGCGTTTCCACTGTTGAAGTGCTGCACAAATCTGCGGCCCTTTCTGACTTCTGTAGAAACTGGTGCCTAATGAAACATAAACAAAGAACAGATAAGTGCAACCTATTCCTAAATGGGTTCCTGACTATCCCTTTATTTATTAGAAATTCTCTTCTAAAAGTACCTCTTGGATCCTGGTCTCTAGTTTCCAGGTTTGGAATGTGTTACTGCTCTGGGATGTGTTTTCTATTACTGTAAAGCTTCTAAAACATTAAACAAATACCGTTATCAGAATTACCAATATCAAACATTCATCATAATATAACTAAAGCCTAAATTCCCAATAGCAGACTCACTTTTCCCATATTTCCAGAATCTTTTATAAAACAAATGCTGTACTTTTACATCAAAATACAGCATGTAATTTGTGCAAGTCCTTGATTTACTGTTTGCCTTGCTGTTAATGGTTTCCACTGTTCGATTCTTAAAAGTTCCATGAGAAAAAACAATGTTTGCTTCACAAAGTTCTGCAAAATATTCTTGTAACAAAGAGTTTGAATCACAATGTTCGTGGAAGGTATTTTGTTTCAAATTGTCTATACACGAATCCAGAAATTGTTGTCAAAGTTCTTTCAGGTAATAAAAGGTTTTGCACTTACTTGTTGCTGGCAAGAGATACTGATCAGTCTAACCTTGTCTTCTTTCTCTTTTGCAGGTTACTCATAGGAGAGAGGCTGAAGCCAGGAGGAACCGGAAACCGGAAGAAGGAAGAGCCAGAAGCTGCGCCCATTGAAGTCAATGAAAGTCTGTAAAGAGCAGGAGTGCCAGCGCCGAGGGATCTGTTCTCAGGTAAGCGGGAGGTAGACGAGCACAAGCACTGGGTGAGGCTCAGGGGATGCCTTTTATAGACAGGGCTGGGTGTGGTTTGAAGGGCTGGGTGTGGTCCTCACATGCTGCACATGTTCTTGGAAGGTGTGCAGAGTTTCAGTTATTATACAAATGAGTTGGATTAACACATGGCCTAGGGAGGAGTATTTTAAAGAAGCCTTGGTAAAAGCAAGGCCCAATGTGTAAACAAAACAGCACATTAAACAACATACACAGAAGCCTGGGGGGGGGAGGTGAGATAACAAGAAAGGCTTTCAAAAGTAAGTTTAAAAGGGAGCTATTACAGAACCCACTAGTGCAGTGAGAGGGGACATGCTCTTTGCTGTGTACAAACCCTAACAGTTGCCCCCCTCAAAGGCCCTCCTACAGGACGGGGTTTTCCTGGATTTTTTAAATAAAACCGTCTAATCAGCTGTGGGGCATGTACATATGATGCTGGTTCCCATGAATTCTCAGATTCATCATATCCTTTCCATTCTACTAAATAAAACAGACGTCCACTAATTCTTTTTGAGTCTTTTATGCTTTTCACTTCATATTCCAGATTTCCCTTAATTGGTATAGGTGGAGGTGGTGGTTCAGGTCGGGTTTTTGAGTTGTACGGCTTAAGCAAGGACACATGGAATGTAGTATGTACTGGATATTCTTTTGGTAAATCTAATTTTACTGTTGCCGGGTTTACTATGGCAGTTATACTAAAGGGTCCAATGAAACGTGGTTGCAGCTTTCGGGATCCCTCTATGTTTAGGTTCTTTGTGGAGAGCCATACCTTGTCACCAATTTTATACATTGGGGCCTCAGACCTGTGTTTGTCTGCTTGTCTTTTCATGCTTTCCTTGTACTTTAATAAATGTTTCCTGGCTTTGTCTTGTATGTCACCTAACCTCGTTAGTCTATCCGTTACTGTAGGCAACAGGGAATCTTCTAACAAAATGGGTATAGCTCTTGGATGATACCCCTGCAAGAAATAGAATGGTGAGCAAAGTAGAGCTGAATGCTCAGTATTATTATAAACAAACTCTGCTACAGGGAGAGCTTCCAACCATTCACTAGAATAATCAGCCAATAAACAACGTAGGGTTTGAAGTAAGGTTTGGTTCAGTCGTTCAGTCTGTCCATCTGTCTCTGGGTGGAAAGCAGTGGATAAGGCCACATCTATTTTCAGTTTTTCACATAATTTTTTCCAAAATCTGGAGTTGAACTGGCTCCCTCGGTCTGACACCACTTTGCTTGGCAAACCATGTAAACGCACAATTTCCCTTATAAAAATATCGGCAAATTCTGCCGCCGTGGGTAATTTCCGTAATTGTACAAAATGTGCCATTTTAGATAAAAAATCCACTATAACCAACACTGTTGTGAAGGATTTTACAGGTGGTAAACCTACAATAAAGTCTATGCTCACAGTGTGCCAAGGTTGTTTGGGTGTTGGCATTGGTATTAACAAGCCGTCAGGAGCCTTATGAGAAGATTTATGTCTTGCACAAATTGGACAGGTAGTGACAAATTGCTTAATGTCTTTTCTTATAGTGTCCCACCAAAAGTGTTTTTGCACATTTTCCAGGGTTTTTACCCAACCAGGATGACCTGCCAACGGTGAGGCGTGATGCCAAATTATCACCTGTGTTTGTAATTCAAAGGTGGGCACTAACAGCATGTTGTCGTGATACAATAAACCTCGTTGTATTGTGTTATGGGAATCCTTTAACCAATCCTGAGGTGCTATTTGCATGTGTGCATTATATAGATCTGTGATGAAATCCTTCTGTTGTACTGGTGCCAACAACTTTTGGGGAGGAATAATGGGTTCTCCTATTTTATCTTGTTTCATGTCTGAGGTATGTCCGTATCTAGATAACACATCAGATTGAATTTGTTGTGCACCTGGTCTATAGGTTATAACAAAGTCAAATGTGCTAAAAAAAAATAACCAGCGCATCTGACGTGGTGTTAGTGCTTTAAGTGATCCAAAAAACTGTAGGTTCTTATGGTCAGAAAAGATTCTAACTGGGTACTTGGCTCCCATTAAATGGTGCCTCCATTCTGAAAAGGCTACTTTGATAGCTAGTAGTTCCCTTTCAGCCACAGTGTAATTTTGTTCAGCTGGCAATAACTTTTTAGAATAGAAGGCTATAGGATGTAACTGGCCATCTACTGGATCTCGTTGAGAGAGAACTCCTCCTAAAGCTACTTGTGAAGCATCCGCTTCAACAAAAAAGGGCAAGTCAGGATCAGGATGTTTCAGAATTGGGGCTGAAGTGAACTTTTGTTTTAGGAGTTGAAAGGCGTGTGCCGCCTCATCAGTCCAAAGAAATCGTTGCCTTTTCCGCAACAAGGTAGTTATTGGGGCCGCAATGTCTGCAAAAAGTGCAATAAACCTCCTATAAAAATTGGCGAAACCCAGAAATTTCTGAATATCTTTTACAGAGGATGGTTCTGGCCAATCAGCAATAGCACTGATTTTCTTTACATCCATAGTTATTCCTTGAGGTGACAGGCAGTATCCTAATAAGTCCACCTTGTTGACATTAAAAGTACACTTTTCTAACTTAGCAAAAAGATGATTTTCTTTTAACTTTGATAATACTGCACGAACATGTTGGGTATGTTCTTCTGAGTTCTTAGAGTAAATGAGGATGTCGTCTATGTATACTATGACACAAACGTCCAGGAATTCTTGTAGGACCTCATTTATAAAGAACTGAAAGGCCGCAGGGGCATTACATAACCCAAAGGGCATTACTATGTACTCAAATAAACCAAACTTTGTCTTGAAAGCTGTCTTCCACTCATCCCCCTCTTTTACTCGGACCAGGTGGTAAGCTCCCCGCAGATCTAGTTTAGTGTATACAGTAGAATGTCTTAATTGATCCAACAACACAGGTATTAGAGGAAGAGTATATTTTTTCTTTATTGTAGCCTTATTTAGTCCTCTATAATCGATACACGCGCGCAGGGATTTATCCGGCTTCGGGATAAAAAAGAGTGGAGATGACACCGGAGATGTGGAATGACGGATGAACCCAGACTGTAGTAGGTCATCTAGGTAGGTTCTTAAGTATTTGGTTTCTTCGTCAGTCAAAGCATATACTCTGTTATTAGGTAAAGGGGCCCCTGGGATAAGATCTATACGGCAGTCATAAGACCGATGTGGGGGCAGCACACTAGCCTTTACTGGATCAAAGACGTCTTTAAAGTCAGAATATTCAGGAGGGAGACTTGGTTCATCTTGTGTAACACTAGCACAGTGTAATACTGTGCTCTGTTCTGTACCTGCTTCTTGATAGCAATTGGTTCTACAGAAAGAGGAATCCAAAGTAACAGTTCTATTCACCCAATCAATTTTTGGGTTATGAGTTGTTAACCAGGGTACCCCGAGAATCAAACCAAAATTAGGAGTATCTATCAGATCAAAGCTAATCACCTCTGTGTGCCCGTTCTGACAGACCATAACAAGTGGACTTGTTTGTTTTGTGATTAATCCAGAGGTCAATTCTGACCCATCCACTGCACATACTGCTTCTGGACAAGGCTTTAGGCACATAGGAAGTCCTAAGATTTCAGCTAACTTATTATCCACAAAATTTCCTGTCGCGCCTGAGTCCAGTAGGACAGGGAGAGAATGCCTCACTTGGGTAGTAACAATTAAAACGACCTGAATTATGAAATGTCTAGGTATGTGCGGTACCCTGAAGGCTGCAGCATTAGAGGTTTGATTAAGATGTTTTCTCGAACAAGTAACCTCTCCCCTTGTCGAGCTTAATCGTTTCCCGATTCAGTTGAGGAGGTGGAGGAAACAGCACCCTTTCGTGGAGTTTTAGGCTTTACTGGACATTCTCTGGCAAAGTGACCTGCCCTGCCACAATATAAACATAAGTGACATTTTCTCCTTCTTTCTTTTTCCTCTGATGTGAGTGGACCTCTGAGTGTCCCTATTTGCATAGGCTCTGGTTCAGGGAGTTTATTATCTGTGTCTTTCTTCTCGTGTCTAATAAAAGTTAACCGTGATTCCAGTTTGTATTTATCTCCCTTTCTTTCTCCTAGTCTATGTTCTAATTTCACAACTAAATCTACAAAGTCCGAATAGTCTTTTGGCAAATCAACGATATGAGCCAGCGCGTCTTTTAACTCGTCTCTCAAACCTTTATAAAAAAGGGAGACACGCTTTTCTTCTGGCCACTGTGTCTCGGTGAGTAAACGATTAAAACTAGTGAGATAGGTCAATAAATCCTTGTTGCCTTGTTTAAGATTTAAAAGCTCATTATCACTTGCCTGCATGAAAGTGTGTTTTGCAAAAAGGCTGGTCATGGTACGTTTAAATTGATTCCAATTATGGAGGATGGGATCATCTCTATCCACGAAAGGAATTGACCAATTGGCTGCTGTGCCACCCAAATAAGACAAGACGAATGCCACTTTCGTATCATCAGTAGGGAACTGTTGTGGCTTACAAATGAAGTGTAATTGACATTGATTGATAAAAACATAGAATTTGTTACTATCTCCATGAAAACGTTCAGGTGCTGCTAAGGGCACAACATTAGGAACATTAACAGTAACCTCAACTGGGGAAGGCAAAGTTGTATGTTTTGATGGCGCCCCTGTCTCTGAGGAGGTTTTAAACAAAGGCGTAGAAGCTGTGTTCCACTGAGATCCCCTAAATTTATACCTGCTTAAATCCTGTTTTAAAGAGGTATTCTCATCTTTAATCTCTCTATTTCCTCTTGCATATGTTGCAAGATGCCAGACACTGATTCATTATGAGCCAAGTCCTCATTTAGGGCCTGCGCCATATCCGTGGCGTCAATGCCCTCTATTTCTTCCCCGGTATTCATCATCCACCAGAACTGAATTTTTTTAAGGCTTGTGCTTCTGTCAAAGCCCAGCTCACCTGAGTTCTTGTTCAGTTCTGATGGAGGTTGAAGACAATCCGACCCCACCCTGAAACTGCTTGTTCCAGCACACTAGTTTTTAAAACAGTGCACTAAGAACAGAAGCTCAAGGGAAGGGGGAAGTGGATAAAATAAAAAAGAGAGACAACACCGTTCTTGCGTTTCCACTGTTGAAGTGCTGCACAAATCTGCGGCCCTTTCTGACTTCTGTAGAAACTGGTTCCTAATGAAACATAAACAAAGAACAGATACGTGCAACCTATTCCTAAATGGGTTCCTGACTATCCTATTATTTATTAGAAATTCTCTTCTAAAAGTACCTCTTGGATCCTGGTCTCTAGTTTCCAGGTTTGGAATGTGTTACTGCTCTGGGATGTGTTTTCTATTACTGAAAAGCTTCTAAAACATTAAACAAATACCGTTATCAGAATTACCAATATCAAACATTCATCATAATATAACTAAAGCCTAAATTCCCAATAGCAGACTCACTTTTCCCATATTTCCAGAATCTTTTATAAAACAAATGCTGTACTTTTACATCAAAATACAGCATGTAATTTGTGCAAGTCCTTGATTTACTGTTTGCCTTGCTGTTAATGGTTTCCACTGTTCGATTCTTAAAAGTTCCATGAGAAAAAACAATGTTTGCTTCACAAAGTTCTGCAAAATATTCTTGTAACAAAGAGTTTGAATCACAATGTTCGTGGAAGGTATTTTGTTTCAAATTGTCTATACACGAATCCAGAAATTGTTGTCAAAGTTCTTTCAGGTAATAAAAGGTTTTGCACTTACTTGTTGCTGGCAAGAGATACTGATCAGTCTAACCTTGTCTTCTTTCTCTTTTGCAGGTTACTCATAGGAGAGAGGCTGAAGCAAGGAGGAACCGGAAACCGGAAGAAGGAAGAGCCAGAAGCTGCGCCCATTGAAGTCAATGAAAGTCTGTAAAGAGCAGGAGTGCCAGCGCCGAGGGATCTGTTCTCAGGTAAGCGGGAGGTAGACGAGCACAAGCACTGGGTGAGGCTCGGGGATGCCTTTTATAGACAGGGCTGGGTGTGGTTTGAAGGGCTGGGTGTGGTCCTCACATGCTGCACATGTTCTTGGAAGGTGTGCAGAGTTTCAGTTATTATACAAATGAGTTGGATTAACACATGGCCTAGGGAGGAGTATTTTAAAGAAGCCTTGGTAAAAGCAAGGCCCAATGTGTAAACAAAACAGCACATTAAATAACATACACAGAAGCCTAGGGGGGGGGGAAGGTGAGATAACAAGAAAGGCTTTCAATAGTAAGTTTAAAAGGGAGCTATTACAGAACCCACTAGTGCAGTGAGAGGGGACATGCTCTTTGCTGTGTACAAACCCTAACACTACCGCTACAAGAAACCTGCATAAGTGTACTGAGATAGATGGGTGTGAAGTGATAAATAAGTCAGCAATTGGTTTCATGAGAGAGTTATGAAAAAAATGGTTCTCTGTAGTATATGGAGCACATACCAACTCATGTGAAGTAATACCATGCATATACCTATCATGGATATGTAAATACCTTCAAAAACACAAATGAATAGTTATATTCATCTTTCACCAGGAAAGGAACACGGCCAGGAAGCCATTAAAGTAATTTATGTCATCATATAAACTACCTATTTGACTCAATTGAAAAGCAGTATACTCATAAGTGGTGGTTCCAGTACCAGATTCAGTGACATTTAAATGTAATATGTTATTCTTGTAACACAGAATACTACTTGATTTATAACAGATCCCTTATTTTTGAGAATACAGGGCTTGCTGTGGCTGAAAAGCTTTACAAGTACTTAAATAGTTATTTTAAGGTCTTGAGTGATAGGATGAGTGGAGGTATTTGGGGAAAAATCCTGTTAAAATGCACAACATTATGACCCTCATTACAAACCTGGCGGTCGGTGACAAAGTGGCGGTAATACTGCTAACATGCTGGCGGTAACTACCGCCAAATTATGATCATGCCGGTGATAACTCAGATAGACATCCACTTTACCACACTGACTGCCAGGGTGGAAACAACAGGCACCACAGCGGTAGCCGCCTACAGCCAGGTTAAGTCAATGTTCTGCCCACCATGTTATAATACTGGAAACCGCCACTTTTTCCAGGGCTGTACCAACAACATCAAAAGACTAGCGGAAACACTGCACAGAAGGGAAAGGACTCACCTTTGGAGACACAGGGAACAACCATGCCACCATGGAGCTCGAGCTGCAAATATTCCCAATGATTTTCTACGTCCTGCTCCACCATGAACACCAACGACGGCAAAGACGACCACGGTGAGTACAGCAGCCGCCTAGCACACAGGGGAGGGGGGAGGAAAAAGAGAGTGTGACACACACACACACACACACACACACAACACACACACCCCCACCACAACACCATATTCACAATCAGATGCAATAATAAAACACATTTACCCCGTGCCCCTGAGGAATAATGCAAGGTCAACAGGAATGTGCTAAAGTGAGTGTAATAAGATCAACACAGTAGAAATACGAAAATGCAATGCAACTTTTATATACATATGTACAGTTCAAGGGACACTGCCCAGTCCTTATTGTGAGTGGGCCACAGGGCCAAAGTCCAAGACCCCACTTGTCACCTGCAGCAACACGGAGAGAAGACTGAGGGGCATCAGTTGGAAAATAGGCAGGCACCTCAGGGGGACAGGGAACGGGGGCACCTCAGCCAGCAGATGAAAGAAGATCACTGGTTCTGGAGGGGACAACATGCCCATTGCTCTGTCCTTGGCAGTGCAAGGCCACAGTCTCTCAAGTGGGTGACTTGCCCACATGCTCTGGAGGGGACAACATGCCCTGTGCCTGATCCTGGGGAGTGCAAGGCCAAAGTATCTCAAGTGGGTGACTGCCCACATGCTCTTGAGGGGGCAACATGCCCTGTGCTTGATCCTGGGGAGTGATAGGCCACAGTCTCTCAAGTGGGTGGTTTGCCCACATGCTCTGGAGGGGGCAACATGCCCTGTGCTTGATCCTGGGGAGTGATAGGCCACAGTCTCTATAGTGGGTGACTTGCCCACATGCTCTGGAGGGGGCAATATGCCCTGTTCTTGATCCTGCGGAGTGATAGGCCACAGTCTTTCAGGTGGGTGACTTGCCCACTGATTCTGGAGGGGACATCGTGCCCTGTGCTCTTGATCCTGGGGAGGCTGGCGTTGGTGGGTGTCTTACCCACTGGTTCTGGAGGGGGCATCATGTCCTCTGCTCTTGATCCTGGGGAGTGCAAGGTCAAAGTCCCTCAGGTGGGTGTCATATCCACTGGATTTGCAGCGGGCAGGCCACACAACAACCCATGGAGGCAGGACTACATACCTTCCGCCTGCGGTGACGGCTGCTTAGTGGTGGTAGTGGTGCTGCTGCCGGTGGTGGGGGGAGGCTCCAGCCCATCCCCTGCAGCCCTGGACGGCTACCCACTGGTGGTGGTGGTACTGCTGTTGCTGGTGGGGGGAGGCTCCAGCCCATCCCCTGCAGCCTTGGACGGCTGCACAACCATGGTTGGTGGTGGGGGCTCCTTTTGAGTCCCTGCACCAGGCCCCTTGTCCTTCCTACCTACTGTTGCTGGCTCCTTACCCTTCGTGGTAGCAGCTGGTGCTGGCTCCTTGCCCTTCCTGGTAGCAGCTGGGGCAGGCACCTTTTCCTTGAGGCTGCCTGGTGCAGGCTCCTTCAACTTCTAGACATGTGCCCTGGATCCTTTCCCACCACAAGTGGGTGTGGAGAGTACTGGGCCCGTGGATGGGTGGCTGAGGTGCTTGCCTGGGTTTTTGCCACCCTGGCTAGACATGAAGGACGGGTGGGAGGGGTAGGGAAGAGGTCAATGGTGGAGAGGGACATTGGGTCGGGAAGACGGAGAAGGTTTGGGAGTGGACGAAGAAGGAGTGGTTGTAGGAGGTGTCTGCTGTTTTTGGGTGCAGGTGCATGGGCTGGCTGTTGTTGTGAGGTGGATGCTGTTGAGTGTCTGAGTGCTTGCGTTTGTGTACCTTGGGAAGGGGACAGACACAGTAGGAGAGGGCACAGGGGATGTCTGCACGGCTGTTGTGGAGGTGTCTGCCAGTGAGGTGTGTGTTCTGCTAGGTGTGGTGGTGATGCTGGTAGAGGCTGAGGATGTAGTGCATGCAGGTGCAAGTGTAGATGGAACTGGGAGGGAGGTGGAGGAGGAGGAGGAGGGGGACTCCAGATGATGCTAATGCACATAAGGACAGAGTGACAAAACAACAAGGGGGGGAAGAGACAAAGGATACACTGGGTCAATGGCTGCACCAACACCCCTGTTGGTGTACACACCACCTTCACACACAGGGAACAGCCCTACATTGCACTACCAGTTATAATGCTAGCCACCAAGGCATAGGGAGGGGCACACACCGCCAAATGCAGCACACCTGGGACCCACCCAGCCCTGACCAGTTGTGGATGCCCATGAGCTAGGCAGCAGAATTATCACATCAGAACCCTGGCCACCATGGGACGTACTCTGCAATGTCAGGCCTGGCCTAGGGGCACCCACTGACACACATCCCCCACCCGGATACCACCCTACCATGCGTAAGTTGTAATGATGGGCACTGAACTCACCCCCTGTTGGCTGCTGTGATGCCCTCAAGTGCCCATCCAGCTCCGGATAGGCCACCATCAGTATGCGGGCCATCAGGCGGGTCAGGGTTTGATAGGCACCCCTTCCTCGTTGGAAGGCCATCCCCAGCTGGGCCTCTGCAGTTTTCAGTGCCCAGCCTCTCAAGTCCTCCCACCGTTTCTGACAGTGGGTGCTCTGCCTGCCATAGACCCCCAGTGTCCGCAAATCCTTGGCGATGGTACGTGATATACCCTTCTTTTGATGGGTGCTGACCTGCAGAGGAAATACACACAGGAAATAGTATCAGTCAGACCGTCCTGCCTGTTACACTTATGGCCCACCATACCCCTTCACATCACAATTTTTTCACATGCAGGGCCCAGCACCCAAGCTGTACTACACCCAGGGAACATCCACCCACCCCCCCCACATGAGGTTTTCACACCCACCACTCCATGCATTCATGCCACATGCATCGTGCCCACAGTGCACTCACCTGTTGGTCTGGAGGCCCATACAGCAGGCCGTACTGGGGTAGGACCCCATCCACCAGTCGCTCCAACTCCGTTGTGGTGAAGGCAGGGGCCCTTTCCCCAGTCACACGGGCCATGGTAGGTTCCCGACACAGGTCACAGCAGCACATGCAGTGTAGGTCCTCTCCTGTTGAAGGTCAGGTAGCAAGTGAGTGATCAGATAAAAAATGGCGGTCACGTCAGTGGTGGTGCATACCGTCACCGTTGGCTTACATCACCATTGGCCACCGTACCCCAACGGGCCCAATGTTAACCAATGAGGAGTTGCACAGTGGTTCCCGACCGCCTACCGCAACGGCGCACAATGTCAGCAAAATTACCTCACTTCCACCTGTCCCTCAACACAGGACAGGCGAATGCCATTTGAGGGGGGGGAGGCCCTGGATAATAACTGCATCACAGTTAAAAATTGGACGTATAGGACAAAACCCACTTAACCATCACAAATTAACATCATACATTGTACTGTTGTGGCTCCAATGTTCAGTTTGTGACTGGTTCCTCACTCTTTTGTCCCTTAGACTTCAACCGCTGTGGATGAATAGGAGATGGAGACATACCCCGTGTACAGACCCCTGGTGGACTTGGCAACAATGGAGGACAGGCACATTATCCTCACCTATAGACTTGACAGGAACACAATCACAGAGCTGTGTGCCCAGCTGCAGCCTGACCTGATATCTGCTATCCATCACCCCACTGGGATCCCCTCTCTTGTGCAAGTCCTATCTGTGCTCAATTTCCTGGCAACTGGTTCTTTCCAAGTGACAGTGGGCTTGGCAGCAGAAATATCACAGACAATGTTCTCAATAGTGCTGACCAGAGTGTTGTCTGCCCTGATTAAACACATGTGCAGCTACATTGTTTTACCCCAAGTGAAGGATTTGGCCACATTGAAGGCTGACTTTTATGCAATGGGACATATCCCCAGCATAACTGGGGTGATTGATGGAACTCAGATTGCATTTGTTCTCCCCCCTGGCAAAATGAACAGGTGTTCAGAAATCGTAAGAGTTTCCACTCCATGAATGTACAGATGTTGTGCTTGGCGGACTAGTACATCTCCCATGTCAATGCTAAGTATTCTGGGTTTGTGCATGATGCCTTTATCCTGAGGAATAGCACCATCCCAAATGTGAAGGCCCAACTACAGAGGCACCCAGTGTGGCATTATAGGTGAGCCCTGATTCCCACCCAGTAAATGCTGGTGTATGAGTATGGTGTCGGCCATATAGGTTAGTGTGTGGCTAAATGTTGTTCCTCGATATTTGCAGGTGACTCAGATTACCCCAATCTATCATGGCTAGGAATGTCAGAACAAGGGCAGAAGAACGTTACAATGAGGCACATGGGCGAACAAGAAGGATAATCGAAAGAACCTTTGACCTCCTGAAGGCAAGGTTCAGGTGCCTCCATCTAGCTGGTGGATCCCTGTGCTACTCACCCAAAAAGGTCTGCCAGATAATCATGGCATGCTGCATGTTGCACACCCTTGCCTTGTGATGCCATGTGCCTTTTCTGCAGTAGGAGGAGCCTGGAGATGGCCATGTGGCAGCAGTGGATCCTGTGGACATTGAGGATGAGGAGGCAGAGGATGAGGACAACGGAACAGCAGTGATATGACAATACTTCCAATGACACACAGGTAAGACAGTGTTACTTCACATTTCATTGTCATTATTTAGATTATCTTTGGCACTGGCATGTTGTTATTTCCCACTTCTATGCCCACTCACTGTACCCTTTGGCAGTTCATTTTGCAGATGTTGGTGCCCCACTGTTGATCCTAGTGTGATCACTGCAGGAAACTACAGGTCTTTTCTTATGTGAACATTACTGTACAGTTGAATTGCAATATTTGAACCTGGTTAAACAAATACATACTTAAAAAATGTTACATACTCCATACTTGTATTTTTACTAAGGGTGTTTATTGAAGTGCTAAGAAGAAGAGGGGCAAGTGCATTGGGATGGTGTGATGATGGAGGAAAGTCCAGGGTACTGTTCCAGTCTATTTGTAGCACAGGTGCATTGTCCAAGGGGACATAGGAAGAGGAGCAATGGCAGTTCAAGGTGGACAGGGTGACTGAGTGGTACACAAGGGTGACAATCAAGAGAGTCTCATTTCCTGGCAGGGGTCTTAACAATAGTCTCTGGCTTCTGCGTGAATTGCAGGGAATGCTTGTGGGGTGGTTCACCTTCTGCAGGGGCAGGGATGCTGGTGGCCTGTTGGTCCTTTGGTGGGGCCTCCTGTCCACTAGCGGCAGTGGAGGTGGAAGGCAGTTCATATGTCTAGCTAGTGGCAGGGGCCCGCTGTTGTGAGACTGCCTCCCTCATAATGTTGGCCATGTCTGCCAGCACCCCTGCAATGGAGACCAGGGTGGTGTTGATGGCCTGCCTACCTGATCTCCTGGTACAGTCCCTCAGGCAGCCGCCTGTTCTCCTGCACGTTGTCCAGGATCTGGCCAAGCATATCCTGGGAGTGTTGGTAGGCTCCCAGGATCTCGGTGAGTGCCTCCTGAAGAGTCAGTTCCCTGGGCCTGTCCTCCCCCTGGCACACAGTAGTCCTCACAGTTTTCCTGTTGTCCTGTTCCTCTGTCCCCTGAACCATGTGCCCACTGCCACTGACCCCAGGTCCCTGATTGTCTTGAGTATGAGGTGTGCCCTGGGGTCCCTGTAGTGGTGGACACACTGCTGATTGACGTGTCCTGGGTATGGGTATGCTGGGTGGGTGCTGTGGTGGTGTTTCCAGATGGGGGAGGCTCTGTGGATGTCTGTGACTGGGCCTCTGTAACCGACTTTCCAGAATCCCTGATGGGCCAGGTTGGTCATCCAGATCCAGGCGACTAGAGTTGCTGTCATCACTGTGGGCCTCTTCAGTTGGGGGACTGGATAGTGCTGGCACCTCTTCTCCACTGACATTGGCTGAAATACCTATGGGGATGTAAATGCTGTGTTATTGTTTCTGTGTGTGACATATTGTGCATCAGTGAGTTGCCCTATTTGTATTTGCTCTGGCAGCTTTAACTTGTGTAGGGTGGTATGTGGTGGGCTAACTGATTCTCTCTTGTGTGCATGCTTTGGTGATAGATGTCCATGCAGGGCTGTGAGTGATGTCCATTCATTGGTTGTGCATGCAGGGCTTGTCATTGGGATGGGTGGGATGTGATGGTTGGGTGTGGGGAGTGAGGATGAGGGTGGAGGTATGTGTTGGCATGCAGGTAGGGCGGTGATAGTAGTATAGAGTTGACTTACCAGAGTCCAGTCCTCCTCCTACTCTGGCCAGGCCCTCAGGATGCACGATTGCCAATACTTGCTCCTTCCATGCTGTTAGTTGTGGGGGAGGAGGTGGGGGTCCACCGCCAGTCCTCTGGATAGCGAGCTGGTGAATTGCTGCTATGGAACGCACCTTCCCCCGTAGGTCATTCCACCTTTTCCTGATGTCGTCCCTTGTTCTGGGGTGCTGTCCCACGGCGTTGACCCTGTCCAAGATCCTCCGCCATAGCTCCATCTCCCTTGCAATGGATATCTGCTGCACCTGTGCTCCAAATAGCTGTAGTTCTACCCTGATGATTTCCTCCACCATGACCCTTAGCTCCTCCTCTGAGAATCTGGGGTGGTTGTTGTGTGAGGTGTGAAATGGGGTGCATGGATGGTGTATAGGTGTAAGTGGTGTGTGGCTCTGGTTTTGTCTTTGGTCGTGGTGTCTGTCTCGTGCCAATGGTTTGTAGTCGTAAGGGTCTGTGGGTAATGTGGGTGTGTGTTTTATAGTTGTGTGGGTGTGGTATGTGTATAGGTGTCAGGTGTGTGTTATTCAAATTGACCAATATAGTGTTGTTTTGTATGTGTGTGTGTATTTTGAGCCAATGGTTTACTGCCATTGAATGTCTGCCGTGGTGATTTGTGGGTCATAATGTGACGGGCGTTGTCCTGTTGGCGTAACGGTGTGGGTTTATCACAGACCTTTGGTGTGGCGGACTTGTGTTTGTGGCTGAAAAGTGATGGATTGGTGTGTGTGTGTCATAATAAGGTGATCGGATATCCACTGCGGCTGTGGTATGTTGGCGGCAGTCAGCGTGGTGGTAAGTAGGATTTACTGCCAATGTCATTATGAGGGCCTATGTCATTAATACAGATCACATTTAATGTATTTATTTATTATTTTTATTGCTTGCAGAGTGAAAACCTTCCCATGGGGTTACTAGAGCATGTTACAGTTTACAAAGAACTAATTATAGCACTCCATAAGTAATCAAATATTTTTTAAAGAATTATTTTATTGCATTTTTCTGTCTATTGCATCGTGTTGCAGCTTTACATTAAACAATTTTTCAACAATCAAGTTCTGCCTGTCAGAGAATTGCGAATGGATTATACAAGTTTAAGGTTGTGATGTGAGGCTGTGTGGCAGTATGCTATCGTATTTGTTACATGCAAGTAATGATATCTTTAAGTGCATCAACTTTAGCATAGAAAAATTAGAACAGAAGCAGTACAATGTTGGATAACTAAAGTTGGAGCATTATTTAGAAATTGTCATAGTATACCCAGAGGTTCTCCCACTGAATCAAACTTGAAGTTCCCAATCTCACTAGGTGGTGGAGAAGCACAGGGTTTACACTGACAGACCCTAAGCTGGTTCCTCTGGTGTAAACTTCTGACCTAGCAGCCCATCCACAGCTGTGCTGCCATGTGTTAGTGATGGTTGCTCTAGATAGGAAAATCAAACATCACGATATGCTAGGACAAGTAACATACTACAGAATAGCAGAAAGAGTTGAAAGTGGCCACTTTGCTCATGAAAGTAGCTTGGAAACAGTGTTTGACAACACAAATTTGGCAATCAAGTATGGAAAAATATATGGAAACCAGAGAATGGATAGATTAACGTTGATCACAAACTTATTCAGTTATAGAAATGACTTGAAAATGTTCCCATAGTTAACTCCCTGCATGTCTTCGATGTATCAAATTCAAATTTCTACTTATGCCTGCATATGACCCACAGTTGGCTTCTTTTTAGTTAGCACTTGCTTAAAAAAAATAACTAAAAAAGTACCAGAGAAAAGTACAGTTCTAGGTTTACGAGAAACACTTGGTTCAATAACAACCCTCAATTGGAAAACAAAACTAAGTCCCGAAAATTTCACTTTGAAGTGCTGAATCTATGCATGCTTACAGAAATGCATAAAGGGGAAAATCAAAAAAGGAGGATTATTGTGATTTCTCTGCACACACTTTATAGATGGGAGGGCTTGAATCTCAAATTGCTGAGACTCAACTTATTGCTCTGGTTTCGTCGAGCAGGAAGCATTTCTTCTTATCAACTTGATGACGGCTCTTAAATCTATATGCTGGAATGTTAGAGGCTTAAATTGCCCCCTCAAGAGACAGTCAATAAAAAAGATTATAGCCCTTTTTTAAACCACAAACCATCTCTATCTGAGACGCATGTCATCTTTAAGGAGTCATTGGACCTTCGACTGAGGGGATAACTACCCAGAAGATTTAAATTAGGGGACCAACTATCCTTTTGAGCCCCTCCAGTAGTATGAAGATAATTAGAATGGTAGGAGACAGACATGGGTTCTTGGCCATTGCACATATTGAGATTGATCTCATTTGCTTTACAATATGTGTTGTATATGGTCCAAACCAAGATGATGCCTTGGTCTCTGAGTCAATTATGCTTGAGCACCTGAATTGGCCGAGCACATTATTTAGGGATTTTAACTGTGTTTTTGATTATAAAATCAACACAACAAACATTAGAGCAACTCCTAAAATGACTAAAGTGTGCCGAACAATTGTTGTGTTGCTAAAGGAACATGGGCTAGTGCATGTTTGGCTTATACTTGAAAGTGGCTGACCTGGGTATACCTATTATTCACAAGCTAATAATCACTATTTAAGGATAGATTATATCCTGGCTCCACTTGGTCTCATTCATAGTTCTCTGATGAAGTCAGCCCCAAGCTAATTTCAGATCACAACCCCATCATTTTTTCTTTTAAGACTGGGCAGACACCAGTAAAAAACACCCAATGGTCATTTCAATGCCAACTTCTCGTGGACCCTGAGTATATTGGCATGATGCGTAAACCTATGGTCGAATATATGGGACATAATTTGGGTTTTGCCTCTATTTCAGTTGTATGGGATTAGATAAAAGCATATGTTTGGGGAATGAGGTTAAGGTTGAAACCAAATGGAATCATAGGTTACAGGATATAGAAGCACAGGATACTGAGGATTTGGCAAAGTGTGAAATAGAGCATGCCGCTTCCATTCTCTCCCGTGACCCCAATGAACAGCTATGCTTTTTCCAAGAAGTTGACTGCCAAAGTAAGATTTGACGTGTACTCCGGGAAAATGATGCTACTGTTTTTATGCGGAGAAGGGGAGAGAATTGTGAATATGAAGAATCATTGATTTCATTCAAGATGATTCAGGCATGGAAGTCCAACATCCTCAGCCTATCATAGAGCAATTCTATTTATTTTATCTATGCCTTTATATTGTGGAATGCTCGGATGACTCATTACAAAGTGAGTTGTGCAACCAGTACTTAATGTCTGTCAGTATTCTCTGCGCTGATCGTTTACATTCTAACATGCTTGAGAGAGCTATTTCCCCACAGGAAGTCAATGATGTGATTTCCACTCTCCCTTTTGGGGGAAGCCACAGGTCAAGATAGAATTCCTGTTGAGTTCTACAAACTCTTTGCAGAAGCTTTGTTCCTCGAGGTTCAGACTGACCAATCTCATTAATTAATAGAGATGTCAGAATCTATTTAAATGTTTTTGCCCCTAGATTTGGCAGGGTTTTCCAATCATTGGTGAATATGCAGCAGCACGGATTTGTCTCTGGCATGGATACTACTAGTGATACTAACGTGATAATACCTTTTTTTTATGCAGCAAATAATTTTCCACCATTCAGCTCGTATGATCCTCCTAGATGCAGAGAAGGCATTTGATAGGGTTTTCTGGCCCTATCTTTGGGAAGTTATTGTAAAATACGTGTTTGTATTGCATATCAGAAATCTGATGCTAGGGTATTTATTGATAGTGAAGTTTCCAGGCCATTTCCAATCTAATGAGGCACCCGACAGAGCTGTCCTCTTTCACTTTTGTCTTTTAGCATTTTTCTTTTTTATACCATATTCTTAACCATGAGCACCTTTTATTGTTGATGAGGTTAGGCTACAAATGACAGCCAATACAGATGACGTTGCTGTATTTTCAGTTAAAGTTATTCCTCATATTGCTATTGTTGAACATGAGGCAACTATTGCCTCATTCGTTGTGAAATTGACTACCTTTATCTCTTATTGGGTGCTGTAACTTTATTAAAATAAATGTATTGCCAAAGTTCTCATAACTCTTCAGTGCCATTCCATTTTGCGACCCCAAAACCTTCTTCGAGTGGCTGGAGTTCTCCATCAGTAGCTTTCTCTGGGGGTATCAACATGCCAGACAGGCCCTAAAATGGTTGAAAACAAAACAGAAAGATGGAGCTGGCCCAGACTGGATTTTCAACAGTATTTTTGGACTACCTTTGGTGAACGCATTTGTTACTTGATCTCAGATACAGGTAATTGCAATACTACATTTCTACATGAAGTTAGCTGTGGGTCGGAAGCCTGTGCCTTCATTTCCAGATTTGATCTTAACTATTTTAAAAGGGTTTGATTCAACGTAATCTGGGATGTCTGGCTCATCAGTATGAATTAGGCTGAAAAGTGCAAGATTGGTCTCATTCATTCATATGTACAGTAGGCCTAGGTGAATCTTGCTCAACAAAATTATGCGGGGTTACAAAAAATCTCTGCAAGATTTCATGGAATTCTACGAACAGGCAGAAAAATACTTGTACCACTCTTCATGCTGTTTTTTTATTCTGGTAGAACATTTCATCCTGAAAATCAATGCAAATGGCAGCATGAAGTGCACATGGGTAACTTTATTTTCTCTGCTTTCTCTGCTGTTCTGTGCATGGTGCTGGGCCGAATTTTGAATCTATTTTAATCTGTGCTCATCCACCACTCATGTATCTATTGTTTATCAGTGTGTGTCTTTCTGTGTGTTTATTTTATGTTTTTTGTTTACTTTTTGTATTTTTTTTGTTTTCCCTTTCACTGTATTTCACTTTCTTCAGTTCTTCCTTTCTGCTTTGTGTTAACCTAGCCCTACTACTTCTTTTGTTTCACCCAGCCCCATGGCAGAACAATAAGCAGCAAGTGGCAGCACCAGTGCCACAACTTGCACACCCTGTAGGTAATGGCACCGCTCAGGGGTGTAGCCCTGCCTCATTTCTACTGAGACAGAGGTGGCTGCACTGTTTTGTTGCCACCTCTCCTCCATGCTGGCAGGAGACAGCAGGCCTAGGAGAGGGTATGTCCTGCTGGAGCATCGGCTACTGTTGGGGAGAGTGTGTTGGTATATGTGGCTCAGTACAGGGTGCAGCGCACCACACCGCGGCAGACACACTACTGGGGGGACAAAATCAATAGGGTACATGAACTGCTCGAACTGCTGGGTGTTGAGGTAATGGGACTCGGTGAGTAACTAGTAATTATTTTTTGTTTTCTAAAAATGCGAATTTCTTTTTCAAATAGTATGCTGCTCACACTCAGCAGTAAGCTAACTTCACATTATGAGAAATATCTGATGGAGCTCAAGCTAGCCAGGTGTTTGGCGGTACCTTCTCAGTGCTGGCTTGGGCAGATTCTTTTAAGAAGTGATGCAGACTCCTCTGTGCTGTTACCAAGATAATAGTATATCAGGGATGTAGCATTCTCTGTGCCTTTCTTTCTGTAGCTCATACATTCCCAATCTCCCAGTGAGATGTAGTATGTAGTGAAAAGGAAGACTGAGTTAGCCCATCAGAGGGGTTAGAGAAGCAAAGATCATTCATTGCAATGCATTAGTACTTCAAAATGTAGTTTAGGAATAGGGTTTAGGAAATTAGGAATAGGACAATAGGCTATCTGATTTAAGAAAAATACAATGCTACTGCGCCTGCTTTTCAAAATATATTTTTCAGCGATTAACTGTACCACTAATAATTGTTTTAATCTTCTTTTGCTTACATCAGCACCCAGCACTGTGATGGGTGGCACCACCACCACCAGTGCTGTGGCTATGGTAGATGGTTCTGTTTGCCACAGTAAGTCCTGTTATTAATATTTCCCTATCATTTACCTCTTCCAACTAGTAAAATATTTTTGCCTTGTTTATTTGTTTATACTGTCTCCTTTTTTCAACTCCTCTATCTAATATTTGTTAAATTCTTGTTAGCCCTGCATTATCCTTTTTTCCATATTTCCCATTTCTGTAGCTTACTTCCTCCTGTCTGTAGATTTCTGTCACTGTGAAGACTGCAGGCCCAAGTAAGCTATTATTCACCACACGAAAGAAGGCTTTGTTGCTCATGCTCGTTCAAAACAAGAGACTAACCTTTGACCACTCCAATGCTTGGCTATCATTCATTTATACAGTATTCCAGCAGTCTCCATGACAGTGCAGCATGGCAGGAAAGCAATGAGATCCCATTGTGTTTGCCAACCAAGATCATATGTCCTTCATTGACCATTCCACTCCTTAATTGTTCTTTAATGACTCATCATAGCTCTGGTGCTCCATTACAAGAAAAAGGTTTTTGGTTGACTTGACTACCTGACTTTTCTAACATGTCAACCAAAAACCTCCCAAAGTGATAGTTATAATAAAAAATACTGTTAACTGAACTGTAGTGACGTACTGCTGTTGTACTTTGTTTAAAAAAAATTACTTTGGAGTCAAATCTGCTATCTAAAATGGGTATTTTTTTTCTAGCCACACAGACCACCGGTGCCAGAGGAGGCCCAGGAGATTGGAATGGGAGGAGTCCCAGGGGTGGCAGGGATGAATGGTGGTAGGTCACATTGCTTAATTGACAAATTAAGTATATGGAATTTTGATAAGCAAGGCAGATATCCCACCCATCATCCCCCCGTCCATGGCATTTCACCATCACTGACCTAACTGCAGCATGCAAAGAAAGTCTGCTCCAGTTAATGTGACATAACAGAGTTTTCAATGCATTACAAACCGAAAACAAGGAGTGTTTCCTAGTGCCCAATCAGTCACCTCCTACTGGTACTTTACCTCATTATTCTTTCTAAAGTTCTCTCCCAGCCAACCAAAAAATTGAAAAATCCATTCATGGCAAGTGTCACATTTTTCTGGCTGAGTGGTTTATTGTATATATATTTCATGGCTTCCATGACGGATTCATTACTGTTCAAATTTTTAACTTTTGTCATTTGTCAACTACAGTGACTGACTGAGCAAAAGCTTAGCACATGATGATCAGTGATGCCCCACTACTTTATAACAAAACCTCTACCTAGCTTAATACCGCTATTTACTTTGCAGTAGAGTAACTTTCTTTACTGCCAAGTAAAGGTATTTGTTGAAAATGATTTTTAAGTATAATGGGACAAAGTGCCTGATTACGAGATTTCTGTGGCAAACATGCCAAATGAAGTATATAATCCGTTCCCTTCCCTTAACTGCAGTGCATTATCTTTTCCAGTGTCTAGTTTCACCAGCAAGATATATAAGTGTAATACGTGCCATGAGTGGCATAGAATTATTATTCATCTGCAA
Source organism: Pleurodeles waltl (assembly GCF_031143425.1). Lineage (NCBI taxonomy): Eukaryota > Metazoa > Chordata > Amphibia > Caudata > Salamandridae > Pleurodeles > Pleurodeles waltl. The sequence continues at coordinate 802,416,664 of NC_090442.1, read as the reverse complement.
CTTTAGAGTCAGGGTAGAATGGAAATGCAGTCAGAGAAGAGCAGGGCCATTGGAATTAAAGTAAGATAATACATTGCCCTGTAAAGCTACCTTAAAAACATGCTGCAAACTTCAGGGAGTGGCAGACCTGATGCTAGCATTCCTCCATTATTGTTGCACAGCAAGAATACTATTACTTGTGCTGCGTGTATACTTATCTCATTTCTTTTTACACAAAGTGACTGTTTAGTTTTTACTATGAAATCCTTTAAACAAACATCACTTTTATTCTGGTGATATTCTGGCTTAAATCCTTGCAGTCAGTAGTTTATGTGATACATCTGTGGGGAAATCTTGACCCTGTGACTAATCACATCAAAACTTCCAATGGCTCTAGGAGACCAGCAATGTTCTGCTTCTGCGCCACTATATGAACAAGTGTTTGCACGGAGTATTAGTTACAATATGATAGTTTTATGTTTTGGTTGCTCCACCATCGCAGCAGGAAATAGCTGCCTAGCTATGGCACCACAAGATGCACGCCATCCAGGCTGAATATCACTGGCTGGTGACTTTGAAAAAGGAGGAGTAGGTGGAGGCATGTGCCACTGCCCCCAGTCCCCCAAGCCAGCCACCAGCACCTCCATCCTGGTGGGATCCACCACTGCCTCCCATCATCATCCACAGAGTGCCTCCTCTGCCATGCCCTATGGGAGCTGGAGTAGCCTTGCCAAGAGGTGGCATGCCTTCCTCCCAGCTAGATGCCTTCTTTGCCCTTTTTAATATAATTTCTTTTGGTGAAAGGGACTTTTGATAAAGGGACTTTTTTGGACTTCGACATTTGGGATGATTTATTTATTTTAGGGAGAGGGTGGGCCAGTTGTGGCTAGTGAGGGTGGGGTTTATTTGTAAAAAATAAATGGGCATTGTTTCTTCATATGACGGCAATCTGTATTTTGTCTTTGCACTGCTTTTAGTGGAGCCTGTTTTTTTAATGCCACAAATCAGCCCTCTATACAGTCACAAAATGTACATAATATTTTCTCCCTAGACTTTCCCTAGCTGATTCTGAAGTGTCTTGCATATATTTATTTATTTGCTAGGTTACTTACTTTACTTGTACCCAAACAATATCCAGCTACCAAAGTTGGAACACAGACTAGTTCTGTCCTATTGCTTGAGGATATTAACTTTAGCCTATTTTGCAGCACCCAGACACTTATCAAAGTGTATACCAGTTAGTTATACCCCATGTCCTACTACTCTCTGTAACTATATTGACCAGTGGGGGTATTCCTATGCCTATTGCCTACAACATACATAAATAACATAAATTAAAAGCTTAATATTCAGTAGAAGTTACTAACTAAACTAGTTCACTTCACTTTTTAGTAGTCTTATTTGAATAGATGAAGCATTGGCTGCTACCTCTCTCAATCGTTCAAAACCATATTGCAAGGTTTCCCTAGGTGCCTTCTTAATGGTGTGCTGGTAGTAGTAGAAGCAGACAAGCGCACTAACAGGGAAGACATCACAAGTGAGGTCCGATTCCCACGTAGGTGAACTCCAACTGTAGGATTCCGTCACAGGCAACTAGATTGAAAGAAATCACAAAGCTAGTGGGTTATTTATATCATAATGTATCAAAGACTGAGACCACACTGCAAAGTGATAAAAAGGCCTGATATTATAACAAAAACTAGCAGTATTAACTTCTATTGGGCAATGGAGAGCTAGTATTTAATCAATTTATTAAAACTATTAAAACCAAACTTACGAGATCCTTGAGTCAGGAGAAGTTGACTCGGGAAAAGAGTTTAAGCAACACAAGGTCTGAATGATGATGTTGATGAATGATGTTATGTATGCAAATTGTGTATCCCTTTAATGCTTTTATGCTTGAGTGGGCTACTATTCAGGTAAGAAAAGATACTGAAGTGAGTTGGTGTCGCTTTCACTACATCCACCACACCAAGTGTGTGATCCATTTATGGTATAAATTCATAAGTCACACCTCAATATATCACGCAAACTGGAGAAAGAGAGTTAGAGGTTTGAAGAGTGGATGGGATCGAGTAGCTGGGGAAATGTGTGACAAAGACAAACACTGCAGAATAACAATATTCATCAGGTCGATGAACAGCACATCATCATCATCAAATCTGCTGTGGAAGGAAATGAAGGAATGACAGTCCAATTAAATGATTTGCAAACATTCCTGCAGCCCCACAGACCCACGTTATTACATATCTAAATAGTCTGTCTTCTAGAGTTTAAAAAATATTGCTTAAGGAGGTATGAACCCATGCATTTCTAATGATTATGATTGTTAAAAGAAAAACAATACTGTATAGAAATGCCAAATTGGGCAGTGTATCTGTATTCTTCCTGGGATGTTCATCTTAGGTTCCTGGCTTAACCGGTCCGTTAAGGTAAGCAGGAGTGTTATGGAGCTTTCACCTTTTGTGTAGGGGAAGAGAAGTCCTGTGGATTGTAAAACAGTAACAATATAGTAGTGTCAAGGAGAAGGACAGAGAAGGTAAGCTTCATAAGGAGTAGACCAAAACCCAAAGCCAGAGCATAGGCTACTGCAATCATTTATTGTGACTCATGTGCCATTAACTGAGAAGTGAAAGCAATTTTACAACCAATTCCAGGCATGTACCTGGCTGATCAATCTGATATCTGTCATGACAGTTAGCTGCGTGTGACAATCATGTGATGATGTGACATCATGTCCAGTTGTACCCCGCAACTACAACCACATAATAAAGGAGTTTGGCATTTGAACCAGCACTCTGCTCAACATTTTGCAAATTAACTCACCTCTGTCCAGGTCGGTCTCTTAGAGTTGGCAGTATGTTGGTTTCCATTGAAGTAGATAACTTCCTTCTTCTGGCTGTTGAGGTCCCACCCTGAGTCCTAACTCCAAGTCACAAATCAGTCCGACTCCAGACCCAAATGAGATTAGGAGAGATAGAGCTGTAGTGCACTGTTGATGAACAAGAAGAGCAAAGGAATTTGAGAACTTTGTGTACATGAATTTGTTAACTAAACAATGTCCCTGTTATTGATGGTGTGCAAATTCCTTATGAGAACGCTAATTTAGCCCTAGTCCTTCAAAAGGTGGATGAAGTTAAGACCTTGGTTGTATCGCTAATGGGGTTATTGAGAGAGAAATTGGCACAAAAGCATGGTTATAGCTGTCAGACAACAACAAAAGAAGGTGGAAATGAGTAGGGGGGATAACTGAGTCCAAGTTAGGATTAGAATTAGCTACTCCTCCCCCCAAGGCAGCTATGAATTCTGTCCTAGCTGATTTACCTCTGCCCTTTGTTGAGAGCAATCATCCAAAACCTGTAAGGTCATGGCGGAAGCACACTGGAGCTCCCAATATTCAGGGTTCCCGGGGGGATGCTTATGTTGTGGCATGGCCTCGTCCTGTGTACGGTGTACCTGGGGGGACTGCCGCACCCCGAGTGCTTGGTGTAGCGGCTGGTCTCCATGGTCCCTCCGCTGGATCAGGCGTACCTTGTATTGGCACTCCATGGCAGGTACAACCAACACAGCACTCGGGCCAATCAAGCAGAGATATAGTCTACATGGTCAATGTCCCCAAATTGCCACCCGGTTCCTTTGAGGATCACAAGTCTTTGATCAATAAGGTTACCCATTGGTTACGTTTTAGATACGATTGCCTTTCGATTATTCGCTCTGACATCCGTGAGGTAGAAAGATATAGTCAACCCAGGCTAAATTTTGATTATATCTCTGTTCGTTTTACAACAAAAAAACATTGGTGGACCAACTCATGGAATTTGCAACTCGAACTTGTGATCTATGGGCTAAGAGAAGGGTTGGTATTAGCCTTTCTTTAAAACTACCGTGTATCTGCATAGAGAAGCACTCTAGAGAGCTAGTCCCGACCCTAGGATCTCCCCCCTGGGGATCTTAGTACTTTTCATTCCCTGGATGCTATCGATTGACTAAATGGCAATCTGGAAGTGCGGCCTGGTGTTATTACTGTGAACATCTGTACAGAAGAAGGTCTTAGTTCTGCTCATAGTAATGACATAGCTAACTCCGAACTACTAATACTAACTCGGAATGTAGCTGGTCTTGGCAAGAAGCTGGGGGATTTGGAGTGGGCTACTTTTTTTAGTAACCTTCACATTTGTTTATTTCAAGAGACTTGGGTTGATGGGCAAATCTACATTGATGGGTTTTCTTCATATAATATTCCAGCTCGATCACCAGAGAAGGGCCTAGGCTGTACTAAAGGGGGTTTACTAATGCTCATTAATAAGAATTTGCAATGTGAGCATTCATTATAAAAAATAGATTCATTGGACTTAATGGGAGTTCAACTTACCTTCCATCGGGATTTAAAAATTATTCTTATCAATGTATACGCCCGATCTGTCCCACGGGGCTCTGAGTGTCAAACTTTGACACAGTTGGCAGAACTCTTGGATTCTTTACATCCCCCGTTCTATTTATATTTAATAATAGCAGGAGACTTAAACTGTACCTTTGAACCATCCCATATGATTAATGGACTAACAGATGAAGAAGATGAAATGTGGGGAATCCCACAGTTAACGAACAATCGTCAATGTACTCGTTCCTGTGTGGCCCTCCAGCTAGCTACATTATGTTTAAAGTATGGACTTAGGGCTTGCAATGGACGTACACCTTCAGATCCATGTATGGCATCCACCTTTAAACGAGGGATGTCCTTAAGTGTAATAGATTATTTCTAATTAGATGTCAGATTGTGGCCTCTATTAAAAGACATGAAGGTAGAATCCCGATGTGAGAGTGATTATAACCCCTTGCTACTCTCCATGAATGGGGATGCTTTCAGGAGAACACTGAATGCACAACGTACATTGGTCCCTTCCCCATTGTTGAATAACAATTACACTAGGGTCTCCTGGACCAAGGTTTTGTCTAGTTCTTATTCAATAATTGGGATTTATAAATTGTTTATAAATGAGCTGGCAATTTATGAGGAATCAGAAGTTGACAACATCCCTATTCTGAATATTCATAAAGAGATGTTGAAGGAATTGCAGAGGTTCTTCTACAAAAAGTCCAGCCCCAAATTCTGTGATGATCTCTCCAAGGATGATAGAGGATGGTTCAACGAGGATTGTAGTAGGGCCAAATCTGTATTAAAAGCTGCTATTATGATTGGTTCCATAGCAGAGATTCAATCAACCAGGCGATTATACAAGGAGGCTCAAACATTAGCAAAAAGGTTATGGGAAGACTCGATATGGCAGGGCTTGGTTCTTGCAACGAAAAATAACAACAACATGATGTTTTGGGAATTACTCTCTAGAGGACAAGGAGGGGGCAGGAGGTGCATAAGGAATCATATTCAACCTGAGATTTGGGTAGACCATTTTACCAAAATGTATGCTACCACCTGCAACCCCTCAGCTGGATATTCTCCAACACACGATCCAACTACCTCACGGCTGGTTGGCCGGGGTGATTGTTTTGATCCAATAGTTTTCTCTATAGAGGAAACTATAGCCGCAATCAATTCCTTAAAATCAGGGAAAGCTCCTGGCGTGATAAGATACCAGGTGATTCATACATATCTGAAATAACTATCTGGTCCTGGTACATTAATCTGATTTCAAATAGAATCGCCGCTGGTGGTGCAATCCCTAGCACCTGGAAGGGAGCCGAAATAATCCCCATTTTTAAAAAGGGCAATGCAAATTCCCCTGCTAATTATAAACCCATTAGCTTGATCGATAATTTGCAGAAAATGTTTGCTAAACAACTGCTAGAGAGGCTAACTAGTTGGGTTCATGACCATCAGGCCCTTTCCACGCTGCAAGCGGGCTTTCGTCCTCAAACCAGTACAATAGACCAGGCTTTTAGACTGGTTCTCCTGTACTGGAAATACGTGGTTTTCGCTAAACTATCCCTATATGTTGTTTTTGTGGAACTCAGATCTGCCTTTGATCTGGTTTCAAGGGAAAAGCTTTGGGAAGCACTACTCCAGATGGATGTTCCTACTAATATAGTCTTCCTCTTATAGCGGCTACACACTAACACGTATGCACAAGTGAGGTGGGGTGACCAAGGAGAACTGACAGACAAAATCCCCATACAGAGGGGAGTCCACCAGGGTTGTGTCTTGGCCCCTATTTTATTCACCTTATTCATCAACAATTTGTTACAAATTCTGTCTACTTTTTCTAACGACGCTCCCACTTTGAACGAGCAGAAGATCCCAATACTATTATTTGCTGATGATTCTCTTCTTATTCCTAAGACCCCCATGGGCCTCCAAATCCTTGTAGATATATTCAAATCTTTTTGCGATTACCATGGTTTGGAACTGAATGTCAATAAAACAAAATTGATGGTGTTCACCTCCGGCTCTCGTTGGAGATGTACCATCAATCTGGATCTTGAGTCTGAATAATCACTCTCATCCTCCTGTAGTACTTCAGAAACAATGTCATCATGTAGTATGAAGTATTGGTTCATTTTATTCATGGTCAATCTCTCCACATTTTGAGAAGAGAGACTAGTCCTTCTGACTGAGGCAATTGCATCAGCTGCACTGAGCACATGCTCAGCAGACACACTAGCTACAGTAGAAGCCAGATACTTTATTGCCAGACTGCTTAGCTCTGGACATTGGTGCATCTTCCCATACCAATTTTGGTCCATTTAGAGCTCTTTTGGGCTGTCCAGATAGTCTTGGACAACCCTCGAATGGCCATTGGTGTTGCCACTTGCTTGACCTCTGTTGCGTTCTCCTCTGCTCTTGATGCAAGCCCTGCCACATGAAACCACATCATGGCAGAAGTTGGGTCTGATTCTTCTCTTGCTGTTGCTAGTGTTGGCTGCTGTGAGACAATAGCAATGCCCTCTCTGGAGGTTGAGGCTGCACGGGACTCTAACTTCCAGCTGTTCCACAGGTCTCTTGCTTCATCAACAATCCATGTCTTGTATATTGAAATATCCACTTCTCAAAAAGGAATGAAAGTGGCCAGTAGTATGTTGGTCAGTGGATCAAGTACTGTGTCGCAGATATACTGTTTGGAGGAAATGATCTCCTTTGCAGCCTTGGATTAACAGCCACGTGAGAGATTAAGCTCTCAACCAACTTATCCACTTTTCTGTTGCTATTCACACCATCAAACCTTTGCAACACCTTTTTTAACTGGTCCTGTAGCAGATGTAACAACCTAGCTTGGCTCATCATACTGTCCTTCTTGCTGATTTCCCTGTGAAAACCTCAAAAGGAAGTAGCATGTGTGCCAGGCATCTGACTAAGGTCCATTTGCCCAGCTCCATGCATGGTCATGCTTTTCCCAGATGTATCCCCTTATCATTAAAGGACATAGTTGTGAATCAGTCTGTGCTGCTCAAACAGACATTGCAAGATGTAGTAGGTAGAGTTCTTTTGTGATGGCACATCGTGTATGAGAGCTTTAACTGGTACTCCATTAGCATGCGGAATGATCCTCAACTGTTTCCGGGCTTTAAAATAATGGCTGAAATGAGTGCAGATATTTCTGCAGGTGGTCAGTATGTTGCTGACTATGGGGGTCATTACAACCCTGGCGGACGATGTTAAAGGTGAGGCAATACCGCAAACAGGCCGGCGGACAAAAAAAGGCCCTGGCGGAAACCGCCAACAAAGACAGCCACTTTAACACACCGCCCGTCACAGCGGTACAGACAAGCAGCGCTGCGGACACCGCCAACAGACAGGCGGAAGACAATGTACCGACAATAGTATCACAACCTACCAATCCGCCACCTTTTCTGGGGCGGATTCACCGTGGATAAAAACACGGCGGAAACAGTTACTGCAATGGGAAAACGCTCACCTGAACACATCCCACGAGGAAGGAGGACTCCATGGAGCCGGAATTACAAATTCTACCGGCCCTTGTATTCCTACTCATCTACAAAGAGGAACGCCGGCGCGGGCGAAGACAACGGTGAGTACTGTACCTACGACATAGAGGAGGGGGGAGGCAAAAGTTAGGGGGACACACACGAAACACCCCCACCCCCACCCTCGCATATTACAACACACACACCAATGCATTTACAAAAATCACAGTAACAACCCACAATCCCCCCAGAAGAATGCAAAGACAAAACTAAATCAGTTCAAACATTGTAATGTATCAATATACATGTTTCAAAAATATACAGATATATTATAAAATCATTCAAAAATATATACATTACGAGAAGTAGTGCAGATATGCACATATCAATGTCCGTGCACCACTAGTCCAAAAATGCATGGGCGAGGCCCACAAAAGATACCTGTCCACAATCGGAGAGAACACTGCCGGGGCATCAGATAGAAATACAACAGGCACCTCAGGGGGAACGGAAGGGGGGGCACCTCAGCCGGATGAGTGCAAAGCCAGATCCACGACGGGGCTCCATGCCCATTGATGTATCCTGGGGAGTGCAAAGCCCCAGTCTCTCAAGTCTCTACAGTGAGTGGGTTGCCCACTGTACCATCCTGGGGAGTGCAAAGCCACAGTCTCTCAAGTCTCTACAGTGGGTGGGTTGCCCACTGTTACATCCTGGGGAGTGCAAAGCCACAGTCTCTCAAGTCTCTACAGTGGGTGGGTTGCCCACTGTACCATCCTGGGGAGTGCAAAGCCACAGTCTCTCAAGTCTCTACAGTGGGTGGGTTGCCCACTGTACCATCCTGGGGAGTGCAAAGCCACAGTCTCTCAAGTCTCTACAGTGGGTGGTTTGTCCACTGTATCATCCTGGGGAGTGCAAAGCCACAGTCTCTCAAGTCTCTACAGTGGGTGGCTTGCCCACTGTACCATCCTGGGGAGTGCAAAGCCACAGTTTCGCAAGTAGATAACAGCCTCCACTGGCTCTGGAGGGGGACTGGTGCCCAGACTGGATTAGTCTCCCCGTGAAAGTTCCTGTCCCGTCACTGTCCCAGCTGCACATGGGATGACGATGCTTGATGTGGCAGCCTTTTCATTCTTCCCCGGTGCATGCCCTGTTCAGCGGTGCTTTGCCATGGCGGTCTCTGGACTGTTCTGCGGTGCTTAGCCATGGCGGTTCTGGACTGTTCAGCGGTGCTTTGCCATAGCGGTTCTGGACTTTTCAGCGGTGCTTTGCCATGGCGGTTCAGCACTGTTCAGCGGTGCTTTGCCATGGCGGTTCGGGACTGTTCTGCGGTGCTTAGCCATGGCGGTTCTGGACTGTTCAGCGGTGCTTTGCCATGGCGGTTCTGGACTGTTCAGCGGTGCTTTGCCATGGCGGTTCAGCACTGTTCAGCGGTGCTTTGCCATGGTGGTTCAGAACTGTCCTGCGGTGCTTAGCCATGGCGGTTCTGGACTGTTCAGCTGTGCTTTGCCATGGCGGTTAAGGAACAGGCATTGGTGTGTGGCATGACGTTCCCTGGACTGGGCATTGGTGTGTGGCATGACGTTCCCTCATTGCCCAGCGGAGCTGGAGTAGCCTCGCCAAGAGGTGGCATGCCTTCCTCCCAGCTAGATGCCTTCTTTGCCCTTTTTAATATCATTTCTTTTGGTGAAAGGGACTTTTGATAAAGGGACTTTTTTGGACTTCGACATTTGGGATGATTTATTTATTTTAGGGAGAGGGTGGGCCAGTTGTGGTTAGTGAGGGTGGGGTTTATTTGTAAAAAATAAATGGGCATTGTTTCTTCATATGACGGCAATCTGTATTTTGTCTTTGCACTGCCTTTAGTGGAGCCTGTCTTTTTAATGCCACAAATCAGCCCTCTATACAGTCACAAAATGTACATAATATTTTCTCCCTAGACTTTCCCTAGCTGATTCTGAAGTGTCTTGCATATATTTATTTATTTGCTAGGTTACTTACTTTACTTATACCCAAACAATATCCAGCTACCAAAGTTGGAACAACACAGACTAGTTCTGTCCTATTGCTTGAGGATATTAACTTTTGCCTCTTTTGCAGCACCCAGACACTTATCAAAGTGTATACCAGTTAGTTATACCCCATGTCCTACTACTCTCTGTAACTATATTGACCAGTGGGGGTATTCCTATGCCTATTGCCTACAACATACATAAATAACATAAATTAAAAGCTTAATATTCAGTAGAAGTTACTAACTAAACTAGTTCACTTCACTTTTTAGTTGTCTTATTTGAATAGATGAAGCATTGGCTGCTACCTCTTTCAATCGTTCAAAACCATATTGCAAGGTTTCCCTAGGTGCCTTCTTAATGGTGTGCTGGTACTAGTAGAAGCAGACAAGCGCACTAACAGGGAAGACATCACAAGTGAGGTCCGATTCCCACCTAGGTGAACTCCAACTGTAGGATTCCGTCACAGGCAACTAGATTGAAAGAAATCACAAAGCTAGTGGGTTATTTATATCATAATGTATCAAAGACTGAGACCACACTGCAAAGTGATAAAAAGGCCTGATATTATAACAAAAACTAGCAGTATTAACTTCTATTGGGCAATGGAGAGCTAGTATTTAATCAATTTATTAAAACTATTAAAACCAAACTTATGAGATCCTTGAGTCAGGAGAAGTTGACTCGGGAAGAGTTTAAGCAACACAAGGTCTGAATGATGATGTTGATGAATGATGTTATGTATGCAAATTGTGTATCCCTTTAATGCTTTTATGCTTGAGTGGGCTACTATTCAGGTAAGAGAAGATACTGAAGTGAGTTGGTGTCGCTTTCACCACATCTACCACACCAAGTGTGTGATCCATTTATGGTATAAATTCATAAGTCACACCTCAATATATCACGCAAACTGGAGAAAGAGAGTTAGAGGTTTGAAGAGTGGATGGGATCGAGTAGCTGGGGAAATGTGTGACAAAGACAAACACTGCAGAATAACAATATTCATCAGGTCGATGAACAGCACATCATCATCATCAAATCTGCTGTGGAAGGAAATGAAGGAATGACAGTCCAATTAAATGATTTGCAAACATTCCTGCAGCCCCACAGACCCACGTTATTACATATCTAAATAGCCTGTCTTCTAGAGTTTAAAAAATATTGCTTAAGGAGGTATGAACCCATGCATTTCTAATGATTATGATTGTTAAAAGAAAAACAATACTGTATAGAAATGCCAAATTGGGCAGTGTATCTGTATTCTTCCTGGGATGTCCATCTTAGGTTCCTGGCTTAACCGGTCCGTTAAGGTAAGCAGGAGTGTTATGGAGCTTTCACCTTTTGTGTAGGGGAAGAGAAGTCCTGTGGATTGTAAAACAGTAACAATATTGTAGTGTCAAGGAGAAGGACAGAGAAGGTAAGCTTCATAAGGAGTAGACCAAAAGGCAAAGCCAGAGCATAGGCTACTGCAATCATTTATTGTGACTCATGTGCCATTAACTGAGAAGTGAAAGCAATTTTACAACCAATTCCAGGCATGTACCTGGCTGATCAATCTGATATCTGTCATGACAGTTAGCTGCGTGTGACAATCATGTGATGATGTGACATCATGTCCAGTTGTACCCCGCAACTACAACCACATAATAAAGGAGTTTGGCATTTGAACCAGCACTCTGCTCAACATTTTGAAAATTAACTCACCTCTGTCCAGGCCTCTTAGAGTTGGCAGTATGTTGTTTTCCATTGAAGTAGATAACTTCCTTCTTCTGGCTGTTGAGGTCCCGCCCTGAGTCCTAACTCCAAGTCACAAATCAGTCCGACTCCAGACCCAAATGAGATTAAGAGAGATAGAGCTATAGTGCACTGTTGATGAACAAGAAGAGCAAAGGAATTTAAGAACTTTGTGTACATGAATTTGTTAACTATACAATGTCCCTGTTATTGATGGTGTCTAAATTCCTTATGAGAACGCTAATTTAGCCCTAGTCCTTCAAAAGGTGGATGAAGTTAAGACCTTCGTTGTATCGCTAATGGGGTTATTGAGAGAGAAATTGGCGCCAAAGCATGGTTATAGCTGTCAGACAACAAAAAAGAAGTTGGAAACGAGTGGGGGGATAACTGAGTCCAAGTTAGGATTACAATTAGCTACTCCTCCCTCCAAGGCAGCTATGAATTCTGTCCTAGTTGATTTACCTCTGCCCTTTGTTGAGAGCAATCAGCCAAAACCTGTAAGGTCATGGCGGAAGCACACTGGAGCTCCCAATATTCAGGGTTCCCGGGGGGATGCTTATGTTGTGGCATGGCCTCGTCCTGTGTACGGTGTACCTGGGGGGACTGCCGCACCCCGAGTGCTTGGTGTAGCGGCTGGTCTCCATGGTCCCTCCGCCGGATCAGGCGTACCTTGTATTGGCACTCCATGGCAGGTAGAACCAACACAGCACTCGGGCCAATCAAGCAGAGATATAGTCTACATGGTCAATGTCCCCAAATTGCCACCCGGTTCCTTTGAGGATCACAAGTCTTTGATCAATAAGGTTACCCATTGGTTACGTTTTAGATACGATTGCCTTTCGATTATTCGCTCTGACATCCGTGAGGTAGAAAGATATAGTCAACCCAGGCTAAATTTTGATTATATCTCTGTTCGTTTTACAAAAAAAAACATTGGTGGACCAACTCATGGAATTTGCAACTCGAACTTGTGATCTATGGGCTAAGAGAAGGGTTGGTATTAGCCTTTCTTTAAAACTACCGTGTATTTGCATAGAGAAGCACTCTAGAGAGCTAGTCCCGACCCTAGGATATCCCCCCTGGGGATCTTAGTACTTTTCATTCCCTGGATGCTATTGATTGACTAAATGGCAATCTGGAAGTGCGGCCTGGTGTTATTACTGGGAACATCTGTACAGAAGAAGGTCTTAGTTCTGCTCATAGTAATGACATAGCTAACTCCGAGCTACTAATACTAACTCGGAATGTAGCTGGTCTTGGCAAGAAGCTGGGGGATTTGGAGTGGGCTACTTTTATTAGTAACCTTCACATTTGTTTATTTCAAGAGACTTGGGTTGATGGGCAAATCTACATTGATGGGTTTTCTTCATATAATATTCCAGCTCGATCACCAGAGAAGGGCCTAGGCTGTACTAAAGGGGGTTTACTAATGCTCAGTAATAAGAATTTGCAATGTGAGCATTCATTATTAAAAATAGATTCATTGGACTTAATGGGAGTTCAACTTACCTTCCATCGGGATTTAAAAATTATTCTTATCAATGTATACGCCCGATCTGTCCCACGGGGCTCTGAGTCTCAAACTTTGACACAGTTGGCAGAACTCCTGGATTCGTTACATCCCCCGTTCTATTTAATAATAGCAGGAGACTTAAACTGTACCTTTGAACCATCCCATATGATTAATGGACTAACAGATGAAGAAGATGAAATGTGGAGAATCCCACAAGTAACGAATAATCGTCAATGTACTCGTTCCTGTGTGGCCCTCCAGCTAGCTACATTATGTTTAAAGTATGGACTTAGGGCTTGCAATGGACGTACACCTTCAGATCCATGTATGGCATCCACCTTTAAACGAGGGATGTCCTTAAGTGTAATAGATTATTTCTAATTAGATGTCAGATTGTGGCCTCTATTAAAAGACATGAAGGTAGAATCCCGATGTGAGAGTGATCATAACCCCTTGCTACTCTCCATGAATGGGGATGCTTTCAGGAGAACACTGAATGCACAACGTACATTGGTCCCTTCCCCATTGTTGAATAACAATTACACTAGGGTCTCCTGGCCCAAGGTTTTGTCTAGTTCTTATTCAATAATTGGGATTTATAAATTGTTTATAAATGAGCTGGCAATTTATGAGGAATCAGAAGTTGACAACATCCCTATTCTGAATATTCATCAAGAGATGTTGAAGGAATTGCAGAGGTTCTTCTACAAAAAGTCCAGCCCCAAATTCTGTGATGATCTCTCCAAGGATGATAGAGGATGGTTCAACGAGGATTGTAGCAGGGCCAAATCTGTATTAAAAGCTGCTATTATGATTGGTTCCATAGCAGAGATTCAATCAGCCAGGTGAGTATACAAGGAGGCTCAAACATTAGCAAAAAGGTTATGGGAAGACTCGATATGGCAGGGCTTGGTTCTTGCAACGAAAAATAACAACAACATGATGTTTTGGGAATTACTCTCTAGAGGACAAGGAGGGGGCAGGAGGTGCATAAGGAATCATATTCAACCTGAGATTTGGGTAGACCATTTTACCCAAATGTATGCTACCACCTGCAACCCCTCAGCTGGATATTCTCCAACACACGATCCAACTACCTCACGGCTGGTTGGCCCGGGTGATTGTTTTGATCCACTAGTTTTCTCTATAGAGGAAACTATAGCCGCAATCAATTCCTTAAAATCAGGGAAAGCTCCTAGCGTGATAAGATACCAGGTGATTCATACATATCTGAAATAACTATCTGGTCCTGGTACATTAATCTGATTTCAAATAGAATCGCCGCTGGTGGTGCAATCCCTAGCACCTGGAAGGGAGCCGAAATAATCCCCATTTTTAAAAAGGGCAATGCAAATTCCCCTGCTAATTATAAACCCATTAGCTTGATCGATAATTTGCGGAAAATGTTTGCTAAACAACTGCTAGAGAGGCTAACTAGTTGGGTTCATGACCATCAGGCCCTTTCCACGCTGCAAGCGGGCTTTCGTCCTCAAACCAGCACAATAGACCAGGCTTTTAGACTGGTTCTCCTGTACTGGAAATACGTGGTTCTCGCTAAACAATCCCTATATGTTGTTTTTGTGGACCTCAGATCTGCCTTTGATCTGGTTTCAAGGGAAAAGCTTTGGGAAGCACTACTCCAGATGGATGTTCCTACTAATATAGTCTTCCTCTTATAGCGGCTACACACTAACACGTATGCACAAGTGAGGTGGGGTGACCAAGGAGAACTGACAGACAAAATCCCCATACAGAGGGGAGTCCACCAGGGTTGTGTCTTGGCCCCTATTTTATTCACCTTATTCATCAACAAATTGGTACAAATTCTGTCTACTTGTTCTAACGACGCTCCCACTTTGAACGAGCAGAAGATCCCAATACTATTATTTGCTGATGATTCTCTTCTTATTTCTAAGACCCCCATGGGCCTCCAAATCCTTGTAGATATATTCAAATCTTTTTGCGATGACCATGGTTTGGAACTGAATGTCAATAAAACAAAATTGATGGTGTTCACCTCCGGCTCTCGTCGGAGATGTACCATCAATCTGGATGGGGCCCTATTAAGCAGAGTTAAGACCATAGACTATTTGAGCGTGGGGCTTTCAAACAATCAGTACTGGGAGGAACAAATTAGTAAAAGTATGGGACTCCTCCAGCATAGAGCGGCTGCTATCCTGCGCTTTTATAGGAATTCACTATCCAAAGCTGTGTCTCCAGCCATCAAAATCTACCTAGCAAGGGCGCAGGGCGCTGCCACTTGCAGTGCTGAACTATGGGGATTCTACAAGAGTAAAAGATTAGCTGTAGGAGAGAATAACCTTGCCAGGGCTCTAGTTGCTTGCCCCCGTAGTACACCCCTGATTCCTATGTTCCTGGACCTAGGCTTCAATCATATAGCTGATTTGATAGCCCTAAGACCCTTGCTATACTGGGTAAGGATGTGGACAGTCCCGGAACTTGTTGTATATAGAGACTCAGTCCTCAATATACTAAGGCGGCCGGAAGCGGCTACTATTCCATGGGTCAAGCATGTATCAAATTGGTTCTGCGTTCTGGGACTACGAAGGTTCTGGAAGTAGCCACACAATCTGGAGAGGTCCGATAAAACCATTTTGAAGACAGTATACTGGTCCCATGTAAGAAGCAACCTGGTTTGCTGTATATCTCATGGTCCGCTGACCAATTCATTCATTGATTTCAAGTGGTATCCCCAGTATGAACAATATCTTGATTTAATTCCTGATTTACTGGGGAAGGGCCTTTATGCATGTTTTCGCTTTGGAAGCCTCCCACTGTTGTCCCTGACTAAAAGCTGGGGAACTATTCCATCTACTGATCTCTGCCCAGCTTGTTCTGGTTGCACTGAAACCATTGAACATTTTCTTTTCTTTTGCCCTGCTTCTACTATTCCAATGTTAAAATGGATTCGTGCAACCTGCCGAGACTTGGGCCTGAGTCAGTGTCCCATAGCTATCAGGATTCTAAAGAGCGATAATAACAAATCTGTAATCCTTGCGGTTAGCAAGTTCCTTGTGACCGCTTGGAGTATACGGCATCGCTCATTGAAATAAATCTCTCCTTCTTTTGATACTGACTATTCTAGGACACAGAAACTGGAAGATGTGAAGCAAAGGGGTCTATTTTTATCACTGTTAAGCTTTAATTATTGTATATATATAACAAGTTATTAAGCCCAAGATGTACTATTTCATTTTAAAGTCTTTTAGATCTTGTTATTTATTGTATTTTTTATGCTTTGATGGCCTCAAATGACCGAATAAAGCTATTGTTGATGAAGAGAGATAGAGCTGTAGTGCACTGTTGATGAACAAGAAAAGCAAAGGAATTTGAGAATTTTGTGTACATGAATTTGTTAACTAAACTGACTGGTCTGGTCTCTGAAGAACCAGAAAAAAGGGCAGCGAAAAGTGGACCATGCAAGTAAATCTAGCTAAGCGTTAAAGCGACAATCACCTTCAGGCAAAACCATCCCCAAAACATTGCAAAATTTCAAAATCAAGTTTAAAATTTGTTGAATACCCTCACTGCCAGCCACCACATGAATCATCATCGCTCACTCAATTGGTGCAATAATTATCTGTTCCAATCCAAGCACGGTGGTACACATTTGTCGTATTGCATCTTCTCTTTTTCTCTATGGAAGAAACACATTGGCAATCTTGTAAATAAATGATATTTACTGGGATTGCCCTGCTAGGGAATGAAATAGAGAAGGATAGGCATGGGACTGAGGGAGGTTTTGTCTCCAATATCAATGAAGGGAATGGGGAAGCTTCTTCTCTGTGTAATGGTCCAAGTCAAATCCGACCAGACATGTCATTAAATGGTCGGGTTGCATAAAGTCAGGCACAAAATAATGTTCTTCCAGAGATTTCCATTTTTGTGGCAAAGGAGGTTGATGATAAATTAATCTGAAAGTTCTATGGTGGCCTCAGTCTGGGAAGTAGAGCTTGGCATCAAGCTCAGGGGTTCGCCTGGAAGTTGGTCAGCTAACACACTTGAGTCTGAATAATCACTCTCATCCTCCTGTAGTACTTCAGAAACAGTGTAATCATGTAGTATGAAGTATTGGTTCATTTTATTCATGGTCAATCTCTCCACATTTTGAGAAGAGAGACTGGTCCGTCTGACTGAGGCAATTGCATCAGCTGCACTGAGCACATGCTCAGCAGACACACTAGCTAATGTAGAAGCCAGATACTTTATTGCCAGACTGCTTAGCTCTGGACATTGGTGCATCTTCCCATACCAATTTTGGTCCATTTAGAGCTCGTTTGGGCTGTCCAGATAGTCTTGGACAACCCTCGAATGGCCATTGGTGTTGCCACTTGCTTGACCTCTGTTGCGTTCTCCTCTGCTCTTGATGCAAGCCCTGCCACATGAAACCACATCATGGCAGAAGTTGGGTCTGATTCTTCTCTTGCTGTTGCTAGTGTTGGCTGCTGTGAGACAATAGCAATGCCCTCTATGGAGGTTGAGGCTGCACGGGACTCTAACTTCCAGCTGTTCCACAGGTCTCTTGCTTCATCAACAATCCATGTCTTGTATATTGAAATATTCACTTCTCAAAAAGGAATGAAAGTGGCCAGTAGTATGTTGGTCAGTGGATCAAGTACTGTGTCGCAGATATACTGTTTGGAGGAAATGATCTCCTTTGCAGCCTTGGATTAACAGCCACGTGAGAGATTAAGCTCTCAACCAACTTATCCACTTTTCTGTTGCTATTCACACCATCAAACCTTTGCAACACCTTTTTTAACTGGTCCTGTAGCAGATGTAACAACCTAGCTTGGCTCATCATACTGTCCTTCTTGCTGATTTCCCTGTGAAAACCTCAAAAGGAAGTAGCATGTGTGCCAGGCATCTGACTAAGGTCCATTTGCCCAGCTCCATGCATGGTCATGCTTTTCCCAGATGTATCCCCTTATCATTAAAGGACATAGTTGTGAATCAGTCTGTGCTGCTCAAACAGACATTGCAAGATGTAGTACGTAGAGTTCTTTTGTGCTGGCACATCCTGTATGAGAGCTTTAACTGGTACTCCATTAGCATGCTGAATGATCCTCAACTGTTTCCGGGCTTTAAAATAATGGCTGAAATGAGTGCAGATATTTCTGCAGGTGGTCAGTATGTTGCTGACTATGGGGGTCATTACAACCCTGGCGGACGATGTTAAAGGTGCGGCAATACCGCAAACAGGCCGGCGGACAAAAAAAGGCCCTGGCGGAAACCGCCAACAAAGACAGCCACTTTAACACACCGCCCGTCACGGCGGTACAGACAAGCAGCGCTGCGGACACCGCCAACAGACAGGCGGAAGACAATGTACCGACAATAGTATCACAACCTACCAATCCGCCACCTTTTCTGGGGCGGATTCACCGTGGATAAAAACACGGCGGAAACAGTTACTGCAATGGGAAAACACTCACCTGAACACATCCCACGAGGAAGGAGGACTCCATGGAGCCGGAATTACAAATTCTACCGGCCCTTGTATTCCTACTCATCTACAAAGAGGAACGCCGGCGCGGGCGAAGACAACGGTGAGTACTGCACCTACGACATAGAGGAGGGGGGAGGCAAAAGTTAGGGGGACACACACGAAACACCCCCAGCCCCACCCTCGCATATTACAACACACACACCAATGCATTTACAAAAATCACAGTAACAACCCACAATCCCCCCGGAAGAATGCAAAGACAAAACGAAATCAGTTCAAACATTGTAATGTATCAATATACATGTTTCAAAAATATACAGATATATTATAAAATCATTCAAAAATATATACATTACGAGAAGTAGTGCAGATATGCACATATCAATGTCCGTGCACCACTAGTCCAAAAATGCATGGGCGAGGCCCACAAAAGATACGTGTCCACAATCGGAGAGAACACTGCCGGGGCATCAGATAGAAATACAACAGGCACCTCAGGGGGAACGGAAGGGGGGGCACCTCAGCCGGATGAGTGCAAAGCCAGATCCACGACGGGGCTCCATGCCCATTGATGTATCCTGGGGAGTGCAAAGCCACAGTCTCTCAAGTCTCTACAGTGAGTGGGTTGCCCACTGTACCATCCTGGGGAGTGCAAAGCCATAGTCTCTCAAGTCTCTACAGTGGGTGGGTTGCCCACTGTTACATCCTGGGGAGTGCAAAGCCACAGTCTCTCAAGTCTCTACAGTGGGTGGGTTGCCCACTGTACCATCCTGGGGAGTGCAAAGCCACAGTCTCTCAAGTCTCTACAGTGGGTGGGTTGCCCACTGTACCATCCTGGGGAGTGCAAAGCCACAGTCTCTCAAGTCTCTACAGTGGGTGGTTTGTCCACTGTATCATCCTGGGGAGTGCAAAGCCACAGTCTCTCAAGTCTCTACAGTGGGTGGCTTGCCCACTGTACCATCCTGGGGAGTGCAAAGCCACAGTTTCGCAAGTAGATAACAGCCTCCACTGGCTCTGGAGGGGGACTGGTGCCCAGACTGGATTAGTCTCCCTGTGAAAGTTCCTGTCCCGTCACTGTCCCAGCTGCACATGGGATGACGATGCTTGATGTGGCAGTCTTTTCATTCTTCCCCGGTGCATGCCCTGTTCAGCGGTGCTTTGCCATGGCGGTCTCTGGACTGTTCTGCGGTGCTTGGCCATGGCGGTTCTGGACTGTTCAGCGGTGCTTTGCCATAGCGGTTCTGGACTTTTCAGCGGTGCTTTGCCATGGCAGTTCAGCACTGTTCAGCGGTGCTTTGCCATGGCGGTTCGGGACTGTTCTGCGGTGCTTAGCCATGGCGGTTCTGGACTGTTCAGCGGTGCTTTGCCATGGCGGTTCTGGACTGTTCAGCGGTGCTTTGCCATGGCGGTTCAGCACTGTTCAGCGGTGCTTTGCCATGGTGGTTCAGGACTGTCCTGCGGTGCTTAGCCATGGCGGTTCTGGACTGTTCAGCTGTGCTTTGCCATGGCGGTTATGGAACAGGCATTGGTGTGTGGCATGACGTTCCCTGGACTGGGCATTGGTGTGTGGCATGACGTTCCCTCATTGCCCAGCGGAGCTGGAGTAGCCTCGCCAAGTGGTGGCATGCCTTCCTCCCAGCTAGATGCCTTCTTTGCCCTTTTTAATATCATTTCTTTTGGTGAAAGGGACTTTTGATAAAGGGACTTTTTTGGACTTCGACATTTGGGATGATTTATTTATTTTAGGGAGAGGGTGGGCCAGTTGTGGTTAGTGAGGGTGGGGTTTATTTGTAAAAAATAAATGGGCATTGTTTCTTCATATGACGGCAATCTGTATTTTGTCTTTGCACTGCCTTTAGTGGAGCCTGTTTTTTTAATGCCACAAATCAGCCCTCTATACAGTCACAAAATGTACATAATATTTTCTCCCTAGACTTTCCCTAGCTGATTCTGAAGTGTCTTGCATATATTTATTTATTTGCTAGGTTACTTACTTTACTTATACCCAAACAATATCCAGCTACCAAAGTTGGAACAACACAGACTAGTTCTGTCCTATTGCTTGAGGATATTAACTTTTGCCTCTTTTGCAGCACCCAGACACTTATCAAAGTGTATACCAGTTAGTTATACCCCATGTCCTACTACTCTCTGTAACTATATTGACCAGTGGGGGTATTCCTATGCCTATTGCCTACAACATACATAAATAACATAAATTAAAAGCTTAATATTCAGTAGAAGTTACTAACTAAACTAGTTCACTTCACTTTTTAGTTGTCTTATTTGAATAGATGAAGCATTGGCTGCTACCTCTTTCAATCGTTCAAAACCATATTGCAAGGTTTCCCTAGGTGCCTTCTTAATGGTGTGCTGGTAGTAGTAGAAGCAGACAAGCGCACTAACAGGGAAGACATCACAAGTGACGTCCGATTCCCACCTAGGTGAACTCCAACTGTAGGATTTCGTCACAGGCAACTAGATTGAAAGAAATCACAAAGCTAGTGGGTTATTTATATCATAATGTATCAAAGACTGAGACCACACTGCAAAGTGATAAAAAGGCCTGATATTATAACAAAAACTAGCAGTATTAACTTCTATTGGGCAATGGAGAGCTAGTATTTAATCAATTTATTAAAACTATTAAAACCAAACTTACGAGATCCTTGAGTCAGGAGAAGTTGACTCGGGAAGAGTTTAAGCAACACAAGGTCTGAATGATGATGTTGTTGAATGATGTTATGTATGCAAATTGTGTATCCCTTTAATGCTTTTATGCTTGAGTGGGCTACTATTCAGGTAAGAGAAGATACTGAAGTGAGTTGGTGTCGCTTTCACCACATCTACCACACCAAGTGTGTGATCCATTTATGGTATAAATTCATAAGTCACACCTCAATATATCACGCAAACTGGAGAAAGAGAGTTAGAGGTTTGAAGAGTGGATGGGATCGAGTAGCTGGGGAAATGTGTGACAAAGACAAACACTGCAGAATAACAATATTCATCAGGGCGATGAACAGCACATCATCATCATCAAATCTGCTGTGGAAGGAAATGAAGGAATGACAGTCCAATTAAATGATTTGCAAACATTCCTGCAGCCCCACAGACCCACGTTATTACATATCTAAATAGTCTGTCTTCTAGAGTTTAAAAAATATTGCTTAAGGAGGTATGAACCCATGCATTTCTAATGATTATGATTGTTAAAAGAAAAACAATACTGTATAGAAATGCCAAATTGGGCAGTGTATCTGTATTCTTCCTGGGATGTCCATCTTAGGTTCCTGGCTTAACCGGTCCGTTAAGGTAAGCAGGAGTGTTATGGAGCTTTCACCTTTTGTGTAGGGGAAGAGAAGTCCTGTGGATTGTAAAACAGTAACAATATTGTAGTGTCAAGGAGAAGGACAGAGAAGGTAAGCTTCATAAGGAGTAGACCAAAAGGCAAAGCCAGAGCATAGGCTACTGCAATCATTTATTGTGACTCATGTGCCATTAACTGAGAAGTGAAAGCAATTTTACAACCAATTCCAGGCATGTACCTGGCTGATCAATCTGATATCTGTCATGACAGTTAGCTGCGTGTGACAATCATGTGATGATGTGACATCATGTCCAGTTGTACCCCGCAACTACAACCACATAATAAAGGAGTTTGGCATTTGAACCAGCACTCTGCTCAACATTTTGAAAATTAACTCACCTCTGTCCAGGCCTCTTAGAGTTGGCAGTATGTTGTTTTCCATTGAAGTAGATAACTTCCTTCTTCTGGCTGTTGAGGTCCCGCCCTGAGTCCTAACTCCAAGTCACAAATCAGTCCGACTCCAGACCCAAATGAGATTAAGAGAGATAGAGCTATAGTGCACTGTTGATGAACAAGAAGAGCAAAGGAATTTAAGAACTTTGTGTACATGAATATGTTAACTATACAATGTCCCTGTTATTGATGGTGTCTAAATTCCTTATGAGAACGCTAATTTAGCCCTAGTCCTTCAAAAGGTGGATGAAGTTAAGACCTTCGTTGTATCGCTAATGGGGTTATTGAGAGAGAAATTGGCGCCAAAGCATGGTTATAGCTGTCAGACAACAAAAAAGAAGGTGGAAACGAGTGGGGGGATAACTGAGTCCAAAGTTAGGATTACAATTAGCTACTCCTCCCTCCAAGGCAGCTATGAATTCTGTCCTAGTTGATTTACCTCTGCCCTTTGTTGAGAGCAATCAGCCAAAACCTGTAAGGTCATGGCGGAAGCACACTGGAGCTCCCAATATTCAGGGTTCCCGGGGGGATGCTTATGTTGTGGCATGGCCTCGTCCTGTGTACGGTGTACCTGGGGGGACTGCCGCACCCCGAGTGCTTGGTGTAGCGGCTGGTCTCCATGGTCCCTCCGCCGGATCAGGCGTACCTTGTATTGGCACTCCATGGCAGGTACAACCAACACAGCACTCGGGCCAATCAAGCAGAGATATAGTCTACATGGTCAATGTACCCAAATTGCCACCCGGTTCCTTTGAGGATCACAAGTCTTTGATCAATAAGGTTACCCATTGGTTACGTTTTAGATACGATTGCCTTTCGATTATTCGCTCTGACATCCGTGAGGTAGAAAGATATAGTCAACCCAGGCTAAATTTTGATTATATCTCTGTTCGTTTTACAAAAAAAAACATTGGTGGACCAACTCATGGAATTTGCAACTCGAACTTGTGATCTATGGGCTAAGAGAAGGGTTGGTATTAGCCTTTCTTTAAAACTACCGTGTATTTGCATAGAGAAGCACTCTAGAGAGCTAGTCCCGACCCTAGGATATCCCCCCTGGGGATCTTAGTACTTTTCATTCCCTGGATGCTATCGATTGACTAAATGGCAATCTGGAAGTGCGGCCTGGTGTTATTACTGGGAACATCTGTACAGAAGAAGGTCTTAGTTCTGCTCATAGTAATGACATAGCTAACTCCGAGCTACTAATACTAACTCGGAATGTAGCTGGTCTTGGCAAGAAGCTGGGGGATTTGGAGTGGGCTACTTTTATTAGTAACCTTCACATTTGTTTATTTCAAGAGACTTGGGTTGATGGGCAAATCTACATTGATGGGTTTTCTTCATATAATATTCCAGCTCGATCACCAGAGAAGGGCCTAGGCTGTACTAAAGGGGGTTTACTAATGCTCAGTAATAAGAATTTGCAATGTGAGCATTCATTATTAAAAATAGATTCATTGGACTTAATGGGAGTTCAACTTACCTTCCATCGGGATTTAAAAATTATTCTTATCAATGTATACGCCCGATCTGTCCCACGGGGCTCTGAGTCTCAAACTTTGACACAGTTGGCAGAACTCCTGGATTCGTTACATCCCCCGTTCTATTTAATAATAGCAGGAGACTTAAACTGTACCTTTGAACCATCCCATATGATTAATGGACTAACAGATGAAGAAGATGAAATGTGGGGAATCCCACAAGTAACGAACAATCGTCAATGTACTCGTTCCTGTGTGGCCCTCCAGCTAGCTACATTATGTTTAAAGTATGGACTTA
This sequence comes from Pleurodeles waltl, assembly GCF_031143425.1. Lineage (NCBI taxonomy): Eukaryota > Metazoa > Chordata > Amphibia > Caudata > Salamandridae > Pleurodeles > Pleurodeles waltl. Next base: position 802,392,533 of record NC_090442.1, on the reverse strand, counting down.
GGGCTTGCAATGGACGTACACCTTCAGATCCATGTATGGCATCCACCTATAAACGAGGGATGTCCTGAAGTGTAATAGATTATTTCTAATTAGATGTCAGATTGTGGCCTCTATTAAAAGACATGAAGGTAGAATCCCGATGTGAGAGTGATCATAACCCCTTGCTACTCTCCATGAATGGGGATGCTTTCAGGAGAACACTGAATGCACAACGTACATTGGTCCCTTCCCCATTGTTGAATAACAATTACACTAGGGTCTCCTGGCCCAAGGTTTTGTCTAGTTCTTATTAAATAATTGGGATTTATAAATTGTTTATAAATGAGCTGGCAATTTATGAGGAATCAGAAGTTGACAACATCCCTATTCTGAATATTCATCAAGAGATGTTGAAGGAATTGCAGAGGTTCTTCTACAAAAAGTCCAGCCCCAAATTCTGTGATGATCTCTCCAAGGATGATAGAGGATGGTTCAACGAGGATTGTAGCAGGGCCAAATCTGTATTAAAAGCTGCTATTATGATTGGTTCCATAGCAGAGATTCAATCAGCCAGGCGATTATACAAGGAGGCTCAAACATTAGCAAAAAGGTTATGGGAAGACTCGATATGGCAGGGCTTGGTTCTTGCAACGAAAAATAACAACAACATGATGTTTTGGGAATTACTCTCTAGAGGACAAGGAGGGGGCAGGAGGTGCATAAGGAATCATATTCAACCTGAGATTTGGGTAGACCATTTTACCCAAATGTATGCTACCACCTGCAACCCCTCAGCTGGATATTCTCCAACACACGATCCAACTACCTCACGGCTGGTTGGCCCGGGTGATTGTTTTGATCCACTAGTTTTCTCTATAGAGGAAACTATAGCCGCAATCAATTCCTTAAAATCAGGGAAAGCTCCTGGCGTGATAAGATACCAGGTGATTCATACATATCTGAAATAACTATCTGGTCCTGGTACATTAATCTGATTTCAAATAGAATCGCCGCTGGTGGTGCAATCCCTAGCACCTGGAAGGGAGCCGAAATAATCCCCATTTTTAAAAAGGGCAATGCAAATTCCCCTGCTAATTATAAACCCATTAGCTTGATCGATAATTTGCAGAAAATGTTTGCTAAACAACTGCTAGAGAGGCTAACTAGTTGGGTTCATGACCATCAGGCCCTTTCCACGCTGCAAGCGGGCTTTCGTCCTCAAACCAGCACAATAGACCAGGCTTTTAGACTGGTTCTCCTGTACTGGAAATACGTGGTTCTCGCTAAACAATCCCTATATGTTGTTTTTGTGGACCTCAGATCTGCCTTTGATCTGGTTTCAAGGGAAAAGCTTTGGGAAGCACTACTCCAGATGGATGTTCCTACTAATATAGTCTTCCTCTTATAGCGGCTACACACTAACACGTATGCACAAGTGAGGTGGGGTGACCAAGGAGAACTGACAGACAAAATCCCCATACAGAGGGGAGTCCACCAGGGTTGTGTCTTGGCCCCTATTTTATTCACCTTATTCATCAACAAATTGGTACAAATTCTGTCTACTTGTTCTAACGACGCTCCCACTTTGAACGAGCAGAAGATCCCAATACTATTATTTGCTGATGATTCTCTTCTTATTTCTAAGACCCCCATGGGCCTCCAAATCCTTGTAGATATATTCAAATCTTTTTGCGATGACCATGGTTTGGAACTGAATGTCAATAAAACAAAATTGATGGTGTTCACCTCCGGCTCTCGTCGGAGATGTACCATCAATCTGGATGGGGCCCTATTAAGCAGAGTTAAGACCATAGACTATTTGAGCGTGGGGCTTTCAAACAATCAGTACTGGGAGGAACAAATTAGTGAAAGTATGGGACTCCTCCAGCATAGAGCGGCTGCTATCCTGTGCTTTTATAGGAATTCACTATCCAAAGCTGTGTCTCCAGCCATCAAAATCTACCTAGCAAGGGCGCAGGGCGCTGCCACTTGCGGTGCTGAACTATGGGGATTCTACAAGAGTAAAAGATTAGCTGTAGGAGAGAATAACCTTGCCAGGGCTCTAGTTGCTTGCCCCCTTAGTACACCCCTGATTCCTATGTTCCTGGACCTAGGCTTCAATCATATAGCTGATTTGATAGCCCTAAGACCCTTGCTATACTGGGTAAGGATTTGGACAGTCCCGGAACTTGTTGTATATAGAGACTCAGTCCTCAATATACTAAGGCGGCCGGAAGCGGCTACTATTCCATGGGTCAAGCATGTATCAAATTGGTTCCGCGTTCTGGGACTACGAAGGTTCTGGAAGTAGCCACACAATCTGGAGAGGTCCGATAAAACCATTTTGAAGACAGTATACTGGTCCCATGTAAGAAGCAACCTGGTTTGCTGTATATCTCATGGTCCGCTGACCAATTCATTCATTGATTTCAAGTGGTATCCCCAGTATGAACAATATCTTGATTTAATTCCTGATTTACTGGGGAAGGACCTTTATGCATGTTTTCGCTTTGGAAGCCTCCCACTGTTGTCCCTGACTAAAAGCTGGGGAACTATTCCATCTACTGATCTCTGCCCAGCTTGTTCTGGTTGCACTGAAACCATTGAACATTTTCTTTTCTTTTGCCCTGCTTCTACTATTCCAATGTTAAAATGGATTCGTGCAACCTGCCGAGACTTGGGCCTGAGTCAGTGTCCCATAGCTATCAGGATTCTAAAGAGCGATAATAACAAATCTGTAATCCTTGCGGTTAGCAAGTTCCTTGTGACCGCTTGGAGTATACAGCATCGCTCATTGAAATAAATCTCTCCTTCTTTTGATACTAACTATTCTAGGACACAGAAACTGGAAGATGTGAAGCAAAGGGGTCTATTTTTATCACTGTTAAGCTTTAATTATTGTATATATATAACAAGTTATTAAGCCCAAGATGTACTATTTCATTTTAAAGTCTTTTAGATCTTGTTATTTATTGTATTTTTTATGTTTTGATGGCCTCAAATGACCGAATAAAGCTATTGTTGATGAAGAGAGATAGAGCTGTAGTGCACTGTTGATGAACAAGAAAAGCAAAGGAATTTGAGAATTTTGTGTACATGAATTTGTTAACTAAACTGACTGGTCTGGTCTCTGAAGAACCAGAAAAAAGGGCAGCGAAAAGTGGACCATGCAAGTAAATCTAGCTAAGCGTTAAAGCGACAATCACCTTCAGGCAAAACCATCCCCAAAACATTGCAAAATTTCAAAATCAAGTTTAAAATTTGTTGAATACCCTCACTGCCAGCCACCACATGAATCATCATCGCTCACTCAATTGGTGCAATAATTATCTGTTCCAATCCAAGCACGGTGGTACACATTTGTCGTATTGCATCTTCTCTTTTTCTCTATGGAAGCAACACATTGGCAATCTTGTAAATAAATGATATTTACTGGGATTGCCCTGCTAGGGAATGAAATAGAGAAGGATAGGCATGGGACTGAGGGAGGTTTTGTCTCCAATATCAATGAAGGGAATGGGGAAGCTTCTTCTCTGTGTAATGGTCCAAGTCAAATCCGACCAGACATGTCATTAAATGGTCGGGTTGCATAAAGTCAGGCACAAAATAATGTTCTTCCAGAGATTTCCATTTTTGTGGCAAAGGAGGTTGATGATAAATTAATCTGAAAGTTCTATGGTGGCCTCAGTCTGGGAAGTAGAGCTTGGCATCAAGCTCAGGGGTTCGCCTGGAAGTTGGTCAGCTAACACACTTGAGTCTGAATAATCACTCTCATCCTCCTGTAGTACTTCAGAAACAGTGTAATCATGTAGTATGAAGTATTGGTTCATTTTATTCATGGTCAATCTCTCCACATTTTGAGAAGAGAGACTGGTCCTTCTGACTGAGGCAATTGCATCAGCTGCACTGAGCACATGCTCAGCAGACACACTAGCTACTGTAGAAGCCAGATACTTTATTGCCAGACTGCTTAGCTCTGGACATTGGGGCATCTTCCCATACCAATTTTGGTCCATTTAGAGCTCGTTTGGGCTGTCCAGATAGTCTTGGACAACCCTCGAATGGCCATTGGTGTTGCCACTTGCTTGACCTCTGTTGCGTTCTCCTCTGCTCTTGATGCAAGCCCTGCCACATGAAACCACATCATGGCAGAAGTTGGGTCTGATTCTTCTCTTGCTGTTGCTAGTGTTGGCTGCTGTGAGACAATAGCAATGCCCTCTATGGAGGTTGAGGCTGCACGGGACTCTAACTTCCAGCTGTTCCACAGGTCTCTTGCTCCATCAACAATCCATGTCTTGTATATTGAAATATTCACTTCTCAAAAAGGAATGAAAGTGGCCAGTAGTATGTTGGTCAGTGGATCAAGTACTGTGTCGCAGATATACTGTTTGGAGGAAATGATCTCCTTTGCAGCCTTGGATTAACAGCCACGTGAGAGATTAAGCTCTCAACCAACTTATCCACTTTTCTGTTGCTATTCACACCATCAAACCTTTGCAACACCTTTTTTAACTGGTCCTGTAGCAGATGTAACAACCTAGCTTGGCTCATCATACTGTCCTTCTTGCTGATTTCCCTGTGAAAACCTCAAAAGGAAGTAGCATGTGTGCCAGGCATCTGACTAAGGTCCATTTGCCCAGCTCCATGCATGGTCATGCTTTTCCCAGATGTAACCCCTTATCATTAAAGGACATAGTTGTGAATCAGTCTGTGCTGCTCAAACAGACATTGCAAGATGTAGTACATAGAGTTCTTTTGTGCTGGCACATCCTGTATGAGAGCTTTAACTGGTACTCCATTAGCATGCTGAATGATCCTCAACTGTTTCCGGGCTTTAAAATAATGGCTGAAATGAGTGCAGATATTTCTGCAGGTGGTCAGTATGTTGCTGACTATGGGGGTCATTACAACCCTGGCAGACGATGTTAAAGGTGCGGCAATACCGCAAACAGGCCGGCGGACAAAAAAAGGCCCTGGCGGAAACCGCCAACAAAGACAGCCACTTTAACACACCGCCCGTCACGGCGGTACAGACAAGCAGCGCTGCGGACACCGCCAACAGACAGCCGGAAGACAATGTACCGACAATAGTATCACAACCTACCAATCCGCCACCTTTTCTGGGGCGGATTCACCGTGGATAAAAACACCGCGGAAACAGTTACTGCAATGGGAAAACGCTCACCTGAACACATCCCACGAGGAAGGAGGACTCCATGGAGCCGGAATTACAAATTCTACCGGCCCTTGTATTCCTACTCATCTACAAAGAGGAACGCCGGCGCGGGCGAAGACAACGGTGAGTACTGCACCTATGACATAGAGGAGGGGGGAGGCAAAAGTTAGGGGGACACACACGAAACACCCCCACCCTCGCATATTACAACACACACACCAATGCATTTACAAAAATCACAGTAACAACCCACAATCCCCCCGGAAGAATGCAAAGACAAAACGAAATCAGTTCAAACATTGTAATGTATCAATATACATGTTTAAAAAATATACAGATATATTATAAAATCATTCAAAAATATATACATTACGAGAAGTAGTGCAGATATGCACATATCAATGTCCGTGCACCACTAGTCCAAAAATGCATGGGCGAGGCCCACAAAAGATACCTGTCCACAATCGGAGAGAACACTGCCGGGGCATCAGATAGAAATACAACAGGCACCTCACGGGGAACGGAAGGGGGGGCACCTCAGACGGATGAGTGCAAAGCCAGATCCACGACGGGGCTCCATGCCCATTGATGTATCCTGGGGAGTGCAAAGCCACAGTCTCTCAAGTCTCTACAGTGAGTGGGTTGCCCACTGTACCATCCTGGGGAGTGCAAAGCCACAGTCTCTCAAGTCTCTACAGTGGGTGGGTTGCCCACTGTTACATCCTGGGGAGTGCAAAGCCACAGTCTCTCAAGTCTCTACAGTGGGTGGGTTGCCCACTGTACCATCCTGGGGAGTGCAAAGCCACAGTCTCTCAAGTCTCTACAGTGGGTGGGTTGCCCACTGTACCATCCTGGGGAGTGCAAAGCCACAGTCTCTCAAGTCTCTACAGTGGGTGGTTTGTCCACTGTATCATCCTGGGGAGTGCAAAGCCACAGTCTCTCAAGTCTCTACAGTGGGTGGCTTGCCCACTGTACCATCCTGGGGAGTGCAAAGCCACAGTTTCGCAAGTAGATAACAGCCTCCACTGGCTCTGGAGGGGGACTGGTGCCCAGACTGGATTAGTCTCCCCGTGAAAGTTCCTGTCCCGTCACTGTCCCAGCTGCACATGGGATGACGATGCTTGATGTGGCAGTCTTTTCATTCTTCCCCGGTGCATGCCCTGTTCAGCGGTGCTTTGCCATGTCGGTCTCTGGACTGTTCTGCGGTGCTTAGCCATGGCGGTTCTGGACTGTTCAGCCGTGCTTTGCCAGAGCGGTTCTGGACTGTTCAGCGGTGCTTTGCCATGGCGTGTTCAGCACTGTTCAGCAGTGGTTTGCCATGGCGGTTCAGGACTGTTCTGCGGTGCTTAGCCATGGCGGTTCTGGACTGTTCAGCGGTGCTTTGCCATGGCGGTTCTGGACTGTTCAGCGGTGCTTTGCCATGGCGGTTCAGCACTGTTCAGCGGTGCTTTGCCATGGCGGTTCAGGACTGTTCTGCGGTGCTTAGCCATGGTGGTTCTGGACTGTTCAGCGGTGCTTTGCCATGGCGGTTCAGGACTGTCCTGCGGTGCTTAGCCATGGCGGTTCTGGACTGTTCAGCTGTGCTTTGCCATGGCGGTTATGGAACGGGCATTGGTGTGTGGCATGACGTTCCCTGGACTGGGCATTGGTGTGTGGCATGACGTTCCCTCATTGCCCAGCGGGGCTGTGGCAGCCGGGGCCCTCCTGGGCACTGACTCCGGCGGTGGTCTCCTGACCAATGACGATACTTGGGCCCTCCTGGGCACTGACTCCGGCGGTGGCGGTGGTCTCCTGACCAGTGACGATACTTGGGCCCTCCTGGGCAATGACTCTGGCGGTGGTCTCCTGACCAGTGACGATACTTGGGCCCTCCTGGGCAATGACTCCGGCGGTGGCAGTGGTCTCCTGACCAGTGACGATACAGTGGGTGGGTTGCCCACTGTACCATCCTGGGGAGTGCAAAGCCACAGTCTCTCAAGTCTCTACAGTGGGTGGGTTGCCCATTGTACCATCCTGGGGAGTGCAAAGCCACAGTCTCTCAAGTCTCTACAGTGGGTGGTTTGTCCACTGTATCATCCTGGGGAGTGCAAAGCCACAGTCTCTCAAGTCTCTACAGTGGGTGGCTTGCCCACTGTACCATCCTGGGGAGTGCAAAGCCACAGTTTCGCAAGTAGATAACAGCCTCCACTGGCTCTGGAGGGGGACTGGTGCCCAGACTGGATTAGTCTCCCCGTGAAAGTTCCTGTCCCGTCACTGTCCCAGCTGCACATGGGATGACGATGCTTGATGTGGCAGTCTTTTCATTCTTCCCCGGTGCATGCCCTGTTCAGCGGTGCTTTGCCATGGCGGTCTCTGGACTGTTCTGCGGTGCTTAGCCATGGCGGTTCTGGACTGTTCAGCGGTGCTTTGCCATAGCGGTTCTGGACTGTTCAGCGGTGCTTTGCCATGGCGTGTTCAGCACTGTTCAGCAGTGGTTTGCCATGGCGGTTCAGGACTGTTCTGCGGTGCTTAGCCATGGCGGTTCTGGACTGTTCAGCGGTGCTTTGCCATGGCGGTTCTGGACTGTTCAGCGGTGCTTTGCCATGGCGGTTCAGCACTGTTCAGCGGTGCTTTGCCATGGCGGTTCAGGACTGTTCTGCGGTGCTTAGCCATGGTGGTTCTGGACTGTTCAGCGGTGCTTTGCCATGGCGGTTCAGGACTGTCCTGCGGTGCTTAGCCATGGCGGTTCTGAACTGTTCAGCGGTGCTTTGCCATGGCGGTTCTGGACTGTTCAGCGGTGCTTTGCCATGGCGGTTCAGCACTGTTCAGCGGTGCTTTGCCATGGCGGTTCAGGACTGTTCTGCGGTGCTTAGCCATGGTGGTTCTGGACTGTTCAGCGGTGCTTTGCCATGGCGGTTCAGGACTGTCCTGCGGTGCTTAGCCATGGCGGTTCTGGACTGTTCAGCTGTGCTTTGCCATGGCGGTTATGGAACGGGCATTGGTGTGTGGCATGACGTTCCCTGGACTGGGCATTGGTGTGTGGCATGACGTTCCCTCATTGCCCAGCGGGGCTGTGGCAGCCGGGGCCCTCCTGGGCACTGACTCCGGCGGTGGTCTCCTGACCAATGACGATACTTGGGCCCTCCTGGGCACTGACTCCGGCGGTGGTCTCCTGACCAGTGACGATACTTGGGCCCTCCTGGGCACTGACTCCGGCGGTGGTCTCCTGACCAGTGACGATACTTGGGCCCTCCTGGGCAATGACTCTGGCGGTGGTCTCCTGACCAGTGACGATACTTGGGCCCTCCTGGGCAATGACTCCGGCGGTGGCAGTGGTCTCCTGACCAGTGACGATACTTGGGCCCTCCTGGGCAACGACTCCGGCGGTGGCGGTGGCGGAGGTCTCTTGACCAGTGACGATACTTGGGCCCTCCTGGGCAATGACCCCGGCGGTGGCGGTGGTCTCCTGACCAGTGACGATACTTGGGCCCTCCTGGGCAATGACTCTGGCGGTGGTCTCCTGACCAGTGACGATACTTGGGCCCTCCTGGGCAATGACTCTGGCGGTGGTCTCCGGACCAGTGACGACGGTGCTGGCGGTGGTGTCCCGACCGCCGGGAAGGATGCCGCCCTTCTCCGCCGTGATGTCACACCAGGCTGTTCAGACTTCCTCTGGCCCTTCCCCACCTTTGGAGGAGTCACAGCTGACTCTGCAATCCCCCTGGGACCCCTGTGAGTTGTTTTGCCTTCAGGAGTCTTCACAGGGTCCCGTCGGCCACTTTCCAATTTCAGAGACTTTACAGGGGGTGGGCTGCCAGTGCCTTGGCTCCGGGTCACACTGCCTGCCCTGGTGGCCGGTGCACTCCACACACCTTGAACAGGCACCACTGGTATTGGAGGCTTTTTGGCTGAGGCGCTACGACGGGACTGATGAATTGGAGGGGGGGCAAAAAGGTCAACTTTACAGAGGGACAGTTTCTGACGAACACTGGGATGGGTAGTTTGAGGGGGCCTGGGAGTGGAGGAAGAGGAGGTGGTTGTAGGAGGTGTCACTTTAGGTGTTTTGGGTGCAGGTGCAGGTACTGGAGGCTGTCGTGAGGTGGATGGATGTTGGGTGTGTGGGTGCCCGCGTTTGTGTACTTTGGGAGGGGGCGTCACAGACACACTGGAAGAGGACACAGGGGACGTGTAAATGGGAGTGGAGGTGGTGAGTGCAGGTGAGCGGGTTGTGGTGCTGGGTGTTCTGGTGCGAGTCCTGGTGCCTGTAGATGTAGGTCATGCAGGTGAGAGTGTAGACGACACTGGGAGGGAGGAGGGAGAAGAGGAGGAGGGGGACACAATGGAGGCAGTGGATGTTGCTGTGTCTGCATGTGGGTGATGCTTGTGTGTGTGCCTGTGGGTTGTGTGGTGCCTATGTTTGCCTGAGCTTCCCTTGTGTGTTGACTTGTGTGCATGCTGGTCTGTAGGTGTGCTTGGGATGGGCTGGGGCACAGGGGATTGGGTCTGCGTGGAGGAGGTTGGAGGGGGGAGGCTAGACACAGGGACAACGGCTGCCATCAGTGCTGAGGCCAGAGATTGCAGGGTTCGCTGAAGGACAGCCTGACCAGAATGAATGCCCTCCAGGAATGCATTACCGTGTTGCAACTCCCTTTCTACACCCTGGATGGCATTCACAATGGTAGACTGCCCAACAGTGAGTGACCTGAGGAGGTCAATGGCCTCCTCACTGAGGGTAGCAGGGGTGATTGGGGCAGGGCCTGAGGTGCCTGGGGCAAAGGTGATGCCCACCCTCCTGGGTGAGCGGGCACAGGGCGAATGCTGAGGGGCTGCTGGGAGGGCGGTGCTGGTAGGGGAGGTGGCGGCTGTACTTGTAGAAGTGGGGCGCACAGATGGTGCCGCCACCACAAGGGAGCTCACATCGGCAGACGAGTCCGTGTCGCTGCTTGGTGATCCGGTGGCCGACGTGAAGCTCCCCTCGCCCTCCGTCCCACTGGTGCCTTCTGAGTCCGTGGTGTGGCCCTCCATGGCCATGTGGGATGCAGCTCCCTCGTGCTCCGGTGCCACTGTACCTCCACCTGATGATGCTGATGCACAAAAGAACAGGTAGACCACAAAAGGGGGGGGGGAGACAGAAGATAGACAGGTTGAGTGCATGGCATACCGCTACCATTGGTGGACAATACAGACACAGCAGCCCCCTGCACTACGCCGTGCTCCTGGCCTCTGCAGATGCAATTTCTGGGATCTGGCCTACATGGCTATGGTGGACATCTGCACACATGGATGCCACAGGGGCATCTATACCTGTACTTGGTACTCTACTGCGGTGGGGTGGAGTGCCACATGGCCTGCATTACGGAGGGGCCTAGTCTACATTTTTCTGCCTGGCCTAGGTACACCCACAGGCCTCCTCCCCCACCCAGACCCCTCCACTGCGCACAAAGTCCGCAGATTGAGAGTGTACTCACCCCCTTGTGTCTGCTGTGATGCCCTCAAGCGCCGATCCAACTCCGGGTATGCCACCGCCAGGATCCTGAACATCAGGGGGGTCATGGTGCGACGGGCACCCCTCCCACGTTGGGAGGCCATCCCCAGCTGAGCCTCCGCCGTCTTCCTGCTCCAGCGGCGAATGTCCTCCCATCTTTTCCGGCAGTGGGTGCCCCGTCTCTGGTGGACCCCCAGGGTCCGGACGTCCTTGGCGATGGCACGCCAAATGTCCTTCTTCTGGTGGGCGCTGACCTACATGACATGCACAAGGGAAGAAGAGAAGTCATTACCAACTGCACCGTCGATGTGAGTGGCCCCCCTCCCTACTCTAGCCATGTGGCCCATTCATTCACATGCATTCATGTTCCCTGAACTCTGCCCCCTTCCCTCTTACAACCAGCCCTCTTCACCCAGGCCTAGCCCATACAACGTGCTCCCTGTGTACTAACCTGTTGGTCTGGAGGACCGTAGAGTAGCGTGTACTGGGGGAGGACCCCGTCTACCAGTTTCTCCAACTCCTGAGCAGTGAAGGCAGGGGACCTTTCCCCAGACGCAGCAGCCATTGTCTCTTCCAGACCGAGGTCACAGCAGCACTTGCAGTTTAGGTCCTCTCCTGTCAAAGATCAGGTATCTAGTGATTGAACAGGTAGAAAATGGCGGTCACGTCCGCGGCGGTGACGTCCGCGGTGGTGCGTATCATCACCGCCGGCGCACCTGTTCATTGGCTCCTGGGACCCATAGGGTCCTATGTTAACCAATGCAGCATTGCGCCACGGTCTACGCCTGCCTACCGCGACGGTGTGCAACGCCAACGCAGTTACCCCACAATCCCAATGTCCCAGTTTAGAGGTCAGGCAGCCGCCATTTCAGGGGCCCACGTGGCTTCATTTACTTCTGCGTCACACATAGCTAGACCTATACTCAACACACATACAGGAAGGGTTTTGTGTTTGGTGTCGTCTTCTGTGTAACTGTGGGTACATACCTGGGAAAAAATTTACTTGATCGTCGCTGTTGTCCTTCCTAGGCGCCGTCAGCTGGGACATTTGAGAAGATGGCGGAATCCTCTGGTGTACCGACTGCTGGTGGACCTGTTGACAATGGAGGAGCGACATTTAATCGTCACCTACAGGTTTGACTGTGCCACAATCCAGGAACTATGTACCCAGTTGGAGCCAGACCTGATGTCACCAATCCGCCATCCCACTGGAATCCCCCCTGACGTGCAGATGCTGTCAGTGCTCCATTTCCTTGCAAGTGGGTCATTTCAGACAACAGTGGCCATGGCATCAGGGATGTCCCAGCCTATGTTTTCCAACGTGTTGTCCAGAGTGTTGTCTGCCCTGCTGAAACACATAAGGAGATACATCATTTTCCCTGAGGTGGAAGATTTGCCTACAGTTAAAGGTGACTTCTATGCCCTTGGACATATCCCCAACGTCATAGGTGCCATTGATGGGACCCATGTAGCTCTGGTCCTCCTCCCACAGGAGTGAACAGGTGTACAGGAACAGGAAGAGTTATCATTCCATGAATGTACAGATGGTCTGTTTGGAAGACCAGTACATCTCCAAGGTTAATGCTATGTTCCCTGGCTCAGTGCATGACGCCTACATCCTGCGGAATAGCAGCATCCCTGATATGATGGGTCAACTCCAGAGGCACCGTGTGTGGCTATTAGGGGACTCTGGTTACCCCAACCTGTCCTGGCTATTGACCCCAGTGAGGAATCCCAGGACCAGGGCAGAGGAACGCTACAATGAGGCCCATGGCCGGACTAGGAGGGTGATCGAACGCACCTTCGGCCTCCTTAAGGCCAGGTTCAGGTGACTCCATATGACAGGTGGTTCCCTATTCTACTCACCGAAGAAGGTGTGCCAGATCATCATCGCCTGCTCGATGCTTCACAATCTTGCTTTGCGACGCCAGGTGCCTTTTCTGCAGGAGGATGGTCCAGATGACGGTGTTGTGGCAGCTGTGGAGCCTGTGGACATTGATGAGGAGGAAGCTGAGGAAGAAGACAACGACAACAGGGAGTCAGTCATACAGCAATATTTCCAGTGACACACAGGTGAGAACATTTTCATTTTTACCATTACATTCACTGTCACTCGTCCTCCTCTATCCTGTGTGTAATTTCATGGGATTATTTGGTAACTGAGTTGTTTCTTTCCATTACGGTTTCACAGGTGTGGTTACCAACGAGTGTCATCTGCATGCATCCTTCAAGGACTTGTGATGTGTGACATTGGTATGTTGCCTTTACAACTAATAACGCATTTTGACACTGTCATAGATATTACATTTGACCAATTCATAGACTGACTCCAGATTGTTTTGTGTTTCAAGGGTGTTTATTGAAGTGCTCAAAAATGGAGGGGTGTTGTAAAATGGTGATGGGTGATGGCGGAGGAATGTCCATGGTAGAGTCCAATCTATTAGTCTCACAGGTGCACTGCCCATATGGGCATAGGAAGTGGAGCTGGGGCAGTTTAAGTATGGACAGGGTAACAAAGTGGGACAGTGGGGGGACAATCAGGGTGGTCTCATTTCCTGGCGGGGGTCTTGCCATCTTGCTCTGTCCTGTTCCTGGATCTCAGGGACCGCTTGCGTGGTGGTTGTCCGTCTGTGGGGGGTGGGGTGCTGGTGTGGTGGTCCTGTGGCGGGGCATCCTGTCCACTAGCGCCGGCGGAGGTGGTGGGCAGTTCATCGTCCATGCTAGTGTCAGGGGCCCCTTGGAGTGCCACGGTGTCCATCATGGTCTGCTGTATGTCCTTCAGCACCCCTACGATGGTGCCCAAGGCGGAGCTGATGGTCCTGAGCTCCTTTCTGAACCCCAAATACTGGTCCTCCTGCAGGCGCTGGGTCTCCTGAAACTTGACCAGGACCGACGCCATCGTCTCCTGGGAGTGGTGGTATGCTCCCATGATGGAGGATAGGGCCTCGTGGAGAGTAGGTTCCCTTGGCCTGTACGCCCCCTGTCGCACAGCAGCCCTCCCAGTTCCCCTATGTTCCTGTGCCTCCGTCCCCTGGACCGTGTTCCCACTACCACTGTCCCCAGGTCCTTGTTGTTGTTGGGGTGGTGGGTTATCCTGGGTTCCCAGTAGTGGTGGACACACAGCTGATTGACCTCTCCTGGGTACGGAGGTTTGGGCCCGCTGGGTGGGTGCTGTGCTGGTTTTACCAGAGGGTGGAAGGTCAGTGTTGGGCTGTGCCTGTGCAAGGGGACCCGACTGTCCCGAGGCCCACGATGGTCCAGGCTGGTCATCAGGCTCCAATAGGGCAGAGCTGCTATCGTCACTGTGGGCCTCTTCTGTGGGTGGAGTGGAGTTGTCTGGACCCTCCGGTGTGGTGACCGTCCTTCGTGATCCTGCAGGGGCATAAGAGCATGATTATTGCATATGTGTGTGTGATGGTGTGCAATGGGTGGGTGTGCGTGTACCCCAGTGCAAGCATTGCTGTGTTGGGGCTTGTGTGATGATGGTTGGGGGTTGTTATGGGTATGTGCAGTGGCCATGCTTTCGTGATGAGTGTCCATGCTTAGTTGTGTCATGCAGTGAGGAGTTGGGGTGATAGGAGAGGGTGTGAGGGTGGGGGTGTGTGATAGCATGCACGTAGGGTGGGGGATATGATAGTTAAGAATTTACTTACCAGTGTCCATTCCTCCACCAACTCCTCCGAGGCCCTCTGGATGCATGATGGTCAAGACTTGCTCCTCCCATGTTGTTAGTTGTGGGGGAGGAGGTGGGGGTCCGCCGCCAGTCCGCTGAACCGCGATGTTGTGCCTGGAGACCGTTGAACGCACCTTCCCCCGTAGGTCGTTCCACCTCTTCCTGATGTCCTCCCGATTTCTTGGGTGCTGTCCCACAGCGTTGACCCTGTCCACTATTCTGCGCCATAGCTCCATCTTCCTGGCTATGGATGTGTGCTGCACCTGTGAGCCAAATAGCTGTGGCTCTACCGGGACAATTTCCTCCACCATGACCAGGAGCTCCTCCTCGGAAAAGCGGGGGTGTCTTTGGCGTGCCATGGGGTGGTGTGTGTGATGTGTGGGGCAGTGTGAGTGTTGATGTGTGTGGTGATGTGTAGTGGTGTGTGGTGTTTTGTGCGTGGATGGTGTGTGGGTGATGGTGTTGTGTGCCTCTGTATGGTGGGGTTGTCTTTGCTGTGCTGTCTCTCTGGCCTTCGTCTAAATTTCTGGTCGTAAGGGTTTGTGGGTGATGTGGGTGTGTGTTTTATATTGTGTTGGTTGAGTGGGAGTGTTGTTTGAATGTGTATCAGGTGTGTGTATTTGGAATTGTCCAATGTGGCGGTGTTTTGGAGATGTGTGTGTATTTTGAGCGCGGCGGTGTGTACCGCCAATGGAATACCGCGGTTGAAAGACCGCCGCGTGGATTCGTGGGTCGTAATAGCTGGGGCGTGTTTCTGTTGGCGTGGAGGTGGAGGAATTGTTTTCGCCAGTTTATCACTGACCTTTGGTGTGGCGGACTTGTGTGGTTGTCTGAATTTTGGCGGATTCCGAGATGTGTGTCATAATACCTGTGGCGGGATTCCGCGGCAGTGTATTGGCGGTCTTCTGCATGGCGGTAAGCGCCTTTTACCACCAATGTTGTAATGACCCCGTATGTCTTTGAGAAAGTCCTGCACAGTCAGGTTGATGCAGTGCACCAAACACAGGCCC
Organism: Pleurodeles waltl; assembly: GCF_031143425.1. NCBI lineage: Eukaryota > Metazoa > Chordata > Amphibia > Caudata > Salamandridae > Pleurodeles > Pleurodeles waltl. The sequence continues at coordinate 802,377,231 of NC_090442.1, read as the reverse complement.
CTGGAATATCCATAATCTGCCATGGCCTTGACTAGATTACTGCCATTGTCTGTGGCAATAAATCCACTTTTGAGACCTCTGGGTTACAGTGATCCAAACACCTTCCTGTTAAAGTCTTCCAAGATGTTTGCAGCTGTATGGTATTTCTCCATGGTGAACTTTGCTACTGTAGCTTTTTCTTAAAAGTTTCTTCAGTGCTGAGACCTGCAGATAGTTGTTGCCTAACCTTCACAAAAGATATCCAGTGTGCAGTGATTCACATGCAATCAGTTGCTTGAAAACTGGTCCCATGTCTGTTGCCAGGTGGCTACTGTGAACAGCACTTTGCTGCAAAGCTTGTCCAACCAATTGTAGCACATCATGATGGAGCTCTGGAATAGCAACTCTGGCAAAATAGGTCATGCTGGGAATTTTCTATTTCAGGCAGATGGACACAACAAATTCTAAAAATCCAAATCCACAAAAGGAAAAAGGAGAAGGTCCAGTGCTAACATTTTAGCCAGCTTCCCATTGTACACTTATGACATTGTATGGTTGAATTTATAAGTCCCTCATGCCTAAACATGCCCATAATAACAGCTTGGATTTTTTTTCTCTTGTGGTGCCACTGCTGCAGGTGACTTCCAGAGAGAACCAGGAGGTGTTAGACTCAATATGCGTCATTGGGCAGTCACAGTATGTGGTGCTGTCTCCATCTAAGTCTTACTCCATTATACGTTGCCAATGGGGGTAATGCTGCTGGAGCGCTGCTGGGGACAGGGCTGCTTTGTGGAAACCTGTCACCCTCTTCCTCATTACTTCCCACCATGATTGTAACTGATTTCCCTATCTCATCACCATCACTAAATGCAGCTGTTTTTTTAAGGTGCTCCTCCCACCGGATTGTGTCTTGTTTTTTCATATGGGTCTTTTGGCCTCCAGTACCGTCATATGAACCAGACTTACCTAGATGAACCCTGGTGTGCCAAATGGAGCATATTGTAATGTTATCTTCCTGTTTGCTAATTGTAAAGAAGTCCAAAACTGGGGAGGAGAACTTTTTTAGTGTGGCACTGGTGCCTCTGCCAATGATGAAGAACTGGAGGTAGGTGGGTGTGTTGATGATTACCTCTCTACAGTGCATACTTTGACTGAAGTAGTGGTGGATACAGGTCTGAGTGGTGGGCTTACAAATATGGAAGTTGGAGGTGGTGATGGTGGAACTAGTACCAGTCGATGTCTTCTGAGCCTGCTTCTATGACAAAGACTGGCCTGGCCTGATCCCCTTCCGTAATTCCACTGCTTTCAGGAACTTTCCTTTTTTCTTGTTTCTCGTTGTGGGTCTCAGACTCAGCCGGGAGCCAATCCATGTCCAGAACATGGATTGGCACCCGGCTGGAGCCAAGGGGGGCTTGGGGAAGATGGTGGCGCACCCTTTCTTTTTCTTGGTGAAGATTGAGAAGCCAATGGTTCAAAAAGAGGTACATCTTGCTCAGCAGGAAGCTCAACCTCATTCTCTGCTCCTATTTCAAAAAGAGATATTGCTGGCTGTGGTTTCTGTTGTCTACTTTACTCAGTTTCCTTTGACAATTGGGTACTAGTTTGCAGCTGTGACAGCTCCAATTCAGACTCTCCCCTCATTGCCAAGATTGCAGTGGCTACCTTGCTGAGAGCTATGGGCTTGGATTTGGTTGATGCTGATGTTGATGTGGAAGTGGTGCTCCCAGCTTGCTGCCTGGAGGATGGCACAGCAGACACATGGTGTTGCCTGAAACAATAGGAGGGAGGAAATCCCGCAGTGCAATCTGCTTCTTCTTCTCCTTCTCACAGACCACTTTCTTGGCAGCGCTTTTCTTTGGGGCCATATCCAAGCTCTGTCAGTTGGCACTTAGGTGCACAAGTGAAGTAGAGGAGTTGCGTGTTGTGATATTGTCACTTTTTTTGCAGGCCTTCTGTCCACCAGTTCTGTGGATGATGTCTCATGCATCTAAAAGCACACAAGCAAGAAAAACATTTAGTAAAATGTCGCATTTTTGCAGTTTGAATTATTCACAGTACAGACAAAGCACTTTAGTGAGGTTATTGAAAATAATTAACAACAAGAGTGTATCAATTCCTATTCCCACTATAGCATAGTATTTTAATCAGGATAACTACATACCAAACTGTTTGCTTTATGTGCATCTAAGAATGTGCGCCTATGGCAGGCTGAGGACTCTATGGAAAATAGAATAATCCTCAAAAAATGAATGCTGGTATGCGCCTATGGCAGGCAAGAAATGCAGGGAAAATGTAACAATGTTTAAAAAATGAATGCTGATGTGCGCCTATGGCAGGTAGGGAGTGTGGGGAAAAAGGAATAATCCTTAAAAAATGAATGCTGGTATACAGTGTGCGCTTATGGCAGGCAGGGGTGTGGAGAAAATAAAATAATAAATAAATAATGAATACCGGTGTGTATCTATGGCAGGAAGATGGTGCAGTACAAAATGGAATACTCATTAAAAAAGAACGCTGGTGTGTGCCTATGGCAGGAAGGGAGTGCAAAGAAAATGGAATAATCCATAAAAAATCAATGCTGGTGTGCACCTGTGGTAGGTAGGGGTGCAGGGGGAAATGAAATAATCTTTAAATAATTAATGCTGGTGTATGGCTATGGCAGGCAGGGGTTCAGGGAAAATTGAATAATCTTTACAAAATGAATGTTGGTATGCAGCAATCGCAGGCATGGGGTGCAGGGGAAAATGGAATAATCCTTAAAAAATAAATGCTGATGTGTGTCTATGACAGGCAAGGGGTAGAGGAAAAAATAAATAATATTTGCTGGTTTATCACTAGAGACCATGAAAAATCCATTGGGATGCAAGGAAGTGCAGGGAAAATGGAAACAAGGTAAATAATAGAATAAACACTGTTGATAAATATAATACAATGATCCTCAAGCACATTAATCAGGAAAAAAAATAAAACAAAACAACTAAAAATGGCATAGACTCTTATGTCAATATCCTTAGACGATTGCTCTGGAAAATGGAAAAAAGTGATTAATACACTAGGTGGCTGTGTGAAAATGGCTTCTGCCCACATTGCCAAACAACAGCAGCAAGCACGGAGGCATGGACAAAAATGAACACATGGAGGCCTATGGCAAAAATACACTGATTGTCACCACAAAATGGTCATTGGCCACATGGTCAACAAAGTACACGTGCAAGCCTATGGAAAAAGCACACTGACTGGCTACACCAAATCACTGTTGGCCACATGTTCAAACAACAACAAGCATGCATGCATGGACAACAAAGTACACATGCAGGCCTATGGCAAAAGCACACTGCCTGGCTGCAGAAAATGGCCACAGGCCCCATGGTCAAACAACAACAATCAAGGAGGCATGGACAACAAAGAACACATGCAGGCCTATGGACACTGACCACACAATAATGACTATTGGCCACATGGCATGGAGAACAACGACAAAATGGTAGTCTTTAGCAAACACACACACTAGCCAGACAAAGAACGCATGGTAATCAATGGAGTAAATACTACCATTAATTCAACAATGCCAAAAATGAAAATTAAATCAGTTATGAAAATGTTTAAAACAACAAACATCCTCCCATGGCATAATAATATTATGCCACCAAAATACACTTTTTGCTGAAAAAAATTGAAATCCAAAAGCCCCCACATTTTTCAATTAAACCATAGCCATCCATTGCCTAAATCATAGATGTTTTAGGATAACATATCCCACATAAATACTTGTTTCATGTACTCAAACACTTATACTGGCTGGAAAGCCCATGGGCAGATTAATCCAAATGGTAAAATAAATGAATAGTGAACATCTAACAATCTTGGAGAAAATGTACTTAACTGTGTAACCTTTTCCCCTAAAAGATAAAAAAAGAAAAAAAGAAAAACAATATGAATACCCTGCTGCTCCTCCAGCCCACCAATCTAAACCACAATCACATTTAAAAATGTAATTAACGTACAAATAAAAATACAGTGCATACCCTCTACAAAACGACACCCTTATCCGAATGTTTATGAACTTACATGTTGTGCTGTACCAAAAACCAAGTCCTTAACATCCATTATATATGCAGCAGGAATTGCAGACAAAGAGAGTGATCCTTTCCCCTTGAAATTCAAATGAATAGTGTCCAGGAGATGGGCAAAGCACTGGGCAGAGGCTTCTAGAGAGGAAGAGGAAGAGGAAGTTGGAGTCTGTCGGGCACTTCCTTTCTGTTGAAAAAAAAAAGTAAAACAAAAAGAAATGCTTTTCACACTAAAAAACAACCCGAACTGTCTGTTTGAGTAGAATATCAATTCGAAAAGTTGATTTAGCTGCTTCTCTGGTAGAAAAACTACTTAAGAAGCAGCCGCATGACTGCTTATGATCACTAGTGTCACAAAATAGCGTCAGAAGGCTCTGTGGTGGCTAGAAATTATGCTAGCAGGCGGCAAAGCTTGTTCATGCTCGCAAGCGCGTGCTTACCAAGCCTCACGTTGGGGAACAGGGATATAATTCCACCACGCACTGGATGGTGGAATTTGACAGGAGCTCTGAGTTTCACACGTAATGTTGAGTTACACAAATTCCTCCAACTCTGCAAGCTGAATCATATTTCCACCGGGGCCTATTGTACAGCTATACAGAAATAATGCCTTTCCAACCATTTTTCATGAATCTGTTTTCTGCCTAATGGACTCGCTAGGTCTTAAAACTATAGGTCATATTTTTGCTGATGGGTCAGTCCATACTTTTTATCATCTACTGGAGGAATTCTCTCTCCCTCCCAAAAGCTTTTTCTAAGAACCTCCAAATACAGCATTTTATTTATCGGCTTTACAAAGCTCTTTACTTTTCTGCAGTGCTTCTAACATCCTGGAAATGCGCCATTACATACTAAAAAGGACCTGATGCATGATTTTATAAATAACAAAATGATAGTCATCCTGAACCTACAGGCGATTGTTTTGCTCCGCTTCTCTTAAAGGATTGGATTGAATGGGTTCTGTGAAAATACCACCACAATCTGCCATATCATAGCCCTCTCAAATGTGGCAAACAGTCATGTTATTATCGATGTCATATCTAGGGTGACCAGATGTTCAGAACAAAAAACGGGACAGCCATTGACAAAGTAATAGAACTAAATGTTGTCACTGCACTGACCATATATATGTATTTATTTATTTAATATATGTGTGTAGGAAAGTCCTCCTTTTTGCCCTGGTCACCCCCACACTTTTTGGACAGATATTGGTGGTTACTGACTCTTGGCTGTGCCCTGGGTACTGCTCACCAGTCCCAGGGCCAGTGCTCTGTGTAAAATGGATATGCAAATTAGGCTAATTATAATTGGCTAAGTTAACCTACCTATAAGTCCCTAGTATATGGTAGGGCATGTAGGTTTAGGGACCACAGCATAGGTGGTGCACACCTAGGTGCACTGCTGAGGTGCCTAGTGTCATTTTAAAGGCAGGCCTGCCTTGCTGGCTGCTTTTAAATTAAAGTTATATGCAAATTCGACTTTGGAATTAAAAGTAGTTCCAAAGTCTTAAACTACCTTATTTTTACATATAAGTCACCCCTAAGGTGTGCCCTATGTGCCCCTAGGGCTGGGTGCCATGTAACTATAAGCAGGGACTTTATAAAAATAGATTTATAAACCCTGGTGAGGTAAAAAAATCCAAATTCGTTTTTCCCTCATTGAAGTAAATGGCCTTCATAGGCTAGAATGGGGAGACTTTATTTTACATTTTAAAGTCTCCTTAAATGTTGCATACCAAGAATTTGGTATCAAATTAATTGTTGTAATAAATCCCACAACTTCCAGTTGTTGGATTTAATATAACTTGTTCAGGTAAAAAGTTTAGACTTTACCTAAAAAGTTGCCAATTTCAGCCCTGCATTGTTTTTGCTGCTGTGCTCTGATTGGCCAGCCTGCAGCAGCTTAGCCAAGCTGCCTTGATAAGGTGTGAAGTGGCCTGGCTTCACACAAAGGAATGTGCCTGTGGGAGAGAATCTCCCCTCAGCAGATGGTGAGGCAGGAAGGGGGAGGGCTGCCAAACTGGTCTTCAAAGGCAGAGAAGGACATTTGGAGCAACCAGCAACACCCCCACATCCTGCAACCCCAGACAACTAGGTGCCACCTTGATTAGATTAGGAGAGGGCAGGAGAGGGGTGTGTTTATGATTTTTAGCCACACCAGTGGGTGGGCTCAGCCAGATGTAACCTCCAAAAATCAGATTCAGCCATGTTGGATTTTTAGAGAATGTTGCCCTCTGGGATGGATTTTTGCCACTCTTCCCAGGAAGTGGTCATCGCAGGGGAAAGGCCCCTGCCCCTGATTGGAGAACCAGGACCCCCCTGCTTTTCACCCAGGAGCAAGGATAAAACTGGCAGACCTGCACCCACACCTCAGATCCCCACCAGATTTCAACAAGAAAAGAACTAAAGGAGAAGAAGGACTGCCCTGCTGGACCCCTGGCCTGCACCTGGAACCTGCACTCAGAAGGACTGCACCAGCTGCACACTTGGGCTTCACCACAAGAAGGACTTTGCCTGGCTTCAACTGGTTCAAGGAGGGACTCCCTGTTTGCTAAAGGTGAAAAATTGCTATCCAGAGTCCCCTGAACCAACTCCTGAAGAAAGTGACCAGTTGACCACTGTCCAGTGGCCAAAAAGGAGTTTGCGCCAGGTGCATTCTGGGAGTGGTAGTCCGCAACCCCCAAGGGCCATCTCAGAACTTCTGGACCCTTGGGGTGAGCTGTGGACCCCAAAAGAACCTTAAAAGAACATCTGGGTGAAGCCCCAGAAGTTTGGAGAAGATTTGAGAATTTTTGTAAAAAAGCTCCATAAAGGGACCGACCCGCCGCGGAAATTGTAGCCGGCTTGCCTCAACCGCGACCCGGCCTGATTTGGTGGTTCGTCCCTGTAAAGAAAAATCTCCGAAAAAGAGACTAAGTCCGAAGGTAAAAAGTTGACCGGGACCTCCCAGCCATTGTATCCGAGAAGGGCTCCATGGACGTCGGATCAAGATCCAGGTTTACCCCGGTCGAAGGATTTTCACCTCGAAAAAAACGACTAAGTCCAAAGGTAAAAATCTCCACCAAGGAATCCAGCATTGCGTATCCGGAGAAGGGCTCCAGGAGGTCGGATAGGACTGGCAGGTTCGTCCCGCTGAAGAAAATCTTCAAAATAAAGACTAAGTCAGAAGGTAACTTTTTAACCGAGGCCTCCCGCGACCTGTAGCCGAGCAGGGCTCCATCGCGGTCGGCCTGAAACTTTGACTTTGCCCCGGTCGAGGTGCAACCAGATGACCCGATTGGCGCTTTTTGTTTCTAAGCGCAAGAAAAATAACAATTCTTTAAAAATTCATATCTCCGGTTCCCTTTATCCGATTTTATTCGTTTTGGTGTCATTTTAAAGATAAAAATATAAACTATTTTTATAAATTGGTTTTGGATTTTTAAACTGTTTCCTGTGTTTTATTTAATTACTGTTTTGTGATATTTGAATGCTTTACACACTGTCTCCTAAGGTAAGCCTTGACGCTCGTTGCCAAGCTACCAAGGGTTGCGCTGGGGTTAATTTACTGAGACCTAACTGGACCTAAGTGGAGGTTAGTGGCTTGTTGCTAGGTGTAGGTACCTACCTGCCCTTACCAATAACCCATTTTCCAACAATGTGTATCAGGATGCCGTGACTGTCCAGGCAAATCCGGGACAACTGGTCACCCTATTCATAGCTGTAACCTGATTTATTAAATCCGGCTTTGGATAAAAGAGGCCCTAACACATAAGATGCTTAAAAAAGGTTAGGGAACTGGGATATTGGGCATTTGTTGATCAAAGCCATATAAGCACTACAAGCGGATACTAATGAAAGTCAGTGACAATACACCTCTTTCCAAGAAAATATATAAAGACAGGGGTTTAAAATGATGATTTTTCCTTTCACCCATCCTGTTTAATCTGTATATTTTGGATGTTATTATGGTATTATTTAACGCCAGAGCTTTCCAACAAAAAATCGAAGAGGTTATCCTTACGATTTTGTACTCCAACAGCAAAGTCATCTTAATTGAACCAATAATAGAACCTGTATTAGTCTACAGAACACGCTTTGTGGCCATGAGAAGCATCGCTGTGAGAACCACCTTAAAGTGAACACTGCTAAATCAAATGTGCTAATCTTTGGCAGAGCAAAACACTATAGGAGCAAATGGTTCATGGTTAGTGGCGAAAACAAAACATCAATTTAGTATCCAAGAGTATGGTTTCAGAATTAAGCATATGTTTCAAATCACCTTGATTCACTGAAGACAAAGACAAACTCCCTGTTTACAATTAGCCAAACATCCATCAGGGCCATCCCTAATATTACTCCTAAATGTTAGGAGGGTAAATTGCATACTTTGTTAACTTATGGGTCCACAATGGCTGGATCCATTACTATGGCCCTCATTATGAGTTCTGTGGGCGGCACAAGCCGCCCGCTGAACTAATCCAGCCGGAAGACCGCCAGTGCGGTCATGACCCCGCCGGCCCTATTATGCGCTCGCCGTCGGGCGGAAACGTTGTGAACAAGGCCTTTACATTGATGCCGACTCCTAATGGAGCCGCAGCAATGTGGCTTTGCCGCGGGTACAGCAGCACCCATTGCGCATTCCATTGCCCATAATTCGGGCAGCAGAATTCGCAACGAGGCTGTGCATGGGGTCCCTGCACTGCCCATGCAAAATGCATGGGCAGTGCAGGGCACCCATTCCATCAGCCTTTCCCTGGTGGTGTAAACAGCCATAAAAAGGCTGGTGGAAGGCGACTCATGATCCCCAGGGTGGCGCTGCATGCGGGCCACCCTGGAGAATTACAAACGCTGAGACCACCAGTCTGCTGGCTAGCGACAGCCTGGGGGTGGCGGCGTTTCGAACATGGCAGCTCCGCCATGTTCATAATATGGCGGGCGGACCGCCACGACCACGGCGGTCCGTCCGCCACCATGAGTCTGGCAGTCCCAGGACATAATGAGGGCCTAAGTAATCTGTTCAGAGCATTCTTTTCCCTTCCACTACCTACAAGACTGTGATCTGCTTAGAATTTTGTGATGCTAAGCCATCTGTTGTGTCCTTATTGCAATTTATTTGTTTGTTTGTGTAGTGCTGCAAAAATGGGAACTTTTCAGAGACATTTTAAGGCAAGGGTGAAGTGGGCAATGGGAAACTTGGGAAACTAAACTTTCTCTCTGCACTTTGACTATTCTATTTCTTTAAACCTCTCTTCCTCTTTTTGTCTGACTCTAACTCTCAGTCTGCACCCCTTTCCACCTAAAGAACTTTTGTGGTCCCAGGTGTGACCCTGTTGAAGTTTATCATATAAATTAGTATTGTGTTGCATCAGGTGAGCTTGAGTTAGCAGGAAATGGGTAATACATTTCAAAATTTGTTCCCTCAAGGGGCTCCTAATGTGTGTATTGCCAAGGACCCTCAAAATTCCTAAGGTGACACTGGAACTTTCAAATAGTTCTTGCAGCCAAATTCAAAAATGTACTGCAAACAATTGCCAATACGCTGAGCTTCCACACATGATTGATCTTTTACAACTGCATGCAACATGAGCCAGTTCACATTCTTAGTCTCCCTTTATAACAGTTTTGATACCCAACAGCACAACATTTTATTGGAGTCAGATTTTAAAGCTTGCTCACTCTTAAAGCATTCAGGCTAGTATAAACTCCTACGCCCTGCGTCTCATAATGACACTCCAAAAAAGATTAGAATGACAATGCCAGGTTTTGGTTTGCCTAGTTTGAGATAAGTGAACGAAAGCAGCAATGGAGAATCACCAGGCTGGCCAGGAGTTGTATCTTTTGTACTTATAGACAGGAAAGCCCATACAACATTTTCAACAAGTCCTGCTATCCAATGTTTCAGAAAGAGAGACTATCACTGTTAAAACCATCATTAGAAAGAGTCAAACAGTGTGTCATTACTGTTACTCAATAATTCAGGAGCTCAGACAAGCAACTAGTCAGCTGTTTTGTACAATTTAAGAGAGGGGTGATGGAAGTGCTGGTTACTTAGCATATCTTGCATTCACAAAATCCCTCATGACAGATCAGTAGACCACCCATCAACAGCTACATTCACAAAATTCCCTCATGACAGATCAGCAGAACACCCACCAACAGCTCCGTGCCTAGTGGTTAATATCATACACATACTAAGGGGTTACTTACTATTAAGTGAATACCTCTACCTCTCAACACTTAGTTGCTCTATACATTGTGGTATATAAGTTACTATGGGCCAGATGTAGGTAGCTAAAAAACAGCGAGTCGGAAATTGCGAGTCGTTGCGACTCGCAATTTCCGACTCGCAAACAGGTATCCAACAAGAAAAAGCGACTTCATTTTGCGACTCGCAAATGAAGTTGCACCGCAGATTGCAAGTCCTCTGTTTGCGAGGTCGCTGTTTGCGACCTCGCTAAAAACGAACACGCAAATTGCGAGTGGGTGTCTCAAATTGCGACAGTGCTGCAAATTGCATGCAGGTGCAGCAGAACAGTCTGGAAAACACTTCCTGGCTCTTGCTGATGACATCACAGCCAGGAAGTTTACAAATACACCTGGGAGGAGGGAGGACCACACCCTTTTCCAACTGCTGAGCAACCACCAGGAGGAACAGCAGCAAGAATGGAGGACTCTGGCAGGAAGAGAAAACTTAAGTTTTCAGAGAAGGAACTGGAGGTGCTGACAGATGAATGCTGCCAGCACCATGACCAGCTATTTGAAAGGGCTGCCCTGAGTGTGCCAGAGACTGACAAAAGGAGGATTTGGAATGACATCCAGGAGAAGGTCAACACCATAGGGGTGAGCCACAGGAGCATTGAAGAGCTCAAAAAGAGATGGTACGACCTGCGCTCCAGGACCAAGGAGAGGGTGGCAGAGCGCTTCCGGGAGATGAGGGGCACAGGAGGAGGCCCATCCACCGTCCCACCACCCACACCCATGGAGGAACGTGTGGAACAGACCCTTGAGCCAGAGGCAGTGGCTGGAATGGGAGAGCTGGACACGTCAGCGCCAGGAACATCAACAAGTGAGTACCATGAAACATACATGTACACCCATATCTGCCATACCCCCACCCACCCAGTACACAGCAGCATGCACAACCAAATTAGCTCCATTCCAGACTAGCAACCACCAGAATGGTGCATTATGGACAATGTAGTTCAGTAGTCAGCTGATAGGCAACAGTTTATTAGGAAGCATACAACAGATGTTAGATACTGACAGTATGTTTCCTATGTCCCACAGGTCTCCCACAAGACATCCCCACCAGCCAGTCCGTCCAGGGTGCAGAGGGCAGCCAACAGGCAGCACAGGAGTCAGGACCACCCACTACAGGGCCCAGCACCACCCAACCACAGTCCCCTCCAGCTGCACCAATGGACATTGGGGAGATCGACCCAGCACCCGGTCCCAGTCACAGTGCCATACAACAGGACCCTGATGCTCCACCGCGAGGTAGAGGTATTCACTTAATAGTAAGTAACCCCTTAGTATGTGTATGATATTAACCACTAGGAAGGAGGATGTAGGGGACTCTTCCATGTCCGCCGCCGAGGCAGCTCTCATCAGTGGTCAGCGCCTGCAAACAAGGCAGATGAGAGTTATATCAGGGGCCATGCAGCGTATGGAGCGGAATTTCACCACAGGGCTGGCAGAGGTGCACACAGACTTCCAAAGCCTGAATAATCATGTCGGTGACCTTGCACTCTCCATCCGTCAACTAGTAACTGAACTTGTGTCAGAGAGATAGAGTGCAAGGCTCCGTGAGCGGCAACTCATACACCATTTGGACCGCATGGCTGCCTCAATCGTCCGCCTGGCAGTCAATACAACAGGGCTGTCACGCCGTATAGTCAGTTTGCAGGTAGACTTGGGCCACTTTGCAGGGGATGTGGCTCGGGGACTGGGTCGGATTAGCCACGCTGTGGACATGATGGAGGCAAGACAGGTGGCTAGGGGCACGGCAGACATACCTCAAGATAGTAAGGAGGGCTCCACCGTCAGTAGTGCATCTGCCACGGACACAAGGGTATTGAGGAGTGGCAGTGCACGTCAGGGATCTGCTGACACTCCAAGCACTAGCCATGCTGGGCGTCCCAGGCGGAGGAGTTGAGCTATGCACTTGCGGATAATTGAGGCACATGAGGTGAATGTGTCCTCATTGCAGGTGGACATTTACAGCCCCTTCCCAAAAGTTCAGTTCATAATTATTTAGGTTCACTTAATAAAAGTTCTTGTTTGTTCCACTTCTCAACTGGGCTCTTTGTGTGTGACATTAGTGTGTGTGGTGACAGATAGCACATACCATCCAAAGTATTGGTTTGCAATGTGGTCCCGTCTCTGTCTGCCTTGATTTGCAATGCTTCTATCCCCATGATGGCGATGTGGTAGCTCTTGCTCGTCATCCTCCGAATCTGGGTCTTCTGGGGTGAGATGTAGCCCACGTCTGGTGGGTATGTTGTGCAGTATAGCGCATGCACCAACGATCTTGAATGCTGTTATTGGGGCATACTGGAGCGCACCTCCACTTCTGTGGAGACATCGGAATCTTGCCTTCAACAGTCCAAAGGTCCTCTCTATAACATTTCGGGTCCTCCTATGTGCACTTTTGTATCGCCTCTCAGTCTCATTGCTGGGTGTTAAGTACGGGGTAAGTATCCATGGTCGTAGCGCATATGCACTGTCACCTGTTTGGCAAAAATGGACAATGTTAGCAGGGCATGGATGGTTTCCACAGTGACCTGTATGCATGTCTTCAGGGTGTATTCAGCAATACCTAAGAGATATCCGTCTCCAAACTCCCAACGTTCTAGGCGTTGGTGTATCCCACTGTGCCTGAAAATGTAGGAGTCATGTGTACTCCCAGGAAATTTGGCTACCATGTCAGTGATGACATAATGGGCATCACATACCACCTGGATGTTCAGTGAGTGGGTACACTCACGGTTGCGGAACAGATATTCCAGATTTGCAGGAGGGCAGATTTGTATATGTGTCCCGTCTACCCACCCTATTACATGAGGGAAGTTGGCAATCCTGTAGAATTCCAACTTGGTGCTGTTGATTTCTGCCTCATTCCTGGGTAGGTATATGTATCTAGACATGTGTGTGACTATGGTATCTAAGAAACATCTGAAAAACCGTGAGAGTGCACTTTGGGATACCCCACCTGCCACAGCAATGACCCCCTGATAGCTACCCGAGGCCAAGAGGTGCAGTGAGCATAGCACTTGCACATGTGTGGGGATGGCGCTGCCGTGCACAGTCTGGCGTTGCAGCTGCGGATTGAGTAGATCTATTAATTCTAATAATATTGCTGCACTGCTGAGACTGTATTTGTCATATATCTCCTCCTCTGTTTGTTGGAAAAGTGTCTGCCTGGTTCTGTATATCCTCTCCTGTCTCTGGCTCCTCCTCCTCCTCCTCCTCTGCTGTGCGGCGTGGACTCTCCTCCTCCTTGCTATCACATATATCTCCGCCATCTTGAGTAACCCAGGTGCCTTCTGGGTCTCCTTTTATACTTTGGTTCTGGTTACCACCTGCTCTGAGTTAGTGGTAAATTGGGTGTGCAAAATGGGCTTTTTACGACTAGTCGCAATTTGCGAATGGCTTTTTCATGTGGTTTGCGACTCGCAAATTGCGACTTCCTATTTGCGGGTCGCACTATGGGGTCGCTACTTTTGCGAGTCGGTAATGGCTCGCGTCGCTATTTGCGATTCGGAAATGGGGTTTGTGCATCCCATTTCCGATTTTGCGGGGTCGCAAATAGCGATTCGGGCCATTTGCGACTCGCAAAATGTTGCTACATCTGGCCCTATGTATCATCCTGGTTTTACTCTCATTTCTACAGCAGATTCTTTACTTTTTTATCACTTCTCTCAGAGAACGACAACAAGGTGGCATCAGCAATTTCATTTCATATAAGGTAAATAAAAAACGTTTTGCTTTTTTTTCTCTTACTCACCTAGAATATGGTCTGGTATCACACTATGCCTCTCCATATATTTCATTTTATACACAGCATACTGTTGTGGGATTTTCCAGTTCTCTTTTGCACTACTGTACTGACCACCTCCACTCCTTATTCTTCAAATCTGGAGACAGTCCCTACCTTAATCTAGTTTTCTTCATAGTTTTCACAGGCATCAAATATTCTATTGCAAATTATGCAAAAAAAGTTATTGCTATACTCTTTCCCTAAACTGAGAATATACATTTTACAGCTTTGAAAAAGTAATCTTCAATGTTTTAAGACTATACTAGAATGCTGTTGTAAGATTGTAGAATAAGATTTTAATTTCCCAATCATATAGACTACAATATCTTTGGCAGTCTAATTACCTTTTTTCCTTTGATATGTATTGAGTACTTATCACTGCTCGGTTCTCTACTTATCTATATTAGGCGCTACTTTAGAAGAAAACACATCAAATTGTACTGAGTGTGCACAGAATCCTTAATTTTGGGATGGAATTATGGTGTGCTCTGGATCCTTTTGTACATTTTCTTGAATGCAAGCCCATGGACCATTGCAGTGCTAGGAATAAAATAGCCTGAGCAATGAGTTGTCTATAAAATGTTGTATTAATTGTAGTCTTCAATTCTTCTGTGAACGAAGGAAAGTTAAATCATTAAATAAAAAGCACATAATTGTCAAAAAATGTAACAAAATTAAAGTGTCCACACAATAATTCAAGAAACATAGTACATTTATATTGTCCTGTCCTTTAGTCCTTGAGCCTCTATATCTCAATCTCTCGAACTGGGGGCGAGATACCTATTTTAGCAATTTAATCTCAGGGTAATTAGGCAACGCAGTCGAGGGTGACTCCAAAGGAGATAAAAATCAAAATTCAGCAAAACGAAAAAATAACAATAAATCAATGTTCAGTGGAAGCTGTAATGAACACAACTCTATATTACACACAAAATTACAAATGTTTACAAGATTTCGGGTAGAGTTGACAATTGAAACCTCTCTTAAAGGAGCCGCACAGAATTGCAGGTTCCTAAACACGTGGCCTAAAGAAGGGGCTATTAACTCAGTAGATCTGGTCTGTTCTTGTTATCTGTGCAGTACCAATGCCAGTTTGCGCAGCAGTCCCCCCCCCCCCCCCCCCCCATGAGACCACTGCAACCCACAAAGCTTTTCGCGGTCAGTAAGGCTCTGTCACATCAACCACAAACGGAGTGCCACTGGTCTTCTCACCTCATTTAATAAATAATTTAATTTAATTTAATAAAAAAAGACTATTGGCTTGAACATAAACAATACGTGTCCTAGAGAGACCAGTCACACAATTTAAGTATCTCCAAACTGTACATTGACATGAACATAAAGCCACCCTCTGGAAACAGCTAGCATTTATTGTGGTCAGTCCTACAAAAAGGGGACCTCTGTACCAAACCCCTCCCTATTGCATGCGTCAGAGAGTTCACACAGTAAAACCGTTCACTACTGTATTTGTTTTACTGGATATTATCCAGGGCAGAGTTCATGTCATTTGATTTTATGTGATGTCACCTCAGTTGGAGGACACGAGATTTTATTCCAACGATGCCCTCAACTATTCTAATTATGAAATGTATTCCGTGAATATTCTTATCATGAATATAAATCTGATTCACCCGTATAAATGAAAAGAAAATATATCAGTGTAATGGCCCTTAAATCTAGAGTGCAACAGAATTTAATTTCAACATCAACCACAACCGTAAAAGTTCTGCAAAAAGGCCTGCACTGTGCCCGATAACGCAATTCCGATTCCCAGAAAATAGGGTCCCCACTTGAGAGGTTTTCCTTTTTCTGCAAGAACTGCCACTTTATTACACCAGTCATCATTTAATCAGTGTAGCATTAGTGTTCCCATTAGGTAGTTTCTAAATATGATGAGACAGTTAAATTGCCACAAATGGAGCAAAGCATTTCACAAGAAGGTTGCTTCGACTTTTATCATCAAAACCCAGAATACTCCGTAATATTGTAAATCAGAGTTATGAGACTGATATATGTTGTCTTAATGTGTTTCTAACACTGATAGCAAGCATTGTTTAATCTGCGAGCACAACCATTCTCCGCATTATCATTAAAAGACTGCAGGACAAGCTAAATGAAGCATGAATGAATTAGAGATGCTTGGGGCTGCAGATAGGGAATAATAACAAGTTAATATTTTGCCTGAATGTTTCCTCTACTTTATTGCTAGTACTTTATGCTTGCGTGCAGATAAAGTAAACAAAATCTGCAGACAAAAGCAGTGCCATGCTTGGGATTGTAAACTTGCTTAATGGACCAATGAGAAGTTCGAAAAGTGATTTAAATTGCAATGAAACGTGGTATACAAATTCTTGAAATATAGCACAAACCTGAGGCCATATTAGCAAAGCTGCGACTTCGAGGTGTGCGAAATTCAAATGTAATCTGCCCAGTGCAACTCGTTGCTGCTGTATAAAGTAGAGAAATTTGTAAACTCTGTACAGCATCACCTCCTGCGAAAATGACTACAAAAACACGATATTTGCAGAGGAGTTTCCCCTAACTATTGGTAGTAAATTACCTTGCAAAATGTAGTCTTTGTGTGCCACTTTCGACCTTATATGAGTGCAGCATTGAGTGTAAAACTATTTGAGATCTGGGCAGTATCATGAGGCCACATGTAGGAAGCTTTTTGCACGTTGCAAACAGCGAAATTTCGCTGTTTGCGATGTGCAAAAAGCAAATCTCAATGCACAAACCCCATTTTGCGATTCAGTAACCTGGTTACCGAATCGCAAAACGGGTTTGCGAGTCACAATTAGGAAGGGGTGTTCCCTTCCTAATCACGAGTCGCAGTGCAATGTAGGATTGATTTGTGATCACAAATGGGTGGTAACCCATTCGCAAAAGGGAAGGGGTCCCCATGAGACCTCTTCCCCGTTGTGAATGGCACTGCAAACATTTTTTCACAGCAGGCAGTGGTCCGTAAAAATGAAACGAAAACGTTTAATTTTTCGTTTTTGTAATGCATCTCGTTTTCCTTTAAGGAAAACGGGCTGCATTACAAAAAAAAAAACTGCTTTATTAAAAAGCAGTCACAGACATGGAGGTCTGCTGTCCGCAGCAGGCCACCATCCCTGTGAGGGCCGCCATTCGCAAGGGGGTCGCAAATTGCGACCCACCTCATGATTATTCATGATTATTCATGAGCTGGGCATATGTGACCCCCTTGCGAATCGCAGATGGTGTCAGGGACACCATCCTTCATTCTGAATTGCGTCTCATAAATTGCGAGACGCTCTGATTCGCAATTTGCGGGTCGCAATTCTGATTGTTGCTACATGTGGCCCATGATCTCATATTTAGCGAGAAGCAAATACAGAACACAGAAATACAGACTTCATTGAATGGTCAGTTAGAATAAGCGCTATATAGATGCAATTACAATAAAATAAATGTATGCGTTCAAACTTTTAACTGTCGACCGGACAATTCGTAATTGCACGGAGACTACGAAAGCTCCGTGTTTTCAAGCTTTGTCTGCAGCCCTTGCAGAAAAGCAAATATGTTCCCAAGTTAATGTATGGGGTGTAGACTGGGCAATTTCATAAAATTCAGTCATAGATCTAGGGCTAGTAGTGTCCTGACCCCCACCGCCCCCGCTTTAGAAGCTTAAGAGGGGTGTCCTTGAAACTAGAAACACTGATTATTTATTTATGAGCCTGTTCTGTAGGCACATTCTTAAACAAAAACTCTTAAAAACAAAGTAGGAGAAAGCAACAACAGGTTTAGGAGATGCCAAGCTTACCATAGTGAAGGAGGCCCATTAAGAGATATGATGAGAAAGAGAGAGAGAGAGAGAGAGAGAGAGAGAGAGAGAGGGGGTAGGCAGGAAGAGTGAAAAGAAAGTGAGATGAAAAAAAAGAAGAAACTGTGAGAAGTAATGGTCAAAGACATGAAAGGATAGATGCGAGGATGAAAGACTTGATGGATGGGTGAAAGAAAAAGTGGAAGGAATGATTAAAAGCTGGAAATAATGCGCTTTAACTCAGAGAAATATGGGGATAAATTACAGCATTTTACACAGTGCAGGTGGTTGAAACTGGCCACCAACGTTTTAAGAAGGAGTGGGCAGTGAACTCCGCTGACGGAGTTCATAGAGCTTTGGCACTTCATGCTCCAATTGGAGAATGGAGTTTGGCAAAAACAACTCCGCTAGCCGGCAGCAGAGCAGAGTTCACCGATGCGCCGCTCACCCACCCCTAAAACAAACACACAAGGTTCTGCACCACCTGCTGTAGAAAGAGACTGAAACAGGCCCGCCTCCAGAGACGAGGGGATAAACATTCCTGCAAGTGCCTGTCCACAGAGGCCGATAGGATAAACAATCACACCAGTGCCCAGCACCAGCAACAAACCATGTACCATAGAAACAAGACCTAAACAGTCTCTGCCCATAGATGCTGATGAGCTAAACATGCCTCACTTTGGTACCTTCCCACGTACGGGAACCAAGTGAAGCAGTGAGTGCCCATAACCTGGAGATCTTGTTTAAGAAGTCCAAAATCCCCTTCTCTTTAAGTCGGGCTACTCCTTCATGGACTTCCCCAACCTGGGTGGTGAAGGCCATCAACACATTCTGAGGTGAGCGCCACGGGGGCCCTTTGGGGCAGGGGAGGCTGGGGCAGGGGGAGGCTGGTCAGGCTTTGCAGGTGTCCAGGGATCATGGCTGAGGAGCCTCGGTCTGTGCGTAGTTCTCTGCCATAACCAGGGATTCTTGCGGGCTTTTTTTCCTTTCTGACAAAATACATTAAAAACGTCAATAACATCAAAATGCATGCAACCCATGACTTTTCAAAGGAAAATTGAACACTGGGTTGCACTTTACACTCAGCCTAAAATGAAGACACCATTTGCTCTACAACAGCCAAGGGGACTCCTACTGCTTTCTGCCAGTCAGATTTGAGCTGATGCAGGTTGCTGCTGTAAACTGCTGCCGAGGGGCTGCACCAGCCCCAGCACCATTTAAAGGACTCCGTCCTTTCACTGTCTTCATCAGCCCAGGAGCAGGTGGGCTGAGGGAGGCAGAGAGCCAGGTCACTGGCAATGGGGGGACACCAGTCCTGGACATCATTTATATATGAGGGGGGATGTGTGCTTGGAAAAAGGAAACTTGCAGTCAGTCCACAGAAAAGAACCTGTCTTCCCAGAGTACCTCGGAAAGTAAGTGGTATTATACAGTAGGATGCTGAGGCCAGCAGGGACAGCTGGAGACCGGGTGAGCATCAGCTGCTAAGTGGCAGTCCAGCAGCCCCTGCCACAGAGTGATGTGTGTGGCCTGAGAGAGTGCCTTAGAGCCCATTAGTAATCAAGGCTAGGCACTTTGTGAAAATGCCTAGCTGCTGGTGGTGAGCTGGCTTGCTGCTGCTAATGCTGGACCCTAAAAAAGGGCATCCTGAGCCTGTGTGTAAGTGCAGAAAAAGCGAGGGAAAGGCTACTGCAATACAGGGGGTGTACTTGGCTATCTACAGCAAGTTTGTAAGGGAAGTGTGTTAAAGTATGACAGGCGATGTTCCTCTGCATTCCGAACCCCGCAGAATTTCACAGAGTTTTTAGATAACTCAGCAGAATTCCGTGGAGTAGAACTTCACGATCTTTGCCCACTCTTAGTTATGGTCCAAGAGGATTTCCTCTTACTAGTTCCCCCCAGGCTTTACCTAGAGAAAAATGAGGCTGTAAACCAACTTTTTGTAGAAGATTTTACTGTTTTTCCTTTTCAAACGTATCTAAAATTGTTGAAATTCACAAAGATATACGTGTCATTAAAAAAATCCACCTAACGTTTTCACTCGTTCAACTATGGCTATTTTCTCATTTGTTTGAATGTTTAACTGACTGTAATATAAAATATCCTTTTTTGGCTGTTCATATATTTGTGTCACTGAAGCATCTAGGACATATAGAGACATAGAGCCCTTTATAAGTGTGCATATAAGGTCAAAGAGACATTCTGGAGACCCCATCTGTAGAACATTGGGTTATTTATTGAGGGATGAAACCCTAAACAAACAGCAACCACAAATCCTGTTAGGGTGAAGTCATAAGCAACCCCGAATAACCGGTGTGTAACCCTCTAGTAGTCTGACACAAAAACAGTCATGCTTGCCCTAGAGGCAAATTGTAAAATGTTTATGCAGCTCTTCAAACTAAATAAAAGTGAAAACACAACACAAAAAAAATTAGATACCAACTTGGTGACATGGAGTGAAATATGATAAATAATTTGAGACCAAAACAACAAAAATCCAATCAGTAGAACTGGAGATATGCTATTATAAAACTTTAGGTGAAAATAGTGCCAAATTGCATGGAGCACAAATCCTGTCAAAGGGCCTGATTTAGATGTTGGCAGTAACGGTTGCGCTATCAACTTTTTGATGGGAAATCTGCCCTTCATCATGACGATCCGCTCACTATATTTAAATGTCATCGGCTGCATAGGCCCACCGTCAACACCAAAAAAATCCTCTCCCGCATTGACGGCGCCGTAGGCTACAACAGCTGTCAGTGGACTTCCGGTCACTTTTACCACAGAGCCAATCATGATGTGCAGTCCCGCCGACTTGACTTAGAGACTAAACCTCCTCACCTGAGTTGGCGGATGATTAGCTATATAAACATCACTGTTTGAATGCTTTCCATGTATCCTGTCACCATGAACCCACTGCTACCAGTTCTACCATTGCTCCTGGGCTAGGTCCAAGATGGCAATCAACCCTGTCTTCGCCAGAATAGAAGATAAGTCACAGGCATCTCTGTTACCTTTGGAGTTGTAGCTGCATAGTAACACTGGACTTGTTCATGGTTCAATAACTTGTGTATACACCACTATACTGTGGTGCAATGCTGAAGTGTGTATTGTAGAAGCCAGAAAATGTATCAGAACAGACCTCAAGATATAGGTAGCACCCACCAACTTTGTAAACACTGCCTACATGGCAATGGACAAACACAGAAAGTCTCAACAGTCACAAATAGGCATGTGACTGTAAAGGTGTGTGCAAGAATGTACCCAAAAGATCAACTATAGCTGTGTCCCCAATTTGAACCAAACAATCCTATGATAATGTAGCAATTACACCACAACATCGTACAGGTGAGTGTGCACAGAATGTAACACAATATTTACTCATGACCTGCAAACATGTCAGAGACGTATGAAGGTCTCATGTCCCCCTTGTGTGTGTTGACACATCATGCCAAAATAAGCACATATGCATTCTCCAATCACAAAAACAGAACCCATATCATTTTGGTGTAAGTGTCCCATAACCACACGAAGGCCTGCACCAAAATGAATATGTCCTTCACTAATGTACAACACAAATGCCATAAGGACTCTCGCATAGCAATGAGACTGCTGGAGTTGGGGAGGCAGCACCTCTACATTGTAAGTGACTGAGTCATTCCCATACCAGTTGGCAGCTGTTGGCCCAACTGTCCTGGCTCACTAGAAGCACCTCACCAAAACCCAACTGGTAAAGGTAATTTGTGGCAGCCTTGCATGGACTCTGAAAACCCCTCAGGGAAATCGTGGTGGAAACAAGCCTTACTGTTTTCTCTCCACATACTAGTCTCTTAGACATACATCGGCAAGAAAAGAGATGCAGGACAGTTTTCAATACACTTATTGAAAAGATTGCACTCTATGATAAAATGCAAGAGCTGCAATGATTACGATAATGGGAATAACAAAATCAGGATTGTGAACATTAGAGATGTGAATATAAAAAAAAAACAACATGAGTATGCAATTCCTACCTAAAAGCCTCATCTCTAGCCACTAAGCCAAAGCATGGCAATGTAAACCAAATCTGTCCATACAGTGTCCTTGAGAAGCACACCCCACCCTCCTACATGTGTATAAGGTCAGGGCTCCAGTCTCCAGATCAGGATCTGTGGAGACACAAAGGTTGTGGTCGGCTGAAAACCATCATGCAACATGTATAGAAATTCTGTCTGGAACCCCCTTAATGCCCTTTGTCTTACAAGATGTCTTTATATGGGACACGTTTATGTTCATGTACAGAAGCCTGACATGGGTATGTACTGAAGCACTAGACTGTTTACGCAGTCTTGGGGGCAGAAATACAAAATATTATTCTATGTGCCTTGCATTCTGTTCTTGTGATTATGAGTAAAAGAACATGATGCAAAGTATGTCATCCATAGCACTGATAGTGACACTTTCATAGAATAGCAGCTGATATTGAAATTAAAACAATACCACTAAAGGTTTTAGAAAAATAAAATTAATAAAAACAACAGAGAATAAAAACTGGGTAAGAGGGCACAGGCCCAAGCTGAAGCTAAGCTATTACTGTGCTGGAGTGACTAACTAAAATGGACCCACAACACTAATGTATGCATTTTAAAATAAAAATAACTAAAACATACAACCTGTGTTTGTCACTGTCACAAATAAGAGTAAGTTCATGGCTCGCACATATGCAAAAATAGCATCATCAGCAAACAATTAGTAACAATTGAATAATAAGGTACACTCAACAAAAGTATCCTAAAAATAAAATACTTATTTATATATGTATATGTATTTGTATATGTACACAGACACACATTTACAAGAGTACATTAACATTAGCAATGGCAGAACCTGCGCCCTTGCACTCCTCCCTGAAGGTTATTTCTGCTGTAAGCAGGCTCCACCTGTGCTGCCTGGCAGAAACAGATACATTAATCAAATAATTTCAACTGTAGCAGTGCATGTGGAAAGGAATGTATATCTTTCAATTCTGCTTCACAGGATGACCTGACATTTCTCTAAAAAAACAGAACATTTATTTGAAATTAACAAAAGCTTCGGGACCCAGGACAGTGCCTGAAAACTAGGGCTGGCAGGGGAAACCTGGGACGCCTGGTCAACCTAGTCATGAGTCCATCCAAGTGGTGATTAATGTCACAGCCAATGTGGACCACAATGGGTTTTAGGCCCATCATTTGTCTCCTAAATTCACTGCCACAATAAATCCCCTCTGCAAGGGGCTTCTATGGGGCAGAGAGAGGGTACCTCAATGATCTTAGTGAGGGTCTCAGTCCTTGGGTTTGGGAGGGGTGTGTAGGGTTGTTGAAAGTGAATCCAGGGTAGGAGGTAGAGTGAACGGCTGTGTTTGTTGTGCATGTGTCTGCTGAAGGGTTAAGTGCTTGAGGGTCTGGTATATGTGCTGTATCTTTAGATCTGTGGTTTTTGCTCTTTGACTGTTGGGTGGGTGAGTGTGAGCATTTGTGTCAAGTGTGTGTGTGCAGATGTGTCTGTTGTGGTGCTTGTTGCTGTTGTTTCTCTGGGTGTCCTTGTGCATTCATGTGTGGTGGTGGGTGTGATGACTGGGGTTGTGCTTATGTTATGTTTGAGTGTTGTGAGTGTTGCTGTAGTGGTGGGTGTGGTGTCTGAGGTTGTGTGGTGGTAGTGTAAGTGGCATCTGCATGTATGTGTCTGTGCTTCTGTTTTTTGATGTGTCTGTGTTGGGATGTGCTGCTTGTGGGTGTTATTGTGGGTACCTTTATATGTTTGTGTGTGCTTTGGACAGGGCTAGGTTGAGGAATTTGGGTTTGGGAAGAGGTGGAAGTTTGGGCAAGAAGTTGGGGTGGTTAGGAGGCTGCAACCAATGAGGAGGCCAGACTCTGGAATGACCACTGTAGGCCAGACAGGGCACCATGAATGCCATCCAGATAAGCCAGCATCTGGGTGTTCTGGGCAGTCAGTCCCTGGATAGCATTCAATAGTGTGGTCTGGCCTAAGGATCAACAGCCTCCTCAGTGAGTGCAGGCTTGGACACTGGGGCAGGGGCATAGGTGCTTGCAACAAAGTTGATGCCCCCCTTTTTAGGGAGCGGCTCTGGCCAAGTGGATTGGAATGCAAAGGGTGTGCGAAGACGCAGGTGTGACAGTCTCCCCAGGGACTGGTCTTCTTTGGAGGCCTCCGAGGAAGATGTCAACTCACCCATGGCCTCCTCGCCAGTTCCCTCACTCTTCTGTGCCACTGGGTCCCAAGGTGTCTGTGGTGTCCAGACCCAATACCCAATGGCCAGCTTTATTCCCACCGATGTGGCCGCTGTTACCTTTGCCTTGCCCAGTTGATGCTGAAACAAAAGAAACAGTTATAGTGTGCCTGTGAGAATTCAATTGGACATTAATGTGCATAACACAACATTTGCAAAAAGTTCAGTTATCCCCGTCTCAGCTCCCATATCATTTGTCACTTATACACTTGCAGCCCACTCCATAAAAAAGAGTTTAAACAGCATGAGTAAACACATACGCATGGCTATATCTCTGAACCACTGCAGTACAGAGCTATAATTGTTCGCCTTCTTCCAAAGGGTACTTTTTTTGGATGGAAATTGTCTGCCCAAAAAGGGACACCACAACATCTATGTCATATTACCTTCCACATGCAAATGTCCCTTTCAGTATCACATTGCTCTCCATCATCATTTTCTTCTCTGGGTAGGACTAGGAACAAAAAATGTGGGCTTTGGGACTCACAATTCTCTTACCAATGTGGACACATTCCTGTCTGTTGCTTACAATACAGTTTGGCATAGAAATTAACATTGGCAATCAAAAGCTGGCTTACATGCACATATGCGAAGGACTAAGGACTTACGCCCACTAGCTACTATCTACTTAAAGTATCATAAGTTTGATTGAGAAACTGCTTTCAAACATGTGTCAGATAAGGAATGATGCCACTATGCAAAGAATATAAAAACATTTGGTGCAGATGCGCATGCTCACATTGTCTTAACACCAACTTAGCAATGACAAGTCTGATATATCAGCTGCTTCGTAATTGTGCAGTTTGCCACATTCACTAGCATTGAAGCCTATATTCACTACACACATTTGTGAAGTACCATCACACCTGACCCAAACATGACATGGTGCATGTTTTATGAAACTGTCCCTCATGTCATTGTGAAAAGGTTGGCAATCCCTTTATTTGAATGCAGCCATGTATTCTGCCCACAACAGTATTTGCCTTGTAAGGAGAAATCTAGGGGCATGCTGCAGCACAAAGACAGTGTCTGATCAACTTACACCTCCAGAAATCATCATGGCCTATGGATGTGTGTCTTCCTCAAATTTGAGGGCATAGAATGTAGCTGGGAAGTAAAGCAGTCAAACCACAATGATATCTACAGACAATGACTTACCCCGTTGTTGCTGCTGTTGGGCCCTCAACTGCCCATCAGGCTCCGGGTAAGCCACCGTAAGGATGAAGTCCCCTTGGGGGGGGTCAGGGTGCAGCGCATCCACCTTCATCACTGGGAGGACTGCCCAACTTGACTCTCTGCAGAAGTTTTGCAAGCCCGACGCAGGTCCTTCCACCTCTTCCAACAGTGCAGGCTACAGTACTTGTGGACTCCCAGGGTCCCCACATTCTTGGCAATGGTCCTCCAGATATCCCACTTGTGATGGGTGTTGACCTGTATAGATGGCATAACAGAACAGGAACATATAAATCAGTGTCACTGTTGGACAGTACTGCTGTGTCATCACTTCATAAATTCACACATACATTTATAAAACAGTTACTAGATTTTTTGCCATAAAACTGTCATAAGTAGAGTGCAAATACAGATTTGCAGTGATCTCATGTGCGCCGCCAATACTTACTAGCTTCTCATGTTACCTACAACATCCTCTTGGCCAGAACTATCCAACCAATCCTGTTGTGAGAGCCACCCCAATCACTCACAGTCATTATGAGCTACAGAAGGCCAAAAAGCCTGTACAATCCTTGCATAAACATACCAATAGCTACATTGGCTTCCTGCCTAAACTCACAAGAGTCTGAAGCCATAGTTTGCATCCCATACAGTGACTGATTGCAAGAAATGAGGGCTGCTATGTGTCAATGAGAGCAGGGATTTGCGGTTCATTTGAGCAAGTATAATTTCTAATGCAACAAACTGGGAAGGATGATTGTGAGCCAGTGTCATCTGAACTTGCTGCACCTAAAATAAGTCTACCTGTATGTGACTCTATGACAGGTTTAAACCATATAGATCAAACTGAAACACAATGTGTGCTGGAATCTCACGTGACAGTACAGCATCAGACAACTCCAGACCCTCCACATTTTTACACTCAGCATCACTGTCGTTTCGACATTGGCGGTTTGTTATCAAACATACTACTGGTACACTGTCTTCTGGCCACTGATAGTCACTGGCCTGTAGTTTGTGTGATGAAATAAGATTGTGTGTTACTTGGACACATATTACAGATTCTACTGTCAGGTGACGTAACATTGCCATGCACAGACAATTCAGATATTGGTCACAAAAATCTGTCCCACCTACAACATTCTTCCAACTCCAAGCACAACACCACCCACACTACCAAAAAGGAACCACATACCCAGTGAATTAGAAAGGAAAAGGTTACTCAGTCAGACATTCACCAATCACACATGTACCTGTTTCTCTTGGGTCCCATAGAGTTGGCTGTACAGGAACAGAACCTCACTGGCACTGAGCTCCAGCCCCTCAGGGGAGAAGGCAAGGGCCCTGTCAACTGCTTTGCCCTGCATCCTGTCTCCCAGAGGTCAGTAACAGCAGCAAAAAACAAGTAGGTCTTGATGGCTGCAGTATTAGGAGACAAGTGAGTGTTTTTTCACAACATGATGTACAAGTACATAGCAGGCATAATCCGTGACGGACACAGCCATTAGCTTTTTTGCATTACTGTCACACACATTAGCCTATGGCAGGTCCTGCCGAGGCTTATACAACCTACTACATGGTCAAATCCTGCTGACGGCCGTCGGGCAGCTAATGTCCTAACAGCAAGATCAGGCAGCTGCCATTTTAGGGTGTGAAGCTGCGCGTTTTGCAAATATTTTTGCATCACCAGCACCCAAAATGTAGGCTAGTGCATTGTTGAATGTCAGATATGATTGATACTTGTCTTGGCAAGATTTGACACACTAAAATGTGAACCGTGACTATCTTTGACAACAGTAGTGCCACAGCGGAAGTACTACCTCTATTTACAGTATTTAAAGAATTAATTCTGTTAAAAAAATAGGTGCAAATAATACAGTTTGAATGAATTATTTGAACATGATGAACAAAAAATCCTAATTATGTATTTCATAAGATCTTAGTGGATCAAATCTTTGATATCCATGTGTGTACGTGTATTACCCAATGGCATTTCCACTGTTACTCAGAATTCTGCTGTATGTTAACAGTAAAAGGAGAGAGTGACCATTTCAGCTGGTCTTGTCCATTCAATATATACAGACGGTTGAACACAGCCATGGGTAGGACGTCATCATGCAATATTGTCTAAACAGGCAAAGTATCCTGGATTTATGTCAGCAATTGGAAGCTGTTCCACTGCCTCAAATAGGAATCCAACAGCCATAACACCAATAGTAAAACCCATGGCAATATTGCATTTTGTAGCCATTGGCACATTTCAGTACACTGTGGCAGTGTCTAGGGGCGTGTTCCAGCCAACAATCAATGGTGTGCTACAAGACATCCTTGCTTTGCTGATGAAAAACATCAACAGCTACATCTAGTTCCACGTCCACAGAATTTGGCCACCGTGAAGGGAGAATTTTATGCTTTGGGTGGAATACCATACATGGTTGGAGCAATAAATGGCATGCATGTTGCCTTGGTGCCACCACACAACAGAGAACAGGTCAACCACAATCGGAAGAACTTCCATTCCATCAATGTGCAAGTTGTCTGCTTACCAGACTTATACAGCTTATGTGTATGTGCCCTCATCCCTGGGTCAACACATGATTCATTCATACTACATAACAGCAACGTATCCATGCAGATGTCACAACGTGGACCAGAGAGAGCCTGGGTTGTTGCTAAGTACAACACCATGACTTGTTGATCTTTTGCCTGAATCATAGTTTAGGAAGGGACAATGGTTTGATATGGGACTGGTCTGTTGGTGTGTTGCTTCCATGTAGGAAGCACAGCTTATCCTAACCGACCATGGTTATTGGCACTGCTGAGGAATCCAACAATGCCAGGGGAATGCTGCTTCAATGAGGCCCATGTATGAAATCAGAGGCCAGTGGAGCGGGCTTTCCGGCTCCTGAAGGCTAGTTTTAGGTGCCTAGACAAGACCAGTGGAGACTTCCTCTACTCACCCAACAGAGTGTCCCAAATCTGAGGAAAGACATCCTTATAATTGCAGAGGAGGGAGACCCTGATGAGCCCCCCCGGTTGAGGATGTTGAAATGACCTATGTGGATGACAGTAGTGAAAAAGGAGTTGACTTGCGTCAAGATGTGAGTGCCAACTTCTTCACCTGTAAGTATCCCTTTACAAATATTGAGCACCAATGCCAGTAAAACTTGTGCCCTGGGGTACATATCTGTCTGCTATGGTAATTTGTTGGGAATGGTCAGTGCACGAATGTTCAAGGCAAAGATGTTAGTGGATCAGGGTTTCCCTACATTGGGTAATGTGGCCGTTGACATAGTTGAACTATGCTTGTGCTGAATGTGTGTGTCTTCATGACTTGTCAAGTGATTTCAATTTAAGATGTGGTGAAATAAATTTTCCCTTGTTGTTATGTTTCAGGGTCCTTCACCATAACATCTTCATTTGGACATTTCATTGTAGTGACATGTGCTGTGATATGTTGCTGTTTTGAAGTACAAAGTGTACATGTGCCGATCCCTGGACAGACACCCACTTTGATTAGACAAGTATCATCCAAAAACAACTTTCACTCTGATAGCATGGAAGTTCTGAAGATGGTATCTGACCTGTTTCTTGTGTGATGGTGCCATCAAGGCAATATGTTGCTATACCACATGTGTGTGCCAAGTCCTAGCAACTGTTCTCCATTCACATTGGCTAAATCTTAAATGTGTGGACTGCGGAGGTAGCTGTTGATATGTTTCATCATCGGTGATAGGGCTTTTTGTTAGCACACCACTGAATTATGAATGAGTCATTGCACCAGATATTTTCACAGCGTCCAGTACTGGTCATGTGGCCTCAAATGTTGTCACTGCCATGATGTGGACTTATGGTGTTATTGATCTAGGATTCCTTTTGTGAGGATATGATGTATGGCTCTAACTAAGGTCATGCATCAGTGATAGTTTGCCTTTTTAATTTGTTCCCAGTGTGTGTTTCCTTTCTTCCATGGTATCAAGATAGTAGAGCATATAACTCTGAATGTTAAAGATATTTGGTAACTCTGAATGTTACAGACTCAATTTCTTCAAGGATCTGTTCGTAACATTAGTATGTTCCACATACATTCTCAGTCGAGTTTGTTTACTTTCAATACATTTGTTGACATGTTTCCTCCTTGTAATTGCAACATTTATTTTATAAATAGGAGTTCAATATTTTCTCCAACATGAGGGTGGAAGATGGACATGACAAAGGAAATGCTACAAATAATAAAATAATAGTCTTGTACTCTGTGCCCATCTCATTTTTTCTGATGAAAAAAACAAGTGTGAGGTGAAATAAAATAAGATGAAATAAACTAAGAAGAGTCTATCATGGTTGATGGAAACATATTAGTAGAGCTGATTGGAGTTTGAAGTCCAATGTCCAAAACACTACTGTCCTCTGAAAAGGTAACTGTGTCCACAAAGCAGTCCACGGAGTGAATGGTAGGCACACAAGGAGGAAATTAGGTTTGACATCTCTTGAAAGTGGTGGTGGTGGTCTTGCCATCCTCTGCTGCTGATCAAGATGACCATCTCCTCTGGGGAGGTGGGGTGACACAGGTGCAGGGACTGTGGTGGTAGAGGCAATCTCATCCTGTGGGAAGGCCTCCCTGTTTGTGGCTGGCAGTGTTGTACTTTGGCCAGATGTTGAGGGACCACAGACAGGGGCAGATGGACAGGGAAAAGCCCTGTGCATGATCTGATAAATGTCATACATCACCCCAGTCCAGGAGCACAGATTGGAATTTATGTTCTGCATCTCCGCATTGTTCTCCCTCTGCACCTGCTTGATGTCCCAGAGCTTGTTTAGGACATGGCCCATTACGTATTGGGATTGTTAGACTGATCCCAAGACTTGGTCACGGGTGGTCTGGCTAACTAACATCCCAGTGGCCTCCCTTGGCCGGCCCACAGATACCCTCCCATGACTTCTATCCCCAATAGATTGTGCCCTTAAAATGTGCCCCAAACCACTGAATCTTGGCAGAACTGAAGGCTGAGTTGTTGGTGGCTTAATGGTTGCCAGGACTTGGGGGCACAGGATTGGTGTACTTGTTCTCAGTGCACAAGAAGTGGAGGGGTCCTCACACTGAGATCTTGTTTCAGCTGTGGTGGGAGGTATAGCTATGGACTAGATTTGACTCGCTGGACCAGATGGACCAGCTTGCTCATCATCATACAGACGTGCTGAATTGGAGTCCTCACTGAAGGCTTTCTCCTGGGCTGGAGTGGAGGTGTTTTGGCTGGCAGATGGTATTGCACTGGTTGGACCCGTGAATGATACAGAGGACATGTGTTTACAATATTGTTTGTGCATTTCATGTGTCTTTGTCCACAAAAGGGCCAATCAAAAACCTAGAAGGAGTGAAATTGACTAATTGGCCATTTGTGTTATGTTCATTTTCTTACCCAAGCAGACAAAGATGGCAACTCCAGTGCTGACCTTGTAGATATGTCCTGAAATGTCAAAGTGTTAGTTCAGATTTGTATTTTACATTTGATTGGTCATCATATGGACAGTGAATTTTAACTTGTGTGTGGCTAATGATTCTGTTGTGCATGCCATAACACATTTTTGGATATCTTGGATTCAACAGACAATGAATGATGTAAGTATTTTCATCAATTCAAAGTAGCTATGTGCAGGTGTAAAGTTGGTTAAGACACACAAGAAGTGATATTTCAATCCACGGCATGACATAGTGACTGAAAAATGCACTCGTTTTTTAAATGTGTTTCCATATGGAAGTAAAGATCAGTGTAACAACATAACGTTCCACTTTTGTTTTTCAGATCCAATAACAGAGCATCATGGTAGTTGTAGTCATCTGTTGACACCATGGACAAAACTTGTTTGAGAAATAAATTACACATTTCTTTTTTAAAGACTTTCTTAGAGATGAAAATACATTGACAACTTCCTAACCTCGTCCTGTGTGCACAGGTTGTTGGCTACTGCATTCAACCTGTCAACGTTTCTTGTTCACATTTGCATTTTCTGGGAAATGGTAGTATTTTCGACTTGTGCCCCTATTCTAATGCTTTCATCCACCATAACAGACAGTTCTCCTTCTGTGAAATAGGGATTTCTTCTCCTTGCCTTTGTGAAATATATCTAAAAAAAACTAGTGCTAAAAATGAAGGGTACTGTAAAAAACTAGATTTGACAAAAAACACACAGGGAGAGGTGAACTGAAAAAAAAGAATTGTCTCCTATGTTGTGGATTTGACTGACGGTCTTGTTTCCTGTAGTGGAATGGCAAAGGAGCATGGTCTGAAATGGAGTGTGCTTTGCAGGTGTTCACAATTGTCCAATTTGCAACAGGTGTGGGTTACTGGAATCCAGTCAATGGCCACAGCCATTATACTATACTGTACGGGTCCCATTGCTGACTCCAGACATCAGGAGACAGCAACTGATACATCTCCAGCACAACTGTGTGATCTAGATAGACTTGGTGGTATGCCACTATCAGGATGGGGAAGGAGTGCTAATCGTCGGCATTGTAGTCTGTTGTGTCCGCTGCAGTATGCAGCTGGCACGACGGAATACACTCCATTGTCTTTTTCTTAGCCACAATAAATCTAAATAAGGCAATACCATTGATGTGATGATCTTTTCAGGTGAGACCCCAACACAGATTGGCGGTAAGACTGCCAGCATCTGAATCAGGCCCAAGGTCACAAGTTCAGGCTGACAGTGATGGAGTGTGAGCCAGATACAAGAACAAGTTACGCCTGCTGAACAAAGTACCTTAAATTGTGGTTGCAGAGTTTTAGCGAAATCCTACATCAAGGATGCATCACACAGCAGTAGTTCCTGGAAACTGGGCTGCGATGCAGGGTCCTGCTTTGGAGATGGGGTTGTGCAGCAGCAGTTCTGATGAAGCTGTTTGCGAGGCATGCAATGCAGGGTCCTGCGTCATCATTGAGGATGCCATCCACAAAGTCTTGTCCCATAAAGCCCTGCATCAGAGATACGTCTCACAGCCACAGTTCTGAGGAGCTGTGGGCTTTAATGTGAGATCCATTGCACAGCAGTGGTTCCAATGCAGAGCTGCACGTAGATGTGCTGTGCTGTATCAGTTCTGCCTAAGAGACCACAGCTGGGCTAAAAGAACACTTTTATGTCCACATCCAAGGGTTCAGGACTGGGGTAGCACCATATGGGGGGCAGGGCTCACAGCAGACAGAGTCAAGGTGCTGGGTTGAAGTGGTTGAAGCCTTCCCTCTCCCTGAGGCTCTGATTCTGAGGTGAGACAACTAGCTCTTGGAGTCACTCTAGTGGTCTTGGGTTTAAGAGGTAGGTCCAGTCCTTTACATTCAGGAAGCAGGGCAGTAGGCAGCAGGGTAGCAGGGTAGCAAAGTAGCAGTCCTTCTTGCAGCAGAGCAGCACACCAGTCCTTCTTATTCTTCAACAGGTACAGAGCTGTACTGAAGAGTTGGATCTGAGAGTCCAATAATTATACCTGGTGCCAGCTTTGAAGTAAAGGAAGGGTCTGGAGCTATCCACCCCCCGGAGGCAGTTGCAATTTTCTTCCTCCCTGCCCTGGTCCAAGCTTGTCTGGCGGCACAAGAGACTAGTGTCAAGTCCTTTGTGAGTGTGCAGAGGCAGAACCTTTGTGAATGCAAGTGTGGTATGTGACAGCTCCTCCCCCCTAACATGTTAGAGGTTGCACATCCTGCCAACATCTATTCTCCCTTTGTCTCTCTGTCTGGGAGCAATACATAAAGACCAACTGCCAGCTACACTTAGCCATGTGACCGATGATACAAGCTGCAGACACCAACTGGTTAGGACAAGTAAATGTCAACGTTCTAAAAGTGGCATTTTTAGAATTGTGACTACAATCTGATTTTACCATTAAAGATGGTTTTAAATTACAATTCTTTAGACACCACACTCGACATTCCTACCTTTCCCCTTTTAGACCTAACAGCCTTAGGATTGTCATCCCTTAACTTTTTGCATGCCTCCCTCCACTTTTATGAGACTGTTTTTGCTGGTTTTAGGACTCTGTGCACATTATCACTGCTAGCCAGTGCTAAAGTGCATATGCTCTCTCCCTTGAATTGGTAACATTGGTTTATCCCAAATTGGCATATTTGATTTACTTATAAGTCCATAGTAAAGTGCACTACATATGCCTAGTGCCGTTAAATTGAATTCCACTATTGGGCTTGCTGCACTGATTGTGCCACCCACATAAGTAGCCCATTAACCATGTCCCAGGCCTGCCATTGCAAGGCCTGTGTGTGCAGTTTCACTGCCACTTCAACTTGGCATTCAAAACTACTTGCCAAACCTTAAACTCTCCTTTTTCTACATATAGGTGACCCCTAAGATAGGCCCAAGTTTCTCCTAAGGGAGGGGTGCAGTGTAGGTAAAGGGCAGGACATGTACATATGTGTTTTATATGTCCTGGCAGTGAAAAACTTCTACATTCATTTTCTACTACTGTGAGGCCTGCTCCTTTCATAGAGTGGCATTAGGACTGTCCTCATATACTTTTTGAGTGGTGAATTCTGATCTGAAAGGGGTAATCAGGTCATATTAAGTATGGCCAGAATGTTAATAGAAAATCCAGCTTATCGGTGAGTTTGGATTTCATATTACTATTTTAGAAATGACACTTTTTGAAAGTGAGCATTTTTCTGCACTTAAAAAACATCTGTGCCTTACAGCCTGTCTCCAATCGATGTCTAGGCTGGGCTAGTTGACAGCTCCCTTGTGCATTTCACCCAGACAATTACAAACATAGGATACTCAGTCACACCTGCACTCATCTGCATATTGAATGGGTCTTCCTGGGATGGAAGGATGGAGGGCCTGACACTTACATTTCAAAGGCTAGTGGCCTGCCCTCACACAATGGACTTCCAAACCCCCTACTGGGACCCTGGCAGACAGTACCACACTGAAAGGGGAACTTGTGCACTTCAAAACCACTCTTGGAAATCTCCCCCACTTCAAAGGCATTTTGGGGTTTATAAACTTGGTCTCTGACCCCACCAACTCAGACACTTCTGGACCTACACCTGCAACCTGACAAGAAGAACTACTTAGCTGCCCAAAGGACTCATCTGGAATGCTTTGCTGAGAAGGACTGCTGCCCTGCTGTTGCCCTGCTGGTTTCTGACTTTGCTGAGAAGGACTCTGCCTTCCCCAAAAACGCTCCAACACCGTCTTTAGAGAGACCCAAACACAAACTGTACTACCTCTCAGAAAAATCTTGTTATGTTATGTCATGTTATGGGAATTTATATAGCGCATGGCTACCCGAAGGCCTCCCAGCACTCAGAGCTAGAACAGTAGCATCAAGAATAAGAAAGGTGGGAATTAGGTTTTAAATAGCCAGGTTTTTAAAGCCTTGCGGAAGGTTAGTTCATGGCTAGTCGCTCGTAGGCTGAGAGGTATGGAATTCCACAGCTTTGCCCACTGGTACGCTAAGGATCTTCCACCCAATCTGGCTTTCTTCACTTTAGGAATCAATGCTAGGTAGGCTAAGGAGGATCTGAGTGGTCTATTAGGTGAATAGAAGGAGGCTAAGGTCCTCAGCATTTCTGGACCGCTATTATGCAATGCTCTATGCATGTGGGGCAGTGTTTTAAATTGAATCCTCTTGGAGACAGGAAGCCAATGTAGCGAGGAGATTTCTGCCTTTATAGATTCATTTTTAGGTATGTTCAGCAGCAGACGTGCAGAAGCGTTCTGGACTATCTGCAACCTTTTAATCATGTATCCAGGTGCACCAATAAACAATGAGTTTCCATAGTCCACTCGTGAGACGATCAATGCCTGAATAATGATTATTTTGGCCGTGAAAGGTAAGATTGTAAAGACCCTTCTTAAAAGCCTGATGAGGCCAAAGGAGATGGCAGCTATTTTTTTAGCTTGATGGGCCATTGACAGTTGTGGATCAAGCCATACACCAAGACTTTTAATAAGTCCTTTGGGTGAGGGTAGAAATCCCAAGCCATCCGTACTTGATGGATTGGGGATGGGCTTTGTGTGTTGCCGAATATCATCACTTCCGTCTTATTATCGTTATGTTTTAACTTGCTTCTGGACAGCCATGTCGCCACAGCTTGGAGGCATGGGCCAAGTGCTGAACCTGTAGTGCAGGAATCATTAGATAGTGATACAACTAGCTGTGTGTCGTCTGCATACGACACCAAGGACAGCCCAAAGGGCTTGACTATTTCTGCAAGTGGCAACATATAAATTTTAAATAGAGTGGGGATGAGGAAGGACCGCTGTGGGACTTGGCAGCTATTATTAATACACTCTGAGAAATATGATCTATCTAAGACTTGAAATGATCTATTCTTAATAAAGGAGGTGATCCAGTCTAAGGCCAGCGCAGATATTCCAATCTCTTGTATCCTATCAGTCAATATGTCAAGATCCACCGTATCAAAAGCAGTGCTGAGATCCAGGACGATGATAGCTGTCTCCAAACCTTGGTCTAAGTGCCT
The DNA here is from genome assembly GCF_031143425.1 of Pleurodeles waltl. Lineage (NCBI taxonomy): Eukaryota > Metazoa > Chordata > Amphibia > Caudata > Salamandridae > Pleurodeles > Pleurodeles waltl. The sequence continues at coordinate 802,341,447 of NC_090442.1, read as the reverse complement.
TCTGGCTTCTTCCGTAACAGCGATCAGTGAAGTCTCAGTACCATGTAGTGGTCTGAAGCCCATCTGAGTGGCGTGTCGGATATTATTATCCTCCATGAAACGGGAATGTTGAGTATTGATGTGTTTTTCAGCTTTCTTAGACAGAACCGGCAAATTAAAAATTAAAGTTGTGTGCAAAAATTAAAGTTGTGTGCATATGTATAGTCAATTTGACAGCACTTCTCTCATCTGTCTATGTGTAGCCTGCACCCAGATAGGCCAGAGGGGCACACTCAGAGAGAAGGCTCAGCAGGCACTTTGTTACTACTGTACTTTAATTAGAGTTTTCTGGCTCTATTTATGCATAAACTTTAAATAAAACGTAGCCATTTTTATTATTTACATTGTTTATTTTTTCTGAAAATGTACTACGTTTATCATTGATAATTGTGTATTAATTAATTTACATGGTGAATTAATCATACACCTGTAGTTCTGTTGTGTTTTAGACTGCTATTTGAGGTCTATACTAAATTTATATTATACAACTTGGTTGTAGCAATGAAAGACGTTTTCAATTTATGAAATTCTCGATAGTCAACCTGGCTGTAGACCTGAGAGGTTATCACTATTGTGTGATCTTAAGTAGAAGTGCTGAGCAGGGCAAAACCATAGAACTGGATTTGTTTGACATCATTTCAACATTAAATTTTGCTGATCACATAATTTTGATCAATCATATTTCATCTTGCCATCTACTAGTTGCACTCTCCTGAATATATATGTCGCCCTCTCATCAAAAATCGCTCTGATGTTATCAACATCTCTGCACCAAAGGTGTCTTCTGCACAGACTATAAATGAGTAAGATTTTCCTAATATTATATTCTTCTAAAATAGAGGTCCTCCAATCAGAAGGCTGACCATTCATATGGAACCGAGCTTGAATCCTAAGCAGAAAATGTGGGAATGTTCATTGAGCAAGATCCAACATGAGTCTCACAGATCTTAGCTGTCATCAAATCTGGTTTCTTCTACCTGTTGATAATTTGCAAAATGTGTGCATACCTGTCAGCTTCTCAGAAAATTGCCACTGTGATAGCACTTAGCTTTGAAAACATCTTATCATATAGCCTTGGAGTCTGCAGAATGCAGCATTCCAACAGCCCAAAGAAACTGCAATGTAAGGATCCAAGACATTAAATACTGTTAAAAAGTTAACATTTGAAAATATGCATGCAGTTTAGTACACTTTGTGATATGTGGACCAACCATTCTATGGAGATGAGACTAGAATTTCCTGCAGACTCTATAGACATATGTACTCTTGCAATTCTAGTTTGGAACTTTTTCAGAATTCTAGAGAGCAAAATGTTTGAGCGAGTGATATAATCTTCCATTCCTCATCTGTTCAGACAAAATGTTCCCCCTTTCCACATTCAATCACACAATATCACAGAAGACTTGCCTGTTTCCACCTTAGGAAACATCCTTGTTTTTTTCCATTAAACTTGCATTTAGCAAGGAACAAATAAAAAAACGAATTACATCCCATGTTATTAATGATCACATACCAGACGGTAAATGTAATAAACGAAAATTGTTCAGAAAAAGTAGCAAGGCTTAGTAAATATTTTAGGAGAGTAAAAACAACCTTTATTATAGAAGCCATAACCATCCCGCCTTTGTTCAATACACTTGTTGTTAGGTTCTGGACGGAATTAAGGGAGTTGCATATGACCTGAAGTCAAGGGTCTATAAATGAAGAGATCACAATGTATTTTCTCTCTCTGAGAATTCTAGCTCCATTGTTGGCAATTCATACTTAACAGCCACTTTGACTTTACATGTGTGTCTGATCTAAGATTATGAACAGGCAGACTCCTAGGAGAACAAAATACTCCCCAACCTTCAGATGCAATCATAAAGTTGCAACTGGCAGATTACCACGAACCCATCGCTCAGACCTGGTTGCAAAATGTCCTGGGTGGCTAACATTTCATAATAGCTATGATATTCTGGGTTACTCTCAGGATTTTTGGGGCAAGCTTGCCCCTGCCTCTTAGTCCAGTGCGGAGGTGCACTTCCCCAAATCACCTGAACACAATTGTCTTCAAGAGCAGAAGAGGGTAGTGGGGTACACAGAGTGTAAGTATGGACTGGAAAGAGACTTACCATTTCAAACCCTGGTCAGAACTGAATTAAATACTGCTCTCTGTTTGAGGAAGAGACAATCCTGCTTTGATACACTCATCCTTAAATGTATGTTACTATTGATCAAGGCTGCATTGATACACAGTTGATGTATTTAGCTAATTTCTAATTTGGTTTATGAGCATTAATAACTTTTATTGACGAATGGAGTTTAAGAATGGTAAAGTGTTACTGCTAACTGGCGCAGCTTCCATTGGTGCAGCAGATGCAGTGGCACAGGGCCCAAAGGCCAGAAGAGCCCACAGAATCCTGATTATTGCTGTATTTCAGAGTTCAAACAGCGGCTCAGGAGCCATTTCCTTTATTGTACCAGGGCCATGACATACTGCTACGCCAACTGTTACTGCGGACTAATACAATGTCTCTGTCGAGACAAAACAAGTATTAGGCATGCTTAATTTGCACATTAAGTAACCCAGACCCTGTGAGTTTTAAGGCACTACCTATAGGTGGCTTAGTTACTTTCAAAGTTGTGGCTTTTAAACATGTAAAATATACTGATTTCTTTGTCATATATCTGCTGTAGCTTTGCTCACAGCAATTCAGGGCTGCTGTGGTAGGACTGAAGAAATCCTTTCAAAGTCCTGAAGTGCATGTTGTAAATCTACAGTGCAGCCCAAAACTGACATTTGACATTTATGCTACATACACTTTATAAATGTCATTTTACTGCGTCCCTACTTAAAAGTTAATTGTGCTAATCTAAAAATAAGGTTTACAAATAGCAATATTTGTTGCAGTGGGACTCCTGCGGAGGTCCAGAGGAAAAGAACAACAAAAAAACAATTTTGATTAGCTCTTCCTCCCGGATGCAGAGATGTCATCGGCTTGGCTGGCCGCAAAGAAAAACATTTTTTGCTCACCAGTGCAGAACTCGGGGACTCACTCCTCAAGTCCAGAAACATACATTTAAAATGGATGAAAGGGGACAGGGTAGGGATACTCAGACCTTAAAGGCTGTGCACGAGAGGTGGCTAGACATACTGTGATACGGTATTACTTTATGTTAAAACAATTATAGCAATTCACTAAAAAAACACAAATATTGAAATGGTTGCATGTAGTAATAAAAAAATATATTCATTTAAAAAAACAAAGGTGGCACGAACGTTATAGTTATGCTTGCATTTTAAATGTTCCAACCATCGAAATTCACCTGATTCACCTGTTATAGTTGAAGTTATCTAAAGTAAATATAACTTGTGCTCTAAGATAACTGTAACTCACGCCACTGCCACAACTTTGCTTGCTTTTGCTTGATGGGAGCTGTCAGCTCCAACCAAGCAAAAGCAAACAGCTGTGTCCCAGGGGTGAGCACCCCGGGACATGGCAGGAGTGGGCCCTTGAGGGTGGTGGTCACCAGGGCCTCTTTAGCTCCTTGAGGCAGGCCATGTGGATCCCTCCAACTCTGTATTTAGCACTGGAGACGTGGTGGTCCCTGGGGGTGGGATGGTCTGAAACAGACTCTATTTAATTTTTTTCATATTTCCCCCGGGAGGTGCCCAGGGGTGGTGGGAGCCAACCCCCTCATCTTTGATTTGAATATGTGCCCAGTTGACAGCCTGGGGCTGTAGGGGGACAGAGAACCCCCACCTCATTTAGGCCCTCACTACAACCCTGGCGGTAAATCCCGCTTACCGCCGTGCAGAAGACACACCGCTGCGGCGGCAGAATTCCGCTACAGCTATTAGGACCCACAGCTCGGAATCTGCCAAAATCCAGACACCCACACAAGTCCGCCACAGCAAAGGTCAGTGATAAACTGGCGATAACAAAACCTCCACCGTCACGCCAACAGGAATACGCCCACACTATCACAACCCACGAATCCACGCGGCAGTCTTTCAACCGCGGTATTCCATTGGCGGTACACACCGCCGCACATAAAATACACACACATATACAAAACACAACCACATTGGACAATTCGAAATACACACACCTGATACACATACACACACCACTCTCACACCCAATACAATATAAAACACACACCCACATCACCCACAAACCCTTACTACCAAAATTGCGAAAGAAGGCCAGAGAGAGACACCACCAGAAACAGCACTAGCATCCACAGACACACAACATCATCACTCACACAACATCCACATACTTCAGACAACACACACAAACACATCCCCTCACAACAACACCCCAGGTTCTCTGAGGAGGAGCTCAGGGTCATGGTGGAGGAAATCGTCCGGGAAGAGCCACAGCTATTGGGATCACAGGTGCAGCACACCTCCATTGCAAGGAAGATGGAGCTATGGCGCAGAATCGTCGACATGGCCAACACAGTGGGACAGCATCCAAGAACACGGGATGACATCAGGAAGAGGTGGAACGACCTACGGGGGAAGGTGCGTTCCGTGGTCTCAAGACACCAGATTGCAGTACAGAGGACTGGCGGTGGGCCCCCACCTCCTCCCACACAACTAACAACATGGGAGGAGCAAGTCTTGGCAATACTGCATCCTGAGGGCCTCGCAGGAGTAGCAGGAGGAATGGACTCTGGTAAGTCAACTCTTAACTATTATATCCCCCACCCTACCTGCATGCTATCACATACCCCCACCCTCACCCTCACCCCCATCACTCCAACACCTCACATATGTCCCACTATCACAAACCACTCATCCCAACACCAAGCCCTGCATGCAACACCAAAGCATGGACACCCATCACCAAAGCATGTCCACTACAGATACCCACACACACTCCAAACCAAATATCACACAAGGACCTAGACATTAATGCATGAATGCAAGCACTGGAGTACAGGGTCACTCACCCATTGCACACAATGGCACACACAGATGCAAAAATCATGCCTTTACATCTCTGCAGGACCCCTACCCAATGAACCAGGAGGTTCCAGACATGTCCACTCCCCCCACAGAAGAGGCCCACAGTGATGACAGCAGCTCTGTACAACTGGATCAAGATGACCAGCCCGGCCCATCTGGGACCTCGGGACAGTTGGTTCCCCTGACACTGGCACAAGCCACCACAGAGCCTCCCTCCTCAGGAAACAAAACCACAGCACTCACCCAGCGGGCCCATCCCTCTGTCCCCAGGACACGTCAAGCAGAAGTGTATCCACCACTACAGGGAACCCAGGCAAACCCACCACCCCAAGAAAATCAGGGACTAGGGGGCAGTGGCAGTGGGCACACAGTTCAGGGGACAGAGGCACTGGAAAACAGGGGAACTGGGATGACTGCTGTGTGACAGGGGGAGGACTCTCCATGAGGCCCTCTCCAACATCATGGGAGCGTACCATCATCCCCAGGAGACGATGGCAACGGTACTGGCAAACTTTCAGGATACCCAGCGGCTGCAGGAGGAACACTATCTGGGGATCAGGGAGGAACTCAAGTCCATTAACACCACCCTGGTAAACACTGTAGGGGTGCTGCAGGACCTTGTCAACACCAGGAGGTACAGTGTGGCACAACAAGGGGCCCCTGACACTAGCCTGGATGAAGAACAGCCCACCACCTCCACCAGCGCTAGTGGACAGGAAGCACCGCTACAGGACCACAACACCAGCACCCCACTGCCTGCAGATGGAGAGCCACCCCACAAACGGTCCCTGAGATCCAGGAACAAGACAGAGAACATTGCCAAGACCCCCACCAGGAAATGAGACCCCCCTGAATGTCATCCTTCTGTCCCACTTTGTCACCCTGTCCATCCTCAAACTGCCCTAGCTCCACTTCCTATGCCCCTTTGGACAATGCACCTGTGAAACAAATAGACTGGACTCTGCCATGGACATTCCTCCACCATCACCCCTGACCATTTTACAACCCCCTCCACTTATTTGCACAAAAATAAACACACATCAATCACAAAACAATCTGGAGTCAGTCTGTGCTTTCACAAATGTGTATTTACAATAACTATGGAATATAGCAATGTCAATATTATTGTCAACATACCGATGTAACACAGCTCTAGTCCATGAGGAAATATAGCAGAGGTCACACAGTGGGACCCACATCTGTGAAATGGAAAGGCAAAGTGACAAGTCAGGGTCCATACACTGGGTGAAGGTGACAGACTTATGATAGTTCAAACAATTGTACGAGATGTGTGAGGCAGTGATATCTTCTTACCTGTGTCTCACTGGAAGTATTGCTGGATAACGTTGTTTCTGTTGTCGATATCCTCTTCTTCTGCCTCCTCTTCTTCACTGTTCACAGGCTCCACAGCTGCCACAAGACCTCCAGCTGGACCATCCTCCTGCAGAAAAGGCACCTGTCGTCGCAAAGCCAGTTTGTGCAGCATACAGCAGGCCACGTGTAGAGAGAACCATCTGTCATATGGAGGCACGGAACCTGGCCTTCAGGAGGCCGAAGATTTTTTCTATTATCCTCCTAGTACACCCATGTGCCTCATTGTAGCGTTTCTCTGCCCTTGTCCTGGGATTTCTCACTGGGGTCAGTAGCCATGACAGGTTGGGGTACCCAGAGTCACCCGCAAATGTCGAGGGACAACTGTTAGACACACACTAACCCGTAGGGACAACCCCAGACAACTATTCACAGGGTATAGGGTCCTTGTCCTCACCTATTAGCCACACACGGTGCCTCTGGAATTGCCCCATCACATAAGGGATGCTGCTGTTCCTCAGAATGTAAGCATCATGCACTGAGCCAGGAAACTTGGCATTCACATGGGAGATGTACTGGTCGGCCAAACATACCATCTGCACATTCATTGAATGGTAGCTCTTCCTGTTTCTGTACACCTGTTCACTCTTGCGGGGGGTACCAAGGCCACATGTGTCCCATCAATGGCACTAATGATGTTGGGGATATGTCCCAGGGCATAGAAGTCACCTTTCACTGTAGGCAAATCTTCCACCGGAGGAAAAATGATGTCTCTGTGCATGTGTTTCAGCAGGGCAGACAACACTCTGGACAGCACGTTAGAGAACATTGTCTGGGACATCCCTGATGCAATGGCCACTATTGTTTGAAAAGACCCACTTGCCAGTAAATGGAGTACTGACAGGACCTGCACTAGAGGGGGTATCCTTGTGGGATGGCGGATAGTTGATATCAGGTCTGGCTCCAACTGGGCACACAGTTCATGGATTGTTGCACGATCAAGTCTGTAGGTGACTATTACGTGTCTCTCTTCCATTGTCGACAGGTCCACCAGCGGTCTGTACACCAGAGGATGCCGTCATCTCCTCACCTGCCCCAGCGGACATGCCCTATGGATGAGAACAGCGAGCAGAGAGTCAGCCAACACTGAGGTATCACAAATTGTCATTAGCACACATTTATTAATCCGCAATGTGCCTGTTACTGTGTGTATGCAAGGCCTACATAGGTGTGACGCAGTTGTTATTATTGCCCTGTGGCCCCCTGAAATGGCGCCTGCCTGACCTGTAAGGTGGGACAAGGGGATATGAGGTAACTGCGCTGACGTTCTACACCGTTGCGGTAGGCGGTCGAAGACCGCGGCTCAATCCTGCAATGGTTAACATTGGACCCTATGGGTCTGAGAAGCCAATGACAATGTACGCCGGCGGTGATGGTACGCACCGCCGCGGACGTGACCGCCATTTTCTCTCTGTTCACTCACTTGACACCTGACCTTCAATAGGAGAGGACCTACTCTGCAAGTGCTGCTGTGACTCAGTCTTGAAGCGACTATGGCTCATGTGTCTGGGGAAAGGGCCGCTGCCTTCACTTCGGAGGACTTGGAGAAGTTAGTGGATGGGGTCTCCCCCAGTACACGCTACTCTACGGTCCTCCAGACAAACAGGTGAGTACACTGTGAGCATGCTGCATGGGCAATGGCTGTTTGGGGTGGTGTGTCTGGAAGATACATGGGGGGAGGACTGAGCCCTGCATGAGCGGACGGTGAGTGTCTGTGCGTCAGGGCAAGGGTGGGAACGTGTGCCAATGACTATGATGGTCTGGATGGTGAAAGATTTACCTTTTCCCCTGTACTATTCCTCTAGGTCAGCGCCCACCAGAAGAAGGATATTTTGCGTGCCATCGCCAAGGAAGTCCGGACCCTGGGGGCCAGAAGCCCCGCGACATCCTGAGCCAGTGGCACCACCACAGACATTGCTGCCATCCCCAGTGGTCATTCGTCCGATGAAGCACTGTGGGCACCAAGCCCCCTCCAGAACCAGTTGAGAGATACATCCACTACCTCATTCCTTGGCAGGATGAAGCATTCTGGGCACCAAGCCCCCTCCAGAACCAGTGGAGAAAGGCATCCACTACCTAAGTCCTTGGCAGGATGAAGCACTCTGGGCACAAAGCCCCCTCCAGAACCAGTGGAGAAAGGCATCCACTACCTGAGTCCTTGGCAGGATGAAGCACTCTGGGCACAGAGCCCCCTCCAGAACCAGTGGAGAAAGGCATCCACTTGTGATACTGTGGCTTGGCACTCCCCAGGATGCAGCAGTGGGCAACCCACCCACTGAAAAGACTTGAGAGACTGTGGCTTTGCACTCCCCAGGATAATGCAGCGGGCAAACACCCACTGGAGAGACTTGAGAGACTGTGGCTTTGCACTCCCCAGGATAATGCAGTGGGCAAACCACCCACTGAAAAGACTTGAGAGACTGTGGCTTTGCACTCCCCAGGATAATGCAGTGGGCAAACCACCCACTGGAGAGACTTGAGAGACTATGGGGGTTATTCTAACTTTGGAGGAGTGTTAATCCATCCAAAAAGTGACGGTAAAGTGACGGATATACCACCAGCCGTATTACGAGTTCCATAGGATATAATGGACTCGTAATACGGCTGGTGGTAAATCCGTCACTTTTCCGTCACTTTTGGGACGGATTAACACCTCCTCCAAAGTTAGAATAACCCCCTATGACTTTGCACTCCCCAGGATGCAGCAGTGGGCAACCCATCCACTGAAAAGACTTGGGAGACTGTGGCTTTGCACTCCCCAGGATAATGCAGTGGGCAAACCACCCACTGGAGAGACTTGAGAGACTGTGGCTTTGCACTCCCCAGGATACATCATTGGGCATGGAGCCCCCTCGTGGAGCAGTGGCGTTGTGCGTTCATCAGGCTGAGGTGCCCCACTACTCCTCCCCAAGAGGTGCCTGTTTATTTTCCATCTGATACCCCTCCAGTGTTCTCTCCATTTGGAGTCAGGTATCTAGTGTGGACCTCGCCCATGCATTTTGGGCCCAGTGGTCCACGGACAATGATTTGTGCACTATCCGGACTTGTGTAGTTGGTGTACATAATTGCATATACTGTATTTATAGTTTTGACTACTGGATTTTTATTGATTACAATCGTTCAAATCAATTCCTTTTGTCTTTGCATTATTGAAGGGGGCTGGGGGGTGTATATGTAATGTTGCTGCATGTATTTGTGTGTATGGTGTTGTGGGTGAGGGTGGGAGTGGGGGAGTTGCGTGTTGCGTGTTGCGTGTCTGTGTCACTTTCTTTTCACTCTCCCCTTCCCTGTGTTGTAGGTGCAATACTCACTGTGGTCATCGCCACCATCTCTGGAGCTCCTGATAGAGGAGCAGGAAGATGATCGCAGGAAGGATCTGCAGTTCTGGCTCCAGGGCGTCATGGTTCCTCGTGTGGAGAGGTGAGTGATTTCCCCTTCTGTGTACTGTTTCCGCCGTGTTTTTGAACGCGTTGGTTCCGCCCCATAAAAGGTGGCAGATTGCCATCTTGTGATAGGGTGGGCGGTACATTGCCTTCCACCTGTCTGTTGGCAGTGACCGCCACGCTTTTTGTTTCTACCGCCGTGGCGGTTGGAGTGTTAAAGTGGGTGTCTATGTTGGCGGTTTCTGCCGTGGTCGTCATTCCATTTTTTTTCTGCCGGTCTGTTGGCGGTGTTACCGCCATTTAACACCGACCACCAGGGTTGCAATGAGGGCCTTAATTTGTAACAAGTGCCCTTGCGAGGTAGTGGCCCTCGGGCTGCATGGGGGGTTTGGTGGCACCCCAAGTACTGTGTGTTAAAAAGATACAACCACTGGTTCTTATGGATTAAAACCCACCTAAACATTTGAAAAGTGATATCCTGGCTTGTGCACATTGGATTTGCATGGTTTTGGTCTTTTTTTATTTGGATAAATATTGTCTATTTTCCTAAACTGGTGTGGAGTACTTTTTGTGGTGTTTTCACTGTGTTATTGTATGAGCTATTGACAAATACTTTACACATTGCCTTCTAATTTACGCCTGCCTGCTCTGTGCCAAGCTACCTGACAGTGAGCACAGGATAATTTAGGTTGTGTTGTGACTTACCCTGACTAGGATTGTGATCCCTACTTGGACAGGATGCACACTTCTGCAAACTAGAGACCCTATTTCTAACATACACAATAAATAAACAAACATAAAATAAAAAATAGCATTACCCACCCAATAACAAAAATAAATACAATTAGATAAGACTTACTGTTTCATTGGTGGTCTAAGGAAAGACAAACTGAAAGATATAATCCTACACAAATTGATAAAAAGTGCCTGAAAATGCAAAAATAAACTAGAGAAAAATGGAACATTCACTATGACTCCAGTAACCCAGGGAATCCATCCAATTACTGAGTTCGTTTTCGGATGCTCAGTCTTGAACAAAAACACTTGCTCTCCATGCTGTACCTCTTCTCCTTTGCTGCCTTGTAATTATGCATACAACACATCTAGCTGAGCTTCATGGTCATTACCCACTACACTGAAATGGTATCACAGTACTGCTGTGACTGAAGTTTCTTCATCCTGACCATCCTGTTAATCTATTAGTTCTTTTTGATCCTTAAATTAGAGTTTCCTTCTCTGCCTTAATAAGGGGAGCTTTGCTTACCACAAGATCTATGAATAATCGTTACCACAAAATCTTCTATAACCTTAGAACCTGCTGTAGCAGCCTATACCGGACATTAAATTCCTGCTCAAGTATTAAAGGCCTGAGCTGAAGGTGAGGACCTTTAACAAGGGGGCGGGACTTTAATTGCTGGTAAAGCCCGGTTACGAAGGGCTGTAAGGCTATTGCAACATTCCACCACTAGAGGGCAGAATGTTCCAACAAAACACAGTCTCATGGAGCCCAAGAGGATTGAAATCCTCTTGGGCTCTGTGAGGCCCTTTTTTCAGAGCTGTTGAACAATGAGCATTTGAATGTTGATGGTCCAGGCTTTTACTAGCCAGTAAAAACCCAAAGCACTCCACTGTCTCCAACGGAGCTTCCAACATTCCAATGTTCTAATGAAAATTAGATCACCTAGATCCATTACGTGTGACAAAACCCATATGAGATTGTGTCACGCATGATCTTGCAGCTCCAGGGTACTGTATCTTATAATATGGTAGACTGCAGTAAATGGATGACGGTGTACCTTTTATTTTCAAAGAAATTCTAAATATCATCAGCTTTTCAACCTTTGATCTATGTTAGCAAGTTACAGGTCAAATGTTTGATATTCCTTCCTCCTTTAAAAACAATGCAGCCTGGCTGACTCAGTTTTCCTCTGCTGGTGGCATGATGACTGATTTGCTATTTTCCTTTGGGGGCTAGCAAAGTAGTAACTGTCATGTTTGAACAACATAAGTACAGTGAAAATCAATGTCTTCTACCTAGTTCTATTCAACAAGTTTGATCTTAAATTCAAGGGCCAGTTGGACTCTAGCCTTAATCAGCAGGATATCTTCTCACCAGTCCTTCTGAAATGGGGTTTAGGCACATTCATAATGTGTTAACTAACATTATATACCATATTCTTGATTCCATATTTGGCAGTTTATAAAATCACAAATAAAAGTGCATCATAAGTTTTATCCATCATCTTGTTTGATTACTATCTCATGAGCCATATTACAAACATTAAAGTCTCCAAGGTAAAAGGCCCTATTTTTATGCTAGCATAAGTCATCACAGAAGGTAATCCATTATTGCACCCTGGTGTTCTTATAATTAAAATAATAGAGACCAATAGTAGAGTGGAATCCAATGGATAAAACATTACAAATAAAGCTAAAAATAAAATATTGATGTTATACAAGAAACAATAAGTTGTTCGGTCTATTATTAACAAGTACAGATATTCAACTCATGGATTTTCACCCTAGCTTTGGGCCCCACTTCCATAAGTACCAATTTCGTGCCTAGGCAGACCTTGTGTGATCAGCTAAACCACTTCCTCATTGACATTTTAGAGAACTCAAAGACACAAATGGCTGCAACTTTTAGACAGCTTTCCACCTTATTACTGTAATCAGTGAATTCAGATCCTCTTGCAACCTCTATCTCGCTCAGTGCAATCCCAGTGGAGATGACTAAGGATCTGCTCAGGTCTATTAAGGCCACTAACCTCTCTGATAACCTAGCCAAAACTCAACAACTTTCTCCAAATTTAGAACCTCTTGATCCTAACCAAGCAGTGGTGAAGACTGGAGTAGGTCAAAGGCTAGCAACTTGAGGGATTTGTAGGAAATCACAAGTGTCTCTACCCCATACAATCTAGGTTTTGACAGAAACCTAAGACTGTTCTTCTTGATGTGTGGCATGATGCTCAGTATTGCAGATGATGGCGATGCCCATCAACTGTTGATGTTGGCCTTCAAATCTGTAGGTCAAGACATCCCTCTTGAAAGATTTCTTTAAGTAGTATTTTATAAAACAATAATAGTCTGTTTCCAAAACTTCATAATAAGCATGTCACATAAATGCAACCTTGCACCCCTCTAAACTTCAAAGAGATAACTCCTTTGTGTGGGTGTTTCCTGGGATGATCTATCTCCTCTATGTTACTTAATGTTAATTTATATTTGTGTACATACATTCTGGAGATTACCACACCAAGATGTGCAAGGCACCTATCTACACCTTGACTCTCTAAATCATACTGTAAAAAGTTAAACAATTGATAGACCAAATTAGTCTTCAGCTAAATAGCTCAAAGATAGACCTTATCATTTTTTAGACAAGCAGAATCTGAGAACTCCCACTGCTGACATATTTGGTCACCAGGAATACATCTGATATAGTCTTTCACAGCAATATGTTCAATAAATTTGTGTTGAAAGCAGTTTCTTCGTTTAGAGCTCTTTCCGCCTCTTGTGTTCTTTGCCACTAGCGTACAGGTAGTTGGGACAGCTGCAAATACACTCCCCTCATTCACTGCAATGCAGCAGATGAAAAACTGTCTGCATCTGAGATCCATGCACTCCAGGGCAGACCATGTAGCTATTTGCCTGGTTTTTGGTCTCAAGAAAATGGACCATATTTTGACAGACAGAAAACAGATCTATTTTAATCTGGACTGTCAAGTGCGTCCATGATATTGGTTATTCTTACCTGACAGGTCTTATTCGTTCTCACTGTTAAAAATATGAGGAGCACATATCTGATTTGAGTGGAAAAATTGTACTTTCAGTTGTCTTCTACAGTATGTACAAATTCCTATCTGTTGGAATACATTTTCAGTTCATCTTTGTCTTCAGAAAGCTGAGTCTTTGGTCTTCTTCAAGAGAAAATTGATGACACATCTCTTTCAAAATTGATATGCTTTCTCTGCTATGGATAGTAGCACTAAGAGACTCATTTGAGTGGTGTGTGATACAAATGTAACCAGTCTGTAAATCACTCTGTTAGATCTCTACAGATGACAGGTCACCCAGAAATTCCACTGGGAGCCAGTGAAGTACCCTTACACCTGGATTGTTATAGCTTGCCTCTATAACTTCAAGGAAATATTTGGCACCTTGGGTTTAGGGCCTATGCTATCAGTTGATTATTTTCCTTGGAAGAGCAGTATAAATTATACTATAATAATCAACATGAGCCATTGCCTGGGATCTTATCAGCCTACCTCAGTGGTCCATGCAGTGGAAAGATACAGGGGAAACTGCAATTTGACATTTTTGAATACTGCATTTACTTGGAGAGCAAAAGAGTGTTTGAAGGAGAGCACCCCTGTAGCTGCATGCTTCAACATGCATGTGGAGCATGGGCAGTCATCTTGGAATGGGAATCAATTCATAATGCCCAAGGACCATCTACACCGTACACTACTGTAAAACAAGACTGAACATGGGACACAGTTCTTCAAAAAACCCATTGCCTGATTTGCTCTGTGTCATTCTCACCTGATTTCTTTGCTTAAACTTTATTGGTACACTAATCTGCTTTAGCACCTGATTTTACCTGAGTGTTTGAGTACTTGTGCTTATTTGTTCACATCGTTGCATGACTTGCGGAGGCACGCACACAGGGGTAAGAATGGGAATTCTGGGGAGAAGAAAACAATAGGCACATGAAAGATCATGACAAAGTCTTACACGAAGAAGAGAAATCCCTACCACTAGGGAAATAACAATCTTAGCAACAAAATATGGTACCAAAAAGAGGGACTTATAAAATAAGCCATAAAGTATGTACTCTGTAAATGTAATTCTTGGAACAGCACAGTATTCAGAAAAAGATAAAAAAGGTACACATAGGAGATCAGATGATAACATACAGTGGAAGGAATCTGAAAATCAGATCATAAATTAAAGTATGGTAAACCTGTTATTATTGCAAGACAAAAGCAGGTGACTATTGCCAAGTATTGCTCTGTTTTTATAGTGACATATTCCAAGATGGCATTCTGGAAAATCATGCTTCCAAACCAGTATTGCTTCTATAAAGATGTCCATTTACAAGTAAACACATAAGTGATGTGTACTAGATAGTATCATCTATAACTGAGAAGGCATTTCCCTCAAGTTCATTTATACTTGCACATGTGGAATCTCACCTCACAACCTTCAACAAGTGGTTTACGATCTCAACATAAATAACCTACATAGTGTGAGGCTTTCTAGGTTGTGCACTTGCTTTGCTCTTGCCCTAACCACTGGTGACACCTTTGCAGCAACAGCACTGGAAAGCCTAGCATCCAGCTACAGGGAGCAGTTTATAATCTTGACGATAAAGTCTCACATGAGGACAAAGTACATTGTGATACGTGGTGACTTACCTTTTGGTAACTTAATCTGAGAAGGAAGGAAAAAAGCAGACAAAATGCATGAAGTGGTAAGCCTAGCAAACCACCCTAATACCATTACACAGAGAAAGGTGTCAAACATCCCAGTAAGGTTGACGTCAAAAGATATCACCATAATGCTTGTATTTCCTCCATGTTATTTCTTACCTGACTGATGACCCTATTCCAAAACATTACAGTGACAGGCTGTTAGTCTTAAACTGCAGATTTTTTTTTAGAAAAAAGCAATCTTAAATTGTGAACGTGTGTGCATATTTGAAAACGTTTGAGCCATGAAATAACAGGAGATGGAGATGCTGGAAATGTTGCCATAAGTAGAAGACACTCCAATGTTACCCTAAAGAGATGCTAGAGGAAATGAGTACTGAATCTTCCTTGCAAACAAAATGAGCAGAGAGTAACAGAGGATGCCTTATTGGGGTCAAGCTAACAGGAACAGCAGAGCAAACGTAACTAGGGAAAACAGCATTGACTCCAATATCTAAATTAGATCCAGACAATTGTAACGGAAGGCATGGTCCCAAAGAAGAAGTGTGAGAGGAATACCTAAAAATAAAAATAAAAATAGTGAAAGCTACAGACAAGTAAGTAATAAACTGTCTTTTAGCAAATGTGATATACAGCTTAAAATACCCGTTTAAAAAAAATCTCAAATCTAAAAGGGGATGAAATAATAGTTTACCTCTCGTCTAAACCTAAATGAGGGCCTACGCACCTTTCAGCTTCAAGTGAAACAAAAATAATTTCAGTGTAAGGCGGCTAAAATAAGCGCTGCTACTAGGTTATCGGTATTGTAAGTCATTATGCACTACGGAGGACAGTAAGAAAATTGAAGCCGACTAGGAGATATTGATTTGCCTCAATTCTATGTTATGACCTTCCTTTCCTAATCATCAGACAGTAGTAGAGATGCAAAAGTCAATACAAGCCCATCAAAAAATGAATCAACAACCCCTTACAGAATGAAATATAAAACTATTCACAGTCTGCAAGCCAACTAATTCTTCAAACAACCAAGTGTTAAATCACAGATACAGCTCATTTTCCTTGTTTGCGTCGGGCACACCTTTTAAAACGTGCACCCGATGCAAACAAGGAAGGTGCACTGTATTGGGATGAATGTGCTGCCCCCAGGGCAGCCCTGAACTCGTGCTGCCCTGGGGACAGTGCATTCATGTGAAAAACAGAGCAGCTGCTTTGAAGCACGTTTAGGGGGAATTAGCAATCCCCTTGCAGGAAGGTGCAGTGAGTGACTGTGCCTGCCTGCAAAGGAATCTCTAGGGGGTCCATGGGACTCCCTTCCCCCCTTCAGATGGCTGCCATCATGGGGCACACTGAGAGTGTGCCACCTTTTAGGGGGCACAAATGCCTGTTGTGCCCTCAGGGCACTTCCGTAATGTGGCCCCAGGTGTCTAGGGTATATAAAATAAATGAGGATGTGCAAAGGTATATAGAAGGATTGAAGAGTCAAGCTTGGTGGTGCAATCCGCGAGTAGCTGGAATTTTGGACGGGAAATAAGAGATGCCTTATATGAAATGCTACAGGTGAGATTTAATGCAATATATACTCGCCAACTCTGGGATACAAGAATCCAATCCTTATTCAATGCGAGGGCCCCTAATTCTCAGAAGTCATGAAAGATCTTGCTGAAATGTAAATTAGCACTTGTATAGCACACTACTCACCCATTAGGGTCTCAAGGCACTGTACTCATACCGCTATGGAACCCCTCCTGGCTTTTTCCCTGTGAGGCACCCACTCCTGAGCACCCCCAGGGTGAAGCCAGGCATCCAAGCGCTGTTGTGGAGATTAAGCAAGCTATTGCCCAGAGTTGCAGAGTGGGACCCATGAATTAGATTAGGCACCGAGGCGAGAATTATCTGGTCAAGGGGAATTGAGCCCAAGACCTGCCGAAGCAGGACTTGAACCCTGGTCTTGAGCCAGATCTCTGCTTCAGGGTCTGCCGCTCTAACCATTGAGCCACACTTCTCCACAATGTAATGTAAGTAGGAGAGAAGCTGTAGCCGATTGTCTAGGGCTGCAGACTTTTGAAATGGGAAACCAGGTATGAATATCAGAATTGACGCATCATACTGCGATACTGGGCAAATCACTTGACTTCCCCATGCCTAAACATGTACAGTGTCTTGTTCTCTTCTAATGTACTCTCATTCCTCTGGTCTACGTTTGCACCATATAATATTGTATTGTAATAGTATTTGTATAGCGCTTACTACTCCTGCCGAGGCGTTGAAGTGCTTTTCGGCGAGTAGCATGCTCCTCCGGAACCCAAAAAGAATTAGTGGTGGATTAGTATAGGGAAATATGAGTACAGTTTTAGTATTATTATGAGCTAATTTGAGCCGTGGATATGAGAGTTTGTTAGTTAGATTGACTGGAGTAATGGAGGGGTGGAGGAGGGAAGAATCCAGAAGTGTTAATTGGGAGTTTATGGTAACAAGATTTAGGCTTGGCATGAGTAAATGGAGGATGGAGGAGGGAAGAGTCTGTGGAAAGGGTAAGGGAGATCATAGTAGCAGGGTGAGATAAATGAGGGAGAATATAGTAAGGTTGTTTGGGAGATCATGGTAGTAAAGGGAGGTTTGGGTGAGTAAGATGTGGAAGCGGAGGGAAGAGCTTAGGCAGAGTTATTTAGGAGATGAAAGTAGTAGAATGGATTTGGGATGAGTCAGAGTGGGAATGAAGGATAGATTGATAGAAACATGACATATGGTGATGGGTAGATAGGTGTGATATAAGATGAGAGCAGGGATTCATAAGAATCTAGTAACAACTTATCTAGGAGTTATGCAATGACCTATGAACATGTTGAGCATAGAATAACATACACACACACACATATATATATATATATGTATATATATATATATATATATATATTTATATATACACACATCCATACACACATGAATACACACACATATACACACATATGTGGACATACATATACATATGTAAACCATGAGTAAATATACTTAGTTGAACAGGTTTAAAGAGTGTGTGTGTAGTTTATTGTTATGACATAGTAGTGATACATATTTTTTGAAGAACTATATATAACTAGAATATACACATAATCAGAAAAATACATTTATCAGGCATTTGCAGTCCATAGTTGTTTGAATATGGTGGTTATGAAGGAAAGCCAACTCTTGAGTAGTTTTCTGAAGACAAGATATTGATCTGTGGCTCTTATAGTTGGGGGTAATGAATTCCATAGTTTGGCTGCTTAAACGGAGAAGGATGTACCACCTATAGTCTTTTTCTTGTATGGTGGTGTTCTAAGGCGGGGTGCCAATCTTGAGCGGAGGTTTCTTTGTTGAATGTATTTGGTTATTTTGTTTCTGATAAAAAGCGGTCCTGTTCCATGTGTAGCGATGTGGGTGATACAAAGCAGCTTGAAAGTGCATCTTCTGGCAACAGGTAATCAGTGTAGTGCTCTCAAGGCAGAGGAGATGTGGGCTTGTGGCTTTACATGTAATAGTAGCCTGGCTGCGGAGTTCTGATTACGTTGTAGTTTTTTCATATTAGATAGAGATGATCCATAGTAGAGGCCATTGGCATAATCCAGTTTGGATAGCACAAGCGAGGTAGTAGCTTGCACCTTGTGTGGAAATACGAGGTGGGGGAAGATGCGTCGTAGAGTCTTCAAGGTAATTAAGCTTGTTTGTGCTAATTTGTCCACTTGGGCATTCATTGTTAACTTTGAGTCCATGGTAATTCCAAGGTTTTTAACTTCCTTGGATAATTGAGTAGGTGGTCCGAGATCATCAGGCCAGGCGCATAGTGGGTCATACTTTTTCCAGTCACCACATATGAGTATTTCTGTTTTGGAGGCAATTAGTTTGAGATGGCTCCAGGTCATCCATTGATCAATGGCTCTGAGGCAATTGAAGATTTCTGAGTTTTCAATGTTGCTGGGGCATTCTAATTTAATTTAAGTAGTATTTGTGTGTCATCTGCATAGTTGTAGCATGTCAGATGAAAATCATTGATCAGTTCTGGTAATGATATCATGTAGATGTTGAAAAGCAAAGGTGAGATGATTGATCCTTGTTGGACTCCTGCTTTTGTGAGGTAGGGTTTGGACAAAAAGGGGGGGGAGAATAGATGTTAGTAGATCGTTTTTGAAGGTAGGATGTAATCCAGTCGAGAGCAGTCCCTTCTATGCCGGCTTCGTGGAGTCTTCGAATTAGGGTGTCATGGTCAACCGTATCAAAGGCAGCCAAGAGGTCCAAGAGAAGTAGTGCAGCAACTCCACTGCAGTCGACTGTGTTTTTCAGATCATCCCAGATTGCTATGAGTGCTGATTCAGTGCCTCTTCCTGGGCGAAATCCAGTTTGGAAGTCTGAAATTATAGAATTGTCTTCAATGAATTGTGACATCTGGGTGAATGCTGCTCTTTCTATCAGTTTGCCCAGGAAAGGTCCATTTGTGATTGGCCTGATGTTGGTTGGTTCTTACGATTCTAGGTTTGTTTTCCATAATGACGGTCATATGTATGCCTTTTTCAGGTCTACAGGAAAAGTTCCTGTAGTTAAAGAGTTGTTGATGATTCTTCTTACAGGTGTGGCAGCAGAAGTAGATAAAAGAATGTTCTTGAAGATGTGTGGTGGACAAGGGTCAGAAGGATAACCGGAAGGTCTGCTAGCTTTGACCAAATCCATAATTTCACCTTGGGATATTTGTTTGAAGGACTGTAGAGGATGGGTTGGTTTATTCTTAGAGGGTATTTTAGGAAAGGGTTTGGTGCTGATGGTTTTCTTCTGTTTTAAATAGGAGTCCAATGTGTCTGCCTTGGTTGTGTAATGAGTTGCCAGTTTCTTTGTGAAATCTTGAGTAGTGGGATGACTTCCTTCCATGCATGTAGGTTTTTGAAATTCATTGAGATTTTTATAAAAGTCTTTGGTTGCAGATTTAGCATTTTGAATTCTGTCTGAGTAGCACCTTTTTTTTAGCTTTTTTGATTGATGATTTGTATATTCTGTTAAGTTTGTGTAGCTGCAGTTTGTCTTGACTGTTGTTTGTTTTGAGCCAGGCCCACTGCAACCTTCTGATTTGTTGCTTTATCTTTTTAAGTTCTGTGTTTCTCCAAGGTGTTGGTTTTCTTTTGTTGTGTTTAGTTTTTCTGAGTGGTATTAGGATATCAAAAGCTTCCTGTAACCACGCATAAAGGTTTGGAACATAATTAATTGTATCTAGATCTGCGTTGGCTGTTAGTTGTGTTTCTAAGTCATCAAAATTGAGTTTACTCCAAGGTCGATAGGTGCATGTATGTAAGCAGTTGTGGGGTGTATTGAATTGTGGAGTTTTATGCCAGAAAGTTATCAAATGGTGGTCTGACCATGTGATTGGCGTGATGCTATGAATGGTAACTAGTTCAGGCTTAGCAAAAATGACATCTAGGATGTGTCCAGCAATATGTGTGGGGTTGTGTACAATCTGATGTAGGTTCAATGCGACTAGGATAGTGATGATAGCTTTTGGATGGGGCATATTGGGTTTGTCAAACCAAATTTTTAGGTCCCCAATAATGCATAGGTTTGAATATAATGTAATAAGGTTTGAGACTGTATCTAGAAAAGCATCTGGGAATGTTGAGTTGTTAGGTGGAGGTCTGTAAAGGAGGAGAAAGTTACAGGAGGAGATGGAGTAGGGTGGCATCTGGTGAGGAGGGCTTCACAACCTTGTATGGAAATGTTGTCTGTTTTACTGAGATGTATTGCCTGTTTAAATATAATAGCTAGTCCCCCTCCTCTCTTGCCTATACGGTTTTGTGTGATGGTTTGATAGTCCGGAGGAAGGGCTTCATGCAATACTGGGGCCATGTCATCTTCCAACCATGATTCTGTTATGAATAGTAAGTCAGGTTGTGTGTCTGTGAGCAGGTCGTAGATGTGGTGCTTGTTTTTTTAGAGTGACCGAGCATTTATGAGCTGGCAGTTTAGAAAAAGTGTATTAGTGGTGGTGTTGTTTTGCTTAGGAGAAGGGTAAGCAGTATAATTTGAGCTTGAAACAGGTGTTTTGTTAGTTGTGATAACTCTGTGAGGGTAGCAATAGCCTTGTTTTTCAATATAGTGTCCCTCTTCCAGCAGGTTTAGGAGGCATTTTGTTGGGTATAATATGGTAAAGTAAAAAATATTGTCAATATCCAATGAAGCAGAAATGCTACATGAAACTACAGAAGCTATAGACTCAAAAGATTCTAGAAGAAATCAAAACACAGATTACTGAGAATATTGTTTAATTTCAGATGGAACAGACATTTCTTAGGTCATACCTCAAAAAGATAATACTAGCATTTTCTTACAGCTTTGAAAGAGCAAGGTAACACTATATTCTCAATAAGTGGATACATTAAATATTCTAAGTATACAGCAAAGATTTTCATCTTAAAATTCACGGTGTTGGGAAGAGGGCTGAGTGATTATAGAGGGAAATGATTTAATGTTGCATAAAAAAATGCAAACCAAAGCAAGAGATATCCAGTGATGGATAAGATCACAACCACTGAGTTGGGTTAGAATTTAGGGCAAGATAATGGAATAGACTGGTTGCAAATTGCTCCCCGGCATTGAGGGACAAGTTGAAGATGGTTGCAGAATGACCTACCTTATGAACATTGAATAGGGAACTTGCTATTTGTGATCCCTTTAATTAATTGGCTACAAACTCAGGAAAAACGGTCTTCATTGGTCAAACATCCCCTACTATGTGTTTGCATTCCCAGAGAGAAACTTTTTTTATGCATCCTATATTCCTGAGAGGAACCAGAGCTGCTTTAAAAAAATGTCTGTGAACACATCGGGGAGAGTTGACTTCCTCCAAATCAACTAACATGATTACAGAGGGGAAGCTGTCCAACTGAGAGAGCTTTGCTTTTGAGAATCTGTTAGCAACTCCAACTTTCAAAAGCAGCCAAAAACAATTATTGCATACCATTCTAAATCACAGTGTTGACCCTATCACCTTCTCCATTTGGAATTCGGAATGGGTTAGTAAATTCACTTTCTGAGTCGAAAATGCTTTGTTGGCTCGCAAAATGGTTTTAGTTTACTGCAAAACACCATTGTGCTGTTGCAAACCTAGCATTTTTGTGAATAGTAGATATACCTATTAGTACAAATGAAAAAAGTTTTGATACACTGGATATATAAATAAATTAAAAATTAAAACCTGGAAAATCAAAACTCAAAGAAGATGCATATGAATAGCTGTCTTACAATTCTAGGGAGATGGAACAATAAATAGTTGTGTACTCATTTAATTCTCAAAAACATGCTCATGATCTATAAAGTAGTTGGAGAAGTCCAGTCTTTATATGAAACAAGCATGAAAGTATTGAGGTGATAAAATGGTATTCCATAGCAATCTATACCTGTCTAATTTTTAACAGGACACACATGTCTAAACTAATACCCTTCACTCACTCTCCCCCCAATCCCTGTCCACCCGAACAACTACTCTCAGCCCGGACTCTCCAACAATCCTTTATGCCCCAACAACCCATTGCCCACTGCCTATCCCAGTCTTACACTCATTCACTGAAACAATCTGAGTTGCCGAACCCTCCCAACAACTCACTTTCAGTCCTTCGAAAAGCTTGTTGGTGGAACACTTCACATCTACTACCTCCAACCTCAGACTGAAAGTGATTTGTCACCCACTGGGTCAAAATAACACCTTCATCGAGGAATAGATAGCTTTCTTCACATCTCAACTTATCAGCTCTGACAGCAATATCTTCCTTGGTGACTTCAACATTCACTGGGGAGACATAAGCAATAGTGATGTGGACACTTTTAACTCCTTTCTCAATGCCAACAATCTCCAACAACACTGCCATAAATCTACACACCACAAAGCCACCATTCTGGATCTGATAATCTCCACTTCCCTCTACCTAAAGTCATGCAACCCCATTCCAGTCGACTGGTCTGATCACATGCAGATCCCATCCTCTCTAACTGGCTCTTACACCGGAACTTATGGGCAGCACAAGAAAGAGAAAATATGGTTTAGAGACACATCCAACCTTGACACAGAAGCCATGGAGATCACTGCCCCTCCCACCCTAATTGCGCTTGTACCCCATCTTGACATCAATGAGGCCACCAACAAGTTCGACTCCTGCATGGAATCCTTCATTGACAAATGTACACCACTGAAGTGCAAATTATCCAGACCAAAACCCTCTAGGCCCTGGTTCTCTAAAGAGCTTTATGAAGAACAAAAGCTTATCAGATAATATGAGAAAAGATTAAGAAAAGCACCATCTCTCCTAAGTATGACTGAGCTTCACATAGCGAGAAAACAATAGAAATACCTAAACTTCAGAGCTAAATCTTCCCATATAGAGCCCTCATGAATTCTGCAAAGAATAGACCAAAGCGCCTGTTTGAGGTTATTGCACAGTCTTCTAATCCTGCTATAAATTTGGCCCTCAAGCCATCTGTGGCCCATTTCAATTGCTTTGTGGATTTCTTTGATAAAAAAGTTAGCCCATATCCATATTTTGCTTCCCATCAACGACTCCCTTGAAAGGTTAAGTTTCTACAATGCAAATCAATACAACCATGATCATCTTTCTCTCCAATCTCCAAGCAGGACCTACTACGAACTATCTTCAAAGTTAATCCCTCAAACCATTATCAAGACACTATTTCAGGATCTATCAGCAAATTTGTTGACACACACCTACTCCCAATGCTCCCAATGTGGACCACCTTGATCAATTCCTCTCTTAATCAGGGTCTCTTCCCTGAATGACAAAAAATAGGTCAAATCACTCCACTCTGAAAAAAAACCTCTTGTTCCAGAAAATCTAAACACCTACTACCCAGTCTCCACACTCCCATTTTTAGGCAAAGTCATTGAAAGCTGCGTAGCTTCACTACTAGCCTCACACATCCAAACAACCTCTGAGACACTCTCCAATCAGGTTTCTATCAGGGTCACACAGAAACAGTGATCTTCCAAATAGCCAATGATTCACTTAGAATCCTTGACTCCGGCAACTTGCATCCTGGTCCTCCTGGATTTATCCTTCGCATTCAACACTATCAACAATCATGATCTCCTTTGTGTTCTTCTGTTATGCATGGGATATGGAGGAACAGCCCTCAACTGGTTTTCCTCTTACCCATCCCACTGTCACCAAATTGTGAAAATTGGCAACTCATTCCCAAGACCAGTCAGTGTTGACCAAGGTGGCCCCCAAGCTTCAATCATTTCCCCCATCTCTACATAGAACCACTAAGTGAGATTCTCAGAAACCCTGGGATTCTCTTTCACGTCTACACTGGTAATACCCAAATATACTTGAAAATGTCATTCCCAGAGGATGTTGCCCTACTTTCAAGTACACTCTCAAAGATTGAAAACTGGATGTTTAATCACCATTTAAATTTAATCCAACTAAAACAGAATTTCTTTTGGTCTTACCACCAATGCAAAAACGCATGTACAAAAATAGATTTCCAACCTTCCTGCCTTCGTAGGCTGCCCTGCCATTTTCATGAGTGGTAGATCACTTGGAATCACCCTGGACGATCGTCTTAATCTACACAGCCGCATAGCAGCCATGCCAACTAGGCAGCTTTGGTGCATCAGACAAATGATTTTGGAACAAGACCTCAAAACAGTAGTCCAGACTTTCATTCACTCTAGACTAGACTATGGAATTGCTGTTCCCAAAGTTCACCTAGGCCCACTGAGAGCAACACTACATGCTGCGGCACACCGTGGGCCTCACGTAGAGTTTTAGCAGACGGGGAAGCCCGTCTCCCAAACTCCTGACAGGGTGGCCACCGCCATTGTGGCAACCACCCCAGCTGAGTTATTAAGAGTTTCCCGCTGGCTCAGTAGGCAGAAACCTCAGTTTCAACCCACCAGCCTAGCGGGAAACAGGCTACATCATTTTCTCCAGCTCATAATCGAGCTGGTGGCAATGTTGTAGCCTGCAGGGTGCACCAGCACCCTCACAATGTTCACTGTCTGACATTGACAGACAGTGAACATTGCGACAGTATTGGGTGGGGGGGGCCCCTGCACTGACCATGACAAGTGCATGGGTAGTACAGGGGCCCCTCACGATCCCCTGCACCTGTTCTCCACCAGCCTTTTCATGGCAGTGTTACCACCATAAAAGGTTGGCAGAAAACAAGGTCATATTCCGCAGGGCAGGCAATTACAATATATGAATTAGTCCTTTATCTTCTCTGGCAGTGCCACTAGAATCTGGAACTCCCTGTCTCCCTCATCTAACTAACTTCCTAGCAACCTTCAAAAATGACATCAAGCTCCTCCTATTTGACAGACATCTTAGTTAATTTACCCTCAACCAGACTTATTTGCTTTCTCCAATGCACCCTGATCTGCTTTGTTTAACTGTTCATGTCCTTCGCGCTATTGTTGTAACTGTCTTTTGTGTTAATTCCTGTGTACATACATTGACGGAAATGTCAGAGTTCAATTACTATTAATGTAACCAGATGCAACTTTTTATTCTGTGTGTTGTAAAGCACTCTGATGCCTCGGCCATGTCCGCGCTATATAAAATTGCAAAACTAGAATAAAAAAAAAAAGTAAATGGCTTAAACTTCGAATTACATAAGTGAGTATAAACACATCACTAAACATACAGTATATGTATTAAGTGGCCTTGGTTGATTCTGAACCTTCATTCTTCTAGTGAATGCCGTTGCCAAAGGCATCAATTTCCAGCATTCACTACACTTAAGATAACCCTGCTCATCTAAACCAATCACTGGGTGTAGGTGTAAAGAGTCTGGGGAATGTTTAGTTAATCGCAATAATAGACTTGTTGACTGTAATGATGAATCATACTCTTCTTAGATGTAGTACAAGTACTTATTGAAGGCTAGTATTCTCATGAGTGGTGGTCTCTTCGCTTGTCAGCAGGTAACTGCCAGCTTGGAGAACCTCCGCCATACAACATTCTAATACGGAACACCAATCTTCTCTTAGAGAGGACTCTAGACCAGGGCAACATAATGTGAAAGGCAGGGAACATTATAACAAATCATCTTCTGTTAACAATAAATAAGTAAGAACAAAGAAAGCTAACAGAAAACACAAAAAGGAAAATGAAAACCTATATTAAAAGATTAAAGACTACTGGTAAGTAGAAATACAGGTCATGAGCTCACAAAACATGCAGTACAATTTTATCACTCAGTACATGTCTTAAGTCCCAAAACTCATGTTATACATTCTTGCAAAAACACAGGTGGTCTTCTTGATCTAGGAATTCTGCTAAGTGTGTAATTAGCCCTCGTACTGGAATTCTTAGCAGCTTTGAAGTTTGCACTGTCTCCCCCTCCCACACCACTTCGAGTGCCTGATGAGCTCACCACCTCCTCATCTCTCATTAACATGTAACCACTGCACTCGTTGCTCACATCTCCATTCACCCTGTTTAATTCAGTTCCATATTTGGTCACTCTTCCTAAATTCCATCGTTCACTATTAGTAAGAATCACATGCCACCTGTGAACTTTCTGCACCTTGAATGGTCCCAGAAATATACTCAACCCTTTTTTTAAAGTTTCTTGATTTAATCCTGACCCAATCACCTGGCTCAATTCTAGGCTTGCCACCATCCACTGTAGATTTATGACAATTGTCAGGAAAACATTTCCATTCAATCAAATTTCACATCCAAGAGGGATCAAGTTTACACATGGGTTTTCTCCCGCTTATGACACAAAACAGTACCTTACCCGTATTTATAATTTCTGTAGTGCGATATGCCCATACAAGATATGAAATCAAGATCTCCACATCCAATCTGATAGCCATAGTTAACTGCAACCCCCTTAATCATGTGATTAGCTCTTTCCACAATTCTACTGGCACAGGAGTAATATAATCCTGTACATGAATGCCTAATACCACATGACATCAAGAAATCTTTCATTTCTGCTGAAGTCAGTTGTGTACCATTGTCTGTGATAAGAACAACAGGGAAACCCTCCTCACTTAAAACCTCTCTCAGAACCCTTATGGTTGCTGACGTACTGATTTCAGACATGAACTTCACTACCAACCATTTGGAGTTAACATCTACCATTAACCAAGGGAAAAACGTCTTCCACAACCGAACCCTGGCAAAGGTCCAATGAAATCCATGCATACACTATGCCATGGACTGCCCGGATCAGTTATATTGTCACTTTCAGTTCTACACCAACTCTCAATCGCTTTTCACTCTCTTTGCTATCTGAACATCATTCAGTCCATCCCACTACATCGTCATCCATCCCAGGCCACCAAAACTTGATCCTGAGTCTTTTTTTGTAACTTTTTGTCCTAAATGTCCTTCATGAGCAACGTCAAACAATCTCTTCCATAGACCTGTAGGTGGAACAATTTTATCTCCTCGCAACAGCATTTACACTTTTACTTCAAATAGCTCATCTAAAACTTTGCTATTAGGTCACACTATTACAGGAAAAGTGCTATCTCTTTTGCCTCCTTTTCAATCAAGTCTATTACACTTTTCAGTACATTATCACTCTTCATAGCTTTATGTCAGTCTTCCTCACTTACTATACCCTTGCTCCAATAAGTAACTTCATGCACACTCGCCACAGCCCCTTCTTGTTCACTTTCCAAGGGCTAAGCGTGAAAGACAATCTACCTGAACATTTTTCCAACCAGGAATGTATTCAATTCTACAGTTGTACTCTTGTAAGTGCGAAGCTAGCCTGGCCAGTCTTGCAGAACCTTTCCCGGTTCCTCCCGGTAATAGAATTCTCAACAATGATTTGTGATCAGTATACAATGTGATACTACCACCCCACACATATGTGCAGAAGTAGTCTACACCCCATGTTTCTGCCAAAGTCTTTCTCTCTCAATGACTGCATAGTGTCTCTCAGCAGTTGTTAGGGCAAAAGGGACAGTTTTCTCCAAAGATACATGCATTTAATACAAAACAGGGCCAATTCCAGTAGCACTAACATCAACAGTTACTATAGTTTTTTTTATATATCAAACGGTACCAATATGTTAGGTCTGCACACCTCTGCCTTTATTTCTTGAAAATGTTGTTGTGCAGACTCCCAAAGTTTGCTTCTTTACGCATGATGATCTTTAGGTTTTCCGTCTTGCTAGCGAAGTTTCACAAATTTGGAATAATATTCATTTAAACCTGAGAAAGATGGCAACTGATCTTTGTCTTTTGGTGTGGGTGGCAGCTAAAAAATCTCTTTTTGGTTTGACACCTTCGTCAGACAAGGAGTGACCAAGATATTCTACTTCTATTACTAGGAATTGACACTTTTCTTTTCTTAAGATCAACCCTGATTCCAAAAGCCTATCTAAAATCATTTTCAAGGCGACATTGTGATTTTCAGTAGTATTGCTAAATACCTGAATGTCGTCCTGAAAATACATAGCATTATCCAAGCCTTTGAAGAATCCATTCATCATCCTCTGGAAGACACTGGCTGCCAATGCTAAGCCAAAAGGCATTCTAGTGAATTGATAAGGGCCTTCTATAGTGATGAATGCCATCAGTGCTTTGGAATTTTTGTGCAGCCTTATTTGATGATAATACGCATGTTTGAGATCTAGTTTTGAGAAAAACTTGGCACCTTTAAGTAACATAATGAGTTTATTTTTATTAGGCAATGGAAAGTTATCTGTCACAAAGTTCTGATTCAACCTTCTTAAGTCCACACAAAATCTCAGCTTTCCATCTTTTTTTTTTTAGTAATTACAACAGGTGATATCCATTCTGATACCTCCACAGATTCTATTATGCCACCATCCGGCATTTCCTTAAGTAGTTCTTTATCTTCTCCTCTAACTAATAGCGGCACCTTTCTGACTTTGTCCTGTTTCAATTTCATCTCGTGTACATACCCCTTCAATTCCCCCATCTCTTTCTAAACACCTCCTTTGTCCCCTGTAAAATGTCCGCAAGAGTGTTATCTTCAACCACCATGACCTGGGTAGGGGCATGTGGGTTTTTGATGATAAGGAGATCGTACTGATGATACCATCCTAACATAGGGGGTCCAGACTATGCTACATAAACTTTGCCTCTAATCTTCCAATCTTTGAACACTATTTCAGTGTGCATATACCCCATTATGTCAATCTGTTCACCTTTGTACCCTCCCAGGTTAATATCTTTTGGTAACAACATGGATAGAGCCCATTTTTGCATAAACATTTTTTTTGTATAATTGTGTATAATGAACCAGAGTCCACCATCAATTCCACTGTTACATTCTTTAGGGTAAATTCCGCTTTGAGTCTTTGCAATCTCCCTGCTATTTTTTGTACAATGTTAGGCTCAGAAACACATAATGCCCTGCCAATGGTATCGTTCCTGGATGTATTCTCTACTCCATTTACAACCATAGCCACTTTTCCTTTATTAACTTCTTTCTCTCTACAAACCCTCGCAAAGTGTCCTTTGCGACCACTCTTCTGACATTCTTTCCCTATAGCATAACAACTTTTTGAATCAGATGAGTGATACCTACTGCCACATTTCGTGCACATCTTATTGCTAACCCTACTGTTGTTGGCAAATGAGTTACTGTTTCTAACATGAAAGGTTTAGATGTTACTGCTATTTCACCTTCTACCAAAGATACTTCCCCAGAACACCTAGCTTCTTTCTTCTCCATTTGCTTCATACAATATTCTGATTATTCAACCACTTTTGTGATTTCTACAGCATCCGTCAAAAAAAGGATTATTTGCTGTCCATAGTCTTTCTTGCATTTTATAGCTTCTGCATTGTACAATGAGCTGATGTCATTGCCCCAAATTTACATTTAGCTGAAAGTTCTCTTAAATGAGTAACACATTCATCCACCGACTCGCCATCTTTTTGTGGTTGAGTATAGAACTTGAATCTTTGCATGATGACATTGGTGGTCTTTGCGAACCTCAAATCCAACCTCTGCCCTGCTTCTATTAATACATCCTCAATTGGTTGTCCTGCCTGATTAACTGCCTTGGGCTAATACTTAAATACATGGTGCCCCCCTTATCAAAATTAACTAAGTAGAATAGCTCTTTTCCTATTAGAATAGAGTTCTAAGCCATCTAAAGCTTCTAAGTAATTATCAAAAGTGTCTATTCACTCTTCCCATTCTAGTGGCGGGGTCTCTGGTTGTAATAGAAATTGTGGTGGCGGGCTAACCGCCGTTACATCCATCGTTATTTAAGACAAGACAACAATTCTTTTATGAGCTTATAATATGACACTCAAAAGCTCTATATCTTTAAATTGTTCTTTGTACCCTCCAGTAAAATGAAGTAACGCAATGCGATTAGTGGCAAAATGACTACAATTAATAGTTGCTATTTTTTTTTTTTGACAGCACTTTAACAATACTTCAATGGAATAACTGTTAATCCCAGGTATCCTCTATTGTTATTAATAGGTGTGCCCATCACCGCATTGAGCACAAAGCACATGTATGTAGATCAAAGACTGGATTGTGTCACAATAAAACTTCACTTTGCATTGCTTCACCCCCTCCCTGCAACCGACACATTAACTTCACGTAAGGTTTGTGCAATAAGAGGAGATAATAAAAATTCCTTAAACAGTTACTCCACTTAAACTAGGTATGCACATCACGGCAGCAGGCATTAAATTGTAGTTGCAACCCATAAATTAGGTGTGCATGTCACTGCAGCAGGCAATGAATCGTAGTAGCGACCTGTAGCATCTGACATCTGATAAGCACTGAATCGTAGCATTGACCCGTAGAATCAGATAAACACCTTGTTGTCCATATAAGCTAATGTAGATTTTTCCATCTTCTTAAGATGGCCATCATGTGTGTCACTGAGTACAATAAAACACTTCTTTTTATGGGAAATTGGATATTTACGTCCTGAACGCAGAAAGAACGTCAGCATAACCAGCACCCTCTCCTGCTCGGTCTCTACCCATGAGTAGTTCAAATGATGCATTCGTGCGGGGATGCCGACCAACTCACCAACGTGCAGAGACAAGGTAACATATATTCTATTACGGCCTGTGTCATAAGTAACACACACATCCTATATTTTTCTCAATTATTCCTTTCTGATATCCAAATAGGTGTGCCTCTTGCGCAATTGTGTGCATATAAACCGTCATACCAATACACCTACGAAGCCTTACTTGAACTGTTCATAAGTGGGTTCTGAGCATCCACATTGAAAATTCCACAGAATACCTGCTGTACTGTAATTTGTCGCCAAAATGTAATGATGAATCGTATTCTTCTTAGATGTAGTTTGAGTATTTATTGAAGGCTAGTATTCTCATGTGGGGTGCTCTCTTCACCAGTCAGCAGGTAACTGCCAGGTTGGAGAACCTTCAACATATAACATTCTAATAAGGAACACAGATGTTCTCTAAGAGAGGATTCTAGACCAGACCAACATAATGTAAAGAAAAGTATAACATTGACCTACAAGAGAAAATCATCAGCAATGTGCAGAGGCATCAAAACCAAGGAGCCTGGATGTGTACCTAAAGAAGTACAGCAACTTGCAACCATACCTGAAAGTGCTCCTCTGCCTCCCAGTGGATGTGAGAACCAAATTCTGTGTTCTCTTTTTTTACTAAGATGGGCGTAACCAGCATTCAGCATTATTTTCTTGGATCCAAAATGACACAAGGATGAATTCTAAGTTACAAAAATCAAGCTAAATGCAACAGAACAGGACAGCAGCAGTCAGCAGCCACTGGCACTCTGTTCCTGTGCTCGTGGGTGGAAATGTTTATACCAAATTACTCCAAATTACACAAATAAGTGTAATCACAGTAATTTTCAGTAATTTTGCATCCCAAGAGTAACGTGAAATTAACGTTAGTCACTCTGGTGTATGTATTTATCTGGATTAAAGGGCTATATACTTAAGATAGCAAAAGAAGTTAGAAGACTATTACAAACCTAACCATCCAGCATTGAGCCAATTTATAAGGGAAATGCTAAATAATATACTAGGGTCTATTCTTCCATCTCTGGATGCTGGTGTACATACAGCAGTATGAAGGTATGAAGAATGTTACAGCCAAATAAAGTTAATGTGTCAGATAGCATTTCCAAATGCTGATTTTCACATATGATTATCTAAACCTATAGGGAGATCAACATCCTTAAAAAAAACATAAACTTCCTTGTCTGCTTATTCTCAGATAATTTTTTTCTTGTTATGGTAACAGTAAGAAAACATTCTTAAGTCAGACGTAGGTACTAGGACATTTTCAGTTAATTCATATTTAGAGGTATACATATGTGTAAAAAGTTAAGTATAAAGCTACAATATATATATATATATATATATATATATATATATATATATATATATATATATACACAGCCTGTTGGCGGTACTACCGCCACATTAACACCGACTGCCGGGGTCATAATGACTCCCAATATGTGGATAAGACAGCAATAATATGGAAACAAGAGTAAAATTGTTATACTAGCTTTACAGGATAAACAAGCAGAAAAAATGTGTACTGGATTTGTTAAATAGATCAGGAAACAGGACTTAGAGATTGAAAATTAATTCTATAAATAGTTTATTGCATGTTATTATGAATGCCCTGAAATGGAATGGAGCAAGTACAAATACATGAATTAGAATACATTCATATGTAATAAATTGAAGTAAATATTTCAACAGAAGAAATAGAATCTACAATGAGACATTTTGCTAATAATAAATGTATCACGCTGGACAGATATCTAATGAAATCTACTCAATTTTCCTTAAAA
Source organism: Pleurodeles waltl (assembly GCF_031143425.1). Lineage (NCBI taxonomy): Eukaryota > Metazoa > Chordata > Amphibia > Caudata > Salamandridae > Pleurodeles > Pleurodeles waltl. The sequence goes on along the minus strand of NC_090442.1, from coordinate 802,308,445 downwards.
AAAGTAGCACCTAACCTTTTGTAAGATTTTTATAAAGTGCAAAAGAGATTCAAGTATCCACTTCACATGGTCACTCTAATGTTTGAGCATTTATTTAAAAAAGACAAGTATTCAAAATTGTGTAACACCGTACCTAATCTCATTGACAAATTTGGATCCTGATAATTAAATAAGTGTAACCATCTCAATGCAGGATTCTGTTGCATGGAGGAGATTACCCTGTCTTTATTTTTGTATGAAATGCTCATGATGAATGCCAGGAGTTTATAGCTGCAATTAACATTGCTGATGACTTTGGTAACTCAATTGCTGGTTGAATTGGTTGACACTGTAGGTAGAATGCACATGTGCAGAAAGGTCTAGACTCATGGTCTAGAATGCCAAAACATACTTTGAAAAAGTAACATGTAATGTTCGACGAACAACTTTCTACCTAATGAGACATGCAAGTGTTTCTCAGTGATATTACATCAATGACTCAACAGCTAATATTTTTTTATTAGAGTTACATACCCTTTTCTGTTCAATAAAAATACAGATTGGAATTCTACTAAGCCTACATTTGTCGTATGGAACTGCCATCTATACTAATGTGACAGAATCTGACAATAACACACAACAGTCTAAATTAGTGGAATCCCAAAATATCCCAAGATGAATGTAATGACCTGCTTTACATATTCCTACAGTGCATATGAAGTAATCAAATATAGGGGGTCATTATGACCCTGGTTCATGGTGGTGGTCAGACCGCCACATTATGACTACTGCCAGACTTCCACCAGCCTGCAGCCTGGCCGTCCCGGGAGTTGTAATCTGCCAGGGTGGAACTGCAAGCAGCGCTACCCTGGGGATTACGAGTCCCCATCCGCCAGCCTGTCCATGGTGGTTTACACCGCCATGGAAAGGCTGGTGGAATGGGTGACTTGGGGGGCCCCTTGGGGAACCTGCACTACCCATGCACTTGGCATGGGCAGTGCAGGGGCCCCAATGCACAGCCCTATCGTGCATTCCACTGCCCAAATTAAGGGCAGTGGAATGCGCGACGGGTGATACTGCACCCGCTGCACCGCCACATTGTTGCAGGCTCCATTAGGAGCTGGCTGCAATGTAAAGGCCCTGTTTCCTGCTGGGCCGTTGGGCACAAAAACTGTTTCCACCTGCCGGCCCAACGGGGAGCTCAAATTAGAGCTGGCGGGCTTCAGGCCGCCCATGTGGCCTGATGGCGGAATGACATTGGCGGGCGGCATTCTCCGCCTGCCAATGTCATAATGAGGGCCATAGTGTTTGATTCAATAGTTTTATTTTCAGGGTGACTGATTAATAATAAAAAGGGAATATCAGACATACTTTCCATTTCGAAAAGTAAATAAATATGTAAAGAAATTATATAGATTTTTAAAAATGTGATAATTTTAGCTGGGGAATTATCCCTGGGTGGTTTGGCTTGCTGGTTTGGAGCAGTGTCATTCAATGAGAACTTATATATAGTACAAAGATGTAAAGCAACAATACCAAGGAATTAATATGTTTTGTGCATCAGATGTGAAAATAAAAACGAGTAATTCTGAAGTAGATGAGATCCCTGCCATAGCATAGCACATCAATGACCTTTTCCTTGCATGAAATCCGACTATTGCTGAGTCAAAGCATCATTCTTCAGATAAGTGCGTGTTTTCTTGTTGACATTCTTATTTTACTGATAAATTTTATAGGGGAAAAAAAAAAATATGAACAGAACAATGACAAATTATGAAGAAACCTAATAATCTGTGTTTTCATGAACAGTCTTCCGCCAACTAAAAACAGGTGTACAACATGCTTGCCCCAATACTGACAGAGCATGGGGTACCCACCATAATTTCCCTCTTGATGTAACTGGGACATATCCTTCATAACTGTCTATTTGTCTGTAGAATGAAGACAATGCTTCTGGATCATGCACTGAGAAGCAGGGACGATAGATAAAGATAAGGTGTATGCCTCAAAAAAGTGGTCACTTATAAGGCCACCATAAAAATGTTTTTTATTTTGGGACATGCAGTCTGTGAAAATGTTCAGATTACCGTTTTGTGTTCTGCCTGTGTCCATGAAAATTAAGTAACTGATCATGAACAGCTGCTTTAAATGAGCATTGTTTCCATTACAATTGATGACTGAGATGATTGTACTGAAGGATCTTAATATGTGAGTGGACTTCCTCCATGGCAGCAGAGACTAGAGCCTTTAGCGAGCTGGCAGGACTCTCCCAGCACAGTCTAATTGACCCTGCAACTCATAGAGAGGCAACCAATGACTGTTGATGAAAAGTTATGAATTTTAGATCCCACTTCTCAAACCTTACATTGTATAAAATCAGCATTGTTTACAGGGTAAAGTCTTGTATGAAGTGTATACTCTGTGGCAAGCAAATCCACTTTTTGGAGTTATGCATAATATAAAACATGTTGTCTGCTCTATCAGGTTACTAAATTATTTATTATATTAGATCAATCTAGGCTATCCAAGACAAAACTGGCTTTGCGAATAGGCTGTTGGAAGTCCATTTTTAGATTGAGCCTAGGCAGTGCGCATGCGCTGTATGGAAGACATGCTCTATTCACTCTGTGGGCTTTTAACCAGCCCACTATTGCCATTTATTCTTTATTGTGCCGTTCAGAAATGCTTGGTTTTTATTGGTGCATTGGTTCTGATTCTCCCATGTTTGGGTGCTGATTCATGCCCAGGCGATTTCACTCATTGTTCTTTTGCGTTGCCCATCCCAACACATCCACGGTTACCTCTGGTCGGCCATCATAACGCATGGTTAGTAGATGGCTCCACATGTCCCTTACTCTCCCTGTGCCGTCCCCTCACCCCTCCCACAACACTGCTTGTTTTCTTTGATTTGGTCCCATGCTGTTTATTGCACATGTTCACCCAATTCCCCGATCCTTTAAACGTTCACACAAAGAGAGTTCAACCATTGCCAACAATCAGCATTTGTAAGGCATTTGTAATTTTGTTTCTGTTTGTATTTTGTTTCCTTTCACCAAGTTTACATTTATTTGTTCTGGTTATCATAGTTTGGCACAGGGAGAGCTGACACTGAGACTCAAACCGGGTTCCTCAGGCCCATGGTCGACAGCTTTGCATGTTATGCCACGTCCTCTCACTCCGCTAACTTGTTTTCCGAAGGCCCCCATTTCTTGTGCACTTGTATTTCTCTCCATGACTCGACTTTGTTATGAGAGCATGGCACCAAGACTGACCCCTTAAACATTAACGTACTTTGTAAAAATCACTTTTTTTAAGGAAAAGGCAATTGGCACAATTTGTGTCGAATTGGGACTTCAGTATCATTTGTGCGTTTCATTAGCATTGACTAAATGCTCTGCAATGCTAGCTTTAGCTGATTTCGTAATGTTTCGCACATTCTAAGTTATTTGGTCATATCCTTAATTCGCATTGGAATATTCCACCATGTTTGGCATTAGTAATTAGCCCTGGTAGGGTTCAAGCCGTATGGTTTGTCAGTGATATTTTGACCCTTTCATGCTGACACTAAGCCCCTCATTACGAGTTTGGCGGGCAGGAAAGGCCACTGCAGTTTCCTTCCTGTGGCTTCTATTAGGAGTTTCCTGCTGGGTAAGTGGGCGGAAATAGGGTTTCCACCTGCTTCCCCAGCGGGAAACAGACCACAACATTGATGCCGACTCATAATTGAACCAGCAGCAATGTTGCAGTGCATCGGGTGCACCAGCACCCTTCGCGCTTTTCACTGTCTGTGAAGCAGACAGTGAAAAGCACAACAGGGCTGGCCATGAGGGCCCCTACACTCCCCATGTCAAGCACATGGGAGGTGCAGGGGACCCCATGGGGCCTTCTACACCCCATCTCTGCCAGCCTTTACATGGAGGGTGAACTACCATGTAAACGCCAGCAGAGAGGAGGGTTGTAATCCTGCAAGCATCGCTGCCTGGGCAGATTGGGACCGCCAGCACCACGAAGCCCTCGGGTGGCCAAAAAGTGCCGGTGCCGACGGTCCGACCGTGGCAGTACTGCCACGGTCATAATTTGGCTGATGTACCGCCATATTGGAGGCGGTACGACCGCCACTGCGGCCCTGAAAGATCTGTAGACTGCCAGGGTTGTAAAGAAGTCCTAATTGTTTGAGGCAGTGAAAGTGGTTTCCATAAGAAGCAGTTTGAGATACAGAGTTGTCTGGACAAATTCACCAACACTTAGGGTAGCAGCATTGTCAGGGGCGCCAGTTCTACTTACAAACATACAGCAGTCGAATACATATTTCATTTTGCTCAAAGGCATTTGTTTTGAAGAGGGACCAAGACTTTTGCGTTAGGTTGGTTCGCAGTGAATATGGCTTTGGCATACTATCTATCTACTTTTGAAGAAACCGACTCTTTGTTTTATATATGATACTAAGGCAGCAAGAAAGTAATAATGTGTTATGACGTCTTCTTTACTTTTTTAAACTTCTTTTTCTGTCATCCAGTTGTTGATTCATTTGGCAGATAATGCTGTCGTGAGCATGTGAACGTTAGGCTGCTAACTTAAACACATCTCTTTCTGAAATCTTCCCCCTCATGTTTTTATAACATGAATTGGGTTTTATTTTGACAGGATACTGAAAATCTATTTCTGTTTTTATGTCTAAGTAAAACAGCTGTATTTCATAGCGCAATGTCGCGTTGTCCCTTTCCCCCTCAAAATATGCCCACATGTATAGTCAAACAAGAAGTTCAAATGTACAGTGTGTCAATTTATGCTAGTTAAGTGCGCACAACCAACCATACCCAGATTGCATTTCAGGAAAATGTTCATAGCATTTAAAAAAAAATTTGGGGGTGGTTTTCTACTACAACAACAACAATATATGTAATGTGGCATTTTAGTAAGATACAATAAATTGAAAATATGGCACATTTAAACCTATCTGACACAAGTCTGTTTAATCTTGAAAAAAACACTACCCGGTAACCAACCTTTCTCTTGCAAAACTTAATTTACTTACATTTTTACTGTTTAGACATCATGTGGGCATTTCTTAAATTGCTTCAATGTTTATATACCTGAAGCACTGTTTACATTGCTACAGCTTTAACCTTAAAATCGATTTCTTATATGGTTAAGGGTGAATCATCCCAGTTCCAAGCGAGAAGTCGCTCATGTTTTTAAGACAGAGGGTTCCCTGTTAGTTACACCTGTTACACCCTTCACACAACTCGGAAAGACTGAGATCATGCTTTAAATTAGGCCAACTGGACTGGTTTCGCTGATGATTGCGTTATGGGTAGTAAAACATTTATATAACATTCCAAGATATTTACCCCTCGAAATATCTGTCCAGTAACCAATATTACAATTGGCACTATCAGTATGTGTGTTATTGGTTGTGATGGAACTTATTTCCAATGCTTGCTTTTTAATTCTTTGTTTCTTTTTAAAGTAAGATTTTTTTGGGTGACAGTGGCATGAACTTGCCTCTAATTGCTTTAAGTCTCAATCCGTATATTATAAATGCTTATTTCAGCAGTTAAGGTGACATGGTAGGCTTTCTCTTTCTACTTGTACTCTATTTACCCTTTTGTTAGTTATCATCTGTATCTACTCCTATGTTGTAGACAATCCACCAACTTGATATCTTGGGTCTTGCTTCCGATTGTTGGAGCCAAAGAAACTGCATATTGAAACTCATAACAGGTAAGAAAATCCTTTGGTGGGCTCGCTGCATATAGTGTTTTTTTTTTTAACTACTTACAGCCATGTCTTAAATTATAGTATATTTCAGCTTCCTTTTATACCTAGAATAAAATATCTGTGTAGTGTTTCTTTATTTGCAGTTGTCATCTAATATAACTACATAGGTTAGAGGGGGCCCAAAAATCATAACCTCTTCCACCATTCAATGCATATTTGAACTCTCTTATAGCTGGAACTTACAGCTGAGAGGAGTTTGTGTTATAAGGGCCTTGTTTGTAATAATATTCTGACAGCCTTGCTTGGCCTACAAATGTGTAACACACTATGCTCTTCAAGGGCTGAAGGATGATAATTGCCCCAAGGCACTACTAGTTCAGTAGGCTCAACAGGGATTTCTAGCCATGACAACTGGTACTGTTGAATCTACCGGGACATCTAGCCACGACCATTGGTATTGCACCTTCTGCTAATGCATAAACAGTTTATTTCCAATAATGGTTTGATGTGCGGCATTGCTAACTATTTCAGCAATTTCACTGAGGACGTGGTACTTCTCCGCCGTTTCTGGGTTTGGAAGACATTCTGAGCTTCTGACATCAGATGAAGTTCTGGCAGCAAAATGTGACATTGTAATCTGAGTGCTTTTGGCTCCACAGGAACATCTATCCACCACCAGTGGTACCGCATTTTCTTCAGTTGACTCTACAGGGACATCCAGCGATGACCAGTGGTACTACACCTTCTGCTGTTGACTCTACAGGGACATCTAGCCACGACCAGTGTTACTGCACCTTCTGCTATTGACTCTACAGGGACATCTATTAACGACCTGCGGCACTGCACCCTTGTGCTACTGACTCCACAGTTAAGTGATATTTAAAATGCCTGCTATGCCTCAAAATGTGTAACACACTATGCCCGAAAGGGCTGATTATATGCTTACACTGCAATGTTCTCTATAATTCTTTTTTATTTGATTATGCCCTCTAGGGGCTGAATATATGGTTACATGACCATGTTTCTTCCACATGCTATTTTTACTGTGGTGCTGTGTAGGGGTTGTTCCGACCATTACAGTCTAATGCCAAGTTTATGAAGAAAAGCACCAACACAGTTTTCCTTCTGAAAAAGGTTCAATGTGCTGTATGGTTAAATATTCATAAGGTCCTTATTGAGAGGCTGTCATTATCATTATAACGCCAACAGCTCTAACTCTCGCTACTGCAAGACCTATTGCATTTCAATGCTTGTTGTAGTTAGTGCTAATATATTTTATGAAAAACGTAAAATATCAATTGGTTTGTGTTGTATCCAATGGTCAAACATCTCAAGTATCTCTTTGGCCCTGAAATAAATGTATAGTCTGCTAGTAGCAGCCATCAATCATATAATTCAATGATCATAACTCATTCTAATCTAATAGGCTTGCTCTGCTTCATTTAGATAAAAATCATGTAGGTTCAACCACAGAATAACCACATTTTTTAAGTCATTGTGATTCTTGTGCTAGGAAGAGGTGTTTACAATAAGTGTCAGCTAATACGTCTCAGCTAATGTGTTCTGTGTATTTACACTTTGTACTGTATAATTCAATTTGTGGGCTATTGCAGATGGTTAGAAAGGGCAGGATTGTGCATCATACATCCAGATATGGACTTTACTTCTAAAGAACCTGCCTTGTTGTATCATATATTGTTTGCCTATCTGAAATGTTATAATTCTTGCTCATAATAAGTATCCTGCTGATTAAGAGAAGTGTTTAGACAAAAATTGGGGCCTATATCACACACAAGAGCAAGAGAAATATCCCTAGTTATATTCTCTCATTTAAATCACAAATAAACAAAATGGTAATTTATGAAATATAAATGAATCTTAAAGAAAACCACTATTAACTCCTAGCTCAAACATCCAAAAAAGGTTTGGAGTAGACGCCTCACCCAATGATTGTGGGATGCTTCATGATCAGTGCCTTTCCACACCCTGGTAGGCTGATGTGGGGCTGCACCGATGTCAGCTCTGGATCCTGGCCCCCCTCCTTTCACGGTCCTCTGCAGCCTGGGGGCAGAGGGAGGTAGAGATCCAGGCCGCTCGCAACAGGACCCTCCTGGACCTAGGGAAGACCCTTGTTTCACTTTCTCTGGGACCAGCACTGGGCATGGACAGTATTTGCATGCGAGGGCCCGGGGGGGTGGTCTGTGCATGGAAAAAAGGATATGTGCAGTCAGAGCTGATCTTGAAAAGAACCAGTCTCTCCAGAATACCTGTGAAAGGAAGTGGTATTATGGGGAGCAGTAAAGAGGGCAGCAGGAAGAGCTGGAGACTAGGTGAGCAGCCTCAGCTCCAGAGTGGTAGACTCACAGCCCTCATCACATAGGGGTATGTGTGGCCTGAGAGAGTGCATTAGAGCCCAGTGGCAAGCCAGGTTAGGCACTTTGTGAAAACACCAGGCTGCTGGTGCTCAGCTGGTTTGCTGCTGCTAGTGGTGGGCCTTAAAGAAAGGGAGGTCTGGGCTGTGTGTAAGTGCAGAGGAAGTGACTGCAAGGCTGGTGCAAGACAGGGGGTGTGCTTGGCCCTGCATAGCATGTTTGTGAAGGGGGGCAGTTGGCAAAGGGAAGTGTGCAGGTGTGGAGAGCAGAAGGCTCAAGGCTAGTGGGCTGTGTCAGCACAACAGACCTGAAACGGCTGCTTTCACTGCCTACGGCATACCACCCTGGCCTAAATGTGCCCGATATAGGAAGAGCTAAGCAGGGTCGGGCCATCTGACCCTGCATAGTGGTTCAGAGATCGGGCGCATTCAGGCCAGGGTGGTAGGGCAGGCAGCACTCCGCTGAATGCGGTACTCTGTGAAATTCCACTGAGTTTTTAACTAACCATGTGGAATTCCGTGGAGTAGAACTCAGTGAGCTCCACCCAGCCTTTATGATAATATGGTCCAAATGAGCCACTCAACATGACCGTCCCACCTATGGTGGCTTAATCTATATGTGTATTATTATCAAGGTGATCACATTGGCCCCCAATCTCAGTCTGGCTTACTTCATCAAGGCCCAGTCACCGCCTGTGAACCTGTAGAATGTCCACTTCAAACTGCTGAGAAACGGTCTTGCTGTGCTTTGCAACCATTTTTGAGGCTGCTATTGACTGATATGGCACGGCTTGTGATGAATCTATGCCTGCGACCGCTGGAGATTGCCTGGAAATGTAGGCAAAGATTGATTATGCCTGTGTGTTTGTGTTTACAATATCGAAAACAACTCTTTCATTTGAAACAAACTTTCAATACAAATTGAGCACCTTGATACCCAAACAATAAACTTTATTAAGTGCATGAGCTGTTGTGCCATTTATGTCCCTTTTAAATTGGATAAAACATAATTGGATGGATCTATCAAATTGATAAAGTGTGATGTTCTAGTATGTTTGAATTTATAATTTCCAAACAATTCTTTTGTTCGAAGCTTTTTTTAAATAAATGAACATCTAAATGCTCAAACAATATACCTTCTTACTTGCATGAGCTTATTTACCATGCATTTCCTTTAAACATTAGGAAAACATTGATGATTGAAACAATCATAAAAATAGAGTTCAATATTCTAGGGATTTAAATAGTGATGTTACAATGAAAAAATACAACCGCCATGTGGACTGAAATTTTACTGTGTTCAGGGCCCATCATAATGTGTTGCGTGGGACTGAAAGACTGACAGGTAAAGAGTAGTTGTATTTCTATTTATCTTCCCATCATTTAAGTCCAGGGAATATTGTCCTAAAGACCTAAATTCATGCTGGGCAGTCTGAGAATCCATCATTGTTCATATCTAAACAGGTGATGCTCAGTGGTCCCTGGTAGCTTTTTTATGATGTACCATGTGAATTCAGTTTCTGAATGGCCTGCCAACAAAAAATGGTGCATGAGTTTAGTTTGTTTTGTACCTTAAGATGCTTCTGTGTTTGTTTATTTGGATTTAGATTTTTCTTGTGGTCATACCTATGTATTTTAGGCCACTGGGGCAAATTACTACATAAATGCAGTTCATGCTGTTGCGGTTCATATGATGCTTCAGGATCCATGGTGTTTTCAGACCCAAATCCAATTCTTTTGTTTATCTGGTCAAGGGACAGGTATTGCATTGTCCACATGGAAAATGGCCAAATACCGGAGGGAGTCTCCAGAGTGACTGTATGTTCGGATTGGTTGTAATGGATTTTCTTGGTCTTGTGTGGACCAGCACATATTGTAAAGGCTTTCCTTTTTTTTATGCAAATAGGAGTTTGTCAAAATCAAAGGTCCTGTGTTCAAGATTTTCCAGTGTTATAAAAAGAATCTCATTGCAAATACGGAAGTACACTGTTCCAAAAGAAGGAAGGGAAGTAAAGAGAACCTTTATCTACAGGAGTAAGAGCCCTCAAGCATCACATTGGATGTCTAGTTTCATCATCGGGAAACACTCCTTGTTAGGCCGGTGTTGCAATGCCTAACGGGCTCCCTGAGAGGAGCTCTTAACCGTATTGCAGATGGAATGAGTAATTACGTTTAAGTACTCAAGCAATAATGGAGAGAAGAATAATAAAATTGGTTATCCATCTAATTATAGTAATCATACTTTTTAATCAGTTTTGATAAGATGGAGACCAAGGTAAAAAAAAGAGAGAGAGACAAAGAGTGAGTAATGATGCTCACGTGTTCTCAACAATAGGCAAGAGGAACTAATTGTTGTCCTACTTGACGAAAGGTCTACATGTTTCGCGTCTATTGGCCCAATAGGGTCCACCGACGCTTCATCAGGACCAAAGATAACAAGAACTTCTCCAACAAAAATAATAATGATACCCTGCTCGGGAAAGAATAATAGAACAGTCACTTACTTTGATGCGTCTGTTATGTCAAAAAGGTCGCCCTACAAATAAAATCAATCATAAAAAGTACAGGAATAAATACAGATTGTATAGTACAACCAGCATAGTGAACAAAGTGATATAGTGCACCACTCGTGTCAAAAATATATTAGAGGAATTCAGCTTACCATCCCCGGTTTAGGATAGTGCTCCTTGGAATCGCTAGTCAGAAGCTGGAACTGACGTTCTGAGTATGGGTAGTCAACAAAAATTATGGCACAAGTTCAATGAACATCTCAATCAGGGATTCAACTTTAAACATCTAAAGTATCCATCAAAATTAAATTCATCATTAGTCTAATATTGTCTATTGCGTTGTCAATTTTAAAATCACAATCTCGTAAAACAGCAGTCGGTGTAAGTGTTTGAATATCAAAGATATAAATAAGAGGTTTCCATTACAACTAGTTCAAGGGAATTCGGTCGAAATACCCTGAGTTTAAAAGTAAAAAGGAGGTGCTCAATAGATTAGTGCTAGACACCTCTCAACGTCTGTGCAAACCCGGCTTAGCGAGCGTTTAAAAGGTTCAGTGTGAAAACACTTTCTTTGATCATTTCGTCAAAAGTCAATATGAAATTCGGGCTACCGTAGTCAACTGTTACCGCTATACAACCAAAAGCGCAGTGGCCACTAGTAACCTAAAATGTAAGCGAGTTGTCAAAATCGGCAGATTCTACTATAGAAAAAAGCTCGCTATGGAGACTACTCACAATTATGCGTCGTTCGTAGGTTTATACACCTACCCTGCTGACCGCGTCCCGAACAACAGCGGGTGCCGTCCTTGGCAATGTTTTTCTAGCGTCGTGAAATGGCGCGCGTCAAGAACAGAGAAGACGGACTTGTCATCATGTTTGAATGTATGCTGTAAGTGGTAACATGTACCATGCGGTCATTGGTCGGTTTCCAAATGTCTTTAAAATTAAATCCCTGGAATTGTTTTGGGCCCTCTTTTTTGCCCTTTTGATGAGATGGTGTGGGTAGGATTTTGCCACTAACCTGTCTGATAGGATGTCTGCATGTCTGTCAAAGTCTCTCCCATCAGTGCAGTTCCTCCATAATCTCAAGAATTTATCTACCAGAAGGTTTTCCCTTAGGGCCTTGGGAATGAAACTATGGTATCTTATCAATTTGTTGCAATCTGTTGGTTTGTAATAGACTTCTGAAACCAAAGTAGAACCCTTGGCTCAGATCTTAAGGTCTAAAAAGGTGATGAATGCCTTGTCATTTTCAGTGGTGAAGCATGAAAATGTGTCTCTGGAATTAAGCTTTTTGACAAATTACTGATTTTTTCTGCCCCACCTAATGATGACGTTATCTTCTATAACTGTTCTCCAGACAATGATGTTGGTGACAAACAGGTTAGTATTTTTGTAAATATGTTTAATTTCAAAATCATGTACATATAAACAAGCTACACTAGTGGCAAATGTACTCCCCATGGAAGTCCTGTGGATTTGTAGATAGAACTTATTCTCAAATTGGAAGTAATTTCTGGTTAATGTCATGTGAACACAATCCAGAACAAAGTCTATAGGTGTCATGAAGTCCCACTGTGTGTGTGTCAGTAAGGATTCTAAGACTCTGAAGGAAGCTTCCTGGGGAATACTTGTACATAGAGCCTCCACATCCAAGGTTATAAAGAAATCCAATTCAGGTCCAAAGTTGACATTCTGCAGCATATTTAGGGTGTCTTTGGTGACTTTTAAATAAGACAACATGCAAGATACTAGAGGTCCTAAAAAATAGTCCGTAGGGGTGTGTGACCGATCGTCAGGAAAGATGGCTGCTTTCAAAAGTGGCTCTCACCAGATGTCAGCAGATCCCCTAACTATCCGCACAAAGTCCGGACCCCACGGTGTGTGGGCAAGTAGCTCATGTTCCACGTGACCCCAGTGCAGCTACACCCATTGTATTTCTCCATCCCAATGGAGTTTGACAAAATGTGGCATTTCACCCATTCCGCAGCACCGTCCTCATGCTGCCGCAGAGCATGACTCAGATGCTGGGTGAGATGGCACCACTGTTGCAGTGAGCTCTGCAACTTCCTGTTCAAATGCTGACGATGAATATTATTCCAACAAGTCCTGCACCGACACACCCAGGAAAGTGGCAGGAGCAGCTGTGTACAGCAGCAAAAGATGACACAGCCACCTCAGAAGCCCTAACAGTAGAAATCAAGTGAGGGCCGCCATTTTGAAGCCACACCAACTAGCATGAATTAACCTCTGCTGTGAGAACACCACCTGGGTACACAAAAATCACCTCTAAGACTCCTGCTGCTTGAAGGATAACTGGAGAGGGGCAAGCATTCAGAGAGGTGTACTGACTGGGACATAGGTGCCCTGAAGCATTGGCACATTCGGCCTTCCTGAAAGTGTAGTTGATGTCCAGTGTGTCAGTAGCCCTCAGATGCAATGGTCCATAAAAGAGCCTTCTCAATGTCAAATCAGACCACTGAGGACTTTGCTATTATCAAAGAAACCTCCGTGGGGCGAAATGGAAAGACATTGATATGAAAGTTGAATGTCCCCTGCAGGCCCCTCAACAGGGGAATGTGCGCACCACTATGAGCTCCCTTTTTCCCTCCAACAAGCAGGTCAGACTATCAGCACTAAGATGTCTGGTGGGTGGCAAAGGACCCTGAGGCCCCCATCAGACTAAACGTAACAAATTTACACTTCCTAAAGAAATACCTACGTCCAGTGGAGAAATAGAACTACAGACCCCCACGGACCCTCTGTCTCCTGTAAAAGAATCCCTCACACTAAACGATAGAATGTCAGAGATCCAGGGAGTGTGGGCCTCTCTGGAAACTAAAATTGACTCTGTAACAGTGAGGGTGACCCTGATCAGAGCAGATTTGAGAAACATGGGAATCCGTGTCAAGGAGGTCGAAGATAACACAGCTTCCCTTAAGGAAGTCACAGCAGCATTGAAAGTGGAGATTAGTGCCCTGTGACTCACCAGGAAGTCTCTGGAAGCCTGACAGGAAGACAGCGAAGGATGGACAGAGGGACCCTCAGTTGACCTGTTGGACTTAATGCTGAATGGATTACAACCTTGGGGCCTCTCCAAATATTTCTCCGTAGAAAGGACCCACCAAGTCCCTGGTGTGCCCATAAATGAGGATCTTCTCCTCAACTTATTATAGCTAGGATCTTTAACTTCCGTGATTGGAACGTCATATTGCAGACTGCCAGGAGAGTCCCAGCACCCACCTATGAAAACTCCAAAATCACCTTTTTCCCAGACTTCCCTTTGAAGGTTCAGAAAGCAGCTTCTTGGAGGTAAAAAAGGTTCTGAGAGACCAAGAACTCAAATATTCTATGCTTTTCCATGCCAAACTAAGGCCCTCATTATGACCTTGGTGGTAAATACCGAATACTGCTGCAATGACTGCTGCCTGCATGCCGCCGCAGAGGCGGACATCAGTCCACCAGATTATGATTCATACCTACAAAACCGACAGAAAACAGCCATAACCACAAATCAGCCAGACCCCCTGAATGTGATAAACTGTTGATACTACCCCCCCATAGTATTATGTCACTAATACAACGCCCTCCAAATAATGACCCACTAATCACCACAGCGGACATTCAACGGCGGTAAACCATTGGTGGGGAACACTGCTGCAACGGATATGACCATCCAAATACAAAACAAGACAACACTGGCCAGAACAAAAAACCCACAACTGACACAAGTACACACGCCTCACACACTCTCCAACAGCACTATAAAACACCCCCCCACATCACCCACAATCTTTTGCTAACATAAGAAGATGGCTACACTTTGCGATGCTAATCCAAAAGAGAACTGCACACACATACCACAACTGCCAATTCTTCCAACACGCACCACACACCACACTCCCCACCACATCACACATCACCCTCTGTACAATGTACACACACTGTACAACACCCATGTCATAACAAAGGCACCCCCGTTTTAGGTGAGGAGTTGCGGGTCATGGTTGAGGAAATAGTTAGGGTAGAACCACAACATTGCCAGGAAGATGGACAGGGTGAAAACCGTGGTACTACATCCACGCACAAGGGACGACATAAGGAAGCCGTGGAACGACCTACAGGGGAAGGTGCATTCCATTGCTGCAAGGCACCAGCTTGCCATTCAGAGGACTGAAGGTGGACCCCTACCTCCTCCCCCACAACTGACAGCATGGGAGGAGCAAGTCTTGGCAATCCTGCATCCTGAGGGACTCCCTGGAGTTGCCGGAGGACTGAAACTGGTGAGTCAACATTTACTATCTATCACCCCCCCATACCTGCATGCCACCACAACCCCTCACCCTGACACCCATCACCCCACGCCATCCCACACAGTGCACCACCACAATTACCAAAATGAAATGTCAAGCCCTGCATGCCATACCCACTGCATGCACATCCCTACCAGCCCTTTATGTACACTGACCACCAATGCATGCACAGCATGGAGAACTATCAATCCCATATTCCATCACCAGGCACAATCAAAGGTGGCAGGGTAACAGCAATACTATAGGGAATGCTAGTGATGCAGAATATGTCACACACATGTAGCATAATACACCACTTACATCGCCACAGGTGCCAGTGCCAATCTCAGTGGCGAGGAGGTGCCACGGCTACCCAGTCCCCCACCAGAAGATGCCCCCAGTGATGACAGCAACTCTGGAGCTCTGGATCTGGATGAACTGCCTGGCCCATCGGGGACCACTGGTCAGTCGGCTATCCCATCCCACACTCAGTCCACTACAGAGCCTCCCCTCTCAGAATCCAACCTCACAGCAGCCACCCAACATCCCCAGACCTCTGTCCCCAGGACACATCAATCAGTAGTGTCCCCACCTGTACAGGGACCCCATTCCACACCTCACAGGCAAGACCAATGATGGTCCTGGAGTCAGTGGGACGGGCACACCTTTCAGGGGACACAGGCACAGGGTGCCAGGGATGGTCGGAGGACAGCTGTGCACCAGGGGGAGGACAAACCCAGGGGACCGACTGCCCAGGAGGCACTCACTAATGTCCTGGGGGCTTACCAACAATCCCAGGACAAGATGTGTCAGGTGTTAAACATCATGCAGGAGAACTAGTGGCTGCAGGGGGAACAATACCAGGAGATCAAGCAAGAATTGCAGGCCCTGAATACAACCATGGCCTCCATTGCAAGGGTACTGGGTGACATGGCCAATATCATGAGGGACTACACAGCACACCAGTGGGTCCCTCCCACTAGCCAGTGCACTGACCAGCTCTCCATATCTGCTGCAGCTAGTGGACAGGAGGCCCAGCCACAGGACCCACAGGCTACCAGTACCCTTCCCCCTGCAGAAGGTGAACCACCCCGCAAACGGTCCCTGCGACCCAGACCGACACCAGAGACATTTGCCAAGACCAAGGCCACCGCCAGGAAATGAGCCGCTTCTGAATGTCCTCCTTGTGTCACACTGTGTCATCTCGTCTACTTAGAACTGCCATTGCTTCCCTTCCAATGGGCCCTTGGACACTGGACCTCTGCAACAAACAGAATGTCCCACTACACTGGACTTTTTCCAAACATCACCCCACTATTGCACTTTGCATTGTATACCACTTTTTAATAAACACCCTTGGACATAACTTGAGTAACAGTGCTTTATCCGAAGGTAATTTACAATGTATTGAACTGTAATGTACTGCATGATCCTGTGCAAATGTCCAGTAATATGTTGATGCATCCTACAAATGTGTGTTAGCAGTCTGTATACATCACAGCATTACACTGTTGTAACCACAGCAACATCTGCAATAAGGGAAGGCATAAATGACAGTCAGGTGGGATGCTAAGGTAATGACTGGAATTATGCTACAGCCACACAGCACAACACTGAAATGGAGAAATGTGTAGTTCAACAGTCTTACCTGAGTGTCATTTGAAGTACTGCTGTATCATATGTGTCCTGTAGTCCACATCCTCCTCCTCCTCAGTGTCCTCAATGTCCTCTGCTGCCACAGCTGCATTGTCACCCCCTCCTCCTGCAGATAGGGCACATGGCATTTGAGGGCCAAGATGTGCAACATGCAGCACACAACAACAATCCTGCAGACCTTCTCAAAGGAGATCCACCTGTCAGATTGAGGCACCTGAACCTGGCCTTCAGGAGTCCGAAGGTCCTTTCAACAATCCTCCTGGTATGCCCATGAGCATCATTGTACCTATTCTCAGCCCCTGTTCTAGATCCTAGGGGTCAGGAGCCTGTTCTAAATTCCTAGGGGTCAGGAGCCGGGACAGGTTTGGGTAGCCGAAATCACCTGAAGAAGTGAGGGACACCCATTAGCCGTGCACAATGGCATTGGGTATGACTCATGATGGCATACACTGAAATACTTTGGGTGGGGACTCAGGCTCACCTATAAGCTGCACTCTATTCCTCAGGACAAAGGCATCAAGCACCAACCCAGGATACTTGGCAGTGATGTGGGAGATGAATTGGTCAGCAAGGCACATCATCTGGACATTGAGTGAGTGGACACTCTTCCTATTACTGTACACTTGTTCATTGGCCCTGGAGGGACTAAGGCAATGTGGGTCCCGTCAATAGCCCAAATAACATGTGGTAAATGTCCCATTGCTTAGAATCTAGCCTTCACAGTGGGCAATTCATCTATCTGTCGGAATGCGATGTAGCTGCATGTGTTTGAGCAAGTCAGGCAAAATCCTTGTAAGCACAATATAGAACATTGGCTGTGACATTCCTGCAGCCAAGTCCATTGTCACCTGGAAAGAGCCAGTTGCTAGGAAATGTTGCACTGAGAGTACCTGCACAAGAGTGGGTATTATTGTTGTGCATTGCATAGCAGGTAGCAGATCAGGCTCCAATTGTGTACACAGCTCTGTGATTGTGGCCCTGTCCAGACGATAGGTGAGTATGATGTGCCTGTCCAAAAGTGTATCCAAGTCCACAAGGGGTCTGTACATGGGTGCTTGCCTCCTCCTCCTATTCCTCCATAGTGGTTGGTACCTAAGGGACCCAAAAGTAAAAAGGGAGTAACAACAGGAACTATGAACACACTACAGCAGTGTACACAGAGCAAGCTTGTATGTTGGACACTGGAATTGTCTAGGTGTGTACATTCAATTACAACGACACACTTTTAAATCTGTACATGTGTACTAGCAATAGAAAATGGCAACCACCTGTCCTGTATGAAGGGACAGGTGGAAGTGACCTCACTCCATTGGCGTTCGCATCATGGTGGGAGGCGGTCTCCGCCGCCGTGCAATTCCTTATTGGCTAACATGGCGCACTATGGAGCACGGGAACCAATGATGATGAATGCCGGCGGTGACAGTGTTTACCGCCTCAGGCGTGACCGTCATTTTATTTCTACCACTTCACTTGATTCCTGACTTTCCACAGGAGGACATATCCACTGCATGTGCTGCTGTGACCTGTGTCTGGAACCTGCCATGGCCCGTGCAACAGGGGAAAGGGGCCCAGCTTTCACGTTGGAGGAGTTGGAGAGGCTCGTGGATGGGGTCCTACCCCTGTATGAGCAGTTGTATGCGCCTCCAGACCAACAGGTGAGTACACCATGGGTACATTGCATGTGACAATGCTGCATGTAGATGTGTGTGTGTGCTGGCAGTGTGTGATTTGTCATTTGAGGGATCTTATTTTTTCCATGTTGTTACATAAATAGAATCATACCTGAATAATGCTCTACCTCATTGAAGGATAAGAACAATTGTTTTGACATCAACAAACATAATTGAAAGAAGGTACAGTTCAAATCAAATACCAATTGTGTAGGATTATGAAAACAGCAGTTGTGATTTTATCCCACATGGCAATTACTTATGGATACATTCTGAAAGTTGATCGTATGTGTATTTGTTTCTTACTGATACTAGTGCTTTGAATCCTATGAGACATGAATTCCATGAACTATATTCACAATTTGAAACAAATATATTTTTGTATGTCAGAATAATACAATTTGGTTGTTTCAATGGCGGGTAAAATCATTACACTCATCATTTAAGAGAAAACATTTACAATAAAGTTTATGTTTTTCATAAGAGCAAGTCTACATTCATAAATACATTGGAATTGTCTTGTAAATGGTATACCATTTAGTATTATTAACAGTGGATTCGATTTTGGCAACTGGTGTCAGATTTGGCATTGTGAATTCAATTTTTAATTTTGTATACAGTGTTTTTAGATATACATGAATAAATTGTAAATAATTTCTCTATATAGTTTTGCAGCCTTGAAGAAGTCCCAGTGGGAATGAAAAGCATTCCCTATGGCTCCAATCAATACATTTCTATGAAAAGATGCTAAATAAAGAATCAAACAGAAATTGAATCCAGAATTTTGTGTCATTACATTGAAACACAGCCCCTTTATTTTTTTATGTGTTGAGCATTTGGTACTGGAGTCTGGATTTAGAGTGCTGACTTATATCATAATACCTTTGGAGTAAGGTAATTGCCTAGTAAAGGATTGATGGTGGCTGGTCCCTCACACTCATGCACTCAATAGTTCTCTTGTTTTGTGGATCCAATTCCATACATTGAAGTGATAAATATGGCACTGGTTGCTCCAGCCGTCTTTTGTAAGTCGTTTGTTATATTTTAAAGGACTACTTAAGTGGGTAGCACAATCTGTTCTATAGGCCTACTAGTAACATTTAATTTACAGGCCCTGAGTACCTGTAGTGCCATGGCACCAAGGACCTATAAGTGAATTAAATGTTCCAATTTTGTATAAGTCAATTTTACCATGTTTGAAGGAGAGAGAACAAGCACTTTAGCACTAGTTAGTAGTGGTAAAGTGCACAGGTTCCTAGAGCCAAAAAAACTGATTCAGCAAAATGGGAGGAGTGAAAGTAAAAACTTTAGGTTTCACCCTGCAGAGAGGACAAGGTCCAAGTCTAATGCTTGTGTTTATTTTTATTGTTAGGTATCATATCTGTCATTTGGAATCTGTCCTAATCAATCTAATTTGTGTGCTTCTGACCACTAATATATTACATTATGTAAATAATTAAATAAATTGCCCAACCTCCAAGTGCCTGGAGAGGCAAGTGGAGATCATGGGAGTGGAGAGGAAGGGGTTTCTCCACAGAAAAAAACATTTGCCTTTTGGGGCAAAATAAACAAAATGTGGTTTGACTAAAAAATTATGGCATTTCTGAAAAGTAATTTTACAGTATGTGGAATTTTAGCTGTGAATTAGGCCATGGCAAAATTTAAATTACGCCAGCATAATTTGTGTAATTTCAGGAATTTCGTATTAGCTTCTCATGCAGAAGTATTGAAATCATGCTATTATGCCACTTGCGTAGTTACTACTTATTAACAAACAATTCCTCTCTGCCTGTGGGGTTTGCGCAGTTTTGCCAGCGGAGCGTGGAGTACTGGAAAAAATCCAACAACCACTGTGTGGCAGAGTTTACTCTTGCATGCACCTTGACAACGCTAAGTTGGCAAGTGAGAATTTGCATCCCTTAGCATGATTGTTGGAAGCTCGAACACCTCCCGATGAGATTTCTCATATCAGGCAGTTGTGGCAGGTCACAACCATTTATGTTGAGAAAGCTGCTTCTTGAGTAGAAAATGTACTTGAACAGCAGGAATAAGCAGCGCCCTCTGGCATGCTTCCTGGTGCTGTTCACACTGTAAAGCACAAAACAAAACTGAAAATTACTGCAAGCAGCACATCGTTACCAAACTCCTCCCGCTTGTGTAACTCCACAGAATCTCACTGAGTTTTATGCAACTCCATGAGTTCCGCCTAGGTCTAGTAGTTACACCTGCCTTCATGGCAAAATTATAAGTGGAAGCACAGGAACAATGTGAAGAGCCAGAATGTGAGTGGCTGTTGGTAACTGCTGTGTTTTGTTATGCTATCTTTTAGTGGAAATGCCTCCTTTCATTAAAAGTTGACAGAAAGGCGCTTTTCATGCTAAAATATAGCACTAAATGATGGACTTGTATTTCAGGAAATGTTGCATAATTTTCCTAAAATTGTATGTAATAAGACAAAAGCAAATTAGTCGAATTTTGCCCACTCTTGCAATAGATGTCGTAAAGCACAGGTGAAAGAAAAAATAAATTCTGAAGTATTCATGGACACTTGTAACTGCCGGAGCTTTCCAAGTGTACTCTAAAGTTTTATGAGTTTTCAAATGTTGTAAAACCGCGCACATATCCTGAGGTACATATTTACAACTATCAACATTTTACGAATAATGTGATGAATTCATGCCATAGTACTGGAACACAGTTATCAGCAGAGAGGGACTGTTTAGGAAATTTGGTGTGTGGAATCGATTCTGTGCAGTCGTGCACCACAGGAGTTCATTCATTGTTGCTGTTCCTGTGGTTTTTAATATCAGTTTTATGATAGACGGAAATGGTCTGTTTTCAGTAGCTCCTTGCACACCAGATAATTTAGCAGCGCCCTTATAGCAGGTGCAAAAGTGTTTTCCCTACAGAGGACACGGCTGCAAAGTCTACCAGCCTCCAAATATCTGTAAACCCTGCTCCTTATACCCTATTTGTTCAGAACACAAATGATTACACATAACAAACCACGGTACTTATCAAATATCTAAATTTACGAGGCCGGTGGAAAGAGCAATTTATTATGTTCTAGCAGAAATATTGCAGCAAAGCTTTTGATTCATGTTAAACGTAATCAAACCAAACAGATCACAAGATTACAAACCCAAATCAATATGTTTTGGGCCCAAAGAAAGCCCTATGTGAGAGTTTCTGCCGCACAAAGGAGGGTGAGCGATGTTTTATTAATGAAAAGATGATCAGATAAAGAAGAAAATTTGGCAAGCTGTCAAATGAGGAGTGCAGAATGAGCCAGAATGTATGAAGCACTGCACAATTATTACAATCTTATTAAAGGCAGCAGTGGAGGACGCCTCGCGCATCATCAGAGCGCCGAGACATTAACGCGCGAGATGACTTAGAACAATGAGGCTGAGCATCTAAAATATTGTACAATTAAATCTTAAGCTGCAAAATTTCTAAACAATATTCTGCATCCGCCTTCCACGTGAGTTGATTAAATAAGCACAATAGGATTAGCAGCGACTGCGGACTGCGCCGTTTGCAAAATGAAGTTGGGTTGTCTTCGATGAGAAATGGGGCATTGGGCTCGTTCAGCATGTCTAACCTTGGATTTTATAAACTCTTAAAGCCTGAGCGCGGCGTACTGTGAAAAAAGAGTTCATTTACTGGCATAGAAATGTGTATTTTAACCAACAACTCTGGCGTGCTTTGTTCTCTGTCAACTATATTTCCTTGCGTGGGGCTATGGCTAGTCATAAAGCTCACATTTAGAGTTTTCTATAAAAAGCGGCGGTTCCATGAACAAAATATATCACCAAGACACAAGATCAGAAACTTGCCTAGTTCGGGTGTTTCGAACGATAGCTTGTCACCCTTTCCGTAATGACAATTTTTTCATATTTGTTCCTTGTGCAAGGTCACTCATTTGAGGGATGTTTTCTTCTCCGGCTTTATACTTTCAGAGGCAGTATCTTTTCTTGGTAAGTCTTGAAACTGCAACTGGAGTTCTGATGACTGCCAATGCCTAAATACAAGGTGCGGAACATTTGCTTGGCAATTAAGGCCCATTTTAGAAAAACATACCAATTTGAGACACACTAAAGTGAGTTTGGAGTATTTTGAAAAGACGCACCTGTGAATGTTCCCGGCATCTCATGCATAATCAATGAGTGAGGTTTTAATTTTCAGAGTGAGGGGTCACATGGTAAGTGGTATCTGCAGTGGAAGCATTTCTTGTGCGTCTAAAATATATAGGACACACAAATAGGTAAGAAATGGTATCTTATTATCCTCCCTTGCCACCAGGTGTCTTTTATTATAATGTTTTCCAAAAAAAAAACATTAATTCAAATTCAGTGGTGCTCTGTGCTGACACCCGAGCTGTGCCTTCATCATTATCTAATGTTATGAAGTTTTGTTTTTGTATAGCTTAACATTCGCAATTTGGCTGGCTTTTTACTACATCAAAGACCAAGAGGGAGAAGGAGGGTGTCTTGCTGGGTCTATCCTCCTTATAGACCAAGTAACATTACAAAAAAGCCCAGCAGAAGGGAATACCTACAGAGGATGGACAAGGAAAAATGATTTTTGTTTTAGAAAAACCCTCACCCACCGATAATGTCACACATGTACCAAGTGTGTTATTTTGTGTGCTTCACTTGTTGTTATGTGTAGTTTGTCTCGTAATGTGCATTATGAGGATTTAATGGTGCTCATTGATTGTCACATGTGCTTTTTAACATGTGGGGTGAAGTTTGCTAATGAGTGGTACCACACCCACAAGCAGTTAAATATGTATAGTGGTGCAATATTCTACAGGGCTATGATGAATATATCCCTTTATATCTCCACAGGTATCATTTGAGGACACCACATAAGATAAGTATAATTTGAGGAAACCATATAAGATAGGTGAAATACACTTTATCGATTAGCATGCAATACTTGTGCTGACACTAGTTATAGTTATATAAGTTGTGGAACCAGGGAATCATCCTTGGTCCTGAATAGGAGCCTAGGGGTAAGGCTCCGAAACGTGTAGACCAGGAAGACAGTTACATGGCATAACCAACTTCCATATAGCCCCCTTTGTAATCAGACTGCCACCAGGAGATTTAATAAACTATTTGAACCAGTAGAAAGCAGGTATTTTTAACTTGTTCAAGACCCCATCACTCCTATCGCTTACTTGAATCACATTGACATGACTACATCAGTGCTTCCACGTATTTCGCAGGTTGTAGCATGCCTCATTCTGTAGCAGAACTGGAGGAGCCCAATGATGAAGCATGCCACCCAGGGGTAACCCTGGTGTGTGAGGGATTTTCTAAAAGGAAAATCCTTTTTCCTCATCCATCCTGTGGGGGTATTCCCTTCTGCTGAGCCCTTTTTTGGAATGTTACTTGGCTTTTTAGTACCTCCATCTAGGATTGTGATATAGTGGTTTGGCGGAGTTGAGTCTCCTGGAAAAATGTGTTAGTGTACACTTCAAACAAGCAGCCCGGCAACAATGTTGCTATCCTTTCGATATTGCTTTGATGTTTCAGTGCAAGAGTTTTGGACAACTGATTTCACAGTGGGTTGTTTATTCTTCCTGTTCCTCATTTCATTGTCTTTGCCTAGTTGCCCTTGTTTGCCATTATGTGAGTTAGCACAGCAGGGGTATCCAGTCAGTGTTAGACCTTGAAACGTTCATCTCACCTGTACCTTTTATAATCTTTGTAGAATGGTAATGCAAGTGAAAGTGTTTTGTGTCCCATGAATGTTTGAATATATGCACTTCACTCCACAGGTGCTAATGCAAGTGTATATTGTTAGCCATTGATATCTTCCTGTTTTTGCTCTCTGTGGTGATGTACTTTGCTTGTTTGTAAGTCACTTTAGTTTTTTTTTCTCCTATCACGACCTGCAGTCCCAGTAGGAAGCAACATGTACAGGTTGAGCTTGAGTTGAAGAAAGAGTTTAATGGTTGGTGATTGTGCAGCTTGAAGTATTATCAGTTAGTGCATTGAGCAACCACAATAGACAGACAGATTTGAGGGTGGAGGTGTTAAAGGGGTAGATAAGTAAGGAAAGAGGCAGAGACTGCAGTTAAAAATGAGGAGGAAGAGGATTGATCTTCCACCATAACTCTTGTTTTTGTGTTCCTCCTGTTCATCTCAAATTGCTAGACCCTGAAAGCACTATATATCCATATTGTCCTTTTGTTTACTTGCTCTCCTTTTCCATGGCTTCTTAATAACACTATGTGCTTTCTTTCTCAGTCTCTGTTGCAGTGGGTAGTCAGCAGTGCTGTTTGGAAGGTGCCTTTCCCTTTCTGAGCCATCCTCTGCACTGCTATTTGTTTAATTTGCCAGTGATTATGAAAACACAACTTGCCATTCATGTTCCCATGAACATTATTAGTCCACTGGTCAGTACTGTCGGCTGAGGGGGGGCTGAGGAATGATCCATCCACAGAGTGATGTGCAAACACACTGCACTCTGTAGGTGGATGGGTTGCTTATGTATGTCTGAGTGGCGTAATTCAAATATGGTCTCCTCACACAGGCACAATCCATTTTATTTAACTGACATACTTTCCATGACTTAGAAAGTACAATATATCTGCTAAAATGGGGTGAGGGCATGCAATAAGGGATCCCTGTGCCCAATCAGTCCACAAAGAGCAACAAGTGTAGGATCTCAAGGCCTGTCCCAGCTTCTGGTAGGGATGTGCTTCCAGGCCTAGTAGAAGACGGTGGAGGATTAGATGTGGGCTTTCCCCTCTTTATTTCTGGCTCTGCTGCATTGTTTGGCTTCTATTTTTTCCAGCACAGGAATAATGTCTTCTGGCTACTTTATTCAGAACCAGATTCTTGTCCTATTGCTGCAATAACAAATTAAATATCAGCAGAGGAAGCAAGGTAATGAAAAAAATCAAGTGTTGTTTTCTTTATGTGTGAGTGAGATTTTGTGACTTTTTGTGTGAGCGTGCTTGCCCGTAAATGAGTGTAAATCAATCAATGAGGGTTTGAGTGTGTTTGTAAGTGAGTCAGAGTTAGAATGTGTGAAAGTCAGTGTGAATAGGAATGAGGGAGTGAGAGTGAGCAGTTGTGAGTGAAGCAGCATCAGTGTGTGTGAGGAAGGGAGATGGGGGTGTGAGATTCAGTGAGTTTTGAACAAATCTGACTTTTTTGCATGGCCACCCTAGTTTTTATACCTACTTCTGGGCCTACTTTGTGTGTTTTTTAACTGTATGATGCACCCTTGTTAAACAGTAGTAAAGCTCCTGTGTCCCCCCTTTAAAAATGGTTAAATTGTCTAACTCCTCGATCGCTATTTTTCACATGCCTATATGCTATTAGTATATGGTATCGGAACTACACCCTGTGCCTGGAAGTTAAATGACACTTGTGGACTGAAACACTTATGGTATCATCCACAGAGCTGGCTTGTAAAACATGGCTTCAGGCCTACTATATTTGCCTTGATTGCAACACCCTAAAAACCTTCTGTCAAACTATAAAAATAATTGTTTTCCACAGATGTGAAACCTAGCTTTTCAGTAATAATAGATCATCCCTCATACACCTTGTCATCCACAGGGCAATGTCCCTGTTTTTTATAAGGGAAATGTCTTAAATTAAAGTTCCCATGCTCATTCAGTGACTCGTTCCCTAAAGTTATTTTTACTATCAGGGCTGTAGCTGTATACTAGGAAATATCAAGGTACAGATTATAAACTTTAATCTGTAACATTTGAAAGGAAACAGCTAAACTGTCACTCAGGGTCTATTTTTCAAATTCATGCACAATCCAATTCATTTATGAAATTGGATTTTGTAATAAATATTTAGAAAAAGTAACTTTTAGAAAGTTACCTTTTTCCTGTCTGAAGCTCTGGGAGGCTATCTTGTATTAGGTTTGTATTAACCTGCAAGTAGCTATCTAGCAAGTTTTTGACCTTTGTACCAACAAACTCATCGGGACCACTCACACATTCATGCTTTTCAATACCCACTCACTCAGAAAGCACACCATGGAGATCTGTGACCTGCTCTTCCTCACAAAAACATGGCTGACCTCAGCTTCAACACCAGACATTACCACAGCTGTCCCCTTGGATATAAGATCACCAAGTAAGACAGCCCACACAAGCCCAGTGAGGGAATCACCATTGTCTACAGGCACCTTCATCTGCACCAGCTCAGCTGAAGCCATAACAAGCTACATGGAACACTTCAACTTTAAATTAAAAACCACAGGAAATTTCACCCTGGTTAGAACCCTAGTCTACCACACCTTAGGCCCTGAGTCATCTTCACAAACACCATCATATACTTCATCACCCTATCTTGAAGACAGGACCAACCCCATCTCAGCCACCCTTCTTGACAACCTCTGAAACATGGGACTAATCTAACGCATCACAGAGCCTGCCTACACTGCCCAATACATCTTTGAGTCTGTCTTCCCATCTTTCAAAGCATCACAATAAACACGCCAAACCCATCACCTGCACAGACCACTTCATAGTCAGTTTTACAATTAACGTCCATAAACCCAGAAGGACACCCATAGTGGGAACAGCATGCTGCCACTGTAACCACCTACAAGTGGCATACAGAATGACCTCTGTACATGATTAAAACTAGAACCCAAATTTCTTCTGGCACACCACATTGAGAACTTCAACAAGTGGACCACCGACTGTGCCAACACTCTAGCTCCCAAGAAACAAAGCAACAAAGTAAAAAACAAAACACAAGCAAGCTGGTATACAGACCTAACAAAACCAAGAGACACTGCAAACCACTGGAAAGGAAATGAAGGGTTAGCAATGGGGAAGTGAGAAAAGATGCTTAAAGTCACCAAGAGGAGGTACAAAAAACTCATCTGAGAAATCAAAGGGAAGGCCCTAGTCAAACTAATAAATGCCAGATCCAACAGCATAAAAGGAATCTTCAATAGTCAAAGACTTTACCACACCCACAGCTGTCACTGGAAACATCAACCCATCAAAAGATCTATACAACAACCTCTTGAACTTCTTTTGAAGCAAGATTTCAACCATATACAACAACTTCCCCCAGCAAGAGGACCACCCTATGTGCTCTAGAAATCTTGTAGTGATAAAGGAAGTCAACACAGTCACCACATGGCACATCATTATCACAGAAAAAAACACAACCATTATGAAGAGGATTCAGTCTGGGGCCCAGGCAGAACCCTGCCCCAGTAACACCTTTGACAAATGAGTAATCCCTACCTGTGAAGACCTCAGTCCTACCCTCAACACCACCATCAGTACAACCACCTTCCTGGAACAATGGAAACACGCAGCTGTCAACACCCTCCTAAAGAAAGCTTGGGCTGCGATGGCCAAACTCACCAATTACTGACTGATATCCCTCCTTCTCGTCCCTTCCATGGTTTTGGAAGAATCCATCAACAAGTACCTATCTGACCACCTCACCAAACACCGGCTTCTCAATACCACACAATCAGGATTTAGACTCAACTATAGCACCAAAGCCACCCTTATAGCAGCTACAGGTGGTACCAGATGTTCCTTGAGAAGGGAGAACCACAGCCCTCATCCTTCTAGACCTATCAGCAGCCTTTGGCACAGTTTCCCATCCCATCCTAATCTGACTCATGAAACAGGCCTCTATGGAAACACACATCGTATATATCTGCTCATTCCTCAACGGAAGAACTCAAAGCATCAACATGCCCATCTACTCATCTGAAGTGTGGGATATTATCTCCGGAGTCCCACCAATCTTCTTGCTCAATCCAAAGCTCTTCAACATCGATATGACCCCACTGGCTGACATCATATGAGCTCATAACATAAACATCCTCACCTATGCTGACGAAACAAAACTGATACTGCCCATCTTGGGCAAAACAGCCGCATTAGGAAGAATTTCACCACATTCATGACAAGTGGTCACCTGGGTGAAATCCACTTGCCTTACTCTGAACTCGGACAAGCCCAAAGTAGTAGTGTTTGGGATAAATGCTTCTCCATGGGACCTCAACTTGTAGCCCGCAGACCTTGAACCCACCTCCACTCCCTGCTCGCAAGTGAGAAACCTCCGATTTGTCATAGAAAGCCAATGCAACATGTCCTCTCAAGTCAATTCAGTGCCTCGTTCTGCTTCAACACCTTAAGGATGCTGAAGAGAATCTTCAAGTGGTTATTGGCCAACACCAGAAAAACTATTACCCAAGACCTCATAACGAGCAAACTAGAGTATGGGAACATTCTCTATGCAAGGATAACCAACCAGCTCACAGGAAGACTGCAGACTGTCTAAAATGTTGAAGCTATGCTAGTCCTCAACCTCCCATGGTTAATCCACCTCACAGCACACCTTTGCAAACTCTACTGGCTCCAATGCACAACTGTGCACACTTCAAACTCCTCATCAGCTTCTACAAAGCAATCTGCACCACTTACCCTGCCTACCTGAAGAGCTGCATTCACTTCCACTAACCTTCCAGACACCCCTACTCTACTGGTCTCTCACTGGCACACACCCCTTGCATATACAAGCAGAGCAGGTTGTGCCTTTTCCTTCCTGTCCCTTAAAGCCTGTAATGACCTCCCACAACAAATCAGAGCCTTCTTCTAACCTGTTCCACAGGAAGCTGAAGACCTGGATTTTTAAGTAAGACCCACAGTGCTGGCCTCTACATCTGCTACACAGTGCCTGGGTACCCTCATGAGTGATTAGCGTATTGATAAAATTACATTACACAGCTTCAAAAACTGCTCCCAGATCAGAACAATGGCTTAGGCCTGGTGATTGGATTCACTTGGTATGACCATCCAATCAGCTCAGGAAAGACAGTTGGGGTGGGCCCAGAATTTTATTAACTTGAAAGGGACAGAAATGGAACCAGCCAGCTAGATATTGGGTTACTGCTTGAACAGAATGAAACCCTACTCAGGCAACAGTCATAACTTCTGTTAGGATGAAGTCATAAGGAAACCTTGAATTAACCTATGCTTAACACTCTGGCAGCTTAGCCTCAAAAGCTATCACGTTTAACTTAGAGACAATGTATAAAGTATTTATGCAGCATTTAAACAGTGAAAAAGTAAAAACACAACACAAGAAAATTCCTACACCAATTGACAAAATAAGAATGAAATTGACTAAATGATTTGACTTAAAAACAACAAAAATCCGATCACTAGAGCTGGATTTATGCAATTTCAAAGATTTAAGGAAACTGTAGAGTCTAATTGCACAAAGTGCCACTCACAGGTATCTGGTTGTGCGAGAGAAGGTGGAAGTCTTAAGTTAAGGCTGACCTTGATGGAGCATGGACCCGATACAACGACCATATTAGTCCCACTGAAAAAGTTACCTTCTAAAACCCAACCAGAAGATTCCAGCTAACGGTGGAAGAGGCCTTGAGGAAAAGAGAGAATGGCTGTTTCTGCAGCTCAAAGAGCATGTTGGACATTCAGACAGTCATTGCTGGGACTTCGCATTGGTAGTTTGTGCTGTAGCGCAGAGAGCAAATCTTCTTTTGGCAGTCGTCACTGGAAATCACTGTATCGTAAAGATTCGGTTCACTGGAGCTTCTCATTGGTGGTCGGTGCAGTCGACAAGATCTTGACACAAATGGGTTCATTCTCAATTGTGAAAAGCCCAAAACTTCATAAGATCTCCTTTTCTTTTATGAGGAGCTCAGCTTATGCCACAGCAGGGGTCCAGGAGCAGGGAGGCACCTCTTGGGGACATAAACTCACTCCAACAGAGACCAGCAGGGCTCAGGCAGACCCAGTTGCAGGTTCAGGCAAGTCCAGTACTGCAGGTCTGCTGGGCAGTTGCTGTGAGACCTCTGAACCTTGTTGCGTCTCTGTTGCTCAGAACAGAATGCCAGCTAACTAGTCCTCAGAGTCGCTCAGGTAGCCAGGGATGAAGGGTGAAGGTCCATTCTTCCTTTTCAGACAGCAGGGCAGTCCACTGGCAGCAGGGTAGTCCTTCTGTAGTATTCAAAGGTGCAGGAGTGCACTGAAGAGGTCCAAAAAAGTTTACTTAGAGGTAATGTGTAAAGTATTTATGCACCACTTCAAAAAGTAATGAAGTGAAAACACAAACACAGAAAAATCCCACACCAATCCAGAAAAATAGAGTAAATGTATTAAAATATTTGAGATAAAAAAATGACAACAATCCTAGCTGTAGAACCTGAGATATGCAATTTCATGCATTTAAGTAAAATAGTGCCTAGAAGCTCAAAGTGGCAACTGTGGTTATCTGGTTGTGCTGGACCAGGACAAAGTCAAGAGTTCAGGCCGACCACGATGGAGCACAAACTGGGTACAGGTAACCACTTAGACCTGCTGAACAAAGTACCTTAGATCCTGGAAGAGCATTGCAAGATCTCACAATGAGAATGCATCACACAGCAGCACCACAGGGGAGATGCGAGCTGTGATTCAAAGCTCTGCTTTCACACACCGAGGTTAAGCATTGGACATGCATTGTGCTGCATTGATTCTACTTTACAGTACCACAACTGAGCTGGCAGAGCAGCTTCAGGACTTCTTCCAAGGGTCCAGGACTGGAGTGGCACCACATAGGATATAGGACTGTCAACAGGCAGAGTCCAGGTGCTGGGATCAAGGTGGCTTTTATGTGCCTGAGGTTCTGATCATGTAGCCAGCCAACTAGCCCTTGGGGTGACTCTGGTAGTCTTAGGTTCATGATGCTGGTCCAGTCCTTTCACTCAGGCAGCAGGGAAACAGAGTAGCAGCCCTTCTTGAAGAGCAGCAGAGGAGCACAGCCATCATTCTGAGACTTCCACAGGTCCAGAGGTGTACTGAAGATGTGGATCTGATGGTACATTACTTATACCTGGTGCACACTTTGAAACAGGTTTTGTAGCTTTCCACCATAGAGGTGTTTGTCATTTTCTGCCTCCCTTCCCTAGTCCTAACTTCTCTGAATTCACAAAAGGCTGGCGTCAAACCCTTTCAGAGTATGTTCAGACAGAGCCATTGTGATGTGCAAATGTGGTAGGTGACAGCTATTCCTCCTCATCAAGTTAGAGGTGGCACCTCCTGCCAACACCTATTCCTCCTTTGAATCAATGCATGGAAGTAATACCCAAAGACCAACTACCAGTTACACCTAGTCATGTGACCCAGTTTACAGGCTGCGGACACAAAAGGATTGGACAGGAAAATGACAACTTTCCAAACGTGGCATTTTCCGAATTGAGACTTAAAGATCATACTTTACCCTTAAAGAGGGTTTTAAATTACAATTCTTTAGCCACCAAACTCAACAACCCTATCTGCTCCCAATTGAAAGTTATCACTCAAAGTAAGGTAAACCAATACTATCCTTTGGGGGAGGTAGGCCTTGTAGTAGTGAAAAACAAGTTTATAATTTGTTGTAACTATCAGGACATGTAAAAATTAAATGTATATGCCCTGCCACTTCACTGCACTTCACCTTGCCCTATGAGCTTTGAAGGCCTTACCCTAGGTGTGACCTATATGTATTAAAAATGATGGTTTAAGCCTCAAAAAAGGTTTGCTTAGTCAGGGCCAGATCAAAATGTCAGTTTTAGAATTACACACACAGGCTGTAAGGTTAGGCCTAAAACATATTTAAAGAGTCACTGAAGTGGGTGGCAAAATAAGTACTCCTGGCCCACTGCTGCAGGCCAACTAGTAGCATTTAATTTACAGTCCCTGAGTATATCTAGTTCTAGTTTACCAAGGACTTGCAATTGAATGTGTCAATTAGATATATGTCAATTTTAACATGTTTAAAGATAAGTACTGTGCATCAACAGTTTAATGTAAGGAGAGACCTGAAGAAGGGAAAGCCCCTGTCTCCAAGGCCCACATTAGCCGGGCTGGTACAAACCCATTGTGAAGGAAACTACCACCAGAACTGGTTTTGGAGTGGACACAGTGCTGGAAGCTACTCATATCTCAGCCTCTAAGTTTGGGTGGACACAAGAGCTCTGCAAATAGTAGAAAGGGTATCCTCTTTTTTGTATTTTAGGAGTGAAGGGCATTTTATGATTTTTTGCAGTAGGGAAAACAGGAACCACTGAAAATGTAGGTAGGATTGTTGTCCATGGGAAGTATTTCCCCTATTTGTTAGGAAGTGTCCAGGAGTCCCCCTCCACCATAGACTAGTGGCAACCATAAATGTGGCACCCCAAGGGACCATGACCATAACAACTGTGGAAGATCAAAAGAGGAGTAGAACCCTGCTTGCAGTAAACTGAGAGGAGCACTGAAGGACTGGACCTTCTCTGTCTAGAAGCCAGGACAAAAAAATGGGTTCCAAGGGTTAGTTGTCTGACTTGTGTGGCTACAGCAATACAACAAGCAACATTTTTCTTGAAGTTACCAGTCGACCAGTACCAACTGGATGCAGACCTTGCCCTGCTGGTTGCCTCTGGTGGAGTGAGTCCTGGCCTCTCAGTGCTGTCCCTGAGGTCCTGGGAGACATAGAAGGGAACCAGAGGAGTTGCTGCAAAAATCCTGGAAAGTTGGGAGTTTGTAATGTTTTAAACTTTCAAGACCTGAGGAGCTGTACCTCAAAGCAAAGGTGTCTGGTTTTGATGTACCTTCCTCGGCCACCGCTTCAGATTGCCCTGCTGGAGGATATAGCATTCCAAAAATAAAAGACAAAGGGCCTCATTAGGAGTTTAGTGGTCCCTGGACCTCCTTCACATTGGTGGAGGTCTGACAGCTGTCAGGTTGGCATTCGGACTGCTGTATTATCAGTCATGCTGGCCTATGGAGCAAAGGCCGCTGCGGTTCTGCTGGCACCGCCAAGCAGCACAGACCACCACGGTCACGAGGAAGCACAAACAGGCCAGCAGAGCTTGTGTTGCCGCCATACCAATTATGAGCTTACACATCGCCAATGTGACAGGAGCAAGCCAACCACAACGTCTCAGAAGGTGGAAATGGCCAGTATAAAGGGAGATACTCACCTCCAGGCAGTCTCAGTCATCCAATGCTGCCATGGAGCCCATCACACATGTCCTGTGGCTTCTGATGGTCCTCAAAGGTGCCCAAAACCAACACCACTGTGGATGCCATTGACCATAAGTACACACACCTACTTGTATCAAGGTGCTTCATATCCAATAGTTGCGCTGTCATACATATCATGGGGGGCATGCCATGGGCATCAAGTACATGTCACATCCCATACACTTGTCTGAAACATACAAGGGCACATTCACAATTACAATACGCCCCCTATGGGCAGCTCAATCACACTGCATTGCAACACCACATAAACACACTGCCACACATCTCTACAACAGGAACAGTGAAGGCTACACAACATTCACCCACACATCACCAACTACACAAAACAACCCACACACTCACATCACACAAATGTATCAATGTGTCATGGAACACAAGTAACACCACCATGAAACAGCCTTACAATAGACACACACATCACAGCACAATGGAAACACAATGGCATGTACAATATACAGAGAAACAATTAGACGAAGAGCACCATGCACATGATAGATGCACAATTGGCGTGGGAGCACCGGGAACACTCACGGAATTAGTTGCATGAGACACATATCACCTTGCAACTGCCCATAAAACAACATTTGCACAGGCATGGGCCTACATGTGTCTCAAGGACAAAGAGTATAGATAGAAATGACATGCTCATCTGCACCATGTGGAACTGCAAAGCAACAAGCACAAACAAATCCAACTGCATTGGACATACCGCTACAGGAACCAGCTGCAAGGGACACACACCTAAATGGACACATGCGCAGTCAAATGCAAACAAAACTAGCACAACTGAACACACTCCATGTCACTAAGAAAACTCAAGCTGACACACATCAAATGAATACATAAGCCATATCAGGGGACAAGTCTGACACCACACATACTCACATTGGAAAGCAAAAGATGAAACCTTACCTGAACAAACAGTATACAATGCCATGACACCACCATTGCATTGACACCCACATATCCATACACCCAACATATACTCTTCTCTTCTCTTGGGGGCCACCAGTAATGCCCACAAAATCACATACTGCAAACAACAGCAAATGGAGCAGCAAGCAGGCTCAAACACTCAACTGCAGCCACACAACACAAGTCACTCAGGAACAACAGTAAGGTAGAAAAGGAATTGCACGACAAATGTATACCCACACAACTCAATTGTTTGGGTTTATTAGCTGCAAAAAATGTTAAAGTCCAAGGCCATTGGCAAGTCCATATTCAAATGCAATATTAGCACAGTGTTGTGCCTAAACTTGACTCCCAACTGCCATGTAACCTCCACAAGAAGTGACATCAAGGGGGCAGGCAGGCACTTCGGGGATTATCCAGGAGATGGGGGATGCATGAGACAGATTTGGGAGGAGGGTTGAGCTTGGGTTTGGGAGGGGTGGTCACCTTCTCCAGAGGGGTAGGTTCCTTCTTGGGAGGGATATGCTTCTTCTTGGGGGTAGAGGTATGGGTTCTTGCAGGGGGGACAGGGGAGGCCTCGGAGGTAGAAGGGACAGCCTAGGAGGTGGGTGGGGGCCTCTTGGTTTTGGTGCGGGATGGAGGGAAGTGGGCAAAGGTCAAGGTCTAACAAAAAAAAGTTGCTTAGGGATGTGAAGACAGTCCTAAGAAGGGGGTCTGGATTTGGAGGTTGAAGGAGTGGTTTTAGGCTGTGTCGGCGTGGATGTTGTGGGTGTATGCTCATGGGAATTCCTCTTGTGTGTGGAGGGTGCCTGTTGGGTGGGTGAGTACGGGCATTTGTGTGTCTTGTTGGGCTGGGAGGGGGAAGTGCTGGGGAGTGCTTCTGGCTGTTGGGGTGGTGACTGCAGGTTTGGTGGATGTGGTAGATGTCTGCGTGCCTGTAGTTGTGATGTCTGTGGGTTTGGTGCTTGTGATGGATGTCTGCAGGTCTGCTGGGATGGTGTCTGTGGGTTTGGTGGGTGTGATGAATGTATCACTGACTGTTGATGTGGTGCCTGTGGGTATGCTGGATGTGGTGTGTAATGCTGGGGTGGGAGGGGTGTAAGGGGAAGTTTTGACTGTTGCTGTTTCTATGGGGGATTGTTGTTTGTGTGCATGCCAGTGTGTTTTGTGCTGCTTGTGTGCGCTCCTCTTGAATGTTGAGGTGGATGTCTGCTGATTGGTCTTTGTGCTTGAGGTATGTAGGGGAAGGTGGATTGGAGTGGGAAGGGGGATTGGAGTGGGCAGAGGGAGGTGGAGTGGGGACAGAAGGTGGGTATTGACTAGCTGCAGTCAGTGTGGAGGCTGGAGCCTGAAGAGATCTCTATAGGCCAGCCATTGCATAATGAATGCCATCCAGTAACGCTATGGTTTGCTGGAATTGTGTCACTGATCGCTGGATGACAGTCACAATGGCTGTCGGACCCACAGAGATACTTCTCATGAGGTCAATAGTCTCCTGACTGAGGGCAGCAGGTGTGACAGGGGCTGGGGCAGAGATGCCTGAGGCAAAGGCGATGCCCATCCTCTTGGGTGCTAAGCGGGCATGACCAACTGGGTGGGGAGCAACAGGGAGGGCAGTGATAGAACGGATGGGGAACTATGATGGTACAGGGGGATGCCCTAATGGGTCTGCCACCACTAAGGAGTGCCCACTGGAGGAGGAATCTCATGATGAGGATGTTCCAGTCTCCCCAGTGGCATTCCCCTTCCCCTCCAGGCACCTGGTTCCCTCTCTGTCTATGGTGTCTTGACATGTGGTCCCATGGCCAGATGCATTCCCACTTGGCTCAGCCCTATCTCCTTTGCTTGCCTGTGCTGATGCTACAAAGATGAAGATGAATAGGGTCATCACTGTCCATGAACACACTTGAACAACAGCTCTGATTAGAAAACACAATCATGATGTCAAGTAAGCCCCAGGAACAAACATCACATGAGAGGACCATACATGTGCCATACCATATGCATGCATGCCATATGAACTGGCAACAGTTGCCCACAGGTATATCAGGATCTCACAATGCTACAATTGCATGGCTGCAGTTGTACAATCACCATGACCAGTCAGCCATTTGCAGACAACATCACCCACAAAACCAATCAATCAATCAATCATTAAATTTATAAAGCGCGCTATGTACCCGTTAGGGTTTCGAGGCGCTTGGGGGGGGAGGTGGGAGGGGGCCTCTGCTATCGTTTGAAGAGCCATGTCTTGAGGAGTCTCCTGAAGGTGAGGAGGACCTGGGTCTGGCGTAGTGAGGTCGGGAGTGAGTTCCAGGTCTTGGCAGCGAGGTGGGAGAAGGATCTGCCGCCAGAGGTCTTTCGCTGGATTCGGGGGACGATGTCAAGGGCAAGGTTAGCAGAGCGTAGTTGGCGTGAGGGAACGTAGAAGTTGAGTCTGGTGTTCAGGTAGGTGGGTTCAGTGTCTTGTAGTGCCTTGTGTGCGTGGGTAAGGAGTTTAAAGGTGATCCTTTTGTCCACGGGGAGCCAGTGGAGGTCCTTCAGGTGGTGGGAGATGTGACATCGGCGGGGTATGTCGAGGATCAGGCGGGCGGATGCGTTCTGGATGCGTTGGAGTCGTTTGATGTCTTTTGTTGGGATGCCTGTGTAGAGTGCGTTGCCGTAGTCGAGTCTGCTACTGACGAGGGCTTGGGTCACCATCTTTCTGGTTCCTGTTGGAATCCACTTGAAGATCCTGCGGAGCATGCAGAGGGTTTTAAAACAGGAAGAGGAGACAGCGTTGACCTGTTTGGACATGGTGAGAGCAGAGTCGAGGATGAAGCCGAGGTTTCGTGCGTGGCTGGCTGGGGTGGGTGGGGTGCCCAGGGCGGTGGGACACAAAGAGTCGTTCCAGCCTGGGGGGGTGCGACCAAGGATGAGGACGTCCGTCTTGTCGGAGTTAAGTTTCAGGCGGCTGTTGCTCATCCATTCGGCGATGGATTTCAGTCCCTCGTGGAGGTTGGCTTTGGCGGTGAGAGGATCTTTGGTAGGGAGAGGATGAGCTGGGTGTCGTCGGCGTAGGAGAGGATGCTGAGGTTGTGCTGGTGGGCCAGTTGTGCGAGGGGGGCCATGTAGACGTTGAACAGCGTTGTGCTTAGTGAGGAGCCTTGGGGGACGCCGCAGATGAGGTTGGTGGCTTCGGAGCGGAAGGGTGAGAGTCGGACTCTCTGGGTTCTGCCGGAGAGAAAAGAGGAGATCCAGTTGAGGGCTTTGTCTTGGATACTGGCTTCGTGGAGGCGATTTAGTAGGATGAGGTGGCAGACCGTGTCGAAGGCAGCGGAGAGGTCTAGGAGGATGAGGGCTGAGGTTTTGCCGTTGTCCATTTGTTGTCTGATGTCATCTGTTGCGGCGAGGAGTGCAGTCTCTGTGCTGTGGTTGCGTCTGAAACCGGATTGGGAAGGGTCTAGGATGGAGTTGTCTTCGAGGTAGTGGGAGAGCTGTGCGTTGACGAAAGAGTTGCCTGATGAAGCAGACCTCAGTCACCTGTTGGCAACGTCCTTTCTGTCAACATCCGGGCAGTGTGCACTCTACGGGCGACGTAAATGCAAAAACCCAGTCCTTATGTAAAGTCATATTTCATGCATTGTGTTTCTATGCAGTATGTTAACCTTTTGGATTGCAGAGATTTTACCTTGAAAAGTCATTAATGCTGTTTGTACTTCATTGTTCATTTGCAAGGCTTGTTTGCAGGACTACAGGGTGTGGTACTTTATTCTAAGACTTTCTAGAAGCCTTTCTTACAGCATGGTTGGCTGTGGCTCGTGGGCGGAGCTTGGCTCTATATAAGGGAGCCAGCCCAGCTCCACGTGATCACTCTTCAGAGGTCCCGGTGCAGAGCTGCAGCATTTTCCAGAGCTCCTGTCCTGGAGGCCTATCCAGTCATTTCCAGGCCTGCCCTCGTTTATTTGGTGATCTTTAAGCTGGGCGGTGAGGCGGAGGTCGGATAGGCCCTTGACTCTGTTTTCCAGTGACACTTGAGTTTTGGGCCTAAACTTAAAATCACGTGTGCGATTGTTTTCATGGCATTTGTATTGTGAATTCCAAATCGGCAACAGTGTGCGCGATTCACTCCAGGCATTTATTTCTTGGCATTCAGATCAGCAGTGCGCGCAATCATTTCAAGGCATTTGTATTGTGAATTCCGAATCTGCAACAGTTTGCGCAATTCACTCCAGGCATTTATTTCTTGGCATTCAGATCGGCAGTGCACGCAATCATTTCAGGGCATTTGTAGCGTGAATTCTGAATCGGCAACAGTGTGCGCGATTCACTCCAGGCATTTATTTCTTGGCATTGAGATCGGCAGTGTGCGCGATCATTTCAGGGCATTTGTATTGTGAATTCCGAATAGGCAACAGTGTGCGCGATTCACTCCAGGCATTTATTTCTTAGCATTCAGATCGACAGTGCGCGCGATCATTTCATGGCATTTGTATCGTGAATTCTGAATTGGCAACAGTGTGCGCGATTTCCTCCAGGCATTTATTTCTTGCCATTTGGATCGGAAGTGCGCGCGATCATTTCATGGCATTTGTATTGTGAATTCTGAATCGGCAACAGTGTGCGCAATTCACTCCAGGCATTTATTTCTTGGCATTCAGATCAGCAGTGTGCGCGATCATTACATGGCATTTGTATTGTGAATTCCGATACGGCAACAGTGTGTGTGATTCACTCCAGGCATTTATTTCTTGGCATTAGGATCGGCAGTGCGCGTGATCATTTCATGGCATTTGTATCGTGAATTCTGAATCGGCAAATGTGTGCGCGATTCATTCCAGGCATTTACTTCTTGGCATTCAGATCGGCATTGCGCGTGATCCTTTCATGGCATTTGATTCTTGATATTAGAATCAGCAACAGTGTGCGCAATTCTTTCCCGGCATTAAACTCTTGAATCACAGATAGGCAGTGTGCGCGATCATTTTATCACAACTGAATCTCGATGTTCGAATCGGCAGCAAGGTGCCCGATTAATTCTTGTTGTTTAACTTTTTAAACACAGATCGGCAGAGTGCGCAATCATTTCTAGACGTTGAAATCTAGATGTGCAGTTTGATTAAGGTGCATAATATTCCCTGAGCATTTTAGTCTTGAAAATCTTAATCAGAGAGTGACATAGCAGTGTTATTCATGGTTCTAGTACAGTTCATTCATGCAGAGAAAAATATGTGCTCTTTGATTCTTGCTACAATGCAGAGATTATTCTAAGAAGTATTTGGAGAGAGTTTATTGTTCAAAATATAATATGTTAATTCTGGAATGTTCATAAGAAAATCTTGCATAACCTTTCTTGATTTCCAGGTACCTAGATTCTTGAGGCCTAGTTATAGTGAAGCCTTAGGCCATTCATGTTTTCAGCATAAGTGTTTATTTGAAACAAAAACGTATTGAAAGTCACTGTGATTAATCTTGCAATTGTGTTGTTTAACTCTTGCTTCCACAGGTCTCCTTCCCCGCAGTTCCTAACCCAAAACCCATTCCCCCACTTGGCCATTCTTTAACTCTGTGCTATAGAACTAGTGGAGTTTGGAGCTGCCAAGAGGTGGACATGTTGGGAACATGCGCAAGCTCCGAGGATCTGGTCTCCTTGACACTTTCCCACAGATCTCACACAAGGCCATGCACACATCCATGTGTCACATTCATCATGACCCTATCATAAGAAATGATAGTCTAGACTTCAGTCATGTTAATGACAAAAGTACAATAGCCTAGAGAAGGTGACATGGAAATACCAATGTCACACTGGAAACAATCTCCATTTTACACCTCACCAAGTGTTCATTGTCCCAATAGAGACAAGGAGTTAGTGTCAATGTTATACAGACTGTTATAGATAACGAACACCACAGACTTGATGTCTAATGTGTAAGGGAGAGGGGTCCCCCAAAAAGCACACAATTAATCAGCAAGCACCAGGGTCATAACCACTAATGTCTGGCACCCCTTACAATTACATACTCTGAGTGCTTCAGTAGAAGCCATCAGCCATTTGCATGTTGGAGAGACACAGAAGTAGCAATGACTTCTAAGAGGCACACAACATGTAGCCCAATGGGAAGCTACATCCTCATCCCCATCATGGAAACCCAGATGTCTGTTTGTGGATATATGCCTGTAACCAAACACATGTCTAGAACAGAACTACAAAACACTCCATGGTGCATGCCATCAGTCAGGGCATATACTTTATCCTTTACAGTTGTGCAGAGCATTGTTTCCACATGATGCCACATCAAGCTCAAAGATATTCACATTGTGGCTCTGAACTCTAGGCCTACCTGACATGTCCCTCATTGCTACTGTATAGCACATGCCGAATTAACATGCTATGACGCACAAGGGAAAGTGTCAGCCAACAAACAATGGTGGCACACTCCTGTGTGTGGCACAACTGGAAATATAATTCCATTGAAATGTACTATTCTACAAGCAGTTTGACATGCACAGATAGGTGAGGGAATAAAGACATCATCTCATCAGCATAGGTAGACCATCCGTGCAACTTCAGCTTACAAATGTTTTCTAAACAAGAAGGAACACATGCTGACATGTAGGCACAAGGGATGTTGGCAACAATGATGGCACACAAATCATGTCAATGAACATTCCCCACTCACAAAGGGAAAGTATTGATCCATAGCTGTACTCAAAGAAAAATGTAAGTCCTGTCACATATGTTGAACACCTCCACAATACATAGTGAAGTGAGGCACCAGCAACCATCATACTGTTGTGTAGCCATTTTAGTTATATCTTCATACACATTATTTTAACACATTAGCCCTGCCGCTGTGCACTTTAACCTAGATATATTTTATTCTGCTTCATTTTATTATTGTTAAAGTAGGCACTTTTACGGTCTTGTTTTATTTTCTCTATCTAGCTGTTTTTGACTAGGCCAGTACCCTGTTCTTAAACAAGACATTCTTGCTCACTCTTTGCTTCTTCCAAGGCTGCTGTAAGATAGGTTGCGATGAACGTGGTATAAAGTTTTGTCTCTGACATTCATTGAAAACACACATCCTTACGTAGGGACATTTTCTCAGAACATCAGCTGTTTTATTATAAAAACACTTCCTTGTGCCTTACACGTTAGAGGAAGATTCCAGCCAGAGAACCATGATTGTATGCTGATTGCTGAATGCTTCGCTACAGCTGCTAATGCAGAATTCAGGCCTTTGCTCAGGTATGTGGGATGATGCAGAATTAGGGGTTAACATGCTGTGCTCTATTATAGCCTAGGTAGGAATTAGTCTATTGACTCTAGTGACAATCTGGTAGCATTATTTTTATATTTTACTCTTCTTTTCACAATTTTAATCTTGTCATGCTGTATCGTCCTGGTTATTGCAGCCCACACTTTGCTATATAGGATGCAGTTGTTTCATTAAAATCATTATTGAAACATATACTGCCTCTGTTTGTCATTGTATATATGAGACTAATGTAACTGAGAGAACCGGATGAGACCTGAGTGACCACGGCTTCTCTGAGAAACCAGTTATGTCATGCGCTCGGCTGCCCAATCATCGCTGCCCTTGGGTAGAGATGAGGCACTGCTAGTTAGCTGGAGCAAAACCCGGATTGGAGCGGCAGGTGTCACCTGTAGTGGGCCAGACTCAGTCTCCCATACTGCAGGCAATTCTGTAGCTCAAAATCCAGTGGTCTCTTTAGAATAATGAGAGCCTACGCAACATGGGGCCGCCAACGATTGGTCAGGAACTAATTTTCGGGTAATCCTGAGTAACTCTGTCTCATTATATACAAAGACACCTCAGTACTATATCTGGAGACTGCTGTGGTATTGAGGATTTCCACTTCAGCTAAGTAGGGAACCCTATCTGATGCTGGAGGTTGTTCAAGCTTGAACCCTAAAAGGAAAATCCCTATTTGGCGTGCCTTCTCTGAACAAATGTACTATCTATTATGGCGAATCCACAACAGGTAGCAATTGTAGTCAATATGAGACAACCCCTGACTACACACTTATTGACAAATGGCCTAAAGGCCTATGGGGGTCCAGTCACATTTGTGGTGGACGCCCATCCAGCATATGGAACAGAACTCTTTTATTCATGGGTCATATTTCCAGCAGCTCATGGGAACACAAATACATGTCATCACTATACACTTGCAAACGTACCTAGACAATACAGGGCATATGCATATTTAAAAAATACATTTATCTTATCAAGAACATAATAATTCGTTTGATGGAGCCCTACCCCACCCAATTTTAGGCAACAATGGTCCTACCTGGCCTTTATTGGCAACCTATATAACACACCCTGCAGCAGCAAACTTAGCAATAGCTGAGGTCTGTTGCTCATATACTGAACTGACGGTAAAATATAGACGATTAGTACAATTTGTAATACAAACATTGAATACCCACCCAGCACGTGCTGCACCAGCGCAACCACATACAGTGACGCCAGGTATTAATCCTGCAACTGTATATTCGATGATGGGTAAGGTATCCGCCAAATGAG
This sequence comes from Pleurodeles waltl, assembly GCF_031143425.1. Classification (NCBI taxonomy): domain Eukaryota; kingdom Metazoa; phylum Chordata; class Amphibia; order Caudata; family Salamandridae; genus Pleurodeles; species Pleurodeles waltl. The sequence continues at coordinate 802,265,754 of NC_090442.1, read as the reverse complement.
AAGAAATTCCCTTCTGGCTAGTTCAAAAAATAAATGCTCTGCAAGCAGTATTTCCCCATACGGGACCTCAAGATAAACATAGAATTCTAACAATGTGCTTGCCATTTGGGAGGGTCCCTACAGTTGATAACTGTAACACATGGGGCACGGTATTTGCTGCGTTCTATACTACTGCACACAGTACGCCAACACTTGCCAACTTACCGGAAGTGTTGAAACAAATTCAAGATGAATATGGGGCTGCCCCAGCCCTAGATTTGGGGATGCAATTAATGGGCAATTTTGCCACAGTACCTCAATTATTTTAAGTAACCTTAACCTTAAAGGGGAAGCAGTTGCACTAGCAGTGCGCATGCAGCTCCAAGATGTTCCTCAACAGGATCAAGAACAAGAGCTGCCAAAGATTATCGCAGACACCTATTCCAGTATTGGTTGAGATAGTCTAGGGGCCAGACCAACTAAACCACAATTTCAGGGCAAATCTCATACATTTTTTTCCATCAAGCTCCCGAGGGTAACAAGAAATGCTTGGATAAAAAACAACAAACTTCGAAAAAAGAAAGGGGAGAATCTCCACGTACGGAGACCCCCCAGAATAGATCTAATCTCCAAAATAGAGATAATATAAAAACACCTGAAAGATGTCAGTATACTGATACACACCAATCTCGTTCCTTTCAGGACTCATCGGAAAAATGAAGTGAGATAGGTGGGCTATCAGAGCCAAGAACAGAATACATGAAATGAAGACAGGAATCACAATGCTCTTCAGAGGTTTCTGTTAAAAAGGAAGAGAAACATCCCCAACAAAAACCCCAATTTAATAAGAAAAAGGTGGTGGCAGTTGCAGTACGACATGCCGCTCAAGAAGAGGGTCCTCTTGAAGAACAGGATGTGGGCACTAGCCCTGCTAGACAGCACAGCAGTGGTCATAATAGTTCACCGGAGTCTTCTAGAGCATCTGGAGGTGAAAACAACTGATGACTTTCCACAAGTAGAAACTGCGGACATGCCTGTCTCCACGCCTGATAGGGTGTATCAGGTAACACTACAGTTAGGTGGAGACATTGAACGTATAATAGATGCAATCTTTTGGGATTGCGTAGTAAATATATATGATGTTTTATTGGCTGAACAAGATTGTCCACCCGAATTTGTCTGTACTTCCCCATATGGGGAAGATGTTATTAAACCTTCTTTATAACCCCTGGTTCCAGAGGAACTCGCTGAATCCTATGCCATTGATTGGGCATTGGCACAGGCACCTGCGTTATATCACAACCATGTAGGGTGGGATAAAAAATCCCCCTACCACGTAATTCCCATTAAAAATCAACCCGAACCTCAACCTCAGTATCCAATAAATCATGATGAAAAAGCACCCATGAGAGAAATCCTCACACAACTAGAGCACCAGGGTGTAATTGAACCCTGCGTCTCCCCAATGAATAACCCTTTATTCCCAGTAGCTAAACCGGACCATTCATACAGAATAGTCTTAGACTACAGACACTTAAACAGTCATACACGCACATATGCTATACAGAACTCACATAGCACAGCACTGATGAACAACATAGTATGCAAAAAATACAAAACAACACTGGACATTTCCAATGGTTTCTACTGCCAGAATATAGCGCCTGAGAGCAGAGACCTAACAAGTTTCAGCACACTAGGCTCCCAGAAAAAATTAGGTTGTTTACGCTAGGGGTACAAACACAGTCCAGGACTGTTTGCAATTCGTGTGACTGCAATTTTGCATGACATTGACCCTGATGCATTGTCCTATGTAGATGATATCTATCGCACGGATGATGAATTGCCACAACATTTAAGACGGGTAGCCCGCATTGTTGTGGGATTTGCTGAATTTGGCTACAAATTCAACTTTCAAAAAACTAAAATAGCCTTCCTCAACGTCCTGTTTCTGGGATATGAGCTATCGAGTGAAGGAAAGAGCCTAGCGCCACAATTCTTAGAAAAATGTGCACAACTACAACCACCAAATACGAATAAAAAACTCCAATCTCTATTGGGTTTCCTAAATTTTGGCAGAACTTACATTCCTGATTATGCATTACGTATAAAACCTTAATATGACTTTATACGTCCTGACTTTTCCTATACATTTTGGACAGTTGAACATACACGCATTCTCAGAGACCTGCAGACAGACATGCTTGCAGCACAACACCTACACGATAGGGACAACAAAACACATTTGGTCATCAGAGTAATTGCTGGTGGCATTGGTTTCACCTATGTAACCTCTTATGAGGTTGAGACCGTCCTGATTGTTTACAAATCCCACTTGTATACAGAAGCAGAACAACGCTTTGCTACCACTGAGAAAATTCTCACTGCTGTTCAGATGGCTGTCATTAAAGAAAAACCTCTAGCCAGGGCAAACGCATTATTGTCGTTTCTCCCATACCAGCCCTAGAGGCTGTCACAAAAGCCAGCGTTCCTAAAGCTAAAACACTACATCCACGTTGGATACAATGGGCCACATCTTTGACAGCCACTGATGTAGATTACATTTTTGACCCAAAGTTACAAACTCAAGAATTTTTGCAATACGAACTAGAATACCCAGTTCCAGCAAACACGTTGCCAATTGATCAATATCATAGTCATGTACACCGATGGCTCTGCACAACCTGCAATTGGCACAAAGCACCAATACTCCGCTGCTTGAACAGTTGTAAGTGGCTACATGGAGGATAACATTTTTTGTCCCCAACATACATTCACGCAAACCCTAGGGGATTGCATAATACAACTAGCAGAGCTGAAAGCTCTGGTGATGGCACTGGAACTTACGGATCCTGCACAGCACACGCTGATTGTCTGTGATTTGTACTATTGTGTCCAGTCCTTTAATGAATACCTAATTTACTGGTGCCAGAATGGGTTCAGAGATTCTAAAGGCAACACCATTAAACACAGATTTCTGTGGGGGAAAGTAGCGGATCTGAAGGAAACACTACCAAATGTCCATGTTGTGCATACACTTGGACACCAGCCTGTTGGATTACACGTTGCTGGCAATACACTGGCTGATGAAACCGCAAAGTCAGCAGTTGCTATGGTCACTGTTGCTGCAGTAACCCGCTTAGGGGCGAAACCGGACGCAGACATATGGTACGCCCTATCCAAAAGCATTTCATACTAAACATTCCTACCGAATGGGAGGCTGCCTAAATGCTGAGGTAAAGATATCAGGCAAAGGGATGCGAGAAATTCCCAATAACTATATTAGACCAAAGTTGATTAAAGCAGTGCATGAGGGGGCAGCATCTGCCCATGCTAATGTGGCGGCTACAATATCATTGATAGAAGCCTGTTTTTTGTTTGCCAGGCCTATATCAAGAGGCCAAGCAGTATGTCCTTTGTTGTGACATCTGCCCACAAATTATAGTTTCCACTGCTGAACGCCCACCGCAGAGACCCCTCTTGATTTCTAATAAACCTTTACAATGTGTGTCAGAGAATTCCCAAGTCTCCCACCCTGAGGATAACACCATAGGCAGGGAACTCAGAAAGCTGAGGTTGGAAGAGGCCACACTGAAGCTGAGACAGCAGCAGTTGGCCTAGATGTAGCGAGGGAGAGACAGAAGTTGGGGTTAGTACCCCATGGTGGCAGCAGCAGTGTTCTTGGTAGTCATCCTGTTAGAGAAACAGATTCAAGAAACCTACACAAAATTGTCCCCCCTTGCAAGGAGGGGGATGACATAAACAAGTGTTTTTCTGCACATGAGAGGGCCTGTATGGTACAGTTGGTCCCTCAAAGACAGTGGGTTGCTATCTTGTGGCTATCTTTCACTGGCAAAGGTAGTGATAGACTCCTTACTGTCAGGGAGAGTGATGCCGAAAACTACAAAGTTTTGAAAGATGCACTCTTAGTTGGATTTGGCTTAACCACTGAACAATACAGGATAAAGCTCAAAGATACCAGAAAAGAGTCCTCTCAAGACTGGACAGACTTTGTTCAGCGAAGGCCTTGGAGGGCTGGTTACATGGCAGTAAGGTGACTGACTATGAAAGCCTATATAATCTTATTTTGAGAGAGCATATTTTGACTAATTGTGGGTCTGGCTTGTTACATCAGTACTTGCTAGACTCAGATCTGGCCTCTCCCAAATAATTGGGAAAGAGGGCAGACAAATGGGACAGAACAAGAGTGAGCAGAAAAGTTCATACAGGTGGTGACAAGGATGGCAAGAAAAAGGATGGTAACTTGTCTGACAAGTGTGTGGACAAAGATAAAAATAATTCTGAGTCTTCATCAAGCCCACAAAAATCCTCTGGGGGAGGTGGGCACAAATCCTCTTTTAACAATCAAAGGAATCCATGGTGTTATTTATGTAAAAGTAAAGGCCATTGGGTAAGTGATTCCACTTGTCCAAAGAAAAACACCAAGGCTCCCACTACCACAACCCCAACTGCGTCCTCTAGTGCCGTTAGTAATAGAAATGGTGGTGGGAAGAATACTACAAATTTGCCAATGAAAGGGTGTAGCTGGGCTCACCATTGGTAATGTAGTTGGGGTTGGTCTTGTTAGGGAGACCACAGAGGCTATTTTAGTCTCTGATGGTGGTATTGACTTTGCATCCTTGGTTGCTTGCCCCCTTAATATGGGTAAGTACAAGCAACTTCCCCTAATAAATGGTGTTGCGGTTGAGGCCTACAGGGATACAGGAGCCAGTGTCACTATGGTGATTGAGAAACTGGTTCACCCTGATCAACACCTACTTGGTCAGCAGTACCAAGTGACCAATGCTCATAACAACACTCTTAGCCAGCCCATGGCTGTTGTGAATCTCAACTGGTGGGGTGCTACTGGTTCAAAGAAAGTTGTGGTAGCCACTGATTTACCTGCAGACTGCTTACTAGATTTGGACACATCAGCTCGGGCTGTAGTGGAGTTGGTGGCTCATGCAGCAATGCTGGGCATTCCAGGGCATATCTTTGCTCTTACAAGGGCTCAGGCCCAGAAGCAAAGAGGACAGGGAAACTTGGATCCTGGAAGAATGGACCAAGTGCTCTCAAAGGCTTGGGGTAGAAAGTGTAAATCCTTGCCTACTATCCCTCCCTCTCCAGAAGATTCCCCTTTTGAGTTAGAGGAATCCTCTCCCTGTGCAGAACCTACACCAGATGAGCTGGCAGCAGACACTGCTGAGCTTTTGGGTGCAGGGGGGCCTGCTAGGGAAGAGCTGACTGTGGCACAGCAGACCTGTCCCACACTAGAGGGTTTAAGACAGCAAGCTGTCAAACAGCAGAATGGGGATATCACTGATAGCCATACAGTCTATTGGGAAAATAACCTCCTCTACACTGAGTCGAGGGACCCTGAACCTGGAGCTGCCAAAAAATTGGTCATCCCTTTGCAGTATAGGGAGTATCTTCTGACTTCGGCTCATGATATTCCTTTGCCTGGGTATTTAGGCCAGAGTAAAACTTGGGGCAGACTTGTTCCATTGTTTCACTGGTCTCAAATGTCAGAGGACACCAAGGAGTTTTGTCGCTCCTGTGTGACCTGCCAAGCCAGTGGCAAGACTCGTGGCACACCTAAGGGCCCCTTAATTCCACTTCCTGTGGTTGGGGTGCCCTTTGAAAGGGTAGGGGTTGGCATAGTTGGCCTCCTTGACCCTCCAACAGCTTCAGGCAATAGGTTTATCCTTGTGGTAGTGGACCATGCCACTAGGTATCCTGAAGCTATACCCTTAAGGACCACTACAGCTCCTGCAGTGGCAAAAGCCCTCCTGGGAATCTTTTCCAGAGTGGGTTTCCCTAAGGAAGTGGTGTCAGACAGAGGCAGTAACTTCATGTCTGCATACCTCAAAGCTATGTGGAAGGAGTGTGGTATAACTTACAAGTTCACTACTCATTATCATCCACAGACAAATGGTCTGGTTAAGAGGTTTAATAAAAACTTTCAAAGGCATGATCATGGGACTCCCTGAAAAACTCAGGAGGAGATGGGATGTCCTGTTGCCATGCCTCCTTTTTCCTTACAGGGAGGTTCCCCAAGAAGGAGTAGGCTTTAGCCCCTTTGAAATCCTCTTTGGGCACCCTGTAAGAGGTCCCCTTGCTCTTGTGAAGGAGGGTTGGGAACAGCCTTTAAAGGCTCCCAAGCAAGACATTGTGGATTATGTACTTGGCCTAAGTTACAGAATGGCTGAGTACATGAAAAAGGCCAGTAAAAACCTTCAGGCCAGCCTAGAGGTCCAAAAGCAATGGCATGACCAGAAGGCTGTCCTGACTCAGTACCACCCAGGACAGAAGGTGTGGGTATTGGAGCCTGTGGCCCCAAGAGCATTCCAGGACAAATGGAGTGGACCCCATCTCATAGTAGAGAAAAAATTGGAGGTCACCTATCTGGTAGACCTAGGCACTGCCAGAAGTCCCCTTAGGGTGCTTCATGTCAATCACCTCAAACCTTATTATGACATGGCTGACTTAACCCTGCTCATGGCAACTGATGAGGGGCAGGAAGAAGAGAGTGACCCTCTCCCTGACCACTTCTCCACCACTGAAGCTGATGGCTTAGTAGAGGGAGTTGTGCTTGCAGATTGCCTTACTGCTGAGCAGAAGGACAATTGCATAAATCTCTTAGATCAGTTCTCTGAACTCTTCTCACTGATCCCAGGTACAACTACCTGATGTGAGCACATAATCGACACTGGAAACAGTTTACCTGTTAAAAGTAAGATTTATAGGCAGCCTGACCATATCAGGGACTGCATTAAACAAGAGGTACAGAAAATGTTCGATCTGGGAGTGATTGAACCCTCAGAAAGGCCCTGGGCTAGCTCACTGGTGCTTGTCCCCAGACCTCACAGTAAAGGAAATGTGGACTATAGAGGACTCAATCAAGTAACCAAAACTGATGCTCACCCTATACCCAGGGCAGATGAGATAATAGATACACTATCTTCTGCCAAGTATCGAAGCACTTTTGACTGAACTGCAGGGTATTAGCAGATTAAGTTGTAAGAAGATGCTAAACCTAAAACTGCATTTTCAACCATTGGAGGGCAATATCAGTTCACTGTTATGCCCTTTGGATTGAAAAATGCACCTGTCACTTTTGAGAGGTTGGTGAACACAGTCCTGCAAGGATTGGAAGCCTTTAGTGCAGCATATCTAGATGATATAGCTGTCTTTAGCTCCACCTGGGATGATCACCTGGTCCACCTATGGAAAGTTTTGGAGGCTCTGCAAAAGGCAGGCCTCACTATCAAGGCTTCAAAGTGCCAGATAGGGCAGGGAAAATGGGTTTATCTGGGCCACCTGGTAGGTGGGGAACAGATTGCACCACAGCAGGGGAAGATAGAAACCATTATGGAATGGGCTCCCCCTACAACTCAAACCCAAGTGAGAGCCTTCTTACATGGTACTATAGGAGGTTCGTAAAGAACTATGGCAGTATAGCTGCACCTCTTAATGACCTCACATCCCAAAAATGCCTAAAAAGGTATTATGGACAGCTAGCTGTCAAAAGTCTTTTGGTGAGCTCAAACAGGCCATGTGCTCTGCACCTGTCCTAAAAAGCCCTTGTTACTCCAAAGAATTCATAGTCCAGATTGATGCTTCTGAATTAGGGGTAGGGGCAGTTCTATCACAGCTTAACACTGAGGGCCAGGATCAACCTGTTGCTTTTATCAGCAGGAGGTTGACCCCTAGTGAAAAGCGTTGGTCTGCCATAGAGAGGGAGGCCTTTGTTGTGGTCTGGGCCCTGAAAAAGTTGAAACCATACCTGCTTGGTACTCACTTTGTTGTTCAGACAGACCACAAACCTCTATAATGGCTCAAACAAATGAAAGGTGAAAACCCTAAATTGTTGAGGTGGTCCATCTCCCTACAGGGAATGGACTATACAGTGGAACATAGACCTGGGAGTACCCACTCCAATGCAGATGGACTCTCCAGATAGTTCCACTTAGGCAATGAAGACTCATCTGGGCAAGGTGAGCCTTATTGTCCCTTGTTTTGGGGGGGTGTAGGAAAGTACCATCATGCCTGGCATGTTACCCCCATTTGTACATGTATGTAAGTTTGTTTTTGCTGTCTCACTGGGATCCTGCTAGCCAGGACCCCAGTGCTCATAGTTTGTGGCCTGAATGTGTGTACTTGTGTATTGACTAACTGTGTCACTGAGGCTCTGCTAACCAGAACCTCAGTTCTAATGCTCTCTCTGCCTTTAATATTGTCACTATAGGCTAGTGATTTTACCAATTCTGATTGGCACACTGGAACACCCTTATAATTTCCTAGTATATGGTACCTAGGTACCCAGGGTATAGGGGTTCCAGGAGATCACTATGGGGTGCATCATTTCTTTTGCCACCCTTAGGGAGCTCAGACAAATCTTACACAGGACTGCCACTGCAGCCTGAGTGAAATAACGCACACGTTATTTTACAGCCATTTTTCACTGCACTTAAGTAACTTAGAAGTCACCTATATGTCTAGCCTTCACTTGCTGAAGGTTAGGTGCAAAGTTACTAAGTGTGAGGGCACCCTTGCACTAGCAAAAGGTGCCCCCACATACTTCAGGGCAATTTCCCCGACTTTGTGAGTGCGGGAACACATTACACGTGTGCACTACATATAGGTCAATACCTTTATGTAGCTTCACAATGGTAACTCTGAATATGTCCATGTAACATGTCTAAGATCATGGAATTGTCCCCCATGCCAAATCTAGTATTGGGGTGCCAATCCCATGCATCCCCGGGGCTCCACTATGGACCCCGGGTACTGCCAAACCAGCTCTCTGGGGTTTTCTCTGCAGCTACCGCTGCTGCCAACCCACATACAGGGTTCTGCCCTCCTGGGGTCTGGGCAGCCCAGTCAAAGGAATGCAGAACAAAGAATTTCCCCTGAGAGAGAGTGTTACACCCTCTCTCTTTGGAAATAGGTGTTAAGAGCTAGGGAGGAATAGCCTCCCCCAGCCTCTGGAAATGCTTTGAAGGGCACCGATGGTGCCCTCCTTGCATAAGCCAGTCTACACTGGTTCAGGGAACCCTCAGTACCTGCTCTGGTGTGAAACTGGACAAAGGAAAGGGGAGTGACCACTCACCTGTCCATCACCACCCCAGGGGTGGAGCCCAGAGCACCTCCAGTGTGCCCCAGACCTCTGCCATCTTGAATCCAGAGGTGTGAGGGCACTCTGGAGGCCTCTGAGTGGCCAGTGTCAGCAGGTGACGTCAGAGCTCCCTCCTGATAGGTGCTTACCTGACTAGGTGGCCAATCCTCCTTTGATGGCTATTTAGGGTCTCCCCAGTGGACCTTTCCCCAGATAACGACTTGCAAGAATTCACCAGAGTTACTCTGCACCTCTCTCTTCGACTTCTGCCAAGGATCGACCGCTGACTGCTCCAGGACGCCTGCAAAACTGCAACAAAGTAGCAATATGACTACCAGCGACATTGTAGTGCCTAATCCTGCTGGCTTTCTCAACTGTTTCCTGGTGGTGCATGCTTTGGGGGCTGACTGCCTTCATCCTGCACTGGAAGCCACAAAGAAATCTACCATGGGTTGATGGAATCTTCCCCCGCTCCAGCAGGCACCAAACTTCAGTGTCACCGGTACTCTGGGACCCTTCTCATCCTGATGAACGTGGACCCTGGAACACGGGTGGTGGACCCAAGTGACCCAGACTATCCAGTGGTCCACCTGTCCAAATTTGGAGGAGGTAAGTACTTGCCTCCCCTCTCCAGATAGTAATCCTGCACACTGTGTGAACTGCAGCTGCTAGGGCTTCTGTGCACCTTTCCAAGGAATCCTTTGTGCACAGCCAAGCCCAGGTCCCCTGCACTCTGTCCTGCATTGCTCAACTCCCTGAGTTGACCTCCGGCTTCGTGGGACTCTCTTTTGTAGTGTTGAGATGGCCGCCGTGTTCAGTCTTCTTGAAACCATGTTCAAGGACTTCTGCGGGTGCTGCCTTCTTGTGCCTGGACTCTCTACATTGCTGAGGGCCCCCTCTGTCTCCTCTCCCAAGTGGCGACATCCTGGTCCTTCCTGGGCCCGGGCAGCACCTTTTTCCTTCAACCATGACCTTTGCAGCTAGCATGGCTTGTTTGCAGTCTGTTTCCAAAGAAACAACTCTGCGTCCTCCAACATTCCGTGGGACATCTTCTGCAAAAAGGAGAAGCTCCTAGCACCTTTCGTTGTTGCAGAATCTTCAGCTTCTTCCATCCTGAGGCAGCCATTTTGCACCTTTGTCCGCGGTTTAGTGGGCTCCTGCCCCTCCTGTACACTTCCACGACTCTTGGGCTTGGCCTCCTTCCATTGCAGGTCCTCAGGTATAGGGATCTGTCTTCAGTGCTTTGCAGTCTGCTGTGGTCTTTGCAAAATCCTCTATCATTAGTTTAGAGTGTTTCTGGGGAAATAGTAGTACTTTACTCCTGCTTTCCAGTGTCTTGGGGTGGGGTATCTGGGACAGCGTTAGTGTTTTCTTACACTCCCAGTGACCCTCTACACACTACACTAGCCTAGGGGTCCAATTGTGGTTTGCATTCTACTTTCTTAGTATATGGTTTGTGTTGCCCCCAGGCCTATTGCATCTTATTGTATTCTACAGTGTTTGCACTACTTTCTGACTGTTTTATTTCCCTGATTTTGGGTTGTGTGTATATTTTTTGTATTTTACTTACCTCCTAAGGGAGTATATCCTCTGAGATATTTTTGGCACATTGTCACTAAAATAAAGTACCTTAATTTTCAGTAACCCTGAGTATTGTGTTTCTTATGATATAGTACCTATATGATATAAGTGGAATAGTAGGAGCTTTGCATGTCTCCTAATTCAGCCTAAGCTGCTCTGCTATAGCTACCTCTATCAGCCTAAACTGCTAGAACACTACTAATCTACTAATAAGGGATAACTGGATCTGGCACAATGTGTAAATACCATTAGGTACACACTAAAAGCCAGGCTAGCCTCCGACACAGGTCAATACATTACAATTGAGGGTTAAGACACAGGGCACCTTGGACAAGAGCACACTGGTCTGGTGTTTCATTTTCCAGAAAAAGGGCCTCCTGGCATTAGCAGTCAGGTCACTTCCTGTACTACACACACTTTACAAATGGTTTCCTCCCAGGTGAGTATGCTTCAATAGAGAGTTAAGACACAGGGATATTTTGCCGAGAGAACACTGGTCTGGTGTTTGGAGTTGGGGAAACAATGCCTGCTGGTGATTGCAGTCCTGTCACACTCACTACTCCCCATTACTTGACAAATGCTATCATCCCAGATGAGTTAACTTCATTTTGTAATTGATAGACAGTCATCTTTGTTTTCCTGCCAGGTGAGTGAACTTCAATTGGGAGTTGACAAACAGGGCCACTTGGGGCAGAGGACATTGGGCTGGCTGAGTTGAGTAACAGTGACAGAGCCCTCTGGCCTTAGCAGTCTTGTCAGTCCCTGTACTACATCCACTGTACAAATGTTATCCTCCCAGGTGAGTAGACTTCAACAGAGAGTTGAGACATAACAGTCTTTGCACAAGAGGACACTGTGTTGGTGCTTGCTTTTCTAGGAACAGTGCCTACTGGGTGTTGTAGTCCTGTCAGTCAGTGTACTACACCCACTATACAAATGTTATCCTCCCAGGTGAGTACACGTCAATTGGGAGTTGGCTAACAGGAGCCTTTGGTGCAGAGGACACTAGGTTAGCTGAGTGGAGTAACAGTGACAGAGCCTTCTGGCCTTGGCAGTCCTGTCAGTCCCTGTACTACATCTACTGAACAACTGTTATCCTCAGAGGTGAGTAGACTTCACCAGATAGCTGAGACACAGGCGTCTTTGGACATGTGGGCACTGTGTTGGTGCTTGCTTTTCTTTGAACAGTGCCTGCTGGGAGTTGTGTCCTGTCAGTCCCTGTACTACACCCAGTCTAGTGATGTTATCCTCCCAGGGGAGTACACTTCAATTGTAAGTTGACAAACAGGGGTCTTTTGGGCAGCAGACACTGGGCTGGTGAGTGGAACAGTGAAGTGGTACAAGGTGGGCAATGAACATGCATGACATTACATTTTGGTGCAATTTCTCTTGTTGTGACTTACCAGATTCGACTCCCCCAGGTATTCTTGTCAAGCCCTCAGGGTGCAGGATGGCCAAGACCTTCTCCTTCCAAGGAAGGAGTTGTAATGGGGCACTGGGATGGCCACCACCAGTCTTCTTGACTTGCAGATATTGCCTGGAGACCAAAGAACAGACCTTGCCCTTGAGGTCATTTCACCTCTTTCTGATGTCCACCTTTGTGCGCAGGATAATACCTACATAATTCATTCTTTCCATTTTACTACTGAGAGTAGAGTGCTGGACTTGTGCTCCAAACAGTTGTAGCTCTACTGTTATGATTTCCTTCACCATGACTCTTAACTCTTCATCTGTGATAATGGATTTTTTGGAATGTGTCATGGAGGGAAAAAGAAATATTGAGGCGTGACAGTGACTTACTAAGAGGGGTAGTGCCAAAAGGTGTGACTGGACAAAAGTGTGTGAAGGGTGTTCAATGGATTGGTGACAAAAGGGGTGCCTAATCTATGTAATCTACGGAAATGAGTCACTCTGGCTTCTGTGTTCAGTGTTAGTGATGCAGAGGATTGTGGTGTGTGAAGGGGTGTGTTTTACAGTGTGATTTGCAGGTGTGTTGAATGTGTAAATATGTGTCAGCTGTATTGTTTTCACATCTGTCCAATGTGGTGTTGTGTATTACTTTGGTGACGGCAGACCACTGTGGTTCAGACCACCATGGGTGACCACCACTGTGACTTTGAACTTGTAACACCGTCAGTGATTGGTCATGGGGCTGTCAGTACTAGATGTCAGATCGCCTATTTCCATGCCTCTGCACTACTGATGGTCTGTCTTTTTTGGTTGGCCTTCGGTGGTTTTGCCTGTATAACTCATAATAGGGCAGTATCAGAGTCCGCCAATAATGCAGTCTTTTCAGGGCCGCTAACATGGAGGTCTGGCAGTCCAAATGCCAATCTCATAATGAGGCCCAATGTCATAAGGGGAATATGTTGACTAGGATGAACACACTTGTTGTGCCTGACTTACACTCATTGTGGTCAGCCTGAAATCACACCTAGGTCTCAGTCTACTGCTTCTATACATTCTATCACGGGTGCTGTGTGCTTTTTGATCCTATTTTTACTGAAAACTTTAAAAACTCATACATCTAGTTTTCCTTATTGGATGCTTGTTGTTTTGGTGTCATTTTGTTTATTACATTTTGCTCAATTTCTCTAATTCAGTTTAGGTTTTTATTGCTTGGTATTTTTATTTTAATACCGTTTGGTGAAGCATAAATACTTTACACTTTGCACAAAGTTACCACTGTCTTTTTGGTGCCATAGCTACCAGGAATTAAGCTCAAGTCAGCTTATTGATCTTTGGGTTCATCTGACAAGTTGGTGTTTTCCTCCAAATTGTAATCCACTTTCTGACAAGTACAAAATAGTGAGTGGGAGGTGTGAGTGTGAGAGACAGAATGATGAAAGGAGAGTTATAGTGAGTTAATGAGTATGAGTGAGACTGAGTGTGGTAATGTAAGTGGGAGGGAATGAATGTGAGTGAAGGGGTATCTGTGAGAGTATGGTAGACTTATGAGTCTGCAGTGGACCATGGTACAACTAAGATATACTTGGCTTGTTATGGGAACCCATGGCAACAATGTGGCACTGGTATATTGTAGGTAATTTTGGGCCTAAGTCAGGGTACCAAAAGCAAAATGCAGGCCCTGGCAAATCTTGGAATTTGGGTCTCCCACTGCAAAATGCAAGCCCGGGAATACTGGACGCATTTCTTGTCATATGGGGTACCTACAGCAAAATACTAGTGCAGGCATATTGGATGTAATCATTGTCCTAAAGGACCATAATCATGGCATATTTGGGGGAAGGTGGATGAAGGCTGGTTGGAAACCCATTGGAAAGTGCTGGCCCTGCCATAACAGAAATAATTTTTGACATGTCAGTAACCCATAGCATACTGATCTACATTTTTGGCTTAAAGGGATACCCATGACAAAATGCTGGTAATGGCACATTGGAGATAATTCTTAACTTATGAGGAGATAGACACATGGCAGACTTTAAAAAAAATGTTGATTCAACTTGTATTACTCACTTTGCTTCATTGGCGTACCATAAAAGTAGTGGAATGTTTTGTGAGTGCCCACAAGCTTATTTAAATACCCTATTTAACCCCATTATAAGAAAACATCCACAAAACCTCCCAGAAAATGTAAGGTTTGCTGTGCACTCACTCAAATAGGGGCAAGTATTACACCCCACTACATTCAAAGGTAACCAGTTGCCGCTGCCCTTCCCCCTCCCCCTCCCCCTCCACCCTGCAGTCTCTATGGAGGCTATCAATGAGGGCCCATTTTTTCACTCAACAAAATTTGAGTTGCCTTGGAGGAGAGGGAGAACGTGAAGAAAAGTTATGAAAATAAGAAATATTCAGCAGCCATATGGACTGCACAGTCTATTTGGGCATGCTTTGCATGGGACAGGAGAGTTCGATGGGAGCTACACTGGTCTGGAGAGTAGAAGGACCTGGGATGATGAAAACAATGCTAATGAAGGTTGTCTTGTGGCTGAAAAGGATATGCTGATGTAAATCGCCATATTTTGTTTAAATTGTGGCTCCTCGGAAGCTCAGCGAGTTAAAGGGTTGCTACTGATCATTAGAGCAAGAGTTTCAGTCCCACGTTGACAAGCTCAACCTTCCATCCATCCGAGGTTGGCTAAACTGAGTTCCAGTAAATTAGATTGAAGAAAAACCCATTGGTTACTACTCTTAAAAATGACCGATGTCTGATGTGTAGCTCTTCATGAAAACAAATTATCATTATGCATGAATTGAGCTACTTTTAAATGAGTTTGTTTTTGTTTAAAGAAGAGAGAAAACGGTCTATGGTAGCTGCCGTTTATTTGTGTGCATAGCAAGAGGCAGCAGCAGCAGCCTGTCCACATGGGCTGAGGTGCCCCACCCCCAAGTTTTTCCATGCAAGAAGCCTGATTGACACTCTTCTGGTTCAGGTCAGGCAGCCAGATCTAGATGTGCACTAAATGCACAGGCTCCTGGTTGCCTGAGCTGAAGTTTGCCGGGGTGAACAAGTCACAGCTCCTGTGGGGGTGACCTCCTCAGCGTGGCACAGGTGCCTCGAGGCCCTCATGATGAGGAGTAGCCTCACTGATTGCATCAGACCTGGGTGCTTCAGTTTTAAACCCTGAAGAGCCCATCGCCGTGTGTCAATCAGTGACACCTAGTCACAGAGTGGGTAGGGTTGGTAGGCTAAATTACCCCATCCCACTCTGTGACGAGATTGGGAGTGCTGCCTTAGGTCAGCTAGCGAGTGAAGACAGCAGTCTTAACCCTCTTTGGACCTCCAAGGTTTCCTTGTCAGAGATGCTGCTATTGAGGTAGGTTTTATGCTTTCTTTTTTGTGAGTTTGGTGCATGAATGTCTGAAAGTATGTGTATTTGTTAGTGGGTGTTGTGAATTGGTGTGTGTGCCCACCACACCCTCCCTAGTAAAATTACGGGCCACCTCTGCTCAGAGGCCATCTGGAAAAAAAGCATTGGGAAAGCCAATTGGTGTAAAGAGAGAGACCTATTGGCTTTGTCAATATTTGTTCTACTTTTGAAACTACTTGTTGCTGCCAATCAAACTGCATAGTAGGGTAATCAGGTTACTACTTTCTGTAACAATTTTTCTCTTTCCAAAAACCTACATTTCTCATGCCAAATGAAAAAGTGTAATGTAAAAGAATGCATAAAAGTAACTTTACTCTGGTCCAGTAATGCAAATGCTATTAATAAACGGCGTATTGATTTAGCATTCTGTTAACAGAATCCGTGGATAATGTACGATCATCACTGTGTACTCTTTATTTATCCCGTATTTCTCAAATTCAAAACTATCATTACGTCTGCATTTAAGAAATACTTCTTCATTGCTTTCCAAACACCCTTTCGTTGTGCTTTATTTGCAATTCAAACCTTTCATCCAGGCAACGGCGGGGGCTGTTTTATTTAAGTGAATAAATGAAGGGAATTTAGATTTTGTTTATTTTCACAACTATTTCTTCAGGCATGTATTATGCAGCAGAAGTACTGTGCCGGGTGTTTCTCACATCTGTATTTCCCATTTCCATTCGGAAGAATGCTTATAAAACACCTTAAATGTAAATGTCTAACGATTCATGAGTTCATGACAAACGCCATTGGCTGCGCGAAGCCTGCCTTTCTCTGCTGGAGCCCTATTGCCCTTATTGTAGAGAGGCATTGTATGTGACGGTGAGCAGATAAATGCCAAAGCCCGAGGCCAGAAAAAAACACATAACACTCGATATATAGTTTCCATTCAAGTACACAAAGCCACACTGGAGAATTTATGCTAAAACGGAAAGCGATATTATTATTAAATGTGTTTTTAAAGCCTACTAAGTTCGTCTCACTTGAGCTCCCTTTTAAAATTGTTTAAGTCTACAGTTGGAAATTAATTACACATCACACGATGGGATAGATGTATATACAATTTGACACTTCATTGCGATTTGTGTGTTTGCAACAAATCATGCTGTATTTTTCATAATGCTATAGGCACTCAATTACATTGAATAAAATGTAGACGGATCGACTATCTCGGAGGTTAAATGTGGCATCACATGTACATTTTGTAAAATCAGAAATTAAACAACCCTGATAACAGTACATGTGGGATTGTTTACATAAGTCTATGGCCCTCATTACAACCCTGGAGGTCGGTGTTTACGGGGTGGTAATACCGCCAACAGGCCGGCGGTAAAAAAGTTGGAATCATGACCATGGCGGAAACCGCCAACATAGACAGCCACTTTAACACTCCGACCGTCACGGCGGTAGAAACAAACACAGCGGCGGTCACCGCCAACAGACAGGCGGAAGACAAAGTGCCACCCATTGTATTTCAAGACGCCTATCCGCCACAGTTTCCGGGGCAGTACCAACGCAATCAAAAGCACGGCGGAAACAGTACACAGAAGGGAAAACACTCACCTCTCGACACCCAACGAGGAACCAGGACGCCATGGAGCCCGAGTTACACGTACTGCCCATGCTGGTGTATCTTCTCATCTACCAGGAGTATGAACGGCGGCGGCGATGACCACGGTGAGTACTGCACCTACTACACAGGGGAGGGGTGAAAAGAGAGTGACACACACACGCAACACACAATACCCCCACCCTCACCCACATCAACATGCACACAAAGACATGAAGCAACATTACATATACACCCCCACCCCCTGGAAGAATGCAAGGACAAAAGGAAATGATTGTAACCAGTGTAATCATGAAAAATCAGATAGTCAAAATCCAAAATTCAGTATATACAAATATGTACACCAACTACACAAGTCTGCATAGTGTAACAATCATTGTCCGTGGATCACAACGCCACTGCTGCACGAGGGGGCTCCATGCCCATTGCTGTATCCTGGGGAGTGCAAAGCCACAGTCTCTCAAGTCTTTCCAGTGGGTGGTTTGCCCACTGCTTTATCCTGGGGAGTGCAAACCACAGTCTCTCAAGTCTTTCCAGTGGGTGGTTTGCCCACTGCTTTATCCTGGGGGAGTGCAAAGCCACAGTCTTTCAAGTGGATAACAGTCTCCACTGGTTCTGGAGGGGGCTTTGTGCCCAGAGTGCTTCATCCTGCCAAGGACTGAGGTAGTGGATGTATCTCTCCACTGGTTCTGGAGGGGGCTTTGTGCCCAGTGTGCTTCATCCTGCCAAGGACTGAGGTAGTGGATGTATCTCTCCCCTGGTTCTGGAGGGGGCTTTGTGCCCAGAGTGCTCGGCGTGCAGTGTGGCCGGTACAATTCCCTCACCTGGGTGTGTGTGTCACGAGATTGCCAAGGTACAGGTAGCATGATACGCCATGGAGGCAGAGACATACCCCACACTGCTGCGGCTTCGCCTTCCACCTGCAGGTTCTAACAGTGATGGAAGTCATGCCTCATGGAAGCTGCCCAGGGTCCAGGAACTCTCCTCCAGCCTCGGACGACTGACCACTGAGGATGGTAGCCATGTCAGCGGTGGTGCCACTGTCCGAGCACGTCGCAGGGCTGGTGGCGGTGCTTGCAGGGGTGTCTGTGGTGGTGGTGCTTGCGGCGGTGTCTGTGGTGGCGGTTCTGGCGGCGGTGCATGGGACAGCTCCTGCTGAGGGGCACAGCAGGATGTTTCCTGCAGCCTCAGATGGTTGCCCACGGGAAAGAGGCTGGGGACTGACCCTGAGGCTGTAGTGGTGCAGGTGGTGGTGCAGGTGGCGGTTGTGGTGGCGGGGCAGCTAGCGGTGTTCACCGCCTTACAGGTTGGTGTGGTTGTGGACTGAAGGTGTGACACTGGTCCCTCAGTAGGTGCCACCATGCCCTCTCCTGACCTGCTCTTCTGCTTTTGGCTATTCCCAACCTTTGATGGTGCAGCAGTTCTCTTGGCACTATACCCTTTTTATTTTTGCTGAGGCCTTGGTGGCTGGTTGTTTCGGCTTCTCCCTCCGGGATGTGGGCACCTTTTTCACCTTGGCAGGTGGCGGAATTTCCTTGCCCTCACTACGTGGCACACTGGAAGCCCTGATGGGTGGCGAATTCGATGACCCCACAATTCCTGGCACCACTGTGCCTCGGGATTGGGTGGCTGAGGTGCTGGGCTGGCTCCGGGAAAGCCTGGCCCTAGGGGAAGGACGGGGAGGAGGTGAAGGGAAGAGCTCAAAGTTTGCAGGGAAATGTTTTTTAGACACACTGGGCTGGGAAAATGGAGGGGGTTTGGGAGTGGAGGAAGAGGTAGTGGTTGTAAGAGGTGTACGTCTGCTGAATTTGGGTGAAGGTGCATGGGCCGGAGGCTGTTGTGAGGTGGATGGCTGTTGGGTGAGTGTGTGCCTGCGTTTGTGTACCTTGGGAGAAGGGCTCACAGACATACTGGGAGAGGACAATGGGGATG
The DNA here is from genome assembly GCF_031143425.1 of Pleurodeles waltl. NCBI lineage: Eukaryota > Metazoa > Chordata > Amphibia > Caudata > Salamandridae > Pleurodeles > Pleurodeles waltl. Next base: position 802,246,742 of record NC_090442.1, on the reverse strand, counting down.
TGTGAATGGTAGTGGGGGTGGTGATTGCACGTGAGCGGTGTGTGGTGATGGGCGTGCTGGTGATGGAGGTAGTGGATGAGGATGTAGTGCATGCAGGTGTGAGTGGAGACGAGACAGGGAGGGAAGAGGAGGACATGGAGGGGGGACACAGTGGAGACAGTGGATGTTGGTGTGTCTGCATGGGGATGGTGCTTGTGTGAGTGCCTGTGGGATGTGTGGTGCTTCTGTTTGCCTGAGCCACTCTTGTGTGTTGATGTGTGTGCATGCTGGTCTGATGGTGTGCTTGGGATAGGCTGAGGTACAGGGGATTGGGTCTGGGTGGAGGAAGTTGGAGGGAGGAGGCTGGACACAGGGACAATGGCTGCCATCAGTGCTGAGGCCAGAGCCTGAAATGCTCTCTGTTGGGCCGCCTGCCCAGGATGAATGCCCTCCAGGTATGCATTTGTTTGTTGCAAATGCCTCTCAACATCCTGGATGGCATTCAAAATGGTAGATTGCCCAACAGTGAGGGATCTCAGGAGGTCAATAGCCTTCTCACTGAGGGCAGCAGGGCTGACTGGGGCAGGGTCTGAGGTGCCTGGGGCGGAGATGCCCACCCTCCTGGGTGAGCGGGCACGGGACACACGCTGAGGGGCTGCTAGGAGGGCGGTGCTGGTAGGGGGTGGCGGTTGTACCTGTTGATGCGGTGGGCACAGACGTGCCCGCCACCGCATGGGAGCTCCCATCAGAGGAGGAGTCGCTGTCACTGGTGTATGCTCCTGTCCCCGTCGTGGAGCTCCCCTCGCCCCCTGTCCCACTGGTGGTTTCAGACTCCGTTGCTTCACCCTCCAGGGCCAAGTGGGTTGCAGCTCCCTCCTGCGCCGGTGCCACTGCTCCTCCGCCTGATGATGCTATTGCACACAAGAACAGGGAGACCACAAAAAGGGGGGAAAAGACAGAAGATAAACATGTTCAGTGCATGCAACACCACAACCGTTGGCGGACACAACACACAGGGAGCAGCCCTCTGCACTATGCCATGCACTAACAGTTCCTAGAAATTTCACATGCCCATGGGGTATGAGGCCTAAGCCCAATTGCTGCACACCTGGAAGTCACAGGAGCCTGACTAGGTGTAGATGGCTCTTACCACTTTTGGGGTTGGGGTGCCACATAGCCTGCCTCACAAGGGACCTTGCCTACCAAGTTCACCCTGGCCTAGGGGAACCCACTGCCCACTTCCCCCACCCAGACACCTTGTTATGCGCACAGAGTCAGCTGAAGGAGAGTGTACTCACCCCCTCGTGGCTGCTGTGATGCCCTCAAGCGCCCATCCAACTCCGGATACGCCACCGCCAGGATCTGGGACATCAGGGGGGTCATGGTGTGACGGGCACCTCTTCCACATTGGGAGGTCACCCCTAGCTGGGCCTACGCCATCTTCTTGCTCCAGCGGCGCAGGTCCTTCCATCTTTTACGGCAGTGGGTGCTCCGTCTGTGGTAGACCCCAAGGGTCCAGACGTCCTTGGCGATGGCACGCAAAAAATACCCTTCTTCTGGTGGGCACTGACCTAGAGGAATGGTACAGGGGGAAAGGAAATTACTCAGTTGTCTGGACCGTCATAGTCATTTCCCACCAGTTCCCACCCATGCCCTGATGCACATACACTCACCATCGACACATGCAGGCCTCAGCCCCAGACCCATTTTTCTTCCATCCACACCACTCAAAGCAGGCATTGCCCATGCAGCAGGATCACAGTATACTCACCTGTTTGTCTGGAGGACCTTACAGTTGCGTGTACTGTGGGAGGACCTGATCCACTAGTTTCTCCAACTCCTCTGAAGTAAAGGCAGGGTCCCTTTCTCAGACACTGTAGACATCGTCGCTTCCAGACACAGGTCACAGCAGCACTTGCAGTGTAGGTCCCCTCCTGTTGAAGGTCAGGTATCAAGTGAGTGAACAGACAGAAAATGGCAGTCACGTCTGTGGCGGTGCATACCGTCACTGCCGGCGTACATCGTCATTGGCTCCTGAAACCCACAGGGCCCAATGTTAACCAAAGCAGAATTGCGCCGCGGTCTTCGACCACCCACCACAACGGTGTACGACTCCAGCGCAGTTACCTCATATCCCCTTGTCCCACCTTACAGGTCAGGCAGCAGCCATTTCAGGGGGCCACATGGCATGGAAATAAACTGTGTCACACCTATCGAGGCCTGGAATACAGACAGATACCAGCACATAGTGGATTACTAACGTTTCTGCAAATAACACATTGTGATACCTCAGTGCTAGATGACTCTCTGCTCGCTGTTCTCCTCCATAGGGCACGTCCGCTGGGGCAGGTGATGAGATGGAGGCTTCTTCCGTTGTATAGACCCCTGGTGGACCTGTCGACAATGGAAGAGAGACACATAGGGGGTTATTTTGACCGCCGTGCGGAAGACCGTCAGTGCAGGCGGTTTGCCGCTCGGCCTATTATGACCGTTGGCAGCTCTCCGTCCCTTTACAGACGGAGAGCCGCCAACAGCCATACTGGCGGGAGGCAGGGAAGTGGAGGTTGCTCCACCTCCACGCCAACAGAATACCGCCCAGCGAATCACGTCCTGTGATTCACCGTGGCGGTGTTCTGTTGGCGGTGTGGTGTCGGCGGAGCTGCCCCCATGGCTCCCGTCCCCTCCCGGAGGATCGACGGACCAGGTAAGTCGATCGTCCGTTAGGGGAGGGGGGTGCGGGGGTTTTGTGTGTTGTGTGCGTGCATGGGGGTGTGCCTGTGTGTATGTAGAGGGGTTGTGTGAGTGCGTGTATGCTTGTGGGGGTGTTGTGTGTTTGGGAATGAGTGCGTGTACGTCTGTGGGTATGCCTGTATGGATGTGTGCGTGTATGTTTGAATGTGGGTGTGCGTGTCTGACTGTGTGTGTGGATGTTGGCATGTATGTCAGTGTGCGTGTGTGTGTTGATGGTGCCTGCATGCATGTCAGTGTGTGTGAGTTATGTGATGCTGGGGGTAGGGGTGGGGAGGGGGGCCCTGCCACCTTTGGGGGGTGGCAGGGGTGGTGGGGGGTGTAGGGGAGGGAGTCGGGTGGGGGTGAGGGGTGGGGGAGACCCCTATCAGTGCCAAGGAAGGAATTCCCTGGCACTGATAGTGCTTACCGCCATGGATTTCATGGCGGTTCAAAACGCTGGAAATCCACGGCGGTAAGCTGGGTCCAAATACCGCTGGTGGTATTGTGACGGCCGCTGGGCTGGAGACCCAGGTCTCCAGCCCGGCGGTCGTCTCCGCCCTGGCGGGTGGAACGGAGAACTGGCGGATGACCATGCCGGTAACCGCCATGGTCATAATTCCACAAGGTGAGACCGCCAGCCTGTTGGCGGTCTTACTGCTGGTTCTCCGCCTTCCGCCAGGGTCGTAATGACCCCCATAATTATCACATACAGACTTGATCGTGCAACAATCCAGGAACTGTGTGCCCAGTTGGAGGTAGACCTGATGTCAGCTATCCGCCATCCCACAAGGATACCCCCTCTAGTGCAGGTCCTGTCTGTACTCCATTTCCTGGCCAGTGGGTCATTTCAAACAACAGTGGCCATGGCATCAGGGATGTCCCAGACAATGTTCTCTAACGTGCTGTCCAGAGTGTTATCTGACCTGCTGAAACACATGCACAGCTACATCGTTTTCCCACAGGTGGAGGATTTGCCCACAGTGAAAGGTCATATCCCCAACATCATTGCTGCCATTGATGTTACTCATGTGGCATTTGTCCCCCCCGCAGGAATGAACAGGTGTACAGAAACCGGAAGAGCTACCATTCAATGAATGTGCAGATGGTGTGTTTGGCAGACCAGTACATCTCCCATGTCAATGCCAATTATCCTGGCTCTGTAAATGACGCTTACATTTTGGGGAATAGCAGCATCTCTTATGTGATGGGGCAACTCCAGAGGCACCAGGTGTGGCTAATAGGTGAGGCCAAGGTTCCAATACAGTTGACATAGGTGTCTGGGTCCGGGGTTATCCCCAAGGGTTAGTGTGTGTCTAACAGTTTTCCCTCAACATTTGCAGTTGTCTCTGGTTACCCCCAACCTGTCATGGCTACTGACCCCAGTGAGGAATCCCAGGACAAGGGCAGAGGAACGCTACAATGAGGCACATGGGCGAACTAGGAGGATAATCGAACGCACCTTCGGCCTCCTGTGCCTCCATCTGACAGGTGGTTCCCTATACTACTCACCGAAGAAGGTGTGCCAGATAATCGTGGCCTGCTGTATGCTGCACAACCTGGCTTTGCAACGCGGATGGACCAGATGGTGGTCTTGTGGCAGCTGTGGAGCCTGTGGACAGTGAAGAAGAGGAGGCAGAAGAACAGGATATCGACAACTGAAACAACATCATCATGCAATACTTCCAGTGAGACACAGGTAAGAAGATGTTACTGCTTCCCACATCTCATACTATTGTTGGAGCTAGCATAAGTCTGTCATTTTCACTCAGTGTATGTACACTGACTTGCCACTTCGACTTTTCATTTCACAGATCTGGGTCCCACTTTGTGCCCTCTGCTATGTGTACTCTTGGTCTACAGCTGTGTTACATTGGTATATGAACAAGTAAGTTGACATTGCTATATTCCATTGATATTGCAATTACACATTTGTGAAAGCACAGGCTGACTCTAGAATGTTTTGTGATTGAAGTATGTTTATTCCTGTGCAAATAAGTGGAGATGGTTGTAAAATGGGTTGGGGTGATGGTGGAGGTATGTCCATGGCAGAGTCCAGTCCATTTGTTTCACAGGTGCATTGTCCAAAGGGGCATAGGAAATGGAGCAATGGCAGTTTAAGGATGGACAGGGTGACATAGTGCGACAGAAGGGTGACATTCATGAGAGTCTTATTTCTTGCCTGGGGTCTTGGCAATGTTCTCTGTCTTGTTCCTGGATCTCAGGGCCCGTTTACGTGATGGTTTTCCATCTGCAGGGGGTGGGGTGCTGGTGTCTTGTTGTTCCTGTGGAGGTGCCTCCTGTCCACTTGCGCCGGAGGAGGTGGAGGGCTGTTCATCGTCCAGGCTAGTGTCAGTGTCACGGGCCCGTTGGTGTGCCACTGTGTCCCTCATGGTGTTGACAAGGTCTGCCAGCACCCCTGCAATGGTGACCAGGGTGGCGTTGATGGACTTCAGGTCCTCCCTGATCCCCAGATAGTGTTCCTCCTGCAGCCGCTGGGTCTCCTGAAACTTGGCCAGTACCGTGCCCATGGTCTCCTGGAAATGGTGGTAAGCTCCCATGATGTTTGAGAGTGCTCGTGGAGAGTGGGTTCCCTGGGCCTGTCCTCCCCCTGTCGCACAGCAGTCCTTCCAGCTTCCCTGTTATCCTGTGCCTCTGTCCCCTGAACCGTGTGCCCACTGCCACTGCGCCAGGTCCCTGATCGTCCTGTGTTAGTGGGTGGACACACTGCTGATTGACGTGTGCTGGGGACAGAGGGATGATGTTTTGTGGCGGATTCCGAGCTGTGGGTCGTAATACCTGTAGCGGAATTCCACGGCCGCTGCGGTATGTTGGCGGTCTTCTACATGGCAGAAAGTGGGATTTATCGCCAGGGTTGTAATGAGGGCCTATATGTTCTGTAGAATAAAGGACTTAGTCGACTTGCCATGAAATAATTGCAGACATTCTGTAAATAATGGTGAAAAACAAACATATTAATTCAAATAATAAATGTAATACTAAAAGTGGTACTCCATTATCACAGTGAAACAACTGTAATGTATTTTAACATTGACGAAGCAATGATGTGCCCATACTTGCACGGATTCCTGGCAGCCTTTTGGTGGCAAATTGGCCTGTCCAATTAAAGGAAGATTTCCACCATCTATGTGCGAGAGTGGACACGCTTGAAAATGTGAATGGAAGTTGTTATGAGCAGGGCTATAAGTGAGCCAGATAAGAATTGAGCTAGACATTAGGATTCTAAGTCTATATTAAAATGAAAAGGTGTTGAGGAGACCCGGAAGCACTCAACACTCAGATCACAGACATGGTCCTCCATGCTTCCAGCTTCCCACTTGCTGCGGTCCGCTAGCCAAGCTCCATCACGGTCCCATCGCTCCCCACCCCCTGCTCCCCAACCTCCATTTCTCGCTCAGGACAGTGAGGCTGTGAGGAAGCAGGTGAGGGAGGTCTGGAAGCAGAAGGCAGGCTCAAAGGGCCAAGAGGCACACAGACACACCCGCAGCGGCCAGGACAGCGCGAGCGCAACAGCCGTAGGTGGCTGCCGCTAAGTTAGCGCCCCGGTCCTTCACAGACGCGGCCCAGCAAGGTCTGGGTGCGGCTTGTCGGGTGAGACCTGCTTGCCACTAGCCCTGACAACAAGCAGCAACACTCTTTGGGGAACTCACACAAAGGGACCAAAGCGCCACCCTCACTTTACATTATAGAGGGCGAAGAGGCCCCATCAGCCCAGCAGGACCCAGTTGGCACCAGCAGGCACATGCAGGCCCTCAGCAGGTCTCAGCAGGTCTCAGAAGGGCCCAGCAGGCCAGCAGCAAGACCCGAGAGGGTACGCCAACAGGTAGTTCATCTCCAGGACTCAGGTACATCAGCGCAGCATGCCTCCACACCACTTATTCTACAAGCAGCAACGACATAGCTGGCATGGCAGCCGTAGCCAATCGTAGGCAGCTGCCACTAAGAATGCGCCCGGTCACTACAAAAGCATCCCTAACAGGCCAGTGGGGCTTGTGGGGTTCTCAGTGGGGTTTCTGGTGAGACTCGCTAGCTGCCAAATCCTTCTTGATGAGCCAAAACAGTGGCAGTAGTAGTCAGGCAACCCAAACAGTAGCACCCTAAGCAGCAGGGCAGACAATGGTAGACAACAGCACAATCCTGTAACCGTAAGGAGAGACCGGGTTGAGTGAAGGGCACGTTGTCACCCCTATCCGGGCAATCCACTTGTCAAGTGCACAACACCAGCCAAACACATACATTGACAAGGCTCCTAAGCCATCCAGTAGGCATACTGAGTGCTCATTAGTGGTCATTAGGAAGGAACAGTCACTGGAACAAGGCACTATAGCTGATAAACATACGACATAAAGATATAAGCCACAGTCATCTGCCATCAACTGCACTCCCTAACAGGTGTGGAGCTAGGACTTATCTGCAGACAGTTTTCGGGTGATAATAGTTGTGCAAAACAGAAAGCATAATAGTGAGTGGGAAGAGCAAGTGACTGTGAGAACCAGCAGCTCCCTTTTCCTGATGGCCCACGACAGGGTGCAAAACCCAATGAGAAAAGAGAAGGCAGCCCCAAACAAACAGGGGGGGGTGCACAAATCGTACAAATGGGGGAAAGATGAAGCATGTCTTGAGGCATCAAATCACAACAGAAGCAGTGCCCTAGAAGGCAAACGAGTCCAAGGAGTTTAAGGGGTGCACCCCCAGAGAACACAAACAGGTACAAGGGGAGGCCAAAACATAAGTGCAGGATTCAAAGGCATCAAGGAGTAATTTACGCCACTGGGGAAAAATGACAGCCACAAACTCCCTTTGGAGGACCAGTTTCAAGACCACAGCCCAACTGGCGATCTTTCAGTGACAGTGCAATTACACAGTGCACCTCCTGGGAGGACACTCCTCCAACTACAGCAGAACAAGAATTCATGCTGGAATTATCCAGGCCAATAGCACCAAGTGCACAATCAGTTCAAATAGCACAGCACAATTCAATTGAGCACACTATCCAACCTCGGAAGTGGGAAATGCCCTTATCTCCAATCATAGTGATAAAAGACAGGGGTAGGTCACCCGAAGACCTCTCCTCTAAAGTTAATGGCATAGAAGGAAGCCCCAACGGAAGCCTGGACAAGCTGGGCCTAGTATAACCAACCTCAGAGAAGTACTCAACCTTCTCCCGCTGAGAGGTCTCTCTCACACAGAAAAAATTAGAGGAGGTCTTCAACAAAGAAGAGGAGCAGAGGGAAAGGGTGCTCTCCCTATGCCCGTAGAAAAGAGAGTAAATTTATCCCATACTACGGAGGCACAGGCACTCAAAACAGCCCAAAACCACAGACTCTCTGACACAAAGGGCACCCTGCTGACTGGATATGATGACTTAAACAACACACTAACGGCCATAACTAATGCAGCGATCTTCAACACAGACAAATTAGACATCTAAATCCAAATTCTGCAAAGTTTGGCAACCACCACTGGGGCAATAAACAACAAGTTGGACAGGTTAAACGCGCTTATTCGAGGAGCATAAGCCCACATGGAGGCTGTTAGACTTTTCATCCTTGGCGTGGTCTCCCTTAACTTTTTGCCTCTGTTCCCCAGGTTGTTGATGTGTGCTGGACTCTGATTTTGCTGTTTTTGTTACTCTGGGCACTTTACCACTCCTAACCAGTGCTAAAGTGCAAGTGCTCCTGTTTAAATTGTATGTAAGTGGTTTATCCATGATTGGCATATTTGATTTACTAGTAAGTCCCTAGTAAGGTGCACTAGAGGTGCCAGGGCCTGTAAATCAAATGCTACTAGTGGGCCTGCAGCACTGGTTGTGCCACCCACATAAGTAGCTCTGTAATCATGTCTCAGACCTGCCACTGCAGTGTCTGTATGTGTATTTTTACACTGTAAATTCGACTTGGCAAGTGTACCCACTTGCCAGGCCTAAACCTTCCCTTTCCTTACATGTAAGGCACCCCTAATGTAGGCCCTAGGTAGCCCCAAGGGCAGGGTGCAGTGTATGGATAAGGTAGGACATATAGTAATGTGGTTTATATGTCCTGACAGTGAAATACTGCCAATTTCGTTTTCACTGTTGCAAGGTCTGTCTCTCTCTCATAGGATAATATGGGGGCTACCTTTAAATATGATTAAAGTGTAGATTCCCCTAGAGAGTAGATGGACATGTGGAGTTTGGGATCCCTGAACTCACAATTTAAAAATACATCTTTTAGTAAAGTTGATTTTAAGATTGTGAGTTTGGAAATGCCCCTTTTAGAAGGTGAGCATTTTCTTGCTTAAACCATTCTGTGACTCTGCCTTGTTTGTGGATTCCCTGTCTGGGTCAGTTTGACAGTTGGGTTGTTTTTCACCTCACACCAGACAGTGACACAAAGGGAGCTGGGGTGTGATCTGCATTTCCTGATTAGCCATCTCTGCTAGGAGGGAGGGGTGGAGTGGTCACTCTCATCTGAAAGGACTGTGCCTGCCTCTGACAATGCTGTCTCCAGCCCCCTGGTGTGTGTCTGAGGCCTTGCCTGGGCAAGGCAGGATTTCACAAGGAGGTGTGAGTCCCCTTTGAAGGAAGGTGACTTCAAAGACTAAAATGGGTATAAGAAGGGCACCCAAACTTACAAACTTCAGAAACACTTCTGGAATCAAGAGGAACCTCTGCCTGGAGAAGAGCTGATCGCTGAGGAACAAGTGCTGCCCTGCCTGTGACTGTGCTTTGTGGAGCTTTCCTGCAGTGCTGCTTCTGCCTGAGTAAGAGGGCAAAGACTGGACTTTGTGTGCCTTCCATCTTGAAGAAGAAATCTCCAAGGGCTTGATGTAGAGCTTGCCTCCTGTTGTTGAAGTCTCAGGGTTAGCAAAGACTTCTTCCTGCCAGCACCTGGAGTCTCTGGAGAGACCCCTACTCTGCTCTGTGGTGCCCTTCCAGTTCCTGGGACCCTGAAAGGAGAGGCTGGCAGCCTAAGGACAAAAATACACGCACCGAGCACCGTGCGGAGAAAAGATCGACGCGAATCCGATCGCGGCTGAGAAAACGACGCGACGCCGGTTCCGCAGCTGAGAAACGACGCCGCAGGAAACGCGACCGAAAAACCGACGCCCGGAGCAGGAGAAACGACGCGCAGCATCGCTGACGGAGGCTGAGAGATCGCACCCTGCGCCGCGGGACTTTCGGATCGTCGTGTGGCTGGCTTTTTCAACGCGCACCGCCGTGCCGAGTTGTTTTCGACGCACACAGCCGTGCAGGGTTACTTTCGACGCACACCGCCCGTGCGGGGTTATTTTTGACGCAAACCAGGTACATTTACACGCTAGCAGCGCTAGTGTGTTGTTACAACTACCTAAAGACTCTTTTTATTTTAAACCTTTAAAAAATCATAACTTGACTTGTGTATGTTGGATTTTTGTCGTTTTGGTCTTGTTTTGTCTAGATAAATATTTCCTATTTTTCTAAACTGGTGTTGTGTCATTTTGTAGTGTTTTCATTAAGTTACTGTGTGTGTGTTGGTACAAATACTTTACGCCCAGCACTCTGAGGTTAAGCCTACTGCTCTGCCAAGCTACCAAGGGGGTAAGCAGGGGTTAGCTGAGGGTGATTCTCTTTTATCCTAACTAGAGTGAGGGTCCTTGCTTGAACAGGGGGTAACCTGACTGTCAACCAAAGACCCCATTTCTAACATTGGTGGCAGCGGTGGGATTTGGACTTGTATTTGTACTTGACATACAGTAATTAAGTGTACACTACTGTTTTGATCTCAGACCACTACGTGACCACATACTACTAGTCTTGTGATTTTTGTTTTTTACTTGGACTGTTTTTCTCTGCATTCAGTTTCTTTTTTTTCGCTGATCCCGTGATTGACTTTTCTGAAACTTCATTTGAGAACTTGCTTTTCTGTTTTTGGAACTGTGCATATTTTTTTTAACCTCTCATCATGTCTCAGTCTGGAGATGCCCTAGCTGAAGCTGCTTTTGACTTGGAGAAATTGGAGAGCTACAAAGTGGCTCAGTTGAAGCAGTTTTGTAGTAATGTTGGCTGTCCCATTAAGAGCTCATCCAAGAAGGATGAGCTGCAAAAGGCGCTGAGGGCCTGGGTGACAGCCAAAGCAGCTGAGGGGCACACAGATGAGGAGCCAGAGGGGGAAGAGGAGTTGCAAGTCACTCACACTGATGTAGTGGGTGGGCCTGCTATGTCTCAGGGGAGAATCTCCAGGGCAGGTAGCAGTGTGTCCTCCAAGAGTCTGACACCTGGAGAGTTACAGGACAGACAGGCAGAGAGGGAGTACCAGTTGGAGCTGAAAAAGCTCAGTCTAGAGATGGAACAGAGAAAGCTGGCCCGTGAGGTGGAACAGAGAAAGCTGGACCTTGAGGAAAGGAAGATAAACATGGCTCATGAGCTCAGTTTAAAAGAAATGGATCAGAGGAGTCAGTCCAGTAGGGATGGTGGCAGCAATTCTACAGTGCAGCCTGAGAGAAGGGTACACATCCCAAAAGACCTTGTGAGGGATTATAAGAGGGAGGATGATATCTACTTGTGGTTCAAGGGTTATGAGTCAGCTCTCCACATGAACCTGGTCCCTGAAGCTCATTGGGGGGCAGCCCTGTGGAAGCATTTTGAGGCAGAGGGGAGGGACACACTGACGGCCTTAGGGGATGCTCAGAGTCTCACCTACCCTGCCATGAAGGAGGCCTTACTTACCAGGTATGGTCTCACCCCTGAGCAGTACAAGGAGAAGTTTAGATCCTACAAGAGAAAGGAATCCCAAACATGGTTGGAATGTGTTGATTCTTGTTGCAGGTCACTGGATGGTTGGGTGAAGGGCAGTAAGGTAAACACGTATGAGGGGCTTTACAATTTAATTGCTTGGGAGCACTTGTACAGTTTATGTTTTCCAGAGCTGCGCCAGCACCTCATTGACAGCAAGCTGACTGACCCCAGGAAGCTTGCACAGGAAGCGGACCGCTGGGAGAGCACCAGGGTCCAAAAGAGGTATGGGGGAGACCACGCCAAGGGTGGGCAGGGTCCCTCTCAGACAAAAGGGGGGGGTAAGGGCAAACAGGATGAGTTCTCTAAAGGGCCCCAAACTGATTCCCAGGGTAAGGATTCCCAACCCCCCAGTGAAAAGAAGCCATGGTTCTCCAAAGGGAAGCCAATGGCAGGTGGTCCCCTACGTAAGTGCTATTCATGTGACCAGGTGGGTCATGTGAGGTGGGACCCCAAATGCCCCAAAAGTACACCGGCACCCACTGGTGCACCGTCCCAGGGTTTGGCCAGTGTAGCGCTTGGGGAGGAGTTGGTTTCAGGTGGGTGGGAACCAGCAGAAATGACCCTTGTCTCACTAGGGGACAGTGAGATGGTCCAGAGAAACCTAGTGCCTGATAACACTAAGAAGTACAGGCAATGGGTGACCATCAATGGACAGAGGGTGGAGGCTCTAAGAGACACTGGAGCCAGTGTGACGACAGTGAGGAGTCACCTGGTGTCTGAAGAGCAGATTGATCCCCGGGTACTTCACCAAGTAGTTGCAGTAGACAATTCTGAGCGCCTCTGCAGAGTGGCGCAGGTTCCCTTTGAATGGGGGGGGGTCTCAGGTTCCTGGAAAGTAGCTGTGAGTCCAACCATGCCTGTTGATTGTTTGCTAGGCAACGACCTGGAAGGAGGTGGAACACAGGTCTCACTTGGAGATGTTGGGTCTGCCTGGGTGGGTATGCGTATCCACCCGGTCTATGGCAGCCAATCAGGGTAGTCAAGAGCCCCTGGAGCCTGAAACAGTGGCCCAGGGGACCGCCAAGAAGAGGAAAGGCAGGAGGCGCGGGAAACCCGCCCCAGAAGTTCCCACGGTCCGGGAGGAGGCAGAGCCTGAGGGTGATGCCCCGGAACCTACAGGGGAACAGGTGGCTGAACTGGGGGAGGTCCCCGAGCTGTCGCAGTGGCAGCAGGAAGGGGGACCCACCAGGGAAGTATTCTGCACAGCGCAGAAGGAGTGCCCTACTCTTGAGGGACTGCGGCAGCAGGCTGCAGCCCAGGCGGCTGGCGGGGCGCCAGGTACTCACCTGATTTATTGGGAGGATGGCCTCCTGTATAGTGAGCCTAAGGTTCCTGAGCCGGGGTCAGCTCGTATGCTGGTGGTACCCCAGGGCTTCAGGACCTTCCTACTGGGTTTGGCTCATGATGTGCCTTTGGCAGGACATCTAGGGCAGGACAAGACCTATAAGAGGCTTGTCTCCCACTTTTACTGGCCCTTGATGAACAAGCAGTCAGCTGCTTATTGTAGATCTTGTCAGACTTGTCAGGCAAGTGGCAAGAGTGGGGGGAAATGCAAAGCTCCCCTCCACCCTTTACCGGTAGTCAGTACTCCCTTTGAAAGGGTAGGAATTGACATTGTGGGGCCTCTGGATCCCAAGACAGCCATGGGCAACAGGTTCATCCTGGTCTTGGTGGACCATGCCACACGGTACCCAGAAGCTATTCCTCTAAGGACGGTCACCGCCCCCGTGGTGGGACGTGCCTTGATGGGGGTTTTTACCCGCATGGGGTTCCCCAAGGAGGTAGTATCTGATAGGGGTACAAACTTCATATCCACTTATATGAAGTCTCTGTGGAAGGTGTGTGGGGTAACCTACAAGTTCACCACCCCTTACCACCCCCAAAGTAATGGTCTGGTTGAGAGATTCAACCGCACCTTGAAAGGCATGATTCAGGGCCTGTCAGAGCCCTTGAGGCGTAAGTGGGACGTCCTCTTGCCATGCCTTCTGTTCGCTTACAGGGAGGTGCCTCAAAAGGGACTTGGCTTTAGCCCCTTTGAGCTCATCTATGGCCACCCTGTGAGGGGACCGCTCAGTCTGGTGAAGGAGGCTTTGGAGAAAGCTCCTAGTAAACCACCCCAGGATGTATTTAGCTACATGCTGGCACTAAGAAACCAGACTGCCCGCTTCAGGAGTCTCGCTCAGGAGAACCTGGAAGCAAGCCAGGAGGACATGAAACGGTGGTACGACCAGAATGCCACTCTGGTTGAGTTTCAGCCTGGACAAAAAGTGTGGGTCATGGCACCAGTGGAGCCTAGGGCTCTCCAAGATAAGTGGACTGGGCCTTTTGAGGTGGTGGAAAGAAAGAGCGAGGTCACCTATCTGGTAGACTTGCAATCCCCCAGGAACCCCTTGAGGGTCCTACATGTCAACCGCCTCAAACCACACTTTGAGCGAACTGAGCTATCCATGTTGGGCGACCTGGGCCCCCCTCAGGAGGGCCGGTGGAGGTCCAGGGGGGGCCCCAGTGATCACGGGTCCCAGAAGGGGCCCGTCAAGAAGTCAGAGAGGGTGCGTGCCGCCCCTCTCGGACTGCCATGATCAGGGAGGCCCCCGTTTTGCGCAGAAGAGCGCCGGGGGCCCCATTATTCGTTTTAGGCACTGGAAGTGCCTCTTCATCAAAACAGGTACTTTCTAAAGGGACCAATATACCGATACTCTAAAGTTCTTTTTACAGACTTTATTCATTGTGTTATATTGCCTACCTGTTCTTTGATGTGTTTACATATGTGTGCACATGTTCCTTTTATGGGCATGACTTGCTAATATGTTTGCCTAACTTGCCATAGGTTTTCTAATGTTCCTACTATGGGCGTTTTATGATATGCTTATGACAAGTGTTCCAATGTGATAACGTGTTTCCTGACTACTGCTTATGTTGCAGAATACTGAGTAACCTGTGTGTTATGTGTGACCACAATTTAAAAATACATCTTTTAGTAAAGTTGATTTTAAGATTGTGAGTTTGGAAATGCCACTTTTAGAAGGTGAGCATTTTCTTGCTTAAACCATTCTGTGACTCTGCCTTGTTTGTGGATTCCCTGTCTGGGTCAGTTTGACAGTTGGGTTGTTTTTCACCTCACACCAGACAGTGACACAAAGGGAGCTGGGGTGTGATCTGCATTTCCTGATTAGCCATCTCTGCTAGGAGGGAGGGGTGGAGTGGTCACTCTCATCTGAAAGGACTGTGCCTGCCTCTGACAATGCTGTCTCCAGCCCCCTGGTGTGTGTCTGAGGCCTTGCCTGGGCAAGGCAGGATTTCACAAGGAGGTGTGAGTCCCCTTTGAAGGAAGGTGACTTCAAAGACTAAAATGGGTATAAGAAGGGCACCCAAACTTACAAACTTCAGAAACACTTCTGGAATCAAGAGGAACCTCTGCCTGGAGAAGAGCTGATCGCTGAGGAACAAGTGCTGCCCTGCCTGTGACTGTGCTTTGTGGAGCTTTCCTGCAGTGCTGCTTCTGCCTGAGTAAGAGGGCAAAGACTGGACTTTGTGTGCCTTCCATCTTGAAGAAGAAATCTCCAAGGGCTTGATGTAGAGCTTGCCTCCTGTTGTTGAAGTCTCAGGGTTAGCAAAGACTTCTTCCTGCCAGCACCTGGAGTCTCTGGAGAGACCCGTACTCTGCTCTGTGGTGCCCTTCCAGTTCCTGGGACCCTGAAAGGAGAGGCTGGCAGCCTAAGGACAAAAATACACGCACCGAGCACCGTGCGGAGAAAAGATCGACGCGAATCCGATCGCGGCTGAGAAAACGACGCGACGCCGGTTCCGCAGCTGAGAAACGACGCCGCAGGAAACGCGACCGAAAAACCGACGCCCGGAGCAGGAGAAACGACGCGCAGCATCGCTGACGGAGGCTGAGAGATCGCACCCTGCGCCGCGGGACTTTCGGATCGTCGTGTGGCTGGCTTTTTCAACGCGCACCGCCGTGCCGAGTTGTTTTCGACGCACACAGCCGTGCAGGGTTACTTTCGACGCACACCGCCCGTGCGGGGTTATTTTTGACGCAAACCAGGTACATTTACACGCTAGCAGCGCTAGTGTGTTGTTACAACTACCTAAAGACTCTTTTTATTTTAAACCTTTAAAAAATCATAACTTGACTTGTGTATGTTGGATTTTTGTCGTTTTGGTCTTGTTTTGTCTAGATAAATATTTCCTATTTTTCTAAACTGGTGTTGTGTCATTTTGTAGTGTTTTCATTAAGTTACTGTGTGTGTGTTGGTACAAATACTTTACGCCCAGCACTCTGAGGTTAAGCCTACTGCTCTGCCAAGCTACCAAGGGGGTAAGCAGGGGTTAGCTGAGGGTGATTCTCTTTTATCCTAACTAGAGTGAGGGTCCTTGCTTGAACAGGGGGTAACCTGACTGTCAACCAAAGACCCCATTTCTAACAGAGGCCGACAAGGGCCTGCTAAATCAGACATACCAGTGTCACTGCAGCCCAATTTTTGACAAACTCCAAAGACTGCCTCAGTCATATCCATAATAGTGACAGATCTAAAACAGGAGTTGGTTCAGTGGAGAGACATCAAGCAGAATCCACAGCGTCCACAAGGCGCAAATAGCCTGCAAAAAGGAACATCTATCTATACCGCTCAGGATGAAGCAAGCTCAGTACAGGCTTTAGGATATTCAGTGGAAGGCTCAATCCAGGAACACAAAATAGTCGAAGGTCCCTTCATTCCCGTCCTGTCTAGGAAAAACAAAAAATGCCTTAGGAAGGTGCATAATAAAACAGCAATGGAGCCGGAAATGAAATACCCACACCCTTCCAATCACGGCTGTCATGGCCCACCAAGAGAAAACCCCAGGGCAAAATATAAGCAAATCACAGACCAGAAAGAGTGCACAGCTCCTGCTCAACTGGGAGGTTCGAAGTCTCAGTCCAAAACAGACCAGCAGTCATCCTCACTGTTTAGGAACAATCCTCAAAGGCAGCAAGAAGAGGAAGGAACAGGATGTAAGATCCTGGGAGCACTTGGCTTGGAAATCACAATGGGGGACCTCAATGGGTTACAATCAAACTGCTCAGGGCCTGAAGCCCAGCCACAATCTGTACCCCTGAAGCAACCACTCAGCTTTCAACTTTGGGAAGCTTAATGGTACAGGATTAGATCACAGAACAATCCTCAGCTCAAAGGTACATCCTAAAAGTACAAGTGAATGGGAGCACTGTAAGAACCAGCTCCAACCTGTTCAATTCAAGACTCTCGCTCAGG
The DNA here is from genome assembly GCF_031143425.1 of Pleurodeles waltl. Lineage (NCBI taxonomy): Eukaryota > Metazoa > Chordata > Amphibia > Caudata > Salamandridae > Pleurodeles > Pleurodeles waltl. Next base: position 802,230,002 of record NC_090442.1, on the reverse strand, counting down.
TAACCTTCCACAGAAGGGCCACGGAGGGCACAAGAGAGCTGACTGGTGATCCCACCTATGAGGGGTCTACATCCTGGACCCCAAGACCAATGCGGCCCTACGCAAACCGTCCAGCTCATCAACATTGTACATATCCCACAAATCAAGTGCCCAACGCAGCAGAACAAAAGCCAACCACAGACGCTGCAATTATGTCAGTCCTGCACACCACTAAAGGCGAAAAAGTCAGGGGTGCCCACACCCTTATTTTTCACCAAGCCTACAAATCCCAAGGTTCTTGGGTCATCCTTACCCGAGGCAACCTTATGAGAATATGCAGCACTTAAGCCTTCTTAACACCAAGAAAGGGCGACATAGACGAGTGCACCAAAGTTTCCTTCATCAGCAAAGAGATAGCACAGTTAGTACTGTCCAAATCGGAGTTACTCGAAGACTAGGGTATAGAGCTAAAGGAGGCAAGTAGAGCAAAGTGCCCCTCCTTTCTAATCCCACTAAAAGAAAACAATAAAAGGGACTACCTGTTGACAACAAACCCCAAGCAGGCAACCAGAGATCTTTTCTGCAACATACCAAGGGGGCATCCCGACCTTCACTATGAGGCCAAAATAGCTCATACTGTCCATCGCCCAGGGCATCTCACAGAGAAGGCATTGACAGGAAGGGGGACCACAAGACAAGGAAGTCAGCAGGAACACACCCACTTTTTGATCCTGATGGAATCCCCCAGCACAAGGATAGATCTGGAACCTGCTCTGCCAAAATAATCCCAACTGGACAATTTCTGTCTAAAAGCAAGTTTGGGGTCACACACATAATGTCCTGGAATGTTGCAGGGGCCAGTAAAATCACTCAAGATCCCAGTTTGGAATCTTTTTTGAATGACTTCGATATCATCTACCTACAGGAAACCTGGAAAGTAGCCAAAAATCCATTAGCTGGTTTGAAGAATTCCTAAGCCCGGCTGCAAAAGCTAAGCCTAAAGGGCACCCAAAAGGCAGCCTCTCAACCTACATAACCACATGCAAATCCTTCAATGCTAAGATCATTGACCTGTAATCAGCTCACATGTTAGCTATCATTATTGAAAATTGTCATAATAATAAACATTTACATCAACCCTAACATGACTCAATAACATCACCTGCAACATACAACTGAAAAAGAATTGTTATCCTTTAGACCGGGATACTGGAACTCCCTCTGGAACATTACATGTGACTTCAACCTAAATATGGCCAACCATGGTAAACAAATCTCCAGAGAAGGCACCCTAGATCAGTGTCTGGGTATTTCACCAGAAGAATCGCTTTTTAGGGACATGTTAAAGTGTGACCACCCCCCAGTTAGCCTACTAAAGGCACTAGAGCTGAGGGCCCTAATTGGAATATTACCCAACGACACCCCAATGAACCTGAGTCACACCTCTAAGAAATCGTCTTCTACCCTAGACTACACTTTTGTTACAATGGACATCGTCAAGCACTTCCAAGATTTAAGCATAGAGGTACAATGCCAAAGCGACCACCATCCACAAATAATGAAATAGAGAACAATAATCTGCACGTGGCTCCACAACAGAGGATAGGCGAACAAGACCCAGTGAACCACTAACATCGCATAAGATGGTCCAACATGCGTATAGAGACATGTGAGGCATGGAAAGCTAACTTAACATCTGGTCAAATGGAACAGGTGGACATAATCAGAAAATGGGAAGCAGCGTTGACATCACATCAGAACCAGCTAGAACTCAATCAACCGCTAAAGGTCAGCCTGCTGCCTCACAGAAAACAATGGTTCACGCAGGACTTAAGGCAACAAAGACAACAGCTTAACAAAACTGCCAGATTCCTTAATAGATAGCCACTGGGTAACAGCCACCTGTGCACGTTTCATGAACTAAGAAAAGAGTACAAGAAGGCAGTATGAGAAGCAAAGCAGGTATACATAGATCAGGAAGGGATCAAAATTGTTGAGGCTAGTAAAGAAAAGAACAGCCGGCCGCTGTGGTCCATTATCAATCAACTCGAGCGCAGGACCACTGGTATCCAAAGTAACGCTGTGCTGGAGAGAAAGCGGATAGAACACATCTCAAACTTCTACTGCGGCTCAAACACAGCAAAACCATTTTCTACCACAAGTTGTGAGTCAAAGCCATTATCCTTTGAAGTAAAATAGAATGAGGAACAACTGCAACGTTGCACACAGAGTGAGGCTCCCGTGCCAAACGGCCTCCCTGCAGGAGTACTAAAACATGACCCCACCCTCTGGGCAGTCCTGCTCTGCAATCTGTTTAATGCCAGCAGCATGGAAAACTAAATTCTGGATTTCTGGAAAGGGTTAATTGTTCACTCAATGTACAAGAAGGGCCCCTAAGGGAACCGTGACAGCTATCGACTAATATCACTGCTTGACTTAGACACAAAAATATTTGCGGATCTGCTGGATGATCTCAGAGAATGGGCAATCAAGCTTAATCTAATACCCATACATCAAACCAGCTTCCGGCCTCCGGTGAGCACTTCTGCCAACCCAATAGCTCTAGCCATGCTTGCAGAAAAATACACAAATAGGAAAATGGCCCTATTAACTTGCCTCATGGACTTATCCAAAGCCTTTGACTCAGTGGACTGGAACAGGCTGTGGACGAAGCTAGCAAACCTCAAAATCCCACCAAATCTGCTAAAAGGAATACAGCTTCTTTACTTAGAAAACTGGGCAAGGGTGAAAGTAAGCAATAATGGAAGAGTGTTCAGATAAACAGAGGTGTCAAACAGGGCTGTGTTCTGGCTCTGATGCCTTTCAACCTTTACTTGGCAGACCTCTGCACACAACTGAACACCACCAGCTCCCATCCCCCAAAACTGAGCAACTACCTTCTAACAGCATTACTATATGCAGATTACATTGTCCTTTTGAATCTTTCAGGTACAGGACTCCAAACAGTGCTAAATACATTCAAACAGTATTGCATGACTAATAAGCTGGTGGCAAACCTGGAGAAAACCAAGGTAGTCATCTTTGGCAAGCGGGTAATCAAGCAAAAGAAATGGCTCTATGGGGATCAATCTGTGGAAAGAAGCAGAAGCTAGAAATATCTTGGCATCTGACTACAGGAGCGCTGGTTGCATTGCCTGCACATGAACACCCTGAAAGCTAGAATGGCATCTCTATCTCAGTTTCAACCTGGTGTCCACTCCTTCCAGTGATTAAGTCAAAATTCCTGTCTGCCCTAGCATATGGTTTGGAAATATTTCCTGGTAAGCTAAATGACTTCATGAACATTGCCCAGAGCAAAGTCTTTTGCATTCTCTTCTGCCTTCCGTAGAGCTCCTCTCCAACACAGATGAGATTGGAATTCGGGTTACAAGACCAAGCATTAGCACAAGGCGGTATTTTGATTAAATATGCCTCCAGGTTAAGACAGGCTCAATGAAGCACACTAAAGGCAATGATTTGGGAGGAAATTGGCACAAACTTGGTGGAAGACTCAAAACCATGGCCAAACAGAATCGCTTCAGCCATAAAGCATCTGCAGGCAAAAGAGTTATGCAAAAATCTTTACCCCACAAAAACTTCAAGCAAATACTAGCAATTCAAGCAATTACTAAACAAACAAGTCAATCTTCTCTCTGGAAGCAAGGACAAAAACACGTTCAGAAAGCGATCGCACTCATGGATGACAATTAACACTAATAAGGCTCCTACAGCACAACCTTACAAGTAGCAGTATTAAAAACGTCTCTAAAAATGAAGGTGCTCCACATCAGAGTCGGACTACTACCTTCATTGGATGCTGCACCAAAATGGCTTAGACCCGCAAACAGTGGAAGATGCAGATTTTGTAGACATCACCAGGAAGACTTCTGACACATCCTTTGCATATTCCCTTCTCTGCTATCTTGGTAGAAGCTGTATTTTAAAAATATCTTCAATACCAATGATATCAGATCATGCTGGCATCCTATCCTGTTTAGTCTGAACGGGTTGACTCTGCAATCTATGGCCTGTTTGGCCAAATTTATTTTAAAAACTGAATACCTCTTAAAACATGCAACAAAAAATCAAGACGGCTGACCAAGCCACCAGCTCGTATCAGAGATGAACACTGTCAGCTCCGGGCATACGAGCAATGGCCATAGCATTTTCTCCAACTGCACTTTTATACCCTACCCTTGGACTGGACAAATTACATGTTAATAGCTCTAAAAAGTCTGTACGAATAATTAACCCAGCAACATGTTCTGATGTTTATCACCTAGAGCCCTTTTAAGCAGGTTTAATACACCAGTCAGTGGCTCAATGTTGTTCTGCTATGAAGGACTGTACACCATAAGGTGATCAACAAGCGAGTAGAGTTTATTTGGTCTATTAACAGTAAGGGAAATATGAATATATTGAATGTTTTATGGTATTCTAGAATTTTCTCTTTTTATGGTAATTACAATGATTTTAATTAATTACGCAATAAAGTATAAAGTAAAATACATAGTTAATTAGTTTTGTGGATTCAAACAAGTACATCATGAAGGAAACCTTGCTAAACCCAAAGCCATTTGCCACATCTTTTCTGAATGTCTTCAGATATTGATAATCACATCTTCCCCAAAACGAAAATAAATTGTTTTTGATTGTGGGTGGCATTTCCTTGCCTGGCCATGCACGTATTGTATTAACAACAATTGTTACATGTTCTCCTTCTCCACCCCAGCTTTTACTACAGCAACTTTCAGGCACTCCCATGACCATTATATTTCTGTTACAGGATATCTACTGAGCTTCTGTACTGTTCATTCTCTATCTTCCTTTCTCATGGTCACAAGAGTTTTATTCAATATGTGGTACATGGGAGATAGTGACTGATTTACCACCAAGGACAGTACTTAATTTGTAAAATAATAAGTGCCAGTTTTCTGATGCTATTGAAGGTCGGGGTGCTGACTACCAAGGCTAAATCATCTTGATCCCATTTCATTCCTCTTTAATCTACAGACACTCCCTGTCTCTTTATCTGACTCTTGCAAGGTTCTATTTCATCCTGTTTATTGGATCTAGCTTTTCACTGGAATAGTTGATCTGTAGCCCCTTTGTTGGGCAGGCAGATTCTGTTCACTTATAGGATCAAATTAAAGACATCCTTGATCAAGGGATGAGCATCTCCACCTGGCCTGTTGGTAGGTGCCTTCCCTAACATGTTTTGGGATTTCTGTAGAATACTTTATTTATTGCATTGTTTGTTTTTTCTTTCAGAATCCTCATCTCGTATTTAGATCACACACATTTGCTACAGCTCATAAGCAGAAACATCTTTCTTCTTTGCTTTTGCTCCAGGAGAGTGCTCCTTTGATAATGAGCTAGGTGGAGTGAGGGGGAGCCTAAAGTAGCATAGACCTGCCAAGGAGAGGAGTACCGTCTGAGGGGATTTCAATGTGTTATTCAGTATGTCCAATCACAGGATCATGTTCTTTTGCTGCTACCCTTTAGTCACAATAAAAACAACCTTGAAGCAATCTCCTTCTGTTATCTACACCACTGTGAAATGGTTGTCTGGACTTATTTGCCAATTGCCTGGAATTTGACAGTTCAAATTTATTTTCTTCCTAAAAGGTTGGCATGTCATTGGGTAAGGGTATGCTTACCAGTAGAAGGGAGCTTTATTTTCTGTACATACATATTTAATTTTCATCATCTATTACAGATCAGATTCTTCTTGTGTTAGGTGATGAGGAGTTTTGAAGACTGCAAAATAGTGACTTCAATGATAATTTTCCTAGGGTTAGATTGGTATGATCCATTGTCACTGTTGTCACATATTTCACTAGAATACATGGGATGCAGAAATGTTTGCTGAGTTTTATTGTCTTGAGTACCTTGAGTAAATTCAAATCACTCCTACTCTTTCTCATTACAATTGAAATGCCTGCCTCACTAGTTTGGTACACTGAGATGGTGTCTAAGGGGATTCTCATGAGCACTGTATACATAGCAGCTTCATTTATAGTATGTTATCAGGGTCAATGTGACCAATGTACTTAGAAGTTAGCACCAGAGGTATCACACAACATATTATTTCTTTGATGGCAATTGTTTCAAGTAGGCCTTTGACATCATGCTTCTTGGGTGTAAGATTGTCCCATTGGCTGTGAATTGGGTGCTAGGAGAAGGAAATTGCATTACAGATGTTCTACTGATAACATTTCCATTACTGGGAACAACATAATGAGAAACTGCCTGATTTTCTAGGGACATTAAATGTCAGGAAAATTAAAAGACAGCAATATTAAATTCAACATATTACATTGTGAGTGAATATCAATTGTATTTGTAGATCTAAAGTTAGAAATAGTAGATAAAGTGATGATGTCTTCAATATTTGACACATAAACTTTCACATATTTGATTCCACATAATGAAACCTGCCATCCCTAAGTCTAAAACAAAATTCCCTCTAGAATATATTTGTGCTAAATGTAATTGTTCAGCAGAGGTTACATTTATAGAAGTAGGTACAGTGTGATGACATACCTTCCTTTAGGGAAGGTAATGATTAGTATATTTTAGGAACAACTTTAGCTATAATTCAGAACACAGAAAGAGAAAAAATTTTGTATGATAAGACAAAAGATCAGAAACAGTTTGTTAAAGGTGAAAATATGAGACTAATTTTGAAATTCAAATATGATCTGTAGCAAACGAATAAGATTTTACAAAAAACTTGCCACTTAATAACGCAATTTGCAAGTGATATTGAGTGTTCCTGATGTAATCTCTGGCCAATTACCTAATTTAGGCTATGTGATGATGAGGAGTCAAGCCCTTGAAATGAATTGGTTACCCAAACACAAATGTATGACTAAGTTTGACCTATAATGGAATGCTTAAAACTTTAGCTTTGACTATTGCTGCTATTGTTATTGGTACGCCAGAGTGAAAGGTTAAATACTGACAATTATTTATTTGGACATCAAATTAAGATTACAGAAGCAACACTTGATGTACGTAAAATAGAAACAAAAAAGTGTCATACTTGAAGACGCTGGAGTTAGAAGCCACCTGGAGTTAGATAGTTAGCTCGCATAGATAAATAGTTTATGGTTTTTTTTTGTGAAAGGTAATTTACAATATACTCAGGGAATGCCCCACCAGGAGCAGCATCCTTTTTGATCAACCCTCTTTCAATGCAAAACTGTCCTTTGAGTGAAACCTCACCATTCCATTACCTCACCCCTTGACAGAGCAGGGAAAACATGTAAAAAAGCAGATCATAACACATCCCCTTCCCTTAGAAAATTATAAAAACACAAAACAGAACTATAACAGGTGCTAGATTGTGTAAGCCAGGTGAATTGTTAACACACAAGTAGCATGCATCCCTATTCACATAAAACTAAAAACTGAACCCAGTGCCCACCAAGGTGGTCCACACATTTGAAATACCTCCAGCATTCAAACGACTAGGGGAACATCACATCCACCCTAAACACTCACAGAACTATTTTCTATGTACATTTCTATAGTGCACACTGTAGCAGGACAAAGAACATGTAAATGATAACCCCTCTACTGTTCACTGTGGAAAGACCAGGGAAAAATAGTAGGCTTTATCCTCTCCTGCACTTACATGCAGGGCTAGTGGCATAAAGCAATCTCTCACCATCTACTTTATTCAAGCACAGGGACATAAACTTTACTGACCCTCTTCTGCTCACTCTTGCAGTACCAGAGCCATGTACTAATCACTTACCCTCTGAATTCCCAGGGATGTTAACTGTCAGGCAGAAGATGGTATCGGTGGTTTGAAACTCACAGCTGGCAATGTGCACTCTTCAATGGTTCAATGACTTTGCAGTGTATGCAGACTGTCTGATTTAAAAAAAAATGCATTCAGGTATTTTTTCCTTTTTCAGTTCTTTCACCTACATCCTGTTTCTGCTTTTTGTTTGCCTTTCAACAGGTAGGTTCACTTTCAGGTCACTGTCACTCAGAGCAGAAAATGGGAGACATGATAAAGTCTGCAGATTATACCAAATTGATGGAGGGTTAGAAGCCTGGGGTAAGGGCAATCTGAAGTAAAGAGGGGTAAAGGCAATCTGAAGTAAAGAGTGAAAACACACAAGTAGAAGAATTTCTTTTAGCAGTATGCACATGGCAGTGAGCTTCTCTCAAATGATTTTTTTCTTGTCAATAGTTAATCTGCTTCCAAATATTTCACAAGCAAGTTCCACAATTCCATATTAAATTTTGACTTATATTTGGCCCAATATTAAGCATAGATGCTAGGGGGTGCTTCAGTACCACCAAAATAACCATGGTGGAGTTCTGAATGTGAATGAGCATTGAAGGGTCCTGCAAATTGTGTCTTTATCTTGTCATCTCTGCTGTGCATCTGGAGACTGAGGGCAAATGTACCACTACGGGCCTGATTTAGAGCAGGCTTCTCTGTCACAACGGTGATGGATGTCCCGTCCACCACAATCTAAATCCTATTTTCTTCAATGGGATTTAGATTTTGGCAGACAGGATATCCCTCACTGTTGTGACGGAGTAACCTATCTGGCAATTTCCGAATCAGGCCCTATGCCTTCTGACAAGTTATTCTTTTAACATGAGAATTGGTACCTACATTTCTTTCTCTGACTGCACAGAGAGGAGTTTGTAAAATTAACTTTGTGACAATCATGTTGGTGTGAAAGGAATTTTTGTAGAATGGCATTTTTCTGGCACACAACAAACCTTAAATTCCTATAAATGAACTACACAGTTATATATGTGTAATAAAAAATATCAGCGGTTAAGAAAGCACAAATGGAGCACTTTTCTGCAATATTGAAGTTTGATGTAAACAAAGATTTCATATGATCAAAACAAGACAACATTATTATTTGTGCCCTATATAGTTTTTAACTGCATGCTATTTTATTAGCCATTTTAGTAGAGAATGTGCTGTCTGTAAAATTGTACTACCACACCATGCATATTTGCAAACGTGTGCTCCAACAAGGCACCACCACCTACATACTACTACACCCTTCTCAATCTCTTGTCGATTTGGCATGGCTCAGCTGTTACACTTGTTGTTTTGGATTGGATTTTTCACACTCCCTATAGTAATATAGCATTGATGGCAGCACCCACACTCTAAAAAATGTTCCAGCACCACTGATGTTGAGACAACAAAGATCTTACTTTAGTTATGATATTAAGCAAAATTGAAATTTTGTCATTGAACACTTGCCCTTTAGGACTTAAAAGTATTAGTTTCAAGGTTCCAACAACTTACAAATCAAGAGTCTGGCAATTTCAACAATATTGCCTCCCAAGACACATTTATAATTGAGCAAGTGTCAAGAATTTCCAACAAATGGTCTTCCGTCCACACCTGTTATCATTTGAGTTGGATTTTATATTTCATTTGAAAACATTGGCTGGTATCAACATGTATTTTAAATCATAAAGAGAGCTTAACATATACGTGTTGTTTCACTTTCATGCAATTCTTGCTTCAATTATCAGTGTTATCAAAATCTTTCCTATAATTTGCTGCAAAATAGGAGTAACATTCTTTAATTTTAACAACTTTTTTAACCTATAGGGTCAGTCTGAGCTAAGATATACAAGAGATGAGTGAACTAGGACATTTCTGGGCTCCAGGTAATGTCTTTGAGCAGCATTGGAGTGGAATGGCCATATGGTATAGGAAACAAAAAATGGAAATGGAGGAGGAAAACTGAATGTCTGAATGCAAACCTTTCCACACTTTGCTCATCATGTAACAAAGGCCCTGCCTCTTTCTCTAGAATGGCTGAGCTTAGAAATCAGAAAGTAAACAGAGGAAGAGTGTAAGTATCTTATCAGTTAGTAATAAAGTCAGAATGCCTTGTCATTATGTGGTCAGTCTGATGGAGCATCCAGAAGCACAGTGACTAAAAAGTTTACTTCTCAAAGAGTATCTAATGAGGACTCCTTAAGTATGGAGAAAATTACAACATAGATCATCAGCCCATTTTTGTCAGACTACTGAGTTTTGTATGATCTACCAACAATCCTCCCTCTGTAATTTTGGTCTTATTTTATCTCATACATGAAGCTCTCTTTTGGTAACCTGATGTTGGAATAGTTTTATGTGGTGTTTTCACTATTTAACTGTTTAAATTGTTGCACATATACTTTGCACATTGCCTCTAAGGTAAGCCTGACTCCTTCTTGAGGTTTGCTTGCGCCTTACCCTGACAAGGATTGTAGTTGCTGCTTGAACTGGGCTCTCAACCCAGTTAACCAGGAAGCCAATTTCTAACACTTGCTTTGCCTTATAATTAATTTAGGAAACATGATGATGGCAAATAACATAGATGAGCCCTAGATAAATAAAAATGAATGGCAATATTAAAAGTTTAAATTACAAAATCTCCATCCAAGAAAGAATGTAGAAGGTTAGATCATTTATTACGTTTTATAAGTTAAGGCAAGAAAGATTTCAAATTGATGCAAATGATGGAATCATACATTGCCTGACATAAAGTCAACATACCCGGGCTCTAGACTACTAGTTAAACTTTTGTTTTGGTAGTATTAAGTCTATATTTGAAGCCTAACTGGAATTCAATAGCTGTTGAAAACAAAGGTGCATGTGATTGCTGTGTTTCCCTAGATAAAAACAACCTTGCCTGAAAAAAAATGGACTTGCTAATTGATCAATCTTATCTCATAAAAAAATTGTTAGATCTGACACCCTTAGATTATAACCCCCAAAACATTTTTCTTTGACTCCTCTGTTTTATTGGACCTGTTTTTGTTGACGTAGGGGCCTGTGCACTTTACCACTGCTAACCAGTAAATAGGTACTTGTGCTCTCTCCTTTAATGGGCAGATTGACTTACATCCAATTGCCACATTTAATTTACATATAACACCCTTGTAAAATGGTACTAACAGGTCTCCAGGGCCTGTAAAGTAAATGCTACTGGTGGACCTGTAGCACTTATTGTGCCACTCACCTACGTAGCCCTTTAAAACATGTCTCAGACTTGCCATTGCAGCTTGTGTGTGCAGTTTTAAACTGCCATTTTGACCTGGCAAAATAAACGTTTTGTCAGACCAAAACCTTCCTTTTTTAGGGTCGGGTGTGCAAAGCATTCTGTCCCTGTTGTAATATCTCTATGGGCTTGAATCCAAGCCCATGTCATGCCCATCAGTTTGGTTGGTTCGTGGGCTTGCCTTTTACAATTTGCTTCATTTCATTTGTGAAAGGCATGCATAGGTAATGCCTTTTCCAGTGTTTAGCCCTCCTCGAGCACACCAACCAACTACTGAAAACATGCAAAGCTCCATGTTTTCCGTATGGTTTCTGGACTACTTTTTCTCTTTATTTCGCAGGCAACGTGAGCTCGCTGGGAAGTAGTTGTTGCACTTTTGCTGGTTACAAGGATAATTGCACTTTTGCTGATAGGTTTCACTGCAAGCAAACTTCTGTTTCCTTTTATGTGCCTCCATCACATTTCATTAGAGCTTATTTGAAACTGTTTTACTTTTTAGTTTATGTGGCAAGAAAAGTCCGGTTTGGAGTTTAAAACGGGAATAGCTCGAACAAACGCAGCACCCGTTGTACTGCAAATGCTTGTAGCAAATATGTCACCCGATGGTAGGCCTTAAACACCCCAAAGGGCAGGTTTAAAAAGTTCGACATGTACTTTTTCATTTTATGTATACTGGCAGTAAAACACTTTCAAGTTCATATTTCACTATTGTAAGGCCTACCTCTCCCACAGGATACAGTGGGTTACCTTATAACATTTAATAATTTATAACTCTCAATTGGGAGCAGATAGAAATGTCATGATTGGTGTCTGAGGATTTGTAATGTAAAGGTTTCTTTAATGGCGAAGTTGAATTTTATGTCACAATTTTGAAAATGCCACTTTTAGAAAGCTTTCTTGTCCTAACCATTTGGTGACTGTTTCCTGAGTCACTAGGTCTAGTTGGCAGATGGCCTTTTTGTTTTTCCCCCAGACAGTCTCACAACGGAGGGTCTGGATGAGCCATCTCTGACATGATAGGGGTGGAGCTGTCACCTACTACACTTGCACTTCAGTGACATTGGCTCAGCTCACACACACTAGGCTATTGTACCCCTAGACAAACTGGGAACAGGGAAGGGAGGCAAGACAATCCAAACACCTCTTTATGGTCTCTCAGAAGCTTCTCCACTTCAAAGTCAGGAATCAGGTATATAAATTGAACTATTTTTAACAAGAGGGGGACAGGGAGATTAGTTGGTCCAGTGCACGTTCTCCCAAAACTCAATATGACAAAAAATATTGGGTGCACTGTTCACTCAATATTTTTTGTCATAAAAATAATACTGTCAGACCCACTCTCCTGGACATGTAGATACTACCGAAGAAGGACACATTGCTGCCCTGCTGCTTGAAGCCTGCTCTGCTTGCTACAATGGAAGACTGGACCTGTTCCCTTCATTCAAGGGTGAAGTGACTCCAAAGGTCAGCTGACTGACGTCCTGTTCTCAGCTACAGGGACGCAACAAGCTCCAGGGTCCCCTCTGCAACTGCCCATCTCACCTGCTGCAACTCACCTGCTGCAACTCAACCTACCCGAACCCTGCTGGCTTCTGCTGGAGTGAGTTCCTGATCCCCAAGTTGTTCCTTCTCAGGTCTTGGCCTATTGGAGTGGCATCAGTTGAGCTCCTCCTTGAAGAAACTGAGAAATCTTGAAGTTTTGAGCTGTTTGTGACCAATGACGGGCCTGTTAGTGCCAAGGTCTTGCTTCTGCACCAACTGACAACATGACAACATGAAGCTCTGGTGAACATGACTCTTTTCTCTACAGCGACCACCAGTGATGACCAGTGGCATGAGATATACTTTTCATGCTAAAACATTGATCGCCCATGATGACCACCAACATGAATCTCCAGCCACATCTGACAGGATCTTCACATTACAGTGATGACTGTCTGCAATGCCTAGCCTGCTATTTGCGATACAGGGATGACAATCTGTAATGCTCTCCCTGCTCCACGTGGCCTCCTCCACGATGAACAGAACTCTTTGCGCTGGACTTTTGAAGGTAACTTTTTAAGTGTGACTAACTTGGTCTCTGTATCCGGCACATGCTCCATTGCAGTGCTGCCTGAACTTGTGACTTTCATCCAGTCTCACATGATCAGACAACCGTGAGTGGCGCTTTGTGCTTTTAGGTACTATATTTACCTTAATTCTTGAAAATTTAATACCTCTGGTTCTACTGATTAAATATTTGTCATTTTGCTGTCAAATAATTTACTACATTTTGCTCATTTGTTCTAACTTGCTGTTGTACTTTCTTTATTTATGTTGGTTAGCTGCAGAAATACTTTCCTCATTGCTTCTAAGTTAAGCCTGACTGCTTTTGTGCCAAGCTACCAGAGGGTTAAACACACGTTAATTCAGTGACTTTGTAGTGTGCCCTGACAAGGATTGTGGTTGTTATTTAAGAAGGGCTCCCACCCCCCTCAACCAACAACCCAATTTCTCATTAATGTTTTCCATGAATCATGTAACAACTGAAGAAAAGATTCAAGTTCAACAATGTGTTATGGCTGTATGCCTGCATCTCAGTCTCCGTCGTGCAGTTCAACCCACAGCCAGGAAGTGAGGATAGGGTCTAGTCTTCTGCAGCTCTCCTGCATCAGCCATGGAGGCTTCTCTAATTGCAGTTGGGTTTCCAAGTGCGGTGACATAAAAGCTGCTCTCAGGAAGCTGTCTGGGCTTGTAATTGAGTTCTTTATGTATACTTACCTGGATTCCTTGACACCCTTACCTTTCTCAACTTGGTTCTTTTTGTTTGCTGTCACCTTGCTGTCTTACCTGCTACCTGTGGAAGGGCTCCCACCTTTGAATTCCTGTCTGCTTCTGAGCTTCTGCCTGTCACCAGGTGATTCAATTGTTCCTGGAAGGTGGTTTTGCTCTACATATTCTAGTGGGGAGATGAGCACAAAAACATTTATCAACAGCTGACTGATCTTCTAATTTGGTAAGATACATGCATACAAATACATTTGGATGTTACCCACCATACTGCAGTTGGATTCCACAACCTGTTTTTTGGGGTATTTCTGATTCTGCAGAAAAGGATGAAAAGGCTGTTAATGAACAATGAAAAGTAAAGAAGAAAAGACTGATTTAAAAAACATTCTCCTTCCTGTTGGACAACATTTTAAGCAAGAAGTTCAATATTGTTAAAGACATGCTTTGTATCACTTTATTTTATTTTACATAAAGTTTGGGGAATCAAGTAATTCCTGTTCATTATTTTCTCCCAGAAAGACTCTATTATCTGATATCATTGGGTTTAAGTGAGGATTTGTTAATTAGAATAGCGAGTGTGTGTATAATTTAGTACCACTTCTGTTTTTTTCTTTAGGATTACACTACATTAATTGGATGATTATCACAAAAACCCAACTGGGAAAGTGGGAGGTTTTAGGTGAGAAACATAAATCATCTCTCCTGCAACTATACTGAGGGATTTCCCTATTGGTGACCGCCAGGGTTAAAGTGGCGTTCGTACCGCCAACAGGCTGGCGGTACGAAAACCCATATTTTGACTGTGGCGGTACTGCCGTGGTCGCACCGCCGGGGCCGGCGGTATTCCGCCATTTTAGCAGCGCTGCCCTGGGGATTATGACTCCCCTACCGCCAGCCTGTTTCTGGCGGTTTGCACCACCAGGAAGAGGCTGGCGGTAAGGGGACTCAGGCACTGGCAGTGCTCAGGCGTGGGCAGTGCAGGGGGCCCCAGGCAGAGCCCCGTCGCACATTTCACTGCCTGAATTTCGGGCAGTGAAATGCGCGACGGGTGCTACTGCGCCAGCTGCACATCAGCATTGCCGCCGGCTCAATTACGAGCCGGCAGCAATGTTGATGTGACTTTTCCGCTGGCCCAACGGAAAAGTCAAAATACGGAGCCAGCCATACCACCAGCACTGGCGGTATTCTGGCTTCCGCAACCTCGGAATGACTCCCATGATGTCCTTACGGTAGTGAGGGATTATTTGGAGTTAAAAGTGAATCAGTTACCTTGAACAGATCCTAGAGGTCTGCTTTTGTATTTTCTATACTTCCCCTTTCACCTGGGTACTGTTGTCACTCAGAGGTATATCCCAGTTCTCCTGTGGTTGCAAGGCTCTAGGTGGTGTAGGGTCTTGGCTTCTGAAATTCAGGTCTTGCTCTCATGAGATTTGTACAGCCAGTTTTTTTTACGTTGGTTGTGCTCAGGTGTTACACAGGATCTGGTTGTTGAGAACTGTGCCCCATGGCTTGGCATATAGGGGGTCATTACAACATTGGCGGTAAAAGCCGCTTACCGCCGTGCAGAAGACCGCCAATACACCGCCGCGGCCGCGGAATTCCGCCACAGCTATTATGAACCACATCTCGGAATCCGCCAAAATTCAGACACCCACACAAGGACCCACACCAAAGGTCAGTGATAAACTGGCGAAAACAAAACCTCCACCGTCACGCCAACAGAAACACGTCCATGCTATCACGACGCACGAATCCACGCGGCGGTCTTTCAACCGTGGTATTCCATTGGCGGTACACACCGCCGCGCTCAAAATACACACACATCTCCAAAACACCGCCACATTGGACAATTCCAAATACACACACCTGATACACATACACACACCACTTCCACACAATCAATGCTGTAAAAAACACACACCCACATCACCCAAAAACCCCTACGACCAAAAATTTTACGAAGGCCAGAGAGACAGCACAGCATAGACAACCCCACCACAGAGAGGCACACAACACCATCACCCACACTACATCCATGCACAAAACACCACACACCACTACATATCACCACACTCATCACCAGATACACCACCCCACACATCACCGACACCACCCGATGGCACGGCAAAGACACCCCAGGTTCTCGGAGGAGGAGCTCAGGGTCATGGTGGAGGAAATCGTATGGGTAGAGCCACAGCTATTAGGATCACAGGTGCAGCACACCTCCATAGCTAGGAAGATGGAGCTATGGCGACGAATAGTCGACAGGGTAAACGCAGTGGGACAGCACCCAAGAAATCGGGACGACATCAGGAAGAGGTGGAACTACCTACAGGGGAAGGTGCGTTCTGTGGTCTCCAGGCACAACATCGTGGTACTGCTGACTGGTGGCGGACCCCCACCTCCTCCCCCACAACTAACAACATGGGAGAAGCAGGTCTTGACCATTATGCATACTGAGGGCCTCGGAGGAGTCAGTGGAGGAATGGACTCTGGTAAGTCAAATCTTAACTATCATATCCCCCACCCTACCTGCATGCTATCACAGACCCCCACCCTCACCCCCTCCCCTATTACTCCAACTCCTCACATATATACTACTAACACAAACCACCCATCCCAACACCAAGCCCTGCATGACACAACAAAGCATGGACACCCATCACTAAAGCATGCCCACTGCACATACCCATAACACCCCCCCAACCATCATCACACAAGCCCCTACACAGGAATGCTAGCACTGGGGTACACGCTCACCCACCCATTGCACACCATGACACACACAGATGCAATAATCATGCTTTTACACCCCTGCAGGACCACTACCCAATGTCACCAGACAGGAGGGTCCAGACATCTCTACCCCACCCACAGAAGAGGCCCACAGTGATGACAGCAGCTCTGTCCAACTGGATCCAGATGACCAGCCCGGACCATCGTGGGCCTCGGGACAGTCGGTTCCCCACACCCAGTCACAGGCCACCACAGACCTTCCACCCTCTGGTAACACCAGCACAGCACCCACCCAGCGGGCCCATACCTCCGTACCCAGGACACGTCAATCAGCTGTGTGTCCACCACTACAGGGAACCTAGGATAACCCACCAACCCAACAACAACAGGGACCTGGGGGCAGTGGTAGTGGGCACACGGTCCAGTGGACGGAGGCCCAGGAACACAGGGGAACTGGGAGGGCTGCTGTGCGACAGGGGGCGGACAGGCCAAGGGAACCCACTCTCCACGAGGCCCTCTCCTCCATCATTGGAGCCTACCACCACTCCCAGGAGACAATGGCAATGGTACTGGGCAAGTTTCAGGAGACCCAGCGCCTGCAGGAGGAACAGTATTTGGGCTTCAGGGAGGAACTCAGAACCATCAGCACCGCCCTGGGCACCATCGTAGGGGTGCTGAAGGAGATACAGAACACAAGGAGGGACACCATGGCACTCCAAGGGGCCCCTGACACTAGCATGGACGAAGAACTGCCCACCACCTCTGCCGGCGCTAGTGGACAGGAGGCACTGCCACAGGACCACCACACCAGCACCCCACCCCCTGCAGACGGAGAACCACCCCACAAGCGGTCCCTGAGATCCAGGAACAGGACAGAGCACGATGCCAAGACCCCCGCCAAGAAATGAGACCACCCTGATTGTCATCCCACTGTCCCACTTTGTAACCCTGTCCATATTGGAACTACCCCAGCTCCACTTCCTATGCCCATATGGGCAGTGCACCTGTGAGACTAATAGACTGGACTCTGCCATGGACATTCCTCCACCATCACCCCTCACCATTTTACCACCTCCCTACAATATTATGCACTTCAATAAACACCCTTGAAGCACAAAACAATCTGGAGTCAGTCTGTGATTTTGAAAATGTGTATTAGCAATGACAGTGACAAAATCCATTCTCAAATGTAATGTCACACATCTCAAGTCCATGAAAGCAGATGACACACGTTGGTAACCACACCTGTGAAACCGTAATGGAAATGTACAACTCAGTTACCATATACTGGTTGAAATCGACAGACAGGATAGAGGTAGAAGTGGGAAAGTACTTGTAGTAGGCAGGAATGTGTTCTCACCTGTGTGTCACTGGAAATATTGCTGGATAACTGAGTCCCTGTTGTCAATGTCTTCTTCCTCTGCTTCCTCCTCATCACTGTCCACAGGCTCCACAGCTGCCACAACACCGTCATCTGGACCATCCTCCTGCAGAAAAGGTACCTGGTGTCGCAAAGCCAGATTGTGAAGCATACAGCAGGCGATGATGATCTGGCACACCTTCCTTGGTGAGTAGAATAGGGAACCACCTGTCATATGGAGGCACCTGAACCTGGCCTTCAGGAGGCTGAAGGTGCGTTCGATCACCCTCCTAGTCCACCCATGGGCCTCATTGTAGCGTTCCTCTGCCCTGGTCCTGGGATCCCTCACTGGGGTCAGTAGCCATGACAGGTTGGGGTAACCAGAGTCCCCTAATAGCCACACACGGTGCCTCTGGAGTTGACCCATCACATAAGGGATGCTGCTATTCCGCAGGATGTAGGCGTCATGCACAGAGCCAGGGAACATAGCATTTACCTGGGAGATGTACTGGTCTGCCAAACATACCATCTGTACATTCATGGAGTGATAACTCTTCCGGTTCCTGTACACCTGTTCACTCCTGTGGGCGTGGACCAGAGCTACATGGGTTCCATCAATGGCACCTATGATGTTAGGGATATGTCCAAGGGCATAGAAGTCACCTTTAACTGTAGCCAAATCCTCCACCTGAGGGAAAACGATGTAGCTCCGCATGTGTTTCAGCAGGGCAGACAACACTCTGGACAACACGTTGGAAAACATAGGCTGGGACATCCCTGATGCCATGACCCACTTGCAAGTAAATGGAGCACTGATAACACCTGCACTTGAGGGGGGATCCCTGCGGGATGGCGGATTGCTGACATCAGGTCAGGCTCCAACTGGGTACACAGTTCCTAGATTGTGGCATGGTCAAACCTGTAGGTGATGATTAAATATCGCTCCTCCATTGTCAACAGGTCCACCAGCGGTCGATACACTGGAGGATTCCGCCATCTCCTCACATGTCCCAGCGGACGGTGCCTAGGAAGGACAACAGCGAGCACAGAGTCAAACAACTCAGAGGTATGTACCCACAGTCTACACAAAACACAAAACATAATCCAAAAAGTTGTCTGTATGTGTGTTGAGTCTAGGCCTAGGTATGTGTGACTCAGTTGAAAATTAAGCCATGTGGGCCCCTGAAATGGCGGCTGCCTGACCTCTAAACTGGGACAATGGGATGTGAGGTAACTGCGCTGGCGTTGTACACCGTCGCGGTAAGCGGACGAAGACCGTGGCGCAATGCTGCATTGGTTAACATTGGACCCTATGGGTCCCAGGAGCCAATGACGAAGTGTGCCGGCGGTGATGATACGCACCGCCGTGGACGTCACCACCGCGGACGTGACCACCATTTTCTATCTGTTCAATCACTCAATACCTGATCTTCGACAGGAGAGGACCTACACTGCAAGTGCTGCTGTGACCTCGGTCTGGAAGAGACAATGGCTCATGCTTCTGGGGAAAGGGCCCCTGCCTTCACTGCACAGGAGTTGGAGAAGCTCGTGGACGGGGCCCTCCCCCAGTACACGCTACTCTACGGTCCTCCAGACCAACAGGTAAGTACACAGGGAGCAAGTTATATGGGCTATGCCTGTGTGGAGAGGGCTGGTTGAAAGAAGGAAGGGGCCACAGTTCTGCGTGCATGAAGGACTGTGAATGCATGTGCCATATGGCAAGGGTAGGGATGTGGGCCACTCACTTTGTGAAGGTGTCTGGGTGGGGGAGGAGGGCTCTGGGTTCCCCTAGGCCAGGGCGAGTTCCGTAGGCTAGGCCCCTCCGTAATGCAGGCCATGTGGCACTCCACCCCACCTCTGTAGAGTGGCAAGTACAGGTATACATGCCCCTGTGTCATCTATGTGCATTGATGTCCACCATAGCCATGTAGGCCATATCCCAGGAACTGCATCTGTAGAGCCCAACAGCGCGGCGTAGTGCAGGGGGCTGCTGTGTCTGTATTGTCCACCAACGGTAGCCGTAAGCCATGCACTCAACCTGTCTTTCTTCTGTCGTCCCCCCCCCCTTTTTGTGCTCTCCCTGTTCTGGTGTGCATCAGCATCATCAGGCGGAGGTACAGTGGCACCGGAGCACGAAGGAGCTGCATCCCACATGGCCATGGAGGGCCACACCACGGACTCGGAATACACCAGTGGGACGGAGGGCGAGGGGAGCTTCACGGCGGTCACAGGATCAGCAACCAGCGACACGGACTCGTCCTCCGATGGGAGCTCCCTTGTGGTGGTGGCAAAATCTGTGCCCCCCACTTCTACAGGTACAGCCGCCACCCCTCCTACCAGCACCGCCCTCCCAGCAGCCCCTCAGCCTTCGCCCCGTGCCCGCTCACCCAGGAGGGTGGGCATCACCTTCGCCCCAGGCACCTCAGCCCCTGCCCCTGTCACCTCTGCTGCCCTCAGTGAGGAGGCCATTGACCTCCTCAGGTCACTCACTGTTGGGCAGTCTACCATTTTGAATGCCATCCAGGGTGTAGAAAGGGAATTGCAACACACAAATGCATTCCTGGAGGGCATTCATTCTGGTCAGGCTGCCCTTCATCGAACCCTACAAACTCTGGCCTCAGCACTGATGGCAGCCATTGTCCCTGTCTCTAGCTGCCCCCCTCCAACTTCCTCCACCCAGACCCAATCCCCTGTACCCCAGCATATCCCAAGCACACCATCAGACCAGCCTGCACACACCTCAACACACAAGGGAAGCTCAGGCAAACATAAGCACCACACATCCCACAGGCACTCACGCAAGCATCACACACATACAGACACACCAACATCCACTGCCTCCACTGTGTCCCCCTCCTCGTCGTCTCCCTCTTCCCTCCCAGTGTCGTCTACACTCTCACCTGCATGTACTACCACTACAGCCACTAGGTCCCACACCAGCACACCCACCACCACAACCCGCTCACCCGCACTCACCACCCCCACTACCATTTACACGTCCCCTGTGTCCTCTCCCAGTGTGTCGGTGACGCCCCCTCCCAAAGTACACAAACGCAGGCATACACCCATCCAACATATATCCACCTCACGACAGCCTCCAGCGCATGCACCTGCACCCAAAGCCACAAAAGTTACACCTCCTACAACCACCTCCTCTTCCTCCACTCCCAGACCCCTCCAGCTACCCATCCCAGTGTTCCTAAGAAACTTTTCCTGACCAAGCTTGATTTCTTTCCCAAACCCCCCTCCAATTCATAGGTCCCGTACTAGCACTTCAGCCAAAAAATCGCCGGTACCAGTGGTGCCTGTTAGAGGTATGTGGAGTGCACCGGGCACCAGGGCAGCCAGTGTGACACGGAGCCACAGCACAGCCAGTCCCCCCGTGAAGCACCAGAAGTTGGACAGTGCCCGCCGGGAGTGGGGGAAGGCTCCAGCCAGCAAAGCCGCTCACAAGGGTCCCGTGGGGAGTGTCCACTCAGCTGTGACTCCTCCCAAGGTGGGGAAGGGGCAGAAGAAATCACCAAAGTCTGGGAAGAGCAGCACGGCGGAGAAGACCGCCATCATCCCTGCTGCCCAGGAGGCCACCGCCAGCCCCATCGTCACTGGCTAGGAGACCACCACCAGAGTCAGTGCCCAGGAGGGCAGCCCCATCATCACTGGCCAGGAGGCCACCACCAGAGTCATTTCCCAGGAGGGCAGCCCCATCGTCACTGGCCAGGAGGCCACCGCCAGAGTCAGTGGCCAGGAGGCCACGGCCAGGCACAGCCCAGCTGCCCAGGAGGGCCCCGGCAGCCAGAGCCCAGCTGCCCAATGAAGGACCGCCAGCCCCAGCCCAGCAGGGCAATGAAGGACCGCCATGGCAAGCACTGCTGAACAGGGCAAGCACCGCTGAACAGGGCAAAGACCGCCATGGCAAGCACCGCTGAACAGGTCAGAAAATGCAAAGTCAAGCACCGCTGAACAGGGCAAGCACCGCTGAACAGGGCAAAGACCGCCATGGCAAGCACCGCTGAACAGGTCAGAAACTGAAAAGTCAAGCACCGCTGAATAGGGCAAAGACCGCCATGGCAAGCACCACTGAACAGGGCAAAGACCGCTGAACAGGGCAAGCAGCGCTGAACAGGTCAAAAACTGCAAAGTCAAGCACCGCTGAACAGGGCAAAGACCGCCATGGCAAGCACCGCTGAACAGGGCAAAGACCGCTGAACAGGGCAAGGACCGCCAACTCAAGCACCGCTAGCCCATGTGCGGCAGGGGCAGTGACGGAACTTGGACCGTCACGGGGAGAGTGATGCACTCTGGTCACCAGTCCCCCTCCAGAACCAGTGGAGACATGCATCTACTCCGTCTGTCCTTAACAGGATGAAGCACTCTGGGCACCAGTCCCCCTCCAGAACCAGTGGAGACATGCATCCACTCCGTCTGTCCTTCACAGGATGAATCACTCTGGGCACCAGTCCCCCTCCAGAACCAGTGGAGACATGCATCCACCCCGTCTGTCCTTAACAGGATGAAGCACTCTGGGCACCAGTCCCCCTTCAGAACCAGTGGAGACATGCATCCACTCCGTCTGTCCTTCACAGGATGAAGCACGCTGGGCAACCCACCCACTGTAGAGATTTGAGAGACTGTGGCTTTGCACTCCCCAGGATGGTACAGTGGGCAAACCACCCACTGTAGAGACTTGAGAGACTGTGGCTTTGCACTCCCCAGGATACATCAATGGGCATGGAGCCCCCTCGTGGATCTGGCGTGGTGCACTCATCCGGCTGAGGTGCCCCCCCTTCCCTTCCCCCTGAGGTGCCTGTTGTATTTCTATCTGATGCCCCAGCAGTGTTCTCTCCATTTTGATCAGGTATCTGATGTGGGCCTCGTCCATGCATTTTGGGCCCAGTGGTCCACGGACAATGAATGGTGCATTACCTGCACTACTAATCGTGATGTATATTTTGTTGAATGTGTATATATATCTGTATATATTTGGTTACTGTATTTTGATATATTACAATGGTTGACCTCGTTTCCTTTTGTCTTTGCATTCTTCCGGAGGGGTTTGGGGGTTGTAACTGTAATGTTTGATTATGCATTGGTGTATGTGTTGTAGTGGTTGAGGGTGGGGGTGGGGGTGGGGGTGTTGCATGTGTGTGTCACTGACTTTTGCCTCCCCCTCCCCTATGTCGTAGGTGCAGTACTCACCATTGTCTTCGGCGCCGGCGTTGATGATGGTCGTATAGGAGCAGGAAGACTATCGCAGGGAGAATGTGGAGTTCCGGTTCCATGGTGTCCTCCTTCCTCGTGGGGTAAGTTGAGGTGAGCGTTTTCCCTTTGAAATGGCTGTTTCCGCCGTGTTTTTATCCACAGTGAATCTGCACCGGAAAAGGTGGCGGATTGGTAGGTTGTGATACTGTGGGCGGTACATTGTCTTCTGCCTGTCTGTTGGCGGTGACCGCCAAGCTGTTTGTCTGTACCGCTGTGGCGGTCAGAGTGTTAAAGTGGCTATCTTTGTTGGCGGTTTCCGTTTCGGTCATAATTCCCATTTTTTTACCGCCGGCCTGTTTGCGGTCTTATCGCCGCTTTAACACCATCCGCCAGGGTTGTAATGACCACCATAGACTTTTAATATTTTGCAAAAAGGACTGAAGAAAGCTATATTTGTTGCAGATTAACCACATGATGAACCAGAATGCCCTGCCAAATTATTTTTCTTCACTGAGAGAAAAAGTGACACTGTTGATGTGACTGAAAAATGTGACTAGATTTGTATGGTTATTGGTGTTTGCCCAGTAATAAATCCATGCTTAGGGAAGTCCACATCTTCCTGAAATTAAGTCAGAAGGTTAGCCAATATTTTGGTCAACATTTTCTCATTCATTCAGTAAGAATTCTGCATCCATGACGAGCATCAAGCTTGCCATTTAAAAAAAAAAAAGCTATTCTGGCAGAACAGTAGTTAGTGGGTGGTATGCTCTTCCTTAGGGCACTATTCACATCCTCCAGAAATAACTCCATAATTACATCCTTATATTCATGGTGAGTTTAACAGGTGTCCCAATAGGGCCTGAGACTTAAAGCTGATTATGATTTTGGCAGTCTGAGGACCACCATGTTGGCGATTCAGCCGCGAATGGGATGGCGGAGCGGATTGCTGTATTACGAGTATGGAGGTCAAACTAATAGAAGACCACCAACGGTCTGCAACCACTGCCAGGCAGCATAGACCGCCGCAGTCTCCTGGAAGCACAAACAGGGTGGCCAAGATCATGTTTCCGCTGGACCTATTACGAGGTTGCACACTGCCAATGTGACTGTTGCAGTCCAACCATCACCTACAACCTGCTGGAAACAGACAGTATAAAGGGAGACATTTACCTGCAGACAGCCATACACACCCAGAGTCTCCATGGATCTCTTCGCAAGCATCATGCCGCTGCTCTGGCTCGCCGGAAATCAGCAAAATCAACACCAACATGGACGACAACCACCCTAAGTAAGCACACCTACACCTATAATATCATCACTTTGAAAACAGCATGCCGCACCAGCATACACATCATGGGGGGGGCACACAACATTCACACACATAGCAACAACAACACAAGTACTGCACATATACAAATACATTCCACACACTCACACCCAACACTGCCCAGTGACTGTCCACACATACAACACACATATGCATCCAGGTGCCATGGCAGAAACACTGCACCATCATTAACAACTGTACCTTGCAATGGACACACACATCACACACACACACATAGCGCAATGACAGCACAAAGTCATGCACAATATACAGAGAGACAAATAGACAAAGGAGGCAAAGCACACCACAATAACCAAAGATGCACAGCTGGGTTGGGAGCATCAACACCACACATGGAAAAAGGCTGCACTGGAACACATATCATGTTGAACATGGCCTCAAACAACATACACACTGGAAATGGCCCTAATTGGATCTCAGGGAGAAGCAATACCAAAACCAATTGCCATGCACAGCCACACAATGGGGAAGAGCAAGTCCAAAAAGCACACACAACTCACACTCCATGGGACATACCTCTACCCCAACAAGCTACAAGGGTCCCACATCTAAATGGACATTTGTACTCTCAAGTGTAAAGCAAACTATCACAACTCAACATACATCATGTCTTTATTGACAAAATTAAAAACACACACCCCACATGTAGACAATAGCTATGTCAGGGGACACGCCCTACACCAAATATGTCCATATTTCACAGCACACAAAGAAACACATACCACAACAAACACAACAGAATGCCATGAAACCAATATTGCATCTACACACATACCCATCACACAAAAGATGCTTTTCCTTGGGGGAAACAGCACTGCACACAAACTCACATACTGCAAGAAGCACCACATGGAGCAGCAAGCATGCAATACACACACAGCTACAGGCACACAACCAATGTCAGCCAGGAAAAACAGACAGTTATGGAACTTGTTGGGTTTATTGAAATGTATTTTTTAAAATAAAGTCCAAGGCCTCATGGCCAGTCCGAGCATGTTAACCAAAAGGCACAGTGTTCGGAACCTACTTGACTCCTGACTACCACGTAACCTTTACAGGTAGGGGCATCAAAGGGGTAGGCTGGCACCTCAGGATTATCTGGAGGTGGGTGGGAGAGAGGGGTTGGGGGGTTTGGTTTTGAGCTTTTGAAGAGGGATCCTTCTAGGGAGGAGGTTACTTCTTCTTGGTGGGAGGAGGGGCATGGTGCTTGCCGGAGGGCAGGGGAGGACTTGAAGGAGTAGGGGATGGCCTTGGAGAAAGTTGAGGTCCTTTTTGGTGTATCACAGGGGAAGAACAGGGTCAAGGTTAAGTTCAGAAAGGAAACGTGGGACAGGAATCAGAAGGTGGTTGGGATTTGGAGGTTGAGGGTGTTGTCAGACGTGTAGAAGTGCTTGTGGGAGGTATGCTTGTGTATGGTGGGTTTCTGTTGGGTGGGTGGGTACGCGCATTTATGTATTTTGGGCTGAGAGGGATGGAGGTGCAAGGGCATGCCATGGTGGGTGGGTGTCTGTTGGGGTGGTGGCTGCAGGTATGGTGGATGTGATGCATGTAGATAAGTCTGTGATTGCGGTGTCTGCGGGTGGTATCTGGGGTGGATTTCAGAGGGTCTGCTGGGGTGGTGT
Organism: Pleurodeles waltl; assembly: GCF_031143425.1. Classification (NCBI taxonomy): domain Eukaryota; kingdom Metazoa; phylum Chordata; class Amphibia; order Caudata; family Salamandridae; genus Pleurodeles; species Pleurodeles waltl. The sequence continues at coordinate 802,203,935 of NC_090442.1, read as the reverse complement.
TTGTGGGTGTTTGTGGGTGTGGTGGCTATATCAGTTACTGTTGTGGTGTTGTCTTTAGGTATGTCAGATGTCGTGTGTGTGATGCTGGGGGTTTGCCAGGGCAAGTCGTGACTATTGCTGTGTCTGAGGGTGGATGTTGTTTGTTTGCATGCTGGTATGTCTTGTGGTGCTTGTGTTTGTGTGTCCTACCCTTGTCTGTTGAGGTGGGTGCATGCAAGTCCGTCTGTGTGCTTTGGGAAGTTGAGGAAAGGAAAGGCGGGTTTGGTCAGGGAAGAGGAAGGTGGCGGGGGCAGAAGACAAGGGGTGATTGGCTGCCATCAGTGTGGACGCCAGAGCCTGAAAAGATCTCTGTAGGCCAAACATTGCACCATGATTGCCCTCTTAGAACGCATTACTCTGCTGGACTTTACTTGCCAGTCCCTGGAGGGCATTCACGATGGTGGACTGACCTACATAGATCGACCTGAGGAGGTCACTAGCCTCCTCACTGAGGACAGACTGGGTAACAGGGGCTGGGGCAGAGGTGCCTATGCCAAATGATATGCTCACCTTCTTGGGTGAGTTGGCATGGCCATTGGGTGGGGAGCAACAGGGAGGGCAATGATAGAATGGGGGGTGGCAGACAAGGATGGTACTAGGGGATGCCCTGATGGGTCTGACACCACTAGGGAGTGGCCACTGAAAGAGGAATCTGAGGATGATAATGATGCAGATCCAGTCTCTGGGACACTGGGTCCCTCTGAGTCAGTGGTGTCTTGATCTGAGGTCCAGTGGCCAGATACTTCCCCACTCAGCTTAGCCCCATCTCTTTCGCCTGCAGGTGCTGATGCTGCCAAAAGAAAGTGAAGTAGGGTCATAACATGGACATGAAAACACTTTAATCACAACTCTGAGAGACAAAACATACCATCATGTCAATTGGCCATGAATGAAGTGCCAGCAAAGTGGTGCCATCATGTGCCAATACAAACAATGCATGCTATCTGGAATTACAAAAGGAGCACATGGGCAAATCTTGGTCTCAGACAACAACAATAGCGTGGATGAAGTCTAGCTACCACACACACCATACTGCAATTGGGTGGCCACTCGACCCCAAAACAATGCCACATGCAACACACCCCAGTAAACAAGTAATCAACAATTGGATTCCATTGTAAGGTACCCCACCAAATGCACAGACACAAGCCTATGCACACATGTGAAATGCACTGACATAATGTACCAAAAATAAACAGATGCTGCTAAGGAAATGCTGATAACGTTCCATACCTGGATTAGATGACACAGAAACATCCATGTCACTATGCATACATCCCAACAATGTACAGCTCCACAAGTGCCAAAATGAATCAAGGAAGCAGTAGCAAGGTCAATCAGAAGTGCCCCACATCTGGTGTTGCAAGGAACAACAATGAAGTCAGGTCCTAAGCCTCACGGAGAGATGTCTCCAGAATACACACAAGAATCATACTGAGGGCCCAGGACAGCCCCCACAAATGTCTCACACCCACGTCCATGTTTACATCTGAGTGTGCTTGTAGTAAACAAATGTACCATGCAGGAAGGAGTGACACAGACCTTGCAATCACGGTCCGATAGACCCCTACTTATTGTCCAATGAGAAGCAACATCACTGCCCACATCTCAGACATGGCAAGCATGGCAGCTGTCTGTGAATGAATCCCTGACCCCAAACACATGTGATGCAAACATCACTGCAAGTCAATCAATGATGTAACCCAACAGTCAGGACACAATCCCTAATCATCATAAAGGTGGTCTACTCCTACAACGATCATTTCACATCAAGGGTACTAAAGTAAATCCACACCCTGGCCCTACCTATCATGTGCCTCATAGCTACTGTAGTTACTAATGACTACTGATGTTCTTTGAGGCATGAATGTTTCTGTCAGATGATATCACAGTCCTGTTTGGGGTATCACAGTAAATGGACAACCATTGCACTTGTACCACTATGACAACAGTACTCAATGTACATATATGTGAGAGATGCCAGGCATAATCCCATCTGCATGACTAGCACATGCCTTCATCTAATGCATAGATATGTTTCCTAGTGGGGATGGAGCACATGCAGACACGAAGGCACAAGGAATGTTGGCTACAGTGATGACACATCACCCATGACAATGCACGTTCCCCACTTACTAAGGGAAAGTAGTTTGCTACAGCTGCCAAATTTTGCAATGTAAGTCATGTCACATGTATAATGTACACCCTTGCATCACAGACTGCTGTGAGGCACCAACACCCAACATACATTGGACAAAACATGCCTCTGGGTGGCAGATGTCTGCCTACACATATCCACAGGCACACAGCAGAGGAGAGTTAGCTACATCCTACCTACCTTTGTACTGTGACATTTGGGAGGAGTGATCTGTTGGTAAAAACTAATACCCACCAGAGTAGGAAAAGCAGAATATTTGTACACTAAACACGGTCATATGTGCTCCCTGCTGTGCAATTGGACTGAAGGTTCCCCACTGTTTAGTCCTAGGTCCCAGCTCCAAAAGGATGAGCACATCAGTTGGAAAAACAAGACCCGTCCACATTGATTTTATCCCAGATGATCGGTGAGACATCCCACATTGTCAGGGGGAACAGTCAGAAATGCACTCAATCACCTTGCAAAGGTTCAAGCATCAATTTGCCTTGTACTCATCCCCTTGTGGCTGCTGTGCTGCTCTCAAATGCCCATCCAACTCCGAGTTGGCCACCGCTAAAATGCAGGCCATTAGTGGGGTCATTGTCCGACGGGCACCTCATCCTCGTTGGGAAGACACCCCAGCTGGGCCTCTGTCATCTCCCGGGTCCAGCGTCTCAGGTCCTCCCACTTCTTCCAACAGTGGACGCTCTACCGACTGTGGACCCCCACGGTCCACACCTTCTTGGCGATGGCTCTCCCGATTCCCTTCTTTGGATGGGCATTGACCTTCATGCATGCAAAAAAGAAAGACAGGATATTATGTCCACAAATCACAGACAAAATGGTTGGGTCACATACATGTCAGTGCACCAAGCTAATAACATCCTGTCTTGACCTCCCTGTCCGCCTGTGGCACATACCATTCATTGGACACAGGGGCATGACTACAAACACTCCCAAAAGTGTGCCCTACATAACCCCCAGCTCAGGCCTTGCACTGACTAGGTAGGCCAACTGTAACTTTTGTGAGACATGAGCTAGCAACATGACAATGACCAGGAACACTATGGAACACATCACACAAAGTGGCCAGTGACAGGTTAATCACCCAGCAAGCAATGCACACAAACATCCACTACGACTGAATGTCACTCACTGCATACAGTCCCTACAGGCCACAGCCAACATACAGGCTAACCCATCGTGCTTGGACCGCAAAGCAGGGAGTGACATGTTGGGCACACAAAGAGTCAAGCTTGTCCATGTGTGGACATGTGCAAATACAGAAGCAGGCACCTGCTACTTCAGGGGATGGGGGTCTGTGCGTCAAATCAACATTACAATACACAAATGCACACAGCTGTGTTCACTAATCCTAGAGTACCTTAAGAGAGACTTGGTCATGCATTGTACATGTGCTCAATAAGCCTAAACAACAGAGTCTGATATCATGGCACATCAATTAACACACTGTTTGCAGATGTGCAATGACCAAAGTGAAAGGACCCTGTACAGGACACATTCAAGTTGGATGAAAGAGCCTACAGGATTATGGGATCAAGGGACATGCAAAGGCTATGGGGGTCATTACGACCCTGGCGGCCGGCGGAACACTGGCGGTGACATTCCCAACAGGCTGGTGGTGTTCCGCTAGTGTATTATGACTTTGGCCGGCCCCTCCACTATACCGCCAGGCCTCCGCTAGGCGGTCATAATCCCCAGGGCAGCGCTGCCCTGGGGATTATGAGTCCCCAACTGCCAGCCTGTCCATGGCTGGTAAACACGACCATGGAAAGGCTGGTGGTAATGGGGACTCGGGGTGCCCTTGTTGGCCACAGCACTGCCCATGCACTTGGCATGGGCAGTGCAGGGGCCCCCAGGCACAGCCCCATCACGTATTTCACTGCCCGACTTTCGGGCAGTAAAATGTGCAACGGGTACTGCTGCACCCACCGCACCCACTGCACATCAACATTGCCGCCGGCTCTATTATTAGCCGGCCGCAATGTTGATGTGACTTTTACGCTGGCCCAGCGGAAATGTTAAAACATCAAAATAGGGTGCCACCAATACCACCAACACTGTCGTAATGAGGGCCTATGTAACACACATTGTCAAAGATAATATGAGCACACCAGTCACCCATCACCACCCTGCCCCCAATGCAATTCCCATACTAATCAGTGGACAGAGGCTCAAGAAGCTGCATATTGGCACTGAAGCTTGATTTGGCACCACCCCATGCTGTGCAGAGATACAGGATGTGGGCACAGTGTCACACTTGCATTGCGAAAGGGACTCAATATCAGCCCAGATTTCGACTGATACTGTGAATAACAATAGACAGGCCCCAGTCTCTGCAGGCTGAGCAGACAGACCTACACAAAACACCATATCCGACAACAACATGAATCAAAGTACATCATGTAGCCTACAGCCAATTGCAATTGCTGGTCTGTGCGCAGAGCTGAGGGGTATAGTGAGTCATTACCTGGCTTCCAAACAACAATCCAACAAGTCCAGATGTGGCCTGAGATTACTGTGCCAACATAGACAGAGCTCAAATAGCGATCAACCGACACATACAACATGCATTCACCCCTCCTGATGTCATACAATCACATGCGATCACACATTGATAACATCTTCTGGCAAGAATTGCCTGGGGATGGGTGTAATGATACCTCACCCATTAATGTGCATCCAACACAAGCTGGGTCCGGGAACACTCAATACACATTCTCCATGTTGTCTCAGGACTCCAAACCTGTCACTTGACATAGAAACATGCCCAATGACTCACCCATTAATGCACACTGACAGTACCTACAGGGCTTTAACGCCACAATCTGGCAAACTGGGGCTAAACTTAGGCTAACTAAAGCTATGATAAGTAGTAGTACTGAGAAAAGTGTGCACATGGGGCACTTATCTGCTCCTGTGGTGCACCATAGAGCTGTGCATACAGGGGTAGGTTGTCCTCCACCATTCCTCTCCAGCTCTTCCGATGAGAAGGCAGGGGCCCTATCACCTGTAGGATATGGCATGATTGATCTCAAAGGCAGTACACAGCAGCTCAGGTAGTGGAGGTCTTGCTGGTGGTCAAGTGAGGGCTTCGGCAGAAGATGGCGGTCACGTGCACCACGTACATGACTGTCACTGCACACTGTCATTGGCCCAAAACCACCACAGACAGCAATGTTATCCTATGGCAGTGTCTGCTGCGGTAGCATCTGCCTAATACCATGATAACTTCCGCCAGAGGTCACGGGCTGTTCCTAATGTACAGTTGAGTAGGTCAGGCAGCCACTATTTTAAAGGCTTGCAATGCACATAAACGCTATTTTTAATGCATCACAATTCGGAAAATGACTTGGTGATTCTTGAGTGTTGTCCTGTCATGTAGGTCAATCGTTTTGGTAATCATATTGGTATGTGGTCCATCACATATGGCAACATAATTGGGGGCAAAGCCACCATCCCCTCCCCCATGGTCAAGCCAGGATTTGGGACATTGAATCACAGTCTGAGTGGCAAGTTGCATGCACATATTGTTGCTAGCCAGATAGATGAAGTGTACACATATGTGGAAAAGCAAGGGGGCAATGTGTTACTAATGTGCAATTGTTAGTAGTGATGTGTGCTGTGTATAGGTCCTCAGTGAATCACATGACATGTCACAGTTCTTATCTGACATGTATTATGTAAATTGCGAGGGACACAATAAATGATGTCCATATTCTCCTTTTGTCCCACATAGTTAACCTTGGAGGAGAAGGATCAGACAACTTCCTGTGTACCATCCACTGGCAGATCGGCAGGCTATGGAGGACAGACATGTAATCCAGACATACCACCTGGATAGGCAGGTAATCATTGATCTTTGTCATCATTTGTAGCCGATTTGATGTTAGCCATCAGTCATCCAAATAGCATACCACCCATTGGACAAGTTATGTCAGTGTTGCACTTCCTGGCCATCGGGTCCTTCCAAAATACAGAGGACCTAACTGCTGGGATGCCTCAGCCTATGTTTATTCTGCTCCTCTCAGCAATGTCGAAACACCTAGGCAGCTACATCCGGTTTTCCGATGAGGAAACCAACTACGCCAGGGGAAGTCCGCTTCAATGAGCCAAATGGAAGGACACAACATGTTGTGGAGGTGGCTTTTGGGCTCCTGAAAGCAAGATTCCGGTGCATTGACAAAACTGGGGGAACCCTCCTCTAATGTAGGATCATTGAGGCCTGCTGCGTACTCCACAACCCTGCCCTGAGGAGAAACATCCCATACATCCCTGATGAGCGAGAGCTGGCAGTGCCACCGGGTGAGCCTCTGGAAATGGCAAGTGAGGATGACAGTTATGTGGATGAAGGTGGAGACATGTGGGCAGATCTCATCAATCACTACTTCATTTGAGTATATGTATGTGATGTTCTGTGAATACCGTGACTGCATGGTGTACTGTAGGGGACAGAATTCGTTGAGAAGGGTATCTCTGTCACCATGAGACAGGGCATCTAATGCTCTGCATCATACAGCCAAGGTTTGCTGGATACACCTGACTTGAGGATATGACCCTCTTGATGATCTCCTTGGTTTTGGGCAGTCACATTGCACTGTCAGTGAAACAACTGAAGTTTTAAATTAGGTTTATGTCCTATGTATGCCTTTACCTGTTAAAACTCATTGTATATCACTTTTTCCTTCAAGGTGCATTCACCGTGCCATCCTCATGTGGGCATTTCAGAGTTGTGTCATTGGCTGGTGGCAGTTGTTGACATGAGAAGTAGACATGGATTGATCCAGGTAATGTTGTTCCCAGATTTGGGGTATATGAGTCCTATGCCCAGGCTGCCTGGACAGTGGGACGGCAGGAATCTGAGCTGTACAATAGACCTATTTGCCATGGTGTGTTGGTCCGATGGTCTCATGTGTGTGACCATGTGGCCTTGTAACATGTCATCCTGTACAATCCATTCCTTCTACCTTCACATTGTGTTGACAATGATCCTGTATGACCTGCTCGTGGCTGTCAGTGTGTTTCCTCATTGTAGGCCAGTGTGCCTGTACCACAACACTGAAACAGGTTTGTGATATTCCACCAGATGCTTGCTCATTGTTATGAGGGGGGTCTGGGCTCAGGTGCTCTTGTAATGCCTGCCCTCTGTCTGTGTTATGGCATATGTTAAGTTGGCCGGCCTGGGTTTGGTACGTGATAAGGGTCATACGAGAGACAACAACCCATACTATGTTAGCCTAATCTATGGCACAAGGTCTTATAAGCCCTGTCTGGTGCGGTCAGGGGCACTGTCGTAATAGGATATCTGGCCTGACTCCATATGGCTAGGATGTTCTTGGCTATATCTATGCAGACATTCTCAACAACTTATGTGCAATTCCGTACAATGAAACATTTGCTGTGACCAGACACTTGTGACATTGTGTTGCGGGTCATCCACAGCATGACATTACCTGAGACATATCCGTCCATCCATTGCCTTCTTACATCCAAATCATGTACATTACATGTGATTTGTATTCAACATAACATATATTTAACAAAGAGTGGTAGTATGCAGTGTTTTAGTGATGGGTGTGTTTATTTACATTACTACAGAACTCAATAGTGGTAATGGAAAAAACAAAAGTTGATATGGTGAGAGAATCAGTCATGGTGGATGCAATCAATAGAGTAGAGGCCACAACATTTGAGTTCCAGAGTCCAGTGTCCTACTACCATGGAAAATGGAAAGTAGTTAAGGAACAGTCAATAGAGTGAGTCCATGGCACACAAAGGAGTGACATCAGGAAGTGGTCACTTACTGGCAGTGGTTGGTGTCTTGCCATCATCACCTCCTGGATGCTTGACTGGACGTCCTGCTTGTAGGGGCAGAAACTACAGAGGCAAGGGTGTCTGAGGTGGGTATTTCCCCTGGCAGGGCCTCCCTTACCGTGGCTGACATCGAGTTTGGTCAGTACCTGGCCCATCAAGCCTTGGAAATGCTGGTAGGCTCACAAGGCCTGGCTGATGGTATCCTGGCCAGGGGAATCACCAGCAGTCTCTTGACCTTGTACCACACCATCGCTCCCATGCACCTTACCCCCGCTGGTTCCAGATCCATTACAGTCAGGGTTGGCAGGTGGTGACTCAGGAACCTGGACTGGGGGGCACAAGATGTTGGTGACCGTTGTAGGGACGCAGATCTGGGGGGAACTGACTGCCTGTGATGTAAAGGTCAGGGTGGTGGAAGGAGTCAATGTAGTCAGGCTGAGGGTGACCAGTATCGTCTGGCCTGGTTGCTTGGATGGCCCAGAGCCGTCCTCAATGTCCACTGGTCTAGAAGTGTTCTCCTTGTTGAGGGCTTTGTTCATGGGGTTAGTGTCCTCTGTGGCGTTGGTAGTAGCAGTAGCAGTTGCAGGGGCAGCATAACCTGTAGATGTAGCGAGACAATGTTAGTGGTTGTATTGTGACATAAACCTCCAATAGTTGACTGCAGCATTGGGATAGGGGCATGTTCAAATTTTGTTTTTGCTAACTTCCATTATGTGAAAGGTACACATATTGTCATTTGTAGTGAGCTGACATTGTTGCCACATATCAATTCCTGTTCAGTGACCTAGCTTCAGACTGTCCGGAATCATTAGCTGTTTGAGGGATAGTAATGGACTCATATCTTGCCAGCAGTGCAGGCAGGACATTGGCTGGGTAGGATGTTGTTTGAGTCATCTTGAAAACTATTTGTTTGTCATGCAGGCATTATCAAAACCCTGGATGGTATGTGATAGTTGTCACCCTGTAGTCAGTGCACTGTGGATGTGACCGCTGCAAATGCCATACAGCAGACACAATTTGGGGCCTTTGATCTGTATAGGAAGTTCTTTCCAGACATTTAGAGCTGTCCTTCCTGTCTACACTGTTCTCATCTTGGCATAGCAGCTCCAGATTAATCTAGGTGTGTTGCCACATCACAGAGTGTACCATGACCTGTATACTTGCCCCTCCCACGTGTGTCACATTCATTAGGACTATGGAACAATGTCAAAGGGACAGTGGGCTGGTGTTTGGGGTCACATGGCCTCGTCCTCTTTGTATTTTTTCAGACGATACTCTTATCACAACTCACAGTTCACATTGTCCTGAGTGTGCAGAGTGGGATGGTAATTGGATTGTGTAGACAGAGCCTTCTGGCCTTAGCAGTCATATGACTCCGTGTACAACACGCAGTTTTTCAATGTGACTCACCCAGGTGTTGGCACATCATGGCCCTCATTACAACCGTGGCGGTAAATCCCACTTACCGCTGTGCAGAAGACCGCCAACACTGCTGCGGCGGCAGAATTCTGCAACAACTATTATGACCCACAGCTCGGATTCCGCCAAAATGCAGACACCCACTCATGTCCGCCACACCAAAGGTCAGTGATAAACTGCGATAACAAAACCTCCACCGTCACATCAACAGGAATATGCCCACACTATCATGACCCACGAATCCACGGAGAGGTCTTTCAACTGCGGTATTCCATTGGCGGTACACACCTCCCACTCAAAATACACACACATATACAAAACACAACCACATTGGACAATTTGAAATACACACACATGATACACTTACACACAACACTCCCACACACCCAATACAATATAAAACACACACCCACATCACCCACAAACCCTTACTATCAAAATTGCGAAAGAAGGCCAGAGAGAGACACCACCAGAAACAACACTAGCATCCACAGACACACATCATCATCACTCACACAACATCCACGTACTTCAGACAACACACACAAACACGTCCCCTCACACATCACAACACACACCACCCCACACATCACCCACACCACATCATGGCACCACAACAACACCCCAGGTTCTCTGAGGAGGAGCTCAGGGTCATGGTGGAGGAAATCGTCCGGGCAGAGCCACAGCTATTCGGATCACAGCTGCAGCACACCTCCATTGCAAGGAAGATGGAGCTATGGCGCAGAATCGTCGACAGGGTCAACGCAGTGGGGTAGCATCAAAGAACACGGGATGACATCAGGAAGAGGTGGAACAACCTACGGGGGAAGGTGCGTTCCGTGGTCTCACGACACCAGATTGCAGTACAGAGGACTGGCGGTGGACTCCCACATCCTCCCTGACAACTAACAACATGGGAGGAGCAAGTCTTGGCAATACTGCATCCTGAGGGCCTCGCAGGAGTAGCAGGAGGAATGGACTCTGGTAAGTCAACTCTTAACTATTATATCCCCCACCCTACCTGCATGCCATCACATACCCCCACCCTCACCCCATCACTCCAACACCTCACATATGTCCCACTATCACAAACCACCCATCCCAACACCAAGCCCTGCATGCAACACCATTGCATGGACACCCATCACCAAAGCATGTCCACTACAGATACCCACACAGACCCCAAACCAAATATCACACAAGGACCTAGACATGAATGCAAGCACTGGAGTACAGGGTCACTCACCCATTGCACACGATGGCACACACAGATGCATCAATCATGCCTTTATAGCCCTGCAGGACCCCTAGCCAACGTCACTGGACAGGAGGTTCCAGACATGTCCACTCCCCCCACAGAAGAGGCCCACAGTGATGACAGCAGATCTGTACAACTGGATCAAGATGACCAGCCCAGCGCATCTGAGACCTCGGGACAGTCAGTTCCCCTGACACTGGCACAAGCCACCACAGAGCCTTCCCCCTCAGGAAACACCAGTACAGCACCCACCCAGCGGGTCCATCCCTCTGTCCCCAGGACATGTCAAGCAGCAGTGTGTCCACCACTACAGGGAACCCAGCCAAACCCACCACTACAAGAAAATCAGGGACCTGGGGGCAGTGGGCACACGGTTCAGGGGACAGAGGCACAGGAAAACAGGGGAACTGGGAGGACTGCTGTGTGACTGGGGGAGGACAGGCCCAGGGAACCCACTCTCCACGAGGTCCTCTCCAACAGCATGGCAGCGTACCATCATTCCCAGGAGACGATGGCAACGGTACTGGCAAACTTTCAGGAGACCCAGCGGCTGCAGGAGGAACACTATCTGGGGATCAGGGAGGAGCTCAAGTCCATTAACACCACCCTGGTCACCATTTTAGAGGTGCTGCAGGACATTGTCAACAACAGGAGGGACACTGTGGCACAACAAGGGGCCCCTGACACTAGCCAGGATGAAGAACAGCCCACCACCTCCGCCGTCGCTAGTGGACAGGAGGCACCGCCACAGGACCACAACACCAGCACCCCACCACCTGCAGATGGAGAGCCACCCCGCAAATGGTCTCTGAGATCCAGGAACAAGACAGAGAACATTGCCAAGACCCCTGCCAGGAAATGAGACCCCCCTGAATGTCATCCTTCTGTCCCACTTTGTCACCCTGTCCATTCTTAAACTGCCCTAGCTCTACTTCCTATGCCCCTTTGAACAATGCACCTGTGAAACAAATAGACTGGTCTCTGCCATGGACATTCCTCCACTATCACCCCTGACCATTTTACAACCCCCTCCACTTATTTGCACAAAAATAATCACATATTAATCAAAAAACAATCTCTAGTCAGTCTGTGCTTTCACAAATGTGTATTTACAATAACTATGGAATATAGCAATGTCAATATTATTGTCAACATACCGATATAACACAGCTCTAGTCCATGAGGAAATATAGCAGAGGTCACACAGTGGGACCCACATCTGTGAAATGGAAAGGCAAAGTGACAAGTCAGGTTCCATACACTGGGTGAAAGTGACAGACTTATGATAGTTCAAACAATAGTATGATATATGTAAGGCAGTGATATCTTCTTAACTGTGTCTCACTGGAAGTATTGCTGGATAACGTTGTTTCTCTTGTTGATATCCTCTTCTTCTGCCTCCTCTTCTTCAGTGTCCACAGGCTCCACAGCTGCCACAAGACCTCCAGCTGGACCATCCTCCTGCAGAAAAGGCACCTGTTGTCGCAAAGGTTGTGCAGCATACAACAGGCCACGATAATCTGGCACACCTTCTTTGGTGAGTAGTAGAGAGAACCACCTGTCATATGGAGGCACCGGAACCTGGCCTTCAGGAGGCCGAAGGTTCTTTCTATAATCCTCCTAGTATGCCCATGTGCCTCATTGTAGCGTTCCTCTTCCCTTTTCCTGGGATTTCTCACTGGGGTCAGTAGCCATGACAGGTTGGGGTACCCAGAGTCACCTGCAAATGTCGAGGGACAACTGTCAGACACACACTAACCCTTAGGGACAACCCCAGACCCAGACAACTATTCACAGGGTATAGGGTCCTTGTTCTCACCTATTATCCACACACAGTGCCTCTGAAGTTGCCAAAACACATAAGGGATGCTGCTATTCCTCAGAATGTAAGCGTCATGCACTGAGCCAGGAAACTTGGCATTCACATGGGAGATGTACTGGTCGGCCAAACACACCATCTGCACATTCATTGAATGGTAGCTCTTCCTGTTTCTGTACACCTGTTCACTCCTGCAGGGGGTAACAAGGCCACGTGGCCCATCAATGGCACCAATGATGTTGGGGATATGTCCCAGGGCATAGAAGTCACCTTTTAAAGTAGGCAAATCCTCCACCTGAGGGAAAACTATGTAGCTGCGCATGTGTTTCAACAGGGCAGACAACACTCTGGACAGCACGTTAGAGAACATTGGCTGAGAAATCCCTGATGCAATGGCCACTGTTGTTTGAAAACATCCACTTGCCAGGAAATGGAGTACTGACAGGACCTGCACTAGAGGGGGGATCCCTGTGGGATGGAGGATAGCTGACATCAGGTCTGGCTCCAACTGGGCACACAGTTTATGGATTGTTGCACGATCAAGTCTGTAGGTGACTATTACGTGTCTCTCTTCCATTGTCGACAGGTCCACCAGCGGACTGTACACCGGAGGATGCTGCCATCTCATCACCTGCCCCAGCAGACGTGCCCTATGGACGAGAACAGCGAGCAGAGAGTCAGCCAACACTGAGGTATCACAACTTGTCATGAGCACACATTTATTAATCCGCAATGTGCCTGTTACTGTTTGTATGCAAGGCCTACATAGGTGTGACGCAGTTATTATTATTGCCATGTGGCCCCCTGAAATGGGGGCTGCCTGACCTGTAAGTGGGACAAGGGGATACTGTCGCGGTAGGCGGTCGAAGACCGCGGAGCAATCCTGCATTGGTTAACATTGACCCCTATCGGTCCGAGGAGCCAATGACGATGTACGCCGGCGGTGATGGTATGCACCGCCGCGGACGTGACCACCATTTACTCTCTGTTCACTCACTTGATATCTGACCTTCAACAGGAGAGGACCTACACTGCAAGTGCTGCTGTGACCTCAGTCTCAAGTCTCAGATGGCTCATGTGTCTGCGGAAAGGGACCCTGCCTTCACTTCGGAGGAGTTGGAGAAGTTAGTGGATGGGGTCCTCCCCAGTACACTGTATTCTACGGTCCTCCAGACAAACAGGTGAGTACACTGTGAGCATGCTGCATGTACTATGGCTGTTTGGAGTGGTGTTGATGGAAGATACATGGGGAGGGGACCGAGCCCTGCATGAGCGGACGGTGAGTGTCTGTGTGTCAGGGCAAGGGTGGGAACGTGGGCCAATGACTATGACAGTCTGGACGGTGAAAGATTTACCTTTTGCCCTGTATTATTCCTCTAGGTCAGCGCCCACCAGAAGAAGGATATTTGGAGTCCCATCACCAAGGAAGTCTGGACCCTTGGGGTCCACCACAGACGGAGCACCCACTGCCATAAAAGACGGGAGGCTGGAGCAAGAAGACGGCGGAGGCCCAGCTAGGGATGGCCTCCCAACGTGGGAGGGGTGCCCGTCGCACCATGACCACCCTGATGTTCCGGATCCTGGCGGTGGCGTTTCCAGAGTTGGATTGGTGCTTGAGGGCATCACAACAGCCACAAGGGGGGTGAGTACAGACACATTCATCTGACTCTGCGCGTATTACGAGGTGTCTGGGTGGGGGAGGTGGGCAGTGGGTTCCCCTAGGCCAGGGCTAACTTGGTAGGCAAGGTCCCTTGTGAGGCAAGCTATGTGGCACCCCAACTCCACCAGTGGTAAGAGTCATCTACACCTAGTCAGACTCCTGTGACTTCCATGTGTGCAGCAATTGGGCATAGGCCTTGTACCCCATGGCCTTGCGAATAAACTAGGAAATGTTAGTGCATGTCGTAGTGCTGAGGTATGCTGTGTATGTAGTGTCCGCCATAGGTAGTGGTTTTGCATGCACTAAACATGTCTTTCTTCTGTCTTCCCCCCACTTTTTGTGGTCTCCCTGTTCTTGTGTACAATATCTGGCGGAGGAGCATTGGCACCGGAGCAGGAGGGAGCTGCATCCCAGTTGGCCCTGGTGGGCGAACCAACGGAGTCAGAAGCCACCAGTGGGACGGAGGGCGAGGGGAGCTCCACGGCAGGGACAGGAGGTGACAGCAGAGACAGTGACTCCTCCTCTGATGGGAGCTCCCTTGCGGTGGCGGGCCCCTCTGTGCCCCCCGCATCCACACGTACAGCTGCCACCCCCCCCACCAGCACCGCCCTCCCAGCAGCCCCTCAATGTGTGTTCTGTGCCTGCTCACCCAGGAGGGTGGGCATCTCCTTTGCCCCAGGCACCTCAGGCCTGGCCCCAGTCAGCCCTGCTGCCCTCAGTGAGGAGGCTATTGACCTCCTGAGATCCTTCACTGTTGGGCAGTCTACCATTCTGAATGCCATCCAGGGTGTTGAGAGACATTTACAACAAACAAATGCATACCTGGAGGGCATTCATTCTGGCCAGGCAGCCCAACAGAGAGCATTTCAGGCTCTGGCATCAGCACTGATGGCAGTCATTGTCCCTGTGTCCAGCCTCCCCCCACCAACTTCCTCCACCCAGACCCAGTCCCCTGTACCTCTGCCTATCCCAAGAACACCATCAGACCAGCATGCACACACCTCAACACACAAAAGTGGCTCAGGCAAACATAAGCACCACACATCCCACAGGCACTCACACAAGCATCATACCCATGCAGACATACCAACATCCACTGCCTCCACTGTGTCCCCCTCCTCTACGTCTCCCTCCTCCCTCCTAGTCTCGTCTCCACTCACACCTGCATGCACTACATCTTCAGCCACTACCTCCATCACCAACGCGCCCATCACCACACACCGCTCATGTGCACTCACCACCCCACTACCATTCACACATCCCCTGTGTCATCTATCAGTGTGTCTGTGAGCCCTCCTCCTAAAGTACACAAACGCAGGCACACACCCACACAACAGCCATCCACTTCACAACAGCCTCCAGCCCATGCACCTTCACCCAAATTCAGCTGACGTACACCTCTTACAACCACTACCTCTTCCTCCACTCCCAAACCCCCTCCATCTACCCATCCCAGTGTGTCTGAAAAACTTTTCCTAGCTAATATTGACCTCTTCCCTACACCTCCCCCCCCTCGTCCCTTAGAACCAGGCTTTCCAGGTCCCAACCCAGCACCTCAGCCACCACATCACCAGGCACAGTGGTGCCAGCAACTGCGGGCTATTGGAGTGTGCCAACCATCAGGGCTGCCAGTGTGCCTCGGAGCGAGGGCACGGACATTCCACCCCCTGCAAAACTTGAAAAGTTGCCCACATCCCGGAGGGAGAAGCAGAAAACACCTGCGACCAAGGGCTCAGGGAAACCGAAAGGGGATAGTGGCAAAACAGCAGCACCACCATCCAAGGTGGGGAAGGGCCAGAAACTGAAGGGCAGATCAGGAGAGGGCATGATGATACCGACTGATGGACCAGTGTCACACCTTCTGTCCACGTCGATGCCAACCTGTACGGCGGAGAAGACTGCCACCTGCACCGCCACCTGCACGGCTGCCACAGAGCCCGCCGCCAGCACCACTGTCATTGAGCCCGCCGCCAGCACCACTGTCATTGAGCCCGCTGCTAGCACCGCCGCCACAGAGCACACCGCCAGCACCACCGCCACAGAGCCCGCAGCCAGCACCGCCGCTACAGAGCCCGCTTCCAGCACCGCCGCCACAGAGCCTGCAGCCAGCACCACCGCCACACAGCCCGCAGCCAGCATCAACGTCACAGAGCCCACAGCCACCACCGCCACCACAGAGCCCGCAGTCAGCACCGCTGCCACAGAGCCCGCAGCCAGCACCACCGTGACTAACACCGCCGCAAGCACCGCCGTGACTGACACCGCCGCAAGCACGGCCAGCGGCCCCACGACATCCTGAGCCAGTGGCCCCACCGCAGACATGGCTGCCATCCCCAGTGGTCATTCATCCGATTAAGCACTCTGGGCACAAAGCTTCCTCCAGAACCAGTGGAGAAAGGCATCCACTACCTCAGTCCTTGGCAGGATGAAGCACTCTGGGCACCAAGCCCCCTCCAGAACCAGTGGAGAAAGGCATCCACTACCTCAGTCCTTAGCAGGATGAAGCACTCTGGGCACCAAGCCCCCTCCAGAACCAGTGGAGAAAGGCATCCACTACCTCAGTCCTTGGCAGGATGAAGCACTCTGGGCACCAAGCCCCCTCCAGAACCAGTGGAGAAAGGCATCCACTTGTTTTACTAGTGCTTTGCACTCCCCAGGATGCAGCAGTGGGCAACCCACCCACTTGAGAGACTGTGGGTTTGCACTCCCCAGGATGTAGCAGTGGGCAACCCATCCACTTGAGAGACTGTGGCTTTGCACTCCCCAGGACCAAGCAGTGGGCAAACCACCCACTTGAGAGACTGTGGCTTTGCACTCCCCAGGATGATGTAGTGGGCAAACCACCCACTGAAAAGACTTGAGAGACTGTGGCTTTGCACTCCCCAGGATAATGCAGTGGGCCAACCACCCACTGGAGAGATTTGAGAGACTGTGGCTTTGCACTCCCCAGGACAATGCAGTGGGCAAACCACCCAATGGAAAGACTTGAGAGACTAGTTTGCACTCCCCAGGATAAAGCAGTGGGCAAACCACTCACTGGAAAGACTTGTGAGACTGTGGCTTTGCACTTCCCAGGACCAAGCAGTGGGCAAACCACCCACTTGAGAGACTGTGGCTTTGCACTCCCCAGGATGATGCAGTGGGCAAACCACCCACTGAAAAGACTTGAGAGACTGTGGCTTTGCACTCCCCAGGATAATGCAGTGGACAAACCACCCACTGGAGAGACTTGAGAGACTGTGGCTTTGCACTCCCCAGGATAATGCAGTGGACAAACCACCCACTGAAAAGACTTGAGAGACTGTGACTTTGCACTCCCCAGGATAATGCAGTGGGCAAACCACCCACTGAAAAGACTTGAGGGACTGTGGCTTTGCACTCCCCAGGATAATGCAGTGGGCAAACCACCCACTGGAGAGACTTGAGAGACTGTGGCTTTGCACTTCCTAGGATAATGCAGTGGGCTAACCACCCACTGAAAAGACTTGAGAGACTGTGGCTTTGCACTCCCCAGGATACATCATTGGGCATTGAGGCCCCTCGTGGAGCAGTGGTGTCGTGCGTTCATCAGGCTGAGGTGCCCCCCTACCCCTCCCCCTGATGTGCCTGTTTATTTTCCATCTGATGCCCCTCCAGTGTTCTCTCCGGTTGGAGTCAGGTATCGAGTGTGGGCCTCGCCCATGCATTTTGGACCCAGTGGTCCACGGACAATGATTTGTGCACTATCCCGACTTGTGTAGTTGGTGTACATAATTGTATATACTGTATTGATAGTTTTGACTACTGGATTTTTATTGATTACAATTGTTCAAATCAATTCCTTTTTTCCTTGCGTTATTGAAGGGGGGTTGGGGGTGTATATGTAATGTTGCAGCATGTTTTTGTGTGTCTGGTGTTGTGGGTGAGGGTGGGGGGTTGTTGCGTGTTGCGTGTGTGTGTCACTCTCTTTTCTCTCCCCCCTCCCCTGTGTTGTAGGTGCAGTACTCACCGTGGTCGTCGCCATCATCTCTGGAGCTCCTGATAGAGGAGCAGGAAGACGATCGCCGGAAGGATCTGCAGTTCTGGCTCCATGGCGTCCTGGTTCCTCGTGGGGTGTGTAGAGGTGAGTGATTTCCCCTTCTGTGTACTGTTTCCGCCGTGTTTTTGATCGCATTGGTTCTGCCCCGGAAAAGGTGGCGGATTGGCATCTTGTGATATTATGGGCTTTACATTGCCTTCCGCCTGTCTCTAGGCGGTGACCGCTGTGCTGTTTGTTTCTACCGCCATGGCGGTCTGAGTGTTAAAGTGGCTGCCTATGTTGGCGGTTTCCACTGTTTTTCATTTTCTTTCCGCCGGCCTGTTGGCGGTGTTACCGCCGCCAGGTTTGTAATGAGGGCCCATGTGTGTGTTCCCAGGTAAAGGTATATTGGCAGTTCACCTGCAGTGTACTGTTGCTTGGGGTGTGAGTAAGAGATCCTCCTATGAGTACTAACCATTTCACTCTCTGTATCTCACATACAGTAGAGTTGTTGTCTTGTCAGGTGAATGCAGTTCAATGGGTGGGTAAGAGGGAAGGGTGTTTTGAATGGTGAGGTTACTCTGCTTTGGTTGGGGGTGGGTGATACTAGATTTGTTGGTTGGCTGTGGCATTCCGGTCAGTGCCTGTCATACTCCCACACAATGTAAAGTTGTGTTCACTAGTTAATTTCAGAACACAGTAATCCAAAGTGTGGTACACAGTTCTCATCTTACTGATGGTAGTGCAGTGCAGCTGGGAATTGTGGTGCAGTCATTTCCCTGTGCCACACCCAGTATGTGGAGACGTGGTTCCCACAGGTGGGTCTAGTTCCCATGTGAGGTGGCAGACATTGGTCTTTGGACAGGTGGTGTCTGTGCTGGTGGGTGGGTTGACAGTGAAGGTGGCCAAACGTGATCAGTGAGCATGCATGACTATATATTTGTGTGCCCTTTTTAGGTCAAGCATAGCAGCGTGCAAGTGCTGCTTTTTCGACGTGTTGTCATGTATCTGGGCTTTTAACAATGCCTGCCTCACTCCCATCACTATTACTTGTTTGTGGGCTTGCTCTTCAAAAATCCTTTAATGACACTGATAAATGGTTTACGTTTGTCCCTCCTTGGGAAGGTTTTGTTAGAGCCTTGGCCACCGCCCCATTACATGAATAATTGCACTTTTGCCAATACGTTTGACTGCGAGCAAACTTATTTTTCTTTCTGTGTCTCTCCTTCCTACTGATGCTCATGGCGGCTGTGGCGCTATGAATCGGCACGCTTATGTGAAACTGCTTTACTTTTCATTTTCAATTTATATGGCAAGAAAGGGCCGGTTATGGGTTTATAATGCTAATTACTTTAATTTGAGCAAATGAGAGACCCATTGCATTGCAAATGCTTGTTGTAGTTGTGACTTACCGACTCCAAGCCCTTATGATGCAGGATGGCCAGGACCTTCTCCTCCATGATGTGAGCTGTAGGGGAGGAGGTGAGTGACCACCGCCAGTCTTCAGAACCGTAGGCTGGTGCCTGGTTGCCATGAATGGACATTCCCCCTGAGGTCATTCCACCGCTTCCTGATGTCATCTCTTGTGCGGGGGCACTGCCTACAGAATTCTCTCTATTGACTATCCTTTGCCACATTTCCATTTTCCTAGAGAAAGTAGTTTGCTGGACTTGGGCTCCAAATAGTTGTGGCTCTACTCTGATAATTACATCCACCATGACTCTTAAATTGTCATCTGTAAAACAAGGATTTTTCTGGGGTGCAATGATGGTGATGGAAAAACAAAAACGGGTGGGAGCGGGGTGCTAAATAGTTGAGATGTGCAAAAGTGTGTGATGTAGGTGTGTTGAGGGTGTGGGATGTGTGCTGAGTGAGAGATGGAGGGGTGCCTATTTAATAGGAAAGTTTGTATTGCTGAGCGCTCTGGATGGTGTATTTTGTGTGGGAGTTGCAAAGGACTGTGGTGTGTGAAGCGGTGTGTTTTATAGTGTGCTTTGTAGATGTGTTGAGTGTGGGAATGTGTGTCAACTGTGTTATTTTCAAATGCATCCAATGTGGTGGAGTGTATTACTGTGTTGACTGACCGCTGTGGTTTGAACTGCCATTGAAAAACCACCATGGAAACACCATCATTGTGATTTTCGACTTGTAGTAGGTTCGGTAGTTGGTTGACAGGCTAGTGGTGCCAGTGGTCTGACTTCCTATTTCCTGCCCTTCAGAGTCCTGGCAGGTTCAGGTTTTTGGTTGGCTTTCGGCAGCTGCCACTTTGGTGTTCTGGTGGTCCGACCACCAAACTCGTAATGAGGCCCTGAACATGAGGATCAAGTATTCATACCCCACCCTAGTTTGCTTGCTGTAATCCTCTTCTGCTGTAAGCAAATCAAAATCTTTCCCTTTTAGGAGATCACCAAATTTACACATGTTGACAACCATAAGTTGAGTCACCATTAAATTAAAGATCTTCGTAGTACTTTAGGGAGACTGAGATGGTAGTGTTTTCCTGAATCATCAATTTACATGTAATTTATGCGCTAAAATAATTTTTTGCTTGAATTCCTTATACATTTTATATGAGCTCGAACTTCTATGCACCATGAGGTTGGATAGTTTAATAGGCAGTTACAATAGAAATCACAAGTCATATCGCATGGTCCTCTTTAAAGCTTGATAATGGAGTTGAGGTCCGCAATGCTGAAGTTCAATGAGGGTTGAAGCATTAACTGTTAGGACCATGGGTTCTGTCTTAGCAGTGGCACTACTAAACAGAAATTTTGAAATAGACAATTAACCTCTTAGCTGCTGGGCCTCCCCCCCCCGTGCTGAGCCCTTTTTTGGCTATTTGGGGTAGTTCACGCTTAGGCCTTCATAACTTTTTGTCCACATAAGCTATACACGCCAAATTTGCATCCTTTTTTTCCAGCATCCTAGGGATTCTAAAGGTACCCAGAGTTTCTGGGCTACCCTGGAGGAGACCAAGAAATTAGCCAAAATACACCACATTTATTTATTTCTTTTTTAAATGGGGAAAAAGTGCTGCCGAAGAAGGCGTGTGGTTTTTTTCCCTGAAAATGGCACCAACAAAGAGTTTGCGGTGCTAAAATCACCATCTTCCCAGATTTCAGGAACAGGCAGAGTTGAATCAGAAAACCACATATTTCAACACAATTTTGGCATTTTACTGGGACATACTTCATTTTTACTATTTTTGGTGCTTTCATCCTTCAAGTATTTCTGAAAAGTAGACAAAATTCTAAATTCGGCAAGGGGTCATTTGTGTAGATCCTACAAGGTTTTCCTACAGAAAATAACAGCTGAAATAAAAAGAATATTGAAATTGAGCTAAAAAAAACCATCAATTTTTCTCCACGTTTTACTCTGTAACTTTTTCCTGCAATGTCAGATTTTTTAAAGCAATATACTGTTACGTGTGCAGGACTATTCTGGTTGCAAGGATATATAGGGCTTGTAGGTTCATCAAGATCCCTAGGTACCCAGAGCCAATAAATGAGCTGCACCTTGCAATGGGTTTTCATTCTATACCGGGTATACAGCAATTAATTTGCTGAAATATAAAGAGTGAAAAATAGGTATCAAGAAAACCTTTGTATTTCCTAAATGGTCATAAGATAAGGAATTGAGCAGCAGTGGTTATTTGCCCATCTCTGAGTTCCGGGGTGTCCATACTAGCATGTGAATTACAGGGCATTTCTCAAATAGATATTTTTTTTACACACTGTGTTACATTTGGAAGGAAAAAATGTAGATACAGACAAGGGGCAATAACACTTGTTGTACTATTCTTTGTTCCCCTAAGTCTCCCGATAAAAATGGTACCTCACTTGCGTGGGTAGGCCTAATCCTCGCGACTGAAAAGGCAACATGGACACATCAAATTTTTACATTGAAATTTGACGTGTTTTTTGCAAAGTGCCTAGCTGTTGATTTTGGCCTCTAGCTCAGCCAGCACCTAGGGAAACCTACCAAACCTGCAAATTTTTTAAAACTAGACACCTCAGGGAATCCAGGATGGGCTGACTTGTGGGGCTCTGATCAGGTTCTGTTACCCAGAATCCTTTGTAAACCTCAAAATGCTGCCAAAAAACACTTTTTCCTCACATTTCGCTGACAGAAAGTTCTGGAATCTGAGAGGAGCCACAAATTTCCTTCCACCCAGCATTCCCCCAAGTCTCCTGATAAAAATGGTACCTCACTTGTGCGGGTAGGCCTAGTGCCCGTGACAGAAATAGATCACACAACAGTCAATGTTGGTACTTACATGAGGCAACTGTTGACCCTGGGGTGATCCATTCTTTACGCAGGCACTAGGTATAGGCACTCATAGTGTTTTAGGGTAGTGTTTTTATCAGGACAGGTGAGGAATCACTGGCTGGTAGGAATGTTGTGGATCGCACCATATTGTTGTAGTTTGTGTGACAGAAATGCAAGAAAAATTGAGTTTTTATTCAACATTTCAGCTTTGCAGGGTATTCTGCGTAAGAACACTTGGGGGAATCCACACAAGTCACACATCTGTGGACTCCCCCAGATGTCTAGTTTCCAGAAATGTTTGGGTATAGTATGTTTCCGTATATGGCCGCCGAACCCAGGACCAAAAACACAGGTGCCTGCCTTACAAAACCAGTTTATTTTGTGATAGATAATTTTGATGTCTCCACAATACAATGTGGGCAGTGGAATTTGGGGCTGAACTAAATTGGGGAGCTCCCAAGAGAGCACCCTCTCTGTGCTTGCCCCCGCATTCACCTGCTCTCTGGGTTGGGCTAACCCACTATTGCCCTGTTGCACAGACTATACTTGCGAAGGGACAACAGGACTGCCCTCATCACCTCCCTCACAATTTACTGGAAGGAGTTATCCAATGGGACTCCTCCAACTGAAAAATCACTCCCAGAGTCTGCACCCTTGTCCTATCCCTCAGATGCTGTCTCAGTATCTGCTGTCTCAGTCTCTGATCCTATGTCAGAGCTGTCCTCTATAACCCGATTGACGACATCAGCAGCAGCCATCAAGATGCCATCTCTGCTATTGGCTAAACTGTTGCTCTAAAACACTAGCCTACATAGACAGTCACAAAATTGCCGGTGTGTGTGTGTGATATGTGCAACAGTGGAGGCCACCTTACCTGCGCTTCTTCCCTCAATCAGCACGTTCTTTCAAGACAATCAAACACCTTGTCACATACCATTCGTCACAGTCTTTAGCAACTCCTGCGCCCAGTCCAACAATCATTATTGGAGGCTCCCACTCCCATGTCCTCCTCCTCGGATTCCCTCATTACCACCCAGCAAACATGGTCTCCATCTCTCCATAGCCAACCCCCACATATTTTACCAGTCCAAAGCTGTAATACTGTGCCTGGAGTGGTAAATGGCTTTTGTCATTTTACAGCTCGGCAAGGTTGACACTGTGTCAAACCTATACTTAAAGACTTTGCTGTACAAATGGCAAAAGACTTTGTCACTATCTAGCTCGGCATGGATAGCACTGTGCTGATCCAATGCTTAAAAACTTTGCTAGATAAACAGACATTTGAGGTGAGCAAATCTAGAGTATTGCTGGTGTTGCAGGGTGCTCCTTACTAGAGCTGCTCTCCACCTAAACTTGGGAACTACCCAGAGTTCTTTTTTGCAGAATTTATGCAGCACTCTAACCCTGAAAGGGATGTGTTTTGATATATATATATATATATCTACATGGATATATCTATAGATAGATCTATATTTATTTATATATATATATATATATATATATATATATAAAAATTAATATAGATCTATCTATAGATATATCCATGTAGATAGATATGTCTATCTACATGGATTGATATATCTATAGATAAAAATATATATATATATATAGATCTGTATATTTTTTTTGGTAGTTGTAGGGTTCCCTTGGGGGATAAAATGGCCCCCAGGGAAACCCTACAACTACAAAACAAAAGTATTGCCCCCACAGGCAGTCGCACTGCCCACGGGCGACCCCCTGTCAATTTCTTTATTTTTTTTACAAAAAATTAGCCCCTGAGGGCGGCGCAATCGCGTGCGACTGAGCCCCCTCCAGGGGGCACCAACCTTGAAATATAAAAATATGGCCCGGGGGGGCGGCCCGTTTTCCGAGGGGGGCTGACTCCCCCAAGTGAAATCTCTGGTGTCTAGTGCCATTTCCTGGCCCTCGATCGCAGGTGTGCTGTGATCGAGGGCCAGGAAACACGTTCAGGAAGGCCTCGTATGAAAGGGGAGAGTCTCCCCTTTCATATGAGGACTTCCTGAACATGGTGAAGGCTGTTGGGGGCTGTTTTCCCCATCGGAGCAGGAAGCGTGGAAAACAATAATGTGACATCAGTGTGCCTCGTGGCTTGCTGACGTCACAATGGAGCAGGTGGGGGGGGGAGACATGGAAGAGCTTCTGTGACTCCCAGGGGTTTGCACCCGAGGATTTTCTAACCCCCTCCCTGGTGGCAGCCACTGGTCGTGACCCGTACCAGGGAGGTAGTGTGGGCGTGCCGCACTTAATGGGTTAAGCTATATGTGTTTTTCTTGAATGAGAAAAAAGGGAATGAAGATGTTTCTGTTGCTAAATGCAGGAGCATTTAACTGGGTAAATCCTAGGGCAATTAATGTATCCTCCTGTGACATATGGGGCTACATATCAGACAGGGAGCCAAATGTATTAAGCTAGTTTGCTTTCACAAATGGCCAGACTCGCAGAATCGTGCCAATTTGTGAATGAAAAAATGCATTTTTGTATGCATTAATCCCAAATTGTGATTGGATAATATGGTACTGATTTGTAATTTAGGATTGCAAACACATAGCTATTCACTATTTGGAAGGGCCATGTTTAGGGTGTCCGTTCCTAATATCAAATTGGAATAGAATGGATTAATGTTTTGCAACATATTCCGGTTGCAAAATATTAATATTTTATCACCCTTTCAGAAAGCGAAAATGTTTACAAAATATTTTTTTAAAGCAGGGAGTAGTCCCACTGACCACTGTTTACTCTTAAAAAAAAAAAACTTAAAAGTTTCCTTTTCTTTTTTTTAAAACACATCCTGTTTCCCTTTAAGAAAAATGATCTGCATTTAAAAAAATCTATATTTAAATGAAAAGCAATCACAGACAGAGAGGTCTCCTGACCCAAGCATGCCCGATCCGTATTATGGTGGCTATTCCTATTCTCCTCATTATTATTCATGAGGTAGGTTGATTTGCAACCTACTAGGTATCGATATTTGGAAATTCGAAGTGTCATACATTAAGAATAGTGATTCAGAGATAATCCCAGTTGGGAAACTGATATTCTTAATGTTGATACATCTGGGCCAAAGTTGTTGCAAAAAGCTGTCAAAATTGCACACCGATGTTTTTGTTGTCACTCTTTTATTTTTTGAGGTGACCTTAGATATAAGAGGTTGCTTAACAAAACCATCTGTCATGGGAGGTCACATAAGGACCCTTCCTAATGAATATTAAATAGGCAGGTTGCAATTTAAAAAAAAACCATGAAAAGTGGAATAGAGGATTACCTTGCCTGTGTTCTCATTTCCAAGTGGGAAACTTAAAAAATAAAAAAGTGTAATCACTAATCAGAAGCCAGTGCTGTTTTGAAAACACATTCACATTCAGAGAGACATTAGGAGGGCAAATTTGTGGTTTGTATGAGGTAGCACTTTAATGGTTTGTGACTGCTGTCGCAAAACATTAGTGCATCTCATTGAAAATCACAAATAGGAGGAAGGTTTTCTCTTATTTGTGATTCAGAATGAGTTGTTGAACAGATGTTATGATTCGGAAAGTCTTCACAAAATTAATGCCGGGCAAAACATTGGAAATAATGGGATTTATATTTGGGCGGATGGTATATCTGTCACCATTGTGACCAAGCAACCTGTCCTCCAAAATTTAAATCAGGCCCTAAATACCTTTTCATAATCAACTGTTGGTCCAGCCCAAATTATAATGTGTTTCTTGGAGGTGCAATTCATGAGGCTGTTCAGAATTTATATGCTACTCTCAATTTGTTCTTTTTTCTTGGGACTCAGGAAGCTGTTAATGTTCCATTGTCTCAAAATGGTATGTAAATCCTGTTTTTCTAGTGAATAGATGTTACTAGAGTGCAATATAGATAACCAAAATACTTCAAACTTCCATTGTCTAGCTTTCTCTCTCTATGACTTTATTATTTCTCATTTGCCCCCAGTTTTTGAATACTTGTTCCTTTTCCCTAAACCAACAACCCCTCACACCTCTGGCTTGGAACTTAAACGAAACTCTCGAGTTATGAGACCTATAAGCTGTCCTGTGACGTACTAGTGCAAGTGTGTGTCTTGAAGCCTCAGGGTCCCTAGCTTTAGCAACACCTGACATTTTTAAGAATTTTGAAACATGTACAATATTTCTGTTTCTTTAAAATTGATTTTATTGTTTATCTTTGCCATTACATTTAAAGTAAATTATTATAATTAGAGATAATAGGATCATTTAGCAAAAAAAAAATGAGAACGTACTTATTTGTTTTATCACTAACAAATCGTCCCAGATGTATGCCTGGAAAGTTGCACCAGGTACAAGTTTCAGCAGCATATGACAAATTCTCGGTATTCCTATTCTCCTATTTCTTTTCCCTCTGTGCGCAATTCGGCATAGCTGAAAATTTCGCATAGGGGAACTGGAGCAAGAAAAACATTTTCCCGAGAACATCCTCAAAAGAAAATCACTCAAGCTGTTGGCTAAGGTAAGTTCATTATGGGGTTGGCAGTGGCCAGCTTGGAGTATGTGAAAGTTCATAAATATCCCTTTTTGTGAATATTCACAGACTTACAAGGCAAACCACAACTTCTAATGCCCACTAAAAATGCCATTCATTGGAATAATACTGCAGTTTTTTACACCTTTGCAGTAGAGAAATCCGCAGTAGTAAATTTGATTACACCTGCATGCCATGCGGCTTAAATGGAGCATTCTCAGCATTACGATTATGTTTACGGCCGAAAATACTGCTATGAACAGGACCTACTGTTTATTGTGCAGTTGACATAGACATACGCTTCCAAAGGATACTGGTCTTTAGATAACTGAAAACCCATGAAACTGTGAGAAAGAGATTTCTGCCATCCCAAAAGATATTGGTTAGAAGGAAGATTAATACTATTTAGCGGTTGACAACGGAAAACCTGTGAAAATGTACCTAGAAATACCGGAACGTAATAACAGTTTTTTGCAACAAATGGAACATAAAAAGGTTCTTTGGCAGGGCTGTGTAAATAAAAACGAGTTTGTCGGTGTTGGAAAGTGTGAACATGCTGACCTAACCTTGTGGATTGCAGGTTAGAAACCAGTGTGAGAGTAGATTATTAATTGAGGTGGGAGGTATTCTGTCACAAGTAATAATGTCACTAATCTTGTTTAGACCAGGAAAGGTTTCAGTAATTTAAACCTGAGCTCAGCACCTGGTAGTTATGCCACAGAGCAGATAAGCTTAACGTAAAATATGTGTAAAGCAGTTAAATGTACTAAAACTGTTAAAAAGTTGAAAACACAACACAACACAAATTCCCTCCAATTTATGAGAATAGAGAATAATTTAATGAGCAAAATGACAACAAAATGACAAATCCTATATAAGTGAAACAAGTGAAATGAATTTTCTAAGTTTTAAATAAGAATAGCTCCAAAAAGCTTTACACACCCCGGCAAGTCATCTGCTTATGCTTCACTGGATCCCAAGTGCAATTTATGGCAGACCGCTATGGAGCATGGGTCAGATTCCAGTAAACAGGTTTGGCCAAGATGAAAGTCTTATCTTCTGACTTAATCTCTGAAATGAAAGTCAAAAATCTTCAGCAGGGCAAGGTAGCAACTGCAGCCGAGATGGTCTTTAAGAGGCCAGATAGTCATTGTGCGAGGTCCCAGTGAAGCTGTTGACTTTTGCCAAGAAGGCTCAGAGCATGCAAATTTCAAAATTTGCACCCAAGGAAGGCCCCTCACCAGCTGGATACTTTTAGCACTTTTACCTAGTGAAAATCTCTATATTCAGTCACTTTTTTGGAACTCTGATTCTTTGAACAGGGCAGGGTGCAAGTTGTAGCTGAACAGGGATCTATCAGGTCAGGTATCCTCACCACGACTTTCCCCTGTAACAGATTTGCTGTTGTGGGAAAGCTACAAGCAGAAGGAACCTAAATCTCTGCCCCAGGGGCAAAGCACCTTCATCAGACTGACTTGACAGGCTTGTCCCTGTCCTACTAAGGTTTTTGAACCCAAAGCATTTCTAAGTCTCACTTTTCAAAGGATGTTAGGATGAGTACAATTTGACACAGTCAAGGACCTCCAGGACTTCAGTAAAAGCTCTAGGGAGTCAGGATTTACTCCAGCAGAAGCTACTAGCCAGGTCCAGAGCAGGTCCAGTTGAAGCTGGTCAGCTGGACTATTCAGAAAAAGGACTTCATACAGCTTGTTGTGCACATGTAGCTTAAGAGGACGTCAGCCAACTGACTCTTGCCGCTTCTTTCTCAAATTTCCAACTGGGAGTAAGTGCAGCCCTTCAAATTTACTCATACAACACAAACAGCTGGTGCAGTCCTTCTTCTGTTCTTCACAGGCCCAGAGTGTACTAAAGAGGGCACCCAAAGGTTCTGCATTTATGCCTGACACTAGCCTGTGAGTAGGGTTTACTTCTGGCTTTCCGTAATCAATAGATACATCGTATACTGAGTTAAGCCTACCAAAACATGCAGTTGTTTCTGTGAGACCTACTGCAAATGATCCTATAGTGCCCCTCGGTGCCCAAATGCAAGATAGTGACACCCTTTTTCCATTGTCCAGAACCTGTGTGTAAACCCTAGAGGCCTGGCCAGTGAACTAAGCAACCCCTCCTCTGTGGTCACTTCCAACCAGTTCTGGGAGCTGCTCCCCTCCCACTGAGATTGGTGTCTGTCTGTCTGGGGAACAAATGAGGGGCCCTGCACGTGTCACCTAACATGTCCTTGTTACAGTGCAGGCCTATTTGAAGTTAAACAAGTTACTGTTAGGTTACACATTTGACAGTGTTATGAACACAAATGGCTTCACTTCAAAATTGTGATTTCCCTCTGCATTATTGCTCAGATATTTTCTCACTTTCTTTTGTCTAAATTGTCAATATGCTTTACTGAGGGATACCACATGGGAAACATAACTAGCATATTCTTGGATTCAGCAATCCATTCTTTGGAAGAGTTGAAGAGTGCATCAGCCTGACTTATCTGAATAGCACTCACTTCATGTATTCAAATTATTAACAAGCTAGTTGGAAGCACAATTAAAACATTTTGAGTACCTTCTCTCACCTCCACTTCCATACTATATTTGATGATGGCAGAGCAATGATCCAATCTACATCCTTAGGGGACCTGCGGAGGTAGATACTTGCGCCTTGTCCTGGTGTATTCAGAGTATCTTCAAAAAGTAACATAAAAAACATTCAATCCTGCATGTAACACAAATGTTGAACAGCCAACTAATACCTGGGACAAGTAAATTGAAAGCACTTGCATTCTTATTAGATGCCCTCAGCCTTTACTCTTTCTCAGGGGAATTTTACTACTGGCCACACCAATCAGAGAGATCCTAGACATTTTACCCCTTCATCAGATGCTTCCATACCTCGTCAATGAGCTTCTGTGCTTCAGGTTAGTGTGCTACAAGGATTCTATGCTCATTAGCTATCACTAGAATTAATAAGTGGTAAAGGATGAGTATAAACACTGTGAGCCAATACAGTGATCTTTGTTTCATGTCAGAAAACGTTCTCCAGTACTTATGCATTTGTTAGTCAATGAATCCATTAACTCAGACATCCACTTGCCCACTTTTGAATGCATATGAGCTATTCTATGCCTTGTCTGGCTGTATTCAATTTGTATGCAGGCTTCTATGTGTAATGTCTGCATGCACTTTGTCCCTGTATGTTTATACTCAGGCTGTGTCCCTGAGAGATATTTTCAGCTCAAACTTGAGGTGTTTTACGTGACCTTTTATTGCAAGATATGCCTCTCTTGAAACATGTTGTGAGGGATACTACTAAATCACATTGCACGCTGCAAGTACAATATTTTACAATTTAAATATGCAATGTGCACACTCCTCTAATGCCTACGCATCTTTCTCTGTTGGTGTATGCACAAGGTTGTGTGTATAACTGCCTATCAGTGTGGTTTGGTCTGCATGCATGCATATGTGTGTTGTTTGTGTTTGTATGTATACTTTGTTAATTTTTTTAAGTATTTAAAAGAAGTAAACCAAGGCCAAACCTTTTACATTTGTTAAGATTTGTTTAAGAAAGGAACTCACTTGTTAAGCTCTTGGAATTTCGGCATTCAGTTGCATTTCAAAATTGTTATTGTAATTGTATTTATATAGTGCTTACTACCCCTAATGAGGCTTTAAAGCACTTTTCGGTGAGCAGCATGTTAATCCGGAACTCAAAAGGATAGTGGTGAATTTGTATAGGGAAATATAGGTATAGTATTACTTTTAGTATAGGGAAATATGAGTTAGTTTGATCGGTGGACATGTAAGTTTCTTGGTTGGATTACATAGAATAATGGAGAGATAGAAGAGGGAAGAATCCAGAAAGTGTTATTTGGGAGATCACAGTAGGAAGGTGAAGTTTGGGATGAGTAAAGGAGACATGGAAGAGGAAAGAGTCTGTAGAAAGGGATTAGGGAGATCATAGTAGTAAAATGAGGTTTGGGATGGGTCAAAGGAGAGATCCATGAGGGAAAATTTAGTAAGGTTGCTTTGGAGATCATAGTAGTAAACTGAGGTTTGCTGTGAACCAGGAGGAATAGAGGAGGGAAAAGTGTAGGAAAGATTATTTTGAAGATCATAGTAATAGAATGAGGTTTGGAATGAGTCAAAGAGTGGCAATAGAGGATAGATTAACAGAGATTTAGGGTGAGACAGAGAATTGCATTGGAGAGGGCCTGATTTCGCTTGTATGGTAGGGCTAAAGTAATAAATATATATATACATGATTACATAAAAAAGGAGTATATGTACAAGGAAGATACTATATTGAGATTTAAAGATGTATTGTATAAACACAGACTTTCAAGTGCTGCGGTATTTGAATGTGATTTATTTGTATACTTTTATTATTTTTGATCTTTTCCTCAGTATTTCTATGGGGAAATGCTTGTAGATAAATAGTTAAAGTAATATTTACCTATTGTGATAGAGAAGTAAAACACAGACACATAGGTGGTCATTATGAACATGGTGGGAAAGACAGCACAGCCGGCGGTGGCGGTAACTACCGCCAACAGCCTGGCGGTCCAGACTGCCAAATAAAGAATCACATAATGAAGCACATGAGAAACAGCCAGCGTGAAAACCACTCACTGCCAGCATAGGAGTGCCAACATCGATGGAAGAGGCCACCCACAGGCCGTCAGAAAGGCCCCACCCGCCCAACAAATAATGAAGCACAAGACCACCGTCAGTTCCGGGGCGGGAACCAACTCCACACAAAGCCTCATGGAAAAGAACAATATAAATGGAAACACTCACGGTAGGCACACACAAGAAGCTGAAACAAACATGGAAAAAGAGTTGGAAATCATGCCAGTGCTGCTCCTTGCCACATACCTCCACGACCGTGACCGCCGATGAAGACGACGACCGTAAGTACTGTAACTTACTAAACAAGGGAATAAAGGGAAGTTACACACCCACCCCTCCAACCCACCCTGCAAAACACCTCCAACCCCTCACACCATCACAAGCCATACACACCAGAACAAGAGGTACTTATCCGACAAAAGGCCAGTACAACCTGCCCAAAGTACATACATGTACACACCACACACCCACAATTAAACAATGAACCACGTCTCCAGATTGTGCCAACAGCAACACTGGGCACTCAAACATGAATAAATATCGAAAAATGTAATGTCCAAATAAGGCCATTGGCCAGTCCATGTGAAACAGGCTGAAGGGCCCAAATGGCCCAAACTTGACTCCCACATGTACTCCACCATAAGGGGACATCAATGGAGCAGCCATGCACCTCAGGGAACAGTTGGGGGAGCAGGCTTGGAATGGGGGGTGGCAGATGGACTGGGGTGGACTTCAACATGGAAGGAGTGGACAGGGCAAGGAGGTGGGCACGTTTAGGGACGAGACGGGATGGGCCAGTGGGTTCAAACAGGTCAACACAGGACAGGAAAAGTTTTTTAGGGGCAGTTGGGGTGGACATGGAGGAAGATTGGGTAGTGGAGGTAGAGGGAGTGCTTGTAACTGATGTAGGTCTGCTGGACGTGAATGCAGGTGCCTGTACAGTATTCTGAGGTGTGGTGGATGTATTGGGTGGGTGTATGGGCACGTTTGAGTGTTTTGGAAGGGGGTTGACACAGTAGGACAAGACAGGCTGCCAGTGTACATGGATGTTGTCTGGGTGTCTGCAGGTCTGGTGAGTGTGCTGCATGTGTCAGTCAATGTCATTGTGGTGAGTGCAGGTGTGGTGTCTGGGGTGCATGACTGGATGTCTGATGTTGTGGTGACTTCAAGAATGTGGCCAGCAGCAGTGACTGAGGGTGCAGTGCTTGTGGGTGTGCATGTGGATGTGACAGACAGGGAGGCAGGAGAGGTGGACACACTGGGGGAAGTGGATGTTGTTGTGTGTGCTTTTGTATGTTGGCTGTGTGTATGCCTGTGGTGGGAAGTGTGATGCTTGTGTGTCTGTGTGTGCATCTTGTGTGTTGAGGTGTGTGCATGGCTGTCTGAACACATGATTGGGATGGGTGAAGGGAGTGGGGTGCTGGAAGGGGCAGAGGTGGTTGGAGGGGGACGGAAAGACCAGGGACAGTGGCTGCCATCAAAGAGGAGGCCAGAGCCTAAAAAGAACTCTCCAGGCCAGACATGGCACTGTGAATGCCTGGATGGCATTCATGATGGTTGTCTGCTCTACAGAGATGGTCCTCAGGAGGTCAATAGCCTCCTCTGTGAGGGCAGCAGGGCTGACTGGGGCAGGGGATAAGGTATCTGGGGTGAAGGGGACACCCACCCTTCTGGATGAGCGGGCACGGGCAACTGAGTGGGGAGCAACTGGGAGGGCAGTGATGGAATGGGGGGTGGCAGAAGATGGCACAGAATGGGTGGGCCCACTAGAGTCAACCACCACCATGGAGCTCCCATCGTAGAAGGTATCAGAGTCACTACCAAAAGTGGTAGTAGCCTCCCCATATTACTCCCCTCGCCCTCCAACCCACTGGCTCCCTTGGCGTCGGTAGACTCTGCCTCCTTGGAACCGTGGGCCGCTGCATCCCCACTCTCCAGTGCCACTGCTCCATTGCCAGATTTTGCTGATGTACACAGACAACACAAGAGTACAGGGGTGGGGAGACAAAACATGAGAGATATCTGTAAATACATGAATAGATGTACATATTTGGTGCACACACACTCCCACCCAGCTTACACACCAACATGCAGCACCTACAACTATAGTCATGCCTATGCCCCTGACTAGTGGCCACAACCCTAGCATACAACTCATCTCCCACATGACACAAGGACCTGATGAACTGCAGACCTGCCCTTAATCATCTCAGTGCCCATGGGGGCAGGACTGGTGGCAGACACCTGTCAGATTACCTGGCACTAGACAGCATACATACTACAGCACCCAAACACATCCATCAAAGAGGCATGAAATGGTGTTGGTACTCACCCTCTTGTGGCTGCTGTGCAGCCATCAAGCGCCCATCCAAATCTGCATATGCCACCGCCAGAATGCGGCACATTAGGGGGGTCAGGGCCCGATGGGCACCCCTTCCTCGTTGTGAGGACTTCCCTAGCTGGGCCTCACAGGTCTTCCTGGCCCAGCGCTGCAGGTCCTCCCACCGCTTCCTGCAGTGGGTGCGCTGCCGGTTGTAGACCCCCAGGGTCCGCACCTCCCTGGCAATGGCCTGCCAGAATGCCCTCTTCTGATGGGCGCTGACCTGTGTGGGACAAACAGAAAAGAATGACAGAGGTCAGTAAATGGCTATGTGATACCGCCGACTATATGTCCTCAATGGGACGGACAATTTACAAGATCATTTCCCCACCTCACGGTACATGCCACACAATCTACACCTGTGCTGGTACATACTGACCACACATGCATACAGGCAAATGCCACCATCACACACAACCATGCACATCATTTGTCTACTCACCTGCACCTCTGGTCG
Organism: Pleurodeles waltl; assembly: GCF_031143425.1. NCBI lineage: Eukaryota > Metazoa > Chordata > Amphibia > Caudata > Salamandridae > Pleurodeles > Pleurodeles waltl. The sequence goes on along the minus strand of NC_090442.1, from coordinate 802,169,525 downwards.
CCCATATAACTTGGCATACAGGGGTAGGACCCCGTCTACCAGCTTTTCCAGCTCCTCCATGGTGAAGGCCAGGGCCGTTTCCCCTGTGACACATGCCATTTGAGTAACCAGAGTCAGGACACAGCAGCACACTCAGTGGAGTATTTCCAAGCACAGGATCCAGGAGTCAAGTGAACTTGGGGTAACGACATGGCGTACGCTCCGCCGCAGTGTGCACCGTCACTGCCGGCAGCAATCATGATAGGTCCAGCTTCCCCATTGACCACCATGTTAACCAATGAATGGGTGAACGGTGGTGAACACCGCCTTACGCCGTAACAATAACCGCCAGAGGAATGAGGTCACTTTCACGCCTACATATCTGGATGGCAGGAGGCTACCATTTTGCTAGAACAATGCAGATATTTCCTGGGCATGGGCACCATTCAGGCCCTATGTACCCCAGCCCTTAGTCGCATACCCACATGAGTGTTTGTTCCCTATAACAGTCCAGACGTATCACTTCATACATGTCCCTACAGTTGTACATCATACATCGCTTATGTGTGTAACCTACATATTGTACAGCAGTTATTCATATACAACATGTTGTGCATATGTATGTGTCCCTCACATGTGGTCTCTCCTCCCCCTAGGTACAGACCCATGTGGCAAGGGAGGGCTCCCACCTGTGTACAGACATATTGTTGATTTGGAGATGACTATGGTGGAACATCACATCATTGTCAACTACAGACTCAATCGTACAACAATCCATGAGCTGTGTGCATTACTGGATCCAGCTAATCGGAATCAGCATGCCATTCCTACTGAAGAGCAAGTGCTCTCTGTACTCCATTTCTTGGCCACGGACTCATTTCAGGTGACAGTGGGCATGGGTCAGGGTTCTCACAGCCAATGTTTAGCCTCATCCTGTACAAATTCCTGGATGCATTTGTACAACACCTGCAGACATATGTCAAGTTTCCCCAAATGGCTGAACGTCCTGCCATCAAGTCTGACTTTATTCCCTTGCTAACATTCCCCATGTGATAGGTGCCATCGATGGCACCCACATAGCTCTCATCCCCCCAAGACTAAATGAACAGGTGTACAGAAACAGGAAGAACTTCCATTCAATCAACATACAATTGGTGTGTACTGCAGACCAGTACATATCACATGTAAATGCCATGTTTCCAGGACCAGTCCATGATTCATTTGTCCTGAGAAACAGCAGTGTACCACACATGATGGATCAACTACAAGGGGACAGAGAATGGCTCATAGGTGAGTGTGTATGACACCGGATCAGTACATAGCTGACAGCCAGGCTGTCTGCAAGTAATGGCAGTTTGTTACAGTCCTGTTTCACACACTTTTGCAGGTGATTATGGATATCCCAACATGGCACCTGTGAGAAATCCTGTGAGAAATCCCAGGACAGAGAGGAATTACAATGAGGGCCATGGACATACTAGGAGGGTGATGGAGCACACTATAGGTCTCCTGAAGGCTGGATTCCGTTGCTTCCATCTCTCTGGGGGTTCCCTGTGCTATGGACCTGAAAAGGTGTGTAGAATAGTGGTGGCCTGTTGCATGCTGCACAACGTGGCTGTGAGGAAAGCTATCCCTCTACTGGAGGAAGAGGGTGCTGTATATCCAGACCCGCTTCCCCTGAGAGGGGATGAGAGTGATGGTGAGGATGATGAGGTGGAAGATGTCCATTCCAGGAATCGACTGATCCAACTATACTTCAATGAACTATGAGGTAATGTTCACTGATGATGTTGTCTGCAATGCATAATGTCTGTCTGACTTATTCACTATGGGGATGTGGGGTCTGTAGTCATTGACACTCTTACCTGAAGAATAAGGTGGCATGTGCCAAGGAGACAAACATGGTGTACATTTCTGTTTACTCCACACAATGTTGTGCGTGGGGTGCCATTCCTAAAATAAAGGTCTGATTATGGAATTTACTGGCAAATGCATTCACATTTACAAATGATTCATCATTATGAAAGGGGACATATGAATTGGTATACATGTGTTTTATTTGGTGTCCTAAATGCATTGGTGCATTTTACAGAGATAGGTAGTGGGCTAATGGTGGGTGTCCATACTAGGTATATGGGCTCAGCGATTGGTGGCAGTGGGTATGGGTCCATCTGTCCGTGCAAGTTGTTATGTTGCTGTTGGTGGGTGAGGATGGTAGCACAGTGGCACACTTGGGAGACAGTCCATGTCAGAGTTACTTCTTAGTGGGGGCCTTGGTCTTGGCAGGTGTTCCTGTGCCATATCTGGGTCTGAGGGACCATTTGAGTGTCTGGTGCTGGGCTGCGCGGGTAAGGGTGCTGGTCTCCTGTGTTTCCTTTGCCAGTGCCACCAGTCCAGTTGCTGCTGCTAATGTTGATGGCTTGTCTGTGTCCTGGGCAGTGGTAGGGGCTTCCTGGTTTGTGTGGGTCTCACGCTGGGTTAGGTAGTGGTGCTGCAGCACTCCTGCTATAGTGGCCATGGTGGCATTCAGTTGTTTCTATTGCTCCATGGTCTCTTGATGTTGGGCTATCTGCAGCCTTTGACTCTGTTCCAGGGTGGCCAGGATCTGGCCCATCCTATCTTGTGTATGGTGGTATGCTCCCAGGACCTCGGAGATCACCTCCTAGACTGCAGCATCCATCCTTTGGCCTCCCCCTGGGCCACTGATACCCTACCACTGGACCTTGCCCCCTGTGCCTGTGTCCCCTGCACAGGTCTGGCAGTGCCACTTGTACTGGGGACATCGTCATCCTGCCTGTTAGTAGGTGGAGACTCTGGCCTCTGTACTTGTGTTCCACCAGTCTGTGGCCTGGAGACACTGGTGTGGGGTCGTTTAGCCAGAGCTGATGTTAGTGGCTGGGTGGTAGGAGTGTCAGTGGTGTTCTGGGTGGGGCTGCTGGAGGGTGACAGTCCAGGACTTTGTGACAGGCCAGGATATTCCTCACTGTCCACACTTCCCTCTCCAGTGTCCTGAGTGGGGCCTCTGTCTCCATGTGGGGCACTGGCACTCCTTGGCACTTCCGACCAAGTGGTATGGGTGGTGGTGCCTGTGGGGGGGAATGGACATGTATGTTACGTGTACTAATTCGAATAAGGATGCACAGCTCTGCCCTATTTTGTGCAGTTTATTCCCCTATTGGGCCACACAGGGACCTATTGTGGGGTTGTCATTGCATTTTTCATGGGATGTGGAGGTGCATTGTGGGTGGTGTGGTATCATTGTGATTCCTTGCAGGGGTAGCTGGCTGTGCACAGGAGGAGGGAAGTGGGCCTGTTAGTGGGTTTGTGGGCATGCAGGGTGAATGGATATAGTGATTGTGGCCTGGGTGGGGTAGTGGTCCTGGTGGTAGTTGGAGGGGTGGGGGTGTGGGGTGGTGCATGCATTACAGGAATGGTGGATATGGGGTAATTGTAGATGACTTACCCAAGTCCATTCTTCCAGTGAGTCCAGTGAGGCCCTCAGGATGCAGGATGGCCAGTAGCTTTTCCTCCCAGTCGGTGTAGTCGGGAGGTGTAGGTAGGGGTCCTCCCCCAGTGGTTATATGTTGAAACCACGAGTGCTTCAAGCACCCATGGCTCAACAACGGATTTGGAACAAACTCCTTGGTATCACTAATGCCTTTAACAGGAATGCCTTTACAACAATTTTTCATTGTAAAGGCATTCCTGGTAAAGGCATTAGTGATCAGCATGCACGGTTACAGCATGCTTCCCCCCTAGCTCCCACCCTTAAAAATTACCACGACACTCCCACCCCCACAACCATCCCAAACCCCACCCCAAAATTACCACAACCCCAACCCCCTCCCCTAAAACCTAAAGCACCCCAACCCCCCAACCCACCCCTAAACCCTGACCCTCCACCCCCCCAAACCCTAATCACCCCGAGCCCCAACCCCAACCCCAAAAAACAGCCCCAGGCCCAGCCCAACTTACTTCCTCCTTCACCGTGTCGACTCCCTTCTTCTGTGCCTTAACCATGCATGTACGTGGTTCACACATGCATGGTTAAGGCACGAAAACCAGGAAGTCATGGAAAATGAAACCGTTGTTTCGCTTTCGTTTTCCACGACTTTGTGGTTTAAGAGTCGTTGTTCTGGGTGTTTCCCTCCCCCAGTCTTCTGGACTGCAATGTTGTGCCTGATGCCACTGACCTCACCTTCCCGTGCAGGTCATTCCATATCTTGCGAATGTCGTCCCTCGTGCGTGGATGGTTTCCCACTTCGTTGACCTTGTTGACAATCGTCTGCCATAACTCCATCTTCCTGGCGATGGGTGTGAGCTGGACCTGTGCCCCGAAGATTTGTGGCTTGAGTATTTCGTCCACCAATGTTCTTAGCTCCCTATCTGTGAAGCGTGGGTGCTTAGGGGATGCCATGGTTTGTGTTGTGGGTGGTGTGTTGTATGGATATTGATGAGGGTGCTATTGTGTGCTTGGGTGTGTGACTTTTGTGATGTTGCGTTCTGTGTCTGCATGTTGTATTGTCAGTCTCAGTTGTCCTATTGGCAATGCAAAGGATTGTGGAGTGTGTGTGTAAGTGTTTTATAGTGTTGTGGATGTGTGTCAGGTGTGTGGGTTTCAAATTTGCCAATGTGTGCATTTCTTGCTGTTGGGTCCACTTGCTGGCCATGGTCTACCGCCAATGGTCTATCGACATCCACTGTCTGCTGCAGTGATTTGTGCATCATTATTTGGAGGGTGGGGGATTTGTCTGCTTGGCGGTGGCGGGGTGTGGCCTGCAGAGTTTCTGCCATCAAGGGCCCTGGCGGTGGCTGGAGGTAGCAGTATCTTTGGCGGTTTCTATTTTTGACATCATTATATGGTGGGTTTCTGTTCACCACCAATGGCGGTCTTCTGTTAACCATCACCACAGCGGGCGACGGTGTTTACCGCCATGTTGATAATGAGGGCCATATTCATCTAATCAAAACAACTTATATAGAAATTATGCAATGACCTATGAGCATGCTAAGCATCGAATAACATATATACATTTTCTTACAAAAAAAGCACCTAGTATCAAAGACAGGGTGGTTAAAAGCCATTTTTCTTTAGAAAAAGATTGTAATTGGCTGGAAGCGGAGCAAAAAGGATTTTTCAAAGGCAATAGCTGTAAAGCATGCAAAATTGGCAAATCATTGTCAAAGGTAATACTCCCAAATGGACATGAGTTGGCAATTAAATACAAAATTACTTGCAATACTAAATTTGTAATCCATATTATAGAATGCCACTGTGGTCTTAAATGTATTGGAAGTACAATTTGCATGTTGAGAAAAAGAATACTAGAGCACGTTAGAGCAATAACTCATAAAGAAAACACATATGCAACTGCCAGACACTTACAGACACATACATCTAATGACTGGAGAACTTTAAGATACTATGGGATAGATCACATTCCAGACCACGAAAGGATTGGTGATCGAGTTAAAAAGTTGAGACAAATTGAATAAAAATATATAATTCAGATGAAAACGAAGGCCCCATTTCGGATGAACAATGATGAGGAACTTTATATACATTTATAGTTTGCAATTTAAAACATTATGAGCATATGTCCTGAGTTGACAAATATGTTGGATTGAGTTTACTTAACATATGATAATATGTACACTTTGCAAAGAGTGAATGAAGACAAAGGTATCATAAGCTATTGAATTAGGTCATCAACTGACCAATGGATACAAAGAAATAACTGTTTACATTCACTATATGATTTGGCGAAATTGCAAATTAGTGGGGTACTAAATTGTAACAAATTTGCTTTCATTAATATTAATATTTATTTAATAATATGTCTTCACTTAATAATATTTTGCGATTGGCAGGAAAGTTAATGTTTCATGGTAATTTTGTTGTTTGGAGTTCTGTGAATTGTTATTTGTTGATTTGTTCAGTTGGACTACAGATCCCAATATGCATTTCTATTGGTATAACATTCACCAACTATTTAAGAGGAGAATGGTGACAGGACTTCTGAACTCGATAAAGACGTTTTCGGTCGAAACGCGTTGTTCGTTTGCTCGCAGTCTTTAAATAAACATTAAACACGGAGATCTTGATGGAGTGCTTTGCCAAACGTTTGTTTATATAATTAATTCGAAGGGGTCGGCTTGCCCTCGGCACGAGCACCGGTAACTTGAGCGGGGCGCTAATTGAATTAGCCGCTTTGTTTTGTTTGAATATTTATATATATATATATATATATATATATATATATATATATATATATATATACACATATATAAACACACATAAATATAGATATATATATGTATATATATATATATATATATTTATACACATTTGTATTTATTTAACGGTAAGTCGTATATACATTTGTTAAACAGGCCTAAAGAGGATGCATATATTTTAAGCAAAATACATAGTTATTATATATATTTTTGCAAAGAAATGCACATGTCCAGAAATATACATCTAATCAAATTATTATATGCAGTACATTGCTGTTTGAGTATGGTGGTTATATAGGAGTTACATAGGAAATTGACAACTCTTGAGTAGTCTTCTGAAGATAAGATAGGTATTTATGGATCTTAGATTTGGGGGTAAAGAATTCCATAATTTGGCCACTTGAACAAAGAAAGATGTACTACTTATTGTCTTTTTTTTGTATGGTGGGGTTTTGAGGCAAAGTGCCAATCTTGAGTATAGGATCCATTGTTGAATGTATTTGGTGATTTTATTCCTGAGGAAAAGTGGTCATGTTCCGTGTATTGACTTGTGGGTGAAACAAAGATGTAGGCTTGTGGCTTTCAATACAGGAGTAGTCTGGCAGCAGAGTTTTGAATCCGTTTTAGTGTTTTCTTGACGAAAATTCTTGAAGAAAGAGGATGCCCTCATGTGGTACCATCATCATTCATTTTAGAATTGTTGACTCTAGCACTAACCCTCAACTTACTTCTTTGAGTTTAATGGCAATTTTTATCAGCAAATCAAAGGTGAATCTATGGAAGCAGTTTTTACTCGCAATTAGGCTATACTGTTTACAGATGATCTAGACAATGCAGTTATTCTTTCAAACATCTTTCCATTCCGCAACTCTATTGTTATATGGAAGCAGTTCATTGATGATATATTTCTGATATGATGTGGAGGAAATGGCAACCTGCTGGAACTGCAAGGTTGGCTTAGTGTCACTTGTAAGGTCCTCAGGTTCACTCTCTTATATAGAGCGAGGAGGAGATCCCTTCCCTCAATCTTATGACCAGAATCAAGGATGGAGAAATGTATCCATTATACAAGAAGCTCACAGAAAGAAACAAATTACTGGCGTACACAAGTCATCATCCTAGAGCACTCAGAGATTCATTTCCCTATTCTCAGTTTTTAAGGAATAGGAGGAATTGTTTCCTTAAGGGAGATTTTTTTTCATGCGGCAACCATGTTATTGAATAGACCTATTGTCAGAGGGTATCCACAAACACTACTGTAGCTTTCTTGGCATGTTACCCCCAATTTCTACCTGTTTGTCAGTATGCTTTGCCTGTCTCACTGGGATCCAGCTGGTCAGGACCCAAGTGCTCATAGTTTGTAGACTAATGTGTGTGTTGTCAGTAGTGCTTAACTGTGTCACTCAAGTTCTGCTAACCAGAGCTTCAGTGCTTATGTTCTCTCTGATTCTAAATTAGTCACTATCATTTAGTGGCTTCATATTCCAATTCCAATTGGCACACTGGACCCCCCTTATAAGTCCATAGATTATGGTACCTAGGTACCCAGGGCATTGGGGTTCTAGGAGATCCTTACGGGCTGCAGCATTTATTTTGCCACCCAGAAGGAGCTCAGACAAACCCTTCCACAGGACTGCCACTGCAGCCTGTGTGAAATAGTGCACACACTATTTCATAGTCATGTTCACTGCCCTTAAGTAACTTATAAGTCACCTATATGTCCAACCTTCATTTACTGAACGCTAGGTGCAAAGTTACTAAGTGTGAGGGTACCCTTGCTCTAGCAAAGGTGCCCCCACGCTATCCAGGGCCAATTCTCTGGCCTTCGTTATCGCTGGGACACCATAACACATGTATACTACATATAGGTCAATATTTATATGTAGCTTCACAATGGTAACTCCGAATATGGCTATGGAAGGTATCTAAGATCATGGGATTTCCCCCCCCTTCCAAATCTGGTATTGGGGGGCTGATTCCATGCATCCTGGGGGCTCCATCATGGACCCCCAATACTGCCAAACCAGCTCTCTGTGGCTGGCACTGCAGCTACAGCTACTGCCACCTCACAGATAGAGTTCTGCCCTCCTTGGGTCTGAGCAGCTCAGTCCCAGGAAGGCAGAACAAAACATTTCCTTTGGGAGGAGGGTGTTACACCCTCTCCCTTTGGAAATAGGTGTTACAGGCTTGGGAGGGGTAGCCTACCAGAGCATCTGGAAATGCTTTGAAGGGCACACATGGTGCCCTCCTTGCATAGGCCAGTCTATACCGGTTTGGGGACCCCAGTCCCTGCTCTGGTGTGAAACTGGACAAAGGGAAGGGAAGTGACCACTCCCCTGTCCATCACCACCCCAGGGGTGGTGCCCAGAGCTCCTCCAGTGTATCCCTGGCATTAGCCATCTTGTTTTCCAAGGTGTGGGGACACTCTGGAGATCTCTGAGTAGCTAATGCCAGCAGGTGTCGTCAGAGACCCCTCCCGATAGGTGCTTACCTTGGTAGGTAGCCAATCCCCCTCTCAGGGCTATTTAGGGTCTCTCCTGTGGGATCCTCTTCAGATTCAGCTTGAAAGTTTACTCCAGGAATCCTCTGCAACTTCTGCTTCAGCTTCTCATCATCGGATCAACCGCAGATTGGTCTAGGAACCGCTGTATCTGCAACAAAGTATCCAGAAAGGCTACTGTGACCTTGCAACTGCAGCTCCCCTCTGCCTCCTTAGTCCGAGATGAGGCCCCCAGGTACCTCCTGGGTCCAGGCAGCGTAATTTTTATGCAAACCGCGAACTTGCTTGAACCAAGGCTTGTTGGATGAATGCAGTGCTGCAACTTGCCTGCATTCAAAATCTCGACGTGGGATATCTCTTACATCACGCAGGAACCCGCAGCCATCTTCTTTGGTGCTCTTCTGCAGACTTCTTCTAACCGGAGAATCCTCTTTTGCACCATCTTCTAGGTTTGCAGGGGCTCCTCTCCTTCCTGGAATCTTCTGCAACTTCTGGACTTGGTCTCCTCTCTTCACAGGTCATCAGGTCCAGGAACCCACCATTTGTTGCTTGCAGTCTTGTTTGGTTCTTGCAATTACTCTTATCATGACTTGTAGTGTGTCCTGAGGAAACTTGCAGTACTTTACTCTTACTTTCCTGGGCTCTTGGTGGGGTATTTTACTCACATTTGTAGTTTTCTTACACTCCCAGTGCTCCTCTACACCCTACACTTGCCTAGGGTGGAATTTGTGATTCGCATTCCACTTTCTTAGTATATGGTTTGTGTTGCCCCTAGGCCTTTTTCATCCTATTGCATTCTATTGTATTTTCTACTGTTTGCACTATTCTGTGACTATTTACTTACCTGATTTTGGTCTCTAGTGTATATATTGTGTATAATACTTACCTCCAAGGAAGTATTGCCTCTAAGATATTTGTGGCCTTGTGTCACTAAAATAAATTACCTTTATTTTTGGTAACACTGAGTATTGTCTTTTATTGTGTATAAGTACTGTGCAACTGAATTGGTATTGCAGGAGCTTTGCATGTCTCCTAGTTCAGCCTAAGCTGCTCTGCTACAGCTACCTTTAACAGCCTAAGCCGCTAGTACACTGACTACATTTCACTATTAAGGGATAACTGGACCTTGTTTAAGGTGTAAGTACCTAGGGTAGCCACTACAAACCAGGCCAGACTAAGGAGATCAATGAAGAGAGCCTGGTATTGCCTCAGGGAGGTTCTTTTGACACCAAAAGAAAAAATATAATAGTGACAGATTAGTTTGTGTCACCACTTTCTCCCCCATCTTTAATTTGTTCACTAAAGTATCTTGAAACACTGGGGTGTTTTACATGCAGGAGAGGCCACTCTTGATTGACCACTTTTTTCATTGTGTAAAAGTCTTAGCCTCAAGGATCACCTAGTCAGGGCGGTATTTCTCCTATTAGGCCCAGAAAACCCTAGTCATTAGGCACCCACCCCTTTGACTGATCATTTTAGACATGGATATTGCAGTGTGTGTGATTTGACTTTTGATACCAAAGAATTTGTTCACAACGATTTAACAATGACCTTGTAACATTTGTCTAATTGTAAGACTAGCAATTTGATTCCTGCTATTTTTTGCCCCTGCAACCATATGTATATTGGCAAAACAGAACAAAAAGACTGCATCCGGATATGTCAAACCAACTGCGATGTAAGGGTGCCAGCGCCCCTGTTGTTGAACACTTTTCTGAGTTTGGACACAATGAGAACGATGTTCACTGGCAGGTTATCTCTGTTGTGAAACCACCAGCAAGAGGAGGTGACATTTCAAACATCCTTAACAAAGAAAAACTGAAATGGATTCTTTGCACAAAAAGCGTACACAAGGGTCTGAACATAATGGAGGACAGAACTTCTTTATTATAAGGCCATTGTTACTGTTGTGCTGCCTCTGGTATGAATATATATGGACTTGGCAAGTTCTTAGCAATGGATCTTCCTTTTGTGTTATTTGGGGTGCTGGGAATTTACGTCCTCATAACATATATGTGTGATTTGAAATTATTTTCCAAATTACTTTTTCACATCCTTTTTATATTCTTTTTTCATTTTTTATGCTATAATGTGGTCATGGTTAGATGTCCAACTGTTCTTGATCTTTCAAAGAATTACTGGTTGGGGACCTTCGACACCCCATCTCCCTCCCCATTTTTTGTTTCATTTTCTTTGTCCTCCTTTTCTGTTCAATCAGCATAGATTTATATAATTCAATCTCACTTCCAATATGGCCCCCTCTTTTTGTAGTAGTCCCATTTCTCTTTCAATAATCTATTTATGGAGCACACTTGCAGCCAGCATTGTCTTTAACTACCTGGCCTGTCAACATCAGCATTGCCTGATCCCGATTCTCATAAGTTCACTTCCTTGTTCCCTCCAATATTCTCAGTTCCTTATTGTTGTAAGGTTGCTCACCAGTTCCTTTGGCCCTTTATTCCCCTAGCTAGTGGGTTAGCATGACAGTGTCATTTTCACAGAAGTCCTTCTATGAAGTTAATTGGTCGTGTCTTACTATTATGGTGAGTGCGGGACCACATTTGGTTGGAGGTCCTCCACTTTTTTATAACAATCAGTCGTACCTTATTTTTTCTCTCACATTTTATGTTACAGGTAGCAGCACTTTTTGAACTTTTTACTGCCGATTTTCAGTCAGTATTAATGTAGTTTCCCTTAAATGTTTAGGTATAGGCACTTTTCCATTATATTTTAAAACATGATTTTATACATGTTGGTGCACACAATTTGTGCATTGTGGTTTATATGTTTTTCCCACTTATGTTTGGTATCACCTTATGCAATTTCATTTTAGTTACTATTGTCCATTTACCTTAACTAATTTAATTTATTTTCTTATCCGTGCTTTCTTTTCTGCTTCTTCTCTGTCCCCCCTTTTTCCCTCCTCTTGTTTCCTTGCTATTTCCCTCCTTTTTTCTCCCTCCCTTTTTTTCATCCCTTTATTTCATTTTCATGTCTAGTGCCCTCAAGCTTTTTATGTCCTGATGATGATCTCAGTATTAGTAAAAGGATCGAAGCGTCATCGACTTTGATACCTTGACCCCATGTGAATTGCTCATTACATGTATAAGGGCTAATACCTGTTGTATCTTTGTTGAATTGTGACTTATTAAATGTATTTATTTTTGTGACAATTTTGCCTGAGTCTGTTCTTATTGAACATGTTTTCCCATTTACATTTCTTTGTGTAAGTTAATTGCTAATAACACATATTTTGTGTTGATTGGACTGCGCATTTGGGTATGATTCTTTTCCCGTATATGTACCTATATTTTGTTCATAGGGACCATTGTTCTTTAATAATTGTGGATGATACAAAGCAGCTTGAAGGTGGATCTTCTGACAACTGGTAACCAATGTACAGCCCTCAAGGCTGAGGAGATGTGGGCTCATGACTTCACATGTAGGAGTAGTCTGGCAGCAGAGTTATGAATCTGTTGTAGTCTTTTCATAATAGCTAGAGATGATCCATTGGCGTAATCTAGTTTAGACAGTACAAGACAGATAGTAGCCTGGATCTTGTGTAGAAATCCCAGGTAGGGGAAGATCTGTCACAGAGTTTTAATGGTGGTGAAGCTCGATTTTGCTAATTTGTCCACTTGGGCATTCATTGTTAACTTAGAGTTCATGGTAATTCCAAGGTTTCTTACTTACTTAGACATTTTAGGAGGTGGTTCCAGATCGTGAGGCCAGCTGCAGAGTGGGCCATAATTTTTCCAATCGCTCATGTGAGTATTTCAGTTTTGGAAACATTCTACTTGAGATGGCTCCATATTATCCACTGATCAACGATTCTAAGGCAACTGAAGATTTGTGAGTTTCGAATATCTTTGGGGCATTCCAGTTTAAGAAGTATTTGTGTGTTATTTGCATAGCTGTAGCACGTGAGCTGAAATTCATTGATCATTGCCGTTAATGACTTCATGTAAATGTTGAAAAGCATGGTGAGATGATTAAGCCATGAGGGACCCCTGCTTTTGTGAAGTATGGTTTGGATGAGAAAGGAGGACTATGGATGACATTTATTCTGTTTTGAAGGTGGAATGTGATCTAGTCAAGAGCAGTCCCCTCTGTGCTGGCTTCGTTGGGTCTTTAAATCAGGGTGTCATTCTCAACTGTGTCAAAGGAAGCTGAGATGTGCAAGAGAAGTAGTATAGTAACTCCATTGTGGTGTACTGTATTTTTAAGGTCATCCCAGATGGCGATGAGGGCAGATTCTGTGCCTCTTCCTTGGTGCAATCCAGTTTGGTAGTCTGAAAGTATGGAGTTATGTTTATTGAAATGTGACATTTGGGCAAATGCTACTCTTTCTATCAGTTTGCCCAGGAAAGGTCCACTTGTGATTGGTCTCTAGTTGTTGCGGTCATGCAGGTCCAGGTTTTTTTTTTTTAATAATGGACATATGTAGGCCTTTTTTAGGTCTTCTAGGAAGATTCCTGTAGTTAAAGAATTATTGATGATTCATCTGGCTGGTGAGGTAGCAGAGGAAGGTAAAAGAATGTTTTTGAATATCTGTGGTGGACAAGGGTCTGAAGGGCAGCCGTAAAGCCTACTTGGTGTAACCAGATCCATAAATTCACTTTCTGATACTTGTTCTAAAGAATGCAGAGGTTGGGTTGGTCTACTGTTGGAACGGATCTTTGGAAATGGGTTGGCACTGGTGGTTTTCCTTTTTTAAATAGGAGTCCAATGTGTCTGCTTTGGTTGTGTGATGATTTGCCAGTTTGTCTGTGAATTCCTGAGTAATGGGATGAGTTCTTTTCCATGCATTTAGGTATATGAAATTTAGAGACACTTTTATAAAATTCCTTATTTGCAGAATTAGCATCTAGAATACTATAAATATATTCTGTTAGTTTTGCATAGGTGAAGTTTGTCTTAATTTCTGTTTGTTTTGAGATAGGTTGGTTGCACCTTTCTGATTTCTTGTTTTATCTTTTTTAGTTCTATATTCGTCCAAGTTGCCTGTTTTCTTTTGTCCTGTTTTCTTGTTCTTAGTGGTATTAGGATATCAAAAGCTTCTTGTGTCCACTCAAAGTTTTTGAACAGAATGTATTTTGTCTAGATCTGTGTTGGCTGTTAGTTGTGTTTCTAAGTATTCAAAATTGAGTTTGTTCCAAGGTCCATAGGTGGGTGCTTATAAGGTGCTTTTGGGAGTGTTGATTATGCTGGAAAGCTACCAAATGGTGGTCTGACCATGTGACAGGAGTAACTGGTTCTAGATTTGCAGAAATGACATCTACGATGTGTCCAGCAATGTGTGTGGGATTGTGTGTGATCTGATGTACGTTCAGTTGGACCAGACCAGTGATGATTGTTTTTAGATGGGCCATATTGGGTTTGTCAAACCAAATGTTTAAGTCCCCAAGAATGCATAGGTTAGAGTATAGTGTTATTATGTTTGAAACTGTGTTTAGAAACATGTCTGGGAATGTTACATTGCTAGGTCATGGTTTGTAAAGGAGGGGAAAGTTACAGGAGGAAATTGGTGTAGGGTTGCATCTGGTCAAAATGGCTTCATAACCTTGCATGAAAATCTCTGTTTTGCAGAGAACTATTGTTTGCTTTTATTTAACAGCAAGTCTATCTCCTCTTTTGCCTATACAGTTTTGTGTGATGGTTTATTAGTCTGGAGGAACGGCTTCATGCAACACTGGAGCCATGTCATCTCCCAACCATGATTCTATTATGAAGAGTAAGTCAGGTTGTGCCTCAGAGAGTAGGTGGTAGATGTGGTACTTGTTTTAAGGAGTGATTGAACATTGATTAGTAGGCAGTTTAGAGATTGTGTTTAGTTTGTTGTGTGACTCTCTTTTGTAGAGGAGTGAGTAGTATATCTTGAACTTGTAGAAGGTGTGTTGTTAGTGGTAGTCTTAACTGTATGAGGGCCACAATTGTATTTTATTTCTATATTGTGTTCCTCGCTCAGCAGTCTTAGAAGGCATTTTGCGGGGCTGCGTGTGTCGGTGGTTGAGATGGTGGTTGAGAGTGAGTAGGTGAGTTGTGTTGCATAGCCTTGTTGTGTAATAGACATGAGGATGCAAACTTGTGAAGAGTGGCATGTTGTTCCTTTTGTTTAGGGTGGAAGGAGTATGAGTACGGGTAGTAGTGAAGCATGTGGGTCATATACCAAGGCTCTAAATTGTGCAATAGATGAGGGCTTGGCTTTACGTTTGAGAGGTGGAGGGGGCTTGGGTCTGGACCTTGAAGCTGGTGGAGCAGACTTGGCCTGGGGTGCGGCAGATGTTCCAGGGCCAGCAAGGGGTCTCTTGCTCACAGAGGAGGTAGCCTGAGAATGGGAAAGGCGGACGGGGCTTTGACGTGGGTGGAGTGGACAGGGCAAGGAGGTGGGCACATTTAGGGATGCAATTGGGTGGGCCAGTGGGTTTGCATAGGTCAACACGGGATAGGAAAAGGTTTTTAGGGGCAATCGGGGTGGACCTGTAGGAAGGAGTGGGAGTGGAGATAGAGGGAGTGGTCATGACAGGTGTAGGTGTGTGTGACGTGGGTGCAGGTGACTGTACAGTATGCTGAGGTGTGGTGGATGTGTGTTGGGTGGGTGTTTTGGTGTGTTTGAGTGGTTTTGGAGGAGTGGGGGTGTACAGAGTGGGACAAGACAGGCTGCCAGTGTACATGGATGTTGTATGGGTGTCTGCAAGTTTAGTGAGTGTGCTTCACGTGGCAACTAAAGTTGTTGTGGTGAGTGCAGGTGTGGTGTCTGGGGTGCATGAATGCATGCCTGATTTTGTGGTGACTGCAAGAATAGTGTCAGCAAAATTGAATGAGGGTTCAGTGCCTGTGAGCGTGCATGTAGAGGGGACAGACAGGGAGGCAGAAGATGCGGACACACTAGGGGAAGTGGATGTTGGTGTGTGTGTCTGTGTATGTTGGCTGTGTGTATGCCTGTGGTGGGAAGTGGAGTGCTTGTGTTTTGAAGTGTGCTTCTTGTGTGTTTAGGTGTGTGCCTGCGTGTCAGAATGTGTGCTTGGGATGGGTAAATGGAGTGTGGTGTTGGAAGGGGTAGAGGTGGATGGAGGGGGGACAGAATGACCAGGGACACTGGCTGCTGTCACAGTGGAGGCCAGAGTCTGAAAAGATCTTTGTAAGCCGGACACGGCACTGTGAATGCCATCCAGGTAGGCATTGGTCTGCTGCACCTCTGATACTAGCCCCGGATGGCATTGACGATGGTTGTCTGCCCTACAGAGATGGTTTTCAGGAGGTCAGTAGCCTCCTCCGTGAGGGCAGCAAGCTGACTGGGGAAGGGGAGGAGGTGACTGAGGCAAAGGAGATGCCCACTCTTCTGGGTGAGCGGGCACGGGCAACTCGGTGCAGAGCAAATGGGAGGGCGGTGATGGTATGGGGGATGGCGGAAGATGACACAGAATGGGTGGACTCACTAGAATCCGACACCGCCAGGGAGCTCCCATCGGAGGAGGTATTAGAGTCACTACCTCCAGTGGTAGTTGCCTCCCAGTGGTACTCCCCTCGCCCTCCAACACACTGGTCCCCTTGACGTCAGACGACTCTGAATCCGTGGAACCGTGGGCCGCTGCATCCCCACTCGCTGGTGCCTCAGCTCCCTCGCCAGATGATGCGGATGTACACAGACAACACAAGATAACAGGGATGGGGAAACAAAACAGGAGAGACAATTGTAAATAGATGAATGGAGGTACATAAGTGGTTCACACATACACCCACCCTGAAAATATTCCACCAGGCAGCACCTACCGCTATACACATGGCTATGCCCCTGACTAGTGGCCACAACCCTGCTCTACAGCCATTCCCCACAGCACTGAAGGACCTGAAGTACTGCAGACCTGACCCTTCCAAGTTAATCCCCATGGGGGCCAATATGTAAAAGGACATCAGTCAGAGTCCCTGCCACTAGACAGCATACATACCACAGCACACACACACATCCATCAAGGAGGCATAAGATGGTTCATGTACTCACCCCCTTGTGTCTGCTGTGCAGCCTTCAAGCTCCCATCCAGGTCCGGATACACCACTGCCACAATGCGTTGCATAGGGGGGTCAGTGCCTGACGGGCACCCCTTCCTCGTTTGAGGGCTTCCCCAGCTGGGCTTCGCAGATTTTCCTCGCCCAGAGCTGCAGGTCCTCTCACCGCTTCCTGTAATGGGTGCTCCCCTGGTTATAGACCCCCAGGGTCCACACCTCCCTGGTGAGGGTCTGCCACAGTCCCCTCTCCTGATGGACGCTGACCTATATGGGACACACAGGAAAAAGGAACACAGAGGTCAGACAATGGCCATTACATACAGCTGGCTACACGTCCACTATGGGACATACATTTACAATAGCATAACAGCACAGACACACGCAGCATGTCAGGAACTCAGGACTGTACAGTGTCAAATGTGCACACATGTTATGTTATGTTATGTTATGTTATGTTATGCGTATTTATATAGCGCCTAACTGCCAAAATGCCTCGTAGCGCTTCAAATGCCATTGCAAAGATGAAACTATTTCTATTCGTTGAAGAATTTAGATTTTAAATAACCATGTTTTCAGGTCCTTCCTAAAGGAAGTTTCTTGAGAATTAGATCTTATACTGAAAGGCAGGTTGTTCCACAGCACAGCACCTTGATATGCCAGTGATCTTCCTCCCCATCTTGCCTTCCTAACCGATGGTACCATGATCAGGTTAGCTGATGAGGATCTGAGTGGCCTAGCTGGAACATAGATCTGTGCCAGTGTTTTAAGCATTTCAGGACCCTTATTAAAGATGGCCCTGTGAATATGACAAAGGGCCTTAAACTGAATCCTCTCTGCAACCGGAAGCCAGTGTAAGGAGACGATTCCTGCTCTTATAGAGTATTGTTTGGGGATGTTTAAAAGTAGGCGTGCCGCAGCATTCTGTACTCTTTGCAGTCTTTGGATAACAAATTTAGGAGATCCTATAAACAAGGCGTTGCAATAGTCAATGCGCGAGCCTATCACCGCCTGGATGACCAATCCTCTAGCCAAAAAAGGTAATATTGTTAGAACCTTTCTAAGCATCCTAAGCAGGGCAAATGAGGTTCCTGCTATTCTATTGGCATGTTGTGCCATTGATAATAGGGGATCCAACCAGACGCCCAAGCTTTTAATAAGGCTTTTGGGAGGAGGCAGAGTGGAGGCTCCGTCTAGATTGCTGGACATAGCTAGGGGTCTATTATTCCCAAAGTACATCACCTCTGTTTTTTCGTTGTTAAGCTTCATTTTACTGCCCGCCATCCAAGTAGCCACTGCTTCCAGGCATGGTCCTAATGCCGTGCCCAGGTCTGGTCGAGCTTTCGAGAAGGAGACAACTAGTTGGGTATCGTCTGCATATGAGATCAATTTTACTCCAAATGGTTCTACGATCCCTGCCAAAGGCCTCATATAGACATTAAAGAGTAGCGGACTCAGCGCTGAACCTTGAGGAACACCGCAAGTACTGAAGGTGCGCTTAGAGATGTAGGATCTATCCAGCACCTGAAAGGATCTACCATATACATATGAGCTGATCCATTCTAGTGCCGTGCCCGCGATTCCACATTCCCGCAATCTAGTTGCGAGGATGCTTAGATCAACTGTAACAAATGCTGCGCTCAGATCTAAAAGGATGATCGCGGTCTCAAATCCGTTATCCATCCTTTTTTTTGCTTCCTCCGTGATGGCAATCAGTGCGGTTTCTCTTCCATGTTTAGGCCTAAAACCCATCTAAGTATGATGTAAAAGTTTTTCTTCCTCCAGAAGCGTTGACAGCTGGCTATGTACATGCTTCTCTGTCAGTTTAGCCATTAAGGGTAGAAGCGAGATTGGTCTATAATTATTCAATAGTTTAGAATCTGCATTGGGTTTTTTCAGCAGAGGTTTCACAATTGCTTGTTTCCATGAATCTGGTACCCTACCCGAAACTAATGAGGTGTTAATCAGTTTAGTGATTAATGGGCCTAAAATGGGTAATCCCATAATTAAAATCTGGGGGGGCGCAGGGTCCAACGGAGATCCTGATTTTATTGAATTCAGTGATTTTACCACTATATCCAAACTAATGGGCATAAAATTTGAAAAGCGGATATCCTCCTGCTCCTCCTGATGCCCCATCTCCTGTTCTTTACTTTGGAAATTAGGAAATGTTTCATAAATATTCTGAATTTTGCTCAAAAAGAAGCTTGCCAGATCCTCTATGTGTTTCTGTGGAAAATCCCTATTTTCTACTTCCTCGGTGGGGTTAATGAGGTCTTTTAGAGCATTAAATATCTCTTTAGGAGAGTTAGCTGCTGCCTCAATTTTTCCGGCATAATATGCCGCCTGTGTTTCCCGAATTTCTGAGTGATACTCTCGAATCATAGTCTTATACTCCTTTTTGACAGAGTCATCTTGAGTGTATCTCCATTTCCTTTCTAGTTTCCTACAGCCTCTTTTCTTCTCTAGGAGGCGATCATTAAACCAGGGTGCCGATTTCTTTCGGCCTATATTTCTGGTGTAGTAGAAAGGTATTGTTTCATCCAGGCTATCCTCTATCCATTTATTCATGGATTGCGTGAAGTCTGATATATTGTTTGTATTTATCTGCCCTGGCTTCTTTTTTTCGAGTGCCTTAATCCACTCAGTGGCTTTTAGTTTATGCCACTTTCTTCTACATGTTTACAGCCATCTACCACCATTACACACATTCATGCCCCCCAATCCACCTACTCACCTGGACCTCTGGTCGACTGCAGAGCTTGGCAGACAGGGGCAGGACCCTGTCCACAAGCTTCTCCAATTCCTCGCTGGTAAAGGCTGGGGCCCTTTCGCCTGCCACATGTGCCATTTCCATGACCAGAGGCAGGAAACAGCAGCGCACTCGGTGGAGTACCTGCATGCATGAAATCCGGGAGTCAAGTGAAGTTGGGGTGATGAGTTAGTGTACGCACCATGGCGTTGTGCAACGTCACTGCCGGCAGCAATTATGATACGCTAAGAATCCCCATTGACAACCATGTTAACCAATGAATGGTCGCACAGCGGTGAACACCGCCTTACGCTATTACGTCAACCGCTAGCGATATGAGGTCGCTTCCACTACAACATTTCTAGATTACAGGGGGCAGACATTTTGGCCTTTACTAAACAGTTATTAAATCCTCATATGCCCCATGCAGGCCCGATTGTCCCCAATCCCCATAGGCACTAACAAATATACATCTACTCACCACAACAGTCCTGATGTATTATTGAGGACCTGCTACTCCAGTTTCACACCTACTATGTATATGTGTCATCGACTTGTTTGCCAGCTGTGCTGAATAGGAAACATTGTGGGCAGATGTATGTGTGTTCCTCACATGTGTTCTCAACTCCTCCTAGGTACAGAGCCTTGTGGCGAGGGAGGGCCCCATCGGTGTACAGACCACTTGCTGATTTGAGGACCATGGTGGAGTGTCACATCATTATCAATTACAGACTCAACCATGCTACTATTCATGAACTTTGTGCATTACTGGATCCAGCACTGAGACCGGTGAATCGGAATCAGCATGCCATCCCAACTGAAGTGCAGGTGCTCTCTGCACTCCATTTCCTGGCCACGGGCTCATTCAAGTGATAGTGGGCACGGGTGCAGGTTTTTCACAGCCCATGTTTAGCATTATACTGTCTGGATTCCGGAACGCATATGTATGACACCTGCAGTCCTATGTGAGGTTTCCCCAAAGTGCTGACCTCCCTGCCATCAAGTCAGACTTCTATGTCTGTGCCAACATTCCCCATGTGATAGGTGTCATGGGTGGCACCCACATTGCTCTAATCCTCCCAAGAATCAGTGAACAGGTGTACAGAAACAGGAAGAACATTCACTCCATGAACATTCAATTGGTGTGTACTGCAGACTAGTACATCTCACATGTGAATGCCATGTTGCCTGGCTCAATCCATGATTCCTTTGTGCTGAGGAAAAGTAGTATGCCACACAAGATGGAACAACTACAAGGGGACAGAGGATGGATCATAGGTAAGTGTGTCTGACATTTTTTGGTACATAGCAGACAGCCAGGCTGTCTGCCACTGAGTGTTGTCAGAGACAGTCTTGTTTTGCCCCCTTTTTTAGGTGATTCTGGCTACCCCACATGTGTTGGCTCCTGCCCCCAGTGAGGAATCCTAGGACAGATGCAGAGAGGAATTACAATGAGGCCCATGGACATACTAGGAGGGTGCTAGAGTGCACAATAGGTCTCCTGAAGGCTAGATTTCATTGCCTCAATATCTCTGGGGGATCCCTGGCGTATGAGCCTGAAAAGGTGTGTTGAATAGTGGTGGCCTGCTGCATGCTGCGCAACGTGGCTCTGAGGAAATCTATCCCCCTCTTGGAGGAGGTGGGTGCTGTATATCCAGACCAGCTTCCTCAGGGAGGGGATGAGAGTGATGGTGATGATGAGAAGGGGTAAGATGTACATTCCAGGAATCAACTGATACAACTTTACTTCCAGTAAATATGTGGGACTATTCAATGATGTTGCTGTCTGTGCAGCTTACTGTCAGTGTGACTTCTCCTCTATAGGTGTGTTGGGTCTTTAGGCATTGTCACTGTGACCCGGTTTGCATGGGGCATGTAACATTATGGGCAAATCATTTGACAATTCTGTTGGTACAACCACATGTTATGCATGGGGTGCAATTCCAGCAACTCAGATAAGAATAAATGATTTCAAAGACTATTGCATCCACACTGCCATTTGTTTCAACATAATGACAGGGGACATTGACATTGGTTAACAGGTGTTTTATGTGGTGCAGGGATGACATTGTGCAGTTAACAGTGATGGGAGTGGGCCACTGGTGGATGTCCATATTGGCTACATGGTCGCAGTATTTGTTGGCATTGGTGGTATGTCCATCTATCATTTACAGTTTTTAGGATTGTTATTACACGGTGTGGACGGTAGATCAGTGACACACTTGGAGGACAGTTCTTGTTAGAGTAATTTCTTTGAGGGGGCCTTGGTCTTGGCAGGTGTTCCTGTGCCATATATGGGCCTGAGGGACCATTTGGGTGCATGATGTTGGCCTGTACGGGTTGAGATGCAGGTCTCCTGTGTGTCCTGAGATGGTGGCACAAGTCCAATTATTGCTGCTGATGTTGTTGGCCGGTCTGTATCTTGGCCTGTAGTAGGGGCTTCCTGGTCTGTGGGGGCCTTAGGCTGGGTTGGGACAAGGTGCAGCACTGCACCTGCTATTGTGGTCATGGTGGCATTGTGCAGTTTCAACTGCTCCATGGCCTCTTGGTGGTGTGCTACCTGCATCCTTTGACTCTGCTCCAGGATGGAAACAATCTGGGCCAATCTGTCCTGGGTATGGTGGTATGCTCTCAGGAACTCATATATCATGGGCTGTGGCATCCATCCTGTGGCCTCTCCCCTGGGCCAGTGATGCCCTCCCACTGGTCCTAGCCCCCTGTGTCCCCTGCACAGGTCTGGTGGTACCACTTCTACTGGGGCCATCGTCTTCCTGCCTATTGGTAGGGGGTGCCTGGATACACAGGTGTGGGGATGGTTGCCCTGGGCTGATGTTGTTGGCTGGGTGATAGGGGTGTCAGTGGTGTCCTGGGTGGGGCTGCTGGATTGTGACAGTCCAGTACTGTGTGAGGGGCCAGGGGGTTCCTCACTGTCCAGGGTTCCCTCTCCAGTGTCCTGGGTGGTGCCTCTGTCTCCATGTGGGGCACTGCCACTCCTTGTCCTGTCCATCAGGATGGCATGGCTGGTTTTGCCTGTTGGGGGGAATGGACAAGTCTGTTACAGTTGCATGATTGGATGGGGTGCACAGGGCTGGGCTGTTTTGTGGAGGTTTTCCATTTTGGGGCCATGCATGGTGCCTTTATGAGGTTTGCATTGCATTTTGCTTAGGATGTGTAGGTGCATTGAGGGTGATGTAGTGCCTTTGTGATTCCTTGCAGGGGTTGGTGGCTGTGCACAGGGGGAGTGATTTGGGCCTGTTAGTGGGTTGGTTGGCCTGCAGGGTGACTGGATGTTGTGATTGTGGCCTGGGTGGGGTAGTGGTCCTGGTTGCTGATGGAGAGGTGGGGTGGTTCAGGCATTACAGGTGTGATGGATATGTGGTAATTGTAGACGACTTACCCGAGTCCATTCCTCCAGTGAGTCCAGTGAGGCCCTCAGGGTGCAGGATGGCCAGTACCTTTTCCTGCCAATCAGTGTAGTCGGGTGGTGTTGGTGGAGGTCCTCCCCCAGTCTTCTGGACTGCAATGTTGTGCTGGGATGCCATAGACCTCACCTTCCCGTGCAGGTCGTTCCATCTCTTGCGGATTTCGTCCCTCATGCTTGGATGGTGTCCCACTGCATTGACCTTGTTCACTATTGTCTGCCATAGCTCCATCTTCCTGGCGATGGGTGTGTTCTGGACTGGTGCCCCAAATAATTGTGGCTTGACCTTCAGTATCTCGTCCACCATGATCATTAGCTCCCTTCCTGGGAAGCGTGGGTGTTTGGGGGGGTGCCATGGTGTGTGTTGTGAGTGTTGTGTTGTGTGGATATAGGTGAGGGTGCTGTTGTGTGGTTGGGTGTATGTATCATGTATTGTGGCGTTCAGTGTCTGCTTCTGGAGTTCTTCGTATTAGTCGTCCGAATGTTATGGCAAAGGATTGTGGGGTGTGTCTGTGAGTGTTTTATAGTGTTGTAGATGTGTGTCAGGTGTGCGGTTTTCAGACTTGCCAACTTGTGCAGTTCTTACTATTGGGTCCCATTGCTGGCCGTGGCGGTCTGTACTGCCAATGGCCGCTCGACTTTCACTGACTGCCGCAGTGATTAGTGCATCATTATTTGGAGTGCGAGGGTTTGTGTGCTTGGCAGCGGCGGGGTCAGAGGTCCTGCATTTCTGCTGACAAGGTCCTGGTGGTGACTGGTGGCTGGGACTTTTTTGTCAGATTCTGATTTTTGCATCTTTATATTGCCGGTTTCTGTTCACCACCAATGGCGGACTTCTGTTCACCGTCACCACGGCGGCCGATGGTGTTTACCGCTGTGTTCATAATGAGGGCCTATATGTTAATCCAGTGGTCAACCACTTATAACCACCCAACCTTGCGCCGCACACAGCCTTTTGCCTTGCATGGTGGTGTTGGCCACAGGGCCTGGTCTGTGGCTAGTCCCTGTGGCCAACCCCCCTATCCACCCAATTCTTTCTGTGCATGGTCTTTGGTCATGTGCAGGAGGAGTTGGCAGCAGGTCAGTGTGGTCTCCCTCCCCTTTCTGATTTCAGGGGACCACATCTCCTAGGGGCCCGGCAGTAATATATTTTTTTGGTTGGGGGGCTGCATGGCCCACCTCCCTTGGCCGATCTTGGCCATGGGGACCCCATCCCTCAAAGCCCATACTTGTAAAAAAAAAAAAATAGGGGACGCGGGTGTGCAGTTCCCCTCCCCTGGCTGATTTTGGACACAGGAACCCCATCCCTGAGGGCACAGTGTTAATATTTTTATATTTATTGTTAATATCTTAGCACCAGGGACCCCATCTCCCAGTCTAAATGATTTACATTTATTTGGGAGGTAGGGCCACACTGCCCCTCCCTTGGCCAATATTGGCCTCTAGGACACTGTCCCCTGGGTGCTCCCCATGGCACTCAGGGCCTCATTCCGACCCAGGCGGTCTGTGACCGCCAGGGCGGAGGGCAGCGGAAGCACCGCCAACAGGCTGGCGGTGCTTCCTGGGCTATTCTGACCGCGGCGGTAAAGCCACGGTCAGAAAAGGGGAACCAGTGGTTTCCCGCCGATTTTCCCCTGGCCCAGGGAATCCTCCATGGCGGCGCTGCTTGCAGTGCCGCCATGGGGATTCCGACCCCCTTCCCGCCAGCCTGTTTCTGGCGGTTTTCACCGCCAGAACCAGGATGGCGGGAACGGGTGTCGTGGGGCCCCTGGGGGCCCCTGAACTGCCCATGCCACCGGCATGGGCAGTGCAGGGGCCCCCTAACAGGGCCCCATACAGATTTTCACTGTCTGCTTTGCAGACAGTGAAAATCGCGACAGGTGCCACTGCACCCGTCGCACCCCTGCAACTCCGCCGGCCCAGCGGGCAAGTTGGAATGGCCGCCGCAGTCTTTTGACCGTTGGATACCATGGGGGTAGCCTGAAGGCCCTTGTGGTCCCACCTGCCTCCTGCAGGATCCAGGATTGCTGCCACAGGCAGCTCCCTGTCTGTGAGAGTAATTGTTTCCCCTGTTTACCTGCTTGTAGGCAGAAAAACAGAGGATACCTTTACTTCCAGCAAGTGAGAGCTGTCTGAGTGTTTGCTCTGACTTGTCAAGCTTCTTCCAAGTCAGACCAAACAGCTATGTCCGAGGGGTGGCCAACCCAGGACATAGCAGGAGTTGGCCCGGAGGTTGGCGGTCCCTAGGGCCACCCTTGGCTCCTCAAGGGGGGCATGCAGCTCCAGGGAGGTGGTGGTCTCTAAGGGTTGGGGATCTGACATGGACCCCCTATCTTATTCAAATTTAGCCCCAAGGAGAGAGAGGTCCCTAGGGACTGCGGGTAGCCAGGTGGCCCCGCACATTACATCTCAAATTGCCCTCTGAGGAGGTGGCAGTCCCCAGGGCTGCAGGGGGGAAAAGTGCCCCCCTACCATTTCATCACAGATTGTGCCCCATGGAGGTGGTGGATCCTGGGGTTGAATGAGGGTAGGCAGCTCCCTCTGCATGTCACCACAAATTGTTCCCCTGCATTGTATCACAAATTGTCCCCCTATGGAGGTGGCAGTTCCCTGGGACGCGGGGGTGGCTGGGCAGCCCCCACATTCAGCATTTCAATTACCTGGCCCACCCAGGGGCTGCAGTTAAACAAGCGTGGGAGCCCACACTTATTTATTTACATTTAATTTTCAGCTGATCTACAAATCGGCCATCTCTTCCCCTGAAAGTAAAACAATAAATCCTTTTTCCTCTGGGGGTGGGGGTCCATTTGGGACCTCAACACCAGAGCAAAGGGGTTAGGGTCTCCCTAACCTGGCCACTTATTTTAAATCTTTTTTTTCTGGTACTGGGATGAAGAAGAGTCCCAACATGGCTGCCAACACTTCCTTGTTGAAGCCAATTAGATCTCAGCAGGAGATAAGGAACCATGGTGGAGCCTTTGCATCCATATGTATACAAATTTGTTTTTCTTTAATTTCTCAAAAACTACTGAATGGATTTATACCAAATAACAAAAAAGGCACTTTCTGGGCCAATATCTACCTTTCTTCCAAATCTGGTGTAATTCCACCCAGTGGTTTGGATGCTATTCCTGTTTAAAATCCCTAGAGAAAAATCCATGGGAAAAGTGTTTGAGACCCTACTTTGTTGTGTCCCCCACTTCACGGATCACCCTGAAAATTTCAGACAGCAGCTGAAGTGAGCGTCCTAATTTTTTATTTTTTATTTTGGGAAGATTGATTAAATGGCGCCAAAGTTATTAATTAGCAAAGTAAAAAAACACTTTTTCTATAGAAACTAGGTCCTATCTATAACTACCTAGTGGCAAACGCCACTAGGTAATATATATGTAATGACATTGAAACACATGTCAGGAGTTGCTACTGCTCACTCCAGGTTGACGTGGATGGTATTTTGCCAGTCCAAAGCTGTAATACTGTGTCTGGAGTGTTGAAAGTCTTTCTTCATTTTATAGCTCGGCAAGGATGGCACTTGGCCAATCATATGCTTAAAATTATAAACTTTTCTTAAAAACAGTCATTTGAGGTGAGCATATCTAGAGTATCGCTGGTGTCACAGGCTGCTTCTTACTGGAGTTGCTCTCCCCCTAAACTTAGGAACTACCCAGAGTTCTCTCTTCTGTTTTGCATAATTTATGAGTCACTCTAACCAAAAAGGGCTTTTGTTTTGACTTGTGCTGGGTTCTTCCATATGTCTTGACAAAGCTAACTATCTCCGAAGAGATGTAATGACATCAAAGCACATGTCAGGGATTGCTTTTGCTCATTCCAGGTTGGTATGGATTGTATTTTACCAGTCCAAAGCTGTAATACTGTGGCTGGAGTGGTCAAAGGCTTTTGACATTTTATAGCTCGGCAAGGATGGCACTGGGTCATTTCTATGTCTAAAGATTTTGCTGTATAAATGGCAAATGACTTTGTCACTTTCTAGCTCAGTGTGGATGGCTCTGTGCCAATCCTATGCTTAAAAACGTTACTACACAACAGACATTTGAGGTGAGTGTTGTTGGTGTTGCACGAGATTCTTAGTAGAGTTGCTCTCCACCTAAACTTGGGAACTACCTAGAGTTCTCTCTTCCATTGTGCATAATGTATGCATCACTCTAACCCTGAATGGTTTTGTTTTGACTTAGACTGGGTGATCCCTTGTGTCTGGACAAATCTAAACATCTCTGCAGAGATGTAATGACATCGAAACAGATGCAACGGGTTTTCTTTTGCTCACACCAGGTGGGCTTGGATGGTATTTTACCAGACTAAAGCTGTGATACTGCGTCTGTAGTGATGAAAGGCTTTTGTCATTTTACAGCTTGGCAAGGATGGCACTGGGCAATCTGATGCCTGAAGGTTTTGCTGAATAAATGGCAAAATAATTTGTCACTTTCTAGCTCGGTGTGGATGGCAGTGGGCTAATCCTATGCTTACAAATTTTGCTAGAAAACAGACATTTAAAGTGAGCAAATCTAGAGTGTCACAGGTGTTGCAGGGTGCTTTTTACTTGAGTTGCTCTCCACCTAAACTTCAGAACTACCCAGAGTTCGCTCTTCCATTTTGCATAATTAATGTGCCACTCTAACCCTGTAAGGGTTTTGTTTAAATTATACTGGGTGCTTCCTTGTCTCTGGACAAAGCTAAACCTCTCTGAAGAGATGTAATGACATTGAAACAGATGCCAGGGTTTGCTTTTGCTCATACCAGTTTGGCTTGGATGGTACTTTACCGGACCAAAGCTGTAATACTGTGTCTGGATTCATAAAATACTTTTGTCATTTTACAGCTCGGCAACAATGACACTGGGACAATCCTATGTGTAAGGATTTTGGTGTATAAATGGCAAAATACTTTGTCACATTCTAGCTCGGTGTGGATGCCACTGGCCCAATCCTTTGCTTAAAAACTTTGCTAGAAAAGTAGACATTTGAGGTGAGCCAATCTGGAGTGTCGCTTGTGTTGCAGGGTGCTTCTTACTGAAGATGCTCTCCACTTAAGCTTGGGAACTACCCAGAGTTCTCTCTTCTGATTTGCATAATTTATGCACCACACTAGACTTGATAGGATTTTGTTTTGACTTATCCTGGGTGCTCCCTTGTGTCTGGACAAAGCTATACATCTCTGAAGAGATGTAATGATATTGAAACATGTGTCAGGGATTGCTCTTGCTCATTCCAGGTTGGCTTGGATGGCATTTTACCAGTTCAAAGATGTAACACTATGCTTGGAGTGGTGAAAGGCTTTTGCCATTTTACAGCTGGGCATAGATGGCACGGGGCCAATCCTACGCTTAAAGATTTTGCTGTACAAATGGCAAAAGACTTTGAAATTTCTTAGCTCAGTGTGGATGGCACTGGGCAAATCCTAAGCTAGAATCTTTGCTAGAAAACAGACATTTGAGGTGAGCAAATCTAGAGTGTCACTGGTGTTGCAGAGTGCTTCTTACTGGAGATGCTTTCCACCTAAACTTGGGAACTACCCAGAGTCCTCTCTTCTGTTTTGCATATATTTATAGAGCTTCCTCCAAACACACAAGATGAATGCCCTTCCACACAAATGGGGCCTCATCTGCGGCTGTCGCTGCCAAATCTTCTCGACAGCGCTCACACCAAATCTGGTGAAATGACGAGCCACACAAGCCAGCGGGTATTAAACCCATATCTTTATTCTACCGCATCACAACACAAATCGACCTTCCTGGTCTTGTTCACATAAATGAGGAAGCCATTACGTTCCTTTATATACCAACGCCACAATGGGTAAAGAAAACATACTTTGTTTAGCATTGTTAGCGATGTCAGGCATGCTGTGTCAGTGACGCTCTTGAGGAGCGGGCCCTTTAAGGAGTTAGAGCCTTTGAGACTACCCGCTGTTCCACAGACAACCGCTCATTGTCTGAGTTCCCACCCTGCACTTTCCTGTTGAATGAGAATTCATTTGGATCCTTGTGTTTCTGGCTGACATCTTGAGCCCTTCCTGCAGTCTTCATGTCAGGCTCCTCCAGGCCACAACAGTTATGTGAAGCTTAAGTATTCTTCTCTGGTAACACGCCTGTGGCACCTTAGTTTGAATTTTAGGGAATTTTCCAACACTCTAGTCTCTTTTATGGGTCACACTTCTACTGCAACATATTCAAACTTTGGGAATATATGAGATGCTGTTGGTTCTGTGGATTTTGGTATTACCATCTTGGCAGACTATTGAACAGTGATCCAAAATGATTCATATTTGAGGAAATCCACCAGTCACTGTCTGTGTTTTGAACTAATGTAATGAACTTATGTGGAACTCTGTTTAGTCTATAACATATGAACTCTATAGGTCAAATAGGGGCTTTTTGTATATGGTTGATTTGAACAAGGGTATGAAGTAATATTCCTGATGAAGTATAAACTGTTACGTTAGACAATGTTAATCCAGAGTAAATCTACCTAAGTTTATGATTTACCAGAACTGTGTGAACTCTAATTCATATTATAGTGGAAGTGCTCTTTTGATTTCTGTAAATGTGTTGGTTCCTTCCTTCTGGGTATTTTAGGTACGCAAAGTCACCCCCTTTACATACAGTAATTATTTGTACCTTACCATTCATTGCAATGCCTTGTGAGTTTCCATACTAGATTCAGGGAACATATCCTGCAAGTCATTTTCACATACTGAACAAAGGGAGAAGGGATTTAGGTGAATCAATGATATACATATATAGAGAATATAGGCAATATTACAATGGTCAGTGTCCCTAAATGTGTTTTCCTCATTTTAAGTCAATGGGATTTTTCAAATGTTTCAATAGGACTACAGCCCAAACCGCTGGACGGATTTACACCAAATTTGGCAGAGAGCTAGGTCTTGGTTCCAAATGCATGCTGGATCCACAGATGTAGGAAGCCATCGGAAAAAAAGAAATAAAATATTAGTGAACACACTCAGGCATTCATCTATACACTCTCACACCCACTCTCACACTAAGACATAGGCTGTTACACGTACTGTCACACCGAGACAGACAGCCTCACACTCACACTCACATCCAGTCAGACACCTACTGTCACACTTTGAAATACTCTCTTACATGCACCTCACTTGTAAAAAGACACTCTTACACCTGCTCTGGCACCCAGGAAGACACTATTACATCCACTGTGACACTAAGATCGACACTCTCATACCTACTTTCCACTCAGAGACACTCTCACACCCACTCTCACGTTCAATATGACACCTTTACAGTCACTCTCACACACACATGCATTCTCACACACTCGCTCACACCAAGAGAGATACTGTGACATCCATGCTCACATCCAGAGAGACAGACACCCTCACACCCACTCTTACATCCAGACAGACACTCTCATACCAACTTGGACTCCAACAGAGACACTCTTACACTCACTCTCACAGCAAGCCATGCCCTCTCATATCAACTCTCACACCCAGACAGACACTCTCAAGGTCGCTCTCACACACAGACACTCTCACACCATCTGTCACAGCAGGACAGCCAATCTCATGTCCACTCTAACATCCAGACACTCTCACACCCACTTAGACACCAGCAGAGACGGTCTCACACCCACCCTCACAGCAAGACATACCCTCTCACACCCACTCATACTTCCAGACAGACACTCTCACACCCAGTGTCACACCCAAACAGATGCTCTTACACCGGTATTCACAGAAAAACAGAGACTCTCCACCTACTCTCATACCCATAGAGACACTCTCACACCTAGTCCCACACTCAGAGAGACACTCTCACACCCTGACACCCTCTTACACACAGTCTAACAGTCAGAAAGATACTCTTACACCCACTGATATACCCCGATTGATACTCTTACAGCCACTCTGATATCCAGACACTCACTCTCTTGCACACTCTCAGACTCAGAGAGATACTCATACAGAGTAGGGTATCTTTTACCTGAGAAGCAGAGTTTTGAGTGCCATTTTAATATAATGGGAGAGGGTCCTGGGGCATAAATGTGCACTGTAGTTCATATGGAGTGATCAGGGTAGGAGTTCCCTGACCAGAGGGACTCATATAAATTTGGCACATTAGGAATACTTGGGAAGACAATGCAAGTATGTTTTTTATTTTTTGTTTTCGATATCCTCAGATGGATCCGCGGATCCAAGTCAGATCCTAAAAAACGAATTACATATTTAAATATGAATTAATATGTGTACGGTAAGCGGGTTCGCTCTGAAAAGAGCCTTTGTGTCTATTATGTGTAGGTGATCACTATAGATGAAGCAGGATGTAGTGTCTCCAGTTCTACAGGAATATCCTATTGCCTTTCTTTGTCAGGTGAACTCCATCATTTCTTTATTTACCATCCATATCAAGCCATACATCATTGTAGTATATAGAGTCCATGTTATGGTCTCTGAGGAATGCAG
The DNA here is from genome assembly GCF_031143425.1 of Pleurodeles waltl. NCBI lineage: Eukaryota > Metazoa > Chordata > Amphibia > Caudata > Salamandridae > Pleurodeles > Pleurodeles waltl. The sequence continues at coordinate 802,138,172 of NC_090442.1, read as the reverse complement.
AAACAGTTTTATTAACATGTTTCTTGGATTTGTCTATTTGTAGACAGAATTCACTTGATCACTTCCACTTCTGCCTTTAACAAATGTTACAAAAAAAACAAGCTAGTGTGTGGGAAAAGTGTCAATAATTCTCTAAAGGTAGTTTTCATTAGGATTTCCAAAACTCTCCCTAGCTCATTGCCACCACAGTGCACAATCATGTATGTTGGTGCCTAAAGGTAGGTAGTGATATTGAGAAAAGAGTAAAGATGTGGGATTGGGTTTTGAGAAAGCAGAAAAAAATGATGTTGAATGTGATATGTGCATTATTTAAAAAAGTCAACCACACCTACTATTTTTCATTTGAAATTCACCATGATGGTTGCAGAAACTGTTATGAACTTCTGACTCACTGCTGCAAGAAAATGTTGGCAACTATGTTATCATGGTAGCACAGCTAGAAGAGCAAGTTGGGAAGGGTATAAAAAAGACTAGACTGTAACTTGGTAGCTAGAGATCCACTGGGGAAAAAAGTGTATAAAAATATGTTTGGGTGAGAATAGATTTGTTCATTCAAACAGTCTTTATATCTCATTATTTTAGATTAAACACCAAAAATGAATTTCATCCTCCCTCGTGAATCCGCAGGTCCAACCACAAAGTTACACAGGGGAGCTGCGCTGAGCCCCATGGAGGATCTGCGGATCTGGCAAAAACTGGTACGAATTGGGCTTTTTTGAGGAGTGTTGGAAAGGGTTAACTATGATATCCAGCCATAAGAATTTAGGGACAGAAATGGTTGACATTAATGGCTCATTTGTTTGAGTGATGTACCATTATTCTGCTTCATTTCTGTGCATATTAAGTGTGAAGAAATTGAAACCAATATTGACAGACAAATACACTGAGCAAGAAACAAACTTAACAGGTATATGTAGTATGATATACTTTCAATTAGAAAGTTTTAGTAGAGGAACAATAATATATTACATGAGCGAGAATGAGTAGTATGTTCATAAGCAGTAAAAAGGTATATAAATATGGTAAGAATAAACACAAGTATATTAATAGGTGAGGAAATATTAAACTTCACTGTAACCACTAAGGAGGCAAAACTAAGGTAGAGTAGAGGTAGTGTTGGGACGTGTCCTTCTCGCGCCTCCGCAATGGGGAGAATTAAGAATGTTGTGGTGGTTTTGAGTGTTGCAGGGTGGTTGGAACAAGGTGGCTGAAGTGGGAGGACAGAGGTTGAAGCTGTTTAACCTGTAACTCATAATAAAAGAATATTGCTTCAAATTCCTGCGTGTGGATCGCAGTACCTTTCAGTGGTGACGAGGGTCGAAGTGTCGAGGATCATCCTTCCAAAAGCTACGCGAAGGATCCTTCAGCAATGTTAAGAATTCTTCTCAGCTTCTTCTTTCGTATATAGGCGTTCTCATTTCATTTCCGAAGATGTCTTTAAATTGAAATAGTTGCCTGCTTTTGCCTTGCCGCAGAGAGCAACATTTCTAGAAACTATCTCTCACCCCTATGTAAGTACGTCATCGCGCGACCTAGCGCGCGTGTATACCGGCGGCTATATTGCAGTAAGCGATGGACAGCGTGTCACGGTGACACGCACACCTATGGCGGCCATTGTGAAGTCACTTTGGAAAAAGCTAGAGCGCGCATCTACTAATGGCCATATTGAGTAAGCTACGATACGTCGCGGTGACACGTACACCTTGGCTTACATTTTTAAATCACACCTGCATTCTGGGGCGCGCATTTACCGGCATCATTCTGGAATTTATGCTTGCGTGTCATGGTGATACGCACAACTTTCACCGCTCTATTCAGACATTACGTCAAGTGAACTCGTGCATCCATCGGTGATATTCACACCGAATTCCTCGCCATATTTAAATACTTCAATAGAAATTGCGTGTCCACTGTGACACGCACATCCCCAAAAAAAACAAAAAACATATTCACTTAAATGAACACACCTTGTAAACTTTTACCGGACAAGCACACCTTGTTGTTTTAATATGTCCTGTTGTGGCACACTTTCTCAGTAAGTTAGGGTGAATATTTTCCGTCTGTTGGTGTCACGCTCACATTTTTTTTGTTTTAGGGGTTTGGGTGCACATTTCATTTTATCATTTGTTGTATTTATTCGCATTAGTAATTTTGTCACCAATGCAGCACTCTATCTCTCCGCCACCTCCTTTTGTTCCCAATCCGGCCTCTCCTGATGCAGATTGGGAACAATGGAAAGAGGCATTTGAGGCATATTTAGACGCTCTTGAGGGAGAAACTTTCACCCACAAGAGAAAATATGCAATTTTAAGGCATTGCCTAGGTAATGAAGGGCGGAAAATTTTGAAATATATTCCTAAGGTAACTGTATTAACTATTGAAGGTGAAGGTGACGGTGTTGAAGATGAGTATGGAACAGCTATTAAGTCTCTGGACGTAAGATTTAAAAAGTGCAGAAACGTCACTCTAGAAAGGCATACATTTAAAAAAAAGAGACCAAGCTGAAGGAGAATCTGCGTCCAGTTACGTAGGAGCTTTGAGACTCTTGGCAGTTTCGTGTGAGTATAAAGAATTTGAAGAAGAAATGATTAAGGATCAGCTAGTGGAAAAAACTAATAACAAGAAAGTACAGGAGGCCTTATTATCTACGCCAAATTTAACCTTCCAAAAGGCATTGGAGATTGCCACCAGAATAGAAAGCACTGTTTCATTCATGAACAAATGTCAGTTTCTGACAACAGGAGTCAACCCCCACGACCAGATGTATTTGCTGTAAAATCTAAATACAAAAAGGGTAACAAGAAGATTGAGAGTACATTACAATCTACCGGAGGAAAAACTGAGAAAAAAGTTTGAAACCTTTAGAATGTTATAGATGTGGTAGCACTTCCCATTTGGGTAATGCTAAATATTGTCCGGCTATCGACAAAATGTGTGCCAAGTGTTATAAAATAGGTCATTTTGCGAGAGTATGCAAATCAAATAAGGTTAATAATGCTGATAGATCCAACTCCAACCGGGTCAAGAGTGTTGTTGCTAATAATTGCACTTCTTCCAGTAGTGATGAGGGGGAAGTAATTATGGTGCAAGAGAACGAGATAAAGAATTCTCACAAGAAAAAAACGTTTTGCTCGGTAGAAAGAAACGGTGTTCAAGTCCAGATGATGGCCGATTCTGGGTCACCGTTCACACTTTTGAGTGAGAATAAGTGGAACGATTTGTTTAAAGGTCAAGGGGCTACTTTAAATCAGTCACGTATTCAGCCAGTTGGATATGGAGGTAATTCTATTGATGTGTTGGGGGAATTTCAAGCTGAGCTCAGGTTCAAGAGTAATGTCACACTAGCAACCATATATGTAGCTAAAGATGACGCATGCCTTTTAGGTTGGTTCGATCAAGGCAAATTAGAATTAATATTGGATCCGAATAACCCTGAACAAGTTATACTGAGAAATTAGTTCATGCAGGTGTCTACTCTCATGAGTGATAAATGGGAAGCGCTTTATCCTGAAATTTTTAAAGGTGGTGTGGGTCTATTCAAAGGATTTGCTCATAAAATCAAGATCAATAAGAATGCCCAACCTAAAGTTCACAAGGTACGGAAAGTTCCCCTCACCTTGAGAGATGATTTTAAGAAGGAACTGGATAGTTTGTGTTCTCAGGATATAATAGAACCAATTGAATCCTCTGACTGGGTGGCACCTGTAGTCCTGGCTCGCAAGGCGAATGGTCTGTTACGAATGTGTGTGGATTTACGCAACCTTAATGATCAGATTTGGGTGGATCAATTTCCTCTACCGAACATATCAGAAATGCTATCTTCTGTTAAAAGTGCTAAAGTATTTTCCTTGCTCGACCTGACGTCGCCAAACCACCAATTAGTCTACACCCTAATTCAAGACACTAAATGCCCTTTATTACACCTTTTGGCCTATTTCAGTTTAAACGTATGCTGTTTGGGTTGGGGTCTGCGTCTGCAGTTTTCCAGAGAACGGTAGAAAGTATGTTTAAGGAGTTGAGAGGTGTGAAAGCTTTCCAGGACGACATTTTGGTTTACGAGAAGGATGTGTAGGAACATGATGAGAGATTGGGTTGTGTATTAGACACGTTGAAATTGAAAGGCATAACCCTAAGTTCTACTAAATGTCGCTTTGGTGTATCGGCTGTCAACTATTTAGGCTTTGAGTTGTCGGCTGATGGCATCAAACCCAAAGAAAGTTTAGTAAAAGCCATTCAAGATTTTGGGAGCCCAGAGAACAAAGATCAATTGAGGTCTTTCATGGGTTTAGTAGAGTTTTACGCCTGATTTGTACCAAATTGTCCAGAAAAAATGTATAATTTAAGGAATCTTCTAAAGAAGAATGTTAAGTTTGTGTGGGACGAATGCTATAACTGTGAGTTTGAAAGTATTAAACATGAAATTGCTCAGGCAATTCCCCTGAAACCATTTGACACAAGGGATTATACCATCATTATGACTGATGCCAGCCAAAAAGGTTTGGGAGCTGTGTTATTGCAAAGAAGGGACGGCAAGGAAAAAGTTGTTGCGTTTGCATCAAGGAGTCTGAAGGGAGCCGAAGCGACGTATTCGGTGATTGAACGTGATGCCCTAGCATGCTGGTGGGGCATTAATCACTTTAAACAATTTGTGTGGGGCTCTAGGTTCACTGTGAGAAAAGATCACAAACCATTGGTTTAACTGTTCACAGCCAAGGGGGCAGAGAAAGCCACTCCTAGAATCGCCAAGTGGCAATATAAATTGTGTGAACACAATTTTAAAATGGAATATGTACCTTGTAAGAAACATTTTTGGGCTGATTGCCTGTCTAGATTGTCTGGCACTGATCCTTTAGAAGAGTCATCTGCTGATAGTAGCTCTAAAGATGAAGATGGCGATATTGTTGTATGTTCAGTTAATGAACAACTGGATGGTGCGCTGAGTGAACAGGAATGGAGGGAAGTTTTGTGAAGAAGATCATGATATGAAATCGGTCATGAATGTGGTGGTCTCGGGGTGGTCACAATGGTCCTCTGAAAGTGAACTAAGGAATAAGTATAAACATGCCTTTGATGAGTTGTCAGTTATTAAGGGATTATTATTTAGGGCCAAGCAGATAGTAGTACCAAGTGCTATGAGAAATAAAGTTTTAAGTTTGACACATGAAGGTCACATCGGGATGCGGGCCATGAAGAGGAGGATAAGAGAAGGTTTTTGGTGGCCTGGGGTTGATCAGTGTATAGAACATTTCATAAGAGATTGCATATATTGCGCTACCAGTGACAAGTTCCAGGTTACAGTACCAAGCCCGATAGAAGCAGTGCGTGTGCCAGACAAACCTTGGAGTAAACTTGCATTTGACATTATAGGGCCAATGAAGTTGTCTTACGGAACACAAGAATATGGGTTGGTGCTGATTGATTATTTCAGCAGATGGCCAGAAGTGAAATTTGTGAAAATCCCTGACTCTAGCAATGTGATCTAATGGTTGGAAGGTATTTTCGCTAGAGAAGGCATTCCTGATTAAATTTTGACTGATAATGGTCCTCAATTTACTTCAGAACAATTCGAAGAGTTTATGCAGTTCTTAGGTAGCAAACACTCAAAAACCTCGTTGTACCATCCAAGGAGTAATGGCCTTGTGGAGAGGTTCAACAGGGTCCTTAAGGACAATATTCAGTTGTCCAAGGTGAGTGGACTACATTGCAAGTCTGAATTAGCAAAAGTGTTGTGGGCAGTGCGCACCACGAATAACTGAAACACATGTTTCACCGTTTGTTCTGTTACATGGTCGTATTCCGTCCTCAAAACTATCTAGAGAATGGATGGGTCGTTTTAGTGTACCATGACATAAAGTTGATGGTGTGGTGGAAAAACGTGCGACTGCACAACAGAAATATACGTCAATTTCACAGAAGACGTGCAACCGCAAGATTGAGTGGAAGGAAGGCGATTTCGTGAGAGTGAAGTCTCCAAGAGCCATGATTAAGGGCCCATCTAAATTCAGTGGTTGGAAGAGAATAATTCAGGTGGGTGACAGTGCTGTTAAATTGGACGACGGCAAGTGGTGGAACAAGAGTAAAATATCTTTATCGAAGGTTGTGAGTAAGGAAGATGTGCGGAGTGCGAATGCTGGTAGGCAGGACATGTATGATAACAATGGTGCTTCCAGTACAATTATTCCACCTGCACATCATTGCGTACGTCCCTCCAGAATTGTCAAACTACCTAAAAATTTAATGACTATGTGTTGGTGCAGCGTTAAGTGGAACACCTAGATGCAAACCATCACTTTTAGGTGGTTCATTATGTTATTAGTATGTTAGAAGACAGAAGTTATTTATGTAAGTCATAAAAAGATTTGTGTAAGTTTTGTTACTGTCGTTTTAAAAAATTGTTGTAAGGGAAGAGATTTGTTGGGACGTGTCCTTCACGTGCCTCCGCGCGACTGGACAAAGGGAATGTGGAATGGGGAGAAATAAGAATGTTGTGGTGGTTTTGAGTGTTGCGGGCGGTTGGAACAAGGTGGCTGAAGTGGGAGGACGGAGGTTGAAGCTGTTTAACCTGTAACTCATAATAAAACAATATTGCTTCATATTCCAGCATGTGGATCGCAGTACCTTTCAGGTAGGCCATAGAGCACAGTAGTTTGTTATTAGAACAAGTTGTTCTAAGTTGAACTGCTATATGTGGCATTGGAGAATATTATGGTCACATATGTATTCTGAGATAGAGACGAGAGGTCATTGCTATTACCATACAAATGGAGCCAGTAACATAACACTTACAGGGCTGATTGAACAGGCATGCATGCAGCTAGAAAATATTTATGGTTTTATCAGTATTGGAGAAACATGTATGCATAATTACATTATCCTGTACTCACTATATTTACTTAAACATCGGGGGGGTACTCATAGACCTAATGGCAAAGTCTGACAAATATGTATTCACATAGGAACATAACCTTAAACATAGTTGTGACCTACTGCTGGAGACTGAAAGTTTGCACGTTTATTATCAGCTTGAGTACCTGTTAGAAAGGCTGGTTGAGAATTCTGCAAGTGAGGTTTTAGTACAGTAAATTTATCAATCAGCTAGTCTTTAGGTGGGTAGGTAGGTAATAGAATGCAGTACCTTGTGGTTAAAAAATTAAAGATGTCCTTCTAAATTTCACTGAGTTAAAGATGCACTTTGACACTCATATTCTTGCTTATACAAGCGATCTCCCACTCATACTGAAACTCATACAACTATTAAGAAAATGATAGAACCACTGATACACCTACTAAGACTGTGCAAGTGTGCGTATAGGTTCATGCACATACCCAGGGAGCAGTTATGCTTCCAATAACATTTCAGTCAGTTGCACATACACTCACATACCTCTGCACTCATAATATCTATTTAGAGATTTATTGGGACACTGATATAGATACTTGTGCAGTTAGTCACATATGTAATGAATACTGGCACAACCTACTCACCCATCTACACAAGTACTGCTTTAAACATAGCACAGCCTGAGTATGTAGATGTACTGTTAGGAAGTCTTCCCATTAGATAGGCTGCTTGTTATTCTAAAACTGTTGTTGTTCTTCTGAAAGTTGAGTACCTGCTCTGAAAGTTGAGTACTCAGGCAGGGTATAGGTAGCCTGTACAGTGAACAGCATTGTAGTTAAAAGATAAAAGATGTCCTTTTAACTTTTAATCAGGTAGACTTGCACTTCCAGACTTCTATGCTAACTTATATATACAGTGCACAAGTCATACTGCAAATCATATATCTAATAACAAAATGATAGAAACACTGACACAGCTAGTCCACTTACAAACTCATGGGGATAGTCAGTAGCTATGTAGCCACAAGTATCAGAGACAATTGCACACATACTTATATAGAATTGTAGACACCAACACAGATGGCTACGTATTCATAGAGACACTGACAAGCACATTTGCCAACCCATAAACTTAGTAAGAGAGCCAGAGATATAAACTGTATTTCATTAAATGTGTGCTGGTACAGTCATATATAGACTCACACACTAACTCAGATATGTAGTAAGGTACTGATACAAACTAGTTCCCTATTGACACAGGTCCTCCTTTAAACATAGTTTGAGGCTACTAATATAGGGTGTGAGTCTGCAATTTTACTGATACCTTCAGTTGCCATTAAACATCCATTTGTCAAGCTTTAAAGTATATTTTTAGGACAAATAACTTACTTTTCACTTATGCAGTCAGTGACATGCCGCCAATAAGATGGTGAGAGGGGAAGTTATACATTCATACATACACTGAGATAACAGTTATGTATCTAGCAGTATTGGCGGGAGTTGCATAAACAGTTACATACTTATTTATTCACCATATCCACTTAAATATCTGGTGGGAGAGTTATAGAGACACTAATACTATTAGTCAGATATGTACCAAATAGTAACATAACCTGCACATCTACCCATACAAGTACCCTACTACTGTAGACCCTGAGTATGCAGTTTTACTGTTAGATGCACTTGCCATTAGAAAGGCTGTTTATTCGTTCTTAAATTGTTATGTTAGTGGTGATAGTTCCATTCTCAGGTACACTGTAGGTAGGGCATAGAACATGGAGCTTCATATTTAAAAGATGAAACGTCCTTTTAAGTTTCACTGAGTTAGATGTGCACCTATACAGTCTTATGTTCACTTATATATGCAGTGTCCAGGTCATACTGGAGTTCATCTAGCTAGTAACAAAATGATAGAGACACTCACAGTCAGACACTGAGAGAGATGCTTATACATCTATACATACACCCTGACAGTACTTATGATGCCCTTATTATTGGGGCCAGTTGCACACACAGTTACACAGATCTGTGCTTACCACATTTAGTTGAACATCTGGTGGCACACTGATAAAATAAGTCATACACACACTCAAATATGTAGCAAGGTATTGACATAACCTACTCACACAGACAGATAACATCTTCTCTAAAAGTGGCTCAGGCCTACTACTGCAGACTGTAAATATGCATGCTTACTGTCTGCTCAAGTAGACATTAGAAAGACTGCTTGCCACTCCTTAAATTGCCATTTTAGTGGTTATATTACACTTCTCAGGTAGGCTGTATGTAGGACATATATCAGAGAACTTCATCTTTAAAAGATGAAAGATATCCTTCTAAGTGTAACTGAAATAGATATCCAGTTACAGAGTGTTATGCTTACTTATATATATCATTTCTAACTAAAGTGCTTTTAGCGATGATTTCTGCATATTTTTATCAGCACACTTTATTCTAGGAATACCAGGAACAAGCTGCTTGGTTAGTTAGCCTTTGCACAACATGTAATCAGTACTTTCTACCTAGGACTAATGAACTCTAACATGATATGCAGGTGGTTTTGCCCACTTAAGAGACAGTTTCTAACACCTAGACACAACATTATATCAAAACTGTACTTCCAATACAGTATGGTTTATTATAAAAACAGTGCACTGACCCGGGGTGAGGGGAGCAGAGGGCATTCCAGTCACATCTATCCTGGAATGCATGCTGCACGACATGCAGCTTGGCTGACGCTGATCTACTAGCCACCTAAGAGGATTGCCAGTTTTACCCCAGCCTGACTCCAGGTATGGGGATGAAGTTAACCTATTATATTGGCCAGGCAGAAGGCTACACCCACTATGATCTCAGCATAGACAAAAGGGCATGTAGGAACCTCTAGAACAAATCGACCACGTACCCCATGGTTGGATTGTGTATCCTCATTACTATGTTTGTATTGCTGATAACTTTGCTTTCTTTCATCTGCCTAATTATTGCAGCTCACGCTCCAAATGCCAGATTGTGACTGCTTCAGTAAATGCATTGAAAACTTTTATTGCATCTTTTGTGTCGTACCTTGGCATGCGTGAATAATAATACAAAAGGAGTAAGATCTGCTTCCCTGGCTTCCCAGGGGAGACAGAGGGAGTGATTCCTACTTTGGCTGGCGGCGGACGCCGCCAGCCAAACGGGAACCGCCAGAATACCGCTGCACGGTCAGAAGACTGCCGCGGTTATTCTGAGTTTCCCGCTGGGCGGGCGGGCGACCACCAGAAGGCCGCCCGCCCGCCCAGCGGGAAACCCCTTCCCACGAGGATGCCGGCTCCGAATGGAGCCGGCGGAGTGGGAAGGGTGCGACGGGTGCAGTTGCACCAGTCGCGATTTTCAGTGTCTGCTATGCAGACACTGAAAATCTTTGTGGGGCCCTGTTAGGGGGCCCCTGCAGTGCCCATGCCATTGGCATGGGCACTGCAGGGGCCCCCAGGGACCCCACGACACCCGTCAAAACCGCCAGAACCAGGCTGGCGGTAAGGGGGTCGGAATCCCCATGGCGGCGCTGCCTGCAGTGCCGCCATGGAGGATTCCCCAGGGCAGCGGGAAACCGGTGGGACACCGCAGGTTTTCCGTTTCTGACCGCGGCTGGACCGCAGCGGTCAGAATGCCCATGGATGCACCGCCAGCCTGTTGGCGGTGCATCCGCGGTCCCCAACCCTGGCGGTCTCGGACCGCCAGGGTTGGAATCACCCCCAGAGTGTCATGTCCAGGTTGCCCTAATCACCTTCAACCTAGGTAGATTTGGGGTTCGGGTGAGGCACTGTGAGCTAACCAGGAGTTAAAGCTGACAGTTACTAATGTTATGAATGGACTCATTCTCCCATGCAGTTCTGTTGTCCTAAACATGCAGTCCTATTACCACTGTAGGAACCGTATAATGTGGCGTCACCTACGTATCAGGATCCGGCACTTATTTATCAGTATTTTTTCGCTTGTATGCCTATGGAGCCGATTCAACTTCATATGGAGGCATCTGTGGTATTAGCAAAATATCCCCCTCAGCGATAGAGGTAGCACCTATATTAGTCTGCAGGTTGTTCTGGCTTGAACTGCAGCAAGCAGCAGGGGCTGTTCCAGGTGTCCAACAACTGGGATTAAACCAGTGACAAAAATGCTATTATGGGTAAAGTACCTACCAAACAGGAGGGAATTCGGTTTTGGATTGCTAAAAAAATAAATCAGCTGGAAGCAATGGTTACTCTATACAGGACCCCAAGATAAACATAGAATTCCCACAATGTGCTTCCCACTTGGGATGGTGCCCTCTATTGATGAGTGTGCTGCCTGGAGCACAGGTTCTGTTGCAATATATATCATAACGCATGGTACACCATCACTTGCGGTTCTACAAGAAGTATTACAGAAAATTCAAAATGAATATGATGCTGCCCCTGCCCTGAATTTAGGGATGTAACAAATTTGCAACTTTGCAGGTAGTCTGTGCTCTAAAGCATTATAACATTGGTTTAAAAACAATTGCCATATTTAATTTACTTGTACGTCCCTAGTAAAGTACACTAGGTGTGTCTAGGGCCTGTGAATTAAATACTACTAGTGGGCTTGCAGCACTGATTGTGCCACCCACTACAGTAGTCTATAAACACGCCCCAGGATTGCCACAGCAGTGCATGCCTGTGCAATTTTAAACTGCCATTTCAACCTAGCAAGTGCACACATTTGCCAGGACCAAACCTTCCTTTTTTATTGCATATAAGGCTCCCCTATGATAGGCCCTGCTTAGACTTAAGGGCAGGGTGCAGTGTATTCAAAAATTGGACATGTATATTTTAGTTTATCTTGCACAGGTGGTGGAAAACTTCTAAATTTGTTTTTCACGGTTGCAAGGTCTATCTCTCCCTTATGTTAACAATGATGTTGCATTAAAAACATTTTTTATGTGTTATTCCCAAATGGGAGCAGATAGACGTGTAATTTGATGTCTCTGGACTCACATTTTAAATTCAGAACTTGTATGTATGTATATGTATATGTATGTATGTATGTATGTATGTATGTATGTATATAGGTATTTCTAAAGCGCATTCCGGCCGTAGCATGGAAGTGCGAGAGGGGGGTACAGTGAGAATTCAATGCGAGAGCCAGCAGCTGAGCCAGACCAATTAACGAAGAAACAGACACGTTTCCACCAGCCTCCTGAAAGTTAGGAAGTTCTCCTCCTTTCTGATATCCCAAGGAAGCGAGTTCCAGTACTTAGCCGCCGCCACAGTGAAAGCTTTGTCTCCCCATCTTACTCTGCGCGTCCGACAGACATGGATTAAATAGGCATTTTTAGATCTAAATTCATGCCTGGGGCAGTACCAGCGTAGTCTAGCTGTTAGATAATCCACTCCACCTCCATGTACGGCCTTAAACATTAAGCATGGAGTTTGGAAAAAAATTCCTCTTCCCGACCGGAAGCCAATGAAGACGTTTAAGACTATAAATGGCCAAAGCCGAGCGAGGAAGATCCAAAATCAATCAGGCCGCATTGTTTTGAATCAAATGAAGTTTACTCAATGACATTTTATCCAGGTCCAGCAGCAAAGAGTTGCAGTAGTCCAATCTGGACATAACCAAAGCAAAATAACTGCAACTCTCTCCTCCTGCTGCAGATATGGCAGGATTTTCATCTGTGTTTTTAAGATCCAGTAACTGGATTTAACCATGGCATTAACTTGGGGCCTAAAGCATAAACAATTATCAAAGATAACTCACAAGTTTTTGGTGGTAATACTCGGGGAGGGAAGCTTCCCACACTCCGAAGGCCACCATCAGGAGTTCCACACCTCATTGCTGAAACCATACAACACAATTTCTGTTTTGTTAGTTTTTATCTTTAGCCAATTCAGGCCCATCCAGCGATTGATGTCACGCATACAGTTACAGAACTGATCGGCCACTTCCTCCCAGTTGTTCCTGGACACCGGGATGATCAGTTGGGTGTCATCTGCATAGGAGGTGGGAGTAAAGCTGTGTGAACGGATCAGTTTGGTCAAAGAGGCAACATAAACATTAAACAGAGTAGGACTGAGAGACAAACCCTGTGGAACCCCACATGGCAGACAGAAGGCAGGTGCTTCAAAGTCAGCCCAGCTCACAGTAATCGGACTGTTGCATAGAAGGGGCTCCAGAATCTTAACAGCGGAGTCTCTTATCCCTGCTTGATAGAGTTGAGAAACCATAATCTGTAGGGAGATGGTATCAAATGCTTCAGAGAGGTCCAGCAGGACCAGAACAGCACCTTGTCCCTCATCCAACAACCTACGAATAGAGTCAGAGGTCATCAGAAGCACAAATTCGGTGCTATGGGCCTTCTGGAATCCATGTTGCGACTGATCTAGGCTACCAGCATGATGAAGAAAAGTAGAAAGCTCATGGTTAATATGTTTCTCAAAACTTTTTGCCAGCGTAGGAAGTAAGGAGATGGGTCGCAAATTGCTCAAATCAAGTGCAGCTTGGTCTAGTTTCCTTTTCAAAGGGATAACGGTTGCTTCCCTCCATGATGGGGGGAAGACTCCAGAGGATAATACTTCCTGAAAAACTGGCACAAGCGCTGGCACAACTAGTTCAGGGACCATCTGAAGGATAAACGGCGGACAGGGGTCAGACGGAAAGCCTGACATGATCCCCATTAAGAGTTCTGTGATCCTACCAGGCAGTAATGGCTGAAAATTAGTGAGCAGTGGAATTTCAGAGTCCGCAGAGGGGTCAGGACACCCGGAAGGGCATGCATCGCAGCAGACTGAGGAAAGTCAGACTGAATATGTAGAATTTTGAATTCAAAGAAAGAGGCAATTTTATCACAGAATTCCTGAGAGTTATCTATGTCAGTGGAAAAAAGGGCTGATCCTTAGTAATCTTATTCCAATAACGCGAGGCCTTGCGACATGTCCTCTTATGTTGGCCAGGAAACAGGTTTCTGCATCTAAAAATTAAAAAGTAGTGATCAGACCACTCCAGAGGGATGTTTGTTACTGTCACTTGATCCTCAGGGCGAGCAAAGATCCCATCTAAAATATGCCCAGCCCGATGAGTGGCCATGGTATGTATGAGATCCCAATCAAAAATAGCCATGAAATTGACCAGGTCAATGTATGGTGAAGTCGGATTTTAAACTGTAAGTCTGAAAATGCCACTTTTATAAAGTTGGAGTTTTCTTACATTAACCATTCTGTGCCTTAACCTGTCTCTGAATACATATCTGGGCTGGATGACAGTTACACTTTGTAAATTCCTTCTAGACTGTCACAAACACAGGATAATCAGCTGCATCTGCATTCATCTGCATACTTGGTGAGGACACATATCCCTGTCCACTCTAATTTCTAACAGTAACCATGAAAATGTACGACAGCCTGACATGTATTATACATGTATTATACATGTATTATACATGTATTGTACATGTACTTATACACCCCCTTCTCATTCCTTTCAGGACTCATCAGATAAACGGCCCAAGAGATCCAGGGGGTCAGAACGCAGAGCAGAGGAGTATGTGAAACAAAAAAGGACTCACAATACTCATTTGATATCATCATAAAGAAGGAAGAGAAACTTCCTCAACAAAAACCCCAATTCAAACAGAAGAAGGCTGCAAGAATTTTGGTAAAATATGCCATACATATTGAGAATGTTACTACAGAACATGACATGGGGAATGACTCTGATGGACAGCGGGTTAAAGGTTGCAATAGTTCACCAGAATCTTCAAGAGTTTCTGGATGAGAGAGCAACTAACACCTACATAGAAGTCAAAACCCCAGTAGGTGAGTCACCCCTCCAGACTGCGTCGGTAAATTAAACCTAGAAATTGAGGGGGACAGAATGCCCACAATTAAAGTAATTTTCTGGGAAAAATTAATGCTTAACTATGACATTCTCATGGCTGAAAAAGATTGCCCACTGGACACTGTCAGAACTCTCCCACAAAAGGAAGAATTGATATTTCCATATTTCTCACTTCTCATTCCAGAGCAAGTAAAGCAATAGTATGCTGCAGTTTGGGCTCTTGCACAAGCCCCAGCATTATACCACAACAATGTGGGCTCCGTATCATGTAATAACCATAAGGTCTAGCCCACAAGTGCAACCATAATACCACATAAAACATGAAGCAAGATTCTCTCACAGCTTGAGTACCAGGGAGTAACTGGATCCGGTGAATCTCCTATCAATAATCCTTTGTTCCCAGTAGCTAAGCCAGATCATTCATGTAGAATAGTTTTAGACTATAGATATTTAAAGTCACTCATGTACTTTTGCAATACAGCATTCACAGTACAGCATGAATAAGCAACATTGTCGGCAAAAAACTCAAAACATACAAAAGAACTTTGGATATTTGCAATGGTTTTGTCTGCCAAAATATAGCAGGGATCTGACTGCTTATTACATGCCCTCCTCCCAGCGCCAATTTTGCTGACTTCCCAGAAGTATAAGAACAGTCCAGAGCTGTTCTCTGTCTTAGTAACATAATTATTGCATGATATTGATCCAGAAGCATTGTCCTACGAAAAAGACATATATCTGATGGATGATGACGTAAACACATATTTTCCCAAGGTAGATTCCATTTTTTTTTAGATTTGCTGAGTATGGCTACAAATGTAACTTTAACAAAACAAAACTTGTGGATACACTGGCATGAAAAAGCTGGTGGAATGCAGGTTCAGGGGTTCCACAGGGTGGCCCCTGCACTGCCCATGCACTCCTTTGGGCAATGCAGGGGGCCCCCCTGCCCAGCACAATCACAATGTTCACTGTTTGCTTCACAGAAAGTGAACATTGCTAGGGTGCTGGTGCACCCTGTGGGCTACAGCATTTCCGCCGGCTCGATTACGAGCCGAGGGCAAGGTTGTAGCCTGTTTCCCGCTAGGCTAGCAGACGGAAACCGAGGTCTCCATCCTACAGCCTAGCGGAAAACTCTTAGTGGCGCCGGCGGAGAGGTGGCCTGTGTGGAGGCAACCTCCCTGTCAGAAAATTCGACAGATGGCAAAAAACGTCTGCTGAACTCGCAAGGACTCCCTATGCCTCTTGAGCTGTATAAATATATTATTTCCACTGATAGTTTCAGCTCAACCTGCTCTAGATACCAAACATCAATACTCCGTGGCTAGTGCAGCTATTATGGAGTAATGAGGGGTGGGGGATTCTGCCATCAACAAACCTTTGCCCAGTCCCTTAGGAATTATACTGCACAACTAGCTGAGCTAAAATCATTGATTCTGGTACTGGAACATATGAATCCAGAATTCCCGACACTTATAGTGTGTGATTTCCACTATTGTGTTAAGTATTGCAATAAAATCTGCATTAGTGGTGCCTCAGTGGATTCAGAGACTTTAAGGGAAACGCTATCAGCATAAAGTGCTTTTGGTAAAGGTGCGGAACTCAAATAAAAATTGCCACATGCTCATGTAATACATACATTGGGCTGTTGGACCTGGCATGGTATTCCCCTGACTTTTTGCTTTCTGACCTCCTGTTTTGACTGTGTGCTGAACTTTGTTTTTGCAGGATTTAGGTCTCTGTGCACTTTTTAATTGCTGACCATTGTTAAAGTGCATATGCTGTGTGTCTAAAACATGGTAATATTGTCTCACCATGACTGGGATATTTGAGTTACTAGTAAGTTCCTAGTAACACTGCACACTGCAGGGCCATATTTACAAGACCATGGAAAACCACCCTGTGTGGCTTTTCATGGCCTTGTAAATATGGACTGAGACAACGCTGCGCAAATCTCTGCGTTGACTCAACCTGTGACAGGGAGGCATGCCATAGGTGTTACGGTGGGTGTTTCCACTTAACCCCCATGGAATTTGACACATTCCCAGATTTGCAAGGTTTTTCAATCCTGGGAATGCATCAAATGCCTACATAATGAGGAGAAACACCTTTATTTCTCTTGTTTTTTCCCCCTTTTTCTATGTGCGCTGCATCGTGCAGCACACATAGAAAAAGTAAAACTTATTTTGTGGTTATTTGTTTTGCAGGAAGGTGTCCATTTCTCCACAGAAACAATCATCCCAAACCGTTGGCACGTGGCAGTCCTTCATGCACCAACGCAGGGGACAAGGACAGGAATGTGCCATATCTTGTAGATATGGTGTATTTGATGTGGTGCATTCCTTCCCTTTTCTTTTGATGTAGAGCAGAGCAGCAAATAGGCTTTCAGCAAATGCCCTGATTCAAAAGTTTGTAAAAATTGCCCATAGTTTACGAAACTTGGAGTAGGGTTTAGGTGTAGAAAAAGGGCAAGTAAAAGTAATAGGTCAACTTGAGCTGAGTCAATCAATACTAAGCAATCTGATTTAGAAAAGTAGGTCTCTGTGTTTGCCTCCACTTGTTAAAATATTTTTGGGGAGATTAACTGTACCACTAATCTTTATTTCATCTTTATTTCTTACATCATCACCAATGGGGAAGAAAAGGGCAACATCCGAGGTGTGTCAAGGAGGAGACAAAGGTAAGAGTGGCACCACCAGTGAGGATGCTGGTGGATGTGCTTCCCCCTCAGGTCTTTCTGTTATATTATTATTACTTAACACATTTTCACCTCTCCTCATTTTGAATAATTTTTCTTTTTCTTTTTACTGTGCCTGTCTACCTATTTTTGTACTTATTTTTTTTCTATAGAAGCTTTGTTAAATTCTTGTTATCCCTGCAGTTATCTATTCTTCATGTTTCTGTACCTGATTTCTTTCAGTCTGTACTAGCTTCCTTCTGTTGTGTTACTAAGCTTATCTTTTGCTACTCCCCTTATATATCTTGTGAGCTGGTAATTTATTAGTAAGAGGACACCTTTTTAGGACAGGCATTCTACCAAAATGATTACATGTCCAAGACAGTTTTCCTACGCATGTTTGTGTAGGTTTTCTTTGCCTTGCTCTTTCCCATTACATTTACCAACCAAGACCTCACCATAGGTTCTCCAGGATTGACCACAGTAATCCACTCCTTTATTGCACTTCAGCCACTTAGCTCTGCCTCTCCATCACAAAACGTTTGCAGTTGTTTTGTCTACCAGGCTTTTCTAACAACTGACACAATTCTTAAAGTGAATGACATAAGAGGATAGAACAGTAGTGATCTATCGCAGTTGTATTTTGTTGAAATCGAAAATGTGCAACATATTTTCCAGCCGCACCGGCCACCAGTGCACTTGATACGGCAGCACCAGTGCACTGGATGCAGCAGCAGTCAGAAGGGGAGAACCGGCAGCAGCAGGGACAGGCATTGGTGAGGTATATTACACTTCCTCATTGACAATTACTAGTATACTCATTGCGAGGATGTTGCTTTTGCGGGGCTGAGTTCTTAATGGCCTTTTCTCTCTGAAAATCAGCAGACAAAAGCTCATAGTGAACAGATGCTACAAATGATGGCATGATGGAAAAGCGAATGAAGAATGGACAGCTAAAAGAAAGAATGGGTGAAATGGTATATAAGTGAAAGGATGTGTGGGTGAAAGGAAAGAATGTCTATGTGAGTAATAGAAGATGCATGGGTGGGTGAAAGGATGGATGAAAGGGATGAAAGGGGTGAAAGGATGCCTCAGTGGGTGAAAGGTGGATGGGTAAAAGGATGCTTGGGTGCAGAATGGGTAGATGGTGATGAACAATGGTAATGAACGATGCATGGGTAAATGGATGGATAGATGAAAGCAGGGTGTTTGAAAGGGTGGACACTGTATGGATAGTGCATGGATAGACAGGTGGATATATGGATAGAAGGATTGGAATGGTAAAAAACTGGACAAGTGAGTTTAAAGCTTAAATATTGGGTATCAAAGGGTGAATAGAACAGATGAAGGAAAAGATGAATGTATAATTGCTTGAATCAAGAAATAAGGGAGTTCTTCTGGAGAGAGATGGGTCTAATCACCTACTTTGCTTTGTTTGCAAAAGCTTTGGTTCAAAGTGGATGCCAGAAATAAATCAAAAGGTTACAAACACAAGCTTTTGCCCAAATGGCTGTGTCACACACATGTCAGAAATACCAAGCACAAAATGTGGAACTTGTCAACACACCACATGGGTAAAGCACTTATGCTCATGAATACAGGGACATGACTACACACTTTTGGAGTTATCTGCACAAAGAACACTACCCTTTTTGTGGCTTAAATTGACTAATTAAGCCTACTGACATCAGGTAGCCCAGGCCCAAGCAACATGCACTGCAATGCGAGCAACAATAAAACACTGCACACCATTGCGGCTTCTGAAGAGTAAACTCCTTGGGCCTGACAGAACCAACACATTTAAACTCTGCAAGATTGACTCACTGCATATAGACCCTACAAGCAACTACAGTAGTACACACTTCACCCTTACACTACAATGACAATGAAAGGGCTGGCATGATGAGCATTGAGAGACTCTTCCCTGTGCATGTATGGACATGTGGCCTACCAAATGCAGACTCATGTCACTTCAGGGTGGGTTTTTGTAATATGTACCTGTACCACAGATCATACCTTTGACCATATGTGGCAAACATACAGAGATGGCATCTAACTTACAAAGGTATGTTTGGTTTAATTTCTGCTATGTAGCCAAGCTACTGAGTCACATATCATGGCCTCACTGGAATCTGCACACTATCTGCACTGTGGCTTTGTCAATTGTGCAATGTGCCTGTACTGGACAGAGCAGTTGGAGTAAGGGTCCTGATATGAGTAAAAGACCCACATTTACAATGATGCAAAATACACATATGGACTAGTTCAGGGATTTACCTCAGTACCCATTCATAATCTAGTCAATGGACTGAGGGCACGAGATAGGATCTGCAGGTCTACAGAGAGTCGGCAAAGTGCCACCACTGCATAGCCACAGTGACTCTCCCACAGCCTAGACTAGTGCCCATACTGGGAGATACATTTGACAGGCTCTGGCCTCTGCAGGCTGAACATACAGAACCTACATGATACTCATATTTCCATCTCTTCCATGCATGACAGTACATCATGTGGCCTTCATCAATGTGGCTTGTAGCTTGTATGGCAGCCTGAAGGCCACAGTGAGTAATGATATGCCTTCAACACAACAGTTTGGCAAGGCCAGATGTGGGGTAAAAGATCTGTGGCACAATACACATTGCTTGCAAGATTCTCAAATGACTCAAACAAGATGCATACACAGCTCATGCTGTCATGCACATACATGTTGTCTTACATTTACAACCATCATATCCAAGGAACATCATTGTATGGCAGTTAAGTCTCTTTGCCAAGATATTTGCATCACACACAAGTAGGATCTAGGGCCTCAAAACACATCACACAGCACAATTTGAATGTCCAAAACATGTAGCGCTGTTCTCTGATCCCTGCACCATGTACATCCCGTTGATGCCACAAAAACTGCAACAATAGACACACAAGAAGTCTAACTTGCACACAGGAACACATTGTAGCATGTGAGAAGGGAAAGATAGTGTTGAACAGAGTCATTTGTGCCTATGAGATTCTTACCTGCATCTCTGCTGAGCCATAGAGCTGAACATATATACGAGGTCCACGGGCATCTCCAGCTCCTTTGAAGAGAAGGCAGGGGCTCTCTTGCTGCCATTTTGGAGGTTGGAAATACACTAAATGGTACTGTTAAATGCATCACAACAACAATATATGTGTTGGATAATCACAGACATCCCAAATCAGTCTTGTTGTGTAGGCCCAAGTACATGATCACTAGTGTAGTGTCTTGCTGGGCACAGGTGGCATAGGAAGGTATTACACTTCTCACCATTGCTGACGGTATTTTTGGTGGTTTGAAAAAGACTGTTAAATTTTAATGGGCATGAGTAGCAGATTGCTGGGTGTTACACAAATCCATGTTGTGGACACATGTCTTGTAAACCCTGGGGCCACATTTGACCACTGTGTGGTTGACAGCTGTGATGTGTACTGGGTGTAATATATTTCAAGTCAGAAATGCTTTGTCACATGATTTTGTTGTTATACATTATGTATGTTGGTGAAGACACAGTGACTGGTGCTCCCACTCATGTATTTTCGTACATAGATACCCTGGGCAAGGGAGGTTGTGACAAGTTCCAGCATACTGGTCATTGCCAGACCTTCAAACCATGGAGGGACACCACATAATTCAACTGTACAATCTGAATAGGCAAACAATGGTGGTTTATGCTGTTAGTCGGAGCCAGATCTGATGCCTGAAAACATAAATCCATTCTGCATACCACTCATTGTGATACTCATGGCAGTATTGCACTTCCTGGCCACTGGGTCCTTACAACATACAGTGGCGCTATCTGGTGGCATGTCCCAACCTATGTTCAGTCGTGTGTTGGGAGATTTACTATCTGCAATGTTGAAACATATGGACACCTATACTATGTACCCCTGATGTAGGATTTAGCCAATGTGAAGGCTGACTTCTATGGTTTGACCCACCTCCCACATGTTGTGGGAGCCATTGATGACACACATGTTGCCTTGGTGGCACCACAGGCCACTGAATACGTCTATCACAACAGGAAAAACTTCCTTTCTATCAACGTGCAAGTTATCTGTTTATCTGATCTCTACATCTCAAGTGACTATGCAAGTTTCCCTGGATCAGCTCGTGATTCCTTCATAATGCGGAACAGCACCATACCCCAGCTGATGTCATAACTGCAACCAGAGAGGACCTAGCTGGTTGGTAAGTCACATCTGTCCTGATTGTGTGTGAACAATGTTAGGTGCTACAATCATGAAGTGAGTGACTCATTGTTACACTTATGTCCCATTTCTAAAAAGAAGACTTTGTTGTATATGTGACTGGAGTCATCATATGCACACTGCTGCGTCAATGTGCCTGCTGTCGATATCAATCTGGTCAAACATCTTTATGCCTTAGGAATACTTGTTGTACAGACTGGACAAGGTGTCATTCCTGCCCTCATTACTTTCATTTTGGGTTAGAGCAGAGGTCTCCAAACTTTTTAATGCTGCGCCCCCCCTGTTGAAAAATAAATATCATTGGGCCCCACCTCAGAATTTTTCACAATTACTTTATAAAGATGGCAATGTTTAAATATATCTAGACCTATTTAAACATTGCAGGTAAGTAATGTTACCTTTTTAAAAATGCAATAACATGCTTCTGCTTAAAGCAAAGGCCTGTTATCTTTATAATGCTGCTTTTGGCCAGAGTCTGGCGTCCCCCCTGGGATCACTTGAGGCCCCCCTAGGGGGGCCCGCCCCCCAGTTTGAAGACCTCTGGGTTAGAGGGTTGTGATGCTCTTAATTGTGTTTGACCAATGACTTTGGTGGTCATTACAACCCTGGCGGTCGGTGTTAAAGCGGCGGTAAGACCGCCAACAGGCCGGCGGTAAAAACTTTGCAATTAGGACCGTGGCGGAATCCGCCAACAAAGACAGCCACTTGACCTATGAGACGACGGGGTGGGGGAGGTGTGGGAAAGAGGTCAAGGTTGGACAGGAAACGTTTTTTGTACACACTGGGATGGGTAGCAGGAGGGGGTTTGGGAGTGGAGGAAGAGGTAGTGGTTGTAGGAGGTGTACGTTTGGTGACTTTGGGTGAAGGTGCATGCGCGTGAGGTGGATGGCAGTTGGGTGGGTGTGTGCCTGCGTTTGTGTATCTTGGGAAGGGGCGTCACAGACACACTGGGAGAGGACACAGGGGACGTGTGAATGGTAGTGGGGGTGATGACTGCACGTGAGCGGGGTGTGGTGGTGGGTGTGCTGGAGAGGGACGTAGTGGCTGTAGAGGTAGTGCATGCAGGTGTGAGTGTAGACGAGACTGGGAGGGAGGAGGGAGACAACGAGGAGGGGGATATAGTGGAAGCAGTGGATGTTGTTGAATCTGCATATGTGTGATGCTTGCGTGAGTGCCTGTGGGATGTGTGGTGCTTATGTGTGCCTGAGCTTCCCTTGTGTGTTGACGTGTGTGCATGTTGGTCTGTAGGTGTGCTTGGGATAGGCTGAGGTACAGGGGATTGGGTCTGGGTGGAGGAAGTTGGAGGGGGGAGGCTAGAGATGGGGACAATGGCTGCCATCAGTGCTGAGGCCAGAGTCTGCAAAGCTCGCTGAAGGGCCGCCTGACCAGACTGAATGCCCTCCAGGAATGCATTGGTTTGTTGGATGGCATTCGAAATGGTAGGCTGCCCAACTGTGAGGGACCTGAGGAGGTCAATGGCCTCCTCACTGAGGGCAGCAGGGGAGACTGGGGCAGGGCCTGAGGTGCCTGTGACAAAGGTGATGCCCACTCTCCTGGGTGAGCGGGCACGGGGCAAAGGCTGAGGGGCTGCTGCGAGGGCGGTGCTGGTGGGGGGGTGGCGGCTGTACCTGTAGATGCGGGGGGCACAGATGTTGCCGCCACCACAAGGGAACACAAATCAGAGGACGAGTCTGTGTCGCTAGTGTCATCTCCTGCTCCCGCCGTGGAGCTCCCCTCACCCTCCGTCCCACTGGTGAACTCTGAGTCCGTAGTCTCACCCTCCAGGGCCATGTGGGATGCAGCTCCCTCGTGCTCCGATGCCACTGCTCTTCCGCCTGAATAATGCACACAAGAACAGGGAGACCACAAAAAGGGGGGGGAGGCAGAAGAAAGACATGTTGAGTGCATGCATTACTGCTACCGTTGGCGGACACGACAGACACAGAAGCCCCCTGCACTACGCCGCGCTCTTGGGCTCCACTGTGCAATTCCTGGGAAATGGCCTACAAGGCTATGGACGACATCTGCACACATAGATGACACAGGGCCATGACTAGGTGTACTTGGAACTCTACAGAGGTGGGGTGGGGTGCCACATGGCCTGCCTTACGGAGGGGCCTTGCCTACGGAACTCGCCCTGGCCTAGGGAAACCCACAGCCCACCTCCCCCACCCAGACACATCCACTGCGAGCAAAGTCACCAGAATGAGAGTAAGCTTACCCCCTTGTGGCTGCTGTGATGCCCTCAAGCACCCATCCAACTCTGGGTAGGCCACCACCAGGATCCTGAACATCAGGGGGGTCATGGTAGAACAGGGGAACCCCTCTCACGTTGGGAGGACATCCCCAGCTGAGCCTCCGCCGTCTTCTTGCTCCAGCGGCGATATGTCCTCCCATCTTTTCCGGCAGTGGGTGCTACGTCTGTGGTAGACCCCCAGGGTCTGGACGTCCTTTGCAATGGCACGCCAAATATCTTTTTTCTGGTGGGCGCTGACCTACATGAAATGTACAGTGGAAAAAGAGAAGTCATTACAAGCTGCACCGTCAAAGTGATTGGCCCCCATCCCTACCCTTGCCATGTGTTACACGCATTCACTGTCTTTCATGCACGCAGCACTCTCCCCCCTTCCTTCTTACATCCAGCCCTCTCCACACAGGCATAGCCCATACAACATGCTCCCTGTGTACTTACCTGTTTTTCTGGAGGACCGTAGAGTAGCGTGTACTGGGGGAGGACCCCATCCACGAGCTTCTCCAACTCCTCCGATGTGAAGGCAGGGGCCCTTTCCCCAGACACTCGAGCCATTGTCTCTTCCAGACCGAGTCACAGCAGCACTTGCAGTGTAGGTCCTCTCCTGTCGAAGATCAGGTATCGAGTGATTGAACAGATAGAAAATGGCGGTCATGTCCGCGGCGGTGCGTACCGTCACCGCTGGCGTACATCGTCATTGGCTCCTGGGACCCATAGGGTACAATGTTAACCAATGCAGCATTGCACCGTGGTCTTCGACCGCCCACCGCGACGGTGTAGAACGCCAGCGCAGTTACCTCACATCCCATTGTCCCACCTTACAGGTCAGGCAGACGCCATTTCAGGGGCCCACATGGCTTCATTTCCAACTGCGTCACACATACCAAGGCCTAGACTCAACACACATACAGGCCACCTTTTGTGTATGATTTGTGTTCTGGGTAAACTGTGGGTACGTACCTCTGAGTTGTTTGACTCTGTGCTCGCTGTTGTCCTTCATAGGCACCGTCCGCTGGGACATGTGAGGAGATGGCGGCATCCTCCGGTGTACCGACCGTAGGTGGACCTGTCAACAATGGAGGAGCGACATGTGATTAGAACATACAGGCTTGACTGTGCCACAATCCAGGAACTGTGTACCCAGTTGGAGCCAGACCTGTTGTCATCTATCCGCCATCCCACTGGAATCCCCCCTCAAGTGCAGGTGCTGTCAGTGCTCCATTTCCTTGCAAGTGGGTAATTTCAATCAACAGTGACCATAGCATCAGGGATGTCCCAGCCTATGTTTTCCAGCGTATTGTCCAGAGTGTTGTCTGCCCTTCTGAAACACATGCAGAGCTACATCATTTTCCCGTCATTTGCCTACAGTGAAAGCTGATTTCTATAACCTGGGACACATCCCCAACATCATAGGTGCCATTGATAGGACCCATGTGGCTTTGGTCCCCCCCCCACAGGAGTGAACAGGTGTACAGAAACCGGAAGAGTTATCTTTCTATGAATGTACAGATGGTATGTTTGGCAGACCAGTACATCTCCCATGTGAATGCCAAGTTCCCTGGCTCAGTGCATGATGCCTACATCCTGCGGAATAGCAGCATCCCTTATGTGATGGGTCAACTCCAGAGGCACCATGTGTGGCTATTAGATGTGCACCTGGAGGCAAGTCAGTGGGAATGGTTGTCTGGGGATATCCCTCCAGGTTAGTGCGTGTCTAACAGTTGTCCCTCACCATTTGCAGGTGACTCTGGTTACCCCAACCTGTCATGGCTACTGACCCCAGTGAGGAATCCCAGGACAAGGGCAGAGGAACGCTACAATGAGGCCCATGGGAGAACTAGGAGGGTGATCGAGCGGACCTTCGGCCTCCTGAAGGCCAGGTTCAGGTGCCTCCATATGACAGGTGGATCCCTATTCTACTCACCAAAGAAGGTGTGCCAGATCATCGTGGCCTGCTGTATGCTTCACAACTTGGCTTTGCGACGACAGGTGCCTTTTCTGCAGGAGGATGATCCAGATGGCGGTTGTTGCAGCTGTGGAGCCTGTGGACAGTGAAGACGAGGAAGCAGAGGAAGAAGACATGAACAACAGGGACAGTGATCCAGCAATATTTCCAGTGAGACACAGGTAAGAGTACAGACCTGCCTACTACATGTACTTTAACACTACTACCTCTCTACTGTCTGTCGTTTTCACCCAGTGTGTGGTCACTGAGTTGTCACTTTCCCTTACGATTTCATAGATGTGGGTCCTACTGTGTGACATCTGCTTAGATTCCTCATGGACTAGAGCTGTGCGACATAGGTATGTTGACATTATAATTGAAAGAGCATTTTGTCACCGCACTTGATAATACACTAATTTGAAATCACAGACAGACTCCAGATTTTTGTGTGCTTTAAGTGTGTTTATTTTAGTGCTCACTATTGGAGGGGGTAGTGAAATGATGAGGGGTGATGGTGGAGGAATGTCCATGGCAGAGTCCAGTCTATTAGTCTCACAGGTGCATTGTCCAAATGGGCATAGGAATTGGAGATGGGGCAGTTTAAGGATGGACAGGGTGACAAAGTGGGACAGTAGGATGACAATCAGGGTGGTCTCATTTCTTGGCGGGGGTCTTGGCATCGTGCTCTGTCTTTGTCCTGGATCTCAGGGACCGTTTGTGGGGTGGTTCTCCCTCTGCAGGGGGTGGGGTGCTGGTGTGGTGGTCCTGTGGCGGGGCGTCCTGTCCACTAGCGCCGGCGGAGGTGGTGGGCAATTCTTCGTCCATGCTAGTGTCAGGGGCCCCTTGTAGTGCCACAGTGTCCCTCCTGGTGTTTAGTTCTTCCTTCAGCACCCCTACGATGGTGCCCAGGGTGGAGCTGATGGTTCTGAGTTCCTCCCTGAAGCCCAAATACTGTTCCTCCTGCAGGCGCTGGGTCTCCTGAAACTTGGCCAGTACCGTTGCCATCGTCTCCTGGGAGTGGTGGTAGGCTCCCATGATGAAGGAGAGGGCCTCGTGAAGAGTGGGTTCCCTTGGCCTGTCCGCCCCCTGTCGCACAGCAGACCTCCCAGTTCCCCTGTGTTCCTGGGCCTCTGTCCCCTGGAGCGTGTGCCCACTACCACTGCCCCCAGGTCCCTGTTGTTGTTGGGGTGGAGGGTTATCCTGGGTTCCCTGTAGTGGTGGACACACAGCTGATTGACGAGTCCTGGGGACGGAGGTATGGGCCAGCTGGGTGGGTGCTGTGCTGGTGTTTCCAGAGGGGGGAAGGTCTGTGGTGGCCTGTGCCAGTGTGAGGGGAACCGACTGTCCTGAGGTCCCCGATGGGCCGGGCTGGTCATCTAGATCCAGTTGGACAGAGGTGCTGTCATCACTGTAGGCCTCTTCTGTTGGTGGTGTGGACATGTGTGGACCCTCCTGTCTGGTGACGTTGGGTAGGGGTCCTGCAGGGGTATAAAAGGATGGTTATTACATCTGTGTGTATCATGGTGTGCAATGGGTGGGTGACCGTGTACCCGAGTGCTTGCATTCCTCTGTGGGACCTTGTGTGATGATGGTTTAGGGGGTTGTATGTGTATGTGCAGTGGGCATGCTTTAGTGATGGGTGTCCATGCTTTGTTGTTGCATGCAGGGCTTGGTGTTGGGATGGGTGGTTTGTTATGTTGGGACATATGTGAGGAGTTGGGGTGCTGGGGGTGAGGGTGGGGGTATGTGCTGGCATGCAGGTAGGATGGGGGATGTTATAATTAGATTACCAGAGTTAATTCCTCCAGCTACTCCTGCGAGGCCGTCAGGATGCAGAATCGCCAAGACCTGCTCCTCCCATGTTGTTAGTTGTGAGGGAGGAGGTGGGGGTCCGCTGCCAGTCCGCTGAACTGCCTGGTGGTGTCTTGAGACCACGGAACGCACCTTCCCCCATGGGTCGTTCCACCTCTTCCTGATGTCCTCCCGATTTCTTGGGTGCTGTCCCATTGCGTTGACCCTGTCCACTATTCTTCGCCATAGCTTCATCTTCCTTGCAATTGAGGTGTGCTGCACCTGTGCTCCGAATAGCTGTGGCTCTACCCCGACGATTTCCTCCACCATGACCCTGAGCTCCTCCTCCGAGAACATGGGGTGTCTTTGCCGTGCCCTGCGGTGGTGTAGGTGATGTGTGTGGTGATAAGTGTGCTGATATGTAGTGGGGTGTTGAGTGAGGTGCTTGGAAGTTCTGTGGGTGATGGTGTTGTGTGCCTATGGATGCTGTTGTTCTTGCTGGTGGTGTCTCTCTCTGGCCTTCTTTCGGAATTTGTCGTCTTGGGGGTTTGTGGGTGATGTGGGTGTGTGTTTTATATTGTATTGGGTGTGTGGGAGTGGTGTGTGTATGTGTATCAGGTGTGTGTATTTGGAATTGTCCTATGTGGTAGTGTTTTGTAAGAGTGTGTGTATTTTGAGCGCAGCGGTGTGAATCACCAATGGAATACCGCGGTTGAAAGACCGCTGCGTGGATTTGTGTGTCATGATAGTGTGGGTGTATTTCTGTTGGCGTGACGGTGGAGGTTTTGTTTTCGCCAGTTTATCACTGACCTTTGGTGTGGCGGACTTGTGTGGGTGTCTGAATTTTGTCGGATTCAGAAATGTGGGTCATAATAGCTGTGGCAGAATTCCGCGGCTGCAGCGGTGTGTTGGCAGTCTTCTGCGCGGCGGTAAGCGGCTTTTACCGCCAATGTTGTAATGAGGGCCTTTGTGTTTTACCACTGCGCATATTAGTTGCTCAATATTCACCAGTAGCACATTACATGTTGTGTTCAGTTTAGCTGCCTATTGGCTTTAACAGGGCATTACACATTACATGTGGTATTTAGGTTAGCTGCCTATTGGCTTTAACGTGGAGTTAGACATTGTAGTTGAGACACTGCAGATGAGCTGTGTTTTTCCAAGCTGTGTTTTTCCACATGATAGACCAAGCTGTGTTTTTCACATCAGACCCTAGCTGATCAGAGCGCGTAGATTTTGTGTTTACCTCTCAATCCAGTCTGGGAATTAGTGAATTCTGGAGAATTGGCCACTCTCCAAGTTTATTCGGTTCTCACACTGAGTTTGCTTTAAAGGATGGCTCTGGGCAACAGCAGAATTAGAGAAAATATCTTGACTTCAGACAGGAACGGACGTCAGTTGCCTGTCCCGGTTTGGGTAGAAAATCTCTTTCTCACAGTTGAACCAGAGTCATCAACTTGAAGCCCCAGAAAGATGAAGCAGAGGGATAGGCCCTACAGCCCTACGGTGATGCAATTTTGACTTTTATGCTTTGCTTTGAAGTTATGCTATAATATAATCACATGTTTTTGCTGTGTACATTGCAACTGAGAAGTAATTTGAAATATTTAGCTTTCATTGCTGTGACTACTTTTGAACATGTGCTTCCAACCTACTAATTTCGTCTCTAAGGAACCTCGTGGTGAATTAATAATAACAATAAATGTCTTCTTTAAATTCAGAAGTGCATTCCAGAGAGGTTTTGTGAGCTCGGTCATAAGATAAGAGAAGGAAAGCAGAACAAGGGTCAAGATGAAGCAAGGTAGACAGACATGTCTTTGAGTTGTGCATGATCTGTATCTTTGTCACTCCCAGGTGAGTAAATTTCAATTGAGAATTACTACACAGGGATATTTGGACAAGAGACCGCCGGGCTGGTGTTGGGAGTTACAGACACAAGACCTCCTTGGAGGTATCTCTACTACACACATTATACAAATGGTATCCTCCCGCGTGAATACACTTCAATTGAGAACTACCAAACAATGGAATTTGGGCAAGTAAACACTGGATTAGTATTTGGAGTTCCTTAACCTCCTGGCCTTAGCAGTCAGGTCTCTACCTCTACTTCATAACACTTGACATATGGTATCCTTCCAGGTGAGTACACTTCAATTGAGAGTTACCAAACAAGGGTATTTGGACAAGTGAACACTGGGCTGGTATTTAGAGTTACTGAATAAGGCCTCCTGGAAGTTTCAGTGAAGTCACTCTCTACTACACACTATACAAATGGTATCCTCCGAGGTGAGTTCACTTCAATTGAGTGTTACCAAACAAGGGTAGTTGGACAAGTGGACACTGGGTGGTGTTCAGAGTTACTGGTACAAGGATTCCAGGGAGTTGCAGTAAGGTCACTCTATCTACTGCACACTATACAAATGGTATCCTCCCAGGTGAGTACACATGAGTAGTACTAAACAAGGGTATTTGGACAGGAGCACACTGGTCTTGTGTTTGGAGTTACAGACGCAAGGCTTATTTGGAGTTACAGTCAGGTCACTCCCTCTACTCCCCTACTCTTGACAAATGTTGGGTATGACATATCTGTGTGTAGGTTGCATTCAGGTCTGAGCATACATTTACATTTTTGGATATACCATAAAGCCTGGAATGTTGTTTTGATATTGTGAAATTTACAGGCACCATTTGGACATATGGCATGTGATGGGCCTTGGTAGCTGTGATGTTGGGTCCAATAATACATATTGACCGTGTTAAAACTCAAAAACTCTAGGTATTGAATGTTGATGAGGCACATGAAGAAGGCAGTGACAAAAGCTGTGCTGTGAGCATGCATGACCTTGCAGTTTTGTGACAGTTCTTGTTTAGGCACACTACTCCCCCAGGTATTCCTGTCAAGCCCTCAGGATCGAGGATGACCAAGACCTTCTCCTCCAAGGGCAAGTGTCTCAATAGGTCACTGGGAAGGCCACCACCAGTCTTCTTGGCATCTAGCTGCTGCCTAGAGACCAGGTAATGGACTTTGCCCCTCAGGTTGTTCCACCTCTTCCTAATGTTCTCCTTTGTGTGCAGGGTGGTGCCTACAGCATTCACTCTATTAACTATCCTGTCCTACTTTCCCATATTCCTACTGAGAGGAGTCTGCTAGACTTACAAACAATTGTGGTTGTACTCTTATGATTTCATCAACTCATCTACTATAAAAATGGGGATTTGGGGAATGTGACATGGTGGACAACTAAGGTGGGTATCAGGGACTTACTTAACAAGGAAAGTGCAATAGGGAGGGAATGAACAAGAGTATGTGCAGGGTATTCTATGGGATGGTGAAAAAAGGGGTGTGTAATCTATGAAACATTAAAAAAACAGTGGCAGGGTTCTTTGGCTCCCTGTGGAAATGCAAAGGATTGTGGTCTGTGAAGGGGTGTGCTTTGTAGTGTGATTTGCAGGTGTGTCCACTGGACCAATGTGTGTCAGCTATGTTGTTTTTTAATTCATCCAATTTTCACTTGTCTGTTACTTTGCTGGACTTGTACTGCGGTGGTTGAGTGCCATTGGCTAACTGCCACAAAGGGAACCGTCATGATGACTGTGTGTTTGTAATAAGCCTGGTGGTTTGCCACGGTGCTGATGGCGCTGGAAGTGAGACTGCCTACATACAAGCCTCTGTGCCACTGGCGGTGTACCTTTTTTGCTTGGAAGGTGGTGGTCCTGCCTGTTTGCTTCATAATACGGCTGTCTGGGGACCCCCAGTGCAGCAGTCTTTTAAGGACTGCCAACATGGAGACCTGGTGGTCCGACTGCAAAACTGGTAATCAGGCCCTTCGTATTGTACTACTGGCAACTGTGTCCTCTCTGTGCTCATGTAAACCACACTGACATGCCATGAGATTTATGATATTGCACTTGAGAATTTCATGTTTACCAAAAACGTTCTCAATAATGTTTTCTGTCACTCATATTAAGGAATTGTGCTGCTGTTTTGAGAATATGTTCTATAGCAGAGCAAGTACCAGCAAGTTAACTTCTGAATGGAAGATGAAAAAGGTATTCAATGTTCTGTCTAAGTAATGGAGTATATTTTAGTTGATCTATACTCAGAAGCAGGGATCAGCACTCGATGACCCTCATAACAATCTCCTTATCCTGTAGGAAAGAAAAGTGTAAAACAAATGGGCTTCCGAACTAAATTCCCACACACTAATAGCTTCACCTTTTGCCTTCTTAATTTGATAGAATTCCAAAATGTCACCCATGACATAGTTAGAGTGTAGTTGGTAAAAACTTGCAGTTCTCATAGATATCTCCTGCTTTAGCAGAATCTACTCTCTGAAACAGACCACTCTCTCTAAACCTTGAACAGTGTGTGCCAACTGACTACAAATATTGATCTACGTTTATATATTTGTAATACTTGTTTTCTGCTTGCAAGTATAGTGGAAGTTTCATTCATGTTATCTAAATTAAGATGTTCTTGTCAAATTTTTCTTTTTTTTCTGTTAGCATACCATTCAAGAATACCACCAGTGGTTATTCAATTTCTTGGTCTGCACTAAGATTTACAATGTCCTCCTTCAACTCTAGTGGAACATATATTACTTCCCCTTTCAGGCCTTCCAATATTTTACTTGGAGATAACTAGGCAGTGTTTGGTTGCAAATGAACTATAGCTCTAACAGGGTGGACAGTTTGGATGATAGTACTCTCATATCCATTTAGCTGCTGCAGTGCATCAGGAATTGAGCTTTTTAAGAGTATATTGAATGCCTTGTGTAGGTATTTTTTTTATCATCCTATTTAGTAACACATTTGCAGACAAATTGATTGATACAAAGATGAAGAAGTTCCTCTGCTTTTAAGTAAGGGGCGATACCAAACCGCTGTGCCATATCACTGTCCTTTTGTAAATGTCTTCCTTTTTTGTCTGAGTCATGTATTTTGTACGAAGGCAACAAACACATGCTTTATATAGAATTTCTGATGATGTAAATTCAGCAATTTCATTTCTACAACTCTCTCACACATTCTCTACAGCGATTCTGTCGTTGGTAACTCACAGTACTACTTAATTTTTCTCACTCTCTCATTCATTCCCAAAGTATGTCACTTATATTTTTTCTGCAATTTTTGGTACATGATGGTTTGTCCCATGCAAGTGTACTATTATTTATTTCTAGATGAAGAACTGGACTTTTCACAAAGTACAGCCTTCTAACTAGATTGCTCATCATAGTGTGATGAACTGACAGCATCTGAATATGAAGGAAAGTCTTTTCATGCCCTTGTTTTTATAGGCATGCTATAGAATAACCCTGCATATTTGAAAGTTTCCTAACTCTGCATTAATAAGGAATTTGTACACATTTAGATGTATGATTTACAGTTCCTTTGCCATACTAAATCCAAGCTTCTCAATTGACTCTTGTCTTATTTTTATAGAAATTACTGTACTGCCACTCATACACAGAAGCTGGAGCAGTCTTTGCAACATTTGATACCTAAATATGTCTTCTTTGATTCTTGGCACTCAATTCTCTTTTGGTACTGATGTACCTTCTTTCATTTCATATGTGAGTGCATTTTTGTCAACAGCATAACTAACTTATGCTACTGGAAAAGCCTCCCCATGAAAAAGCATGTGTACTGGAAACATGTATCTCTCAGACATTGCACAAACGTTCAACTTTGTTATAGTCTACTTTGTTGGCACTTGTGTTATGAAGACCTCAGTAATATATCCAAATAATTATTTCTAATAAGAATAATATACTTTCTATTCATTTTAAATGACTTCTCTACAAGAGTTTTCACAAACTGTTTCTGATTACATCTAGCAAGTCTTCTTTTCACTTGCCTGATTGATGTCCAATTTTGTTTACTACACAATTACACAAGAACACACACGTACCTTCAGTTCTACTTTTAGATGCCTTCCTGCATTTTCCTATTCTACTTGGAACCATTCTTGTTTCTGTTGCTACTTATGCCTCACAAACACCTTTATTCTTATCCCGTGTTTTTCCTACTAATGTTATAATTATTGCTCAAATTCTGATCCCACAAGCACACTTTTACCAGAATATTTATCTGCTCCAGACTGACTACTTCCTTCATGGGCTTCTTGACATTGTCTTCTCCTTTCTGCACGTTTGTTGGCATATTCCATGCTAAACAAGTAAACCTACAGCAAAAAGATGAGATAATAAGAACAAATAGTTCTTAGATGTATAGATAATATACAGTAATTATAAAATGTATTTAAAAAATCACACAAGCGTGATATGTTTTTATAAGACAGCACAAACACTTTTGTTTTGAAAACAAGAAAAAACTCCATATCAAATTGTAAGACAGTGGAAATACATTTCTGGGTTGCATACATAAGGGAGACAGACAACATAGGATTGGTGACAAACATTTCACGATAAAGCAGTATATACATATGACCAAGTCTACCACAGTTAAGTACTGACACAATTAGAATCTACATTTTTCTAGGTATACACCGCCCAGTATGGTCCATCACTACAAGTTATATTACTAAACTAGAATGTTGAAAGGTCCAATTAAGACAGGTGAATAGTGGCAACCTATAAATGTTGTAGGCCAACTGCTTTCAAACTTACAATGTCCTAATCACAACCTCTGCCTCTTTCTTTCCCCTAATTCTCTAGAGCATGTGGACTTGGCAGGGGAGGGAGAAAAGCACATGCTATAAAGCAAGACACACACGAGCATTCCCCATGCTTCCTAATATAGCTGAATGTATGACTGCACTCTTGGAAAGTAGCAATGGGAATTCTCATTAGCTCTCATGTCACTCTGCTGCGTCAAATCATAAAAAAGTTACCAGCGCCTGAGCTGAATGGGTATAACTGTTATCCACTCTTGCTCTCTATGCT
Source organism: Pleurodeles waltl (assembly GCF_031143425.1). NCBI lineage: Eukaryota > Metazoa > Chordata > Amphibia > Caudata > Salamandridae > Pleurodeles > Pleurodeles waltl. The sequence goes on along the minus strand of NC_090442.1, from coordinate 802,103,703 downwards.
TACACTACTAACTGAAAAGCAGGAAAAACAAAAAAATGTATTCAAGCCATAGAGGTGTGAGAGTTTGTCAACCCTCAAAGTCTCCTGGAAGGAGAGGGTGTGGCACCACAGCCTGGGCTGCTAACTTCAGGGCTGGTGGAACCAGGTTTGAATCTCGCATTGTCTCAACATCCTCTGATTCTTGGCAAATCACTTAGGGCCAGATGTAGCAAGGAACAAATTTGCAAATCAGAAATTGCGAGTCGGTGCAACTCGCAATTTCCGATTCGCAAATTCGTATGCAGAATGGTGTCTCAGACACCTTCTGCGAATCGCAAGGGGGTCGCAAAGACCCACCTCATTAATATTAATGAGGTGGGTCGCAATTTGCGACATCCCTAGCGATTCCCTGCACTCACAGGGATGGTGGCCTGCTGGAGACAGCAGACCTCCATGTGTGTGACTGCTTTTTCAAAAAAGCAGTTTTTTTTTTTTGGTATTGCAGCCCGTTTTCCTTAACCCCTTGGGTACGGGCATCGGCCACTGACCGATGCCCGCACTACCTCCCTGGTGAGGGTCACGACCAGTGGCTGATACCAGGGAGGGGGTTAATAAATCCTCGGGTGCATCGCAAAAAAAACCAGGATCACCTGTCCTGATAAAAACACTACCCCTCTTGAGTGCCTATACCTAGTGCCTGTGTCAGGAATGGATCACCCAGGGTTAACAGCTGCCTCATGTAAGGACCAACATTGACCGTTGTGTGATCTATTCCTGTCGCGGGCACCAGGCCTACCCACACAAGTGAGGTACCATTTTTATTGGGAGACTTGGGGGAACGCTGGGTGGAAGGAAATTTGTGGCTCCTCTCAGATTTCAGAACTTTCTGTCACCGAAATTTGAGGAAAAAGTGTTTTTTTAGCCACATTTTGAGGTTTGCAAAGGATTCTGGGTAACAGAACCTAGTCAGAGCCCCACAAGTCACCCCATCTTAGATTCCCCTAGGTCTCTAGTTTTCAAAAATGCACAGGTTTGATAGGTTTCCCTAGGTGCCGGCTGAGCTAGAGGCCAAAATCTACAGGTAGGCACTTTGCAAAAAACACCTCTGTTTTCTGTAAAAAAATGGGATGTGTCCACCTTGTGTTTTGGGGCATTTCCTGTCACGGGCGCTAGGCCTACCCACACAAGTGAGGTATCAATTTTATCGGGAGACTTGGGGGAATGCTGAGTGGAAGGAAATTTGTGGCTCCTCTCAGATTCCAGAACTTTCTGTCACCGAAATGTGAGGAAAATGTGTTTTTTTAGCCAAATTTTGAAGTTTGCAAAGGATTCTGGGTAACAGAACCTAGTCCGAGCCCCACAAGTCACCCCATCTTGGAATCCCCTTCGTCTCTAGTTTTAAAAAATGCACAGGTTTGGTAGGTTTCCCTAGGTGCCGGATGAGCTAGAGGCCAAAATCTACAGGTAGGCACTTTGCAAAAAAACACCTCTGTTTTCTGTCAAAAAATGTGATGTGTCCACGTTGTGTTTTGTGGCATTTCCTGTCGCGGGCGCTAGGCCTACCCACACAAGTGAGGTATCAATTTTATCGGGAGACTTGGGGGACCGCTGGGTGGAGGGAAATTTGTGGCTCCCCTCAGATTCCAAAACTTTCTGTCTTCGAAATGTGAGGAAAATTTGTTTTTTTAGCCACAGTTTGAGGTTTGAAAAGGATTCTGGGTAACAGTACATGGTCAGAGCCCCACATGTCTCCCCATCTTGGATTCTCCTAGGTGTCTAGTTTAAAAAAATGCCAAGGTTTGGTAGGTTTCCCTAGGTGCCGGCTGAGCTAGAGGCCAAAATCCACAGCTAGGCACTTTGCAAAAAACAGGTCTGTTTTCTTTGGAAAAATGTGATGTGTCCACGTTGTGGTTTGGGGCATTTCCTGTCACGGGCGCTAGGCCTACCCACACAAGTGAGGTACCATTTTTATCGGGAGACTTGGGGGACTGCTGGGTGGAAGGAAATTTATGGCTCCTCTCAGATTCCAGAACTTTCTGTCACCGAAATATGAGGAAAAAGTGTTTTTTTGCACAATTTTAAGGTTTTCAAAGGATTCTGGGTAACAGAACCTGGTGAGCGCCCCACAAGTCATCCCATCCTGGATTCCCCTAGGCACTTTGCAGAAAACACGTCAGATTTCATTGTAAAAATGTGATGTGTCCATGTTGCGTTTCCTGTCGCAAGCATTAGGCCTACCCACGCAATTGAGGTACCATTTTTATCGGGAGACTTGGGGGAACACAGAATAGCAAAACAAGTATTATTGCCCCTTGTTTTTCTCTTCATTTTTTCCTTCCAAATGTAGGACAGTGTGTAAAAAAGACGTCTATTTGAGAAATGGCCTGTAATTCACATGCTAGTATGGGCATCCTGGAATTCGGAGATGTGCAAATAACCACTTCTTCTCAACACCTTATCTTATGCCCATTTTGGAAATACAAAGGTTTTCTTGATACCTATTTTTCACTCTTTATATTTCAGCAAATGAATTGCTGCATACCCTTTATAGAATGAAAACCCATTGCAAGGTGCACCTCATTTATTGGCTCTGGGTACCTAGGGATCTTGATGAACCTAGAAGCCCTATATATCCTCGCACTCGGAAGAGTCCAGCACACGTAACAGTATATTGCTTTAAAAAATCTGACATTTCAGGAAAAACTTACAGAGTAAAATGTGGAGAAAAAAGGCTGTTTTTTTCAGCTCACTTTCAATATTTTTTTATTTCAGCTGTTATTTTCTGTAGGAAAACCTTGTAGGATATACACAAATGACCCCTTGCTAAATTCAGAATTTGGTCTGCTTTCCAGAAATGTTTAGCCTTCCGGGATCCAGCATTGGTTTCACACCCATTTCTGTCACTAACTGGAAAGAGGCTGAAAGCACCAAAAATAGTAAAAATGGGGTATGTCCCAGTAAAATGCCAAAATTGTGTTGAAAAATTTGGTTTTCTGATTCAAGTCTGCCCGTTCCTGAAAGGTGGGAAGATGGTGATGTTAGCACTAGAAACCCATTGTTAATGCCATTTTCAGGGAAAAAACCACAAGCTTTCTTCTGCAGCCCTTTTTTCCCATTTGTTTTAAAAAAAAAGAAATTTTCACTGTATTTTGGCTAATTTCTTGGTCTCCTCCAGGGGAAACCACAAACTCTGGGTACCATTAGAATCCATAGGATGTTGGAAATAAGGACGCAAATTTGGCGTGGATAGCTTATGTGGACAAAAAGTTATGAAGGCCTAAGCGCAAACTACCCCAAATAGCCAAAAAAGGGCTCAGCACTGGGGGGGAAAAGGCCCAGCAGCTAAGAGGTTAAAGGAAAACGAGTTGCAATACAAAATAAAAAATTAAACCATTTGGTTTCGTTTTTTCAAAGTAGGCAGTGGTCCATTCGACCACTGCCTGCTCTGAAAAAACATTTTGTGCGACATTCCCTTTTGCGAATGAGTTAGCACCCACTTCAAGTGGGTGCCAACTGAGAATTGCTTTGCGACCACAAAGCAATCCTGCATCGCGGTGCGAGTCACAAATAGGAAGGGAACACCCCTTCCTATTTGCGAGTCGCATTCCCATTCTGCGAGTCGGTACCGACTCGCAAAATGGGAATGTGCATCGCAATGGCCGTTTTGCATGGCGCAAACTGCGATTTTCGCAGTTTGCGCCATGCAAACCGGTACATACATCTGGCCCCCAATATCCTGTGCCTAAAGATCAGCACCTTGAAACCCTCACAGGTGATTTACTGTGCTTTATAAATCCTATGCTTATTTTTTTTTTCATTTAGTACATTTCATTCTTATCAGGGATATGTTCCATTTGCATAGTGTGCTGCCATTGCTGGCTATAACAGTCATTAAAGGCACGCTCCCTTACTATAGGTCCTCACATTCAACATGGGCAAATAATACTGGAGCACACCTTTAATGGCTGTTACAGCCTGCTACAGTGAGTTATAAGGCTAGAATATCCTGTGTCAGACATGACACAGTGTCAGACATGCTCAAACATTTTGCCAATAGTGCTGTCTATCTTGACGCTATACATTCCCATAGGTTCATTAGTTATTTGCAATACTATAGAACTATTTGACTTTCAGGCTTGACACCACTTTTTCTCATCTATAATATTCATCAGTACTTCGCACTTCCTCACAGTTGCTTTTCTAAAAAATTACCAAAGAAATGGCTGAAGCTAAGACAGCACACAAAAGCACATTTCTGGGAAAAAGGATGGCTACTCAACTACAGTGTAAGTGAAAATTACTTGGCAAAGAAATGGAAAGAAAAGAAGAGCAAAACAGAGAAAATTAGAAATCAACCAATAAACCCAATTTCTTACAAAGTGCCACTTCTAAACTGCGCAATAAAAAATAAGAGCAATAGCTAGTGTCACAGAACACTCTTTAAATGCTGCATTCCTTTAATATATTTTATATAGAGTCTAGTCACTTGAGAAACAAGAGGCAGAGGAACAGAAAAGAGAGCAGAGAGAAAGTCATGTATTGCATATGAAAACTAATGAAAGCGAAAAAAGCACAGGCTCAACGAGAGAGAGCTCAAATATGGACCTACATTGGACATCAATTTTCTCCCTACATTTGTAACTGCATTACCGAACTAGAGAAGCCATACCAAGCACATCAAGTACATCCCAAATCATAACTAATAATATACATAAGCAATATACAGTGTCACTGTTCACTTCACTATTTAAAGTGCAGATGCGCTAAATAACTTTACCTTTATTGCCTAGTATATCAGCAAGGTATATACCGTAGGTCCTGTTTAAGGGTATGTGTGACAATGCTATATAAGCATTGAATTTGACTAATGAAACCACGTTTTCCTCACCTTATTATTCACCAGTAGTCAGCAACACATCCCACATAGCTATTTTTCTAAGAAATGAGTGATGGAAGTAAGCACATAAATGCATAACCAAGTAATAAGGATAGATACAGTACTACAATGTAAGGAAAACATATTTTTCCAAAGAAAAGAAAAGAAGACAAGGGTTAAGCAGAGAAGAGGAAAAATAATACATTGATTATAAAAGAGGATTGGAGGTTATATGGTACAGAATAGAGAACAACGAAAAATGTGGACATACTTTGGGTGCCTTTCACCTCACTATAGTGTTAGGACATTTATTATGACTCCCTTCGTAACTGCGCTAAACACATTAGGAAAATCAGAAATATTTCATGATAAAACATGTACTCAATATGAGGTATACTGCCACAGAGCACTCTTTAAACATTGCATAGTGGGTAGTGTCTTGGTCCCATAAAATAGTTTGTTTTGTTCTCCCAGGTCAAGATATCATGCAAGCATCTACTTACAAATAACAAAACCACTTGTTTCCTTCCGATCTCCTGCATCACATTGCTAATACTTACCTTCTAAACTCAGAAAACAATACTTACAAATATAACTTTTAAACGTATAAATAACAGTATGCACTTGAAAGTTCAGTAACTTCCATATTCAAACACCTATGATAACCTCTACAATACTAGTATATGGAGAATGTCATATTTCTAGCACATATTTGAAAATGTAAAGCGCACCATCTTTCATCTATACAACTACTCAAATAAGCCAACCCTATACTCTACACAATCACATATAAAATGACCAAATCTGTTTACATAATTTGCTACTTGAAAATGCATCAGCCAGTCATAGTAATTGTATTTAAATAGTGCTTACTACCCCTGACCAGGCATCAAAGTGCTTTTCGGCGAGTAGCTTGCTACTCTGGGCCCCCAAAAAGATTAGTGATGGATTAATATAGTGAAATATGAGTTAATTTCAGTGGTGTCTGTTAGTTGAATTGAACAGGATAATGGAGAGGAAGAAGAAAAAAGAGTCTAGAAAGTGTTACTTGGGAGATCATAGTATTAAGATGAGGTTTTGGATTAGTAAAATAAGAGATGGAAGAGATAAGAGTCTCTAGAAATGCATAAGGGAGATCCTACTAGTAAAATGGCATTTGGGATGAGTCAAAGGATGGATACATGAGGAAAGAATTTAGAAATGGTTGTTTAAGAGATCATAGTAGTAAAATGAGGTTTGAGGAGATCCAAGGAGGGATAGAGGAGGGAAGAGTTTAGAAAGGGTCTAAGGGAGACCTTAGTAGTAGAATGAGGTTTGGGTGAGTCAGAGAGTGGAGACAGAGAATATAGTGAGAAAGGTATAGGGTGAGACATAGAGTCAACAGGTTTTTCTTCTTCAGTACGAGTAAAGTAATAAATATGTAGATACATAAGGACATAGAGAGGGTATACATGTATAAGGAAGAGACTATGGCCCTCATTACAACCCTGGCGGTCGGTGTTAAAGCGGCGGTAATACCGCCAATAGGCCGGCAGAAAAAAAAATGGGATTACGACCGTGGCGGAAAGCGCCAACATAGACAGCCACTTTAACACTCCGACCGCCACGGCGGTACAAACAAGCAGCGTGGCAGACACCTCCAACAGACAGGCAGGAGACAATGTACCGTCCACCCTATCACAACACGCCTATCCGCCACCTTTTCCGGGGCGGAACCAACGCGAATAAAAACAGAGCGGAAACTCTCGCCCTCCATCCCACTATTGGCTTCAGACTCTGTTGTTTCGCCCTCCAGGGCCAAGTGGGATGCAGCTCCCTCCTGCTTTGGTGCCAATGCTCCTCCACCTGATGATGCTATTGCATACAAGAACAGGGAGACCACAAAAAGGGGGGGGGGGAACAGAAGAAAGACATGTTCAGTGCATGCAACACCACTACCGTTGGTGGACACAACAGACACAGCAGCCCTCTGCACTACGCCATGCACTTATAGTTCCTAGATTAATCACATGCCAATGGGGTACAAGGCCTATGTCCGATTGCTGCACACATGGAGGTCACAGGAGCCTGAATAGGTGTAGATGGCCCTAACCACTAGTCAGGTTGGGGTGCCACTGAGCCTGCCTCACAAGGGACGTTGCCTACCAAGCTCGCCCTGGCCTAGAGGAACCCACTACCCACCTCCCCCACCCAGACACCTCGTAATGCGCGCAGAGTCAGCTGAATGAGAGTGTACTCACCCCCTTGAGGCTGCTGTGATGCCCTCAAGCGCCCATCCAACTCCGGATACTCCACCGCCAGGATCCAGAACATCAGGGGGGTCATGGTGCAACGGGCACCCCTCCCACGCTGGGAGGCCATCCCCAGCTGGGCCTCCGCTGTCTTCTTGCTCCAGCGGTGAAGGTCCTCCCATCTTTTACCGCAGTGGGTGCTCCGTCTGTGGTGCACCCCCAGGGTCCAGATGTCCTTGGCGATGGCACGCCAAATAGCCTTCTTCTGGTTGGCGCTGACCTAGAGGAATAGTACAGGGGAAAAGGAAAATCTTTACCCGTCCGGACCATCATACTCATTGGCCCATGGTCCCACCCTTGCCCTGACGCACATACACTCACTGTCCGCACATGCAGGCCTCATTCCCCCCCCCCCATTTATCTACCATCCACACCACTCCAAACAGGCATTGCAGCATGCTCACAGTGTACTCACCTGTTTGTCTGGAGGACCGTACAGTTGTGTGTACTGGGGGAGGAATCCATCCACTAGTTTCTCCAACTCCTCCGAAGTGAAGGCAGGGGCCCTTTCCCCAGACACATGAGCCATCGACTCTCTGCTCGCTGTTCTCATCCATAGGGCACGTCTGCTGGGGCAGGTGATGAGATGGCAGCATTCTCCGGTGTACAGACCGCTGGTGGACCTGTCGACAATGGAGGAGAGACACATAATAGTCACCTACAGACTTGATCGTGCAACAATCCATGAACTGTGTGCCCAGTTGGAGCCAGACCTGATGTCAGTTATCCGCCATCCCACAAGAATCCCCCCTCTAGTGCAGGTCCTGTCAGTACTTTATTTCCTGGCAAGTGGTTCCTTTCAAACAACAGTGTCCATTGCATCAGGGATGTCCCAGCCAATGTTCTCTAACGTGTGGTCCAGAGTGTTGTCTGCCCTGCTGAAACACATGCGCAGCTACATCGCGTTCCCTCAGGTGGAGGATTTGCCCACAGTGAAAGGTGACTTCTATGCCCTGGGACATATCCCCAACATCATAGGTGCCATTGATGGGTCACATGTGGCCTTGGTACCCCCCGCAGGAGTGAACAGGTGTACAGAAACCGGAAGAGCTACCATTCTATGAATGTGCAGATGGTGTGTTTGGCCGACCAGTACATCTCCCATGTGAATGCCAAATTTCCTGGCTTAGTGCATGACGCTTACATTTTGAGGAATAGCAGCATCCCTTATGTGATGGCTAATAGGTGAGGACAAGGACCCTATACAGTATGAATAGTTGTCCGGGTATGGAGTTGTCCCTACGGGTTAGTGTGTGTCTAACAGTTATCCCTCGACATTTGCAGGTGACTCAGGTTACCCCAACCTGTCATGGCTACTGACCCCAGTGAGAAATCCTAGGACAAGGGCAGAGTAACGCTACAATGAGGCACATGGGCGAACTAGGAGGGTGAATGAACGCACCTTCGGCCTCCTGAAGGCCAGGTTCCGGTGCCTCCATATGACAGGTGGTTCTCTCTACTACTCACCAAAGAAGGTGTGCCAGATCATCGTGGCCTGCTATATGCTGCACAACCTGGCTTTGCAACGGCAGGTGCCTTTTCTGCAGGAGGATGGGCAGCTGGTGGTCTTGTGGCAGCTGTGGAGCCTGTGGACAGTGAAGAGGAGGAGGCAGAAGAAGAGGATATCAACAACAGAAACAACATAATCATGCAATACTTCCAGTGAGACACAGGTAAGAAGATGTTACTGCCTCCCACATCTCATACTATTGTTGGAGCTAGCATAAGTCTGTCATTTTCACTCAGTGTATGGACCCTGACTTGTCACTTTGCCTTTCCATTTCACAGATGTGGGTCCCACTTTGTGCCCTCTGCTATATTTCCTCCTGCCCTACAGCTGTGTTACATCGGTATGTGAACAATTAAATTGACATTGCTATATTCCATGGTTATTGCAATTACACGTTTGTGAAAGCACAGACTGACTCCAGATTGTTTTGTGATTGAAGTGTGTTTATTTCTGTGCAAATAATTGGAGGGGGTTGTAAAATGGGCAGGAGTGATGGTGGAGGAATTTCTATGGCAGAGGCCAGTCTATTTGTTTCACAGTTGCATTGTCCAAAGGGGCATAGGAAGTAGAGCAATGGCAGTTTAAGGGTGGACTGGGTGACAAAGTGGGACAGAAGGGTGACATTCAGGGCAGTCTTATTTCCTGGTGAGGTTTTGGCAACGTTCTCTGTCTTATTCCTGGATCTCAGGAACGGTTTGCGGGGTGGTTCTCCATCTGCAGGGGTTGGGGTGCTGGTGTCGTGTTGCTGTGGGCGGTGCCTCCTGTCCACTAGCGCCGGCGGAGGTGGAGGGCTGTTCATCATCCAGGCTAGTGTCAGGAGCCCCTTTTTGTGCCACAGTGTCCCTCCTGGTGTTGACAAGGTCTTGCAGCACCCCTGCAATGGTGACCAGGGTGTTGTTTTTGGACTTCAGGTCCTCCCTGATCCCCAGATAGTGTTCCTCCTGCAGCCGCTGGGTCTCCTGAAACTTGGCCAGTACCGTTTCCATTGTCTCCTGGGAATCATGGTAAGCTCCTATGATGTTGGAGAGGGCCTCGTGGAGAGTGGGTTCCCTGTGCCTGTCCTCCCCCTGTCGCACAGCAGTCCTCCCAGTTTACCTGTTTTCCTAAGCCTCTATCCCCTGAACCGTGTGCCCACTGCCACTGCCCCCAGGTCCCTGATTTTCTTGGGTTGGTGGGTTTGCCTGAATTCCCTGTAGTTGTGGACATACTGCTGATTGAGGTGTCCTGGGGACAGAGGAATGGGCCAGCTGGGTGGGTGCTGTGCTGGTGTTTCCTGAGGGGGGAGGGTATGCGGTGGCTTGTGACAGTGCCAGGGGAATCGACTGTCCCCAGGTCCCTGATTGGCCGGGCTGGTCATTTTGATCCAGTTGTGCAGAGCTGCTGTCATCACTGTGGGTCTCTTCTGTGGGGGGACTGGATATGTCTGGTACCTCCTGTTCGGTGACCTTGGGTTGGGGTTCTGCAGAGGTGTAAAGGCATGATTATTGCGTCTGTGTGTGCCATCGTGTGCAATGGGTAAGTGACCCTGTACTCCAGTGCTTGCATTCTTGTCTTCGTCCTCGTGTGATATTTGGTTTGGGGTCTGTGTGGGTAGCTGTATTGGAGATGCTTTGGTGATGGCTGTCCATGGTTTGGTGTTGCATACAGGACTTGGTGTTGGGATGGGTGGGTTGTGATATTGGGGCATATGTGAAATGTTGGAGTGATGGGGGTGAGGGTGAGGGTGGGAGTATGTGATGGCATGCAGGTAGGGTGGGGGATATAATAGTAAAGCTTTGACTTACCAGAGTCCAGTCCTCCTGCTACTCCTGCGAGGCCCTCAGGATGCAGTATTGCCAAGACCTGCTCATCCCATGTTGTTAGTTGTGGGGGAGGAGGTGGGGGTCCACCGCCAGTCCTCTGTACAGCAATCTAGTGTCTGGAGACCCGGAACGCACCTTCCCCCGTAGGTCGTTCCACCTCTTCCTGATGTCATCCCGTGTTCTGGGGTGCTGTCCCAGTGCGTTGACCCTGTCAACGATTCTGCGCCATAGCTCCATCTTTCTTGCAATGGAGGTGTGCTGCACCTGTGATCCGAATAGCTGTGCCTCTACCCGGACGATTTCCTCCAACATGACCCTGAGCTCCTCCTCAGAGACCCTGGGGTGTCTTTGAGGTGCCATGATGTGGTGTGGGTGATGTGTAAGGTGGTGTGTGTTGTGATGTGTGAGGGGATGTGTTGTTGTGTGTTGTTTGAGGTGCGTGGATGTTGTGTAAGTGATGGTGTTGTGTCTGTGGATACTGGTGTTGTTTATGGTGGTGTCTCTCTCTGGCATGGCTTCAGAATTCTGGTAGTAAGGGTTTCTGGGTGATGTGGGTGTGTGTTTTATATTGGATTGGGTGTGTGGGTGTGGTGTGTGTTTATGTGTGTCAGGTGTGTGTATTTCGAATTGTCCAATGCGGTTGTGTTTTGTAAACGTCTGTGTATTTTGGGCGCGGTGGTGTGTACCGACAATGGAATACCGCGGTTGAAAGACCGCCGCATGGGTTGGTGGGTCGTAATAGAGTGGGCGTATTCCTGTTGGCGTGACGGTGGAGGTTTTGTTATTGCCAATTTATCACTGACCTTTGGTGTGGCGGACTTGTGTGGGTATCTGGATTATGGCGGATTCCAAGCTGTGGGTCGTAATAGCTGTAGCGGAATTCCACGGCCGCAGCAGTATGTAAGTGGCTTTACCGCCAGGGTTGTAATGAGGGCCTATATCAAGATTTAAAGTAGGTTTTATAAACATATACTTTAAAGTGTTGTGGTGCTTTATGCTGATTTATTTGGGTATTTTTATGACTAGTGTTGTTTAATTTTTTTTTATTTCATATTTTTCTCAATATTTCAGTAGTGAAGCACTTCCCATCCAGATAAAATTGTTATGATACTATAGTTATGATACTATTTACATATTGTGATACATAAATACAACAGAGACCCATAAGCATCTATTCAAATAACGTATATGAAAACCATGCAGTGACCTATAAGCATGTTAAGCATATAAATATATATATATATATATATATATATATATATATATATATATATATATATATATATATATATCCTAACTATATCATCCCTGTAACCTTTGTTTTTTTCCAGTGAGTTTCTATGTTTTTTTAACATAAAGGTAATCCAACCACTGCTGCGCATGCAGATGTTGGCTCATATATTGGGCAGCCTATAATCGCCCAACCCCAGGCCATGCATGGCCTTTGGCCATGTGAGGTAGGGGTTGGCCGCATAACCACCTAACCATGTGTCACACACGGCCTCTGGCTGTGCACAGCAGAGGTTTGTGGTAAGACTTGGCAGCTGGCCAGGCCCTGCTACTTACCCCACAGCCCCATGAAGTACTTCTTTGTTTGGAGGAGATGTGATCATATTTCTGTGCACCAACAACACATTTCCAGGGGCCTTTTAGTAAGCTGTTCATCTTCCTTAGAAAATGAGGGAAGATGTCGTATGTCATTAATGTATATGGGAAAGGGCCAAAAGGGTGGGGCTTGCAGTCTTTTAAAAGGATAAAACGATCTCAGGTCTCAGTATCAGATGACAAAAATGAACCCACTCGTCACAGTCACTAAATGAGATATTGCGCTTAAAATCTTCAAGGATGCAAACACCTCCTTCAAGGTTTAGAAATACCTTTTTGCAGTGGAAATGCAGAAAAAAAACACTTGCTATGACTTGGCCAAGCTCATGAAGTTAGGATGATTAGTACTTTACAAAAGTGGAGCTTTAATTTGAGCACCTGTTTTGTTTTTAAATGTAACTGCTTCCTGTTATGGTTTAATTTCATGAAATAAGCTTTGTGCCAGAATGAATCCTGCACTGCGTATTTATCTGACATACGGAGGGAAGGATTCAATTTCTTTCAGATTTGTTGGGGTTCGCGGTGGAGCCTACAGGGCCCAGTGGGCACCCCAGGAGGAAGCAGGAGGTAGCCCTAGAAAGTGGTAGTTTGCAGGGCCATATATCCACACTCCACACTCCTTCTTTGTAAAAATCTAATTGGCCCCATGGAGGGGGTGTTCCCCAGGTCTGGGGGGCCCACACTGAGCCCCACCTTAAATTTCTTTGTAGCTCCGGGGAGCTGTTGGTCCCTAGGGCCCATGGGGGTTTGTGTGCCCCCCCCAATAATATGTGTCTTGGAGCCCGAGGGAGGTAGTGGTTTCCAGAGCCCAGAGAACCTGCATACTTTTAAAATGTAGCCCCAGTGAGGGATGGCCCCATTCCCAGGGGGTCCACATGGCCTCTTGTTCATTTTTTATAAATAGCCGCAGGATGGTGCTTGTCCCCGGGGGGCTGCTCACTCCTTGCATAGTTTTAAAATGTAGCCCATGGAGGTGGTGATTCTGGGATTTTAAGAGCCATAGGAGGGACCTATGCACCCCCTCTGTAATTAAAAAAAACAACTATGCCCCCCAGACCTAGCCCATCAGGGGGCAAAATTAAAAGCAAGCGCAGGACACCTCACTTTTATTTTTAAATTCATGCAAAATTTGCAAATATTTGCGAATTCCACTGTAAATTTAGCAACAAAAAACATTTTTGCCCTGGCAGGGTTCTAGAGGGACCCCTGGACCAAGGCTTGGGGGTTAGGGTATTCCTATCCTGCCCCCTTTTCTTTTTTTCTTTCTTTTTTGCATTTTTTGGGAACTGGGCGGAAGCCCCAAATGGCTGTTAACACTTCCTGGTTGAGTCTCAGCATGAGATATTGACTATTCACAAATATTCACCCTTCTTGGTATAACAATTTGGATTTCCTTTAATATCTCAAAAATGACTGATTGGATGTACACCAAATAGCAAATGGCATGACCAAAAGTTACCTTTCTGCCAAATTTGGTGTAATTCCGTTCAGCTGTTCAAGCTGCAGGCATGTCTAAAGAGTCTATGTGAATTTACATAGGAAATACACTATTTTGACCCCCTTTTTCTTGGCCCCTACTAGACAAATTACCCCAAAACTTTCAATTCACAACAAGATCAAACTTGACACTTTTTGTGGAAAATGTAATGAAAATACTTTAAATGGCGCAAAGATATATATATATAGCAAAAACATTTGTTATGCAGTCCTAGAAATTATCTACATATGTTTAAAAAACATATTTACTATAAATATTTTTTACACAGAAATACATATATCTAGATACATACATATAATCACATTATGAATGTTTGTATGCACAGGGATATGTTGTACATTAGTGTTCGAGTATGGGGGTTTTATAGGAAACAGCCAACTCTTGAGTAGTCTTCAGAAGATAAGATAGTTTTCCATGGATTTTTTATTTGGGGGCTATGTGTTCCATAGTGTGGGTGGATGAACAGAGAATGATGTACCACCTATGTTTTTTTTTCCCTGTGTGGGGGGATATTGAGGGGAGGTGCCCATCTGGAGTCGAGGTTCCTTTGTTCAATGTATTTGGTAGGATTTTATTCCTGATGAAAAGCGGTCCTGTTTTACGTATTGCCTTTGGGTCATACAAAGCAGCTTGAAGATGGGTCTTCTGGCAACCGGTAACCAATGTAGATACCTCAAGGCAGGGGAGGTGTTGGCTTGTGCCTTTATATTTAGAAATATTCAGCAGCAGAGTTCTGAATCCACAGTTGATAAAGATGATGTGCCATGTAAGCCTTTGACATAATCAAGTTTAGACTGTACAAGAGAGAGAGAGTAGTCTGGACCATGTGTGGAAATCCCAGGAGGGGGAAGATGCATCACAGAGTTTTCACAATAAAGAAGCTGGATCTTCCTATTTTGTCAATTGGGTATTCATTGATAACTAAAAGTCCTTGGTAATTACAAGATTTCTTACTTCCTTTGATACTTTAGGAGGTGATCTCCGATCGTCAGGCAAGGCACAGACTGGGTCATATTTTTCCAATCGCCACATGAGAGTATTTCAGTTTTAGGAGCATTCAATTTGAGATGTCTCTATGTCATCCACTGCTACATGACTCTGAGATATCTGAAGATTTCGGATTTTTTAACATCTTTTGGGCTTTCCAGTTGAAGGAGTTTTTTGGTGTTATCTGCATAGTTATAGCATGTGAGATGAAATTAATTGTTCAATGTCGGTAATGACTTCATGTAGATGTTGAAAAGCATGGGTGAGATGATAGATCCTTGAACGACCCCTGCTTTTGTGAACTACAGTTTGAATGAGAAAGGGGGAATATAGATGATGTGTTCTGTTTTGAAGGTAGGATGTGATCCAGTTGAAAACAGGCCCCTATATGCCAGCATCATAGAGTATTTGTATAAGAGTGTCATGATCAACTGTTTCGAAGGCAGCTGAGAGATCTAAGAGAAGTAGTACAGCGACACCTGTTCCAGACTACTATGGCAAGGAGAACAGATTTTGTGCTTCTTACTGGGTGGAATCCTGTCTGGTAGTCTGAAAGAATAGAATATCTTCAATAAATGGCAACATCTGGGAGAATGCTGCTCTTTCTATCAGTTTGCTCAGGAAAGGACCATTTGTAAACGGTCTGTAGTTGTTGGGGTTAGGTTTGTTTTCTTTAATAATGGGTGCTTGTATGCCTTTTTTAGATCTTGAGGAAAGATTCTGGTAGTTAAAAAATCATTGATTATTCTTGTTACTGGTGTGGCAGCAGAGGTAGTTAGAAGAATGTTCTTGAAGATTTGTGGTGGACAAGGGTCAGAAGGGCAGATGTTTGGCCTGCCTGGTTCAACCAGATCCATAAATTCACTTTGTGATATTTGTTTGAAGGAATGCAGAGGCTTGGTTAGCCTAATCTTCAAAGGGACTTTTGGGGATGGGTTAGTGCTGGTGGTTTTCCTTTGTTTTAAATAGGAGTCCAATGTGTCTGCTTTGGTTCTGTAATGATTCACCAGTTTGTCAGTAAATTCTTGAGTAATGTGATGAGTTCTTTCTGTGCATTTAGGTTTATGAAATTCAGTGAAAATGTTATAAAATTCTTTATTTGCAATTTATCATTTTGAATTCTATCTGAATAGTACCTTTTATTTTAGCTTTTTTTAATGTTGACATATACGTATATTCTGTTAAGGTTTTGTAGGCAATGTTTGTCTTGATTGCTGTTTGCTTTGAGACAGGTGTGTTGCAGCTTTCTAAATTGTTGTTTCATCTTTTTTAGTTCTGTATTTCCCTGATGGGCTCGTTTTCTTTTGTCCTGTAATGTTGTTCTTATTCGTATTAGAATATCAAAAGCTTCCTTTCACCACTCATAAAGCTTTTGAATGGAATTTATATTGTCTAGATCGGTAAAGGAGGTTAGCTATGTATCTAAGTATTCAAAATTTAGTTGAGTTTGATAGGTGGGTGCATGTAAGGTGGTCTTATGAGTGTTAGTTTGTGGTGTTTCATGTTGGAAAGGTAGCAAATGGTGGTCCCACCATGAGAATGGATTAATCCTTTGAAAGTTAACTAGTTCTGAATTAGCCAAACTGACATCTAGGATGCTTTTATTGATGTGTGTGGGGTTGTGTGCGATCTGACCTAGATTCATTGTGTTTAGGTCAGTGATGATGGTTTTTGGATGGGACATATTGGCTTTTGTCAAATCAAATATTTAGTTTGTAAGAATGGATAGGTTGGAATGTAGTGTTATGAGGTTTGAAACTGTGTCTAGAAATGTGTTTTGGAAGGTTGCATTGCTAAGTGGTGGTCTGTGAAGTAGAAGTAAGTTACAGTAGGAAGTTGGTGTAGGGTTGCGTCTGGTAACGAGGACCTCACAACCTTGTGTGGAAAGTAGTAAATTAAGAAAGCCAGAATGGATGGCCACTCTTTTAATGATCAACACATTGGAACCCTCTACCTCTGGAAATCTCTCATTGAAGATCTCACCTTTCAGAAGTTGTTGTAGATCTGGTTATTCCCCCTCTAGTGATGGTGGATATAAAGGGTTCAGTACCTTCGGTTCAATGCCGGGGTACTCCTTAGGGGATGATGGGGCGCTTCATAAATACTTCCAATAAATAAGAGAAGAACTTCATTAAAAAGGGTAGTCCTTAGACAGTTAGAAATCTAGACATGGTGAAAACAGAATATCAGACTGAGGTGCAAGACGTAGCATTTCGATTCTACATAACAATGCAGCAAAGGCTGTATGAAGCAGGCGATAAAACAGGATGTGTTTTGGATTACATCTCTAAAAAGGAAGAGGACGCCAGATGGATAGGGAAATTGGTAGATGAGATAGGTGTGAAAAGTACATCTGCTCAAGAGACCACTGCCGTATTCACTGGGTAGTATGGATACCTATGTGGGACCAGGCAATTCCAGGCAAGCCCAAAGAGAACATGGACAGACTCTTAGATGATACAGAAACACCTGAAAACCAGGAACATCGTGACTTGCCAACTGCCAACTTCCTGTAAGGACACAAGAAAAAAATAGGACATAATTTAATTACTCTAGACCATGAATCAGAATATTGAATAGTACACTCTAAAAATATGTACAGTTTTAAAATATATTTTGTAACAATGGATGATTAGTTATCTGTTTACAGTACACATACCGACTTCACTGTTAGTACCACTTCTATTACCTGTAAAAGAAGCTGTGGGTAGAAAAATGGTGATATATGTCATCTCTGAGGATCAGACCAAGCAAGAGAGTTCAACCCATACACCTCCAAATCTATCACAGATAAACTAAGCTTGAAAGGGTTATGTAAGAGATATGTCTAAGTGTATAGCTCTGAAGTCAATCGGAGTAAATTACAGGAATGTCAATATTTGGTTGGTCTTACTGTAACCTCTGTCCAGTATTCCAGGAACATCAAAACCCTACCAGTAGCATGGTTACTTGTTATACCACACCACAATCGATTCCCTGTATACTGCATCTGAAAATGGCTCGCATTTTAAATATATTCCTTATAACTCTAAGAATTTTAAGAGAATTTATGATCAATTATTTTTTTTCAAATCATGTATGAAAACACATGAAGAACTTTTCTTTATATTAAATACATAAATTAATCAATTAGAGTGTCGCATTTCACATTTCCAACTAGGGAACACAAAGATATGATTTCTTAATTGTTATATATAAGTGATAATATCATCATATCAAAACTTTATTAAACTTTACAAATTGTATTATTATTTTCTCACAAATGGTTCAGTTTTATATTTATGACTTATCTGCTACTTCAGTACAGGCTAAGTTCTTCTGTGGCACCAAGGAAAAAGCCCCTTTCGCCAATATTGTTCTGGGATACCTCCATTCCCAGAATCAATGAAACTATAATTACACCCTTACCATACATAACAGTGTAAGGTAGCATTTATCTTGCGGCCTAATCACTTTGGTGGTCATTACAACCCTGGCGGACGGTGTTAAAGTGGCGGTAAAACCGCCAACAGGCCGGCGGTAAAAAAATTGGAATTATGACCGTGGAGGAAACCGCCAACAAAGACAGCCACTTTAACACTCTGACCGCCACGGCGGTACAGACAAACAGCTTGGCAGTCACCGCCAACAGACAGGCGTAGGACAATGGACCGCCCACAGTATCACAACCTACCAACCCGCCACCTTTTCCGGGGCGGATTCACTGCGGATAAAAACACAGCGGAAACAGCCATTTCAAAGGGAAAACGCTCACCTCTACACACTCCACGAGGAAGGAGGGCACCATGGAGCCGGAACTCCATATTCTGCCAGAGATAGTCTTCCTGCTCCTATACGAGGATCATCAACGCCGGCAACGAAGACCACAGTGAGTACTGCACCTACGACATAGGGGAGGCAAAAAACAGGGACACACACAACCAACATCCCAACCCCCACCCCGACCCTCACCCACTACAACACACACACCAATGCATATCTGTACATTACAGTAACAACCCCCAATCCCCCCGGAAGAATGCAAAGACAAAAGGAAATGAGTTGAACCATTGTAATAGATCAAAATACAGTAAGCAAATATATACATATATATATATATACGCATTAAACAAAATATACACCATGATTAGTAATGCAGGTATTGCACCATTCATTGTCCGTGGACCACTGGGCCCAAAATGCATGGGCGAGGCCCACACAAGATACCTGATCAAAACGGAGAGAACACTGCAGGGGCATCAGATAGAAATACAACAGGCACCTCAGGGGGAAGGGAAGGGGGGCACCTCAGCCAGATGAGTGCACCACGCCAGATCCACGAGGGGGCTCCATGCCCATTGATGTATCCTGGGGATTGCAAAGCCACAGTCTCTCAAGTCTCTGCAGTGGGTGGATTGCCCACTGTACCATCCTGGGGAGTGCAAAGCCACTGGCTCTCAAGTCTCTGCAGTGGGTGGGTTGCCCACTGTACCAGCCTGGGGAGTGCAAAGCCACAGTCTCTCAAGTCTCTGCAGTGGGTGGGTTCCCCACTGTACCATCCTGGGGAGTGCAAAGCCACAGTCTCTCAAGTCTCTGCAGTGGGTGGGTTGCCCACTGTACCAGCCTGGGGAGTGCAAAGCCACAGTCTCTCAAGTCTCTGCAGTGGGTGTGTTCCCCTCTGTACCATCCTGGGGAGTGCAAAGCCACAGTCTCTCAAGTCTCTGCAGTGGGTGGGTTGCCCACTGTACCGTCCTGGGGAGTGCAAAGCCACAGTCTCTCAAGTCTCTCAAGTGGGTGGGTTGCCCACTGTACCATCCTGGGGAGTGCAAAGCCACAGTCTCTCAAGTGGATGCAAGTCTCCACTGGTTCTGGAAGGGGCTTTGTGCCCAGAGTGCTTCATCCTGCCAAGGACAGACGGAGTGGAGGCAAGTCTCCACTGGTTCTGGAGGGGGACTGGTGCCCAGAGTGCAGCACACACCTCGTGACGGTCCCAGTTGCGTCACTGCCCCTGCCGCAAATGGGCTAGCGGTAAATTCCATGGCGGTCTTTGCCCTGTTCAGCGGTGCATTCCATGGCGGTCTTTGCCCTGTTCAGTGGTCCCTGGCCTGTTCAGCGGTGCTTGCGTTGCCAGTGTCAGACCTGTTCAGCGGTGCATTCCATGGCGGTCTTTGCCCTGTTCAGCGGTCCCTGGCCTGTTTAGCGGTGCTTGCGTTGCCAGTGTCAGACCTGTTCAGCGGTGCATCTCATGGCGGTCTTTGCCTTGTTCAGCGGGCCCTGGCCTGTTCAGCGGTGCTTGCCAAGGCGGTCCTTCATTGCCCATCAGGGCTGTGGCTGGCGGTCCTTCATGGGTCAGCTGGGCTGCGGCTTGCGGGGTCCTCCTGGCCAGCTGGGCTGTGGCTGGCGGTGGCCTCCTGGCCAGTGACGATGGGGCTGGCCTCCTGGGCAGTGACTCTGGCGGTGGCCTCCTGGCCAGTGACGATTGGGGCTGGCCTCCTGGGCAGTGACTCTAGCGGTGGCCTCCTGGCCAGTGACGATGGGGCTGGCGGTGGCCTCCTGGGCAGCGGGGATGATGGCTTTCTTCTCTGCCGTGCTGCTCCTGCCAGACTTTGGAGATTTCTTCTGCCCCTTCCCCACCTTGGGAGGAGTCACAGCTGAGTCGACACTCCCCCCGGGACCCTTGTGAGCGGCTTTGCTGGCTGGAGTCTTCCCCCTCTCCCGCTGGGCACTGTCCAACTTCTGGTGCTTCACAGGGGGGGACTGGCTGTGCTGTGGCTCCGTGCCACACTGGCTGTCCTGGTGACCGGTGCACTCCACATACCTGTAACAACAGGCACCACTGGTCCCGGAGATTTTTTGGCTGAGGTGCTAGTACGGGACCTATGAGTTGGACGGGGGGCAGAAATAGGTTAAGGGGGGCCAGGAAAAGTTTTTGGGAGACACTGGGACGGGTAGATGGAGGGGGTTTGGGAGTGGAGGAAGAGGTGGTGGTTGTAGGAGGTATAACTTTTGTGGATTTGGGTGAAGGTGCATGGGCTGAAGGCTGTCGTGAGGTAAATGGCTGTTGGGTGGGTGTGTGCCTGCGTTTGTGTATCTTCGGAGGGGGCGTCACAGACACACTGGGAGAGGACACAGGGGACGTGTAAATGGGAGTGGGGGTGGTGAGTGCATGTGAGCGGGTGTGGTGTTGGGTGTGCTGGTGCGGGACGTAGTGGTTGTAGTGGTAGTGCATGCAGGTGTAAGTGTAGACGAGACTGGGAGGGAGGAGAAAGACAAGGAGGAGGGGGACACAGTGGAGTCATTGGATGTTGGTGTGTCTGTATGTGTGTGATGCTTGCGTGAGTGTCTGTGGGATGTGTGGTGCTTATGTTTGCCTGAGCTTCCCTTGTGTGGTGAGGTGTGTGCAGGCTGGTCTGATGGTGTGCTTGGGATAGGCATAGGTACAGGGGATTGGGTCTGGGTGGAGGAAGTTGGAGGGGGGAGGCTAGACACAGGGACAATGGCTGCCATCAGTGCTGAGGCCAGAGTTTGCAGGGTTCGATGAAGGGCAGCCTGAAGAGAATGAATGCCCTCCTGGAATGCATTTGTGTGTTGCAATTCCCTTTCTACACCCTGGATGGCATTCAAAATGGTAGACTGCCCAACAGTGAGGGACCTGAGGATGTCAATGGCCTCCTCACTGAGGGCAGCAGAGGTGACAGGGGCTGAGGTGCCTGGTGCAAAGGTAATGCCCACCCTCCTGGGTGAGTGGGCATGGGGCGAAGGCTGAGGGGCTGCTGGGAGGGCGGTGCTGGTAGGGGGGGGTGGCGGCTGTACCTGTAGAAGTGGGGGGCACAGATTTTGCCGCCACCACAAGGGAGCTCCCATCGGAGGACGAGTCCGTGTCGCTGCTTGCAGATCCTGTGACCGCCGTGGTGCTCCCCTCGCCCTCCGTCCCACTGGTGTATTCTGAGTCCATGGTGTGGCCCTCCATGGCCATGTGGGATGCAGCTCCCTCGTGCTCCGGTGCCATTGTACCTCCGCCTGATGATGCTGATGCACACAAGAACAGGGAGACCTCAAAAAGGGGGGGGACGACAGAAGAAAGACAGGTTGAGTGCATGGCTTACCGCTACCGTTGATGGGCAATACTGACACATCAGCCCCCTGCACTACGTCGCGCTGTTGGGCTCTACAGATGCAATTCCTGGGATATGGCCTACATGGCTATGGTCGATATCTGCACACATAGATGACACAGTGGCATGAATACCTGTACTTGGCACTCTACAGAGGTGGGGTGGGGTGCCACATGGCCTGCATTACGGAGGGGCCTAGCCTGCAGAACTCACCCTGGCCTAGGGAAACCCACAGCCCTCCTCCCCCACCCAGACACCTTCACTGCACGCAAAGTCCACTGAATGATGTTGTACTCACCGCCTTGTGTCTGCTGTGATGCCCTCAAGCGCCCATCCAACTCAGGTTAGGCCACCACCAGGATCCGGAACATCAGGGGGGTCATGGTTCGACGGGAACCCCTCCCACGTTGGGAGGCCACCCCCAGCTGAGCCTCCACCGTCTTCTTGCTCCAGCGGTGAAGGTACTCCCATCTTTTCCGGAAGTGGGTGCTCCGTCTGTGGTGGACCCCCAGGGTCCGGACGTCCTTGGGGATGGCACCACAAATATCCTTCTTCTGGTGGGCGCTGACCTACATGACATGTACAGTCATTACCAACTGTACCGTCTAAGTGAGTGGCCCACATCCCTACCCTTGCCATGTGGCACATGCATTCACAGTCCTTCATGCACGCAGAACTGTGCCCCCTTCATTCTTACAACCAGCCCTCTCCACACAGGCATAGCCCATACAACGTGCTCCCTGTGTACTTACCTATTGGTCTGGAGGACCGTAGAGTAGCGTGTACTGGGGGAGGACCCCGTCCACGAGCTTCTCCAACGCCTCTGCAGTGAAGGCAGGGGCCCTTTCCCCAGACGCACGAGCCATTGTCTTTTCCAGACCGAGGTCACAGCAGCACTTACAGTGTAGGTCCTCTCCTGTTGAAGATCAGGTATAGAGTGATTGAACAGATAGAAAATGGCGGTCACGTCCGCGGCGGTGCGTACCATCACCGCCGGCGTACATCGTCATTGGTTCCTGGGACCCATAGGGTCCAATGTTAACCAATGCAGCATTGCGCCGCGGTCTTCGACCGCCTACCGCGACGGTGTACAACGCCAGCCCAGTTACCTCACATCCCATTGTCCTACTTTAGAGGTCAGGCAGCCGCCATTTCAGGGGCCCACATGGCCTAATTACCAACTTCGTCACACAGACCTAGGCCTTGTCGCACAACACAAATACAGGCCAGATTTTGAGTGTGAATGCTGTTCTGTGTAGACTGTGGGTACATACCTCTGAGTTGTTTGACTCTGTGGTCGCTGTTGTCATTCCTAGGCACTGTCCGCTGGGACATGTGAGGAGATGGTGGAATCCTCCAGTGTACCAACCGCTGGTGGACCTGTCGACAATGGAGGAAAGACATTTGATCATCACCTACAGGTTTGACCGTGCCACAATCCAGGAACTGTGTGCCGATTTGGAGCCTGACCTGATGTCAGCAATCCGCCATCCCACAGGGATCCCCCCTCAAGTGCAGGTGCTATCAGTGCTCCATTTCCTTGCAAGTGGCTCATTTCAAACAACAGTGGCCATGGCATCAGGGATGTCCCAGCCTATGTTTTCCAACGTGTTGTCCAGAGTGTTGTCTGCCCTGCTGAAACACATGCAGAGCTACATCGTTTTCCCTCAGGTGGAGGATTTGCCTACAGTTAAAGGTGACTTCTATGCCCTTGGACATATCCCCAACATCATAGGTGCCATTGATGGGACCCATGTAGCTCTGGTCCCCCCCCCACAGGAGTGAACAGGTGTACAGGAACCGGAAGAGTTATCATTCGATGAATGTACAGATGGTAAGTTTGGCAGACCAGTACATCTCCCAGGTAAATGCTATGTTCCCTGGCTCTGTGAATGACGCCTACATCCTGCGGAATAGCAGCATCCCTTATGTGATGGGTTAACTACAGTGGCACCGGGTGTGGCTATTGAGGGACTCTGGTTACCCCAACCTGTCATGGATACTGACCCCAGTGAGGAATCCCAGGGCAGAGGAACGCTACAATGAGGCCCAGAGGCTGACTAGGAGGGTGATCGAACACACCTTTGGCCTCCTGTAGGCCTGGTTCAGGTGCCTCCATATGACAGGTGGTTCCTTATTCTACTCACCAAAGAAGATGTGCCAGATCATCGTGGCCTGCTGTATGCTTCACAACTTGGCTTTGCGACGACAGGTGCCTTTTCTGCAGGAGGATGGTCCAGATGACGGTGTTGTGGCAGCTGTGGAGCCTGTGGACAGTGATGAGGAGGAAGCAGAGGAAGAAGACATTGACAAAAGGGACTCAGTTATCCAGCAATATTTCCAGTGACACACAGGTGAGAACACATTCCTGCCTACTACAAGTACTTTCACACTTCTACCTCTAGCCTGTCTGTCGATTTCAACCAGTATATGGTAACTGAGTTATACATTTCCCTTACAGTTTCACAGGTGTGGTTTCCAACGTGTGTCATCTGCTTAGATTCCTCATGGACTTGAGATGTGTGACATAGGTATGTTGACATTACATTTGAAAACGCATTTTGTCACTGTCATTGCTAATACACATTTTCGAAATCACAGACTGACTCCAGATTGTTTTGTGCTTCAAGGGTTTTTATTGACGTGCTAAATATTGGAGGGGGGTTGTAAAATGGTGAGGGGTGATGATGGAGGAATGTCCATGGCAGAGTCCAGTCTATTCGTTTCAGAGGTGCATTGCCCATATGGGCATAGGAAGTGGAGCTGGGGCAGTTCCGATATAGACAGGGTTACAAAGTGGGACAGTGGTTTGACAATCAGGGTGGTCTCATTTCTTGGCGGGGTCTTGGCATCGTGCTCTGTCTTGTTCCTGGATCTCAGGGACCGCTTGCGGGGTGGTTCTCCGTCTGCAGGGGGTGGGGTGCTGGTGTGGTGGTCCTGTGGCGGGACGTCCTGTCCACTAGCGCCGGCGGAGGTGGTGGGCAGTTCATCGTCCATGCTAGTGTCAGGGGCCCTTGGAGTGCCACAGTATCCCTCCTGGTGTTAAGTATTTCCTTCACCACCCCTACGATGGTGCCCAGGGCAGAGCTGATGGTTCTGAGTTCCTCCCTGAACCCCAAATACTGTTCCTCCTGCATGCGGTAGGTCTCCTGAAACTTGGCCAGGACCGTTGCCATCGTCTCCTGGGAGTGGTGGTATGCTCCCATGATGGAAGAGAGGGCCTTGTGGAGAGTGGGTTCCCTAGGCCTGTCCGCCCCCTGTCGTACAGCAGCCCTCCCAGTTCCCCTGTATTCCTGGGCCTTCGTCCCCTGGACTGTGTGCCTACTACCACTGCCCCCAGGTCCCTGTTGTTGTTGGGGTGGTGGGTTATCCTGGGTTCCCTGTAGTGGTGGACACACAGCTGATTGACGTGTCCTGGGGACGGAGGTATGGGCCCGCTTGGTGGGTGCAGTGCTGGTGTTACCAGCGGGTGGAAGCTCTGTGGTGGCCTGTGACTGGGTGTGGGGAACCGACTGTCCCGAGGCCCACGATGGTCCAGGCTGGTCATCTGGATCCAGTAGGACAGAGCTGCTGTCATCACTGTGGGCCTCTTCTGTGGGTGGATTGGAGATGTCTGGACCCTCCTGTCTGGTGACGTTGGGTAGTGGTCCTGCAGGGGTGTAAAAGCATGATTATTGCATCTATGTGTGTCATGGTGTGCAATGGGTGGGTGACCGTGTACCCCAGTGCTAGCATATCTGTGTGGGGGCTTGTGTGATGATGGTTGAGGGGGGTGTTATGGGTATGTGCAGTGGGCATGCTTTAGTGATGGGTGTCCATGCTTTGTTGTGTCATGCAGGGCTTGGTGTTGGGATGGGTGGTTTGTGTTACTAGTACATTTGTGAGGAGTTGGAGTGATAGGGGAGGTGGCGAGGGTGGGGGTCTGTGAAAGCATGCAGGTAGGGTGGGGGATATGATAGTTAAGATTTGACTTACCAGAGTCCATTCCTCCACCGACTCCTGCGAGGCCCTCAGGATGCAGAATCACCAAGACCTGCTCCTGCCATGTTGTTAGTTGTAGGGGAGGGGGTGGGGGTCCACCGCCATTCCGCTCTACCGCAATGTGGTGTCTTGAGACCATGGAACGCACCTTCCCCCGTAGGTCATTCCACCTCTTCCTGATGTCGTCCCGATTTCTTGGGTGCTGTCCCACTGCGTTAACCCTGTCGACTATTCTTGGCCATAGCTCCATCTTCCTAGCTATGGAGGTGTGCTGCACCTGTGATCCAAATAGCTGTGGGTCTACCCGGACGATTTCCTCCACCCTGAGCTCCTCCTCCGAGAACCTGGGGTGTCTTTACCGTGCCATGGGGTGGTGTAGGTGATGTGTGGGGTGGTGTATGTGGTGATAAGTGTGATGATATGTAGTGGTGTGTGGTGTTTTGTGCGTGGAGGTAGTGTGGGTGATGGTCTGGTGTGCCTGTGGATGCTTGGTAGTAGTTTGTAGTGTCTCTCTCTGGCCTTCTTTCTGTGTTTTTGTCGTAGGGGTTTGTGGGTGATGTGGGTGTGTGTTTCATATATTATTGGATGTGTGGGAATGGTGTGTGTATGTGTCTCAGGTGTGTGTATTTTCAATTGTCCAATGTGGTGGAGTTTTGTATGTGTGTGTGTATTTTGAGTGCGGTGGTGTGTACCGCCAATGGAATACCGCGGTTGAAAGACCGCCACGTGGATTCGTGGGTCGTGATAGCATTGGCATATTTTTCTGTTGGCGTGATGGTGGAGGTTTTGTTTTCGCCAGTTTATCACTGACCTTTGGTGTGGCGGACTTGTGTGGGTGTCTGAATTTTGTCGGATTTCGAGATGTGGGTTGTAATAGCTGTGGCGGAATTCCACAGCCGCGGCGGTGTGTTGGTGGTCTTCTGCACAGCAGTAAGCGGCTTTTACCGTCAATGTTGCAATGACCCCCTTTATGTCCATCCCACCCAGCAGCAAATGATTCCCCTACTGCATTTATACTAGCACTTTCTTCAACTACAAGCATTAGTACGTTGACTGCATGCACACGCCACCCACGAGCAACTAACCCACCACTTTCCACAAGCATGACACTCAACGCCAAACCAGGAGGACATTGTAGAAAGCACATTTTGCCCCATTTAAACCATATGCTATTCTGCTCTGTTTGATTATAAGATTTGACAAGGTTATGTGATTTCAATTTCAGTTTGAATTCTCCTTTATTGTATGCTCCAGTCATCACACAGACCACAAGAAGTTAAAGCTCTAAAGCTGGCAACTCATGAAATTAGTTTCAGTAGAAGTCAGGCCTATTTTAACTCATTAGCTGCTGGGCCTTTCCCCCATTGCTGAGTCCTTTTTGGCTACTTGGGGGTAGTTTACACTGCATAACTTTCTTTCCTGATAAGCTATCCATGCCAAATTTGCATCCTTTTTTGAACATCCTGGTGATTCTAAAAGTACCATGGTTTTCTGGATTTGCCTGGAGAGGACCAAGAAAATAGACAAAATGCAGCAAAATGTTATGTTTTTTTAGAAAAATAAGGAAAAGTGCTCCAGGTAAAAGTGTCATTTTTTGCTGTACTAAAGTCACGATTTTCCTGGTTTTCAGGACCATGCAGAGCTGAATCAAAAATTCATATTTTGTACCGCATTTTTGGCATCTTTCTAAGAGATAGCCTATATTATCTATTATTTGTGCTCTCATCCTACTTCCAGTTTGTGTAGAATTAAGGGTGAAACCAATGGGTGATCCAGAAAAGCTATATATTTCTGAAAAGTAAACACATTTCTGAATTCAGCAAGGGGTAATATGTGTTTATCTCACCAGGTTGTTCCAAGTAAAATAACTGTTGAAATAAAAAAATATTGAACATAAGTAAGGCAAAACAGGCATTTGTGATAATATTTTCATCTGTTATTTTTTGACACAATGGTCAAATTACAAACGCCATATACCTATAGGTCTACTAGACCCTTTGGTTGCAGAGATATGTGAGGTCTGTAGGCTTTCCAAGAACCTATGGTACCCAGAGACAACAACTGAGCTGTACAGACCAATGGTTTTTCATTGAGTACTGAGTATAGACCAATTCATTTAGCAAAATAGGTAGAGTAAAAAATGGTTATCAAGGAAACCTATGGAGTTTATTAGCAGAAGTTACTTTTATATCTCTGAATTTGATGATACCCATACTAGCATATGCTCTAGAAGGTATTTTTCTAAATGTCATCTTTTTTATACACTAGCTTATATTTGTAAGGCACAAATGCAGCAAAATATATTTGGTAATAACAAATGGTCTACTATTCTATCCTTCCACAAGTCTTCTGACGAAAATGGTACCTCACTTGTAAAGTTAGCCCTAATGGCTGCAAAAGGAAATGGCCCAAAACACTACATGGACGCATCGCATTTTCCACCTCAAAGTGACCCTTTTTTCCAATGTGGGCAGCTCTAGATTTTGGATCATAGCACCTATGGGAACCAAGCCAACCTATACATTTTTTTAAACTAGACACCTAAGGGGATCCAGGGGGGGCTGACGTGTGTGGCTATCACCACGTTATTTTACCCTGAATCCCTTGCAAACCTCAAACTGTGACTAAAAATCATATTTTCCTTACATTTCTGTGATGGAAAGTTTTGGAATCTGTGGGGAGCCACAAACTTCCATCCACCCAGCAGTCCCCCAAATGTCTCAGTAATAATGGTATCTCACTTGTGTGGGTAGGCCTAGTGCCAACGACAGAAATGGCTCAAAACAAGGTCAGTGGGAGTCCTTGGCTTCTGTTGACCTTAGTTTGAGCCGTTCCTATAGCTGCCAACATAGTGATTTAGGGCCTATTGTGTCCTTTTCTATGTGGCCTTCTACATCGTTCTTATGAGGGCACTTATGCAAAATTAGGGTTGTAGGAAACCTGTGGCTCTATGCAGATTCCATGTCTTTCAGTCACAGACATATTATGAAAATAGATGTTTCTTACCAAAGTTTGATGTTTGCAAGGGCTTCTGGGTAATATTTCCTTGTGAGAGCCTAGGTGCCGACTGACCTAGGGACCAAATCATCAGCTACCCATAATGAGAGAAAAGGAGTTCTTAGTAGGGGCCATGTTACTGCTACGGGTATAAATCTACTTTTAATTTAATCCACCACTTGCACTGCTAGGTTTTAGCACATCCAAGACTTCTGAAGGTGACACAAAAAGCCACATCAAGGCATCAACCGCTTTATGGTCCATTCACACGCCATTCATGCATCACACACAAGACTTTCATACTACTGGCCATGGGCCCAATGCAACTGATCAGTGCACTCACATCGACATACAACTTCCATGCAAGGTCTTATTACATTCATACGCCACAGGACTGAATCAGTTTGACTACATTTTATTACCTGTCATAGAACTGCCTCCTTTTTTCTGAATATTACGGAATGCATGCCTATTAAACCTTTACTAATGAGTCCCATGACAGCCACATGAGGTTCAGGAAGACGTCTTTCATGTGCCTTTAGCACGTTTACCGTGCTAAATCTAACTACTTCCAGTTTGTGGATGTAAGTTGGGGGTGTTCCTTTGAGGCACTCATTCATCAAACTGAGCAAGCATATCTACAGTTGAAACTAAGGCAAATTTGCTGAGGAATATTACCTAAGTTCCCTAAATAATAAACCAAGCAAATGTCCTCTGGGACCCATTCACCAACACCTCTACTTTTGTAGTAACTTGTATCATAACCAATGTCAGTGAAAAGGGGTACAAAAGGCATATGTTCTGTCCAGCAGTATGAGCAGTGTGGGGACTATAATATACTTGTCAAGCAGTGAACAAAACACCTGCAACATTCTAATGGTAAATAAAGGTGTCAAGCAGGCAGGAAGAAAGAACATGATTTTCTGAACTAGAGGAACTAAAATCCTGTGGCTGCTTGCCTAGTGAAGTAGTGGCACATGGATGGCAGGTAATCATGCACAGCCATTGAAAGGTTTATCTAATAGTAGCTCCACCTCAGTCAATTTCCCAGTACTTCACTTTTGTATGATTTAACATAAAGCACGTAGTAAAACATAGGGCTGGCTGAGATGGGTAGGGGGAGAGTAAACGCAAGTCGCCTGCCTCTTTCCCTACATATAGCAGATTTTGCAACAACATGGCTGGGCCTTTTTAGGTGTTTCAGCAATGCAATCAGCAAAGTGTCACCCATGCAGCCTTGCCACACCCTCCGAAACATATAAAGTGGAGGCTGCTGCTTCTGTAACAGTAAGACTTACAATAATGAACAACTGAAAGTCAAGTAAAGACATGAATCTTCCTGTGGTTTTCTGATGACAAGTAAAATATGCATTGTAAGTTGCTATTTGGATCTAGTGGGTAAACAGTTTCTTGTACCAAGTGCGAGTTTTACAACTCACATTGTATAGCTGAAGAACCCAGTCATTCTTATCCACTCCGCCCATGTACTTGTTTTAAACTTGTACACAGGTGGACTTGTGAACTTTAAACATCTGACCTCAAACCATGACAAGGAAAGTGCTCTCATCATAAATTGTAGTGAGCATGTTCACATCACGACTATCCCAAAATGTGCCTGCAAGCAGTTAATTGGAATGCAACACAGTACACTGGGATATCTAGAGCCTCTTACAAACAAGCTTCTGTGGGAATCCAGCTTTGTACAGCTCACTGAACAGCCCTACTCCCATAGAGAAATTGTCCACATAAAGGTTATAACCTTTGTGAAAGAGTGGCTGGACAAGCTCCCATACAATATTTCCTGTGAGTCCTAGTGTGGAGGGCAACCTACAGGGTTTAGAGTGGAGTCATTACCTGTATACACATTAAAGCTGTACACATAGCTAGTGGAGCTCTCACACCACAGCATGTACAGCTTGATGCCATAGTGAGCTCTTTTGCTTGCAATGTACTGCCTGAACAACAGTCACCCTCTGTACAGTATCAAGGACTCATTGATGGCTATATTCTTTTGAGGAGTATAACTCTCTGGAAACCTGTAAGACAAATGTTCCACAGCAGGCCAAATTGTGAACAACCATTCATAGTCTGGATGGTCCCGGGGCAATGCAGCAGAATTGTAATTGAAATGCAGCATACACTGCAAAAGAAAAACAATCCCTGACCATGTATGCTGTGAAGATGGGGGTTACCCAAACCATGCAAGCAGACCAGTAGTACTCCAAGGTTGGTTTATGCACTAACCCTATTTTGAGAGTAAGGTCGTAAAATAGTTTCATCTCCTCAAGCGAAGTGGGAGGCCATTGGCATGCCCTAGAACAATCCCTAGAGTGCCTTCATGCTCCCTCAGAAAATGTTTGACACACAAATTTGATTGTTGCACAATTTGCTCAAAAAGAGATGGACATAGGCCCTCCTTACAACCCTGGCGGTAAATCCTGCTTACCGCCATGCTGAAGGCCGCCAACATACCGTGGCCGCAGCGGAAATCCGCTACAGGTATTATGACCCACATCTCGTAATCCGCCACAATACAGACACCCACACAAGTCCGCCACACCAAAGGTCAGTGATAAACTGGCTGAACCAAAACCTACACCGTCACGCCAACAAGAATACGCCCACACTATCACAACCCATGAATCAACCCAGCTGTCTTTCAACCACGGTAATCCATTGGCGGTACACACCACTGCGCTCAAAATCCACACACATTTACAAAACACAACCACATTGGACAAATCGAAATACACACACCTGATACGCATACACACACCACACTCACACACCCACAACACTATAAAACACACACCCACATTACCCACAGCCCCTTACAATGACATTTGTGTGAAGAAGCAGAGAGAGAGAATAGCAAACACTACACCAGCATCCACAATCACACAACACCATCACTCATACAACATCCATACACCTCAAACAACACACACCAACACAACATTTCACACAGCACAACAAACATCACCTCACACATCACTGACACCACATCATGGCACCTCAAAGACACCCGAGGTTTTCTGAGGAGGAGCTCAGGGTCATGGTGGAGGAAATTATCCAGGTGGAGCCATAGCTTTTCGGATCACAGGTGCAGCACACCTCCATTACTAGGAAGATGGATCTATGGCGGAGAATTGTTGACAGGGTCAACGCAGTGGGACAGTATCCAAGAACACGGGATGACATCAGGAAGAGGTGGAACGACCTACAGGGGAAGGTGCGTTCTGTGATTATAAGACACCAGATTGCTGTACAGAGGACTGGCGGTGGACCCCCACCTCTTCCCCCACAACTAACAACATGGGAGGAGCAAGTCTTGGCAATATTGCATCCTGAGGGTTTTGCAGGAGTAGCAGGAATGACTGGACTCTGATAAGTCATATCTTATTTACCATACCCCCCACCCCACCTGCATGCCATCACATACTCCCGTCCTCCCCCTCACCCCTATCACTCCAACATCTCACATATGCCAAACTATCACAGCCCAGCCATCCCAATACCAAGCCCTGCATGCAACACAAAAGCATGGACACCCATTACCAAAGCACGTCCAGTACAGATACCCACACAGACCCCAAAACACTAAACACACAGGGGGTCATTCTGACCCTGGTGGTCGGTGACCGCCAGGGTCACCGACCACGGGAGCACCGCCAACAGGCTGGCGGTGCTCCGTCGAGCATTCTGACCGCGGCGGTTCAGCCGCGGTCAGAAACGGAAAGTCGGCGGTCTCCCGCCGACTTTCCGCTGCTCGGGAGAATCCTCCATGGCGGCGGAGCACGCCTGCCCCAGCAGACGTGCCCTATGGAGGAGAAGGGTGAGCAGAGGGTCATACACCACATAGGTTTCACAAGGCTGTTTAGCACAATTGTGATATAATCGTTGTGTGCCTTTGTCTGTCCGTATTCCTGGCCAAAAGTGCTGTGACGCAGTTAGTTGGCCTGCCATGTGGCCACCTGAAATGGCGGCAGCCTGACCTGTAAGGAGGGACATGGGGTAATGAGGTAACTGCGCTGGCGTTGTGCATTGTTACGGTAGGCGGTCGAAGACCGCTGCGCAATTCAGCATTGGTTATCATTGGGCCCCATGGGTTCCAGGAGCCAATGCGATGTACGCCGGTGGTGAAGGTACGTACCGCTGAGGAAGTGACCGCCACTTTCTATCTCTTCACTCACTTGATACATGACCTTCAACAGGAGAGGACCTACACTGCAAGTACTGCTGTGACCTGCATCTGGAAGCGACAATGGCTACATTGTCTGGAGAAGGAGCCCCTGCCATCACTGCAGAGGAGTTGTACAAACTGGGGGATGGGGTCCCCCCAGTACACACCACTCTACGGTCCTCAAGACAAACAGCTGAGTAAACTGTGTGCATGGTGGATGGCACATGATTGTATGGAGTGTTGTGGATGGAAGAGACTGGGGCACAGGCCACCAGTGAGGATGGTGAGTGTATGTTTTTCTGGGCCAGGGTGGGAGGTTTGTGGGCAATGAGTGAGAAGAACGGGGGAGTAACATCCATTTTTACTTCACTATTCCTCTAGGTCAGCGCCCACCAGAAGAAGGGTATTTGGTGTGCCATCGCCAAGGAAGTGCGGATCCTGGGGGTCTACAATAGACGGAGCACCCACTGCCAGAAAAGATGGGAGGACCTGCACTGCTGGAGCAAGAAGACGGCGGAGGCCCAGCTGGGGATGGCCCCCCAACATGGAAGGGGCGCACCATGACCACCCTGATGTACCGGATCCTGGCTGTGGCATATCCTGAGTTGAATGGGTGCTTGAGGGCATCACAGTAGCCACAAGGGGGTGAGTTCATAATCATTCAGCTGATTTTGCGCACTTGACGAGGTGTCTGGGAGGGGAAAGTGGGTTGTGGGTTCCCCTAGGCAAGGGCAAAAGCGCCAATGTACATCCATTGTTTTGCAGGCTCAGTGCCACTCCAACCCCAAGGGTGGTAGTTGCCCTCTACACATAGTTAGGCTCCTGTGGGTTCCAGCTGTGCATCAAATGGGTCTAGGCAGAGTCCAACATGGGCATGTGCTTTTCCCCTGCACTGTTAGTGCATGTGCTAGTGCATAGGGCTGCTCCCTGTGTGTTGTGTCCGCCAACGTTAGTGGTGTTGCAGGCATTGACCATGTGTCTCTTCTATCTCCCCCCCCTTTTTGTTTTGTCACCATGTCCTTGTGTGCATTAGCATCATCTGGTGGAGGAGCACTGGCACCGGAGCAGGAGGGAGCTGCAACCCACATGGCCCTGGAGGGAGACTTTACGGAGTCTGAAGGCACCAGTGGGACGGAGGGAGAGGGGAGTTCCACAACGGGGACAGGAGCAGACACCAGTGACAGCGACTCCTCCTCTGACTGGAGCTCCCTTGTGGTGGCGGGCACCTCTGTGCCCACCGCAACAACAGGTACAGCTGCCACCCCCCCTACCAGCACCGCCCTCCCAGCAGCCCCTCATCGAGTTTCCTGTGCCTGCTCACCCAGGAGGGTGGGCATCTTCTTTGCCCCAGGCACCTCAGGCCCTGCCCCAGTAAGCCCTGCTGCCCTCAGTGAGGAGGCTTCTGACTTCCTGAGATCCCTCACTGTTGGGCAATCAACCATTTTGAATGCCATCCATGGTGTTGAGAGGCATTTGCATCAAACAAATGCATAACTGGAGGGCATTCACTCTGGCGTGGCGGCCCAACAGAGAGCATTTCAGGCTATGGCCTCAGCACTGATGGCCGCCATTGTCCCTGTGTCCAGCCTCCCCCCTCCATCCTCCACTACCTCAGCCTATCCCAAGCACACCATCAGACCAGCATGCACACTCATCAACACGCAAGAGTGGACAAGGCAAACATAAGCACCACACATCCCACAGGCACTCATACAAGCACCATCCCCATGCAGACACACCAACATCCACTGCCTCCACTGTGTCCCCCTCCTCCAAGTCCTCCTCCTCCCTCCCTGTCTCGTCTCCACTCACACCAGCATGCACTACATCCTCAGCCACTACCTCCAACACCAGCACGCCCATCAACACACACTGCTCATGTGCACTCACCAACCCCACTACCATGCACACATCCCCTGTGTACTCTCCCAGTGTGTCTGTGAGCCCTTCTCCCAAAGTACACAAACGCAGGCACCCACCCACCCAACAGCCATCCACCTCACAACAGCCTCCTGCCCATGCACCTTCACCCAAATTCAGCAGACGTGCACCTCCTACAACCATTCCCCTTTCCTCCACTCCCAAACCCCCTTCATATTCCCATCCCAGTGTGTCTAAAAAACTTTTCCTGGCTAACATTGACCTCTTCCCTACATCTCCCCTCCCTCGTCCTTCCTTAGGGCCAGGATGTCCAGGTCCAAGCCCAGCACCTTAGCCACCAAATCCTCCAGCACTGTGGTCTCAGCAGGTCCTGTCACATCGCGGGCAGCACCCATCAGGTATGCTAGTGTGCCACTTAGTGAGGCCAAGGATCAGCCCATTCCACCACCTGACAAGGTGAAGAAGGTGCCCACATGCCGTAGGGAAAAGCCGCACCAACCACCCAGCAAGGCCTCCTCCAATCCAAAAGAGGACAGTGCCAAGGGACCAGCAGCGAAATCCAAGGTGGGGAAGGGACACAAGGCTAAGGGGAAGTCAGGACAGGGCATGGAGCCTCCGGCTGAGGGACTAGAGTCACTCCTTCTAGCAACCAGAACAGCAACCTGTACGGCGGTGGACACCGCTGCTTGTACCGCCACCTGCACTGCCACCTGCACGTCTGCTGCCTCAGCAACAGTCCCCAGCATCATCCCCAGAGGGCTGCCGTCCGAGGCTGCAGGACACATCCTTCTGTCTCCCTCCACAGGTGCTGACACATTCACAACCGGCAGCATCTCTGCCACAGACACCTCCACAACCACCGCCACCAGCCCCGCGACGTGCTCAGACAGTGCCACCACAGCCAACATGGCAAACATTCCCAGTGGACAGCCGTCCGAGGCTGCAGGAGATGTCCTGGACCCTGCACAGCGTACATGAGGCACAACACCCAGCACTATTAGTACCAACAGGTGGCTGGCAATGTCGCAGCAGGGTAGAGTGTGTCTCTGCCTCCATGGTGTATCATGCTACCTGTTCCCAGGCAATCTCGTGTCACACATACCCAGGTGAGGGAATGGGACCTGCCACACTGCATGTGGAGCTCTCTGGGCACCATGTACCCTCCAGAACCAGTGGAGAAAAGCAACCACTACCCCAATCCTTGGCAGGATGAAGCAGGATGAAGCACTCTGGTCACCAAGTCCCCTCCAGAACCAGTGGAGAAAAACATCCACTCACACAGTCCTTGGCAGGATGAAGCACTCTGGGCACAAAGCCCCCTCCAGAACTAGTGGAGAAAAACATC
The DNA here is from genome assembly GCF_031143425.1 of Pleurodeles waltl. Lineage (NCBI taxonomy): Eukaryota > Metazoa > Chordata > Amphibia > Caudata > Salamandridae > Pleurodeles > Pleurodeles waltl. The sequence continues at coordinate 802,067,674 of NC_090442.1, read as the reverse complement.
CACTCACACAGTCCTTGGCAGGATGAAGCACTCTGGGCACAAAGTCCCCTCCAGAACCAGTGGAACATCTCAACAACTTGAGAGACGGTGGCTTTGCTGTCCCCAGGACCAATCAGTGGGCAAACCACCCACTTGAGAGACTTGAGAGACTGGCATTGCACTCCCCAGGACCAATCAGTGGGCAAACCACCCACTTGAGAGACTTGAGAGACTGTGGCTTTGCACTCCCCAGGACCAAACTGTGGGCATGGAGCCCCCTCGTGGAGCAGTGGCATCGTCTGATCGTCAGGCCCCCCCTCCCCCTCCCCCTGAGGTGCCTGTTTATATTCGATCTGATGCCCCAGCAGTGTTCTCTCCGTTTCGAGTCAGGTATCATGTGTGGGCTTCGCCCATGCATTTTGGGACCACTGATCCGTGGACAATGATTGGAACACTATCTGGACTTGTGTAGTTGCTGTACATATTTGTATGTACTGATGATGTAAAGTTATCTTGGCTTATCTGATTTTTCAATGATTACACTCATTACAATCATTTCATTTTGTCCTTGCATTCTTCCAGGGGGTGACGAGGTGTAAATGTAATGTTGCTGCATGTATTTGCATGTATGTTGTTGTGGGAGATGGTGGGGGTGGGGGTGTTGCGTGTTGCGTGTGTGTGTGTGTCACTCTCTCTTCCCCCCCTCCCCTGTGTGCTAGGTGCAGTACTCACTGTGGTCGTCGCCGGCGTCTTTGCTGCCCCTGGTAGAAGAGGAGGTAAACCAACATGGGCAGGACCTGTAACTCGGGCTCCATGGCATCCTGGTTCCTCGTTGGGGTTCCGTTCCAAAGACTGTTTCCGCTATGCTTTTGATGGCGTTGGTACCGCCACAGAAAAGATGGCGGAAATGCCTGTTGTAATACAGTGGGCAGTACATTGTGTTCCGCCTGTCTGTTGGCAGTTACCTCCGCAGTGTTTGTTTCTACCGCCGTGGCGGACGGAGTGTTAAAGTGGCTGTCTATGTTGGCGGTTTCCACCATGGTCGTGAGTCAATTTTTTTAACCGCCAGCCTTTTGGCGGTATTGCCGCCGCTTTAACACCGACCTCCAGGGTTGTAATGAGGGCCATAGTCATTTGGCAAAAAATTGGCCATATCGACTTTACATCCAGTGCCACGAGTGAAAGGCAAAATTTGGGGCTGAACTAAATTGTGGGCTGCCAAGACAGCACTCCATTTGTGCTTGTTGCCGCCTGTGCCTGCTCTCTGGGTTGGTCTAACCTGCTACTGTTGTCCCGCACCACAGACTGTGCTTGCAAAGTGACAGGACGATTGTCATCATCACATCCCTCAGAATCGGCGGCGGAAGATGAGTCGTTAGATGCAACTCCGCTCACTCAAAAATAATTTCCAGATTGTGCTCCATTTTCCTATCCCTCACTACTGCATGAAAGTTAAATATCTATCTATCTATCAATCAATCAATCAATCTATCTATCTATCTATCTATCTATCTATCTATCTATCTATCTATTAAGAGATCTTTATCTTTCTTTCTCTCTCTCTATATATATATAGCGAGAGAGAGAGGGTGCAAGAAAGGCTTAGTGAATATATATGTATAGAGAGAAAGAGAGAGAGCTAGAGAGAGCAATAGAGAGAGCATCTCTTGCACTCTCTCTCTCGCTTTATATGTATATATGTATTTATTCACTGAAAAAAAACAAAGGTTACAGGGATGAAATAGTTAGGAAATAAAGGTGGTCATTACAACCCGGGCGGACGGTGTTAAAGCTGCGGAAATACCGCAAACAGGCCGGCGGACAAAAAAAGGGAATTATGACCCTGGCGGAAACCGCCAACTAAGACAGCCACTTTAACACATCGCCCGCCACGGCGGTACAGACAAGCAGTGCGGCGGTTACCGCCAACAGACAGGCGGGAGACAATGTACCGCCCACAGTATTACAACCCGCCAATCCGCCAACTTTTCCGGGGCGGATTCACCGTGGATAAAAACACGGCGGAAACAGCTTTTGCTATGGGAAAACGCTCACCTGAACACACTCCACGAGGAACGAGGACTCCATGGACCCGGAATTACAAATACTCCCTGCCCTTGTGTTTCTGCTCCTCTACCAACAACAGCTACGTAGGCGCAGAAGACACCGGTGAGTACTGCACCTACGACACGGGGGAGGGGGGAGGCAAAAGTTAGGGGGACACCCACCAAACACCCCCACCCTCGCATATTACAACATACACACCAATGCATTCACAAAAATCACAGTAACAACCCACAATCCCCCCGGAAGAATGAAAAGACAATGCGAAATTCGGTCAAACATTATAATGTGCCAATATACATGTCATACAAAAATATACAGATATATATTTGAAAATCACTCATAATTATATACAATACGAGAAGTAGTGCAGATATGTACACAACAATGTCCGTGCACCAACAGTCCAAAAATGCATGGGCGAGGCCCACAAACGACACCTGACCACAATCGGAGAGAACAGTGCCGGGGCATCAGATAGATATACTACAGGCACCTCAGGGGGAAGGGAAGGGGGGGCACCTCAGCTAGATGAATGCGAAGCCAGATCCACGACGGGGCTCCATGCCCATTGATGTATCCTGGGGAGTGCAAAGCCAAAGTCTCTACACTGGGTGGGTTGCCCACTGTGCCATCCTGGGGAGTGCAAAGCCACAGTCTCTCAAGTCTCTACTGTGGGTGGGTTGCCCACTGTGCCATCCTGGGGAGTGCAAAGCCACAGTCTCTCAAGTCTCTACAGTGGGTGGGTTGCCCACTGTGCCATCCTGGGGAGTGCAAAGCCACAGTCTCTCAAGTCTCTACAGTGGGTGGGTTGCCAACTTTGCCATCCTGGGGAGTGCAACGCCACAGTCTCTCAAGTAGATGCAGTCCTCTACTGGTACTGGGTGGGACTGGTGCCCATACTGGATGAGTCTCCCCGTGAAAGTTCATGTCCTGTCACTGTCCCAGCTGCAGATGGGATAAGGATGCCTGATGTGGCGTCCTTTTCATTCCTACACGGTGCTTGCCCTGTTCAGCGGTCTTCACCATGGCGGTCTTTGCCCTGTTCAGCGGTGCTTTGCCATGGCGGTCTTTGCCCTGTTCAGCAGTCTTCACCATGGCGGTGCTTTGCCATGGCGGTCTTTGCCCTGTTCAGCGGTGCTTTGACATGGCGGTTCTGGACTGTTCAGCAGTGCTTTGCCATTGCGGTCTTTGCCCTGTTCAGCGGTGCTTTGACATGGCAGTCTTTGCCCTGTTCAGCGGTCTTCACCATGGCAGTCTTTGCCCTGTTCAGCGGTGCTTTGACATGGCGGTTCTGGACTGTTCAGCGGTGCTTTGACATGGCGGTCTTTGCCCTGTTCAGCGGTGCTTTGACATGGCGGTTCTGATACCGACATTGGTGTGTGGCATGACGATCTCTACACTGGGCATTGGTGTGTGGCATGACGTTCTCTACACTGGGCATTGGTGTGTGGCATGACGTTCCATCATTGCCCAGCGGGGCTGTGGCAGCCGGGGCCCTCCAGGGCACTGACTCCGGCGATGGTCTCCTGACCAGTGACGATCCTTGAGCCCTCCTGGGCTGTGACTCTGGCGGTGGTCTCTGGACCAGTGACGATACTTGAGCCCTCCTGGGCTGTGACTCTGGCGGTGGTCTCTGGACCAGTGACGATGCTTGAGCCCTCCTGGGCTGTGACTCTGGCGGTGGTCTCTGGACCAGTGACGATACTTGGGCCCTCCTGGGCTGTGACTCTGGCGGTGGTCTCTGGACCAATGACGATACTTGGGCCCTCCTGGGCTGTGACTCCGGCGGTGGTCTCTGGACCAGTGACGATACTTGAGCCCTCCTGGGCTGTGACTCTGGCAGTGGTCTCTGGACCAGTGGCAATACTTGGGCCCTCCTGGGCTGTGACTCTGGCGGTGGTGTCTGGACCAGTGACGATACTTGAGCCCTCCTGGGCTGTGACTCCGGCGGTGGTCTCCTGACCAGTGACGATACTTGAGCCCTCCTGGGCTGTGACTCTGGCGGTGGTCTCTGGACCAGTGACGATACTTGAGCCCTCCTGGGCTGTGACTCTGGCGGTGGTCTCTGGATCAGTGACAAAACTTGAGCCCTCCTGGGCTGTGACTCTGGCGGTGGTCTCTGGACCAGTGACGATACTTGAGCCCTCCTGGGTTGTGACTCTGGCGGTGGTCTCTGGACCAGTGACGATACTTGGGCCCTCCTGGGCTGTGACTCCGGCGGTGTTCTCTGGACCAGTGACGACGGTGCTGCCGGTTGTGTCTGGACCACCGGAAATGATGGCGCACTTCTCTGCCGTGACACTCACAACAGGCTGGCAAGACTTCCTCTGGACCTTCCCCACCTTTGGTGGAGTCACAGCTGACTCACCAATCCCCTTCGAACCCATGTCAGTTGTTGTCCCACCAGGAGTCTTAACACGGTCCCGTCGTCCACTCTCCAATTTTAGAGCCTTTACAGGGGGTGGGCTGCCAGTGCCTTGGCTCCGGGTCCTACTGCCTGCCCTAGTGGCCGGTGCACTCCACAATCCCTGAACACGCACCACTGGTATTGGAGGCTTTTTGGCTGAGGCGCTACGACGGGACTGATGAATTGGAGGGCGGTGTGGGGGCAAAAAGGTCAATTTTACAGAGGGACAGTTTCTGACGAACACTGGGATGGGTAGCTGGAGGGGGTCTGGGAGTGGAGGAAGAGGAGGTAGTTGTCAGAGGTGTTACTTTAGCTGTTTTGGGTGCAGGTGCAGGTACTGGAGGCTGTTGTGAGGTGGCTGGAAGTTGGGTGAGTGATTTCCGGCGTTTGTGTACTTTGGGAGGGGGCGTCACAGACACACTGGGAGAGGACACAGGGGACGTGTAAATGGCAGTGGAGGTGGTGAGTGCAGGTGAGTGGCTTGTGGTGCTGGGTGTCCTGGTGCGATTCCTGGTGCCTGTAGATGTGGTGCATGCAGGTGTGTGTGTACACAAGACTGGGAGGGAGGAGGGAGAAGAGGAGGAGGGGGACACAGTGGAGACAGTGGATGTTGCTGTGTCTGTATGGGTGTGATGCTTGTGTGAGTGCCTGTGGGATGTGTGGTGCCTATGTTTGCTTGAGTTACTTTTGGGTGTTGACTTGTGTGCATGCTGGTCTGTAGGTGTGCTTGGGATGGGCTGGGGTACAGGGGATTGGGTCTGGGTGGGGGAAGTTGGAGGGGGGAGGCTCGACACAGGGACAATGGCTGCCATCAGTGCTGAGGCCAGAGATTGCAGGGTTCGCTGAAGGACAGCCTGACCAGAATGAATGCCCTCCAGGAATGCATTACCGTGTTGCAACTCTCGTTCTACACCCTGGATGGCATTCACAATGGTAGACTGCTCAACAGTGAGTGACCTGAGGAGGTCAATGGCCTCCTCACTGAGGGCAGCAGGGGTGACTGGGGCAGGTCCTGAGGTGCCTGGGGTGAAGGTGATCCCCACACTCCTGGGTGAGCGGGCACGGGGCGAACGCAGAGGGGCTGCTGGGAGGGCGGTGCTGGTAGGGGAGGTGGCGGCTGTATCTTTAGAAGTGGGGCGCACAAATGGTGCCGCCACCACAGGGGAGCTCCCATCGGCGGACGAGTATGTGTCGCTGGTTGGTGATCCGGTGGCCGACGTGAAACTCCCCTCGCCCTCCGTCCCACTGGTGCATTCAGAGTCTGTGGTGTGGCCCTCCATGGCCATGTGGGATGCAGCTCCCTCGTGCTCCGGTGCCACTGTACCTCCGCCTGTTGATGCTGATGTACAAAAGGACAGGGAGAGCAGGAAAATGGGGGGAGACAGAAGAAAGAGAGTTTTAGTGCATGGCATTCCGCTACCGTTGGCGGACAAGACAGACGCAGCAGCCCCATGTATTACGCCGTGCTCCTGCACTCTACACACAGAATTTCTGGGTTATGGCCTACATGGCAATGGTGGACATCTGCACACATGGATGCCACAGGGGCAACTACACCTCGACTTGGCACTCTGCTGAGGTGGGGTTGAGTGCCACATGGCCTACATTATGGAGGGGCCTTGCCTACCTAACTCGCCCTGGCCTAGGGACACCCACAGCCCACCTCCCTCACCCAGACACCTCCACTGCACGCAAAGTCCGCAGAATGAGGTTGTACTCACCCCCTTGTGTCTGCTGTGATGTCCTCAAGCGCCCATCCAACTCCGGGAAGGCCACCGCCAGGATCCGGAACATCAGGGGGGTCATGGTGCGACGGGCACCCCTCCCACGTTGGGAGGCCATCCCCAGCTGAGCCTCCGCCGTCTTCTTGCTGCAGCGGCGAATGTCCTCCCATCTCTTCCGGCAGTGGGTGCACCGTCTCTGGTGGGCCACCAGGGTCCGGACCTCCTTGGCGATGGCACGCCAGGTGTCCCTCTTCTGGTGGGCGCTGACCTACATGACATGCACAAGGGAAGAGGAACAGTCATTACCAACTGCACCGTCGTTGTGAGTGGCCCCCTCCCTACTCTGGCCATGTGGCCCATTCATTCCCATGCATTAATGTTCTTAGAACTCTGCCCCCTTCCCTCTTCCACCCAGCCCTCTCCACCCAGGCCTAGCCCATACAACGTGCTCCCTGTGTACTAACCTGTTGGTCTGGAGGACCGTAGAGTAGCGTGTACTGGGGGAGGACCCCATCCACAAGTTTCTCCAACTCCTGTGCAGTGAAGGCAGGGGCCATTTCCCCAGACGCAGCAGCCATCGTCGCTTCCAGACTGAGGTCACAGCAGCACTAGCAGTGCAGGTCCTCTCCTGTCGAAGGTCAGGTATCTAGTGATTGAACAGATAGAAAATTGCGGTGACGTCCGCGGCGGTGCGCATCATCACCACCGGCGCACCTGTTCATTGGCTCCTGGGACCCATAGGGTCCAATGTTAACCAATGCAGCATTGCGCCGCGGTCTACGACCGCCTACCGCGACGGTGTGCAACGCCAGTGCAGTTACCCCACAATCCCATTGTCCCAGTTTAGAGGTCAGGCAGCCGCCATTTCAGGGGCCCACATGGCTTCGTTTACTACTGCGTCACACATAGCTAGGCCTACACTCAACACACATACAGGAAGGGTTTTGTGTCTGGTGTAGTCTTGTGTGTAACTGTGGGTACATACCTGGAGGAATAGTGACTGGTTCTTCGCTGTTGTCCTTCGTAGGCACCGTCAGCTGGGACATATGAGAAGATGGCGGAATCCTCCGGTGTACCGACCGCTGGTGGTCCTGTTGACAATAGAAGAAAGACATGTCATTGTCACCTACCGGTTTGACGGTCCCACTATCCAGGAACTATGTACCCAGTTGGATCCAGACCTGATGTCACCGATCCGCCATCCGACTGGAATCCCCCCTGACGTGCAGGTGCTGTCAGTGCTCCATTTCCTTGCAAGTGGGTCTTTTCAGACAACAGTGGCCATGGCATCAGGGATGTCTCAGCCTGTTTTCCACTGTGTTGTCCAGAGTGTTGTCTGCCCTGCTGAAACACGTAAGGAGATACATCATTTTCCCTCAGGTGGAGGATTTGCCTAAAGTGAAAGGTGACTTCTATGCCCTTGGACATATCCCCAACGTCATAGATGCCATTGATGGGACCCATGTAGCTCTGGTCACCCTCCACAGGAGTGAACAGGTGTACAAGAACAGGAATAGTTATCATTCCATGAATGTCCAGATGGTCTGTTTGGCAGACCAGTACATCTCGCAGGTAAATGCTATGTTCCCTGGCTCTGTGCATGACACCTACATCCTGCGGAATAGCAGCATCCCTGATATGATGGGTCAACTCCAGAGGCACCGTGTATGGCTATTGGGGGACTCTGGTTACCCCAACCTTTCCTGGCTATTGACCCCAGTGAGGAATCCCAGGACCAGGGCAGAGGAACGGTACAATGATGCCCATGGGCGGGCTAGGAGGGTGATCGAACGCACCTTCGGCCTCCTGAAGGCCAGGTTCAGGTGCCTCCATATGACAGGTGGATCCCTATTCTACTTACCGAAGAAGGTGTGCGACATCATCATCGCCTGCTCCATAATTTGGCTTTGCAATGCCTGGGGCCTTTTCTGCAGGAGGATGATCCAGATGACGGTGTTGTAGCAGCTGTGGAGTCTGTGGAGCCTGTGGACAGTGATGAGGATGAAGCTGAGGAAGAAGAAAACGACAACAGGGAGTCAGTCATACAGCAATATTTCCAGTGACACACAGGTGAGAACATTTTCTGGTTTAACATTACATTAACTTTCACACGTCTACCTCTATCCTGTTTGTCGATTTCAATCACTATTTGTTAACTGAGTTGTACCCTTCCATTACGGTTTCACAGGTGTGGTAACCTACGTGTCAACTGCTTGCATCCTTCAAGGGCTTGTGATGTGTGACATAGGTATGTTAGCCTTACAATGGTACAGCCATTATGACACTGTCATTGATAATACAAAGTACAAAATCATAGACTGACTCCAGATTGTTTTGTGTTTCAAGGGTGTTTATTTAAGTGCTCAAAAAATGAAGGGGGGTTGTAAAATGGTGATGGGGGATGGTGGAGGAATGTCCATGGCAGAGTCCAGTCTATTAGTCTCACAGGTGCACTGGCCATCTGGGCATAGGAAGTGGAGCTGGGGCAGTTCGAATATGGACAGGGTAACAAAGTGGGACAGTGGGAGGACTATCAGGGTGGTCTTATTTCCTGGCGGGGGTCTTGCCATCTTGCTCTTTCCTGTTCCTGGATCTCAGGGACCGCTTGCGTGGTGGTTGTCCGTCTGCAGGGGGTGGGTGCTGGTGTGGTGGTCCTGTGGCAGGGCGTCCTGTCCACCAGCGCCGGTGGAGGTGGTGGGCATTTCATCGTCCTGGCTAGTGTCAGGGGCCCCTTGGAGTGCCAAGGTGTCCCTCAAGGTCTGCTGTATGTCCTTCAGCACCCCTACGATGGTGCCCAGGGCGGAGCCGATGGTCCTGAGCTCCTCCCTGAACCCCAAATACTGCTCCTCCTGCAGGCGCAGGGTCTCCTGCAACTTGTCCAGGACCGTTGCCATCGTCTCCTGGGAGTGGTGGTAGGCTCCCATGATGGAGGAGAGGGCCTCGTGGAGAGTTGGTTCCCTTGACCTGTCCTCCCTCTGTTGCACAGCACCCCTCCCAGTTCCCCTATGTTACTGTGCCTCCGTCCCTTGGACCGTGTGCCCACTACCACTGCCCCCAGGTCCCTGTTGTTGATGGGGTGGTGGGTTACCCTGGGTGCTCTGTAGTGGTGTACACACCGCTGATTGACCTGTCCTGGGTAGGGAGGATTGGGCCCGCTGGGTGGGTGCTGTGCTGGTGTTACCAGAGGGTGGAAGGTCGGTGTTGGGCTGTGCCTGTGCAAGGGGAACCGACTGTCCTGAGGCCCATGATGGTCCGGGCTGGTCATCAAGATCCAGTAGGGCAGAGCTGCTGTCGTCACTGTGGGCCTCTTCTGGGGGTGGAGTGGTGTTGTCTGGACCCTCTGGTGTGGTGACGGTCCTTCGGGGTCCTGCAGGGGCATAAGACCATGATTATTGCATGTGTGTGTGTAATGGTGTGCAATGGGTGGGTGTGCGTGAACCCCAGTGCAAGCATTCCTGTGTGGGGCCTTGTGTGATGATGGTTGGGGGGGTGTTCTGGGTATGTGCAGTGAGCATGCTTTGGTGAGGGGTGACCATGCTTAGTTGTGTCATGCAGGGCTTGGTGTTGGGATGGGTGGTTTGTGTTATGGGTACATTAGTGAGGATTTGGAGTGATAGGGGAGGGGGTGAGGGTGGGGGTGTGTGATAGCATGCAGGTAGGGTGGGGGATCTGATAGTTAAGATTTGACTTGCCAGTTTCCCATCCTCCACCGACTCCTCCAAGGCCCTCAGGATGCAAGATGGTCAAGACTTGCTCCTCCCATGTTGTTAGTTGTGGAGGAGGAGGTGGGGGTCTGCCGCCAGTCCGCTGCACCGCAATTTTGTGCCTGGAGACCATGGAACGCACCTTCCCCCGTAGGTCGTTCCACCTCTTCCTGATGTCCTCCCTATTTCTTGGGTGCTGTCCCACGGCGTTGACCCTGTCCACTACTCTGCGCCATAACTCCATCTTCCTGGCTATTGATGTGTGCTGTACCTGTGAGCCAAATAGCTGTGGCTCTACCCGGACGGTTTCCTGCACCATGACCCTGAGCTCCTCCTCTGAGAAGCAGGGGTGTCTTTGGCGTGCCATGGGGTGGTGTGGGTGAGGTGTGGGGTGGTGTATGTGGTGATGAGTGTGGTGAGTGTAGTGCTGTGTGGTGTTTTGTGCGTGGATGTTGTGTGGGTGATGGTGTTGTGTGCCTCTGTGTGATGGGGTTGTCAATTGCTGTGCTGTCTCTCTGGCTTTCTTTTAGAATTTGAGGTCGTAGGGTTTGTGGGTGATGTGGGTGTGTGTTTTATATTGTGTTGGGTGTGTGGGAGTGGTGTGTGTATGTGTATCAGGTGTGTGTATTTGTAATTGTCCAATGTGGCGGTGTTTTGGAGATGTGTGTGTATTTTGAGCGTGGCGGTGTGTACCGCCAATGGAATACCGCGGTTGAAAGACCGCAGCGTGGATTCGTGGGTCGTAATAGCATGGGCGTGTTTCTGTTGGCGTGGAGGTGGAGGATTTGTTTCTGCATGTTTATTGCTGACCTTTGGTGTGGCGGTGTTGTGTGGGTGTCTGAATTTCGGCGGATTCCGAGATGTTTGTCATAATAGCTGTGGCGGTTTACCGCGGCCGCGGCGGTGTATTGGAGGTCTTCTACATGGCAGTAAGCGACTTTTACCGCCAATGTTGTAATGACCCCCAAAATGTAAAAAACCTTAAAAAGTCACAGAAAAAAACAAAGGTTACAAGGACGTGATAGTTAGGTACTGAAAGTACTTGCATAAAACCATAGAAAATCAGCAGTTATAGTTACAAGATGTAACTATAACTTACACCCCCACAATGCACTGATTATGACCTCACATATTACATCACTCATGACACGGTCAGTGACATCTCAAATGACTTCACTGACGGCATCACTGATGATATCATCCACCCAAAGGCTCTTACACTCCACTCACACTCCCATACAAACCCCTCACACAAGTACTCCCATACTCATTCACACACCCATACAACTCCACAAACACACACACTCATTGTAAAATGCACTCATTCACCAATTTGCTTACTCATATAGCTAGTCACAAAACCAATCACTTTGCCATGTTATTACTCACACGTAAAATAATATACCCCCAATGCTGTTCAGTCAGGTACACAGGCACCTACACAGCTAATAAAATCTTCACTTATTCTTGTATATAGGGCCACTGAGAAATTCACACACCCATACACACACTCATACACCCATGTATGTAGCAATATAGCCACATAATCATCCAATCAAACATACAGGCACCAAGACTATGAATCACTCACCCATAGAACTATATGTACACCCATACAACAAATAATACAACCAGCCATTCTTTCACACAGTTACTCACCCAGCTACTCATTCATAGACACTGACAGATATATTCAGTCTCCTATACAGTTACTGATACAATCAAACGCTTACCCATCCATACACTGAGACACTCACTTATGCTTAGAGTCACTGACGCAAACACTAAATCACCCATACAGATACTGATGCAGCCTCTCACTCACTCAAAAAACCACTCACACAACCACTCACTCAGTCATACAACCATTCAGTCACCAATTTACCACTACAACTATTGGGAAAACCACTCACTTACACATGTTTACCTATACAGCTACAAGAAAACCAAGTCACTCATTAAAAAAGCTACTTTCACAGCCAGTCAGCCAACTGTACAACCACTCACACAACCAGACACATACGAATGCAGATACACACATCACCACTCAGATGACATACATTACAAATAGTATCATTCAATTAGTAGCTCTGCAAGAGTATTAATTTAACTTATGCAACACCATGTATCTTTAACTCACATAAATGTTTTTTAAACACTCACACAGACTGGATGATGTTATCAGTGATGTCATTTGAGATGTAATCAGTGTTATCACTGACCATGTCATGAGTGATGTAATATGTGGAGTCATAAGCAGTGCATTGCAGGGGAGTAAATTATAGTTAGGTTTTGTAACTATAACTGCGGACATTCTATGGTTTTGTGTGAGTAACTTCAGTAACTATAACATCATAATAACCTTTGTTTTTCTCAGTTAATATATATATATATATATGTGTATATATATATATATATATAAATGTACACACACATATATGTTTAGAAGCACACATGCATATTTGTGTGTGTGATTATATAAGTATATACTTATATATAATATTAAGTATCAGTGGAATTTATGTAATTTACATAATACTAATGTTACATACTAAATTAAGGTTTCATCTTATGACGGACCTCCTTCATTATGTTTTTTTCAGTCCTGGGGAGGTGACAGTTCACAGGGCTGTGGGGGCCACGTGGGCCCCGTGTATATATTTCATATTCAGCTCCGGGGAGGGGCTGGGGGGATTCTGTACAGGCCTCTCCCATTAGAAGTTACTCTTTTGCCCCAGAAAAGTGGCTGTCCCCATGGCTGTAGGGTAGGCCATATGGGCCTCCCCCATTACAAATAAACATTTTGCCCTAGGGAGGTGGTAGTTCCTGGGCCTAATTAAACCCGTAGGATGGGAGCCCCATGAGCTCACCTCCTTTTTTAAGCCCCCAGTGCCCCCGGAACCTGACCCACTCAGGGGCAAAATAAAAGAAAAGTCCAGGAGACTGCCATGTTTAAAGAAATATATGTGTTTTTACGAACATTTGTGGTGTTCTCTCTAGTGTGAATCCATTGCTTCCTCCAAAACTCTTTGATTGGTCTCAAATCGTGGTATTAGCAAAGATCTAGGCATTTCCAAAGTGGGCACTGCTTGAATTGGCCGCAGGAGGGGTGGACTATCATTAACTAATGCCTATGGTGGAAAGCATTTTGCATTGCAAGCTATCTGATGTCATGATTGTGCTTTGAGGAGGTACATATTTGGGGAGCATCACAGACATTCACAGACATGGCCTTCTCAATTCAAATGAAGGAAACCTTGAGAGTTGATAATTCACCTCTACTACACTGCATTTGTCTAGTTCAACATATATTAAAAGGTAAAAAAGCAGTAGTCCAACCAGTTCTGTCCATATATATATATAAATCCTAGAAGTTTGATAATAAAGTAACATTGGCATTTCACCAAGACAGTGGAATTGGCTCCATACATGAAAGTAAATTCCGCTTTGAAATGCCTGGTATCATTTGAAAAGGTGAAGGTCATTTCACAGCAGAAGAAAACAGGTCTACCTAAGAAACATAAAGGAAAGTAATAATGTATACCTCTACTTGTGCACAACACACTGTAAACTCAAAGCCTTTTGTCAGAGCTATCCGATTCTCATTTTTGTACGTTATTTACATTTTTTTAAATAATGTTTTAGGTGTGGCCACCCTCCTGTGGTGCAGATTTTCTCTGTTGTAACTCCCTTCTCAGTACTATTAATACACCAAATCAATATAACGACCCCACTCCCTACTCCTTCTCTCCTGACTAAAAAACAACCAAAACTATCCGCAGTGAGGAAGAAGTGTTAGGGGACAGGGACTAAGCCATTAGCAGTCTCGATTCCAATGCCTCTAAAGCCAGACAGCACTCCACTGCCCTGTAGGCAACCGTCCTGCAATGTTTCTTCAAACTCACAGGTGTCCTATCCCTTGCTTCACACATCGGTGCCCACAATCCCCAGGGGTGACCAGACCCTGCTGCACATGGTCCTCAGCCATGTGCAGCAGGGGGTTGGCCGCAGGCCATGAGCCCAACTCCCAAATGGGCAACCAACCTCCTGCTGCACACGGCCTTCACATCCAGATTTAAGAAACCTAGCCAACTCCATCTTGTTTAGGTGATGTGCCTGCACCGATATAATGCATGAGGATATAGTAAGGTTAACAGAAATCATAAAATGATATTTTGCAGGGCTGAACTTTCCTGTGCTGCAAGTACTACAGGAAGGATGACCAAAGTGCTCTGGTCTCAGACCTATGGTGAGAAGAATGTTTCTTCCTTATTAGGTGTATTATCTGTACATACCACTAATGAATGCTATAATGTCTCTCTGTATGCGCTCCAGGACATTTTGATTGCTTGAGTAGGGTATGTCTGCCCAATCAAAGAGATGAATTGTAACATGGTAGTCAAGGCTGGCCAAAACTGCCCTTTTAGCTGGAATAAAATGCTTTGCTTTGTTCCTGCCCAACAGTGTTTATTGTATTGTTCTTTCAATGTCTGGAAGCAAGTACAGGAACCCCATCATCACTTATCTGTGGATCTAAAAATCCATTGCAGCTAAGTTGTGATAATTAAGACAGATGTGGAAGGTGCACCAAACCAAGAGATATTCCCCAAAATGTGTGACCTCTGCTCATAGTTCCAACTTGGCTGCTTTGGTGAGTGGCACATGTGTAACCCTAGTAAATGTTTGAGAGCAACATAAGCAAAGGATGAGGGACAGAGGTTGAAGGTGAATGGGCTGCAGTCAGGCTGCCTGTGAGGATAAAACAGCTTGCCATCTCTTCACCTTCCTATTGCCATAGATTGAGTAAAGATTATCGAATAAAAGTAAGGGGTTGTTTCTCCTCTGGGAGTGTGTGTGTATGTATACAAGAAGGGGTTGGATCCTCTTCAGGTGTATGAGTGAGTGGGCCAAAGTTACAAGGTCTTTCAGATGTGACTATCAAAGAGAGGTAATAGGCAGGTGTGTTTTGAGAACTTTCTCATTACCAACGTAAACTCATAGGCAAGCTGAAATAGGTGACCTATGGCAGGTCTTTCGATTAGTAGGTGAAAATGTGAGTAGAGAACAAAGAGTTGTGACATTGTCAAATTCCCCGGGTGTGACATAGAGTTGAATGAGTGGTTGTTTCATCATTTTAAGCCATTCTTAAGTCTACGATAAGGATATATTTGACAAGGCATAGCCCTCCCGCCAAAGGACCACCAACTTGAAAAATGTTGATAAATATTGGAACTCATATACGTTGGAGGTTGAAAGAATGGCACAAGGTCACGAAAAAGGTTCCAAATTTGCAATTTCTTAAATGGTTCTTTGGAATTGAAACATTTGAATTATTTGCAGTAGTGTATGAAAATGCAAACCCCTCTCCCCCCCAACCTGTGAGGGTGAAACTCTTAATGAATTGGAGCAGGGAACAATAGAACAAACACATGAATGTAAGGTAATGGAACAGATGTGTGAGGTATTGGATATAATGAGAAAAGAGGGATTACAAAAGTGGAAGTGTCGAGAGAGTATTGCAAATGATATTGGGTTATACCTCTCCCCTGTAGGTCTTCAGCCCTGAAGATTGTCTTTTGGGAGATTTGCTAAATCTAGGCCCAGCTCCTGTGCATATTTTCAAGATGCAACTTGAAAAGTTTCCTCGAGGAGAAGGGCAGACCTTTGGACTTTTATGTTAGACAGTGAGAGGGAGAAAAGAATGGGTTGGTTTGAGTGGAAATGATCAAACTGATAGTGCAAGTAAGTGGTCAAGCAAGAGCAGCAGACCACCAAATTATTGTTGTTTCAAGTGAAATTAGAGTGGATTTGAGAATAGATAAGGAAACTGGAGCATATTGAAGGATTAAAGAAACAATGGAGCAAAGAGGCATCTGAGGTTCAGGGAAGATCATTTGAGGATCAAAATGGTGTCCTGAGATACTTAAAGGAGCTTCTAGGACTGAACGGGCAACCAGTTGCATGTTCATGGGCCTTGGGCCAAATATGATTTGTGGTATTTCACAAAGGACTTTTCTAATCTGTGGAAGTTCTAGAGAACTGGTACATGGAAGTAGAGAAAATAATGAACATGTCAAAATTGTGGTGGAGATTGTGGAAGCCTTGTTTCCCACTGCAATAATTTAGGATCTGCAAGATCTTTGATAGGTGGCAGTGTTGTGGCTGGAGACACAGCCTACAAGGGTTGTTACAACTCTGTCGTCCCATCTCTAGGGGGAAATGTAAGGGGACTGTCGGAAGCCTGGCAATCACCTTAAACACTTCTCTAGAGTCCCTTGCTGACTCCTGTTTGTTTCTCTTTTCTCCATGGTACACTTGTCTAGTACTACATTTGCTTCCTGGAACTGCAAATCCCATAATGCACAACCTGGTAGTCAGGAAAGCCTAGATTCTGTTTCCCATTGTTCTCTATGGGAGAAGTCCAGTCGCTCCTTTTCACCGGATCCTCTCCTCCAGGACTTGCAAGTGTCTGAAATTACACACACCTGAAGCCTCTCCTGTGCAGCCCAGCTTGGAACTGCTTATCAGCTGCCATTTCCTCAAGATCCCCGTCATGCATTGGAGTTCGATTCCTTTGTGTTACAGACCCCTTAACAGATGGTGTTCCAGTTTTGTTCCTGTTCTATTCCAGCTTGATCCTGTTTCCTGTTTCTCTGCCCTGCTCCTGATTGTTCCAGCCAGAGTCTGCTCCCTATCTCTTAGCCTTGTACCTGTTTGTTTCTTCCAGAGCCTGCTCACTCTAATGAATTAGCTTGTGGAACTTCTACCTTTTCAGATGTTAATCCAGTTTCTAAAGACTTTAAAACTCTTGTTGCTCCTGAATTTGATACTCCGAAGTCATCCAAGAAGAAAGAAAATTCTGACCTTTTCACGTTTATCTTGAGAAAACCAGTTCCCCATGTCTCCCAAGTCTCTAAGCTTTGCAAACCTCAGACCACAACCAATGCAAATACTGCTGCAGAAACAGACATATCCTGCTTGTTGGAAGGTGTTACAGACCTGACAGTTACTAATACACCAATTATCTCCTCCAAAGAAGAAAGTATTAAACAGGAAACTAATGTCCTAAAGAATACCGCCCATAATGCCATTCCAGATCTCCTTGCTCCTGAATCCACTTCACCAGAAACCAAATCCATGCACTCCTCCCATATAAATCGAACAATAAAGAGGAAAGACATCGGAGCCCATATGGGTATTAATACATGCTATGCTCATTGGAAGATTCACCTATGGCAGGACTGTAAACTTATCCACCAAGGTTGGTGTTGGATTTACTTGCTGTTACTTTTCCGCTTCAACTTTTTTCAGCCAAAGTATCGCCTTCTCTTCTTGAGCAGACTGGTGGGGGGGTATACTGTTACGACTCTGTTGTCCCATCTCTAGGGGGCGCTGCAAGGGGACTGTCGAAAGCCTGGGAATCACCTTAAACACTTCTCTAGAGTCCCTTGCTGACTCCTGTTTGTTTCTCTTTTCTCCATGGTACACTTATGTAGTACTACATTTGCTGCCTGGGTCTGCAAATCCCATAATGCACAGTCTGGCAGTCAGGAAAGCCTGGATTCTGTTTCCCATTGTTTTCTATGGGAGAAGTCCAGTTGCTCCTTTTCACGGGATCCTCTCCTCCAGGACTTGCAAGTGTCTGAAATTACACACACCTGAAACCTCTCCTGTGCAGCCCAGCTTGGAACTGCTTATAAGCTGCCATTTCCTCAAGATCCCCGTTGTGCATTGGAGTTCGATTCCTTTGTGTTACAGACCCCTTATCGGATGGTGTTCCAGTTTTGCTCCTGTTCTATTCCAGCTTGATCCTGTTTCCTGTTTCTCTGCCCTGCTCCTGATTGTTCCAGCCAGAGTCTGCTCCCCATCTCTTAGCCTTGTACCTGTTTGTTTCTTCCAGAGCCTGCTCCCTGTTTCTCTGTCCTGCTCCTGCCTTGTTTCAGCCTGAACCTGCTCTCTGTTTCCCAGTCCTGTCTTCTGCTTATTCCCACACGCTGTATTCTAGCCCTGTCCTTGCCTGTTCCAGCCAGAGCCTGCTCTCAGTTTCCCAGTCCTGTCTCTGTTTGTTCCAGCTAGTAGTTGAGCCCTGTTTACCAGTCCTAGTCCTGCCTTTGCTTCAGCCTGAGCCTGTTCCCAGTTCCCAGTTCTTGCCTATGCCTCTTAGTTTGTTTCCCTCTGTTTCTGTTTCCTCTCTGTATCTGTGTCGGGTAAGTGTTGTATCAGTCTTCACCAGTGTATAAGTGTCATCCTTTGTACTGGGGTTGGCTCCTGGGTTCCAGGAGGCAATTCCACTTCTCATCCTTGTCTAGTGTTATACGTTGTCTTTCGTGCCTAACAGTGACAGTGTGCTATTGCTGTTTTCTCAGGAATCGCCACTGTATTTCCAGCTAGACCCTCAAAAGCTTGTCTTGTGTATGTGAGTACTGTCCTTGCTTGTGCTCTAAGATCCAGAGACAGAATCACTTCTGCTGCCTCCTTTCTATGGGGCTGGCAGGGTGACTATCTGTAAGAGCAAACTGCACAGAGGCATTGACATTCCCTGTCACTGTGGGAGGTTCTGCGCCTTACTCTGTGTACAACCCCAGCGTGTTTGTCCATTAGTAATCTGTTTCCTGTTTGTTCACACAAGGGTTGCTCTGCTTTTACTTTCCTGTGCCTATCCATAGCTGTCCTTTCCGTGTATGCCTTTAGCTGCTCTTCTGCCCCAGTATACTACCAATTTAGGATATTCGGTGACCTCGATGGGTGTCCCAACCAGAGTTCTGATCATACCCGCCTGAAACCGTGACAAGGGTAGCTTCAAAATAAAAACCCTAGCCAGTAATGATGGGCATTTACAGAGAGAGAATGGGGTAGTTTAAGGAGAAGGTGCCAGTACAACTTGTAACTCAGTCCAATGTTATGCCAGCACAAAGCCAAAGATGGAAGCGTACATACTTCTTATATAGAATGTTGTAGGTGTACAAACATTGAGGTTGAAGAGAAGATGATTCCCAGTGCAGAATCCTGGCACTAATATAAGCCTGTGTATTAGTGCTCTGCCCCAATTTTAGAACCTAGGTAAACCAGTAAGTGATGTGTTTACAAACTAAGGTATTTGAATGAATGTTACCATGTGCACACTATTGTAGTGATTACCTGGATTGGAAAATACAACAAGGTCTCCCAGTTTCACAGGCAGCAGAGGTACAGGGACTATTGAGGGGCCTGGGAAGAGGAGCAAAAGTAGGGGAAGAGATGAGGTGGCACTGTAAATCAACAAAATGCTAAGTGCATAAAGCTTAGAAACTGGAAGAATGAGTTTCACAAATTAGGAAGGGAAGTCATGCCAGGAAGAGTATTGCCTATACAACCATTTTTTCTGGGAATTTAAGCGCCTTGGCCCAACCTACTCTTTCTGCTCCTTCAGCTGTGTAGCCACTTCCTTTCTATCCGTCAAGTCATTCCCCAAACATGATGCCTTTGAACCAGTTTATGTCTCTGTTGAGAGATGCATTTCCCAATTTTTGGGCAACTGCAGAAGATCTGACAGGTCCTAGATAGACAGAATAGGGTTGCCCTGTAAGGATCATATCCTTTCAGTTGATCAGGACAGTACTGATGTACAGAGTAAGGTAAATTACCACTTGCGTATCAATCTACTGTGAGACCAATAGAAGTTCTCCAGTTACCCCAATTAGGAGATATGTGTTAGCAGTCGTCAATTAGAATTTTGCATTTAGTCATCCAGTTTTGGCCTTTATCTCTATAACTATGGGTCCTTTTACGGAACACAATGACATTTTGATCAGTCAGACCATCTATAGGGGGAAGATCTCCTAAAGACCCCTAAAGTTATGTTCACACAGACAGAATTGTTGCAGCCACAAATTCTCAGCTGCCTGGGCACCTGATAACCCTGTGTAGGGTCTCGCTTCTCCCAGGGCTCAGAAGACAGCATATGTAGCACACAGTTACAACCTGGATGAGTCTCTCACCTAGATCTGTCTCCCTTGCACTCCTGGGCCCTTGGCACTACAATGGCATTCACTTGGCTCTGGGTTTCTAGCTGTCCTTTAAGGTTACTACATAGCTAGTCCACTTCACCTTTTTGTTCTTTCCATCATAGTGTTCTTCCCTTGGCTTCTTCATATCTTTCCAAATCTATTTTGCCTTCTACCATGAAGTGCTTGATGTCCTTTCGTTTTCCTGTTCTTGTACTTTTCTGGTTGTAGGTTGCATCACAACAAAGCTGTGTACCTTTGCTTGTTTCCTTGTTCTTTCCTATTGGTGATCTTCACTCTACACTCTCGAGACCTTCTCGTCTGGATTATTGACTCCTGCTTTTCTCCAAACCTGTAAAGGCCTCACCAGCAAGGAGTTTTTTAGGTCTTGGGCTTTTTTAGTTTTAAGAAGGTGAAAGCCCACCACTTATTCCAGTGTTTTGTGATATTGTCTCTTCTGGAACCATTCGCTCTTACCTCAGACAGTGGAAGACATTGATGCTTATTATAGGTAAGCATTCAACCCAGAACAAAGAGACCCTAACGGGTACTTTAAAGTGAAGTCTCTGTGGAAAGTAAAAAATGTCCTCTCTTGAGACATGCGAGATTCTAAACGATTTGTAAAGATCTTTACCACTTGAGGTATGATGAGTGAAGGGATGAGAGACAGAAAGGATGTAGAATACCCAGCCAGTAGGGGTAGAGTTCAAAAAGGTGAGTGAGGTTGCCTGGAATTCTCTAGTATAAACTGTCTCAGAAAGGGGAAGGAGGGATTGAGGCAGTGATACAAGACCTACTCTAGCAGGGCATTATTGAATGAAGGAAAGGCCTTGCAATACCCCACCTGCTCATTTGAAAGAGGGATGGTGTTTCTTGGAGAAAGGTCCAGGATTTATAAGCTATTAATAAAATTATGGTTCCCACTCTTCCCATTGACCCTAATTTCACTATGACCCTGCCTCAGATCAATGTTATAGCACAGTGGTTAATGTCACATTCAACATTCTTTTCCATAACTGCATGCATTAGGACAGTCAGTACTTATTTGCTATTGGATTTAAAACAATGGTGTTTAGTAGGGTAGGGCTTCCTCAAGGCTATGCCAAATCCTCATCCATCTCCTCCAAGGCTCTTCATAAGGATCTGGAATCCTTGTAGCTTACACATGGGTCTGTGCTGGTCTGATGCACTACTGATTTGTTTGTCTCCTTCCTAACCAGAAAAGCACGGAAATGGGACATGATTACATTGATGTATCACAAGGTCAGACAGGATAAAAGAAAGTGATTTATTTGGAAGACAAATTATAAAAAGGAATGGGAGGATGTCCCAGAACAGGATATTAGCCATTATGGAAATGACACCACCATGTATTCAAAGAGAAGTTAGTGATTTCTTTAAATTATAGAGTCTAATAATGGATACCAAATGTCCCTTTTGTGGCCCAGCCTTTACAGAGATTGACCCATAATAGTATATCCAATCCCTTACACTAGTGACATAAGTGTCAGAAAGCATTTCTAGAATTAAAATATGCACCATGATGTTCTGCTGCCTTAGGAGTACCTGATTGTGATAAGGGGTTTTCCCTATATTGTAAAGAAAGGGAATAGTGGCACAACAATGCCCAGCTGAGTATGGTAGGGCTTTTGTGGTGCCTACGATCCCTTGTGACTGCAGTGGAAGCATTTGAACAGTCTAATAATATTGGGTTGGACAGACCCTGACCTTATATATGCCTCATTCAATTGAAGTTTTGCTTACCGGATGTAAAACCTAGCATTTGACTGATGCCCAGCTTACTCTCTAAGAAGTAATACTGCTGTCCACCCGTACCATATCCGTTAAAATATGTGTGGGTGTGAATATTACTATCCTATTACCTTTGTCTTTCCAGCAGGTGGGGGAAGAAGTCCATGATTGTACGCAAGTAACACATTAAGGATGAGTTACTGAAAAATTGTGATTGCATTGTTTGTAGATATGTCTTGCTTGAGGGACAGTGCCGGAATTCTTTTTTTTGTTTTGAAATTCTTTATTAGAGAGATACAATAATTCCATGAAAGGGGGTACAGATATATAGTCAATGTGAATACACCATCATTGTTTGAATGAGAAAAAGATATGAGCAACAACTTTTTCAAGCGGGTGCATAGGAGGGGCGGATGGTGGGAAAGGGATTTAGAGTAAGAGAAAGAGATGGGTAGAAAAAAAAGGGATAGAAAAGGGAAGGATGAGGAGGGTGAGAAAAAAGGGATAGGAAGGGGGGACTGAAGAGGGAGGAGGGGGGTAGGCGCAGACACAGTTACAGAGAATCAAATTGGGGGAGTGGTGCATCTGCGCTTATGGATAACCATCTGGAGGCAGTCACATCCTAGGGTATCATAGGATTCTAGTGTGCTGTAATGTTGTCCCCCTTATGACATCTATATGGCATGTCTACTGACCAATTACATGTGGATTGGGACTGCTGTCTTTTGGGCTGGGTACCGTTGGCCGTAGTCCATGATGTTTCGGATCTACTTAGAGCTCGCAGGCAGCTGCACCTTTCGCATTCTTGGGGCAGAGGAAATGCAGGGGCTATATAGAGTGATGGTCGCCGATGGGGTATATTATCGGATCTTGTCTCCTGGTTGGGAGGACAAAGGTCCAAAAAGTGAATGTGATACATCCATGACTTAATGGTACCTTGTTATTTATTTTTATTGGAGGGGGTGAGAGATACGGTCAATGTCAGGATAGGTAAGGCTTTTGGGCCACAATGGGTTAATTTGTGGAGGGGGATACCGGGTAGTGAGGGTGTTGCCTATATGAGGAGAGTTGAGGAGACAGAGAGTGTGTTCTAGGAAATATAACTTAGAAGAGAGAGAGGCGCAGTGTGAAGAGTGAGGAGTTGAGAGATAAGAGAGGATGGAAGTTAGAAGTATTCTCTTTGATTTTGTGTCACAGAACAGTTGAGCACCCAACATCCATAGCCCATCTATCAATTGCTGGTGGGGAGGGGGAGAGACAGAGGACAAGAAAAAGTGGGGAGGAGGAGATTGGTGAGGGGGAGAGGGGGAGATGCTAAAGGCATAGCTATGCCAATACTGATTATCTACGACTGTCGACTGCTGGCCAGTAGGGGTGAAGGGTAAGAGCTGTAAAAACCGTAGACAGGGTACAAATGATGGCGTTCCTGTGAGAAAGGGAGTCCATATCTGGTTAAATAGGGCGCCTGATCCTGTAAATGATAAATTACTCATTTCTATGCGGCTTTTAGGACCATTGCCCCCATCTACTCAGGTGTTCGGGTGCCCGCTAGTGGCAGAGGATACAGATCTTTACTGTCACCAGCGCAGTATGTAGCAGTCTCTGCTGGGGTCTGGACAGAGTGGGGAGGGATCCTGTGTCATGTAATAGCTTTAGAGCAGGGGAGAGTGGCAATCGGAGTTGTAAAGATGCACTGAGTGTGGATCCCACAGCTTTCCAGAAGGGCTGTATCGAAGGACATTCACATAAGACGGTAGGTCACAGTGGGTCTCCGGACATTGCCTGCAGTTCGCATTGGGTAGTAGTCCTAATCTATGTAATTTCTCTGGTGTCCAATACCAATCTTGGATTATCTCAAAGAGGCAGGACTTCAGTCTGACTTTCCTAGTACCTCTATCAAGGGCTTCTACTACGTTTAACCAGTCTTCCGGGTCAAAATCCTCGAATCATCTGCCATTGACAGCGTAACATTTTATGAAGGGGTTGCGAGTATAGGTGCTGTGTTATTACCTCATATATCCCTGCCATCACCCCTTTGTGATGACACCATGTCCTAAGGTAGGCAATTATGGGCAATATCTGGACTATCCAAGGAGCAGCTCCCAGACTCTGGAGTAAACAGTGTTTAAGTTGAAGATAGCGCCATTCCTGGTGAGGGTTGAGACCGTATTCCTCCTGTATGTTCTCACACAGCTTGAGCATTCCACATCTATAATCTGAGCCAAGCTTTCAATGCGGGCCTCGTTCCATTGTGGCCAATCGAGGGGTGTACCTCCTACGCGTAGGCTGTCATTGCCCCATAGTGGTGGCTGAGTGTGTGTTGAGGGGTGTATTCTGCAGAGGCGGTGCACCCTACTCCATGTTGTTTGCATCATTTTTTAAATCGGGTTGGCTGGGCCGCGCTGGGGGAGACCAGCTTTGTATAGGTCGCTTAGGCCACCTCGGTGTGAGAGCAGCTGCCTTTCTGTGACTACCCACTGCGTCAGAATTGGTATTCCGGGAGTCATATATGCTAGGTGAGACAAGTAGAGGGTGAGAGCTTATTGTTCCACCGAAGGGACATGCTATGACGTGCTATGAGCTTTGCAGACGGTAATCGGGGGAATGTGGAGCCCCATACAAAGGCTCTTATAGCTGCATCTTTCGATCTTAGGGACCGAAGGGATACTTCGAGGGGTATCATACCTAACATATATGTAAAGCGTGGTAATGTGACCATTCTCACCCCCTGTACTTTACCCCACATCGAAAGGCCCAGTTGAGACCATTTCTCAAACTCCAGGTTCATACGAGCCATGAGAGAATCTTGATTATCTGCTACCATCTGTTCTAGTCCTCTGTTAACATATATCCCCAGGTATTTAAGGCATTTGGGGGTCCATCTGTACAGATATCCATATATCGCAGCTCGTGTTTTCAAGAACGAGAGGGGCAATGCCTCATTCTTATGCCAGCTTACCCGATAACCCAATATCTTTGGAAAGCCCTCAACAAGCTCGAGTAAGGCAAGTAAGGGGTGTCCTAGGTCTGCTAGAATGAGTAAGATATCATTGGCGTACAAATACATTTGAGAGACTCCCCCCTTCAAAGGTATCCCTGTTATCAGTGCAGATTGGTGGATCGTTGCCACCAATGGCTCCATAGCCAGTAGAAATAGAAGTGGCAAGAGAGGACATCCCTGCCTCATCCCTCTGCAGATTGGAAAAGGGTCAGGATAAAGCCCCCAGAGTTGACTTGCACCATCATAGAGGAATTGGACCATGGCAATTAATTGATCTCCTAGTCCGAATTTCTGCAGGGTCCCAAACAGATAGTCCCAATCGATCCCGTTGAATGCTTTTTCGGCATCCAGGGACAGAGCTTCGTCCGGCAAGTGTCTGGCTTCCCAGAGCGGGTGGGAGAGGGTACACAGATGGTTCCTGGAGGTGCGTCCCGGCACAAAACCCACTTGGGTGTGGTGCAGGCGAGCTGCCAAGACACTGGCTATGATCTTGATATCTCCATTCAGGAGAGAGATGGGTCAATAACTGCCACAGAGTAGGGGGTTCCTTTCTGGTTTTGGTATAACGGCTATTGTTTCCCTATTGGATATTGCACCCAGTGAGCCCTCGTTACATGCTTCTGTTAGGGCATCATGTGCAGCACCAACTGCCTCTTCACCGGCCCATTTATCAAATTCTGTGGGGAAACCATTGTTCCCCCGGCAACTTATGGTATGGGAGGTTGGAGATGGCTTGTACTAATTCAAACTTGCTTATCTCTCCATTCAGAACGGCTTGGCCCTCAGCCGAGATGCAGGGAATATTTGTACTATTTTAAAAGGCCTCTATTTGGGCGGGGCTGGTCGTCACTTCTGGAGTACAGAGGCATTGGTAGAAAGCTGCAAACTCGTTAACAATTTCCTGTGGGCAAGTTAATATCTCCTCGCTAGAGGATTCTAATGCCGGTATGGCTTGTGCAGTAGCTCTCTGGCGGAGTTGTGCCACTAAAAGTCACCCAGCTCTCTCTCCTTGTTTGAAATGCCGCCCCTGAAGGCGTTGTAATGCATGTTCGGCCTGCGACGTATAGAGCTCACTGAGGGCCATACGAGCACACTCCAGGGGCAGGCACTTATGTAAAGTTGGATGGGTAGTGTATTGTTGTGTGAGGTGCCTTATGTTGTTCTCTAAGATCTTCTGATGGGCTTTTCAATCCTTGTTGGCCAGTACAGCATTTTGCATCCTTTTCCTGCAGATAGGCGGACATGTGGGTGCGTAATTGTGCTTTGCCCCAAGGGGATCTGTAGCAGTGTACGGCAAAGCACCAGGGGTTGCTGCCCGGGAAGGGTAGGGGAGACCTATGTTGAAGGCCAGGAGGACCAGGAAATGGTCTAAGGTGCCAGATTCCAATATTTGGGTATCCTGGATTTGGGCCACTATGCTGTGTGACACAAGGAAGTAATCCAATTGTGATTGGGTTCCATCTACCGACGACAGACATGTGTATTCTCTGTCAGATGGGTGAATTTGTCTCCAATGGTCCAATAGTACCTGATCTGTAATTACTTTATTCAAGATTGCTCTGTTGTGGTTGTTACTTACATCAAGGAGTCCCATTCTGTCTAGCACTGCGTCCGTGGCCAGGTTCCAGTCACCCCGATGACACTACAGGCCACCTCTATTTCTGTCAGTAGGTGGTTAATTCGTAGGAAGAACTGCCGTTTGGAGCTGACTGGCGCATACACAGAGCCAACACAGATCAAGGAATCTCCCAATTTGAGTTTGGCGAACACATACCTCTCCTCTGGGACTGAATTTCAAAGCAGGAGCACCACTCCACATTTCCTAGAAACTCCGTTCACTGTTGTCTGCTGTGTAGGGCAGCATCTATTGAGCACCTTCCCTAACCATTCCCTGTGTAATTTGCTCGATTCTTCATCATCAAGGTGCGTCTCCTGAAGAAGTGTTATATCTGCCCATTTGGACTGGAGATATTAGAGCATATTATTTTTTTATGAAGTGAGTCAAACTGTTGACATTCCAGGATAAGATCTGGAGTGGGCAGTTTGCAGATGTATCTGGCCTAGCTATCCTATATTGGGGCTGGAGGGGGGAAAGAGAGTAGGGAGGAACCGAGGGCACAGAGGGGAAAAGACGTTGGCTGTGACAGGTTGGGTGAGGACGGCGTGGGAAAGAAAGGGAGGGGTCTTCGGTTTTCAGGTACCCACCTGCTCGTGTAGGGATATAGAAGAGAGTAGAGAAGAATGAATTTGGTTAGGATGGGTGGGGGCAGAGAATAGGATAGGAAAGAAGAAGGGAAAAGAAGGTAGGGAGGGGGTCGGGAAGGAAAGATACAGTAGGGAAAGGAAAGAGAAAAATTAAAAAAAGATGGGAAGAAAAGAACAAGAAGTGAACTAGATACTAACCGGAGAGAGAGATAGAGAGTGGAAGAAGGAAGTGACGCCAGGCGAGAGGAAGGAGCAGTTCTCTAGTTATCT
This sequence comes from Pleurodeles waltl, assembly GCF_031143425.1. NCBI lineage: Eukaryota > Metazoa > Chordata > Amphibia > Caudata > Salamandridae > Pleurodeles > Pleurodeles waltl. The sequence continues at coordinate 802,040,582 of NC_090442.1, read as the reverse complement.
GGATCTTCGGATTGTGGGTCTAGACCTGTGTAGCCCACATGCACAGTTGGAGGGGCCCCAGTCAGGGGCAGAGGGCGCACAGCAATCTGTTATGTGTGGGACATTTGGGAGGGTTATTTGTGACCATGAACAATAGGATTGAAGGTGCATAGGAGGTGGTGGGACACCAGGTGGGAAGGGAAGAAGGGAACAAGGGGAGGGATAGATAGGAGTGGAAGGATAGGTGCAATACCTCTGCACGTGGGAGGGATCCCTATGGTGGTTACAGGCATCTGCGATACTAAGTGGGCAGTATGGGAGTAGTTACTGTGGTAGCGGGGGTGGGTTTGGGAAACCTGGACCTGGTGACAATATGCGCAGGCAGAGGGATATCAGAAGGTCACCATCATGAAGCCTTGATTTTCGGACTGTAGCGAGAGCCACCTTGCAAGTGGCTTTGAATCCCTGCTCTACATCATGTTACTTATATGTGTTGCGGTATCTTATTCAGAGTGCTAATTCCTGTTGTTTTACCAATAGGCATTTAAGACACCGGTTGGGTGGTGAGTACGTTGACAAGGGGAAGGGAACGGTGGTGAAATGGGAGGGGGAGAGGGATAGGGATGTTGAATAGGGATGTTGGGATAAAGATATGTACCAGGGCACACCATAAGAGTTCAAAAAGTCCAATCCTTGATGTGCTGGATCACTCAAAGCGCGACAAGCGTGTGTAGTACGTCATGAGGATTTTATTAATCCAATATCATGTCAATCCAAACAAAGCAACAGCCAGTTCAATGACATAACAGTCGACAAGTGTTTTGTCAATATGACTTTCTCAAGGCTGTAAAACCAACACATACAAAAAGAGATATATAATCACAAAGTAATACAATATCTTGGGGATCAAAGGTGTAATGCTCAAGAATTTGTATCCACCAGGAAAATAGTGCAAGAGCAGCACACAAGAGGGTCCCACCTATCACTATGGCATATAGAGTATGTTAACCATGCAATTAAGTGTTGCTCCCATGTGTCCACCAGCTGTCCCTGTGGACACCATTTAGAAAATCATATAAGGAAAGTAGACTATGTAGTTCAAAAAGAAAAAATATAAAAAATATCAACATGCATCTAGGTACAGTTTCACCCGTGTGACTGTATCACCACGTCATGAGGATGTTGGGATGTTGAGGGGCCAAGAGGGGGGCATCACTATAGGTCATAAAATGGAGTTACGCTGAGCATAATACATGAACAAAAATAAAGTACAACTGCAGCAAGATTGCGTCATAACTAATGCATATCATGGAGCTAACATTACATCATAACTTTAAATTTCAACAGAGCACTCAAAGTACTCAAAGTACTCATCTGTATGTCGGTACAGTAATAGAAATAGTGATCTTCCAGTAGGTCTCCAGACCCTCTGGCGTCTCATTTCTTAGCTGTGGTTTCAGGGAGGCTCTGCGGTATGCTTCAGGGGAGACCGGGACTTGTCCCTGTCTGATAGTTGTATATGGAATGCCACTGCCTGAAGCACTTGTCCCCTGTCATCATGTGTCCGTGCAAGCCTCTCCAAGTCTCTACCTCTGGGATGATGGTTCAGGTCTTGGTGTTTTTTCCCTCCTTAGACGCTGAGGTGGGCAGTGTACTCCGAGTGTCAGTAGGCAGGTCATCTTGCCTCTCCGACGGTACTGTATCCATTGACTCCATAGATTGTGGCAGTAGATTATCTAGGAAAAGCCAGAGGTCGTCTGGTTCATAAAAAACCTTGGACACACCGTTTTAGGTGATCCACAACCTTGGCGTGTCAAATAAGTCATATTTCACATCTAGTTGGCTCATCCGGGGTCTGAGGGACAAGAAAACTTTCAGACTGTCGTTGGTCTCTTTTGAGAAATCTGCTGTTATGCGGATTTCATACCCTTCAGTCTGGAATGGGCTGTGCCATCGAGCTGCTAGGAGGAGTTGACAAATCTGCCCGTAGCGTAGGAGACAGGCAATTATCGGTCGGGCCAGAGGTCATCTTTCTTACGTTTTGGGCCCAATCAGTGTGCTCTTTGAAACTCCAATGGTGGATCAAAGGTTTGAATAGTTAACGTGGGGAAGAATTTTCGCAGGAAGGCTTGGGTGTCAGTTCCTTCAATTTGTTCCGAGAATCCTAGAAATGTCTCTGCGACTTCTATCTTCTAAGTCTACCAGCTTGCTGCATAACTATAGCAGTTCCTGGTCTCTGTCTTGCCCGGTGTTAAGGTCTTCCTCCATGATTGTCACTCATTGCTCTACTCCCAATACATGAGACTAAAAGCGTGCTATGTCTAGGCGCATGGACTTCGTCTCTGCCATCAGTGAAGATATAGCAGAGTCCATACCCTCAAGCCGTCAGCCCACGGCCATGATCTCTTGGAGTATGCGTTCCATGGGTGTTTCCTGTTCCAGGCGGCACATGGTGTGGGGTAGGAGGCTTCAGAAAAGAGGAGTTGCCTTGCCGTCTTATCAGCAGATTTACCTTCCAGTTTGCCGCCGGACATCTCAAGACCAGATTTTCCCGGTCCGTAGGTTTAAGTTGCAGGCTGCATTCTGCAATGAGTGTCATGCTGCGTATCAGTGGAAAAGGGATAGTTTCAGGTATGAGTGGTGGCTGACCCTGTTGTCCGACTCCTTAACTACATGTATATATAAGCCCCTCAAACACCAACTCTGTTGTAATCTGTATGCGTTGTCTTGTCGGATTATTGTTGCGATCGCCCAGAGGCCCTTGATGTAGACCGGTATTGCTGCTCAGGCACTTTAACAGTGAGGAGCCCACTGGGCTGTTGGAATTGTTCCGTCGTCTGTGTCTTCGTAGAGGAGATAGGTAATTTGGGAGGTTGGTGGGGTGTTGCCGCTTGTTCTGCGTTCTCGGATTCTGAGGAGGGGGAAGATCTCACTACTAAGCCTTCTGTCTGTCCAGAGTGCACCTTCGTTGTGCCCTCACCTTGTCACTAAGGGCCAGATGTACAAAACATTTTTCAAGACGCAAAGGGGCTGATTTGCAAAAAGGGTGGGGAGGTCTCCCGTAAAACGGGATAGGGCCGGAGTCCTCCCTTTGCTCACCGCTGCTGTTATGGTGCTGGGGGAGGAGCCATTGTCTCCGTCCTTGGTTCACAGATACCACTACAAGCCTTCTCTGGCTGCCCTTTGTTAGTGCACGAGGCCGAGGGCTCACACGATGGGGTAGGCCTCTCATACCCGCACCTTGCTGGAGCTGCTCCGTGAGGTTGTTCGCAGCCTGTGCGTCCCCATCTCGGCCCCCCTCTGGAGTGTTGTTCAGGGTAGTCTCCTGGGCTCTTTCAAGAATGTACACGGTCCCCGTGTGCATCCGGACCCCTATCATGGCCCACCACCTCACGGAGCCCCAGAGTCAGGTGGCCATCTTCCCTCATGGCCAGACCAGGCTCCCAGTGCTGGAACTCTAAGACAGCATATGCTGTTTTTGTGAATAAAAAGATTATTGAATATTATAGGGTGGGTACTTTAAAAAAAGAGATCATGAAACTGGTGTGTGAAACTATGGCCATTACTCACTACACTGTGCCTATCATCCTCACTCTCTCGTCAATTGAAGTGACTTGAAGGAGTGCTTAAGAAGAACTTGGCTATTGTTCATTGACCACCTTTCAATGGATTGATGCACTAGATCCATGAGCATGCATTGCACTCCAAATAAAAAGACTGGACTGAGCCCTCATGAGATTTGTATGGGCAGACCAATAAGTTGCTGGCACATATATGCTTTTCTTCATCGCAGGTTTTTGTCTGCCAACCACCTCACTATAGTGAGTACAATACTGGAGTGGGTAAATTTAGCATGTTCTTCAAATAATTTCTCTGAAGTGTGTGCCAAACGTAGAATAAAAAACTGCTAGGCAGTGGTTGCTCTTGATACCTGATCATAATGGGTTCAAAGATGTCACAATTTTGAACTGTAATAAATTGCAATAAATCTTACCAGGTTACACTTCCACCTTTCTGGCTCACTTTTCGTTTCCACTTCCTATGATGCCTGAGTACTCGGACAGATCTCTCTGTTGCTATTACACACCCTCCTCTCACTCTCACTCTTCCTTTGCCTTACCCCCTTTTCTTTCTGCATCATGCTACTCTTTTTCTGCCTCTCTCATCTCTCCCTCACAAACTTCACTGTTTTCTCTGAGCATCACAAACCTCACCACACCGTCTTTGGAGTTTGCCTCTCCCACACTCTTTCTCTGCATTCCCCTCCTCTCTTTCACTGCCTCAAAATCATCCCTCCTTTTTCTCTACCTCATTCTGCTCTTTTCTCTTCCACATCCACTTCTCCATCGATCACTTCTCTACACCTCACCTCTCTCTCTCTAAAAATCTTGATTATCTCTTGCTGCCTCACCCTCTTCTTTCTCCCTTCCTAACCATCTTTCCATTTAGCCTCACCCTCCTTTTACTCTCCAGCCTCCTAACACTCATCTCCTCTCTCTTTTGAAAATGAAAAAAAAGAATGATTGTTGGCCCGGCAGAGGTGGTCCCTCTTGGACCCCACTACCAGTGCTAAGTGGTCAGGGCATCCATACCCTGGCACCCTTTCTTATTTTTTGCAGTTCTTTCTGGGACTCAGCTGTATCTGAGTCCCAACATGGCTGCCAACACTTCCTTGTTGAAGTTTTGGCAGCTAATCAGATCTCAGCACAAGATCAGAAGGGGTCATTAATCCTTTGCAACCATACAAATTTGGATTTTTAAAAATAATTATCTTAAACTACTGAACAGAGTTACACTAAAGAACAAAAAGGGCACTTTCTGGACCAAGAGCTACCTTTTTGCTAAATTTGGTGTAATCCCGTCCAGTGATTCAGCACTATTCCTGTTAAAAATCCCTATGGAAAAATGCATGGGGCCCGCTTCACTGATCTCCCTGAAACTTTCCTGAAGTGATTGTTATATTTTTTTGGAACATTTTTGGAACATTTTGGATTCATCAAACGGTGGCAAAATTATTAGCAAAACAAAATATTTTTCCCATAGAAACTAGTTCCTAACTATAACTGCGGAGTGGGAGCTATATATTCATAACTAATAAATACATGTATATATATATATATATATATACATATATATATATATATATATATATATATATATATATATATACACGCACACAAATATTGAAAAAAAAATACTATGGACAAACACAACACAATAATAAGGAGGAAGCAATTTACTTAAGGTTGGACACAAAAGCTAGACAACAAAGCAATTCAATCATACGCAAGGAGCTGATCCAAATCTCAATCAAAGGCCCTCATTACAAGAAATGCTATGGAATTCTGTTCTGTCCTTTTACGAATGGCCTGTGTATTTGCACCTGGTATTCGCAGTGTGAGAACACCAGACCTGATTTTACTGACCATAAAACTGAGTGGCAAACTAGATGTAGGCTTTGGCTGCAACTCAAGCTAGACCTCATCCCCCAGGACTGCCTGGCCACTCTCTTTAACAAAGAAGGAGCGTGCAATGCTTCCTTTCTACGTCATACCTGCCCAACTCCCTGTGCCCTTTCCCTACACAGAAGCCACTGCTCCAGCGTACCACCCCCTCAGGTCAGATGGTAAATGGGGGCTTAACCCCACAGATTTTTGGGCCAATAAAATGGGGTCCATATTCCCCATTCATTTGGTTGAATCATGATTATGTTATTGGCAGGGTGTTAACATAAGTATTGGTACTGGTAATTACTAGTGAGCAGCTTTTAAATGGGGTCTAAGTATATGTTATATATTTTAAGCTAGCTAAAGTTATCTGTAGCCGAGACCTAATAAAGTGTGCCTGGTGAGTAGCATTTGAAATAAATCAAGTGGATGATGTCACCACCCCAACTATTAAAGCAAAACCACTTACTACTTTATGTACTGCTATGCTTTTTTCCAGTTTGTACCATATGCTTCCTGACTTATTCCCGAATCCACTGCAAAAATGTAGATCACATTTTAGCTTAAGATTTCTTCAGGAGATTTTTTTTATTTCACTAGATTGTTTTTCGAAATATAAAAACAATTATGTTTTTTTAAACGTGTTTATTTAAAGATCCAGTTTCACATTCTAATGTATTTCTTTCTATTTGGTCAAAGAATATTCTGTGCTGAATAACATTGTGTTGTTGTTCTTGTCATTTTTATTATTGTCATTGTTGTTTTGTTGTCGTTTCTTTTTATTAGCTCAGAAAGCTCTATTATATTGTCCAAGCTAATATATTAATTCACATGACTTTCTATTTGAACCAGTCTCTTTGTTGCCTTGCAGCTCTGTCTAATGAGCAGAGAGATTATTTGAATGAATCTGCAGCAGAATCGCATTTTTGAGCTCCTATACCTTGAAAAAGGTTCTCCTGCCACAGTCACCAGGTGAGAATGAAACAGCTGCTTAAATGTTAGTTGTTTTGATATGTAAAGACCCTCAGTGCTACTATTAAAGCTCAATGCATGTTAAACACGTTCTGCAGTACTGTAGCAAGTTCATTAAAGCAGGAGTCAATAAGTCATTTACAGAAGAACACATTAAAGATATTTTTAGAATATGAGTTAAACATGATCATGGTACGCCAATGGCATAGTAACTTTGGTAGTTCTCCCCACTTTCAGCTGGGGGGGACACAAGTTAGACCTGTCAGCCATATGTTTTTTCCCCCATACTCTTTGCCTTCTTCCTCCATTTTTGATGATCTCGTTTTTGCAGGCATCAGGTCTCTGTACAGTTTACCACTGTTAACCAGTACTAAAGTACATTTGTGCACTCCTTAAGACATGGCAACATTGCCTTATTCCCAATTGGATTACTTATTTTCCTTGTAAGTCCTTAGTACAGTGGTACTTCCTGTACCCAGGACCTGTAAATTAAATGCTACTAGCAAGCCTGCAGGACCGATTGTGCCACCTATTTAATATGCCCTTTAAACATATCTCATGTTCACCATTGTAAACTGTGTGTATGCAATTTTAAACTGCCATTTTAGTCTGGAAAAGTAAACACTTTGCCAAGTCCAAATTTCCCTTTTTAAAGCATATAGGTCACACCTAGGTTAGGCCCTGGACAGCCCAGTTGGCAGGGTGTAATGTATTTAAAAAGTACGGCATGTACTTACAGGTTTTATACAGCCAATAGTGAAAAACTCCTAAACTAGATTATCACTACTGACTACTGCAATGTCTGCTTCTGCTATAAAATAAAATTGTTAATGCCATATCATATTTTATAAATGTAAATTTCAAATGGGAATAGGTGTCGAGCTCATGTTTGGTGTCTCTGAAATCCTAATTAAGTAGAGAATTATGTTGTATGTTTACAAAAATAAAGAGAATGGTTAAGATGAGGAGGAGGAATGGTAATAGACAGAATGGGTAAAGATGTGGTAAGGTAAAGATGGGTATATATATATATAGTTTTAGAATAAATGAGAAAAATATTCCAAAAATAGAAAAATGTATTAATAATGAAGAAAAAATAAAAAGAAGAAATGATTAAAAGAATACAAAACAAAAAAGTAAAATAGTAAAGCAATCATTAATATTTTGTAAAGTTGTATAATATGTTTTTAAGGTATTGTTAGAGTGAAATATATTGTGATTTTTCCATATATATATTTATAGGCCCTGAGGAAGCCACGGTTGATGAACAAAATGCTTTGGCTGGGTTTTCTTTAGCATTTTTTTATATTCATCATAAAAATAAAGTACACTCACAAGCAAACTATTTTTGTGGCATCTACCTTTATTGTGGATTAATTCCCATTAAAGGATCTATAGTATAAGAAGGTAAACATGCTGTCTCATGGATTTGTGGATTGGTGGTTGTGTTGCCCCTGGACCCAACTGCAGTTTCTGACCCCCAAATATTTCCTATTAAGTCATGGGCACTGAAATCAAGCTTCTGAGCTCTACATGACCTCTTACATGAGACCTCACCGCAAGCACCACAAATCAGCGCAAAGTTTCATCAGACCGACTCTTTGCACTGCAGCATTATGGGGTCCCTCACCATGAAGATCCAGCAGGTCTGGCCTGTGACACTGGTCAGCTCTTCGTGCTTTGCTGACAGCTGTCCGAAATGCTCTCCCTGATCCTTCTGGCCTTCTGCAATGCAAACTGGACTCTTGGTACAAACTTGAGAAGGTAAACTTTAGCAAGGCAAACCTGGTGACTGCATCTGACCTGCACTTTATCGTGGTCACCCTGATCTTTTGACTTTGACCCAGTCCAGCACGTCCTGATATCCCAAGTTGTCACGTTGTGGTTTTTGGCACTATTTCCCTGAATTCTTCAAAAAATTATATTTCCGGTTCTAGTGATCCGATTTTTGTTATTTTGGGCTAGTTTCATTTATTATTTTTTGCACTATATGTCTAAAATGGTGTAGGAACCTCTTGTGAGTTGTCTTCGCTCTGTTGCTGTTTGAAGTGTTACATAAAAACTTCACACAATGTCCCTAAGTTAAGCCTAGCTGCCCTGTACCAAGTTACCAGAGGGTTGAGTACAGGTTAATTTGGGGTTACTTGTTGCTTCAGCCTGAGAATTGTGGTTGCTGCCTGAGGAGGGTTTCACCTCCTTCAAACAGTAATTCAATTGTTGACACTAGCTTAATAACATAACATCAAATAACATACTCCAAGTGGATTGGTCATGTGAAACCCTCGAAGTTTAAAATATTTGATAAAAGTTTCCAAATCCCACCAGGTCTGGAGGAAATGTTTTCAAAGGTTTCCAAGCTACCAAAGCACTATACATCTAACACCTCCCAGAAGCTCAGGGAGGTACTTGGACATACTCAGGGTGACAAGCAGAGGCTACGAGCAGGTCTGCTGGGAATTTCCAGGAAAGGCCAGTAGCTGCTTGGTGTGACCCCTGCAGCCACACAGGTATTCAGCCATTTGATTCCTGGTGTCGACTCCTTTGTCTTGGATATAAAAGGGAGCAGGTCTAGTCCTTCAGGGCCCCTCTCAGGTGACTGACAGCAGGCCCAGTCCACTTCTTTTCTTCCACAGATCCAGAGAGCATTCTGAGCATTGCCTTTGGGTGCCACACTATTCCTGGAACTATGTAGTGGGCGAGTCGTGTGCTCCCTAACCAATGGGGTAAGTGTTCCCAGAGGTACCTAAACCCACTTTTTCAGCATTTTCAGTTTGCCTTACTGTAGAAAGGCCCAAAATGCCTAGTGCCAGTGCATTTTCAAGATGGCAAAAGTCTTCAGCAACACTAAATTTGACATGTGTTTGCCTAGAAGTACCAATAGAGTTTGAAGCAGGTCCTGTCCCCACAACAAACCAAGAGACAGAAGCCTGGAAGAATAAAAACATGGTCCATCAGCAACCACACAGGGGTACACTAGCATTGTCCTGGCATCCTGTCTGCTACCTTTCAAGTGTACCAAAGTGTAACATGTGGCTCAAACAGACCTGTCAGGCTGGATTTGTCATTGTGGTGCCAACATGATGACAGGCCCTCATCCTTCTGCTAAGGTCAAAAGAGTCACCCCAACCCATTTAATTTGACCTGTCAATCACAGTGATATATTGCGTAGCTCACGAGAGGAATTTCGCCTCTTGTTCAGGCTAAGTACAGGATAGAAGAAGCTGGAGAGCTAATGCAAAATAGCTGCAGGAATGTCAGGCAGGGAAAAGGAAACTTTTTGAAAGTCACATTTCTATAATATTTATAGAAATCTAACATTGCTGAAGAAACATGTTCACTTTAATGCTCTACATGTCCGACTTCTAAATACCATACACCCTACCTTGTGGGCTCCCAGGACTAGGGGTGAATTAGTCATGTCTAAAAGGGAGGTTTTTACCTTTCACATGGGATTATTTTAACAGGTTGCACTATACATTTTACACTGTAGCAGTCAGGCTACAATGGTAGGCCTGAAGCCATGTTTCCTTGTTACACTGGTGGATGCATAAAACACAATGTTGCCCACGTTTAACATTTAACATTTAATGGCATGTCTGCAGTTTCTACAATATATACTATGGCCTTACAGGAGAGGTAAATACATCAGTCAGGGATTAGCCAATTTCAACATATTTTAGGGGTCACAGTATATATACTGGTCTTTAGTTCCCCAGTGTTCTGAGTCTGAAAACCAGCAGTAAAATTCAATAAAAAAATGAGGGCAGGCCATGCAGGAAGGGTCATTTTCTCACACCTAGTTTATGAAAGAGCTAAAGAAACAATTAAATCCTCTTTCTAAAAGAATACACATAATATACTTTGCGACATATACAGTCATATATCCATTTCTATTTACCTCAAAAATGCGATGGCAACAGGGAAATCTGGTAATATAAATATTTTTCCATGACAAATGAATTAACACAATAGCCTATTTATTCAAAATGGAGCAGGTGCTGACAAGTATAGGAAAAAGGAAAGTTGAGGCAAATTAAGCGAGTAAATGAATTAGCAACACATTACCTTTAAGGCCTTTCAATCTACACACACATATATTTGTCAAAAGGTTTTATTTTTTGTTATGTTTTGCTCAGAAGTATGAAAATGAAATAGAGGTGTGTAGGAGGCTGTGCTGGTTTGTAGTGGGTAGCTATTGTACTTACACCTTATACCAGGTCCAGTTTTCCCTTATTAGTGAAATGTAAGCAATGTCTAGAAGCCAGGCTTTCTAGGGGTAGCTGTAGTTGAGCAGCCAAGGCTTATGTAGGACACATGCTAAGCTCTTGCAATACCCCTGTAGTCACACAGTAATCACACACATGACAGAAAATACTAAGGGGGTCATTACAACATTGGTGGTAAAAGCCGCTAACCGCCGTGCAGAAGACCGCTAATACACCGCCGCGGTTGTGGAATTCCACCATGGTCATTATGACCCAAAGCCCAGAATCTGCCAAAATTTAGACACACACAGAAGTCCGCCACACCTAAGGTCAGTGATAAACTGGCGATAACAAAACCTCCACCGTCACACCAACAGGAATACGCTCACACTATCACGATCCACGAATCCACATAGCGGTCTTTGAACCGCGGTATTCCATTGGCAGTACACACCGCCGCGCTCAAAATACATACACTTTTACAAAACACATCCACATTGGACAATTCAAAATACACACACCTGATACACATACACACACCACTCCCACACATCCAATACAATATAAAACACACACCCACATCACCCACAAACCCCTACGACCACAATTGCGACTGAAGGCCAGAGAGAAACACCACCAGAAACAACACTAGCATCCACAGGCACTCAACACTATCACTCACATAACATCCACGCACCTCACACAACAAACCTCTAAATATCACCTCACACATCACAACACACACCACCCCACACATCACCCACACCACCCCATGGCCCCACAAAGACAACCCAGGTTCTCTGAGGAGGAGCTCAGGGTCATGGTGGAGGAAATCATCTGGGTAGAGCCACAGCTATTCGGATCACAGGTGCAGCACACCTCCATAGCTAGGAAGATGGAGCTATGGCGCAGAATCATGGACAGGGTCAACACAGTGGGACAGCATCCAAGAACTAGGGATGACATCAGGAAGAGGTGGAATGACCTAGGGGAAGGTGCGTTCCGTGGTCTCAAGACACCACATTGCGGTACAGAGGACTGGCGGCGGACCCCCACCTCCTCCCCCACAACTAACAACATGGGAGGAGCAGGTCTTGGCTATACTGCATCCTGAGGGCCTCGCAGGAGTAGCTGGAAGAATGGACTCTGGTAAGTCAAATCTTAATTAATACATCCCCCACCCTACCTGCATGTCATCACATACCCCCACCCTCACCCCCATCACTCCAACTCCTCACACATGTCCCAATATCACAAACCACACATCCCAAACCCAAGCCCTGCATGCAACACCAAAGCATGGACACCCATCACCAAAGCATGGACACTGCACATACCCATACACCCCCCTAAACCATCATCACACAAGGTCCTACACAGGAATGCAAGCACTGGGGTACACGGTCATCCACCCATTGCACACCATGGCACACACAGAGGCAATAATCATGCTTTTACACCCCTGCAACCCCTATCCAACATCACCGGACAGGAGGGTCCAGACATGTCCACTCCACCCACAGAAGAGGCCCACAGTGATGACAGCAGCTTTCTCCAACTGGATCTAGACGACCAGCCCGGCCCATCTAGGACCTCAGGACAGTCAGTTCCCCTCACACTGGCAGAAGCCACTACAGAGCTTACACCCTCTGGAAACACCAGCGCAGCACCCAGCCAGTGGGCCCAAACCTCTGTCCCCAGGACACATCAATCAGCAGTGTGTCCACCAATACAGGGAACCCAGGCTAACCCACCACCCCAAAAACATCAGGGACCTTGGGGCAGTTGCAGTGGGCACATGGTTCAGGGGACAGAGGCCCAGGAACACTGGAACTGGGAGGGCTGCTGTGCGACAGGGGGAGGACAGACCCAGGGAACCCACTCTCCACGAGGCCCTCTCCAACATCATGGGAGCCTACCACCATTCCCAGGAGACAATGGCAACGGTACTGGCCAAGTTTCAGGAGACCCAGCGGCTGCAGGAGGAACAGTATTTGGGCTACAGGGAGGAACTCAAATCCATCAATTCCACCATGGGCACCATTGTAGGGGTGTTGAAGGAACTCGTGAACACCAGGAGGGACACTGTGGCACAACAAGGGGCCCCTGACACTAGCCTGGACGATGAACTGCCCACCACCTCCGCCAGCGCTAGTGGACAGGAGGCAATGCCACAGGACCACCACACCAGCACCCCACCCCCCGCAGAGGGAGAACCACCCCTCAAACGGTCCCTGAGATCCAGGACAAAGACAGAGAACGATGCCAAGACCCCCGCCAAGAAATGAGACTGCCCTGATTGTCATCCTTTTGTCCCACCTTGTCACCCTGTCCATCCTTAAACTGTCACAGCTCCACTTCCTATGCCCCTTTGGACAATGTACCTCTGAGACTCATAGATTGGACTCTGCCATAGACATTCCTCCACCATCACCCCTCACCATTTTACAACCCCCTCCAATATTGAGCACTTAAATAAACACCCTTAAGACACAAAACAATCTGGAGTCTGTCTGTGATTTTGAAATAGTGTATTAGCAATTACAGTGGCAAAATGCTCTTTCAAATGTAATGTCAACATACGTATGTCACACAGCTCTAGTCCATGAGGAAACAAAGCATGTGTCACAAAGTGGGACCCACATCTTTGAAATCGTAGGGAAAGTGACAACTCAGTGACCATACACTGGGTGAAAATGACAGACAGTAGAGAGGTAGTAGATTCAAATTAGATGTAGCAGGTAGTGTTGTCTTCTTACCTGTGTCTCACTGGAAGTATTGCAGGATCACTGTGTTCCTGTTGTCGATGTCGTCTTCTTCTGCTTCCTCGTCATCACTGTCCACAGGCTCCAAAGCTGCCATAACACCTCCATCTGGACTATCCTCCTGCAGAAAAGGCACCTGTCGTCGCAAAGCCAAGTTGTAACGCATACAGCAGGCCACGATGATCTGGCATACCTTCTTTGGTGAGTAGAATAGGGAACCACCTGTCATATGGAGGCACCGGAACCTGGCCTTCAGGAGGCTGAAGGTCCACTCTATAATCCTCCTAGTCCGCCCATGGGCCTTATTGTATCGTTCTTCTGCCCTTGTCCTGGGATTCCTCACTTGGGTAAGTAGCCATGACAGGTTGGGGTAACCAGAGTCACCTACAAATGGCGAGGGACGAATGTTAGACACACACTAACTCATAGGGACATCCACAGACCCAGACAACTATTCCCACTGTATTGGGTCCATGTGCTCACCTAATAGCCACACCCGGTGCCTCTGTAGTTGCCCCATCATGTAAGGGATGCTGCTATTCCGCAGGATGTAAACATCATGCACTGAGCCAGGGAATTATGCATTAACATGGGAGATGTACTGGTCTGCCAAACACACCATCTGCACATTCATGGAATGGTAACTCTTCCGGTTTCTGTACACCTGTTCACTCCTGCGTGGGGGTACCAAGGGCACATGTGTCCCATCAATGGCACTTATGATGTTGGGGATGTGTCCCAGGGCATAGAAATCACCTTTCACTGTAGGCAAATCCTCCACCTGAGGGAAAACGATGTCGCTCTGCATGTGTTTCAGCAGGGCAGACAACACTCTGGAGAACACGTTGGAAAACATAGGCTGGATCATCCTTGATGCTATGGCCACTGTTGTTTGAAAAGACCAACTTGCTAGGAAATGGAGTACTGACAGCACCTGCACTTGAGGGGGGATTCTTGTGGGATGGCGGATAGTTGACATCAGGTCTGGCTCCACTGGGCACACAGTTCTAGGATTGTGGCACGATCAAGCCTGTAGGTGATGATCACATGTCGCTCCTCCATTGTCGACAGGTCCACCAGTGGTCTGTACACCGGAGGATGCCGCCATCTCCTCACATGCCCCAGCGGACGGTGCCGATGGAGGAGAACAGCGAGCAGAGAGTCAACCAACTCTGAGGTACGTAAACACAGCTTACTCTGAAATAATTCATAAATCGAAATTTGCCTGTATGAGTGTTTAGGCAAGGCATAGGTATGTGTGACGCAATCAAAAATAATGCCATGTGGCCCCCTGAAATGGCGGCTGCCTGACCTGAAAGGTGGGACAATGGGATATGAGGTAACTGTGCTGGTGTTGCACACCATCGCACTAGGCGGTCGAAGACCGCGGCGCAATTCTGCATTGGTTAACATTGGACCCTATGGGTCCCAGGAGCCAATGACGATGTACGCCGTCCGTGACGGTACGCACCGCCATGGATATGACCGCCATTTTCTCTCTGTTCAATCACTCGATACCTGATCTTCGACAGGAGAGGACCTACACTGCAAGTGCTGCTGTGACCTCATTCTGGAAGAGACAATGGCTCGTGTGTCTGGTGAAAGGGCCCCTGCCTTCAGCATGGAGGAGTTAGAGAAACTCGTGGATGGGGTCCTCCCCCAGTACACGCTACTCTACGGTCCTTCAGGCAAACAGGTAAGTACACTGTGAGCATGCTGTATGGGCAATGCCTGTGTGGAGTGGGGTGGATGAAAGGTAGGAGGGGTGAGAATGAGGCGTGCATGAAACGACGGTGAGTGCATGTGCGTCATGGCAAGGGTAGGGATGATGGCCAATGACTGTGACGGTGCAGTTGCTAATTACTTCTCTTTTTCCCCTGTACAATTCCTGTAGGTCAGCGCCCACCAGAAGAAGGACATTTGGCGTGCCATCGCCAAGGAAGTCCGGACCCTGGGGGTCTACCACAGACGGAGCACCCACTCCCGGAAAAGATGGGAGGAGATTGGCCGCAGGAGCAAGAAGACGGCAGAGGCCCAGCTGGGGATGGCCTCCCAATGTGGGTGGGGTGCCCGTCGCACCATGACCCCCCTGATGTTCAGGATCCTGGCGGTGGCGTACCCGGAGTGTGATGGCCGCTTAAGGGCATCACAGCAGCAACAAGGGGGTTAGTACACTCTCATTCTGCTGATTCAGCGCACATTGGAGGCATCTGGGTGGGGGAGGTGGGCTGTGGGTTCCCCTAGGCCAGGGCGAGTTTAGTAGTTAAGGTCCCTTCTTCAGGCAGGCCCTGTGGCACCCCACCTGTGTACAGTGCCAACTACACCTAGTCAGGCTCCTATGACATCCATGTATGCAAAAATCGGCCATAGCCTTGTAAGCCATGTCCCAGGGATTGAATAGTGGACTCCAAGTGTGCGGCGTAGTGCAGGGGGCTTCTGTGTCTGTCGTGTCTGCCAACTGTAGCGGTATTGCATGCACTGAACATGTCTTTCTTCTGTCTTCCCCCCCTTTTTGTGGTCTCCCTGTTCTTGTGTGCATTAGCATCATCAGGCGGAGGAGCAGTGGCACCGGAGCAGGAGGGAGCTGCATCCCACATGGCCCTGGAGGGCGACACTAAGGAGTCTGAAGTCACCAGTGGGACGGAGGGCGAGGGGAGCTCCACGGCGCGGACAGGAGCTGACACCAGCGATACGGACTCCTCCTCTGATGGGAGCTCCCTTGCGGTGGCACCCCATCTGTGCCCCCCGCATCTACAGGTACAGCCGTCACCCCCCCTACCAGCACTGCCCTCCCAGCAGCCCCTCAGCGTTTACCCCGCGCCCCTCACCGAGGAGGGTGGGCATCACCTTCGCCCCTGGCACCTCAGGCCCTGCCCCAGTCACCCCTGCTGCCCTCAGTGAGGAGGCCATTGACCTCCTCAGGTCCTTCACTGTTGGCCAGTCTACCGTTTTGAATGCCATCCAGGGTGTAGAGAAGTAGTTGCAACAAACCAATGCATACCTGGAGGGCATTCACTCTGGTCAGGCAGCCCTTCAGCGAGCTTTTCAGACTCCCCTCTCCAACTTCCTCCACCCAGACCCACACCCCTGTACCTCAGCCTATCCCAAGCACACCATCAAACCAGCATGCACACACCTCAACACACAAGGGAAGCTCTGGCAAACATAAGCACCACACATCCCACAGGCACTCACGCAAGCATCACCTGCATGCACTACATCCTCAGCCACTACGTCCATCACCAGCACACCCACCACCACACCCCGCTCACGTGCAGGCACCACCCCCACTACCATTCACACATTTCCTGTGTCCTCTCCCAGTGTGTCTGTGAGGCCACCTCCCAAGGTACACAAATGCAGCCACACACCCACCCAACAGCCATCCACCTCACGACAGCCTCCAGCCCATGCACCTTCACCCAAAGTCAGCAAACGTACACCTCCTACAACTACAACCTCTTCCTCCACTCCCAAACCACCTCCAGCTACCCGTCCCAGTGTTCCTAAGAAACCTTTCCTGGCCAGCCTTGACCTCTTTCCCTCACCTCCCCCACCCCTTCAGTCTCCTAGGGCCCGACTCTCCAGGTCCCAATCTAGCACCTCAGCCACAACATCGGTGGGACCAGTGGTGCCAGTAGTCACCGAATTATGGAGTGCACCAGGCAGCAGGGCAGCCAGTGTGGCAAGGAGCCAGAGTACGGACAGTCCCCCACCTGTCAAGCATAAAAAGTTGGCCAGTGCCCGGCGGAAGAGGGGAAAGAAATCAGCCACCATAGCCGCTCCCAGGGGTACAGTTGGGAGTGTGGTGACAGCTGTGTCACCATCCAAGGTGGGGAAGGGGCACATTAAAACCAGGAAGTCTGGGAAGATCAGCACGGCGGACAAGATCGTCAGCAGCACCGCTGCCCAGGAGAAGACCGCCAGCAGAAGCCCCGCTGCCCAAGACAGGACTGCCAGCAGTAGCCCCACTGCCCAAGACAGGACCACCAGCAGCAGCCCCGCTGCCCAAGACAGAACCTCCAGCAGCACCGCCGCCCAGGAGAAGACCGCCAGCAGCAGCCCCGCTTCCCAAGACAGGACCGCCAGCAGCACTGCTGCCCAGGAGAAGACCGCCAGCAGCAGCCCCGCTGCCCAAGACAGGACCGCCAGCAGCACCACTGCCCAGGAGAAGACCGCCAGCAGCAGCCCCGCTGCCCAAGACAGGACTACGAGCAGCAGCCCCACTGCCCAAGACAGGACCACCAGCAGCAGCCCCACTGCTCAAGACAGAACCACCAGCAGCACCGCTGCCCAGGAGAAGACTGCCAGCAGCAGCCCCGCTTCCCAAGACAGGACCGCCAGCAGCAGCCCCGGTTCCCAGGAGAAGACCACCAGCAGCAGCCCCGCTGCCCAAGACAGGACTGCCAGCAGCAGCCCCGTTGCCCAAGACAGGACCGCCAGCAGCACCACTGCCCAGGAGAAGACTGCCGGCAGCAGCCCCGCTGCCCAAGACAGGACCGCCAGCAGCACCGCTGCCCAAGACAGGACCGCCAGCAGCTGAACCGCTGCCCAGGACACCGCCGCCAGCAGCACTGCAGGCCAGGACTAGACCGCCACCAGCAGAACCGCTGCCCAGGGCACCGCCGCCAGCAGCACTGCAGGCCAGGACAAGACCGCCACTAGCAGAACCACTGCCAAGGACACCGCCGGCAGCAGCACTGCAGGCCAGTGAGCGCCAATGATTCCAACGCTACTGAGGCCGCCACGGGCAGGATGAAGCACTCTGGGCGCAAAGCCCCATCCCAGAACCAGTGGAGAGTTACATCCACTACCTCAGTCCTTGGCAGGATTAAGCACTCTGAGCACAAAGCCCCCTCCAGAACCAGTGGAGTATCCCATCCGCTACCTCAGTCCTTGGCAGGATGAAGCACTCTGGGCACAAAGCCCTCTCCAGAACCAGTGGAGACTGTTATCCACTTGAGAGACTGTGGCTTTGCACTCCCCAGGATTGAACAGTTGGCAAACCACCCACAGTAGAGACTTGAGAGACTGTGGCTTTGCACTCCCCAGGATTGAACAGTGGGCAAACCACCCACTGTAGAGACTTGAGAGACTGTGGCTTTGCACTCCCCAGGATTGAACAGTGGGCATGGAGCCCCCTCGTGGATCTGGCGTTGTGCACTCAACCGGCTGAGATGCCCCCCCCCTTCCCTTACCCCTGAGGTGCCTGTTTTATTTCTATCTGATGCCCCTGCAGTGTTCTCTCCGTCTTTTTCGGGTATTGAGTGTGGGCCTCGCCCATGCCTTTTTGGCCCAGTGATCCACAGACTATGATGGTTGAATCCCTTGGACTTGTGTTCTTGGTGTATGTAATTGTATATAGTATAAATGTATATATTTGTAAATATTTTTGATTTATGTAATTGAATATGTCACAATTATTCGACTCATTTCCTTTTGCCCTTGCATTCTTCCAGGGGGGTTGAGGGGTGTAACTGTAATGTATCAAGATGTATAAGTGTGTGTTGTAGTGGGTGAGGGTGGGGGTGGGGGGGTGGCGTGCCTCGTGTGTGTGTCACTGTTTTTTCCCTCCCCCCTCACCGTGGTCTTCGCCGCCGGCTTTCGTGCTTCTGGTAGAGGAGCAGGAAGATAAAGGCTGGGAATATCTGAAGTTCCGGTTCCATGGCGTCCTGGTTCCTCGTGGGGTGTGTAGAGGTTAGCGTTTTCCCTTCAAAGTCCTGTTTCCGCTGTGTTTTTGTTCCCGGTGAATCCGCCCCGGAAAAGGTGGGGGATTGGTGGGTTGTAATAGTGTGGGTGGTACATTGTCCTCCTCCTGTCTGATGGTGGTTACCGCCGCGGTGTTTGTTTGTACCGCCGTGGCGGTCGGAGTTTTAAAGTGGCTGTCTATTTTGGCGGTTTCCGCCACGGTCGTGATTCCATTTTTTTTACCGCTGGCCTGTTGCCAGTTTTACAGCCGCTTTAACACCAACTGCCAGGGTTGTAATGACCACCTAAGTGTTACAAAAATAAAAGGTACTTTTTTTTGGTGACACAAATGCCAAAGACTATACTCCCTTAGGAGGTAAGTAATACTCAAATGATATACACTAGTATGCAAAAATAGCTGTAAAACAGTTAGAAAACAGTGCAAATAGTAAAAACCACCATAGTTAGAAATGGGCCTAGAGGGAACACAAACCATATACTGAGAAAGTGGAATGCGAATGTTGGTTTGCCACCTAGGCAAGTGTAGTCTGTAGAAGGGCGCTGGGAGTATTAGAAACCAGCAAATGTAAGTAATAGAACCCACCCCAGTGCCTGAGAAAGCAGAAGTAAATCACAGTAACTTTCCTAGAACACTCAAGAAACACGAGAAAGAAGATAATGCAAGAACTAGAAGAGACTGTGAGACACCAACAGTGGATTCCCAGATCTGAAGGCCTGTAGAAGAAGGGGACCAAGTCCAAGAAAAAGAGTCCAGGGAGAACAGGAGCCCCTACTAACCTGAATGAAGGTGCAAAAGAAGAACCACCAGTGGAGAACAACAGTCAGTACTGCACCCAGGAAGATGGATTCAGGTTCCTGGTTAGTGCTGATGATGTCCAACGCAGGATGGCAGATTACAGTCTGGTTTACATTGCTGGATTCCACCAACTAGCCTTGGCACATGCAAAGCTGGGGGTTAGTGGAAAATGGCACTTTCCAGGACCAGGAGGGATCTGGTGGACTCTACCCAGGAGGAGGAGTCATGGGGAGCTCTCAGCAACTAATAGACCCCTCAGAAGACCAGGCAGCTCACACAGGAGTCCCACAGCACCAGGACAAAGAAGTTGCAAAAGGAGGCCCATGCAGCACCACGCTGCCGGAGAACCACGCAGAAAGCCGTGCATTACAGGATGGATTGCTGAGGGCCGGAGCTGCTCGGTGCATGAAGAGCTTCATGGAAGGATTCCAACAAGCCTTGGCAACTGCAAAAAATGTGGTGCATGGGGGTACTGTCTTGCGTGGGGAGGCAAGCTCTTACCTCCACCAAAGTTGGACAGTAGGACATCAGGACCATTTCAGTCTACCACCTGTGATGCTAGAGCCATGCAACTTGTCAGGAGAGGGGACCCACGCCGCTGGTCATCGATGTAGAGAGGTGGCTGCTAAGGCAGGGGAGTCACTCCTTCACTCCAAATTTGATTTCTTCATTTTTCTGGTATAGTCTAAAGACAGGCTGTCCTTTGACAATACACAACTGGGAAACAATTGCAGTTGCTGTCAGTAGCTAAGCCGTCTTTGTTTCCTTGTTGCAGTTTGTAGAGTTTCTTGAGGGTCCAGATGCAGTTTCTTTGGTGAGAAGGTGAAATAAAGGATGCAGAGGGTTCTTGCAGGAGTCCTGCAATCCGACTCTGAAGAACCAACCAAAGGAGAGACCCTAAATATCCCTGAAAGGGGGATTGGTCAGCTAAACAGGTAAGCACCTATCAGGGGAGGGCTCTGACATCACCTGCTGGCACTGGCCACTCAGATGCTACCAGAGTTTCCTGCCAACTTGGAATACAAGATAGCAAAACCCTGGGACCCTCTGGAGGAGCTCTGAGCGCCACCCCTGGCGTGGTGATGGACAGGGGAGTGGAGTGGTCACTCCCCTTTCCTTTGTCCAGTTTCATGCCAGAGCAGGGACTGTCGCCTACTATAGGGGTGACTTATAAGTGACCTGGTGCAGTGTAAATGGCAGTGAAAGGGTGCATGCACCTTTTCACGCAAGCTGCATTGGCAGTCCTGCAGAAGCCTTTGCATGGGCTCCCCATGGGTGGCAAAAGATATGCTGCAGCCCATAGGGTTCCCCTGTAACCCCAATGCCCTGAGTACCTAAGTACCATTTACCAGGGACTTATAAGTGTGCACCAGTATGCCAATTGTGGGCGAACTACTGGGTTACCAGTATACAACAACATTTATAGGAGAGAGAGCATAATCATTGGGGTCCTGGTTAGCAGGATCCCAGTGAACACAGTCAAGCACACTGACATCAGGCAGAAAATGGGGGGGGGGGACCATGGCAAAAAAAGGGTACTTTCCTACACAGTGGCATTCATTTTTGAAAGAACAAATCTGTGTTTTGTTAGTACCACAGTCCACAGGTGTAATTAAGGCACATGTTCCTATGCTCTTTTGTATTTCAATTTCTCTCTTACTGAGTTTGCTAGCAGAAAAATGCAACATAAGGTGGGCACACCCAAGTATTAACTTTCACATTCACCTCAAATATACACCCTCTTCCTACTCCACTCTCATATGTCTTATCTATCCTCTTCTTTCTTTCAACCCCTTCACTTCAATTCCTCTACTTGTACTTTGCTTTCATTATGAACCATGCACCTTTCCTCCCCTCATCACAGCCACTACTGACTACACACAATATAATATGGAAGACAAATAGTAGAATCAGGAAAATGGCAATGAGAACACAAAAACAGGGATTCCAGATATTACTTCTCTGCCTTGTAGCTCTATCGGTTTCTGACAAATGAAAGTTGAACTGGATAGCCAAAGGCAAATAAGAAATCTTTACTAATATACCACATATGTTCAGTATGCAACCTTCTCATACTGACAGTAATATCTCTTGAGACTATCTCTGCGTTCTTAATTTGAAGCAAACTTCCTTAAAGTGAACTGTAGCAATGCTTAAATGAGTACAGAAATACATTGGCCTCCTTCTTTCTGCTGGCAAGATAAAGATCTACAACTTTAAATGTATGCAACTTATGGGAGATTTGGCTTACTTCTGAATGTGTCTATGCACTTAAAAAAAAAAAAAACATTTGTTAACAACCTAACTTCAAATATATATATATATATATATATATATATATATATATATATATATATATATATATATATATATATATTCACTTAAAAAAACGAAAGGTTACAGGGATGTTATAGTTAGGTTCACATGTACAAAACCATAACTTGTGCCCTAAGTTAACTATAACTCGCGCCCCCACCATGCACATCAAATATATTACTGCAAATATGACATTGATATTATTAATGAAGTTATCAAAGGTGTCATGAGTGCCGTAATTTATGGGGTAATTAGCAATGCATGGCGAGGGTGCGAGTTATAGCAACATATATTATTATATTATATATATCTATATGTATAGATATCTATATATCTATACATATATATAGATATATATAAATATATATCACTACCACCAAAAAAGCACACTGTATATACCTATCATAATTAATCATGTTCAATGCTAAAATTACCCTATATCTTCACAATGATTCAAAGTTCAAGTATATGACTCAATTTGAATTTCAAAATACATTTTAAATCCAAAAAGTCTTTGAGCAAAGACAATAATTTCTCCAGCACTAATCCACAAAGCAAATGTGTTGGTTATAGCAACATTGTAACTTGATTGACTAGCAATGATGCCATGACACACAAGGGAAGTTCTACTCATGTGAGGGTCGCGGGGTATTACATCAGGAAAAAAGGACCAACAGAAGAAAAATTAAGTAAGACAAAAGAAGGACACAGGCAGGAAGTAGAAAAAAGCGCAGACCCAAAAAAGATCTATACTCACACCATAATCCCGGCCCCTTATATACCTTCGTAAAAAAATTGTTATCCAGAGAATTTAATTTTTGATTTAAGTTTTTAGATTGTTAGAGAAGAAATTTAGCTTGGGTAGACATTGCTGATCTAGAACCATTTTTTCTGGATGACATTTTTAACAATAGCAGATGTGTTGCAGTGCTTATGTAATATTCCAGGAAACATGAGACATATATACTTAATTTTGGTGTCAAAGTCAAAACTTAGGTTTTGGGGGTCAAGTAGTCTTATAGAGACAGAAAATAACTCCTCAGAACAACCCTTCCACTATTTTCCAAAATGGTGGCTAAAATAGAGGAAGAGGAGACACATATAGAAACGAAACAAATAATAATGGTGTTTAATCCTTTTATGTATACACCAAACAACGTTTGTGATCTGAACATGAAAAAAATACTGTTTATCACTCCTCCTTTAAATACATTTTCATAGACCACGTTTACTTGTCTCTTCAATCACTTGAGGTATATTAGCAGAATGTTGAACATTTGAGAAGATCATATCAACACAGACATCTTTTTGAAGCACAGTCTTTACAAGTACATGCACTTGTAAGTTCTATGAGTAGAGGCTTTAGAAAATGTGCAGGTTTTAGCACCCCATCAATATCTTCCCAACCACATTGACAGAGATCTTTCTTTACATATGCATGATCCAGAACATTTACACATCTTCTGTTCAAGTAGAATGCTCTTTTTTTGTGTCCACACACAGAATATGGTGTCATGGAAAGTAATTTATTGGGGCTGATCTCTTGAACTCTCTGTACTGAAGATCGTCAGAAGTATGACAGTCAGAACCTGTTTTCCACACATGCACAAGGTATTTTTCTGTCTTTAAAGTCACATTTGTCTTCTGTCAAAGCAAATCCTATTAGAAACTTCACAGGTTCCGCAGTTCAAGCTCCATGCTTTGTTACTACCCATAAGAATATGTGCCTTGATAGGAACATTGGGCACATCTAGGTTAAGGTTCTTGTACAGAATATGAAGTTAGATTGAGTGTCTTTTCTCGCCAGTCCCATAAAATATTTTTAGCCTTGACAATCCTTGACTTATGAATATTGCAAAAAATCTAAGAAGCACAATAATAACATCAGTGTCTTATGACATTACAATGACTCGATTGGAACCATTTCAAACAGCCCTCTCAACATGTGGCACAACATGAAGGTCAGCTTCCTCCAGTGCGATGTTCTTGATCAATAATGCTTGACCTTATGAATATATCTCTGCAGGCATCAACTCCTCATTGCCAATCATGTCACGTGCAGTAATTGGAAATTCAGAGTTCATTGAAGCATCAGCAATATTAACACCTCCAAGTTTATCTTATTCAATGTTGATGACCAGAATTTATCAAGTTGCACAGGAATAAGTGTCAAATTTTGATGTAGGCAAGGTCAATTGTTTCACTTATAGAAATGAGTCTGATTATCTCACATTCTTTGACAGATAGTTCAAGATAACTGTTAAAGACAATGTGCAGTTCTTGCAAGTTGCACACTGACTTTGATTTCTGTAGAACAGTCTAAACGACCTCTCTGAAAGTTCTGCATGGATAATGTCTTGACTGTTCGCAATTGTGAAATATAGTCCACAACATCTGCAGTTTTCAATGGCGACACCGTTTTGAATTGAAATTGTTCAGGTGAAAGTTTTTTTGGGGACTCTTGTATGAGTTTGTGCTTCACTGGTTTGGTTGCAGCATCATCATCGATTTATGCATTTGTTTGAAGAAGATAATGCAACAGAATGTTCTTGATAAATACACCCCTTTCATTTACTATATCGATCTCTCTTTCTGCTTGTAAAAGTTGTTTTTTTGTAACCTGTTTTGCAGTGGCTGGTTGGAAGAAACTCCTACTATGGCAATTAAAGTGTGGAAGTTTAGCTTTAGTGATTATTTCAAGCAGCTCTTTCTCTTTCAATACAAATCTCTCTTGTTTCATATCTGCGTATAGTTTTGATCCATGTTCCAGGACATCTAATAGACGTGTCTTTATATTGTTATCCACACATTATTTGGTCATGAAGTAGTGTAGTCGGTCAGGCTCAGTCATTTCAAAGGGGTTTCCATGCTTCTGCATTAACTGAAGAAGGCTGCCAACATGTTTATTCAAATGTGCCACTCACGTTCCCACAGGTTTGTGCTGAGGAACAGTTTCAAGATGGTTCATTAATTTTGAATTTGTCATCTCTCTGAAAACATTGCAAATAGAAAGGACTTCTTGGTAAACTAGGTGCCATTGGGCAACATATTCACATTTACATTTCTGACCAACAATTCTCTTGGAGCTTTTCTGTGATCTCTGGATCATCTGTTCCAGTTTCATATCTGAAACCAGGGGTCTCCCCCAACCCCCACCCCAAGGCCTCCCCCCACACACCCGACCCCACACCACCTCACAAACGTGGCAGGACCCCCCTCCCCGCCCCCAACTTCAACATACACACCCCCCAACCCCTGTCCCCAACATCAACATACACCCCCCTCCCCACCCCCACCTCCAACATCAACATACACATGCCCCTACACGCACACATACACTACAACAAATACCCGCACACATACAAACAGACATGCAAACAGACCGACCCGCACATATTTTCCAGACACCCACCACACCCCCACATGCATACACGCACTCACACACCCCCTCTACATACTCACACCCCCTTGCACGCACACAACACACAACACCCCACCACCCCCCGCCCCTAACAGAGGCTCACCTTACCTTGTCCGGTGATCCTCCGGGAGGGGACGGGATTCATGGGGGCTGCTCCGCCGCCAGCTCCCCGTCACCAGAACACCGCCACACCGAATCCTGGGTTGGGATTCAGTGGGCGGTGTTCTGATGACGGGGCGGTGGAGGTGGAGCAGTCTCCACTTCCCTGCCAACCGCCAGTATGGCTGCTGGCGGCTCTCTGTCCGAAAAAGGACAGAGGGCTGCCAGCAGTCATGATTCGCTGCACGGAAAACCGCCTGCACTGACGGTCTTCACCACAGCGGTACCTCGGCGGTGTTGGAAAAAGACCACCAAGGTCAAAATGAGGGCCAAAATGTCTTTGGATGAATTTTCTGTAGAGATATGGTTTTTCCACCTCTAGCTTCTTCATGCAATTGAAATAGCAAAACACAGTAATCAGTGACTCCACAGACTTTATGTGCAGCTTCCAATCACCTTCCCAATCATCATGTGTTTTTCACTACAGCTATCATGTGTAAAACATTCTAATTTTTCTTCACATTCTGTGATAAACTCTGTGGACTTAGTTTTCAGGTTTTCTAAATTTTAACTGAGTGTATTGAACCATGCCTGGATTTGCATTATGGCCCTCATTCCCACCCTGGCGGTCTAAGACCGCCAGGGCCGCGGGCAACGGAAGCACTGCCAACAGGCTGGCGGTGCTTCAGTGCCCATTCTGACCGCGGCGGTAAAGCCGCGGTCAGAAAAGGGGATCCGGCGGTTTCCTGCCGGATTTCCCCTGGCTGGGCTGAACCTCCATGGCGGCGCTGCAAGCAGTGCCGCCATGGG
Organism: Pleurodeles waltl; assembly: GCF_031143425.1. Taxonomy (NCBI): domain Eukaryota; kingdom Metazoa; phylum Chordata; class Amphibia; order Caudata; family Salamandridae; genus Pleurodeles; species Pleurodeles waltl. The sequence goes on along the minus strand of NC_090442.1, from coordinate 802,014,063 downwards.
GATTCCGACCCCCTTCCCGCCAGCCTGTTTCTGGCGGTTTTGACCGCCAGGAACAGGATGGCGGGAACGGGTGTCGTGGGGCCCCTAGGGGCCCCTGCACTGCCCATGCCACTGGCATGGGCAGTGCAGGGGCCCCCTAACAGGGCCCCAGCATGATTTTCACTGTCTGCATAGCAGACAGTGAAAATCGCGACGGGTGCAACTGCACCCGTTGCACCCCTGCAACACCGCCGGCTCCATTCGGAGCCGGCCTCTGTGTTGCAGGGCCTTTCCCGCTGGGCCGGCGGGTGCTCCCTTGGCGGGCGCCCACCGGCCCAGCGGGAAAGTCAGAATGGCCTCCGCTGTCTTCTGACCGCGGAGCGGCCATTTGGCGGTTCCCGCCAGGACCCCTATGTCTTTTGAATGAAGTGCACTCTGTGCTTGTTCACGTCTGAGCTAAGATATGTTAAACTTAATTTGTCATTCTTGTTTTAAAAAGCATTCCAACACAATGATTCTATAGCCTCAGATATGATGAGCATGCCTTATAACAAACATAATGAGTTCCGCTCAATACTGACTGGACAGTTTTTCTTCCAAAAATTTCAGCCTCAATAAGTGACTCGTCTATGCCACATTCACCAAGATAACTTCCTAGACACCACAAATCAACTTTAGTCATGTGGAAACTGGCCATCATTAGATAATGATCATCAAACTCTACTGGATTGGTCATACAAATGTCAGCTACAATACTGAAAACACCTTCATCATAGAAAATTGGCAGGATAGGTTGGTCTTCAATCTGGCATGCACATTTGGGAAATATTTTTTAGGGCTGTGTATACTGTTGCGTAGTGTGTGACTAAAGATGGAATTACTGGTATATACCCAACCTTCTTCAGTGTTACGGTATTCTGGGATATCAGAGCATGAATTCCAGCCCTCAGAGGAACTGTCTTTTCTTCATACTTCAGTCCCCACCGTATTGGCAATATGATACATTTTGTTCAATTATCTTTGAGGATCCCAGCATCAGGTAGAAGAAGTTCCATGTCCTCAGTCATTCTCACACTTTCTGGTAGACTGGGACATGTTGATGGCTTGTAGTTATTTTGCACAAGTGGCAAGGTAAGTTTTCAGCTTTGTTTGTTTATGTCTACAGCTGACACAGCTTGTTTTTCAGCAGCCACTTCATTGGTACAGTGTTGAAAAAGCACAATGACAGTATAATGTGTGCTGGATGTTCAGGACAAAGAAGAGCAGTCTTCAAAATCAAAGTTATCAAGTAAAGCAATTGTAAATATTTTCCTGGTAAAGTGACTTGAAAGTAGCGTGCTGTCGGATTCACAAAATTTTACAGCATGAGCTGCTAAGAGGTTCCTGCTCTGTAATATGTTATAACTTGCTGATGCACCAATCTTATTTATTGAAGTGATTAGCTCTCTACTTTTGCACTTGTCATAGATTGGATGGGCAGTTATCATTTGTAGCACAGTTTTCTTTTTGCTGTTGTGGAATTCATAAAACATGATTTGGAAAAGACAGTAGATTTGCACAGCCTAAGCCTGTCAGTTCATGGGATTGTCTTCCACTTCTTTGCTTATATCTTTAACGTCATCATCAATGTTTTTGGCTTCTGTTCCATTCTCAAGAACTTTAGTTTGTAACAGTTTTGTTTTGCTGATATTAAATAATGATGTAAAAACGTGTTAAGATAACATCAGGCATTCTTGTTGACTCCCATGATTTGCAGCTATGGGGCATCACAAAATTTGTCATTAAGTCGAAAATCTATATATTTCAGAACATTTCTTAAAATGGTTCCTCCTGATTTTACTGCATCCTGCAATCTTATTTTGGCAGCAATAACTTCAGGAGTCAAATCAGCTGGGAATACCATAATTGGCTCATTTGATTTGTTAAATTGAAAAAAATGAATTCTGTCATTGTACATTCTCACCAGAAAAATCTTAATTTTATTATTATGGATTAATACAGTTTCATCAATGTTGACCACTATTTCTCTGATCTCGGAGTATACCCATAGCCAGCACTCAAGAGTGGCTTTAACATTTAATTTGCATTTTCAAGAGTGCAAACTTATATGAAGGCTGATGGTTACGTTGTTGTCAGGTGCTCTTTGCACATTCATGTTTTCGAATGTATGTATGCCTGCAGTTCGGTTGGGCATACAAATCCACTGCAAATACAGAAACCTCAGTGTTTAGGTCAGCTACTTGACTGAAATCTTCATCTTGAAAGAAACTTTCTGCAGATAAATACGTTTGTCTGTGTTTTGCTCTTTCATCAATCCTCTTGGTCATTTGGCCATCATTCTGGCTAAGCCAAAGCTAACATATTGAAGATCCTCTGCTTTCTGATTAGTTGTTGAATGTGGACGAGAAGTAGCCATCGATCTTCTAAGTGGATTGGCATTGGGTTTACTTTGTTGTCAATTTCTCAGAAGACTCGGATACTTGTGATCCACTGGTTTCTGCTATTTTGACACATTTTCTGCAGGCTTTCTTCCATGTCCAGCCGCAGTTGATGTTAGCTTTTCTTTCCGATTAGTTGGCATATGACACATTTTTATCTCTATGAGAATACTTGATACCCAAAACCTATGTTTGGACACCAAAATAAAGTATATAGGTCTCGTGGTTTCTGAAATATTACATTATCACTGCACCACATCCACCATTTTTATAAATATCTCCCAGAAAAAATCAGCCTGGATTAGCAATGTCCACCCAAGCTAATTTACTTCTCTAATGATACAAAAACACAAATAAAAAATAAAAATCTCTGAACAGAATTTTTTTTTATGGAGGTATATCAAGGGGCCAGAACTAACACGAGGAAGATGGAGACAGTGAATGAGATGATGGACTATTGAAGGAGAAACCAGGAGGAGCAGAGGTTCCGAAAGACATGAAGGAAATGCCAAAGGTCACTGTGGACAAAGAAACTACATTGCGAAAGGGAAGACAGATATACAAGCAGAAGGCCACTGTGCTCAATGAAGGGTCTCCTGAGGACAGACATCACTGGCATGACCCTCAGCCATTCTGCGCTCCTGGACAAGCGTGGCTAACCCGCGTGCATGCCAGGATACAAGGGTGGAGGGCACAGGCAGGTAGAAAATAGCTGGGATAGTTAATCAAAAGGGAAGGGCATAAATCCTGCAAGGAGAGTGAGCAAGGAAAGTTTGACATACCAGACCACAAGAACCTAGAGAGAGAGATGGAAAAAATTGAGAAACCCTGTGACTAAAGGATAACCAAGAAACCAATGGTCAGGATGATTTCAGTTGGATTTGTTTTTGTAAAGTACTTCAGGTTTCTTCTCCTTCCTCCTCACCAAACTGTTACAAAAGTCCTACCTAGTGGAAGGGAACAAAGAAAGCTCTGTGTAGCCAGGATCAGCAAGGAACATTGAAACTCAACCAGTAATAAGAAAAAGCAAAAAGAAGCACAGAAGAGCTTAGAGAGAAGATAGAAAGGGTAATTGAAATCTCACTAGAATAGAGTACTTCCTTGTGCTTTACGTTCTCTTCCCAAGGGACTCTGTGGGAAAGCCTCCACTTGAAAGGGGAAGACTAGAGGGAAAGTGAATAAATGACTGACTAAAGGTTTACTGTCCTATTTACACTGCTTAATGGTAGCAAGTTCCTTGATTTGATGTAGGACGGGCTAGAGGATTAGTGTTGCCTTGATGGGTACCCCTCTCAGTGTTTATGTTCCTACGCATTCACTCTAATTCTCATTCTTGCCTTTCATAATTTGGAAGAACCCTTCTTATAAAGCATGGTCCAAACCTAAGGAGGCCAACAGCATCTATCTACCATGGAGCACCAGAATTCATGATCTGTGGCCAGCACTTAATTATCCATGCTGTGAAAGCATGCAAGTTCAGAATCTCAAAATCACAGGTACTGCATGCAGTCTGAGGAAGGAAAGGTGGGTGGTGCATGCTGAAGATTGGTATTCCTTGAAGAAAAGTTTCACTTCTTCAGAGGACTCACTACAGAAGGCATCACAGCAGTGCCAGAAAACCCATTTCCCATTCCCAAAGAAGTCACATCTTGGCAGCATCTATTTTTAGCCTATTTATTATCCCCACAGTTCAGAGCATTGTTGCTTGGCAATAAAGATACTTTATTGCTGGAGACAACCTTATTACCAGATCTTGAGGAAATCTACAGTTTGCTTTCGTTTTGCAAGCATGAGAGTTATTCCTGGAAAATTAATTTGGAAATTAATGTTAATAGTTAAATTATTGTGTGTTGTTTATTGTTTCAGATATATTCTCGACCAAATATAAACACTTTTTTACTTGTGTTCATCTGGAGAGTAAATTAAATGAGGAACTTGAAGGACCCGTATATCAAAAGACTGTGGATTTTTGCATGAGTCACATAATGTATTTAAGCTAATATTTTGTGCACCTTCCCTAAGGACTGGAAACACGCACAAGTCCACGACCTACTAAAGAATCCTTCCGCAGACCCCAGAAAATTTAACAAGTACAGACTGATCTCTCTGCTCCTGGCCAAAGTATTGGAAAAACCATCAACCAACAACTCTCCTCACATCTGGAACAGAACCTCCTACCCAACTCCTCCCAACAGAGATTCCGCAGCAACCAAAGTACCAAAACAATCCTCATTGTGGCTAACAGTGACATCTGAGGCCTTCTTGAGAAAGAGGCTTTTAGCTCTGATCCTCTCAGGCCTCTGGCAGCCTTCGATACAGTTTCTCACCACACACTCATCACAAGGCTGCACAAAATAGGCATCTAAGGAGCTGCTCTCAGATGGATCACCTTTTTCCTCACTGAAAGTCTGCACAAAGTCTACCTTCCCCCTTCACCTCTGAACCCAAGGAAATTATCTGTTGAATACCCCAAGGGTCCTCACTCAGCCCCACCCTCTTCAACACCTATTTGACACCTACGGCTTGCATCATCAGAACCCATGGACTAGACATCATATTCTATGCCGACGACACACAACTCATCCTCTCGCTCTCTGAACAAAACACCAAGACCATCTTCTAAAACTGCATGACAGCCATCACCAATTGGATGTAGGAAAACTGCCTGAAGCTCAACATGGACAAGACAGATGTACTGATCTTCAGAAACAATAGCTCACCATAGGACGGATCTTGATCACCCTCAGAACTCTGACCTACCTCTACTCCCACTGACCATGCTAGGAACCTAAGCATCACTCTGGACAACAAGCTAACCTTGATGACTCAGCTCCATCTCTTCCTCATCCTCTGCATGCTTTGTAAGATATTCATATGGCTACACCAAAGCTCCAGATACACCATAACCAAGGCTCTCATCTCCAGCTAACTAGACTATGACAATGTTATCTTTGCACATATCACAGCTGACCACCCCGATGACTACAGACCATACAGAACACTGCAGCCAGCCTTGTACTGGATCCCCCTAGATAAACCCACATCACCCCCTACCTCAGGGAACTTCACTGCCTCCATGTACAGAAAAGATGCCAGTTTAAACTCTTGATCCATGCATAAAAGGCCCTACACAACTTCTGACCCACCTACTTGAACCACCACTTGAACATCCTACCAGACCATTTTGCATTCCTTTCTCTAATCCTCAACCTCAGCATCCAATGTAGCATATGTGAAGGTCACTCCTGCTCCTACCTATCAGTGAAAGTATTGAATGAGCTACCTTTTCATGTTCGAACCTCTCCATCTCTTCCAGAGTTCTGAAAGTCTCTGAAGATCTGGCTATTTGGCTAATCAACTGGACACTGCCAGCACCTGGATACCCTCACAACTGACAAGAAGAGCTCTACAAATATACTGAGTGATTATTATACTGTAGTTGAAGAAATAACTTTGGATACATGCCAGAACCAGAGAGTGTGTACTCATAGCAAATAAGGGAAGGAAATGATGATATTTCACTGTTAGAAATATCAAGAATTTCAACTAAAACAAAAGGAGTACTTGGAGTAGTCTAAAAACTTTTCATTTATTAATATAACAAGTGTTAGGTTGTACAAAAAAAGCCATAAACTACTTAAGGTACTAAACTTGCTTTTAGATATCGATTTCAACTAGTAGATGACTGTGCCCAGGAGAGTGAGAAGTTAGAGTTGCTATATCCAGTGCTTGTTTTGTCTCTCATCCTATATCCCTTTCCCTGGGTTTGCTGCTACTCAAAGTATTGCTATTTTGCATGTTTGGTTAAGAAGTGTTGAAAGTTCAATACTCCCATTGGGTCAGGATCTCAGGTTGGTGTATTCTGACATCAGTGCATTGGGTCAAACATTTTTTCAGCACCGAAAGAGAGCAAAAAGAGAACATTCTGGCAAGCTGTGTTAATAAAACATAAAGCCTGATTCTATTATTGCTGCAGTTGCAGACTCAAATATACCTGGCTAGATTAGCATGTATCAAAGAGTGTAGTCTTTTTTCTGGCTGTTCGTTAGGACTAGGCAGTGCTATAGGAAGATATGAAGTACACTGCACAGTGTTTTTGTTAGAATTAACCAGATCATAGCTTTCATCCTAGTCAGAGTTACTCTGTGCCATTAAACTTTCTACTTCAATTAGTAAAATTACCAATTGAGTGAAACTAGTTTTATAGATGTCAGTAGTGAAGGTATCTGGAAAAACGTTCTTTGTTAGTTTCAAACTTTAATCATCCTTGGGACCTCCATCTTGAATAGTGGTCCTTCTAGTTGGTCAGTATTATCCTTTTTGAACGTAGGTGAGTTTAAAGACTGTAGATATTGACCTCTAGCTTGTGCATCTGAAGATTCTGGCATGAATAATATTTGCTAATAAGATTGGAAATACTGTAGTTTTCTTTTTTTGATGTACTGTATACATCTTCCTCATTTTTCACTTCTAATATTTAATACAGGCCTGCCATGCCTAAATGCTTTATTCACTATGTGTGCAGCTAGTTGCCTCACTTTGCAAACATGTAGTTTTGTCCTATCATTTTCTGTTGTAGGAATGTGTCTTCTTTGGATTGCTTGCTTGCGTCACACCATTCGGAATATTGTGGATGCTGTTGTCTTTCTATCTCAGTTTTTCTTCATGTTTGGCTAATAGGGACTCCTTCCACACTTTTAAACATATCAACTTCTTAAGAAAAGTGCATTTAATGCATCCCAGACTAATTTTCTCTCACCCTTGCCCATATGATTATGTAGTCCGTAGCCGTGTCAACATAGCTATCAATCATGTGTCTACAAAGAGGAAATATATTTTAATGTATTGCAATGTTCTGCTGAGTACTTTGATCAGCCAGTTCCTAAGAGTATTCTAATGAATCAGGTATCATTCAAACCTAGGTAGTCTACAGGTAGTATCAAAGTCCCCTTCTATCTGCATTGGGTTTATCTTGCTGTGTGCACATAACCAAGTTGAAACCAACCTCAACAATTTGAGATCCCGTGATTGTCTTGTGTCTCAAAAATATCTCTTAACCTTGATTAGGGGATTATGTAGATCCAATCAAAAGGAAGTGTACATTCTACCTACAATTAAAAGAAGGTGTCAGTCCACCTGACATTGATTACAACCTATCAACACATTAATCACCACCCATCAACCTTCCTTATCTTTTTTAGCTGCCACTCCAACGAACATCATTGCCCTATCAGAACCTCAACTCCACTATTTCCTTTAACGTCAAAGACATCCATTGTTTTGCAAATAAGGATGAAAGCAGTCTCTTGTGGTACATATGGAAGAAGTGTGTCCCTTACAGAAAGCATACATACAGCTTTGGGGTGGATAACTTCTAAAGAATACTCACTCTCTTGACCAGCTGATTAAGACTTCTAAAATTGCAGGTGCTGAGTGTTGTAGTGTTAGTGAAATGTCTTCTGTATAAAGTATCTGTTGCTTGCCCTACCTATATGGCAAGCATTGGTAATGGATCGGAGGGATAACAGAATTGGGGGAAGCAAAATTTGAAGTAGGAGCAAAGAGGAATACGAGAATATCAAAATAGCTCAAAATATTGGCTTTAACAGTGTCTTCCCCCCAAAGTTTACCTCATCAGACATACTAGGAGAGTTTACTCCAAGGTGTTGTGCTTCCGATCAGCCTATATATGTCAGTATAATCTTACAACTGTTAGTGGTTTTTGGTCTTGGCATTCTCTGCAGGGTCACACCCAAACTTTTTGCTTTCAACCCTCCTGTTTTGCTGAATTTGTTTTGGTTGGCATTGGGACCCTATCCACTTTATAACTGCTAACCAGTGAAAACGTTCCTCTTCTCACTCCCCAAAACACAGTAAAATTGACTTATACCTGATGGGCATTGTAGTGTTTATCCCAACTTGGAATAGACAGTCCTGACAAAGTAGAGGAGTTTTTCAGGTGTTTATTAAGGTATGTGTCTTGTGACCCACAGTCTTTCCCCAACACTTGGTATGGTTAACTATAGTCCATTTCCCAAGATGTTCCAGGTGATTCCTTCTCTGGCTCCCCTTATCCCATTCGTCTCCTGAGGGAAGTTATGTGTACAGTAGCCCTCAAAAAAGTGCAGGTGTTGTATTAGAAGGGGATAGTATATCAAATATGGTTCCTTTCCCTTCCATATCACCACTGGTATATGCTGTAGGTCTGGTCTCTTCATGCAACACTTGGTGTTCCTCAATGCCTGTGCTCAAATCCTGATCCATGCATTTCTTGGTGTCCGTAAACTCTTCTCCAGTACAGCCTACACCTAGCTCCCTCCCACCACCCCTGTAAATTGCTTGCCCCAGCCCACAGGACTTGCTTGTGGCTGCAACCGTCCTGGGTTTCAGTGTTTGGTGCACAGCATTCACCTGCTCTCCTGGACAGCTGGACCTAAGTGCTGTATCTGGGTTATGTTCTCCTGGTTTCCCTGCTGGCGTCTGGATATCTCTTGCAGTGATCCACCACACCTCTGTCTCCTCCTTGGTGTCATTCTTGCTTAGCTGCTGTCACCACTCTGCCCCTCCCAGTCCAGCTTCCATCTCCTCAACCATGTTGGAGAGTCTAGAGAGTACAGTCACCAGACTACAGGCATATTTACTTTACTTGTATAGTGGTATGCCATATATTCAGGGCTGGTAGTTTAAATGCTAATAGTCAATCAATCAATCAATCAAATAATTTCTTAAGTGCACTACTCACCCAATAGGGTCTCAAGGCGCTGTGGAGGGAGGGTTGCCGGTTAGTGCTCAAAAAGCCATGTTTTAAGGTGCTTTCTGAAGGTTAGGAGGTCCGGGGTCTTGTGTAGGTTGGTGTGGAGGGAGTTCCAAGTCTTGGCGGCGAGGTGGGAGAAGGATCTGCCATCAGAGGTGGTGCGTTGGATGCGGGGGACTGTAGCGAGGGCAAGGTCGGCTGAGCGGAGTTGTCGAGTTGGTATGTGGACGTTTACTCATTCATTGAGGTAGGCAAGTCCAGTGTTGTGGAGGGCTGTGTGAGCGTGGACGAGGACTTTAAAGATGATCCTTTTGTTGATGGGCAGCCAGTGTAGGGATCTGAGGTGGATGGATATGTGTTTGCGGCGAGGGAGGTTGAAGATGAGACGTGCGGCTGCGTTCTGTATTCGCTGAAGTTTTCTTTGAAGCTTGGTTGTGGTCCCTGCGTAGAGGGCATTGCCATAGTTCAGTCTGCTGCTGATGAGGGTGAGGGTGACTGTTCTTCTTGTTTCTAAGAAAGTATTGTGTAGCATGCGAAGGGTGTTGAAGCAGGAGGATGATATGGCATTGATTTGCTGGATAATGGAGAGTGATGAGTCTAGAACGATGCCAAGGTTGGGTGCGTGGGAGGTGGGTGTTGGGGGTGGTCTGAGGGTGGTGAGCCCCCAGGAGTCATTCCATGCCGTCTTGTCGGGGCCGAAGATGATGATTTCTGTTTTGTTTGAGTTTAGTTTGAGGTGGCTTGCTGTCATCCATTTGGCGATTTTGAGGAGTCCGGTATGCAGGTTTATCTTGGCGGTAGTTGGGTCCCTGGAGAGGGAGATGATGAGCTGGGTCTCGTCTGCGCATGAGATGATGGTGATTCCATAGGGGCGGAGGATGTTGGTGAGAGGGGCCATGTAGATGTTGAAGAGGGTGGGGCTGAGGGAGGATCCTTGGGGCACCCTGCAGATGATCTTGGTGGCTGAAGACCGGAAAGGAGGGAGGCGAACTCTTTGGGTTCTTTCAGCGAGGAAGGAGGTGAGCCAGTCCAGGGCCTTGTGTTGAATTCCGGCATCAAAAAGCTGTCCGTGGAGGGTTTGGTGGTATACATTGTCGAATGCACCAGAGAGGTCTAGGAGGGTGAGGGCGACGGTCCCGCCCTTGTTCACTCTGGTCCTGATGTCATCTGTGCAGATGATGAGGGCGGTCTCAGTGCTGTGGTTCTTGCGGAATCCAGACTGGGAGGCGTTGAGTATGTTGTTTTCTTCTAAGAAGTGAGACAGTTGAGCGTTAACTATCTTCTCAGCGACCTTCGCGGGGAAGGGGAGAAGAGAGATGGGACGGTAGTTTGTGAGGTCTTCCGGGTCTGCTTTGGGTTTTTTGAGAAGAGCGTTGACTTCGGCGTGCTTCCAAACATCTGGGAACGTTGCAGTGTCGAAGGAACTGTTGATGACGGCACAGAGCAGTAGTCAGCCTGCAGGATGTATTATGCCACCCACTTAAGTAGCCCCTGAAAACTTGTTTCACGTCTGCCATTGCAACTTGTATGCAGTGCTAAACTTTCATTTCGACATGGCAAAATAAACCCCTTGCTAGGCCTAAAACTCCTGTTTCATTACACACAATTTGTCCCCTTAAGTCTGGCCCTGTGCAGCCAATATGGCAGTTTGCATTGTATTTAAAAAGTTTTCTATTTCCTAGTATTGAAAAACTCACAAATCCTTCTTTCCAACTGTAATGCATACCTTTCTCATAGAATAACATTGGGTTATCCTATTACATTTATTAAGTGATAACATTTGTTTGAGAGCAGGCATAAATTTCATTGTTGGTGTCTAAGTAACTGTAAAGAAAAATCCTCTTTAATGGTAATGTCGGATCTTAAATCACAATTCTGAAAATGCTACTTTTAGAAAGCTGCCATTTTCTTGTCCTAATCATTTGATGTCTACAGACCGACTCCTGAGTGACATGACTAAGGCCCTCATTACAACCCTGGTGGTTGGTGGAGAAATGGCGGTAATACCGCCAACAGGCTGGCGGAAAACAAATGGCATTACAAGCATGGCGGTGACCGCCATTCTAAACCGCCATTTCTCCACTCCGACCGCCAGGGTGGTAACGACTGCTGAGCTGGAGACTTCGGTCTCCAGACCAGCGGCCGTCACTACACCACCAGAGGTATCATAACCCTGCATACCGCCATGGATTTCGTGTTTTTTTTTAGCAGTAGGCACTATCAGTGCCAGGGAATTCCTTCCCCTCTCCCCCCGCGTCCTCCCCCCACACCCCTGACCCCTCTACCACCCACTCAAAGGTGGCAGGACCCCCCACCCCAACATCGACACACACACACCCTTCACGCACACAGACACCACCACCACACATGCAAGCACACATACTAACAAACATTCCAACAAACACACACAGTCATACACACACACATACATACAGACATACACGCACACATACTCACAGACAGACAGACATGCACACATTACCAAACACACACCAACCCCCCCATGCATACATGCACTCACACACCCCCTCTACACACTCACACGCACACCCCCATGCACGCACACAACACACAACACCCCTCCACTCCCTCCTCTAATGGACGATCACCTTGCCTGGTCCGGTGATCCTCCAGGAGGGGACGGGATCCATGGGGGCTGCTCCGCCACCTGCACCCCGTCACCAGAACACCGCCACACCGAATCCAGGGACGTGATTCAGTGGGCGGTATTCTGATGACGTGGCGGTGGAGGTGGAGCTGCCTCCACTTCCACGCCAGCCGCCAGTATGGCTGCTGGCGGCTCTCCGTCCAAAAAAGGATGGAGGGCTGCCGGCAGTCATAATTCGCTGTGAGGAAAACCGCCTGCACTGGCGGTCTTCAACACGGTGGTACCTTGGCGGTCTTTCCAAAAGACCGCAGAGGTCGAAATGAGGGCCTAAATGTAGTTGGCTGTTGGGCTTTGTGTATTCCTTCCAGACAGCCATGTAGTGCAGGGAATGGGTGTTGGCAGGATGGGATATCTAAGACGGATGGGGGAAGGAGCTGTGCACAGCCCACTTGCAATTCAAAGACCTTACCTCAGCCTCAAACAAAGCACTTCACACTAGCCTGTTGTGCCCCCAGACAGACTGGAATGAGGGGAAGGAGGCAGGAAATTCCACACACTTCTGTGAGGGGAAAAACTCCAGATGTTTCTTCCACTTCAGATCCGGCACTAGGTATGAACTCAGGTACCTCAAACTTTTGTTTTGAAAGCCTCTTCAGACACAGACTCTACATCTCTTACAGGAAAAATCTTTTTGGGTGTGGGAGGAATGTAATCAGAAAAATGTCAATCTTTTAATCTAGCCACATCCTTCACCATTCCAACTCTAGGAACACTTGTCTGCGCAACTATAAGAAGGTTGCCTATTACAGACTGCTGAAAGTGAACAGAAGTCATCTTTGAATCTGGGGAACAATCTTTGAATACAACAAAAACATTGAAGGTTTCCAAATGAAACAAATGAACAGCCCACTTCTTATACAAATATATGCCTTACAAACAGCACTGTGAGGCTCCAACCTTTCATTTTCTCTAACTACACCACCCATGTGCTTTTTGAAGTCTAAAAGGCACACAGGTTTCTGCATGTCTGCAACCTGACCGCAAGCAGTCACAAGTAAAGTACTTTGATCATTAATGGTTGTCAGCATGTGGACATCTCCCCTATCTGAAAATATCACAGCTAGAAGTTCCCCACTATGCATCGTCAAAGACAAGTGATATAGATAGGTATTCACATCATGTCACTTTCCCACTTATATGTGACAGGAACATAATGTACTTTTGGAAGGAATTGTTCATGTAATTGCTGCCCCAAGCATGCCTCCTTATCTATTGTTTGGGAATATCCCTTCATCAGGGGTCCTGTATAAATACATCTCACGTAGAAGATTATAAGAGGGATTCCTACCAGATACCATCAACGCTATCTGTAATACATGTCACCTTGATGCAGACCCAGCCTTCGTGTCACCACAGGCTCCGATCTAGAAACCTCATTCCAAGGTAACAAGGGTTGGGAAACACTTCTCATGGACACTGCATTGGAAGATTAGGTTTATCACACCTAGCTCTCTTTAGGTTAGAGATTAGGTTCTCCATGCTAGGGTATTAGGACCTATTTCACATCTTATGTTTATTGCAAGATGGTGGGGGTCTTTGTATTCACAATTATGTTCCTTGCACTGTTGAAAACATTCCTGCATCTCCTTCATTGCCGGTGTGTGACTGAGACTTGTTGCTCATGTGAGAAAAGAATACTCTCTGTTTAACAAATACTCCTCTGAGATGTTGCACACTTGAGTCCATGTGTAAAGGCTGACAGAAATCGCCTTTTACTATTTGAGTTTTTGGTGAGGTACTGCTTGTGAGTCTGGAGGTTTGGGCGGATAGTTGTGACTTGTAGGATTGGTTTAGTCACCTACATGCAAAAGTGTTGTCATCCCTTAACCAGCAGTCTCACCTAGGAGTGAGAGTCCAACTACAACAGGCCCTGCCCTGACCCCTCAAAAATATTTTACATACAAGCTCTTGAGGGTAACCTTTACAGTTAGAGCAGATTGTGCCACATGCAAAGGTGCCCACTTTGAGCAATTCCTTAAACAATTGCACACCAGTGTAAAAGTTATCCATAAATGGTGGCCTTTGTTAAAAAAAAACCTCTACTAAGTTTCCAAATAATTTTCTCACTGGCTCCAAAAGTGAACGAACAGCCTGGAGGGTCAATAGAAAAATCCCTACCAGTGTGCACCCTGAAATTATAGACATATCCAGTACAACTCTCAGACAGCATATATGTCTTAATTCCATAACATGACCACTTGCTAGGAATGTACTACCTAAAAACAAAAAGGCCCTTGAAAAGGACCAAAGATTCGTCCTCAGCTATTTCTTTCCCTGGAACCATAGATCCGAAGCAGAAGCAAATACCAATTATGACTCATGGTTGCAGGAAATATAGCAGTTGCCATCAAGGGACTAGTAGACCAATATTAACGCAGCAACGGCTTCCTTATCAATCCCATCAAAAAGCTAAACCCAAGAACTTCCTTAACTGATCCAGATTTGTGGGAGTCCACCATCTATCATAGAGTGGGGAATAAATCTGGCACTGTTGTCCTCAAATACTGTTCAGCATAAAAATTAGTCTGGTCAACAATCTCATTCAAAAATACATCATCCATAAACAATGGAAATATGTTTATAGGAAAAAGGTTTTTAGTTTTGACTCTACACCCTGCAATACCACTAAAGCCAGGCAACATAGGCTGCAACATGTTTGAGGCAACCCAGAGTTCAGCACTTCCAATAGGAAGCCTTTTGACTCCAGGCTGCAAACCAAATTCTTCTTGCTGCATTATCCGCATTTCTTTGTCCTCCTCTAAAATACGGACTTCCTCTGCACTGATAGTGGCGTCATCTTTAATGATTCCTCTTGGATAGAGAATTACCTCTCAAAGCCTTGGACTTCATCCTCTGCCTCAGATGCAGAGCCAGTCTCAGAACCATGTTCACTAGAAGATTCAAAAAGCAAACCTGCTGAGCGGTAATCCTGCAATTAGCTATAATCTGTTCTAACAAAAGTAACACAACCAATATGTTAACAATAAACAAGATTGTGTAAAACAAGTAAAAAACTAACTGTGACTTTATCAAACAGAAAGTAAAACTACTGCCATATAGTAATCTGGAAGAAAAAGTCATTCAATTCAAGGCACACAAAGGGGGTCATTCTGACCCTGGCGGTCATGGACCGCCAGGGCCAACGACCGCGGAAGCACCGCCAACAGGTTGGCGGTGCTTCCGGGGGCATTCTGACCGCGGCGGTGAAGCTGCGGCCAGAAAAGGGAAGCCGGCGGTTTCCCGCCGGCTTCCCGCTGCCCCAGGGAATCCTCCACGGCGATGGGGATTCCGACCCCCTTCCCGCCAGCCTGGTTCTGGCGGTTTTCACACCAGAACCTGGCTGGCGGGAACGGGTGTCGTGGGGCCCCTGGGGGCCCCTGCAGTGCCCATGCCATTGGCATGGGCACTGCAGGGGCCCCCTAACAGGGCCCCACATCGATTTTCAGTGTCTGCGTGGCAGACACTGAAAATCGTGACGGGTGCAACTGCACCCGTCGCACCCCTTCCACTCCGCCGGCTCCATTCGGAGCCGGCATCCTCGTGGAAGGGGGTTTCCCGCTGGGCGGGCGGCCTTCTGGCGGTCGCCCGCCAGCCCAGCGGGAAACTCAGAATGACCGCCGCGGTCATTTGACCGCGGTGCGGTCATTCGGCGGCTCCCGCCGGGTGTGCGGTTACCGCCGCCGGCGGGAGTCGGAATGACCTCCAAAGTCCTTAAAAGATATTATTACTCTGAAAGGAGGCATGGCAACGGCCAAAAAACAGACCTTGAGTGATACAGTGAGCTAAACAGCGATGCATTTAACCTAGACCTGTGACTGGGGGTGAGTGTTTGACAATGTTCAACATTCCATCCGTCATCTTTTTGTGTTGACCCAAGACGGAAGGGTATGACCAGAAGTGGGTCCCATGCTCACTGTGCCAACAGATTCAAGCTAGCATGGCTGGTGAGGGGTGATAAGCCAAAACTGGTCCCAGGATGCTTTTTACCGGTCCAGTGACGACCTGGCCTGGCAGTTCGGGCTGGACTGTTCCCATAGGTAGCGGGGTCAAGACTAATTTGCATATATAGCTGAGTCCATTCTGGGGTGACATACTGAGCAAAATATTGATAGATTAAGCCCAGTTCTGTGACTGGGGGTGAGTATTTGACAGATCAGTATACTGTCCATCATCTTTTTGTGTTGCCAAAAAAAGACATCACCAGATGGAAGCAAACCTTTCCTCAGAAGCAGATTCTCCATCACAAACATAACCCTATTCCCAGGTGACTCGTGTTTCAACCCACCTGGAGGCCCTAAATATAACCAATTTGACCTGTCTACACACTATCCCTGGTGTCTAGTGGACTTTCACTCCCTCTCCATCATCAGGCAGACCTGCCTAAAAACACCTGGCCTGCCCTCTGGTTGGGGGTATATACCAAAAAAATAATCCACCAAGGGTATCAACCCTTGCCCAAGGGGTCGCTACCCTTTCAAACATTATTCGCTGGCGTGGTGTAGTGGTCTTTCGTCCCAAAGACGGCAGATTGACCTAAAAAAAAGCAATCTGCCCTCCAAGGGGAGCGGCCCTTACCCAAGTGTTCACTTCCCACAATTATCTCACAAATATTATTGCTGGCATCTAGTGGCTTTTGACCCACCTCCCACAGGGCTGATCAGCTGAAAAGACAGCCAAACTAGCTTTTAGGTGTGGCCAAAATATGGATTTAATACTTACCCCCTAAGGGGAGTGATCATTGCCCAAGGGGTTGCTCCCTCAACAATAGAAGAAAAGCCCTGATGGTGCAGTGGCTAAAAATGGCCAATCTGCCCTCTGGGTGAGGGGCATATTACAAAAAAAAAGACTCCCATGGGAAGTGACCCTTGCCCAAGGGGTCACTTCTACATGTATCTAACAAATATTAGCCCTGGCAGGTAGTGGGTTTTGACTCCCCCACCCCCATGGGAAGACTAGACACAAAAACACCCTCATGATGGGGGCAACCCTTGCTCAAGGGGCCGCTTCCCTAACAACAGAAAAGCCCTGGTGGGCTAGTGGTGTGCATTTCTGCTCCATGATTGCAGCCTCACTGTCTACTACAGACAGGCATGGGGGAAAGGAAAGACTCTTTCCTTCCCACCTGTGTGTGATCTGCATTCAAACTGCTCCCGGAGAAGAATTTACTTAAAAGACATCCTCTTTCCTGGACACTCTGGCAGCTATTTGCTTCCAGCGCATCCTTTGCACCATCTGATGATGTCATGAACTGTGCACGTGCTGATGTCATCAGATTGCTAAGAGGGGATTGAAGGTAGCAGCAAAATTATCTCCCACTGCCACCCCAGTGGAAACATGTTTCAGGAGGGCCCGTGGGTGGGTGGCAAGAGCTCTAACCACGGGTGTGTGTGAGGATGGCCTGGAGCTGTCCTCAGCACATGACAAATGTGGCTGAGAATGGCTCCAGGCCAGGACTAGATTTTTCATATGATGGAGAGAATGGGCATTTGACCTAACTTCCTTTCAATGGTTAGTTGCCTGCACAATGGCTCAACAGAAGGACAGAGCTTGAACCCACCAGCCATGCACCCTTGGTGAAGTGGTTTGGCAGATTGGTCCAGATCTTCTGTCAATTCTCCAGCAAAAAAGTCTTGAAAACGTTTCTAAGTCCCAGGTTTTAAGGTTAGGAAGGATGCACTGACATGAGCCAGGGGTTCCTGGACCTCAGAAACAGCACTAGGAGGTCAGGACTCACTCCAATAGAAGCCACTAGCAGTTTCCAATATAGACCCAATGGAAACTGGTGAGCTGGGCTCTTCCAGGAAAGTGGGCTTCTTGCAGATTTTATGTCACTATAGTTTAACAGGAGGTCAGCCTAATGACACTTAGAGACCTTCTCTTTATAATGGGTAAAGTGGGATCAGGTCCAGCCCTTGGGGTTCTCCTCAGAGATCTCAAAAGCAAGTGCAGTCCTTTTTCTGTTCTCCATAGGTCCAGTAGTTTTCAGAAGTGGGCGCTCAGGGGTGCTGCATTTATGTCTGACACTTGCCTGCGGACAGAGGTGATGTGGCTAACCCTGAGGGAACATGCCTCATGATCTTGCTCAGAGTTACAAATTTTCTGGTCCTGAATATGGGCAGTCTAATGGGAAAAGCATTTTACCCATGAAAGCCCCAATGGCATTAGCCTGAACCACATGGATACAAAGGATGGCCTGGAGCCAACAAAAAGCATTCACTGCACCCACTGAGAAGGCCAGTGTTTCCTCTGAGTTGGACATAGAAATCTATAGTAGATACAATAAAGTTCTTAGATGATTTCATGACGTTTTTTATTAATCAAGCTCTGGATTGCTCCTTGAAGCCTTAGTGCCCCAATCTTTGCTAGAATTTTGACAGTTTAGTTTAGGAGTGACACAGGCTTGTAATTGAAACAGGAGGGGAGATCCTTGCCTAACATTGGCATCAACAACAGTAAAGCTTCATTAAATTCTGGACGTCTTCTCCTTGTGTCCAATATGTCACTTTGTATCTTCCAGCGTGGAGGTACAGTATGTTTGGCCATAATCTTAAAAAATTTGATGGGGAATGCATCTTTTCCGGGTGCCTTTCATGATGGTAATAGTGTAAAGGCCTCAACTATCTTGGTGTCTCGAATGTCATGTCCTAATTCTTCCCTTAGATCTTCAGAAAGCCTGGGAATGTTTAGGCTGTTCAAAAATGCTACCTCTTGTGGAGACTCACCAATGGTTTCATTGGTGTATGAGATGGGGTAGAAGACTGTAAATGAATTTGTTATATAAGCAGATTGGTGAGTATAAATCCTGAAGAGGTACATACAGCTGATATGGCCGATTTTACTTCTATCTGTCTAAGTTATTTAGCAAGCAATTGTCCTGCCTTTTCACCATGCTTATGCTACTGGATCTTGGAGTGATCTAAGACTTTTTCTGTTAGAGAGTTATAAAGTGTATTCAGTTCATATTTTTTTCAAAGTAGGGGCCAGATGTAACATGTATTTTTGCTGTCTCTAACTGACCAAATGGGCCGCCTGCGACCTCAAAAATGCATTTTGGTATGTATGAATTCCAATTTGTGATTCGGTAACCTGTTACCAACTCACAAATTGGAATTGCGACTACATACTAATTCGGTATTAGGAAGGGGCGTGTCAAGGGCGTCCCTTCCTAATACCGAATCACAGCAGTATGCAGGAACGCAGGAATGTTTTGTGACTGAAATGCGATCTTCAAGTAGGTGGTAACCCATCTATAAAAAAAGGAGGGGATCCCCAAGGGACACCTTCCCTTTTGTGAATGCATGCAAAAAGATTTTTTAAGAGTATTCAGTGGTCCCACAGACGGACTGCATTTAATAAAAAAGATTGCTTTATTTAAAAGCAATCACAGACATGGTGGTCTGCTGAGCTGTAGTGATATCTGTATTTAACCACTGCTTCATCTTGATCACTGACTCTATTTTGTGCTTAGCTCAGCTTCACACACCATCACATTGGTGGCCATCAGATCCATTTTGATTACAGACTCCATTATGGGTATAATTTTGCTTTAGCCACTGCTACGTTAGAGGTGTAGAAGATGCAGGTGTTTTTCCACCCATAAGTTATACAATGTGTTTTTCACTCATGTATTCACTCTACATGTTCTCTTCTCACCAAGGGCTAGGACATATTATGGGGGAGCAAAAGTAAGATAAGGATGTACCAGGAGAATGTTTATGGTACAGCAAGGAACAGCTTGGTTTTGAGAGTGCACCTTGGGATGTAGCCAATCTCAACATGTTTTTTCAAAACTGACCTGAGGTAGCCAGCATTTAAACCACAACTCAGAGGATGGGAGGGGGATTTCTAGAGGTCTCCTCTTCGGCTTGTTTAAGGTATAAAAGAGACGGAAACTAGACAGCTGTGGGAAAAGATTGAACTCGTGCGGCAGAGAATGTTATGCCTTCCATCACTTCCTTGAGGGTAGATATCTCTTTCTCCACAGTCGACTGGTTTCATGACCTGTTACTGGCAAAGAGATGATGCAAGCAAGCCCCATGGTGATGTATTCTGTTTGATTATTATTCCTAGCTTTGCCTTGTGCATGAATATATAATCACTGTATATGCAGACATATAATGCATGGCTAAAGAGTGTATTTTCATTGTTTGTTTTTATAAGTATTATTATTCTATTGCTGTGATTATTTTTGGAAGTGTATTTGTGTTGCTGCATTTGACCTACATGTCTCCGCAATTTGAACCTGAAACAGTGCTTTAATAAATGTATTACTCAGAGTAAGAGCTCTGCATTGGTGGAATTCCTTTTATTTGTGTTTCCTCTCAGTTTATAGTAAAGCAGTACACTTTTATTTCACTGTGGTGATTTTCTTCAAATGTGCACTCGTTTTGTACATCATTGCAAAGTGCCCAGATAATTGTGTTTCTCGGACTGAGAGGGTTGTATACCAGAAATTCCTTTCAGTGTTAGTGTATTTCTTCTTAGTCTTCAGTAAAGCAAAACATGAGCCCAGAAGGCCACAATCCCTGTGATTTTAGCATTTCCTAATGGGTCTCAATTTGCGAACAAACTATTAATGAGGTAGGCCGCTTTGCAAAATATTAGGAAAGGCAAAAAGGAACTCCATGAGTTTCATACATTAGAATAGCAATTACCTAATTGTGATTCACAGGGAATCGCAATTAGGTAATCACAATTTATAAATAGGATACATCTGGCACTGGGTTCCTGACGTGAGATTCTGCGGGGTACCTGCAATAAGTTTGATTAAGCATTTCAGTCTCTGTTTCTAGCGCATTGTGATTGTATTTTGCAGACCTGTGTCTCTCAGCATAAGGTTATATATACAGGGAGTGCAGAATTATTAGGCAAGTTGTATTTTTGAGGATTAATTTTATTATTGAACAACAACCATGTTCTCAATGAACCCAAAAAACTCATTAATATCAAAGCTGAATATTTTTGGAAGTAGTTTTTAGTTTGTTTTTAGTTTTAGCTATGTTAGGGGGATATCTGTGTGTGCAGATGACTATTACTGTGCATAATTATTAGGCAACTTAACAAAAAAAAATATATACCCATTTCAATTATTTATTATTACCAGTGAAACCAATATAACATCTCAACATTCACAAATATACATTTCTGACATTCAAAAACAAAACAAAAACAAATCAGTGACCAATATAGCCACCTTTCTTTGCAAGGACACTCAAAAGCCTGGCATCCATGGATTCTGTCAGTGTTTTGATCTGTTCACCATCAACATTGCGTGCAGCAGCAATCACAGCCTCCCAGACACTGTTCAGAGAGGTGTACTGTTTTCCCTCCTTGTAAATCTCACATTTGATGATGGACCACAGGTTCTCAATGGGGTTCAGATCAGGTGAACAAGGAGGCCATGTCATTAGATTTCCTTCTTTTATACCCTTTCTTGCCAGCCACGCTGTGGAGTACTTGGACGCGTGTGATGGAGCATTGTCCTGCATGAAAATCATGTTTTTCTTGAAGGATGCAGACTTCTACCTGTACCACTGCTTGAAGAAGGTGTCTTCCAGGAACTGGCAGTAGGACTGGGAGTTGAGCTTGACTCCATCCTCAACCCGAAAAGGCCCCACAAGCTCATCTTTGATGATACCAGCCCAAACCAGTACTCCACCTCCACCTTGCTGGCGTCTGAGTCGGACTGGAGCTCTCTGCCCTTTACCAATCCAGCCACGGGCCCATCCATCTGGCCCATCAAGACTCACTCTCATTTCATCAGTCCATAAAACCTTATAAAAATCAGTCTTGAGATATTTCTTGGCCCAGTCTTGACGTTTCAGCTTGTGTGTCTTGTTCAGTGGTGGTCGTCTTTCAGCCTTTCTTACCTTGGCCATGTCTCTGAGTATTGCACACCTTGTGCTTTTGGGCACTCCAGTGATGTTGCAGCTCTGAAATATGGCCAAACTGGTGGCAAGTGGCATCGTGGCAGCTGCACGCTTGACTTTTCTCAGTTCATGGGCAGTTATTTTGCGCCTTGTTTTTTCCACACGCTTCTTGCGACCCTGTTGACTATTTTGAATGAAACGCTTGATTGTTCGATGATCACGCTTCAGAAGCTTTGCAATTTTAAGAGTGCTGCATCCCTCTGCAAGATATCTCACTATTTTTGACTTTTCTGAGCCTGTCAAGTCCTTCTTTTGACCCATTTTGCCAAAGGAAAGGAAGTTGCCTAATAATTATGCACACCTGATATAGGGTGTTGATGTCATTAGACCACACCCCTTCTCATTACAGAGATGCACATCACCTAATATGCTTAATTGGTAGTAGGCTTTCGAGCCTATACAGCTTGGAGTAAGACAACATGCATAAAGAGGATGATGTGGTCAAAATACTCATTTGCCTAATAATTCTGCACTCCCTGTATAAGATTTCCCAGCAGCCCATAGCAACTGTGGGGAAGTAACAGAGTCCTCATTTTGCTGCAGGCATTCATGAAACTGTTCTTGTAGTATACTTTTTCTTCAAAGAGCTGATAATAGGAAGTATTCATTTTCCATGTTTTAGCATTAGAAAAAATTAACGTCCATGTCCTGCAGCAAGGATATGAGAGCATGGTATGACAGCACTCCTATTTCAATATTGCATATTAACCATGTATACACCGTTGGTTGGATGGAACAGGTTCCAGGTGTCAAGAAGGGTATGGGCTGATAGCAGGCCTTTCAAGAGATCCTTCAAGTTGAGTTTCTAACATCTGAGTGACCTGACCAGTCTAAAAAGTGGTGATGATGAGATTTCAAACTCTTCCTATTCTGAGTCTAGCAGGTTTATATACAGTGAGGAATCTATTTAGTTTTGCGAAGAAACCCTGCTTCAAGGATATTGTGCATAGATGGATCACACACCAAATGTGGACGCCTGAGCTCCTAGTTTAGCAAAATCATACATCCTATTGGTGTCTAATTATATTTTCAAGAGCTTAACAGGTACATTTCTATGGAGAAGAATTGCCACAGCACTTTTCCTGATGCAATAGCATTCATTTTCTGTTGGTCATGTGGGTGTGTCTCACCCTGATGCATACATCACCTTCTCTACCCAGTATCCATTTGTTTTCTTTGAAAAATAAGGTCATTGCATTGACTGTTGGCTCTAGCAGATCATAGTAGATATGTTTATCTTTGAGCCGGGGCCAGAAAGCCAGGAATTTCTTTCAGATAAAAATTGTATCAAAGAATCAAACGTTTTGACTGTTATAAAGATAGAGGCATTGTGAGTATTTGCAAAGCATGCATATGCCAAAGAAGACAGGCTATTATCAGTATGGGTGTGCTGTTGTTTTTGGAGAAGCCTGTGCACACTTGGAAATTCTAGGGGTGGTCTGAAGTCTATGGAAAGTAACTTTGGTATATAGAAAGACAAACAGTATACCATCTCAGTCCTTTCTTCAGTTTCTGGAACACCACATATTTGAATGTTATCCCTCATAGAGCTTTCCTTCAATTTGCTATTGTTATTATAGGTGTTCCTTAGTTCATCACCCCAGTCTAGACTTTCAAACAATTTTGTCTCAACCTCATCTATCTGACGTTCTATGTTGTTAAACTCTGTCTTGAATGTCACCAGCTCACTCATTTTCAGTTCTTTGTTCCTGTAGGCTGTGGCACATTTGACTGCAATAATTGTGGTCTTTTAAATTCCAAAATCAGGGAGCCCAATGCATCAGAATGTATTTCTTAAAAAAAAGGTGTGAGTTTCTTCCTTGCCTCCATGTTTCAGAGTCCCCACAAAAGAATGTTGTCTGGCAGGCTTATGTTTGGACATTTCTACTAGTTCCTACAATACAATAAAATACAATTACAGAGTGGAAATTTAAATCCAAAGAGGCATCCCAGTGCTAGCAGAAAGAAACATCATCAAGAGATCTGCCTACGAGGAAACTAAGTGACACCAAAGCAGGAGTCAAAATTTAGAGTTTTTAGATCTTTCCTGAAAGCAGCTTTGTTAGACTTTTCATCCTTGGCGTGGTCTCCCTTCTGTTCTGTGGCCTCTGTTTCCCAGGTTGTTGATGTGCGCTGGACTCTGTTTTCGCTGTTTTTGTTCCTCTGCGCACTTTACCACTTTACCACTGCTCAGTGCTTAATTTGTGCTTGTTGTTTCCAGTGCTGAGCACCAGCACTTATTTCTGAGGGCTGGTGCTTAGTTTTCTGTCCCAAGCATTTACTGCGAGCAAAAGACACGTGGGAAAGACGGAGGAAGAGAAAAACTAAAAAGTGTCAGAAAGGGGAAAAGCAGGAAGCTGCAAGAGAGAGCTGAAGGAGCAGGGAGTGGCTATAAATGGACTGAAGAGGCCCGAGGTGGCTTGAGGATCACACTGCCTTAGTATTATGTGCTCGTACTTTTAATTGCAGCAGCCGCGTGTTTAACAGGAGAGCTTTGAGCACCGGCATCTTTTTATTTACAAATTAAGCACTGCCACTGCTAACCAGTACTAAAGTGCAAGTGCTCCTATTTAAAATGTGTATGTAATTGGTTCATCAATGATTAGCATACTTGACTTACTAGTAAGTTTCTAGTACAGTGCACTAGAGGTGCCAGGGGCCTGTAAAACAAATGCTACTAGTGGGCCTGCAGCATTGGTTGTGACACCCACCTAAGTAGCTCTGTAATCATGTCTCAGACCTGCCACTGCAGTGTCTGTGTGCGCAGTTTTAAACTGTAAATTCGACACACCTAAACCTTCTCTTTCCTTACATGTAAGGCACCCCTAAGATAGGCTCTACGTAGCCCCAAGGGCAGAGTGCAGTATATTAAGGTAGGACATATAGGGGGTCATTACAACCCTGGCAGTCAAAGACCACCAGGGCTGTTTTGACAGAAGCACCGCCAAGGGGATTATGAGTCCCCCTACCGCCAGCCTTTTCCTGACAGTTTGAACCGCCAGGAAAAGGCTCGCGGTACGGGGAGTCGCGGGGCCCCTGGGGGCCCCTGTACTGCCCATGCCACTGACAGGGCCCCGTGCAGCTTTTCACTGTCTGCGCAGAAGACAGTGAAAAGCGCGACGGGTGCAACTGGACCCGTCGAAACGACTGCAACACCGCCAGCTCCATTTGGAGCTGGCTCCTTTGTTGCAGCCCAGGGGGGATTTCCAAATGGCCGCAGCGGGGTGCACGAGTGCGCCCGCCAAGGTCGTAATGAGGGCCATAGTAATGTGTTTTATATGGCCTGACAGTGAAATATTGCTAAATTCATTTTTCTATGTTGCAAGGCCTGTCCCTCTCATAGGTTAACATGGGGGCTACCTTTAAATATGATTTAAGTGTAGATTCCCTTTGGGAGCGGATAGACATGTGGAGTTTGGGGTCTCTGAGCTCACAATTTTAAAATACATCTTTTAGTAAAGTTGATTTTGAGATTGTGTGTTTGAAAATGTCACTTTTAGAAAGTGAGCATTTTCTTCCTTAAACCGTTTCTGTGACTCTGCCTGTTTGTGGATTCCCTGTCTGGGTCAGTTTGACAGTTGGGCTGGTTGCACCTCTCACTAGACAGTGACACAAAGGAAGCTGGGGTGAAGTCTGCATTTCCTGATGAGCCATCTGTGCTAGGAGGGGGGGAAGAGTGGTCACTCACACCAGAAAGGGCTGTGCCTGCCTCACACAATACAGTCTCCAACCCTCTGGTGAGTGTCTGGGGCCTGGCCTGGGCAAGGCAGGATTTTCATAATCAAGAGAGACTTTGGGGGTGATTCCAACCCTGGCGGTCCGAGACCGCCCGGGTTGGGGACCGCGGGAGCACCGCCAACAGGCTGGCGGTGCTCCCTTGGGCATTCTGACCGCGTGTACCGCCGGTTTTCCGCTGCCCAGGGGAATCCTCCATGGGGATTCCGACCCCCATACCGCCATCCTGTTCCTGGCGGTTTTGGCCAGGAACAGGATGGCGGTATGGGGTGTCGTGGGGCCCCTGCAGTGCCCATGCCAATGGCATGGGCACTGCAGGGGCCCCCGTAAGAGTGCCCCTAAAAGATTTTCAGTGTCTGCCATGCAGACACTGAAAATCGCGATGGGTGCTACTGCACCCGTCGCACCCTTCCCACTCCGCCGGCTCCATTCGGAGCCGGCTTCCTCGTGGGAAGGGGTTTCCCGCTGGGCTGGCGGGCGGCCTTCTGGCAGTCGCCCGCTAGCCCAGCGGGAAACACAGAATAACCGCGGCGGTCTTCTGACCGCGTAGCGGTATTCTGTTGGGGGAACTTTGGCGGGCGGCCTCCGCTGCCCGCCAAAGTTGTAATCACCCCCTTTGTTTTGAAGTAGGCCTTGATTTGGGGCTCAAGGTCAATTTAGAGTCAAATGTTACACCCTGATTTTTAACCACTGAGGCTGGGAGAGGCTTGAGAATTGCCAAACCGTGGTTTTGCCAGTACATATATAACGTCTAAAATAAAATGATTACAGGCAACATCAGCAAAAATAAGGCTACAGTGCTGAAAATGGATGGATCAAATAAACAAACTGTTTGCTATTAGCAGAGACCTCTGGTACATTATCAGCTGCAGCTGAGGTGCAAAAAGCCATTTGGTGTAAAGTGGTGGTTGTGGGACTGAGTTCACTGCTGTTGTGATGATGAAGCAATACACAGCATGCTAGTGTGGAGGGCGAGGTTGCAGAAGCAGAAAATTAGCATTTCACTATCTGTTTTTGCAGATGGGTTCCACAATACTATTACATACTCTTTTTGCACCATTTATAGCTGAGAGAGATGATCATTTCAGCTTACAAGGCCAGTTTCTAGAGGCTGGTTGGGGGTGCTCACTCTGAGGTAGCCTTCTTCTTCGTGGCCAGGCTGTGCATTCTAAGTCTTACACATATTGACCTTGTTGTTCAGATGATCCATGACTTAAAGACTTTAGGTTTGTTCTGAGTTACTCTATAAAGTTCTGCCACCGGGTGATGTCAAGAACCTTGGGTGTATGCCAAGTGCGTGCATATGTATATTGTGGCTAACAAATGCCTAGTGATAGTTTGTGTATTTGTGCGTGAGAGATACCATAAGTAGAAGGACCAGTTGAATCTATTACGAATGCTCCTGGAATGGCATAGCAGAAGACAGAGGGTTACGGCTGTTCTCCCAGACAGTGGACATGTATTGCCAGCATTACTATGGCTGGATGGAGGAGATCCACAAAATGAAGTGAGAAGAATGAAAACAGATCTATATTTAGAACTTCCATGAGGCCTTTTGTTAGCAAGGAACTGCTGATAAGTGTTCTTGAGCACTGCCATTTTCTGGATGGTAGAGGTAAGGGTAGATCTGCAATTCCTGTTGTTTGAGGTTAAAAACTATCTAGGTAAGACCTGCCCTATAATCTAACTCTTATTGCTCCTTTGCTTAGGCTGATGACTCTCAGGTGAAGAACATCAAATTTCATTGTCTCTGTGTTGTGCATTCTCCAGGATAAGATGGCCCATTCCTGTGAGGAGCAGTACAATATACAAAAGCTTTATCTAGATGGCAGTCTGTGGAAGATACTTGAAAGAAGAACCACCCTAACCTGGTTGTGAACTTTGAAACAGTCGATCACCATCCCCTGTGAAGAAGAGGTGCATAAAAGGTACAAATATTGGACCGAAACCATCCCACTTTGTTCAAGTTCTAAATCATTTAGGACCAGGAAGGGAGTGCTCTCCAGAGTACTCAAAGGACTGCTGTGCAACCATGGCTTGTGTCTGAATGACAGCTACTCTCCTAGAGGAGAGTGGACATTACTTTTGGCTGGAGGACCTGTTGATCTACTTGAATCACCTAGAAGTGGGCCTGTTTGCTAAGAGAGAGGAAGAATTTGACTGGCCTTACAAAGGAGAAACTGTTGAGGAGAAAGGAGGTACATAGTGTCCTGGGGACTCAGGAATGTCTAGATAGAGCTAACTGACCAAGATGGCACTGGGAATGAACCATATGATTGGGGGTTTACCTGGTCAATCCCCTTCAGAATCCAGCTGGGAACGACTACATGCTCCTGCACCTTTGGCCTTGTCGAGCATTTCAACTGTTGTATTAATTGTAGGTCTAGTTAAGCCACAGCTTCCTTTGGCCTGGTTGGGGGATATAACTGCTGTGTTCACTGTTGGCCTGATCATGGCTACAGCTGCCATTAGCCCAGGTGGGTCGGTGCCATCACGATACAAGGAGATGGCAGGCAAGTCCGCACTGGTGACAGAGCCTACAACATTGCATGACTGAGTTGGATGGGCACGAGCACCGATGTGGCCAATGCCAGGTCTACCCGATGGCCTTGAAGAATTCTCAGTCCACCAAACTCCACATCAGATGTGTAGCGGAGCCACCCAGACTGCTTGAGAGATGAAAGACTCAAAATGATCTTGAAATGATTGTGCATTTGACTGTTCAGAACTTTAATACTGCACCTAAGATGGAATTATTGGAATTATATTTTACCTGATTTTCAGAAAGAGAAGAACAAACTGAAAATGGTGACCCATAAGGAAAGGGGACTTAGAGGTGTAGCACCACAAAAGAGGATCCCACTTATGGACACTATCTAGCATAACAAGTTGGATTGTGTGATATTTAGTGCTACTGGGTGTGCAGTACTGGGCTAGACTTGAAGTTATTGTGACTGTTAGTTCATTGCTGAGTGCTTTGCTCTAGCACCCTCATACAACCTCCCAAGAAGTGTGTCACTGCTCTACTCTGAAAGTCAAGTGTGGAAAGGGTTTTGCATGAGCCATTTTGGAGACCCAAATTAGGACAGGCCCCGGGATACCAGTGGCAAATGACCTCATATGTTTTTCAAAGATACCACAGCACCCCAAATAATTTGTAATCAACAAGTCATCCTGATGAGTATGGTTGTAGGAGGTTCCTTTCTATTTGTAGATATGGATATCAAGGTAATAAGATGAGTATCATTCCACAAACACAGCCAACACGTGTTTCGTCACAACAGGTGACTTTTTCAAGGCTGCAAAATGTACAGAAATGTGTTTGCACAAACCTAATATGCAGATGTTGAAGATAAAAGCATATAGATCAAGGTGTTGGAACTGATACTTCGGTATGAGTCCATCCACACAAGGGGGCAAGTGGTGAAACACCCCAAATCCAAGCTAAGGGAGCCAAGTAGCTGTGAATCCTTTGCGACAATTAGTGATAGAGCAGTGATACCAGTGATGAGTACGTGAATAGCCAAGATTATGTGTGCCGACCGCATAACAGTGCACTTAAAATCGATCAAGAAATGGTTTAGTCTGCCCAGGTCAGAGCGAGTGGAGTCAGTTGACAAAAAAAGAGCCCGAAGGGGGTGGTGGTGATACATTGAGGAGGATACTGTGCATTGTTGCAAGCCAACGAAACAAGGAATGAAGAGAAACCGTAATAAAATGCCATACCTGGTTGGGTATGCGAAGTCTATCCTGACAAGACCAAAACAAAGTGTGTCTAAAACAGAACAAGTAGTAGTGGTCAGTAGCGGAAAAGCAGCGTATACATGAAAGATATGTATGGTGAACATCAAATTCATTAAGAAGTCACCTCAGTATTAGAAAGTGTAACAGAAGGTAGAAATGAAGTCAGTCACTTGTTCATGCAACAGGATTTGAGGTAGTCCCTGATGCAACCGACCATGGTAAGTCTAGAACCTGGGGGAAACAGAAGGTGAATAGCTCAGGCAAGAACAAAGATAATGGTCACTTACCCAAGAGAAGCTAGAGGTCTAGTGTAAACTAATCAGGTACCAACTACAGTAAAAACTCAGTCGAAGTGTTATCGAGTGAAAAAGCCTTGTCTACGTAAGTCGACGGCTCAAAATAATATCGTCACAGGGCAGGAATATGCGTGTGTAAACCAGAAGAGGTGACTGTTGAACTGGAGAAAAAAATTAAAAGTGCGCAAGCAGCTGCCAGGTCTGTTTGCACAGAGTAGTAGTATGCCAATGATTAGAAATCATAAGTGAACAAGGCCATTGGTTGAGGTGTCCTAGTTAGTAAAGACAACAGTATGCATGGCCAGCCAGTGGCCAACAGGGCAAACCAGTAAATCGGTCTAAGCAACCATGAGACCCTTAAATCCTCCAAAGTCCCATCCATATTTGCCAGTCATATCGGGTGTCCCCAAGTGATTATTTGACTCAGCATACCAAAAGGTGTGACTGAAAACAACTATGGCAAAAAGTCATAGAGCTATGCAGTAAAGGTCCAAAGAGAAGGAGGGAAGTGGTCTAAGTAAAGGAGAAGTAACTGGACCACAACTAGTAGTACACTATGGAAAAATATTAGGCTATAAGTATGGTGGTCTGTAAGTCACAGCATAACCAATCCTGAGGATGGAATGGAGTATGCATTAAAAAAAGTCTGAGAGGTAGGAGACCATGAAGACAAAATGATTATGGCATATCTAAGAGTGGCTATTAATGTCTGTGCCCAGCTGTGATTAAAAACAATGAGGTAAAACAAATTGCGCTGAAAGGTGAATTGTGTGTTGAAGAAATCAGCAGATACAAAATCTAACAAACACACTAGGCAATACGTCCATTGGTCTGTGGTTAGCAGCATAGTAAGTCCTGGGGGAAGTGGTGTGTGTATTGAAAACAATCTGAGAGGTAAAAGACCATGGTCACATAACGATATGTCATAAATATGAGTGGCTACCAATGTCTGTGCCAAACAGTTCCTTAAAGCAGTAACAAAGTAAGCAGAAACAACTTGGGCCAAAAAAGATTTTACATTTTAAAGAGATCGGCAGAGACAGATCGTAACAATCGGGGGTGGGAAGGATCCAAGAAAAAATGTGGTAAAGCACAAGACGCTTACCTGTAGTGTCTAGCAGCAAAGTTGCAAAAAAGTGTAGTCCAAACAATGAGAGGACACCAAACAGAGTGCTATTCAGCCCGTGGCAATGGCAGAAGTACTCAAATGGGGGCGGAGGGCATCCAAAGGAACGTGGTGGCCATCTTTGAATGTACCAGACCAGAAACAAAGCACAGGAAATTCGATGGTAGCTGCATTAATAAATAATTGTGAGCAAGTAGAGAAAGCCACAACGACAGCCTATTGTAAAAAAAAATAATGAAGAATAGTGTCAACACAGTATGGGGATGCTGGATTGAGAACTGTTAAGCCATGAGAGGGTGAAAGGGGAAAGCTAGAGGGAGATAGCATTTATCTTTGTAAAGTCCCTAACAAACCATGGGAATCGCAATGGCATAACTCAGAAGAGAGATAAGTAGCAAGTTTGTAAAAAGTAAAAAGTAAAGTGGACGAGAATGCTATAATAAGAAAGGCTAAAAGACAACCAAAGGGCTTTGTTCAAAGAGGGGTAGGAAACTAAAGCACAGTGTGGAAGAGATATAAGTAAAAGTATGGAAAGACAAACCCTATTGTGGACATGCTGTTTCAGATCACATATAGTGGTTTGAGCAAACAGATAGTACCATGGCCAATGTGTGGTATTGTGAGCACGGGCCATATATAGTAAGGGGACCCCGAGAAGGATGTAAAATCATGTTAGTAAGACTGTATACAAGGTGAGTTCAAGTAACTCTACTAACAAGAACCTGCAAGACTGTACATGAGTTCACTAACACTGTATAGCAATTTGTAAAAATAAAATGACCTCAGCCATCTCAGTTGGGACCCAATGAGCCTCTTTTCTTCCTGAGCTCCACAGCTTTGTTCATAATCATTTTTTGTCATGGATAAAATGAACTCATACCATGATTTTGAGGGGGACTTTTTTGTCTTATGTCTCATGTCGCACAACTTGCTCCAAAAGATATGTCAATCTTGTAAGTTTCTTTCTTTATTTTATCTTGTTTCTAGAAGGGTGACAAAAAGTCCTGTTCTGTCTGGCATGTACACCAGTACTCATAACACAATCAAGAAATGTCCCAAATAGAAATGTTGAGTACTAAGTTGAATTGAGAATGTTGTTCACCTCTGAAAAATACAATGTAATGCATAAAATCTATGAAGTTCCTTCAATTTAGGTTGATCTCCAGTCTGGTTTCAAATTAGATTACAGCTAACAACATGCTACTATTCATGTTCTTGATGATGATGCTTTCAGTTTATTGAATAAAGGTGAGCCCTGGTACTTTCAAACCTCTCTACTACAACCCCATGAACAGTGATATACTTCATAATTTCCAGCAACTAAATCTCAACAGAGAAGATTTTTAGTTAAAGTGGTTCTCATCTTATCTCTCGGACTGAAAGATGGAAATATTAAAGGGCAACTACTGCTTTCAATAGTAACACATACTGGGGGTTGTTTCGCAAGGATCACCCCCAAGTCCTCTTTAAACATGGAGCCTTTGAGTGCCTTCCTAAAAGTTATGGATATTGACTGCCATTAATACTGTTAAGGCATTTTGTTTTAAAACACGGCATCATAGGGATATCTTAATACTTGCTAAATATCTTGATCAGATTAAAGTTTGCATGAATATTCCACAAAATAGGTTTACTTGAATAAGAGTTACTTTTATTCTGAGAAATAAGGCAAAATGTTTGAGGTTCATGCTAGATGACAGACTCCAAGAATACAAAGACATAGAACATATCATTTATGGTGCACTATTTGGACTGAAGATGTTAAGAAAATGAAAAACCTTACTTTCTCAAACAAAACCTACAGCAAGTCTGTCTTTCAACAAAATGTACTACACCAATATCTTTCTAGTTGATCTTCCATTATGAAGACTAGCACCCATAAAAGAAACACTGTCTGCACATCTTGTGATCAGCATCATATAAATATAACACATCTTCCCAGGCCAAACAATTTGAAATGACTTGTGATCGAAGAGAGATCCTACTATGAACATACATGCCTCGCATTTAAGTTAGTCCAACTTAACACATATATCTCACAAAAACTCAAGACATCAGGATGTTTTCATTTTTATCAGTAACCACGATCTCTGATTAGAGGCCCTAAAACTTTAAAACACAAGACCTTGAGAAAGACTTTTTCTAGGGGGAATCAAACCATGGAACTCTTTAAAACTCTTCTCAGGAAAGAAACTACAATCTACAACTTCATTATGGTTCCAGTCATGATATAAGTGTAACTGCCCAATTTTAAAGGTTTTGAAGACTACCCAAAATCTCATTTAACGTTTTGGCAGTGAATTTGGACAGTCTTCGATGATACATTTATGCACATATTCTAAACCACTGCTACATTTGTAAAGTGCAGTGTCCCTCTGAGTGTATACTTGTGAGAATTAATGAAGTCCTCCAACTTTCAAAAGTTTGAAGACTTTGATTCAAGTCTCAGGGCACACAAACCTCAATAGCAAGATTGCCTGCTGCACATAGGTAGTATGTATGTATTGGTTTGTATTGGTTAATGCACTCATTGCAAACCTTAGTGCCAAGAGGTCTGGCTATAAAGCCTGGCTCTGCCCAATGTCCAATTGCACATGTGCAGTGTGGGTTGGTTTTTAATCCTTTGACCATGTGAGACAGAAGGTTGACACAAGGCCTTCACATCATCCTGCTGCAGTTAACCAACCGTAGATGCACAAGGCCAAAAGTGTGGCTGCAGAAGGCAGGTTTTGCACAGGGCCTGGCCATTGACCCTCTACCAAATACTCACTGCACTTGGCTGAATGTCATGAGTTGACACTACATCCAAGATACTGCCCTACCTTGCTCAGTGGAGGTTTTCCACATGGCCTATCTACTGTGTTTGCTTTGTTCTTAAGCCTGGATTCAGGATGAGAAGCCTGAATTCAAATGAGGCTGGGATCATAAATGTAGAGTATGGTTCAGCATGTTTTGAATCTTAAACTTTTCAGTGCCACTCTTGGGCCCCTTACACACGGGCTCCCACATGGACATCAGAATCATGAAATACCCCTTGCTGCCTCCTATGCCCTTTTAATTTTTTGTTCCAGATGTAGAGACTAAGGGGGTCATTACAACATTGGCAGTAAAAGCCGCTTACTGCTGTGCAGAAGACCACCAACACACCGGCGCGGCCGCGGATTTCCACCACAGCTATTATGACCCACATTTCGGAACCCGCCAAAATTCAGACACCCACACAAGTCCGCCACACCAAAGGTCAGTGATAAACTATCGAAAACAAAGCCTCCACCGTCACGCCAACAGGAATACGCCCACACTATCACGACACACGAATCCACACGGCGGTCTTTCAACCGCGGTATTCCATTGGCGGTACACACCGCCGCGCTCAAAATACACACACACATACAAAACACTACCACATTGGACAATTCCAAATACACACACCTGATACACATACACACACCACTCCCACACACCCATTACAATATAAAACACACACCCACATCACCCACAAACCCCCACGACAAAAAATTCAGAAAGAAGTCCAGAGAGAGACAGCACCAGCAAGAACAACAGCATCCACAGGCACACAACACCATCACCCACAGAACTTCCACGCACCTCACACAACACACCACTACATATCAGCACACTTATCACCACACACTCCACCCCACACATCACCTACACCACCCCATGGCACGGCAAAGACACCCCAGGTTCTCGGAGGAGGAGCTCAGGGTCATGGTGGAGGAAATCATCCGGGAAGAGCCACAGCTATTCGGAGCACAGGTGCAGCACACCTCAATTGCAAGGAAGCTGGAGCTATGGCGAAGAATAGTGGACAGGGTCAACGCAGTGGGACAGCACCCAAGAAATCGGGAGGACATCAGGAATAGGTTGAACGACCTACGGGGGAAGGTGCGTTCCGTGGTCTCAAGACACCACCTGGTGGTTCAGGGGACTGGCGGCGGACCCCCACCTCCTCCCCCACAACTAACAACATGGGAGGGGCAGGTCTTGGCGATTCTGCATCCTGAGGGCCTCGCAGGATTAGGTGGAGGAATGGCCTCTGGTAAGACAAATCTTAATTATTACATCCCTCACCCTACCTGCATGCTATCACATACCCCCACCCTCACCCCCAGCACCCCAACTCCTCACATATGTCCCAACATCACAAACCACCCATCCCAACACCAAGCCCTGCATGCAACAACAAAGCATGGACACCCATCACTAAAGCATGGCCACTGCAAATACCCATACACCCCCCTAAACCATCATCATACAAGGTCCCACACAGGAATGCAAGCACTGGGGTACACGGTCACCCACCCATTGCACACCATGACACACACAGATGTAACAACCATCCTTTTATACCCCTGCAGGACCCCTACCCAACGTCACCGGACAGGAGGGTCCACACATGTCCACACCACCAACAGAAGAGGCCCACAGTGATGACAGCACCTCTGTCCAACTGGATCTAGATGACCAGCCCGGCCCATCGGGGACCTCGGGACAGTCGGTTCCCCTCACCCAGTCACAGGCCACCACAGAGACCTTCCCCCCTCTGGAAACACCAGCACAGCACCCACCCAGCGGGCCCATACCTCTGTCCCCAGGACACGTCAATCAGCAGTGTGTCCACCACTACAGGGAACCCAGGATAACCCACCACCCCAACAACAGGGACCTGGGGGCAGTGGTAGTGAGCACACAGTCCAGGGGACGGAGGCCCAGGAACACAGGGGAACTGGGAGGGCTGCTGTGTGACAGGGGGCGGGCAGGCCAAGGGAACCCACTCTCCACAAGGCCCTCTCCTCAATCATGGGAGCCTACCACCACTCTGAGGAGACAATGGCAACGGTACTGGCCAAGTTTCAGGAGACCCAGCGCCTGCAGAAGGAACAGTATATGGGTTTCAGGAGGGAACTCAGAACCATCATCTCCACCATGGGCACCATCGTAGGGATGCTGAAGGAAGTACTCAACACCAGGAGGGACACTGTGGCACTACAAGGGTCCCCTGACACTAGCATGGACGATGAACTGCCCACCACCTCTGCCGGCACTAGTGGACAGGACGCCCTGCCACAGGACCACCACACCAGCACCCCACCCCCTGCAGAGGGAGAACCACCTTGCAAACGGTCCCTGAGATCCAGGACAAAGACAGAGCACAATGCCAAGACCCCAGCCAAGAAATGAGACCACCCTCATTTTCATCCAACTGTCCCACTTTGTCACCCTGTCCATCCTTTATCTGCCCCCAGCTCCACTTCCTATGCCCATTTGGGCAATGCACCTGTGAGACTAATAGACTGGACTCTGCCATGGACATTGCTCCGCCATCACCCCTCATCATTTCACTACCCCCTCCAATATTGAGCACTTCAATAAACACACTTAAAGCACAAAACAATCTGGAGTCTGTCTGTGATTTTGAAATAGTGTATTAGCAATTACAGTGACAAAATGCTCTTTCAATTGTAATGTCAACATACCTATGTCACACAGCTCTAGTCCATGAGGAATCTAAGCAGATGTCACACAGTGGGACCCACATCTGTGAAATCGTAAGGGAAAGTGACAACTCAGTGACCATACACTGGGTGAAAACGACAGACAGTAGAGAGGTAGTAGTGTTAAAGTACATGTAGTAGGCAGGTCTGTACTCTTACCTGTGTCTCACTGGAAATATTGCTGGATCACTGAGTCCCTGTTGTTCATGTCTTCTTCCTCTGCTTCCTCGTCTTCACTGTCCACAGGCTCCACAGCTGCAACAACACCGCCATCTGTACCATCCTCCTGCAGAAAAGGCACCTGTCGTCGTAATGCCAAGTTATGAACAAACAGCAGGCCACGATGATCTGGCACACCTTCTTTGGTGAGTAGAATAGGGATCCACCTGTCATATGGAAGCACCGGAACCTGGCCTTCAGGAGGCCGAAGGTCCGCTCGATCACCCTCCTAATTCGCCCATGGGCCTCATTGTAGCGTTCCTCTGCCCTTGTCCTGGGATTCCTCACTGGGATCAGTAGCCATGACAGGTTGGGGTAACCAGAGTCACCTGCAAATGGTGAGGGACAACTGTTAGACACGCACTAACCTGGAGGGATATCCACACACACAGACAAACATTCCCACTGACTTGCCTCCAGGTGCTCACCTAATAGCCTCACATGGTGCCTCTGGAGTTGACCCATCACATACTGGATGCTGCTATTCCGCAGGATGTAGGCGTCATGCACTTAGCCAGGGAACTTGGCATTCACATGGGAGATGTACTGGTCTGCCAAACATACCATCTGTACATTCATAGAATGATAACTCTTCCGGTTTCTGTACACCTGTTCACTCCTGTGGGGGGGACCAAAGCCACATGGGTCCCATCAATGGCACCTATGATGTTGGGGATATGTCCAAGGGCATAGAAATCACCTTTCACTGTAGGCAAATCCTCCACCTGAGGGAAAACGATGTAGCTCCGCATGTGTTTCAGAAGGGCAGACAACACTCTGGACAATACGTTGGAAAACATAGGCTGGGACATCCCAGATGCTATGACCACTGTTGTTTGAAAAGACCCACTTGCAAGGAAATGGAGTACTGACAGCACCTGCACTTGAGGGGGGATTCCTGTGGGATGGCGGATTGCTGACATCAGGTCTGGCTCCAACTGGGTACACAGTTCCTGGATTGTGGCACGGTCAAGCCTGTATGTGATAATCACATGTCGCTCCTCCATTGTCGACAGGTCCACCAACGGTCGGTACACCGGAGGATGCCGCCATCTCCTCACATGTCCCAGTGGACGATGCCTATGAAGGACAACAGCGAGCACAGAGTCAAAGAACTCAGAGGTACGTACCCACAGTTTACCCAGAACACCAATCATACACAAAAGGTGGCCTGTATGTGTGTTGAGTCTAGGCCTAGGTATGTGTGACGCAGTTGGAAATGAAGCCATGTGGCCCCTGAAATGGTGGCTGCCTGACCTCTAAAGTGGGACAATGGGATGTGAGGTAACTGCGCTGGCGTTGTACACCGTCGCGGTAGGCGGTCGAAGACCGCGGCGCAATGCTGCATTGGTTAACATGGACCCTATTGGTCCCAGGAGCCAATGAAGATGTACGCCGGTGGTGACGGTACGCACCGCCGCGGACGTGACTGACATTTTCTATCTGTTCAATCACTCAACACCTGATCTTCGACAGGAGAGGACCTACACTGCAAGTGCTGCTGTGACCTCTGTCTGGAAGAGACAATGGCTCGAGTGTCTGGGGAAAGGGCCCCTGCCTTCACATCAGAGGAGTTGGAGAAGCTCGTGGATGGGGTCCTCCCCCAGTACACGCTACTCTACGAGCCTCCAGACAAACAGGTAAGTATACAGGGAGCATGTTGTATGGGTTAAGCCTGTGTGGAGAGTGCTGGATGTAAGAAGGAAGGGGGGAGAGTGCTGCATGCATGAAAGACGGTGAATGCATGTGTCACATGGCAAGGGTAGGGATGGGGGCCAATCACTTTGATGGTGCAGTTGGTAATAACTTCTCTTTTTCCACTGTACATTTCATGTAGGTCAGCGCCCACCAGAAAAAATATATTTGGCGTGCCATTGTTAAGGACGTCCGTACCCTGGGGGTCTACCACAGACGGAGCACCCACTGTCGGAAAAGATGGGAGGACATTCGCCACTGGAGCAAGAAGACGGCGGAGGCTCAGCTGGGAATGGCCTCCCAACATGGGAGGGGTGCCCATCGCACCATGACCCCCCTGATGTTCAGGATCCTGGCGGTGGCCTACCCGGAGTTGGATGGGTGCTTGAGGGCACCACAGCAGCCACAAAGGGGTGAGTACACTCGCATTCTGCTGACTTTGCGTGCAGTGGAGGGGTCTGGGTCGGGGAGGTGGGCTGTGTGTTTCCCTAGGCCAGGGTGAGTTCCGTAGGCAAGGCCCCTCTGTAAGGCAGGCCATGTGCCACCCCACCCCACCTCTGTAGAGTGCCAAGTACACCTAGTCATGCCCCTGTGTCATCTATGTGTGCAGATGTCGTCCATAGCCTTGTAGGCCATTTCCCAGGGATTGAACAGTGGAGCCCAAGAGCGCGGCGTAGTGCAGGGGGCTTCTGTGTCTGTCATGTCCGCCACCGGTAGCGGTAATGCATGCACTCAACATGTCTTTCTTCTGTCATCCCCCCCTCTTTTTGTGGTCTCCCTGTTCTTGTGTGCATTAGCATCATCAGGCGGAGGAGAAGTGGCACCGGAGCTCGAGGGAGCTGCCTCCCACATGGCCCTAGAGGGCGACACTATGGAGTCTGAAATCACCAGTGGGATGGAGGGCGAGGGGAGCTCCACGGCGGGGACAGGAGCTGTCACCAGCGACACAGACTCGTCCTCTGATGGGAGCTCCCTTGTGGTGACAGCGACATCTGTGCCCCCCCATCTACAGGTACAGCCGCCACCCCCCTACCAGCACCGCCCTCCCAGCAGCCCCTCAGCCTTTGCCCCGTGCCCGCTCACTCAGGAGGATGGGCATCACCTTCGCCCCAGGCAACTCAGGCCCTGCCCCAGTCACCCCTGCTGCCCTCAGTGAGGAGGCCATTGACCGCCTCAGGTCCCTCACTGTTGGGCAGTCTACCATTTTGAATGCCATCCAGGGTGTAGAGAGGCAGTTGCAACAAACCAATGCATTCCTGGAGGGCATTCATTCTGGTCAGTCGGCCCTTCAGCGAGCTTTTCAAACTCTGGCCTCAGCACTGATGGCAGCCATTGTCCCCGTCTCTAGCCTCCCCACTCCAACTTCCTCCACCCTGACGCAATCCCCTGTACCTTAGCCTATCCCAAGCACACCTTCAGACCAGCATGCACACATGTCAACACCCAAGGGAAGCTCAGGCAAACATAAGCACCACACATCCCAAAGGCATTCACGCAAGCATCACACACATGCAGACACACCAACATCCACTGCCTCCACTGTGTCCCCCTCCTCCTCATCTCCCTCCTCCCTCCCAGTCTCGTCTACACTCACACCTGCATGCACTACCTCTACAGCCACTACGTCCCTCTCCAGCACACCCACCACCACACCCCGCTCACGTGCAGTCACCACCCCCACTACCATTCACACGTCCCCTGTGTCCTCTCCCAGTGTGTCTGTGACGCCCACTCCCAAGATACACAAAGGCAGGCACACACCCACCCAACAGCCATCCACCTCACGACAGCCTCCAGCGCATGCACCTTCACCCAAAGTCACCAAACGTAAACATCCTACAACCACCACCTCTTCCTCCACTCCCAAACCACCTCCAGCTACCCGTCCCAGTGTGTCCAAAAAACTTTTCCTGTCCAACATTGACCTCTTTCCCACACCTCCCCCACCCCGTCCATCTCATAGGTCCCGAACTAGCACCTCAGCCACAACATCTCCGAGACCAGTGGTGCCTGTAGTCACCGGAATCTGGAGTGCACCGGCCACCAGGGCAGCCAGTGTGGCACAGAGCCACAGCACAGACAGTCACCCACCTGTGAAGCATCAGAAGTTGGCCAGTGCCCGCTGGGAGAGGGGGAAGACTCCAGCCACCAAAGCCGCTCCCAGGGGTACAGGTGGGAGTGCGGTGTCAGCTGTGACACCTTCCAAGGTGGGGAAGGGCCACAAGAAACCCGGCAAGTCTGGGAGGAGCAGCACAGCGGAGAAGACCGCCATCATCCCCGATGCCCAGGAGGCCACTGCCAGCACCAGCCCAGCTGCCCAGGAGGCCACCACCAGCACCAGCCCAGCTGCCCAGGAGGCCACCGCCAGCACCAGCCCAGCTG
The DNA here is from genome assembly GCF_031143425.1 of Pleurodeles waltl. Classification (NCBI taxonomy): domain Eukaryota; kingdom Metazoa; phylum Chordata; class Amphibia; order Caudata; family Salamandridae; genus Pleurodeles; species Pleurodeles waltl. The sequence goes on along the minus strand of NC_090442.1, from coordinate 801,973,579 downwards.
ACCAGGAGGCCACCGCCAGCACCAGCCCACCTGGCCAGGAGGCCACCGCCAGCAATAGCCCCGCTGGGCCATGAAGGACCGCCAGCACTAGCCCCGCTGGGCCATGAAGGACCGCCAGCAAAAGCCCCACTGGGCCATGAAGGACCGCCAGCAAAAGCCCCGCTGGGCCATGAAGGACCGCCTGCAAAAGCCCCACTGGGCCATGAAGGACCACCAGCAGCTGAGACCCTGCAATGGAGACCGCCATCTCAAGCACCGCTGAACAGGGCATCGCCATCTCAAGCACCGCTGAACAGGGCACCGCCATCTCGGGCACCGCCATCTCAAGCACCGCTGAACAGGGCACCACCATCTCAAGCACCGCCGCACAGGGCACTGCCATCTCAAGCACCGCTGCACAGGGCACTGCTATCTCAAGCACCGCTGAACAGGGCACCGCCATCTCAAGCACCGCTGAACAGGGCACCGCCATCTCAAGCACCACTGAGCGGCAAGGGCACTGACGCAACTGAGTCCGCCACGGGGTGAAGGATGCACTCTGGGCACCATACCCCCTACAGAACCAGTGGAGAAAGGCATCCACTCCCTCTGTCCTTAGCAGGATGAAGCACTCTGGGCACAAAGCCCCCTCCAGAACCAGTGGAGAGATACATCCACTCCCTTTGTCCTTAGCAGGATGAAGCACTCTGGATACAAAGCCCCCTACAGAACCAGTGGGGACTGTTATCCACTTGAGAGACTGTAGCTTTGCACTCCCCAGGATTGAACAGTGGGCAAACCACCCACTGTAGAGAATTGAGAGACTGTGGCTTTGCACTCCCCAGGATTGAACAGTGGGCAAACCACCCATTGTAGAGACGTGGGAGACTGTGGCTTTGCACTCCCCAGGATTGAACAGTGGGCAACCCACTCACTGTAGAGACTTGAGAGACTGTGGCTTTGCACTCCCCAGGATTGAACAGTGGGCAACCCACCCACTGTAGAGACTTGAGAGACTGTGGCTTTGCACTCCCCAGGATTGAACAGTGGGCATGTGGCCCCCTCGTAGATTTGGCGTTGTGCACTCAAGCGGCTAAGGTGCCCCCCCTTTCCCTCCCCCTGAGATGCCTGTTTAGTTGCTGTCTGATGCCCCTGCAGTGTTCTCTCCGTCATGGTCAGGGATCTTGTGTGGGCCTCGCCCATACCATGTGGTCCCAGTGTTCCACGGACTTTCTTAGAGCACTATGAATTAAATAGGTACACTGTTCCAAAACTTTTTAGAGAGTGATAAAGATGCAGGGTCGGGATCAGTCAGAGATATCAATGATATCAGGAGAGCCCTTAAGCACCCATGAGGGTGACAAGTTTCATCACTGGGCTGTCTCCTCGTCAGACCGGTGCTGCAATTTCTGGCGGACCACCCCGGCAACCGGGATGGTACTGAACCGAAGGCAATTTGCCAGGTCAGTGTCTGAAACGAATACTGACTGTGAAAGCAAAAATATTTTTGGGTGAATAAGTGTAGGCGAGAATGAGAAGGTTAAATTTAGCTCTGAGCCTTAAACATCACTTTAATGAGTCAGGGAAAAGGTTCAGGCCAAGGTTGAAATCATACGGAGTGCCTGCGGGAATAATGTTCCGCTACACTCTACAGAGGAAAAAGGTAGTGTACCTAATCCTGTCGAAATATGGTCAACATGTTTCGCGTCTTCAGGGTCAACGAATGATCCCATGACGCTACATCAGGACCCACATTACTACTTCTCCTATCCAAAATTTGCAAAAAAAGTGCTGCATTCTTAAACAAAACATTTCTTTTACTCTGTGCTTTTCTCAAGACTGCAGTAAGATAGGTTGCCGGTAAACGTGGTAACGCTTTGTCTCTGGCATTCATAGTAACATACACATCCTTATGTAGGGACATTTTCTTAGAACATCAGCTGTTTTATTATAAAAACAATTCCATGTCCCATACACGTTAGAGGGAGATTCCTGCCAGGTGACCACGGCTGTATGCTGACTGCTGAATGCTTCGCTATAGCTGCTTCTGTAGACTTCAGGCCTCTTGCTCAGGTATGAGGGATGATGTCTTCCCAGGGGAACCTGAAGGGCAGAACTGGAGCTTAACATACTATTTTCTAATATAGCCTAGGTAGGAATTATTTGAATGACTCTATTGACAACATGGTAGCGTTATTTTTATGCTTTACTCTCCTTGTCCCAATTTTAATCCTGGCATGCTTCATCGCCCTGGTTATTGCAGTACATGCTTTATTATCTAAGATTCAGTTGCTTCATTAAAACATTATTTAAACATATACTGCCTCTGACTGTCCTTGTATATGTGAGAATAATGTAACTAAGAGAAACGGATGCGATCTGAGTGACCACGATTTCCCTGAGGAGTCAATTGTGTCATGCGCTCAGCTGCCCAATCATCCCTGCTCTTTGGTGGAGATGAGTCGCTGCTAGTTAGCCGAAGCAAAAGCCAGGATTAGGCCGACAGGAGATACCTGTAGTGGGTTAGACCCAGTCCCCCACACCGCAGGTGATTTTGGCGCTCACATGCAGTAGTCTCATTAGAATAATGAGATCCTACGCGACATGGGACCGCCAACGTTTGGTCAAGCTCCTATTTATGGGTCCTCCTGAGTATCTCTGTCTTACTACATACAAAGACACCTTAGTACTATATATGGAGACGTCCTTGGTATTGAGGATTTTCCTCCTAAGCTAAGTAGGGAGTACCTAACTAACACTATAGGTTGTTCAAGCTTGAACCATTAAAAGGATAATCCCTATTTGGTGTGCTTATCTCTCAACAAAATTAAGCATTCATTATGGTGAACCCACAACGGGTAGCTATTGCAACCCTTACTGCACATCTATTGGCACATGACGTAACAGCCCAGGGGGGTCCAGTCACATTTGTTGTTGAGGCTCATCCAGCCTATAGAACAGAACTTTTTTATTCTTGGGTCACATTTCCAACAGCTGATGGGAACATAAATACATTTCATCACTGTACACCTGCAAATATACCTGCACAATACAGATCATATGCATATCTAGAAATACCACTATCTTATCAAGAACATAATAATTGTCTTGATGGCACCCTACCCCAAACAATTTTACACGTTAGATTTGGTCCTCTGAGTAAGGATGGTCCTTGTTCTGATGCAGCAACCTTGACGGTGGCCGATGTCCGCCGCTCATACGCTGAGCTGACAGATATATATATATACGATTAGTACAGTTTGTAATGCAAACATTAAATACAAACCCAACACGTGCTGCTCCAGCACAACCACATGCAGTAACGCCAGGCATTAATCCGGCGACTGTACATTCGAACATGGGTAAAGTACCCGCCAAACGAGAAGAAATGCCATTTTGGTTAGCTCAAAAAATAAATGCACTGGAGGAAGTGTTTCCCCATACCGGACCTCAGGATAAGCATAGAATATTTACTATGTGCTTGCTATTTGGGATGGTTGCCACTATAGATAACTGCTTTACTTCGGGCACGGTATTTGCACGCCCTATACTACCGCACACGGTACACGGAAATTGGCAATTTACCAGAAGTGTTGAAACAAATTCAAGATAAATACGAGGCTGCCAAGGCCCTGGGCTTGGAGATGCAACTAACAGGCAATTTTGCCACAGTATCCTCAATTATATTAAGTAACCTTAAAAGGAAAAGGCATTTGCACTAGCAGTGCACAGTTGGCTCTGGGACGTTCCTCCTCAGCATCAAGAACGTGAGCTGTCAAAGATTATCGCAGAGACCTACTCTAGCAATGGTCGAGATAGTTTGGGGGCCAGACCTACAAAACCACAATTCCAGGGTAAATCTATTAAGGATTCTAGCAAGCAAGCTCCTGATGGTACTAAGAAACGCGGGGATAAAAAACAACAAAAGAAAGGGGAGAATCTCCTCATATGGAGACCCCACAGAATAGATATAATCTCAGAAATAGAATTGATAAAAAAACACCTGACAGATTTCAATATACTGACACACGCCAATCTCGTTCATTTCAGGACTCACCGGAAAAACGCAGTAAGAGAGGTGGGCGGTCAGAGCGCAGAAAGGAGTATGTGAAACCGAGACAGGAATCACAACGCTCAACAGAAGTTTCTATTAAAAAAGAAGATAAACTTCCCCAACAAAAACCCCAATTCAAAAAGAAAAAGGTGGCAGCAGTTGCAGTCCAACATGTCACTCAAGAAGAGGGCTCTACTGAAGAACAAGTAGTGGGCATTAGCGCTAATGACAGAGCGGCAGAGGTCACAATAGTTCGCCAGAATCTTCTAGAGCCTCTGGTGGTGAAAGCAACTGATGACTTCCTGAAAATAGAAACAGCAGCCATATGTGCCTCAATGCCTGATAGGGTGTACAAAGTAACGTTACAGTTAGATGGAGACATTGAGCGCACAATTGATGCAATCTTTTGGGACCGCGCCATAAACATATCTGATATTCTACTGGCCAAAAGGGAATGGCCGCCTGAATTTGTCTGTACTTGCCCATATGGGGAAGATGTTATCAAACCTTCTTTTTTGCCTCTTGTTCCAGAGGAGCTTGCAGAATCCTACACCGTAGATTGGGCATTGGCGCAGGCACCCGCTTTATGTTGCAACCACCTAGGGTGTGATAAAGACCCCCCCATCATGTAATTCCTCAAACCCAACCACAACCCCAATATCCAATAAAACATGATGCTAAATCACCCGTGAGGGAAATCCTCACACAACTGGAGTACCAGGGCATAATTGAACCCTATGTCTCACCAATGAATAATCCCTTATTCCCAGTAGCTAAACTGGACAATTTGTACAGAATAGTCTTAGACTACAGACATTTGAACTGTGATACAAGGATATACGCTATACAAAACTCACATAGCACAGCACTCATGAACAACATAGTGAGCAAAAAATACAAAACAACACTGGACATTTCCAATGGTTTCTTCTGCCAAAATATAGCACCTGAAAGTAGAGACTTAACAAGTTTCAGCTCACTAGGCTTCCAGAAAGAATTCTGTTGTTTACCCCAGGGGTTTAAGAACAGTCCAGGACTGATTGCTGCTCGTGTGACTTCAATATTGCATGACATTGACCCTGAAGCATTGTCCTATGTGGATGATATGTATCTCATGGATGATGAATTGCTGCAACATCTAAGACGGGTAGCCCGCATTTTTGTTGGATATGCTGAATGCGGCTATAAATTCAATTTAAAGAAAACAAAAATAGCCTTCCTTAGCGTCCTGTTCTTGGGATATGAGCAATCAAGTGAAGGAAAGAGCCTAGCGCCACAATTCTTGGAAAAATACGCACAATTACAACTTCCAAATACAATTAAAAAACTCCAATCCCTATTGGGTTTTCTAAATTTTGGCAGAACTTACATTCCAGATTATGCATCACGCATAAAACCTTTATAAGACTTAATACGTCCTGACTCTTCAAGTAAATTTTGGACAGTCAAACACACACACATCCTCAGAGCTTTGCAAACAGACATGCTTGCAGCACAACAACTACACATAAGGGACAATGAAAAACATCTGGTCATCAGAGTAATTGCTGGTGCCATTGGTTTCACCTCTGTAACTTTCAATGAGGGTGAGACAGTCCGGATTGCATACAAATCACATTTTTATTTAGCAGCAGAACAACGCTTTGCTCCCACTGAGAAAATTCTCACTGCTGTTCAGATGGCTGTCATTAAAGAAAGACCACTAGCCCAGGGGAAACTCATTATTGTCGTGTCTCCAATTCCATCCGTTGAGGCTGTTACTAAAACCAGCATTCCAAATGCTAAAGCATTAAATCCACGTCGGTTTCAATAGGCAAATTCTTTGACAGCCGCTGATGTTGATTATATTTTCAACCCTAAGTTACAAGCTCAATAATTTTTGCAATATGAACTACAATACCCAGTTCCAGCAAACACACTGCCTATTGATCATTCTCAAAGAGTCATGTACACCAATGGCTCAGCACAAGTGGCTACATGGAGGATAATAAATTTGGTTCCCAGCATACATTTACGCAAGCCCTAGGGGATTGCACAGCACAACTAGCAGAGCTAAAGGCTCTGGTGATGGCACTGGAACATATGGATCCTGCACAGCTAAAACTGATTGTCTGTGATTTGTACTATTGTGTCCAGTCCTTCAATGAATATCTGCATTACTGGCGCCAGAATGGGATTAGAGATTCTAAAGGCAATGCCATTAAACACAGACTTCGGTGAGGGAAAGTAGTGGATCTGAAGGAAACGCTACCAAACGTCCATGTTGTACATACACTTGGACACCTCTGCATTGGAATACACGTTGCTGGAAATACAGTTGTGGATGAAGCAGCCAAATCAGCAGTAGCTATCGCTGCTTTTGCTGCAGTAACCCGTTCTGGAACTAAACCGGACAATGACATATGGGTTGCCATGAAAGCCACGGCTGAAGGCACGCCCTATCCAAAAGCATTTCCTGCTAAATATTCCTACTGAATGGGAGGCTGCCTTGACGCCAAAGTAAAAATACCAGGTGTGGGGGTTTGAGTTATTCCAAAAAAAGACATGAGATCAGAGTTGATTAAAGCAGAGCATGAGGACGTTGCATCTGCCCATGCTGGTGTGATGGCTACAATAGCATTATTGCAAGCACATTAATGGTGGACAGTTCTATACAAACAGGCCAAGCAGTAGGTCCTTTGCTGTGACATTAGCCAATAAAGTAGGGGTTCCACTGTCAAATGCCCACCACAGACACCCCTCCTACTTTCCAACAAACCATAACATTGTCTGTGCTTGGACCATTGTGGTCCCCTAACACCGGAAAGTGCATACAAATAAATTTTATTCGCTGTTGACTCTTGCTCCAGATTTCTATGGGTGTGGCCACAATGCTCAGCTGACGCTTGGACTGTTATTCAAGATTTGCAAGTCTTTATCAGCACATATGCAGTTGCGGCTTTCCACTTGGACCAGGGCCCTGCTTTCACCTCAAGGACATTCAGGGACCCCATGGCTTTGTTAGGGTTATAACTCCATTACTCGTCTCCATTTCATCCTGAGGGAAATAGTGTAGTGGAGTGACGAAACCATGATTTAAAGCAGTCCTTAACAGCCAGAGTCTTAGGTACGGGTCGTAGTTGGCTTAATCACCTGTTTGGAGTCCAGAGAGCACTTAACAATCTGCCTAGAAGGTCCCTCATGGGTAGTACTTCATACGAGTTCCTGTTTGGAACTCAAATGTATGTTGCAGATCTTGATTGTCCCCGTGTGGAGGCGGCAAAAACACCTTTTGACATAAATGAACGTGTCAGTGTCTTGCAGGAATTACAACAGTTCCGTGACAACAACGCTTCTGCCAGTTCTGCCTCCGTAGGAATTAAGGATGTACCAATAACACCTACTGGCTGGATTCCTAAAGTTGGGGGTCAAGTATGTGAAAAAGTTGCTGTGAAAAAGGAGTTTGGTCCTTCTTAGCATGCACCAGTCCCAGTCTTGGGAATACACGGTACCAGAACTGTCATTCTACCACCGTTGGCTGGTGCTAAAGAAAATCACTTTGTATCTATCGACAATGTCAAGTTACACCATGTGGCCGATCCTACACAACAGACTAAGTGGAGCAGCCAGTAGTTCCTGAATCCCTCTCACTAGTGGCCAAGAAGTCCCTCTACACATTTTGAGCAGCAACGCTGACACCTCTCCGAGCTTGGGGAGGGTGGAAAATGATCTTGCATTAGTTCCACTCACATCTGTTACACCAAACAATACAGAAATCACTGATCGATTTGACACAACTTCAATGCAGACGGATGGCATCATTTACTATGAACCACCGAGGGAGACCTCTACCAGTTCTCCTCCTACAAATACGGGTCCTGTTTTTGCACAAATTGCTTCTGGATACTTTGCCGACGTCAACGACACTTTCTCGGACTCATTTGCATCTTCTACATCTGCGCTGCCAAAAACATATAAGCTGCTAAACTGGTTAAAACAAATTACTTTATTTTGCCATGAAACTATCCATGGCTTTCTTTGACTGTACTGTATTAGCTTCCCTTCTTTGGATAGACTTTGTCATAACATTCTTTCTATTAATACATGGCAATTTTCTTCCTGAAAGATCAAAAGTTGAACTGGTGGATGATGTCCTAAGACCCAATTTTTCTTCTCACAAGGTCTGCAGAGACTTGTCTTTCGTGAACATTTCCGCCATACCAATTCCCGATGGGATTGTTTGGGATAAAGTCACATTTGATATTTACGCCCCCACAAAGATCATTCAAATCCCATATGTGTTTAAACTTTCAATGAACGATGTAATAATACCCGAAGTTGTTTCTGATGACTCGGATGTGAAAACAGTTGATTCTATGATGACTGAATTGCAGTATTTTACAGTATTTGAAAGTGAAGATGTTTATCAATCTAAAGAGAATTATGGTGATGTGTTTTGCTATAAATATCATAGGTGCCATTTCATTCACAGAGCAACTACCCCAAAGACTATATTTAACCATCCACAATGGGAACATTGTCCAACACCACCACAAGGGAGTTCTAAAGCATATTCTGAAAAGTTTGCATATTTTTCTGGCCACAGTGTTAAAAATGTTGAGTCATATTATTCTAAATTGCCATCCATGGAAAATGTACACATATTATTGACAGATACGAAATTCATTTATTCAGATTCCTTTGTTTCCCGGTTGGCTATAGAAGGCTATGAATATTGGTTAAAGTCGTTGACTTGAAAAGTGTGTGGGGAACAAGAAATTGTCAAATAAGGGTGAAGGAAACTTTATTTAGAGTATGCCTGATTCCTGTTCAAATGATATGATTAAATGAAACAGTACAACAGACAAGTTGTTTAGGCTTAGCAAAGATTAAGGAATTGAATGCGCCAAATATTCCTGCCCCTACAAAATTTTACAAATGGCATAGGTACATAAAGGCAACTGGAGATCAGCTTGATGAATGGGTCCAGAATGGCATGTTTAATGCTTCACTGTGACGTCCTGGTGGGTGGTTATTGTGGCAAATAGGTACCAATGGGTGTCATAAACGTTTTATAAACTCCACAGGGGTTTTTAGAACAAGTAGGCCGGACCCTCGCTATGTGTCATCTGAACATGCGGGTACAGTAACAACGTACAGTGTAGGGAAACTATGCCAGCAATGGTTGAAGAGTTCCTCACTAGATGCTGTTAGAGAAGACCTCAGTCTCCTGTCTAATAAAACTGACTTACAGGATTTCCTGGTAGGCCCCAGAAAACAACGCAGAAGGCGCTTCGTATACGCAGTATATAATGAAATTTGGAAGCTTTCCCATCAAGAAGCTGCTGCTCAGTTAAGGCAAATAGATCAGGAAAACTTAGAGAAGGCATTAGCTGTTATAGATACTGGGATTAATACCCTGTCCGACCAGATATACACCTTAAACAATATCATTTCTTCTGCAAAAGACTTAATACAAAGTGATATGTCTTCATTACACCAAGGATAGAGTCATCTAAGGTACATTATGCAGTTGGGTTGCACACTTCAAACACTGAAGGCAGGTTGCGTTCCCTGGCAACACGTTCGCGCAAGGGACGTATTTTCCACATTTAATTTAACACAACAGCAACAACTAATGGCTAAGAAAAAAGCAACTTATGTCATGTTAAATATCGAAAAGTTAGAAAACTTGCCTTTTATTGAGGTTGAAATACCATCTTCTGAGTGGTTAATACATGGGGTTATTAATCTGCCTATTTCAACACTTCAATTCACGTCCTACTTAAAACACATTCCAGTAGGCAGATATGAAAGGCTAGGAGATAGTTATATCCATAAGGTGTGGGAGCTGCCCTTCTCGTACAAATGTCTCAGTGGCATGAAAGAGGTCTTTCTTAGCGGTAGTGAATGCAAGACTTCTGTCAACCATTCGATGGTTTGTAAACAGCTGTCCTTGCACGGGGCGTGTAACGCTTTGGCAACGAACTTGGCTTGTTATCTGAAGGGAGTTCCAGTTCCCTTGATTAGACCTGTGTTCCAGGTGCTCTCAAATGGCAGCTGTGTCCTTCTCCATAATGAAAACTGTTGCGGGATGGAGTCAGAATAGTTTTATGTTGTTTCGGTCTCTAAGATTGTTAGATGCTGCGGGAATGTACTTTTTCCTCCTACACAACGGAGGGAAGTAGCTGAGATTTGGCCCCATATCTCTACTTCAAATGTAAATTTTGACAAGTTGAGCAGACACTAGGCTTTATTGTTCCAAAAACTGGTGGCGCTTACGCATGCAAGACCTAAGCACTTCAGGTGGCAAGGTCATCATCAGAGATACAGTCCTTTTAAGTACTACCTTTCCAAGACACTTTGGTGAGCTTTTGGGACGAATATTAAGGCACATATATATACTTTTTTAGCACCGCATTTGCATCATTTTGTGACGCAAAAGAGGCACATACTTACAAAATATAATAAAAAAATTACGCAAATGCTGCACTAAAAAAGTATAAATATGGGCCTTAATGCGCCCAGTAGTAGTGGAATCGCAAATTTCTTTACGGTTGTTAGTTCTGGTTTAATTCACACCTGCTCCTCCGTATTCAGTTTAATGCCATCAGCCATCCACTCAAGATTCTAGAGTATTTTCAGGGGATTTCCGATACCTTGGCTATAATAGATGCCACTTTGCTATTGCTACTTTTTCTGCACAATTGCTCTCCCACCGCAACAAGGAAGACTGAAAGCACTCCCACCAGCGCAGCTGTGTCGTGACCAAATGGTGCAGCACTTTCGAGCTCCTGGAGCAATTGGAGTGTGACTAATCTCTGTCATTCAGACCGGTTTTGCATTGTGTGCAGCCCGGGTTTCGGTGCCTTTGGTGCTCGTTCGGACATGCATTGAAAGTTTGTCTTTCTATGCAGCATTTGCTTTCATTGGATGCTGATCTGTTGATGTTCTTGCTGACAGCCGATTACCAGACATGCTCGTTGAGGTTGCGTTTGCTAAGGGAAGCTGCTTATGAGTTGCCCTTCATGGAGGATGCAGCTCTAAACTCATTGTTGGGCACACCACGGAATATTGCTGCCTTGGCTGGAGCTCAGGCTTTGCAACATGAATGCACCTTGGTTTTCCTTGCCGTTGAATTTCCTACTTTACCACCTGCTGAAGTGGAAGATTTCCTGTCTTCAATTATCCCGGATTCGGTTGGCAAATTCCAAAATGACTCTGACTCTTGAAATTCATCCTTTTTATGCCACAGGTACCATTTAAAATTGTCTTTTTATACATGCTCAAGTGTCTTTTAACTTGTCATTATTTACATTTTTATACATACGCCTTAGGTTGAATTTTAGTAGCTTTTATATATAATTAGGCTTTGAATCAGCAAGGGGAGGGTGTTGTGTGGCCACTTTAGTTATAGCTCCATGCACGTTATTTTAGCAAACTAGGCCTGCAGCTGTGCACTTTAACTTAGATATATTTTATTCAGCCTTGTTTATTATTTTAACAATAGTCACATTTGTGGGCTTGTTTTATTTCCCTCTATCTAGCTGTTCTTTGTCTAGGTGAGCACTGCATTCTTAAACAAGACATTTCTTTCACTCTGTGCTTTTCTCAAGGCTGCAGTAAGATAGGTTGCCAGTAAACGTGGACACGCTTTGTCTCTGGAATTCACAGTAACATACACATCCTTATGTAGGGACATTTTCTTAGAACATCAGCTACTTTATTATAAAAACACTTCCATGTCACATACACGTTAGAGGGAGATTCCAGCCAGATGACCACGACTGTATGCTGATTGCTGAACGCTTCGCTACAGCTGCTTCTGTAGACTTCAGGCCTCTGCTCAGGTATAAGGAATGATGTCTTCCCGGGGGAACCTGAAGGGCAGAACTAGAGGTTAACATGCTGTGCTCCAGTATAGCCAAGGTAGGAATTATTTTAATGACTCTAGTGAAAACATGGTAGCATTATTTTTATGCTTTACTCTCCTTGTCACAATTTTAAACCTGTCATGCTTCATCGTGCTGGTTATTGCAGTGCATGCTTTATTATCAAAGATGCAGTTGTTTCATTAAAACCTTATTCAAGCATATACTGCCTCTGATTGTCCTTGTATATGTGAGACTAATGTAACTAAGAGAAAGGGATGTGATCATCCCTGCTCTTGGGTGGGGATGAGGCACTGCCAGTTAGCCGGAGCAAAGACTCAGATTAGGCCGACAGGTGTCACCTATAGCGGGTTAGACCCAGAAACCCACACCGCAGATGATTCTGCCGCTCAAATCCAGTAGTCTCATTAAAATAATGAGAGCCTACGCAACACTGGTCCGTGTTTGGTTTGTAAACCTACATTGGCCAGTAGCAAAAAATGTTTCTTCTTCCAATGGGTTTTGTTTATCGTTATTTTTTTTTTACTTTATGAGTTTGCAGATAGTTTGCAGGCAGAGACAATTGACCTGACCAAGAATTACCAGTGAAGATGTACAAAAATAATTTATCATTAACACTTCAAAGCTTAAACAACAATGTCCTGTATGGTAATTTAAAAATACTGTGTAAGCCACAAACTGCACTGCAGCACACAAAGTAGTACTATAGTAGTAGTACTTATTTACTACAAAATTAAATTCACAAATCTCTCCCATCTTTTTTTCTTCTTGGGACCTCCTTCCCAGTGTTAGAGAATGCGAGTATGACCCAGGGCAGAAGTAGGGAAATTTGTAAAAATGTCACAAAAATGGATAAGGATAAGAGAAAGTGAGGAATGGTGTGAGTGTGTTATGCTAACACAAATCACATACCCACAAAAGAGCACAATCATTACAATTCACAAAATGCATTTCTAAGAAAATTTCCTCGGTCTGTTTTGGTTTCATTAGATCTCTCAGGAAGATTCTCAGTCTTCTTCCCGTCTCATCCAGAAGAATTCTGGTCCAGGCATTGGTCCTTTCTCACCTGGATTATTGGAATTCTCTTTATCTTAGTTCCCCGGAATATGTATTAAGGAAACTGCAGATTGTACAGAACACGGCAGCTAGGCTCCTTATGAATTGTCCCAGACATCTATCTGCCAAGCCAGCTCTTGCAGCACTCCATTGGCTGCCGATCAAACAGCGCATACATTTTAAATCCATGTGTATCACCCATAGAGCCCTACACAACAAAGGTCCATATTTCCTCAGAAAACGTATTTCCATTTACGCTCCTTCGCGACACTTGAGATCATCTTCTACCCGGCAGATTCATATACCCTGCTTCAATAGATCATGGGGAGGAAACTCCTTTAGCATCAAGGCTGCCCGTCTCTGGAATGCCCTACCTCCTGAGCTCCGCCATGAACCTTCTGAATCTCTTTTATGGAAGAGGTTGAAAACTATTCTCTTCAGTCGCTAGCCTGTCCTCCCTGCTTTTTTCAAGAACTTTCTTGTACCTTCAGAGCTTGGATGCCCTAGGGTAGCTACGCGCTCTATAAATGCATAAAAAACGAAAACTAAAAACTAAAGTTACTATAGCCTAAATATAGTCAAGCCCGGCCTTTGACAAAGTCAAGCATCACACATGTCCAACCACTGATAGTGCTAGACACTTCCTTAGAAAGCAATGGAAGCAGGGAAATAACCTAATACCCAATAAGCCAGCCTTTTGGCAATTTGTGTTTTGTTCTGTTATTATTTTTGCGAAACATAATTGTTCTGGAAGCTGGCGGGCCTTTATCAATGTAAAATAAGGCATTGGCTGAAGGAAAAAAAAAATTTGATGTCACAAAAAACACACCCACCCTGGCAGTAAAGAGAAAGAAATTGTGTGTGGATATGCCCCCTTTGAAAGGGCAGCATGCTGTAACTCTTAGTGGAATCAGACATTTGCTGAAGTGGGCTGATGCTTTTCTCCTTGACACATTTGAATGAGAAAACCACAGATGAATGGATGAAGTCTGGCTGAAACCTCATATAAGTAACTATGTCATATGTATCATTTTGGTAAAAAAAAAAAAAAAGGTATTGGCTATTACACAGCTAAAAAGTAAATCAATCTAGAATTGGCTGCTAACCTCTCATCTTTGAGGAAGAAGGCATGAAAGAAAAAATGGCAGGAAAGAAAAAAGAAGGAAAGAAGAAAGGAAAGTATGAAGAAAAAAGAAAGAAAAAGAAACATAGAAGGCAACACAGAAGAAAAGATTGAAAGACAGAAGGAAAGAAAGAGTACAAGAAATAAGGAATAAAAGAAAGGAAAGGAAAAAGAAGGAAAGAAAGACTGCAAGAAAGAATGCAAGAACAAAGGAAATAAAAAAAGCTAGACAACAGAAAAAAAGAAAGTCAAAAGCAAGAAAAAAGGAAAGAAAGATAGAAAGAGGAAAAGAAAGCATTACCTAATACGGACAAGTTCCAAATGGACACAATCTGTTGTGCTGTGAAATAGCAGTTGTCAGATAAACAAAAGGCACTCCCATAAGCATTTTATAACACCATTGGTAGGAAACAGGAACTGATAAGACTGGAGTGTGTCCTGGTTCCATGAAAAGCATCCTCCTGTCACATCAAACTCTAAACACAAAGGCAACACTACAGTAATAATCAATTAAACACAAGAACACTAGCATGAAGGGTACCTTATGTGCGGATGTGCTCCTTGTGAGAGAGCAAAGTGAAGTTTAACAGAGGCTTACATGGGCTGACAACTACTGTCTGCTGTATGCTGTAGTGGTCAGAAGCAACATTTGAATGACAAAACAATAGACCAATGGATGAAAAGAGCTGGCTGAAAGCCCCTTCAATTAAGCAAATTATAGATATAATTTTAGTAAAATCAAAAGGTTTTTGCTAAGGCCAGACCTAAAAAGCCATTTAGAACCTGGTGAGCGACTTGCCAGTGCACTAGGTCAGGGAAGGCCTTTATACTTGAGGACCATCTCCTGTATTGAGAGATCTCGGCCTACCTCACAGATGTATCTTAAGTGCAGTATTTTGGCTGCATCTAATGCAGAGTTAAATGCTGAGGAAGTGTTTTTTCTGCTTTTCTACCTGCTCTGCATTAAGTTTTTGTAGGTCACACTCATTCTCTGAAACCATGATTTTGTGTAATGAAATATAAAAAACAATGTTAATGATAACTTCTAAACATACCTAAATTCTTCCGACATCGTCTAATATTTTCAAGTTAGATGTGTACAGATGTTTGTTGCGGGTTCGCTGAAATATAAAAAAAATCAAAGATTAATTTGTTAAAAGTAAGCCGTCTGAGCGAAGCACACATTCAGAAAAACAGCCCAATGTATTTTAAAGAGAATGGGCATCTTGAGCGGCAGCACTGTCATTTTCTCGTTTACTCTGTCCCTTCAAGAGTGTTTCAGTTCTGTTCTGAAGGGACCAGCTGCACTCGGAAAAGTTCAGGCTGACAGTCTTCTTGTCTGTTCACTGGCAGTTCTGCTGACATGCTCACCATCTGCCTGTCAGACTGCGGATGTGTCTCCACTGGGAACTTGAATTGTGCAGGCAATTTATTTAATGCGGGCCAACAAATGGCCTTCCGATTCTAATCACATTCCATCAATCTTATTCTTGATTTCATCCAGCAGATCGGAAATGTGCGATATTAGCTTTCCTAAAAAATGCAATGTCCTCTCGTTACGAGCCACCTTATATCCATTGTGAAGCCGTATGTCTCCACAAATGCAGTATTTATTTTATTTTGGTGCATTGCACTTTGCCCCTAAAAATCGCAAACTGTACCGTTTAGTCCGCTTCCTTGCGAGTCTGCTGCCATTTTCTGAACCAAATAACATTCCGGGGCCAAGCGCCCCTACCACGGACGTCACTTCGCCAAAATGCTTAGGAGCAGCGGAAGTGACATCACAAACCCTTTGACCTTCCCATTCTCATGCAAACACATTCACGCATACACAGTCTATCACAAAAACGCACTCTCACCTGCAAAAACGCACACGGCATACATTTAAAAACATTTTTTACTTACTTCAGTTGCCAGGGAAAGTCGTTTTCTAGCTAATTGTACTACATTTCTCTTACAATAACAAAGACAAAATGTAATTGTCTTAACTGTTGGTATAATAAAAACTTGACAGAAAACCCGAAGAATGGGTCACCAATGGACATCCATAAGGACGATTTTTGGAGGAGCTGCTGCTCAATTCCAGACACTGATCTTGCCTGCCCTCCAGGTAAGGGGCTGCAAAGGGTTGACAGGGGCAAGCCAGGGGTTGCAGTTGTGACCTCTTGCGATCCCTAAGTGACATCCATGGGTATCCCTTTATACAAAACCTTCTGTAATACATAGTATAATTGCACATATTGCACCATCTCTATCTTAAGGATGTGCTTAATTTGCACCAGCGCTGTCTTAACCACTTAGCTGATGGGCCTTTTCCCTCCCAGTGCTGAGCCCTTTTTTGGCTATTTGGGGTAGTTCGCGCTTAGGGCTTCATAACTTTTTGTCCACATAAGCTAACCACGCCAAATTTGCGTCCTTTTTTTCTAACATCCTAGGGATTCTAATGGTACCCAGAGTTTGTGGTTTCCCCTGAAGGAGACCAAGAAAATAGCCAAAATACAGTGAAAATTTAGTTTTTTCCAAAAAAATGGGAAAAAAGGGCTGCCGAAGAAGGCTTGTGCATTTTTCCCTGAAAATGCCATCAACAAAGGGTTTCTGGTGCTGAAATCACTATCTTCCCACCTTTCAGGAACGGGCAGACTTGAATCAGAAAACCACATTTTTCAACACAAATTTGGCATTTTACTGGGACATACCCCATTTTTACTATATTTGGTGCTTTCAGCCTCCTTCCAGTTAGTGACAGGAATGGGTATGAAACCAATGCTGGATCCCGGAATGCTAAACATTTCTGAAAACTAGACAAAATTCTGAATTCAGCAAGGGGTCATTTGTGTAGATCCTACAAGGTTTTCCTACAGAAAATAACAGCTGAAATAAAAAAATATTGAAATTGAGCTGAAAACAACAGCCATTTTTCTTTATGTTTTACTCTGTAACTTTTTCCTGCGATGTCAGATTTCTTAAAGCAATATACCGTTTTGTCTGCTGGACTCTTCTGGTTGCAGGGATATAAAGGGCTTGTAGGTTCATCAAGAACCCTAGGTACCCAGAGCCAATAAATGAGCTGCACCCTGCAGTTGGTTTTCATTCTATACTGGGTATCCAGCAATTCATTTGCTGAAATATGAAGAGTGAAAAAGAGGTATCAAGAAAACCTTTGCATTTCCAAAATGGGATCAAGATAAGGTTTTGAGGAGCAGTGGTTATTTGCACATCGCTGAATTCCGAGGTGCCCATACTAGCATGTGAATTGCAGGGCATTTCTCAAATAGACTTCTTTTTTACACACTCTCTTATATTTGGAAGGAAAAAATGTAGAGAAAGATAAGGGGCAATAACACTTGTTTTGCTATTCTATGTTCCCCCAAGTCTCCCGATAAAAATGATACCTCACTTGTGTGGGTAGGCCTAGTGCCCGCGACAGGAAATGCCCCAAAACACAACATGGACACATCCTATTTTTTTAATAGAAAACACAGCTGTTTTTTCCAAAGTGCCTACCTGTAGATGGCCTCTAGCTCAGCCGGCACATGGGGAAACCTACCAAACCTGTGCATTTTTGAAAACTAGAGACCTAGGGGAATCCAAGATGGGGTGACTCGTGGGGCTCTGACCAGGTTATGTTACCCAGAATCCTTTGCAAACCTCAAAAAGTGGCTAAAAAAACAAGTTTTCCTAACATTTCGGTGACAGAAAGTTCTGGAATCTGAGAGGAGCCTCAAATATCCTTCCACCCAGCGTTCCCCCAAGTCTCCCGATAAAAATGATACCTCACTTGTGTGAGTAGGCCTAGCGCCTGCGACAGGAAACGCCCCAAAGCGCAACGTGGACACATACACATTTTTGGAAGAAAACAGAGGTGTTTTTTGCGAAGTGCCTACCTGTAGATTTTGGCCTCTATCTCAGCTGGCACCTCGGGAAACCTACCAAACCTGTGCATTTCTGAAAACTAGAGACCTAGGGGAATCCAAGGAGGGGTGACTTGCGGGGCTCGGACCAGGTTCTGTTACCCAGAATCCTTTGCAAACCTCAAAAAGTGGCTAAAAAAACAAGTTTTCCTCACATTTCGGTGACAGAAAGTTCTGGAATCTGAGAGGAACCTCAAATTTCCTTCCACCCAGCGTTCCCCCAAGTCTCCCGATAAAAATGATACCTCACTTGTGTGGGTAGGGATAGCGCCCGCGACAGGAAACGCCCCAAAGCGCAATGTGGACACATCCAAATTTTTGGAAGAAAACAGTGGTGTTTTTTGCGAAGTGCCTACCTGTAGATTTTGGCCTCTAGCTCAGCCGGCACCTAGGGAAAGCTACCAAACCTGTGCATTTCTGAAAACTAGAGACCTAGGGGAATCCAAGGAGGGGTGACTTGCGGGGCTCAGACCAGGTTCTGTTACCCAGAATCCTTTGCAAACCTCAAAATTTGGCTAAAAAAACACATGTTCCTCACATTTCTGTGGCAGAAAGTTCTGGAATCTGAGAGGAGCCACAAATTTCCTTCCACCCAGCGTTCCCCCAAGTCTCCCGATAAAAATGATACCTCACTTGTGTGGGTAGGCCTAGCGCCTGCGACAGGAAACGCCCCAAAGCTCAACGTGGACACATACAAATTTTTGGAAGAAAACAGAGGTGTTTTTTGCAAAGTGCCTACCTGTAGATTTTGGCCTCTAGCTCAGCCGGCACCTAGGGAAACCTACCAAACCTGTGCATTTCTGAAAACTAGAGACCTAGGGGAATCCAAGGAGGGGTGACTTGCGGGGCTCGGACCAGGTTCTGTTACCCAGAATCCTTTGCAAACCTCAAAAAGTGGCTAAAAAAACAAGTTTTCCTCACATTTCGGTGACAGAAAGTTCTGGAATCTGAGAGGAGCCTCAAATTTCCTTCCACCCAGCGTTCCCCCAAGTCTCCCGATAAAAATGATACCTCACTTGTGTGGGTAGGCCTAGCGCCCGCGACAGGAAACGCCCCAAAGCGCAATGTGGACACATCCAAATTTTTGGAAGAAAACAGAGGTGTTTTTTGCGAAGTGCCTACCTGTAGATTTTGGCCTCTAGCTCAGCCGGCACCTAGGGAAAGCTACCAAACCTGTGCATTTCTGAAAACTAGAGACCTAGGGGAATCCAAGGAGGGGTGACTTGCAGGGCTCAGACCAGGTTCTGTTACCCAGAATCCTTTGCAAACCTCAAAAAGTGGCTAAAAAAACAAGTTTTCTTCACATTTCGGTTACAGAAAGTTCTGGAATCTGAGAGGAGCCACAAATTTCCTTCCACCCAGCGTTCCCCCAAGTCTCCCGATAAAAATGATACCTCACTTGTGTGGGTAGGCCTAGCGCCCGCGACAGGAAATGCCCCAAAACACAACGTGGACACATCACATTTTTTCATAGAAAACAGTGCCTACCTGTGGATTTTGGCCTCTAGCTCAGCCGGCACCTGGGGAAACCTAGCAAACCAGCACATTTTTGAAAACTAGAAACCCAGGGGAATCCAAGATGAGGTGAGTTGTGGGGCTCGGTCCAGGTTCTGTTACCCAGAATCCTTTGCAAACCTCAAAATGTGGCTAAAATAACACGTTTTCCTCACATTTCGGTGACAGAAAGTTCTGGAATCTGAGAGGAGCCACAAATTTCCTTCCACCCAGCGTTCCCCCAAGTCTCCCGATAAATATGATACCTCACTTGTGTGGTTCGGCCTGGTGCCTGCGACAGGAATAGATCACACAACGGTCAATGTTGGTCCTTACGTGAGGCAGCTGTTGACCCTGAGGTGATCCATTCCTGACACAGGCACTAGGTGTAGGCACTCAAGTGGGGTAGTGTTTTTATCAGGACAGGTGAGGAGTCACTGGGTGGTAGGAATGTTGTGGATCCCAGCATATTCCTGTAGTTTGTGTGACAGAACTGCGAGAAAAATTGAGTTTTTTTTCAACATTTCAGGTTTGCAGGGTATTCTGGGTAAGAAAACTTTGGGGAATCCACACAAGTCACACCTCTGTGGACTCCCCCGAATGTCTAGTTTCCAGAAATGTTTGGGTTTAGTGTGTTTCTTTATATGGCCGCCGAATCCAGGACCAAAAACACAGGTGCCTGCCTTACAAAACCAGTTTGTTTTGCCATAGACAATTTTGATGTCTCCACAATATGATTTGGGTGGTGGAATTTGGGGCTAAACTAAATTGGGGAGCTCCCAAGAGAGCACTCTCTCTCTGCTTGCCGCCGCATTCACCTGCTCTCTGGGTTGGGCTAACCCACTATTACCCAGTTGCACGAACAGCTTGCGAAGGGACAGCAGGACTGTCCTCATCACCTCCCTCATAATGTACTGGAAGAGGAGTTATCGAATGGGACTCCTCTGACTGAAAAATCACTCCCAGAGTCTGCGCCATTGTCCTATCCCTCAGATGCTGTCTCAGTATCTGATGTCTCAGTCTCTGATCCTATGTCAGAGCGGGACTCTATAACCCGAGTGCAGGCAGCAGTCATCCATCAAGATGCCATCTCTGCTATTGGCTAAACTGTTGCTCTAAAACACTAGCCTACGTAGACAGTCACAAAATCGATGGTGTGTGTGAGATACGTGCAACAGTAGAGGCCACCTTACCTGCGCTTCTTCCCTCAATCAGCACGTACTTTCAAGACACTCAAAAAACACCTTGTCACATACCATTCGTCACAGTCTTTAGCACCTCCTGCGCCCAGTCCAACAATCATTATTGGTGCTCCCACTCCCTCCTCCTCGGATTCCCTCATTACCACCCAGCAAAAGTGCCCTTCATCTCTCCATAGACTTTACTAATGTACTCAGTTATTTACATAAAATACTGATTTGCTCTTTGCAGTAGGCATATAAACCTTCTGCGCTTCTTTATGGCACTAAAACTGCCACTAGACAAGTCGGACCCTTTTCCCCCCAGGGAAACCACACACATATTGACAAAAGTGATATATATATGACAGCCAACCACCTGAAACTCAACTCAAGCAAAACCGAAATAATCCTCTTTGGCCCACACAAAAACACCTGGGACCCCTCATGGTGGCCCACCACGCTAGGCCCTGCACCCACCCCCGCCAACCACGCACGCAACCTCAGCATCATCCTAGACTCCTCCCTCTCGATGACCCAACAAATCAACGCTCTTACCTCCTCATGCTTCAACACACTCCGTATACTGAAAAACATTCAAATGGATCCCCACAGAGACCAGAAAAACTGTCACTCACGCACTCATCAGCAGCAGCCTTGATTACGGAAACGCCCTCTACGCCGGCACCACTCTAAAACTCAAGCGCAAACTACACGCATCCAGAACTCAGCAGCACGACTCATCCTCGACCTCCGCCGACACAAACACATCTCTCCACACCTCAAATCCCTCCACTGGCTCCCCATTGACAAAAGGATCACCTTCAAGATCCTCATCCTCGCACATAAATCACTCCACAACACAGGCCTTGCCTACCTCAACGAGAGTCACCTTCCACACCCCCACACGAAACGTCCGCTCAGCTGACCTCTCTCTCGCCTCTGTCCCCCGCATCAAACACACCACCACCGGGGGCAGATACTTCTCCTACCTTGCACCCAAAACCTGGAACGCCCTCACAACCCACCTTCGCAAGACCCAAAACCTACTTCTTTTCAGGAAGGGCCTCAAAACCTGGCTTTTCGAACAGTGAACCTCCCAGCCCCTTTCCCTCCCCATCCCCCCCCAGCGTCTTGAGACCCTCACGGGTGAGTAGCGCGCTTTATAAATCTCTTTGATTGATATAGATCTACCTCTATATATATATATATCTACCTACATAGATATATCTATAGATATATCCATGTACCTAGATATATCTATCTACATAGATATATATAGATCTATATATACATCTATTTTTTTTCAGTTGTTGTATGGTTTCCTTGGGGGCCAAAATGGCCCCCAGGGAAACCCTACAACATCTAAAAAAAAATATTGCCCCCACAGGGGGTCACCCTGCCCACGGGCGACCCCCTGTCATTTTATTTTATTTGTATTTATTATTTTTTTGAAAAAAAAACAAAATCCCCTGGGGGGGCGCAATCGCGCCCCCCCCAGGGGGCACCTACCTTTTTTTTTTAATAAAAATTATGCCGGGGGGGTGGCCCGTTCTCCGGGGGGGCCGCCCCCCCGAAGTGAAATCCCTGGTGTCTAGTGGTGTTTCCTGGCCCCCGATCGCAGCTGTGCTGCGATCGGGGGCCAGGAAACACTTTCAGAAGGCCTCGTAAGAAAGGGGAGACTCTCCCCTTTCTTACGAGGCCTTTTCAAAGTGTTTCCTGGCCCCCCGATTGCAGCTGTGCTGCGATCGGGGGGCCAGGAAACCTGAAAGTGTTTCCTGGCCCCCGATCGCAGCACAGCTGCGACCGGGGGCCAGGAAACACTTTCAGGAAGGCCTCGTAAGAAAGGGGACATTTCAAAGGTGTTTTCCCCATCAAAGCAGGAAGCAGCCTTGCGGCCGCTTCCTGCTTTGATGGGGAAAACGGCCTTTCCCACGTTCGGGAGGGCCTCGTAAGAAAGGGGAGTGTCTCCCCTTTCTTATGAGGCCTTCCTGAAAGTGTTTCCTGGCCCCCGATCTCAGCTGTGCTGTGCTGCGATCGGGGGCCAGGAAACACTTTCAGGAAGGCCTCGTAAGAAAGGGGAGACTCTCCCCTTTCTTACGAGGCCTTCCCGAACGTGGGAAAGGCCGTTTTCCCCATCAAAGCAGGAAGCGGCCGCAAGGCTGCTTCCTGCTTTGATGGGGAAAACCCCTTTGAAACGTCAGCGCGCCTCGCCGTGCGCTGACGTCACAAAGGGGCGGGTGGGGGGCAGGGGGAGACACGGAAGCTTCCGTGTCTCCCAGGGGAAGTTTAAGAAAAATAATAAATCCTCGGGTGCGACGCACCCGAGGATTTATTAATACCCTTTCTGGTGTCGGCCACTGGTCGTGACCCGCACCAGGGAGGGTGTGGCCCGCACCGAAAAGGTTAAGGGTGTGCCTCATTTGCATGGGGACATGGGCGCATGTAAACAAGTTAAACCCTTTTCCTCTTCGCCCACATCATATCATGATTTTATTACAAGACAGGAGGCTCATATTATGCTATTCTTTTCATGCTTTATTTTAACAGCAGCCAAGAACTACAAATCCCAGAGTCCCTGGGAAAAAATCTACCAAACTGCATCACAATGGGGTCCACCAATCACACGAGGAGCCCTATAATAACTATCTTGACTGAGTGCAACAAGCCCTCTTTTCTTGCTGCTCGTAGTCAAGATAAGTACACTGCTCGCTTTTTTATGTATTCTGTATATGGTATAATAGTGTATTTGGTGTATTTATATATACTAACCTCTTATTAGATATCCGTTCCTGTGGGCATTTGTATTGTATTGTATTCTGTGTTCCCTTTGTAGTTTAACTTTATCGCGCTCGCGCGCTCCGGTGCGCATTTTCACGCTGACAGGCCGTCTGTAAGAACGTTCTGTAAACGTTCTGACAGCCGCGCCTCAAACAACGGCATTCTCATCATTCCTGCCTCACACGCGGCAGCTGCAGCTTGAAGTGAACTTCCTTCACGCTCGGTTGGGTTTACGAGCGTTTATTTCAATTCCTTTCGCCTCACTGAGCGGCTACAGCGTGTTTAGTTTCAACACGCTTGACTGCCTGCTCATTATTGATTTTCTTCAAGAACTGGCTCGGCCCTCACACACTGTTGCTATTTTAAACGGGTTTTTTTTTCTTTTTTTTTTTTCTCTTGAGGTTAGTGATTCATTTCCTCACATCCCCGGCCAGCCCCTTTGTCCAGTTAACCCTTCCCAGGTATTTCTTTAGTTTTAACACAATTTTTACCCTCTTTTTTCCCCCTTATTATTAATTTTAAATTCTTCTTCTTCTTCCCAACATGTCAGAGGACGATCAAACCCAGTCCATTAAGGACAATTTAAAATCCTTTATTAAGGATTCAGTCCAACACGCTGTCTCAGTGTCTATGTTGGACGTTTCAAAAAATTTAGAGGCCTCTATTTAAAAAATGCTTCACGCACCCAGAGGAAATCCTCTTTTGAGAGGAAAGAAATGTGTGTCCTATTCTAAGGACAGTTCTAAAGGCGTTTCTCAAAAATTTAGGCCTCCAACCCGAGAGGCGAAATCTTCGGGTCTCCCCTCTTCCCCACTTAATATCCTTCATTTACGGGACACGGACAGTGATGGGGATGATGATGTCTTACAAGACAATATAGATGACGATTATTTTGATGGGCCTCCGGAGAAAAGGCGAAAAATTTCTCCTCATGAGTACTCCCCTCACTTAGTGCCCGAGGACCTGGTGGACCCGGTTGGCGAACCTCTGTTCGACCCTAATACCATCCATCATCCCAACTCCTCTGAATGGTTCCCCTCTGATCACGTTTCCGATTACGTCTCTTTCTATCTCCGACACCCCCTGGATAAATCATCCAGAAATAAATTAAAATCCGAATGTCCCAGACCTTCCCTTCCCTGTAAAGTCACAGACACCCCTGCCATTGATCCCAATATGCTCCTTTTTTTCACGAAATTTGGCAAGGACCCCAAGAAGGGAGTTGACCGCGCCTGGTCAAATTGCCAAGATAGGCTCCTAGATTTGGTGGGTCCCCTCACCAGAATATTTGACCTTGCTGAGGACGCCAAGTTGGAGGGCTCTCATGTGGATCCCGATACCCTCTCCAATTGGGCTCAACGGGCAATCTGTATGTTGGGCAACGCCAACTCCTACATTTCCCAGGAACGTCGGAAAAGCCTCCTCCTCAGGATTGATCCAAAACTCAGCACTCTTGCTTCTAAGGAGGAAGGCCTTAATGCTGATGGTCTTCTCTTTGGAGACTCTTTCATTAAGGAATTGGGCAAGTACGTCGCTACTTTTAATTCTCTGGACAAAGCACATTATTCAATGAAGATAATTTTTTCCAATCGGGTTTTTGGAAGGGCCGGCGAAGGAAGGAGCCGTTTTGCCGGCCGCTTCTCTGCAAGAGGTCAATCCCTCAACAGAGGCTCCTACACCCAGTCTAACCAGCTTGAAGTGTATCAAGGATACAAACCCCAATTCTACCCCCGTAGATTCCGCGGTGGCCGCAACAGGGGTTATAGAGCCAAAGGAGAACAACTTGCAGGTAAGAACTTTCAGTTCTGGCCTTCCTCCAGTAGGAGGCAGACTAGCTTTGTGTTTAAACGCTTGGTTGTCAATAACTTCCGATCCTTGGGTAATCCAAGCCGTCCAAGGCTATTGCATAGAACTTTACCAGACTCCCTTTCAGTCCTTCCTTCCTCATCCTCTTTGTTTTTCTCAAGATCAATCTTGCCTCATTCAAGTCGAGATACAGGATTTACTATCAAAGCAAGCGATCAAAGAAGTGTCCTTCGATACTTTGGGGTTTCTCAGCAATATCTTTTTAGTTCAAAAGAAAAACAAAAAACACCGCCCGGTCATAAATTTGAAAGAATTCAACAACTTTGTGGTGTATCATCACTTCAAGATGGAAACTATTCTCCAGGATGCCTACCTCTCGGTACCGGTGCATCCTTCATTCAGAAAATTTTTTCAATTCCGGTGGGAGCATTCTTTTTTCCGCTTCAAAACTCTTCCCTTCGGTCTGTCTTCTGCCCCTTGGTGCTTCACCAAGATACTCAAACCAGTGGTGGCCTCTCTCAGGGCTCAAGGGATACGCCTTATTGTCTACCTCAACGACTTCCTATTGATGGCCCAAGACCAGTCTTCCCTAACAACCCATCTAAAAATTTGTCTGGATCTCCTTTCGCAGTTGGGATTCCTTATAAACTTCCAAAAGTCATCCCTTGTTCCTTCTCAAACTCTCGAGTTCTTGGGATTCCTCGTCAACACTGCTGAGTCAATTCTCCAACTTCCCCAGGACAAAGTTTCTTTGATAAAGAAAGAAATTCGTCATGCTCTGTCGCTACCTTGTTCTTCCCTCAGGGCTCTGGCTCGTCTTGTAGGCCTCCTTTCCTCTTCCATCCAGGCCATATTTCCAGGCCCTCTTCATTACAGAGCTCTTCAAAGGCTCAAAATCCGACACCTTCAACAGGGTCTGTCATATTCGGATCAGGTGGTTCTTGATGCGGACTCCAGGGAAGAACTCACATGGTGGATGAGTCATTTAGACGCCTGGAACGGGAGAACGATTTTCTCTGCCGCCCCAGATCTTGTGTTAGAATCAGATGCAAGTCTGACAGGATGGGGCGCAAGATGTGGTCCAGACTCGACTGGCGGACCATGGTCCGTTCAGGAGTCGTCAATGCACATAAACTGTTTAGAGATGCTTGCAGGTTCCTTTGCCATCCAATCCTTTACCAAAGACAAAGTAAAATGTTCCATTCTTCTCAGAATGGACAATCTATCGGCAGTAACTTACATAACCCGTCTGGGCGGGACTCGCTCCAAACCGTTAGCTCTCTTGGCCAAGAGTCTGTGGGAGTTTTGTCTACACAAAAATATTTCAGTAAGGGCAGAATATCTCCCAGACAATCTCAATGTGGTGGCCGATTGGTTCTCAAGGCACTCCCACGATTCAAGCGATTGGCGACTTCACCCTTCTATATTCAAGCGTCTTTCTTCTATATTCGGCACCATGTTCATAGACCTCTTTGCCTCAAGACTCAACTCCCAGCTTCCCAAATTCTTCAGTTGGAGACCAGATCCCTTAGCATTAGCTACCGACGCTTTTCTCCAACCGTGGCCTCCTTCCCTCCTGTACGCCTTTCCACCCTTCCTTTTTATTGCTCGGGTCCTAGCACATGTCCGCCGTCAGGGCTCCTCTCTAGTATTAATTACCCCATTTTGGCAGGCCCAACCCTGGTTTCCGACCCTTTTGGAACTCTCTTCAGATCTTCCAGTTCTCATCCTCCCTTTCCCAGACCTTCTCCTGGATCCCCAGGGACATCCTCACAACCTCATAATACAGGGTTCCCTATCCCTCATAGCTTGGAGAGTTTCGGGGCTTCCTGGAGAATCCCAGGAATTTCGCAACAGGCTGTCCAATTCATCCAACAATCTTGGGCTCCGGGCACCTCGAAGGTTTATCGAGCAGCCTGGGCAGTATGGTGCAGCTGGTGTGTGGACAGGAATTCCAATCCCGTTTCAGCTGACGTTACCTTAATCGTAAATTTCCTAGCTTCCTTAGCCTCTCAGGGCAAGGCGTATCGTACCGTCAATACATATAGGTCAGCAATTTCTTCAGAACATGTCAGAGTGGACGGTAGACCGGTGGGAGAGCATCCCTTAGTTTGCCGCCTATTAAAAGGAATACGTTTTTCCAAACCTCCAAACCCCAAATATAAGTCTATGTGGGATGTAAATTCCGTCCTTCATCTTCTTCTTTCTTGGCCCGATAATTCAGAACTTTCGTTAAAATATTTATCTGCAAAAATTACTATGCTCCTCTGTTTGGTCTCTATCAAACGAGTTTCGGATGTTAAGGCTTTGGATGTTTCCTCCTTTCATTTTTCTGCCTTCGGTGTGTGTTTCAATGTGGCTAGACGTACCAAGACTAATTTGTCTTCTGTGCTTTATCCCTTTTTTCCCTCCCAACCTAAGTTGTGCGTGGCTAATTGCTTAAAAACGTACGTTTCACGAACTGCAGATCTCAGGACATCCTCTTCTTCTCAACTGCTGATTTCTTATCAAAAACCCCATAAACCTGTCTCTTCTCCCACTTTAGCCCGTTGGCTCAAGTGGCTGATGAATTTGGCTGGCGTCCCTATTGACATTTATGGTGCCCATTCTGTTAGAGGAGCTACGGCTTCTAAGGCCTTTTTTGCCGGGGCCAGTTTACAGGATATCCTTAGATCTGCAGACTGGTCTAACGTCAATACATTTAGAACGTTCTATTGTAAACCAGTTGATCATCCTATGCAAAATGTTGTTTCATTGCTTTGAACAAGCATAATATGAGCCTCCTGTCTTGTAATAAAATTGAGATTTTCCCAGCCTTGGTGTCAGAAAGGCTAGATTTTATTAAAGACAAAGAGGCGAGTATTATCCCGCCTCTTCTAACCCTCCCTATTCTTTTATTATAGTTGCCTCAACCGCAACCAACAGCAACGCTACTGTCTGACCAGCTTTCTCCAGCTTGCCCTTCTGGATCTCCTCTTCAACCAACAGGATCTACACAAGGTCATCCTTCCCTCAAGGCTTTCGCTTTGGACATACTTTCCGCATTTTTGACTCTTTGTGGTCTACTGTTCTTATTCTCGCATCGTTATATTGACGGACTTTAGCAAGAAAAGAGGGCTTGTTGCTCTCAGTCAAGATAGTTATTATAGGGCTCCTCGTGTGATTGGAGGACCCCATTGTGATGCAGTTTGGTAGTTTTTTCCCCAGGGACTCTGGGATTTGTAGTTCTTGGCTGCAGTTAAAATAAAGCATGAAAATAATAGCATAAAACTCGCCTCCTTGTCTTTAATAAAATCTAGCCTTTCTGACACCAATGCTAGGAAAATCTCAATTCTGGGTACATATACAAAGACACCATCAAAATTTTGACATAAAGGCAGCACACACTCCACCAATTTTGTTCGGGATTTTAACCAGAAAATCTGAAATGGGCATGTTGGACTTTTTTTGCTTATGCAGGGTTATCCCCAATCTTTTTGCCTCCTGCCTCCTATTTTTTCTGACCTGTTGCTGTTGGCTTTTGAACTCTGAGCACTTTACTACTGCTAACCGGTGCTAAAGTGCATATGCTCTCTGTGTAAATTGTATTGTTGATTGGTTTATCCATGATTGGCATATTTGATTTACTAGTAAGTCCCTAGTAAAGTGCACTAGAGGTGCCAGGGCCTGTAAATCAAATGCTACTATTGTGCCTGCAGCACTGGTGGTGCCACCCACATAAGCAGCTCTGTAATCATGTCTCAGACCTGCCATTGCAGTGTCTGTGTGTGCAGTTTTAACTGTAAATTCGACTTGGCAAGTGTACCCACTTGCCAGGCCTAAACCTTCCCTTTTCATACATGTCAGAGACCCCTAAGGTAGGTCCTAGGTAGCCCCAAGGGTAGGGTCCAGTGTATGGTTAAGGTAGGCCATATAGTAGTGTGTTTTATATATCCTGACAGTGAAATATTGCTTAATTCTTTTTTCACTGTTGCAAGGCCTGTCCCTCTCATAGGTTAACATGGGGGCTACCTTTAAATCTGATTAAAGTGTAGATTCCTTTTGGGAAGGGATGGATATGTGGAATTTAAAAAATACATCTTTTAGTAAAGTTGATTTTAAGATTGTGTGTTTTAAAATGGCACTTTTAGAAAGTGAGCATTTTCTTGCTTATACCATTTCTGTGACTCTGCCTGTTTGTGGATTCCCTGTCTGGGTCAGTTTTACAGTTGGGCTGGTTGCACCTCACACTAGATAGTGACACAAAGGGAGCTAGGGTGTAGTCTGCATTTCCTGATGAGTCACCTGTGCTAGGAGGGAGGGGAGGAGTGGTAACTTACACCTGAAAGGGCTGAGCCTGTCCTCACACAGTGCCGTCTCTGACCCCCTGGTGACCCCCTGGTGAGTGTCTGGGCCTGGCCTGGGAAAGGCTGGATTTCACATTCAAAAGAGACTTTACTTTGAAGTAGGCCTATTTCAAAGGAGAAATTGGGTATAAGAAGGGCACTCAAAACCACAGATTTTAGAACACTTCTGGAAACAAGAGGAACTTCTGCCTGGAGAAGAGCTGAAGAGCTGAGGAGAAGTGCTGCCCTGCCTGTGACTGTGGTTTGTGGAGCTATCCTGCAGTTGCTGCTTCTGCCAGAGTAAGAGGGCAAAGACTGGACTTTGTGTGCCTTCCATCTTGTGAGGAAATCTCCAAGGGCTTGATTTAGAGCTTGCCTCCTGTTGTTTGAAGTCTCAGGGACAGCAAAGACTTCTCTCTGCCAGCACCTGGAGTCTCTGGAGAGATGCCCTAT
The DNA here is from genome assembly GCF_031143425.1 of Pleurodeles waltl. Classification (NCBI taxonomy): domain Eukaryota; kingdom Metazoa; phylum Chordata; class Amphibia; order Caudata; family Salamandridae; genus Pleurodeles; species Pleurodeles waltl. The sequence goes on along the minus strand of NC_090442.1, from coordinate 801,943,548 downwards.
CCAGTCCCTGGTCCCTTGAAAGGAAAGCTGGTGGAAATCCAAGGAAATCGACTTTGGATGACTTCGGACTGATGCCGCTGCTGAATCCGGTGACACCGCCTGCAACCGACTCTGTGATCTTCGCTTAAACGCAATGACCTTCGCAGGCCCGATGCCACTACAGCCCCGCTGAAGTCCGTGACTCCGTGGAAGTCACTGCACCATGTCGTGACCAACGCCACTTGAAGTGCGTGGATTCAACGATTCGCACGGATGCCGCGATCCCCCACTTCGCGCATCAACTTGTTTTCAATCTTCACCAAAGGTACTGTACTTGGGGGTCTACGCGACTCCGTGTCCGGCACCGCTGGTGTCGGCTTGTTGGGGACGACTCCATAACGACACCGTGTTAACACCTCATCGAAGCATTTTGTGTTTCTAAGCGCTATTTTTGAGTTTAATCTTTAAAATTCATAACTTGACTTGCGTATGTCAGATTTTTGTCATTTTAGTCTTGTTTTGTTTAGATATTTTTCTAAACTGGTGTTGTGTCATTTTGTAGTGTTTTCATTAAGTTACTGTGTTTGTTGGTACAAGTACTTTACACCTAGCACTCTGAAGTTAAGCCTACTGCTCTGCCAAGGTACCAAGAGGATAAGCAGGGGTTAGCTGAGGGTTATTCTCTTTTACCCTGACTAGAGTGAGGGTCCTTGCTTGAGCAGGGGGTAACCTGACTGTCAACCAAAGACCCTATTTCTAACAGGACACTATTAGCGTTCCAAAAAAATGCAATGCTCTGTCTTTTACGAGCCACATTATATCGTTTGTGACACTGTATGCTTCCCCAAGTGCAGTATTTATTTTATTTTGGTGCATTGAACATTGTCCTTAAAAATCCCAAACTGTAAGGTTCCTTCAATGTCTGCTGGCATTTTCTGAACCAGATAACATCCTTGGCTTGTTATATTTACAGTGCCCCGAGGGTGTCCTACGAAAGGGGGCAAAGGGACTCCAATGCACCCTCAGACATCCCTCTGCATGTGGGTACAGCCAGTCACTGCATCCCCCTACCATTGGATCTCTGTGATCCCTTTGAGGTGGAGGATAGATGACACCTGCAAAGTCAATAGGTCTGGCAATGGCCACCAGAGTTTTGGCAATTATAGATTTGTATTGTCATGGTTTTTGCAAAACTTTATTGTTCAGGCTGCTGCCAGGCCTTCATCAATCCTCCAAAAACATTGACTAAGGGCAAAAATGTTTTTGGTCTAAAAAAAACATACTACCACAGTACTCTCTCATACTGAAGTGAACTACTTTGTGTGTGAATGTTCTCCTTGTGGGAAAGGGCAGCATGCCATAACTCATAGTGAAGTCAGACAGTATCTAAAGTGGACTGAAGCATTACAACTTGATGCATACTGGAGTGGATGGAAGAAAAACTGTGAATGTAATAACCACAGACAAATGGATGAAGTGCGACTGAAAACCATAAACGTAATGACATACGCATAATTTTAGTAAAATCAAAAATGGCGGCAAACACAGACCTTAAAAAGCGAACTGTTCTACCATCAGCTGACAGCCTCTTGCCTGAAAGGAAGAAAAAAAATAAGGCAGGAAGGAAGGAAAGAAAGAAGGAAGGAAACCAATAAGGAAGGATAAAAAATGAAGGAAGAAAAGAAACAGCGAAAAAAGCAGGAGAGAAAAAAGGTAGGAGAGAATGAAGGAAGGAAAAAAGAAAGAAAGAAGGTGAGAGAGAAGGAAAGAAAGAAGGTACAAAGGACAGCAAGAAAGAAGGAAGGAAAGTCAGAAGACCAGAGAGTGAAAGGAAGAATGAAGAAACGAAAGTTATAAAGAAAGTTGCAAAGAAAAAATGCAGGAATGAAAGAAATCAAGAAAGAAGGAAACAAAGAAGAAGAAATACAGCAAGAGAAAAAGAAAGCTGCGAAGAAGAAAGGTAAGAAGAAAAGAAGGAAGGAAGGAAAGAAGGCAAGAGAGAAAGAAAGCAAGAAAGAAGGGAAAAAAGAAGGAGAACAGATAATACAACAAATTAAGCACAATAAAGGCAAGTTTACTTCCTGGGGAAGTTTATTGAAGAAGCATTGGTGAAACGGGGTTAAAAATGAACGCGTTCTGAAGAATGATCCGCGTATGAAATCCCATTGTTGAATTTTGAAGCCTTCAGTTTGCGTACTGCAAGCATAGTAAAAACATGATAACGGAATACATAACAATTTCAAATAGGAAAAATAAAGTTTGCTGTGAAATAGCAGCAGTCACATACACGGTGGCAGCTTCTCCGCTATGGCGTAGGGCGTTGCCTCCCGCAAGCAGCAGCAAAACATCCTCTTTAGATATATTATACACATTTAATAAAATGAAAAGGTCTTGGCTAAAATTGAAGGGGCTGCTTCAAAGAGGAGCTCTGCTTTTCACTAGTGTGGCTGCCCTAAGGTCGGCACATTTTATGTACTAAGATGTAGTCCATGTTTGCCTCTGTCCCCCCTTGATGAAAGTGCTCCCTAGGTTTACTGCAGCCCCTGATGGCATATTTGTAGCTTACTTAGTGTCCTTACTGTTGTGCATTGTATAAATGTGATTATGTACAAGCAGTGAAAAAACTACGAATGCAAAATTCTAGTCTTTCGAACACTGGTTATCCCAGAAGACATTTAAGAATATTAACAATGCATCGCCATTGGATTCTAGCAGTGCATCTTTCTCATTGTCTTTGTCCGCATCACGCTGATGAAATCATAATGAAGATCTGTAATTACCACTACTTCTTGGCCTTCTTAAATGTTTGCTGTTGACCAACTAAGAGTTATTTAAATTGACATGATCTGGGTATTACTCAGTTATTTTGAGAATTCGCTGGCATATCTAATGATAAAACGAGGTTTTATGTCGTAGCATTTGCATCCTAGTGTTTTTTGTCACTGCCTACATCATTGTTTGAAATCACACATTGAAGAAAAACAAGATCCACCCAGTTTGCATGCACTCAGAGCATAGCTATACTCTTTCATGTGTTCTTTTGTTCTGGTCTGGTGACCAGAGGGCTAATGAGGGAAGCAGCACAAGTCTCTGGACCCCGTGTGGTGCATATGGCCCTCAGCCCTTCAGGGAGCCTCCATTGAACCCAGGGCCAGTGAATAGCTGTGAGATATGGTTGACCTAGTGGCCTTGACAATGAGGTACTTAACAATAAACATATGTTATTAATGCCATAATACCCCCCGTGTGAACGTTCGCTTTAAAAATACATGTTGTGTTAGGTGAATGGTCTGATCACTTAATGTTTTCCACCCTTTATTTTGATTGTTAAATAATTCAAGTGTATAATTCTGGTCTCCCTGATGCTTCTTTTCTCTCAATGCTTGTCAACTGCACTTTTTCACATTAACGCAGCAAAAGGGTCTGAACTGCATTTGTTACAGCTGGACTTGTTTACAGTGGTGGTGCAATGGAAACCACTCCCCGGTACTATTCTTGAAATGCCTTTTTTTGTAAGCTTTAAACAAGGATTTCTGCTGAATGCACGTCATCTGCCACTGATAATTAGCTTTTACTTATTGATTAGCCACTGGTCCAGTGAGTGGCCACTTTACAAGGAAGGAATCCTTCTTGCATCTGTCAAAACCAAACTGATGCCAATTGCACAGGAGAAATGTCTTGACCTTGGCAGCCCATTTCTAGCTACAGAGCTGCTTTTTCAAATAATTCAATAAGGAAAGGTTGACTAATTAGCACCATCCCTATTATCATTTTGTATCACCTCTTTCGCCAACCGATGGCTGTAGAGAGTAGCTCAGTATATTTACAGGCAGGCAGGACGATTTACTAATATTTCACGCAACTCGGCACAGAAACTCGAGTCGCTGTGCTTGGTTGCACAAAAGGGATAGAACAAGAGAACTCCATCTCTACTAAGATAGGGTGCTGCATTTCTCTTCACTGGCACACACTCAGGCTGTCCAGAGCCACGGACACACCATTCCGTTATTAGGCAAAGATGTGGGCTTGATCTCTTCCATACATTTTGTACTGGAAGTTTACCACTTATGGGAAGTCCTCTTGTTGCAAATGAACACAAAGCAGCAAAAGTGCTAATTTCATTACTTTTTATTTAACTTTCTAATGCAAAACATTTTTTTTTGCTGGAAAGTAAATAACAAATCAACAGCTTCTACTGGTTTCCATCAGTTTAGTGACTTTAAACAGGTGTGCTGAGTGCAAACATGAACAATCCGCTGAAACATAATACAGCCTCTGGAACGGTTATCAGAGGTTGTGTCTGATGGGATTCCCAGACATGTGCAGTGGACAAACTCTAAATCAGACTGGGGAAAACCCATAAGGCAGTGGTAGGCAGCAATAACAGACAGCCCATTAATGCAGAAAAACACTCTGCTAACGCGTCCCTTTATGATAATTTATTACACATCAGGACTCGTTTTAGGCCAAGGAATCTTTTGACCCAGTTGAGAGACACCTTAGGACGAGATAGCTAATCAATATGTCAATCAATACATCAATAATGTCATCAATATTTATCACAACAATACACTTCACTTTAGTCGAAGTAATGAATCAATACACGATTCTACCATGACCTTGCAGCCATGAATAACCACACCAGTTTAGTAGAATTTTATAAGTTTTATTCCCTATTAATTACAATCTAAAAGCAGGTGTGTTAATCTCAACATCAAGAAACATAATAGCATAGTCACGATATGTCAACTTTGGTAAGATTTCATTAATGCAAGAATCACAAACATTAAAACATAACACGGCGTGAACATAGATCAAATTTAGCAGAGTGTCAATAACGCGTCAGTTCAACAAAGCATAGTCTCGGTCGTTTGTCTATTTGCATCAGTTTAGTGAACACCTATCCTAACCACTGATTAGCATTAGCATGTTGGGCTTCATGTAAAACAATTTAGAACACTAATTTGGAAAACCTCTAACTATGGTCTCTGTCAAAAGTAAGCAGTTGGTACCTAGAAAGGAAAAGCAAACAGACAAATCACAATTACATTGTCATAATTACCCTCCAAAGTTTAGGTCAGTGCACAGATTCAGTCTTCGTCTTCAGGACATCAGTCAATTCGCCATCAGTCAGAACTCGGCTCCGGGGAAAAGGCACTTCCCTCATAAGGAGGTAAAGTGTAAAATGAACAATTCTAAGAGCGAGGATGGTTTTAAATAAACCAACAAGTCACCAAACAGAGTGACAGAGTTTCTGGATAAAATCAATAGCATTCCATACCTAATTCTAAATGACTCCTTGTGACATGGGTTTTTATCCCTTTTCCATTGTACATTCCCCCAAAATTCTATTGGACATTTGTTATACCGCACTATCTTTAACCTATCAGAAAATACATTAGGTCACCTAACTCTTCACCCCATCTTATTTTACAAGTCTTTGATTGGTCTCCATAATTGACGTCTTCAGAGGTGGCACGTCTGGTATGATTTAATCTTTCTGTAATTCTTTGCACATCTTTTGGTCAGTAGCTCCATTGTCTTCACTGGTTTGAATTACCTTGTACATTACATTAATCTACACTGTTTCATTCTGTTTTTAACATTTATTCTGTAAGCAAGAAAAGGCTATGAGAACGGATCTAATATGGTTACATTCGTCTTCTAGTTTGAAGAAGGAAAAAATAATAATATTGTGTCCTTTTGTGAGTCAGCATACTGCAAAATAGAAAAATACATTTAATATGAGAGCCAAGCAGCTAAACTTCGGCTCATGCTAACTTAAGGCCTATGAAGATTTCAGCACAAATTCAATAATGCAATCATTAGTACAAACTTATTTAAACGTAATATAAACATTTTGGTCATCATTATTAGTCCACGTATACATTGGTGGCCACTCCTGTGGTCACATTTCAGGTGCACGTTTTAAGCAAAATCACTATTATAGTTTCTATGCAGCATTGTCACATTAATTTATAAACATTTCATGTTAATATAGATTATATAAAGTACACTCTCTCAGTCCCTCCTCTGATGACGTTCGTCATCACACAAACCTTTCCCTCTTGACCTTTTACTTTAAATTTTTCACCTTGCGCATAATACACATTTCAACATCTTGTCCTTTATGTGAGCTTTCCCAAATTTCATTAAACTTTTTCTCCCTTTCACTTTCTTCATTCCTTTTACTCCTCTTTGTCCAATCTCTTTTTATTTTGTCATTGATTTTGCATGCTCCCCATAATCCTAATAGACCGGCCATAACAATTAAAAGACCCCCTAATATTTTTGCAAGAACCCCATTCCAAATATTGCTAAACCAGCTCCCTACTCTAGCAATTCCTTTTCCCAATTTCTCCCACACTCCGGGTTCCTTCAAGTCCTTCAGATCTGCACTATCTTTAGTTAGGTTAGTAAGCATACCGCCATTCTTTTTACTATTATCAGGTATGTATGAGCAACAATGACACTCGTTGAGCATCTTGCAGACTCTGACGCTCTTTGCAAAAAGAATGTCTAAAGCAAGACGATTTTGAAGAGTCATAGCTCTTTCCGCAGCAAGTTCAGTATCCATCAGGAGTATAGCCCCTGTAAAATTTGTCAGCATGTTATCCACAACAGTAGACAACTTTTGAATCTTTATGGAGTTTAAGATAACCCCTACTGAAGGAATTATGGCTCCAAATATGTCACCAACGACAGCTCGAACTAATTTTATACTATGCTCTTTAGCTAACTTATTCAGAAACTCAATCACAGGCACAAAAGAAAATACCAAATCCAAATTTGAATGAAAATATTGCACATGCTCCTGATTATAGAATCTTGTTAATAGCAAGCTACAACTTATCCCGTATGTTAAAGGAAGACTATGATAGGTGACCCCTTCTTGCACTGATGAAGGAATCTTTGTGCACACATAACAGTTTTTCGCATCCATGGTCTCAACGTACTCATTCAGCAAGCGATAGAAGACATTAGTGGAAAGTTCCGCTTTTGAGTTAGTTCCCTCATGCAAGTGTTTTGCATCCTGCTCAAACTTTTCCCACGGTGTTAGTGTTGTAGTCTCAGGTTTTGAAGCATTGTTAGTCACTTTCTTATCCAACCACGGCATACCCACAATCACACCTACAATTATTATTGCACACATAATACCTATTATAAGACTCAATCAACCACATACTTTACCCTTTTTGTTACTACCTCTATTATAAGCCATGTCTGTAAAGAATCAGATAGCAGAGCAATAATCAATTTGAGGACGATGTAAAATTTATTTTTCTCTCTTTTTTTTCTTCTTGATGCAAAAGTCTCTTTCTTTCTGCGCGTGTTTACAGCGTTTCACTCACTCCAGGACCCTTTTGTCAAATCAGGTTAGCAGCTTGTCATAATCGGGTTTTCGAAGTCAAATCAGGTTATCAGTGTCTCATCCGGTAGTTCATAAGTCCCTCTTTCAGCTTCTCAGTTTTTCAAATTCAAATTTTTGTTTCTTTCTTTAATTGATTTCAAGTACCGTAGTATTGGCCTGCCACTTCTCGATCAAAACAGAATGCTAAGAATTCTTGTTGCCATTCATATGTTGTTGCATACGCCCATTCAGGACCTGCATACCTTCTATTTGCGGTTCTTTTCCTTTTCAGTCTGCGTTCGCCTGGCAATTCTCCTTCACTCAGATCTTCTGTTCTTGTGGTATCGGTTTCTTCTGTTATTGTTTCACCTGGTACAGCCTTTTCTTTCGCAGCCTGCTTCTCTGGCCAGTTATCTCCCTTATGCGTCTTTTTCCTGCTTGACTTTTTCAGGACGCTGAACAGCACCCTCCTCTTGTACTATGGTGTTTTCTCTTGATGGACCTGCAACAGGCTCAGGGGATGTCGGTGTACTTGGATCTCTCTCTACTATTTCCCCTTCTTCTTCTTCTTCTTCTGGATCTGTAACGGGTTCAAGCTCTAACCTGTATCCGTCTGCTTCTGGGAGAACCTCTCCTTGATTTAGTTCTCCTGCTGTCTCTACTGAGATAGGCACATTGTCACCTCTCTGGAACTTTTTTACTGTTTGAGGGACAAGGCTGATCTCAGTGGGCTCTCCTGCAGTCTCAGCTCTCTCTTGGCTATTTTCAGGCCCTGAGACTTCCCTCTCTGGAACTGTTGAGTCGGAAACATCAAGTTCCTCATCAGTTGGACACTTTACCTTCTTTGTGTGACTGGCATGTATCCAGTTTGGAACGCCTGCACATTTCACAGCAGTGGTTGTTGTCAATATTACTTGACATGGCCCCTTCCAGCGCGGCTCCAAACACGACTTTCTTATGTGCTTCTTGACAACCACCCAGTCACCGGCTTGCAGGGTGTGACCTGGATCACTGATCGGTGGCAATGTGTTAGCTTCCACCTGGTGAGAAAAAGAGCGAACCACATCAGCCAAACCTTTGTGGTGGTCCAACACCATATCATCCGTGATATTCACAAGAGCATTTGAAGGTACTGCGGGCAGCCTCATAGCTCTACCCATAAGGATCTCGTGGGGTGATAGTCCTGTCTTCTTATTAGGGGTGTTCCTCATCGACATCAGCACTAAGGGCAATGCATCTGGCCATTTCATATTGGTAGCTGCGCACATCTTCGCCATTCTCGACTTCAAGTTACCATTCATTTGTTCCACTAGTCCTGATGCTTCTATGGGGTAGCTACAATGCAGCTTCTGTTCAATGTCTAATGCGGCACACAAGAGCTTAATCACCTCATTGTCGAAGTGTCTGCCCCTATCTGATTCTATAGAGACCGGAAACCCGAACCTGGGTATTAATTCCCTAAGCAGCAGCTTTGCAACCGTGAGACTGTCATTTCTACATGTGGGGTAAGCTTCAATCCAGTGGCTGAAAACACACACAATCACCAACACGTACTTCAAGCCTCCACAAACAGGCATTTCAATGAAATCCATTTGCATCTTGCAAAATGGACTGCCAGCTCTCCCTATGTGGCTCAAAGTTACCACAGTCCCCTTTCCGGCATTCATCTGTTGACAGATGATGCACCTGTGACAAGTAACTTCTGCAGCATGTCTGAATTTTGGGTTAAACCAATCAATCTTGAATGACCTGATCATTGCATCTCTCCCAAGATGTGCCTGTCCATGGTAAAGCCTCGCAAATTGTGACAGAAGACCAGTTTCCCCTCCTCTGAGACCCATAAGTCATCAGCTCTTTGTACACATTGCATTCGCTGCCATGAGCGTTTTTCCTCTTTGCTAGCACGACCCTGTAGTGTTTTCAGCTCATCTAGTGTATCAACCACCCTTAATGCAAGGTTCAAACATGTGTCATGTTCGGTTTGCGGTAACAATTCCCACTGATCCTTGAACGATATGCAGTTCAATGCGCAAAATCTTGCGACTTGATCTGCATAGCCGTTTCCCATGGATACAAAGGGGGTCATTCTGACCCTGGCGGTCCATGACCGCCATGGCGGAGTGCAGCGGAAGCACCGCCAACAGGCTGGCGGTGCTTCCTGGGCGATTCTGACCGCGGCGGTAAAGCCGCGGTCAGAAAAGGGGAGCCGGCGGTTTCCCGCAGGTTTCCCGCTGGCCCAGGGAATCCGCCATGGGGATTCCAACCCCCTTCCCGCCAGCCTGTTTCTGGCGGTGTCCAGCGCCAGAACCAGGATGGCGGGAACGGGTGCCGTGGGGCCCCTGGCGGCCCCTGCACTGCCCATGCCACTGGCATGGGCAGTGCAGGGGCCCCCTAACAGGGCCCCACAAAGATTTTCACTGTCTGCTTTGCAGACAGTGAAAATCGCGACAGATGCCACTGCACCCGTCGTACCCCTGCAACTCCGCCGGCTCCATTCGGAGCCGGCTTCATTGTTGAAGGGGCTTTCCCGCTGGGCCGGCCGGCGGTCTTCTGGCGGTCGCCCGCCGGCCCAGCAGGAAAGCCGGAATGGCCGCCGCGGTCTTTCGGCGGGAACTGCTTGGCGGGCGGCGACCGCCGATCGTCGTGGTCAGAATGACCGCCTAAGTCTTGTGACTTAACATGAGCATTGCATTTCACCACAGCAATTTCAAAAGGCAACTGAATCGCATGTAACAAATCCTTAATTTGTTCACCATTTTTCACTGGAGAGCCAGAAGAGGTCATGAAACCTCTCTGTAACCACAATTGACCAAAATCATGTACAATTCTAAATCCGTATCTGCTGTCAGTATAGATAGTGACTCCCAGATTTTCAACTGAGTGGCAGGCCTTAGTAAGGGCAATTAATTCTTCCACTTGTGCGGAATACACTCTCTTGAGCCAGGAAGCTTCAATGATACTAGCTATGCTACACACAGTGTAACCAACTCTCAGCATTCCGACTGAGTCTCTCAAACAGGATCCATCAACAAACATAATGCAGTCTTTTTCTTTTAACTGTGTATATTGAATATCAGGTTGGGGCTTGGTACATAGTTCTGTTACCTCAAGACAGTCATGCTCCACCTCCTCTTCATTATTAATCTCGGTACTCTCAACAGGAAGTAGTGTTGCCGGGTTTAATACAGTACATCGCTTCAGTGAAACATTAGGCGACCCCAATATAATTGTCTCATGTCGGGTAAGTCGGGCATTTGTCATGTGCTGAGTTTTGGTTCGAGTCAACAGAATTTCAACTGAATGTGGAACCATTACTGTCAAGGGATGTCCCATCACTATGCCTTCACACTGCGTGAGGCTTTGACCAACTGCTGCAACTGCGCGCAGACAACCCAGTAAGGCTGCTGCGACGGGGTCCAAGGTAGCTGAAAAATATGCTACAGGGCGATTTGCACCTCCATGGACCTGTGTTAAGACAGACAAAGAACAAGCATCACGTTCATGACAAAACAGTAGAAAAGGTTTCGTGTAATCAGGCATACCCAAAGCTGGTGCCCTGCACATGCACTCTCTCAATTCCATGAATGACTCAAGCTCCTCTTTGGATAGGGTTATGGTGTACGGTTCGTCCTTAATCTCTTTGCCTGTCAGCTTTATCAAGGGTTTTGAGATAATCGAGAAGTTGGGTATCCACTGGCGACAGTAGCCCACCATTCCCAAAAACATCCTGACATCTTTCTTTGTTGTCGGGGGGTTAATTTGCAGAATAGCTGTCACTCTTTCCTTCGATATTCTTCTGGTCCCTCTCTCAATCAAGTGTCCTAAGTATTTGAACTCTTTCTGGCAGTACTGCAGCTTCTTGGGTGACACTTTATGTCCGTTCTTTCCCAAATGATTCAGTAAGGCAATTGTGTCATATGTACAGTCATCTTTTGTCCTAGACGCAATCAGCAAGTCGTCAATGTACTCTACTAGAGTTGAATTGAAAGGCAGTACTAAGGATTCTAAATCCTTTTTCAATATCTGATTGAAGATGGACGGTGACTCAGAAAACCCTTGAGGAATTCTGCACCAACTGTACACCTTGTCCAGAAATTTGAAGCTGAATAAAAACTGGCTGTCCACATGAAGAGGTATTGAAAAGAAAGCTTGTGACAAGTCTACAACAGTAAACCATCCAGCATCACATGGAACCTGAAACATGATCACTGCTGGATTTGGCACTATGGGGCAACACTTCACCACAATCTCGTTTATTTTCCTTAAGTCCTGCACAATTCCAACTTTCCCACAAGGCTTTTTCAGACCCATTATCGATGAATTACATGGGCTGCTAAATACTTCTTTCAGGACTCCCTGTTTTACAAAGTCTGTAATTATTTGCGACACTTGAATAAGGACATCTTGTGCCATGTGGTACTGCGGCACCTGGGAAAACACTGCATTTGGTTTCACTTGTACTTTAACTGGTTCTACTCCTTTTATCAGTCCCACTTCTTTTCCTGTCAATCCCACACTTTTTCTGTCACCGTTCCCTGTAACTCAGCAGGTAAGTCAGTCACTGTAAGCATCTGGAACAATGTTATCAAAGGGTAATCTTCATTCGCAGTTCCTGTCTCTAACTTTGAGAACTGACCATCATCCCCTTCATCATCGCTGTTTGTCTGCACCTCAATTCCATCATTGGAACAGGTAATCGAGCATTTCGTTTTGCACAGTAAGTCTCTTCCCAGTAGGGATACCAGACTTGAATCACAGACTACAAACTTATGCAGTCCCTGGAAGTTGCCAATCTCAACTTGCACTGGATCTGTAATTGGATTTGTCAAGTACTGGTTTGCTACTCCGACCACTCTTATGGTACGCCCCGAAAGTGGCAATTTCGGAACCTCTGCACTCCTGACTGTGGAGCATGTAGCTCCAGTGTCAACCAAGAATGAAACCTTGTGACCCATTACCTTTCCCTCTACATAGGGTCCCCTCTGATCTACTTCTAGGGATGCTGCAAGCCTGCACTCTTCGCTGTCTGAACTGTCATCCGACCATTCTTCATTCAATCCATCCTCACCATGCAATGGGAATTGCTGTACGGTATTATTTTGGCTCATCACTTGACCTGTGACCTGCTGAGGAATCATCACCTGTTGCTGTCCCATTGGAGCCATTGGTAGTTGCATTTGCTGTCTAGGTACCATGGGAACCTGCTGTTGTACTTGCTGCATTTGCGCTGGTTGAACACGCGGCATTTGCATTTGCTGCATAGGCTGTAGCCCTTGCATCTGAACCATGTTATTTTGGAAGTTCGGGTTTTGATTTCTCAATTTTGGACCTCTCACATTTTGCAATGTACCGACATTAGTGCTTTGTTGAATGACACTATCCTGCACCACATTTGGGCATTCTCGCTTCCAATGCCCCACGCCCCCGCTCACGTAACATGGTAACATCTTTTTCGTCCCTTGCACATCATTTTGAACTACAACGGTATTCAAATCTGGACCGCGATTCACAAAACCTCGACCTCTCGGTTGTGCCTGAAACACACCATTCCCTTGCGGTTGATGCTGTATCATCTGCTGAATTCCATTTCCCTGTATCCCTGCCTGCGCAGCCCTTATCTGCATCACCATCACTTTCTCCTTCAACTTTTTCTGCTTCAGCTCGATCTTGTCACTGCAGTCCTTCGCATACTGGAACACCTCATCAATCGGCTTCGCTTGCCAACAGATCAAATGATTCTTAATCATCTGGCTAACCTCTGGTCTCAGCCCTTCAACAAATCTGAACACAAGATGGTTCATGTCTTTCGGCTCAATGGTCTCAGTACCACTGTAATGTTTGAATGCCTTCAACAGCCTCTCATAATAAGCATGGATTGATTCTTTAACCTCCTGTGAGGTCTGGTCGATTTTCTGCCAATCAGTCACTTTCGGCGATACTTTCTGCTTCAAAAACTCAATCACCTTGTGATAATACTTCATCACCTCCTCAGAGTGTGCTCCAGTCACCTTATCCCTTGCCGGCTCCTGTGTCGGCCAGTCTATCCCTATTTTGCACTCAAGCCATAAGTCGGGCGGAACAATGATCTCAAACAAGGTATTCAGGTCTTCCCAGAGACACTTCGCAAGCTTCACAAACCTATCGGTTTGCTGACACCATTCTATCGGCTTCTCCCTTAACTTGGGATAATCATTTGTGAAAGATAGGATGTCTCCCCTGGACCACGGTACATGAATTAGAACCCCACCAGCTGTTTCTCTCATGGGTAACATCTTTACTGATTCCGAATCTGGTGATGTTTTAGCTATACTTGATCCCGGACTGTCACTTTTCTCCTTGTCTCTTTTCTTTGACCATCTACCTTCCCACTTTTCTAAAGCTTCCCAGATTTCCGCACTTTGCAGTATTTCCTTTAAATGCGCTTTCATTCCGGCAGACCTCATATGCTCGAAGTCTTTTGAATCAAAGTCTAACCTGTAACTTCTTTTCAAATGTTTAGTATTCTCGATATCAATATTGTATTTGTCTGCCAGGTTCGCTAATTTCTGATGTACCTTGCCTACTTCTTTAATAATCTTAGGGCACAGATATCTCAATTCTGCTTCTGTGTATGATTCTAATCTGTTTACCCCCATTGTTTCCGTCCACTAGTTCAGCAGCTTCCACACCCAGTCTCACAAAGTTCAGGTACTCATCTCTCCCCAACCTTTCCGGTTCTACTGCAGTTATTGTAGTCTTCTGTGAAGCATAGATCTTCTCTAACCACTCATTCAACTGTTGTACTGTAAAACCTTGCAGTGAAATGTTCCCTGCATGCATCATTGGCGACTGTGAAGCATTCGTACTTATCGTTTGTGGGGTTAGCACTCCTAGCCCTGCCTCTCATTGCCTCCACCGGTGCTTCAGCTGGGCTAAGGTTTAACAAAGACCTCGGTTTTTCAACCGCTTGCTCTCGTGGGGCCATTAACTGGGTAGTTCCTATGGACCCTCCTCTTATTACACATTACTCCTTGATCACATACACCAGGCTTACCTTGTGCAGACAATGGCACCGGTGGACCAACAGTAATTGGCAATGATATTGCAGCTGGTGTCTGACCTGGTCCCAGACCTCGTGGAGCAGCGATTCCAAAGGTCTGATCCAGTGAAGCCGGGGCAGGTATTTATGGAGGTCCTGCTGCTGGGGTATATACCAGTATCAGTTGTGGCTGCGGCTGGGGCAGCAATTGAGGAGTCGGCTCAATCTGCACTAACCTCGATTTTGTATATATCGGGTCTGGCGGCACTATCAGGTTTGTGGTAGTCTCTAGTACTGGGACGTCTGGATAGATTCTCTGTATCTGCGGCGGAGGTTGCAACTGTATCTGCATGTCTGGCGCAGTGGGTACAGTGATACCATTCTGTATCGAACCCGTATCACTAGTCTGTGCTGTATCAGTAACTCCCTTTTCCTGCATCTGGTTCCCAGGATCTGCACTAGTGCTCGGGACATTGTCACTTACCGCATAAGGTGGCGGGCGATCATGTAATATCTGATTTAGAAATTCTTCGTTATCTGAATCATCTTCTTCTTCCCAAGATCTCTAAGTTTCTTTAGGCTTGCTAGAGTCCTTGTCTGTTTTACATGTGGCTTTCTTTCCCTGTGCCTCATTTCCCTGTGTTATTGCTGGGAACAATTTTAATCCATCAACTATTCCCCGTCTCCACATTTTGCTCTCATTATCCCATCTAGCTTCCGCTAAGGTCTTTTCTGCCCTTTTTATCCTTCTTTGGAATTTTTCTTGTCTCTGTTTAATAGCCATTAAGTCCCAAATTGCTAAAGCCTCATACTGAGCTGGCCTCGGAGGTGGCTTCTGTACACTTAATATCCACCTTAAATTCTCTAGAACTCTTGTATTGAACGTCCCGTGTTCTGGGAATGCCAAACATCCCTCTTTTTCTGTCAATTTGCACCACTGTTTCATCCATAAACAAGGCGCGACACCCTTTTCCTCCATGACAATGTAAGCTGGATTTCCCTCAGGCAGCGTAGGCTCCCCCTCACTCGCCATAATGTATGTGTCTCCTCTCAGAGCACTCTTAAAAGCTTTGACAAAATGTATCTTTGCGTCTTTTCTTTTGTTTGTATTTAATCAAGAAGTGACTTTAATTCCCTGGACACTCTTCACCCACCTTTCTCAACCTATTGCCTCTCACTGACGGCAGCCAATCCGTGCGCGACCCCTCTTGACAACTGACCTATCTCAGCGCGTCACCACTGACGTCAAACTCACACACTGCAGCTGACAAAGTCTTGCGGCTCGTCCGCCCCTCACTGGATTCACACCAAACTAATGCAAAAATTACTGCGAGCACCTTAACAACAACAACAACAACACAAATTTGCCGGTTTACTACAGGAAGGGTAACACATTCGCTTCAGAACTTTACAGAGATTTCACTTGAAGCCTCGGCCGCTACTCTCTCCTTCTCAGTTCCCGCACCCGCAAGCAGAATTCGACCAGCAAATTCTACTCTCGACTTGTCAATGGTTTGTTCTAGTGCACTTTAGAACTTGCCAAATCTCCATCGCAGGTTTCACACATACAATTTTGACTCAAACTCGACTTGTCAACCACGCCCGATTGACCTATTTAAACCGCACAAATTACAACATAAACCCAAGTGTCTCCTACACTTGTCAATATACTCCGGAGTCCTAGACCACGACGGGTCCGTACATAAACAACCAACCACATGGATAATTTTGAGCACAAAGCGCCACACTCATATGAAGTACGCCGACTTCCCTACTCTCATACTGCGGAGTACGCCCACTCCTACTAAAACAACATTTACCTGGCCTAGATACACACAAACTTCACAAATCACCTGCAAAATGCATAAGCTGAACAAGAGCAAAACCTACACCACACAGGCTATGAGGCCGAGAACATCCTAAACTCACTTAGGCAGGCTCCGAGATCCCAGGAAAGTGATGGTAAATTTAGAAACACATCATACCTGCAATTTGCATTATCTCAGAAAAACAGTTTAAACAATAATTCTCCGTCCTAGGGCCCCAAAGGGCCAAACCGTCGCTCTGCTTCCAGAACTGCTAACGCGTCCCTTTATGATAATTTATTACACATCAGGACTCGTTTTAGGCCAATGAATCTTTTGACCCAGTTGAGAGACACCTTAGGACGAGATAGCTAATCAATATATCAATCAATACGTCAATAATATCATCAATATTTATCACAACAATACACTTCACTTTAGTCAAAATCATTAATCAAAATCATTAATCAATACAAGATTCTACCATGAACTTGCAGCCATGAATAACCACACCAGTTTAGTAGAATTTTATAAATTTTATTCCCTATTAATTACAATCTGTGTGTTAATCTCAACATCAAGAAACATAATAGCATAGTCACGATATGGCAACTTTGGTAAGATTTAATTAATGCGAGAATCACAAACATTAAAACATATCACGGCGTGAACATAGATCAAATTTAGCAGAGTGTCAATAATGCGTAAGTTCAACAAAGCATAGTCTCGGTCGTTTGTCTATTTGCATCAGTTTAGTGAACACCTATCCTAACCACTGATTAGCATTAGCATGTTGGGCTTCATGCAAAACAATTTAGAACACTAATTTGGAAAACCTCTAACTATGGTCTCTGTCAAAAGTAAGCAGTCGGTACCTAGAAAGGAAAAGCAAACAGACAAATCACAATTGCATTGTCATAATTACCCTCCAAAGTTTAGGTCAGCGCACAGATTCAGTCTTCGTCTTCACGACATCAGTCAATTCGCCATCAGTCAGAATTCGGCTCCGGGGAAAAGGGCACTTCCCTCATAAGGAGGTAAAGTGTAAAATTAACAATTCTAAGGGCGAGGATGGGGTTTTAAATAAACCAACAAGTCACCAAACAGAGTGACAGAGGTTCTGGATAAAATCAATAGCATTCCCTACCAAATTCTAAATGACTCTTTGTGACATGGGTTTTATCCCTTTTCCATTGTACATTCCCCCAAAATTCTATTGGACATTTGTTATACCCCACTATCTTTAACCTATCAGAAAATACATTAGGTCACCTAACTCTTCACCCCATATTATTTTACAAGTCTTTGATTGGTCTCCATAATTGACGTCTTCAGAGGTGGCACGCCCGGTATGATTTAATCTTTCCGTAATTCTTTGCACATCTTTTGGTCAGTAGTTCCATTGTCTTCACTGGTTTGAATGACCTTGTACATTACATTAATCTACACTGTTTCATTTTGTTTTTAACATTTATTCTGTAAGCAAGAAAAGGCTATGAGAACGGATCTAATATGGTTACATTCGTCTTCTAGTTTGAAGAAGGAAAAAATAATAATATTGTGTCCTTTTGTGAGTCAGAATACTGCAAAATAGAAAAATACATTTAATATGAGAGCCAAGCAGCTAAACTTCGGCTCATGCTAGCTTAAGGCCTATGAAGATTTCAGCACAAATTCAATAATGCAATAATTAGTACAAACTTATTTAAACGTAATATAAACATTTTGGTCATCATTATTATTCCACGTATACCTTGGTGGCCACTCCCCGTGGTCACATTTCAGGTGCACGTTTTAAGCAAAATCACTATTATAGTTTCTATGCAGCATTGTCACACATTAATTCATAAACATTTCATGTTAATATAGATTATATAAGCTACGCTCTCTCAACTCCATCAGCAGAATTGTGTAATCAACAGTAGCTGGCTGTGAAAATACAGACTAGACACAAAAAGAATGCCCGAAGGTGGCACTGAATGACATTTTATTGAAATAGATATGTGGTTGGATATGACTTGCTGGTGGAAAGCTCCTCCTATATTGATCCACCCTCTCATTCCTGGATTGTGGAACGAAGGAAGATACTGTGTATACCTGTTTCCCTCTCCGACATGAGTTCAGGAGCACCATTGCCATCTTCTTTTGTGATGACATCTACATTCCCAGCTCATTCTGTTCAGGCTTGTACTAGGCATCCTACCTCCACCTCAGCGTTAGCTGCACCTCTTTGGGAGCAAGCCACCAGATGCTTGTACTGGGCACAGTGGAGGAATGGTTTGTAAAAGGAATGAAGTTCTTGAAGGCCCAAAAAGATTGAAAGGTCTTGAAAGAAGGACGACTTCCATCTGTGGGTGAAGGTGGCACTCAGTGCAGCTTGTGGCTGCTCCCCCATCTGACACAATCTCAGTCGATTAGGAGAGAGGTGGTAAGTGAACCAAAACTGCAAAACAAAATCATATGAACATCCTCATTTTTACTTTACATTTTTTCAGAGTTTTAGTCGTCGAATGATGTTACTTTTACACCATTTTCCTCAAACTCTAGTAAAACTCCTCTGTTGAGGCATAGGCCTGTCACATAGGCTTATAGCCCACTTCCGAGGGCTTTACCGGTTGTTAAAGGCTCTGAACCTGAGCTATAGGCCCGGGCCTTAGGTTAGGGCCTGTAGCAAGGGAGAGGGCCTTTAACAACAGGGGTTACCCTAAGTTGAAGTGCTATATGACTATTAGAACAAGAACATTCCACACGTTGTGGGTAGAATGTTCTTAATTAAAAAGGAAGAAACAGAAAGGCAAACATATTGGACCAGAAAACCTATACCAGCCATTATTAAGCCTGAGTCACTTCCTTTTCTCCAGTGGATCTCCTAACATTTTAATGTTCCAAGATTAGTTATTTTCTACTGTTGAAGGTTCCAATACTTTTGCCTTTACATTGTATACCTGGCTCAGCAGAAACAAAGTCAATTCCCAGTCTTCTCTGGAGGCTTCTAGAAATATTAAGAACTATCAATCAGAGGCCCGGCAACAATTTAAGAACAATATGTTATAGCACTTAAGCAGTACAGTATTGTACCCCTCCCCTTCTTTTTTACCCCACATTACCTTTACCCTGAAATTGTTACGCTGCAGGTAAGTTTGCCCTGTATACCTTTACCCTGCATTTTAGTGCATGGAATAGATTTTTTATAAATATTGTATTGTTAAGTTTATTTTTAAGAAATGGGGTACTAGGGTTATAGTTGAAATGGGTAAAGAGTAGATGAATAATCAGGTATTTTAATTTATTAAATTGGGTAGTAGTTAATTTAAAGTTAAACATAAAATAGAGTAGTTGGGGGATTACACCCCAATAAATGTGTAGAAAATGTAATGGAAAATTATTTTTAAGAAACAGGATGCTAGGGTTGTAGGTGAAAATGGGTGGGGAATATTTTAATGCTCAAACACTTTAATTTTTTTAGATTGAAGAATAATGAATTTTGAATTAAGTAGAAAAAGGAGGATTAGGTGGTGTGCCTCCTAATTAAATGTGGAAATAATGCTATAAAAATTTATTTTTTCATTTTTGAGAATCAGATTGCTAGACATTGAGGGAAAATGAGTGGGGAGTATTTTAATGCTCCTGTGTTTAATGTTAATAACTTGGGTAAACATTTTCAATCAAAGTACATTAAAAATAAAAGGAGGATGGGGATTTATTCCCAATAAAATGTGTAAAAAATGTTGCAGTCATTTATTTTTAAGGATCAGGGAGCTAGGCTTGTACAGGAAAAGGATGGGGAGTATTATAACACTCAGGTATTTTAGTTTAACAATTTGCGCAATAAATACCCCTCAATAAAATTTTATTATAAATTAAAGACAGTATAATCAATAATCATAAACATTTATTAACACATATAATAATAATAAAACAAATATTAAAACACGTTTTCAAAAATAATTTGTAGTTTAATTACATGTATTTTGAACGTAACATAAAAAACATTAAATATGTTTTAAATGTTGTTAATCACTGTTAAGAGAACTATACATACATCTTTTATTTTCAAGCATTTTTAATAAACTAACATAATGCTGTTTTAGAGGCTTCTTATGCTTTCCCATTGAAGTCTATTGGATATAAAAACCTTTCTTTGTTTCAATTACCGCAGCCCTTTGTTTATGTTACTGTTGTTTAAGCATCATTTTCTACATTTGCCAAAAGAACAGAGGTATGTCGCACAGTTCCAGTGGTAAGTACTGTAAAATTTATCATTAAATATACTATTGGAGAATTGTTCAATTAGGACAGTCTAATGGAGGTTTCAGAGTTACAGTTATGTTGGTGTTTTTGTTTTTGCATTTCCTTTTTTTGATTTCTATACAGGTCACAGGACACTAACCCCTTTGAAAGCCAATGTTTTGAGGAAGTGGCTTTCTCTGATTTTTTTAAACTGTTTTTGGGTTTCTTTGTGTGTTTTGTTCTTTTACAAGGGAATTGGGGTTTTGTGCCTTTCAAGATTTTTGGGGATATTTTTCCCAAATTATTTGGTATATTTCAAAAGGATTGTTTTTTAAATGGGATAAAGATTTCTTTTTATGGAATGAGTGGTGTAGTGTTCAGTTGCACTGCTTAAACAACCTCCCTTTTGCAAGTTGACTTGTTTTAAATGAGACCGTGAGAGTTGGTGAACAGATGGTAAAACAATTTTACCTCTCGAAAAAAGAAAACATCTTCAGTTAGGATTTATTTTTTATTTCCTAAAAAGGCAATATAGCCCAATTTCATTTTCTGGTATAGTGGACAGATGAAGTAATGTAAATAGATATCAATAGAGAGTATATAGAAGTTAGTAATTGAGAAAGCAAGTGATGTTTTCCAAATTTTCTAAACCTCTGAATATGCCAAATTGCGGGCTTTTTGAAGTGAGTTTTATGTTTGTATGCTGTTAAAAAAAAAAAAAACATGGATATATACTCTTTGAAAAGGATTGTGCTTGTCCCATTTCCATGAAATGTTATTCTTTTGACAAAATCTCCAGAAAATGATAGAAATGTGGATGGGCTTTAACAATACCAATTTAGAAAGAGTTATGGCATTATTAGTTCTTGCACAGTTGGAGTAGCAGAATTCCTCCATTCAGTTCTATAATGTGGAAGGTGTCTACGTCTTGCTCTGTTTAGATGGGCAATCCATTATTGTTCAAAATAGTTTAGTAATGGGTCTAATTTTCCTTCATTATGAATATAATAATATGAAGATGGAATGATTGCTTTTGTAGAATTAATCTACATGTTCAGAGGGTACAAAAGCTAATACATGCGCTTTCTGAAATGCAAACTGCAATTTGCTATCTGACATGTAATCCCCTGTCAATGATGTTTTCTGTTTTTCATACTAAATTGCCAGTGAAGAATGAACATTAACACCCTAATGTTATAGTACAATTTATTTATTGTAGAACTCATAGCCAATTCAAAATCAGTTATATTTTCTGCAGGACTTTTCTTTAAGGTGTTTGGTTTTAATCTATTTAGAAATTATTAGTAAGTAGAAGATTCCCTGTCAGGTAGTAGTGCATAGACTGGAAGGATTGTGCTGTTCTTGGTGGTAGCATGCACAGCACACATTTGAAAAAATGTATAGGGTGTTGTTTTGAATGCATATTCCAAGTGTCTCTGTTCTCTAGAATTTTTAGACTGTGCACAAAACTGAACATTAGTATTTTTTATAAGTGCTGATATAGTTTTACATTACTAAAGGTCAATGTGTGAATAGTTGATTCAGGAGGAATGAGTATGTGCTGAAAGTTTTAGGTTGGTTTGGTACAGATTTAGTATGCTGTCTGTTTTGACTAACTGTTTCAATTTGGTAATGTTGGTTGGTCTCTAGCTATAAGTCTAGCAATGTTTGTTGAAACCTGCCTGAGTGCCCACTAGAGATTGCAGCTAATGATTTGATTACTTGGATAGTGTTTCTTACTTCTAAATGTGTTGCAGAGTGATGGTGGCCAGTATTTTTTATACCAACACGTATATAATGGTATATAATGGCTCTGCTCTGAGAGGGGTTGAGTAGTAATATACACATCTCCATTAAGTCCCTGGCTCACTATTTCTGTCTCAACATTAAGATTACCTGCTATATTTTACTGACATATTTCTACGTTTTGAAATTAGATAGGTGGCTAATGACATATTCCCCATGGTTCTTGTGAGAAATAGAGTTGTTGGTTGACTGGGGTGTGAGTCCTGGTCAAGCAGCAACCACAATTCATGTCAGGGTAAGGCACAAGCAAACCCTAAATTAACATGTGCTCACCATTTGGTAGCTTGGCGCAGAGCAGTCTGGATTAACTTGCAAGAAATATGTAAAGTATTTGTGCAACACTTCAAACAGTAAAAAGTGAAAATATGACCGAAAAAGGATCCCACGCCAGATTAGAAAAACTGAACTTAGGTCCTTATTACAAGGCTGGCGATCAGAAGACCAGAAGACCCGCGGTGGCAGTTGTACCACCACGGCTGTGGCAATCTGACTGCAACATTATGAGTTTGGCGGGCAGACCCCCTAAACTACCACAGTCCCTGCCAGGATCAGTGATCACAGCGGGCTGCCGGAGGTCCTGGTTGTAACCCGCCAGTCCATCGCTGAACTCAACACCGCCCCGCTGATTACAAACTTGTTCTCTGACAGCATTTTCATGGCGGTCTATCAGAAAACTGACCTTGATGGGATCATAGGGAAAGAAGATCCCTCATGTTGTTTGCCCGATATCTCCTCTGCCTTGCCCTTTCAGACCACACCGACAACAGCCAATCAGCAAGTAGTACCAGAGAAGGGAGACAAGCATTGCCACTGAATGAAGTGGAGGTAGACAAGCCCTTTAAGGGGGTGTGGTGGAAGGTGGAACAGGCGATACTGAAGAAAGACGTCTAAGTGAGTGGACATGAGGAGATAGATGAGCGGAGTGTGCCAGAGGATGAACGGAATGGAGCAAATCTCGAGAAGACCATGAAGTAGTTAGACCGGAGCCAGAGATTCCCATAACCGGAGGACAGTGCTGGAGTTACTGCCCTGCCATGTCTCTGGAGAGATATGGCTTTTTCAGATGCGTAAACGTTTTATAAATCATTTACAATTTAAAAGGGATGCACAGTGTCCTGAGGGAGGAGATGAGGGAAGAAGGGAGGTCTGATACCGGACCCCAGTGGCTGACTAAGATTAAGTGAAAGCAGGGGCATGTGTAGAAGACGTGGTTAAAGAGACGTTGAACCCTTTTTCAAACTACGGGAAGCGACCCTCTTTTTTGTGTGTTTTGTTTGTTGTTCTTTCTTTTCCCTTCTTAATCACCTGTTTTCCTGATATGGTTTTTTGTGGACACTGCATCACAAATCCACACTGTTTTTCTGAGCACTTTACAACTGTCGAAAAGTAAAATAACTTAGACAAATAGGAAACAATAGAAAAGAAAATTGAAATAAAGTCTCCTTCTTTTTTTTCGAGGGCAACCATGAGGCAGTGAGCCGTACTGTTAATTCCAACTGGAAGAAAAGACAAAACATGAATCATGACGTGATACTTTTAATTGCTTGTGTTCTTACCTATAAATAAACTCAAGGAGAAATCATAATACAAATTTGAAGTGTCATTTGTTCCCGCATAAAATGACATGGTCTAATTGCCCTAAAAAGGCTGTCAGAAAACAAGTGCAGGGAGCCACAAGGGGGCCCCTGCACTGCCCATGCCCAGAGCATAGCATGGGCATGAGCAGTGCAGGGGTTCCCCTGCCCAGCACCCTCAACATGTGCAATGTCTGCTGTGCAGACACTGCATTTTGAGGGTGCTGGTGCCCCTTGCATGCAGCAGCATTTCAGTAGGCTCTATTATGAGCCGACGACAATGCTGCCACACCTTTCCCACTGGTCTGACCGGGTCAGCCTAGTGTGAAAGTCGCAATGGGACCGGAAGAGTGGTCGCCAGCACCGTGGTGACCTCCCCATCGGTCTTTTGGCGAATGGATGTTTCTGTCCTCCAAACTCATAATCAGCCCCTTAGTTTATTAAGACCAAAATGACACAAATCCAATAAGTAGAACTTGAGTTATGAGTTTTTTAAGAATAAATTGTAAAACAGAGCTCAGAAGTAAGAAGCACCAACCAGCGATATCTGGTCACGCTGGACCAGGACAAAGTCAAAAAGGTCAAGCTGATTGCGATGGAGCACGGGCCACCTACAGAGTCCCAATTAGGCCCGCTTAATCAAAGTGCCTTAGGTCCTGGTTGGGGAGCATTGTCTTGATTCATAACATAGAGGCATCGCACAGCCCAGGCGAGGTGTCAGTTCCCAGCTGTGGACAGGCTACAGTGCAAGGTTTTGATGTGTCATTGTTGAGGATCATGTTGATGAGGCTTCCGATGCAAAGGCTGATGTTGAGGATGCATGGTGCAGTCAAGGTGATGCGTTGTTTCCGACGAGTGCTAAGGCTGCAGTGTGGAGGTTCGGCATTGTCGTCAAGGCTGCCTTTGACAAGAGATGTGAGGAGCTTGGGCCTGGGAAACCATTGTGCAGTGGAGCTTCCGAAGGAACTGCTTTGGTAGCAAGATGTGGGACATAGCCAGGATGCGAGTCTGTTGTATCAGGTACAACAAATGCAGTTGCAGCCATGCCTCAATTCTGCTCCATGCAGCAGCACCTATTCACTGGTTCTGCTCCCGCAGCAGAGGATGCATCTGTTACACTGGAGCAAACACCTTAGGCCCACTTTCAAGGGTCCAGGACTGGGGTGGCACCACGTAATTAGGTAGCCTTGCAGATGTCAGAGTCCATGTGCAATTGCAAGGTTGTTGGAAGCCTGTTATGTCCCTGAGGCTTCAGTTCAGGAGGCCAACCATCCAGCACTCAGAGTCACTCTGGAGTTCTTGGTACAAGAGATGCAGGTCCAGTCCGTCTCATCCAGGCAGGAGGGCAGCACAGGAGGGCAGCAATCCAGCAGAGTGGAAGTCCTTTCAGCAGCACAACAGAACTTCTTCCTGGCAGAGTATCCACAGGTCTAGAAGTTTACTGAAGTGCTGGTGTCTGAGGTCCAGTATTTACACCCAGCTATGCCTTTAAAGTAGAGAGGAAGCATCTAGAGGTAGATGTTTGAGGTGCACAGATGCTCTGCGCTCTTCACCATGCCTCCAGACTAACTACAGGGGTTATATAGCCCTTTTGTGTAGAAACAGACTATTCAAGTGTAAGTAGGGCTAGGCCCAGCTCCTCCCTCCTATCTTGCAAGTAGTGGCTCATCCAGGCACACCTAAGCCCTTTATTGTATGTGACTGTATACAAGGGATAGACAAAGCCAATTATGAACCAGGTTGCAGCCACCAAGTGGCTAAGCCAGGAAAATGTAAACTTTTTAAAAGGGGCATTTTCAAAATTGTAAAATAAAGTCTGGCTTCACCATAAGATAAGATTTTTCATTGCAATTCCAAAGACATCAAACATGAGCTGATTACCTTTTCCCATTTGGAAATGACACTTATTAAACATAACAGGGTAACTCTAATGGTATCCTATAGGAGAGGTAGGCCTTTCAGTAGAGAAAAATTAAATTAAGAGGTTTTCACTTCCAGGACATGTAAAACTTAAAAATGCGAGTCCTACTTTTTAAATAGACTGCACCCTGGCCTCTGGGATGTCCAAGGCCTTCCCAAGGGGTGACAAGTATATTACAAAGGAAGGTTTGGGTCTAGCAAAATGTTTAAAACTGCACACACTGGCTGCAATGACAGGCCTGAGACATGATTAAAGTGCTACTTAAGTGGATGGCACAATCCGTTCTGCAGGACCACTAATAGCATTTAAGTTTCAGGCCCTAGGCACATGTAGTGCCACTTACTAGGGTTGTGTATGTGTATTAAATATGCCGATTGGGTATGTGCCACTTTTGCATGTTTAGAGGAGCGAGCACACAAATGTTAGCACTGGTTAACAGTGGTAAAGTGCACAGAGTACTAAGGCCAAAAATTGAATTCACTAAAAATAGGAGTGAAGGCAAAAGGTTTTTGAGATAACCCTGCAGAAAGGTCAAGGTCTAACAACCTCAATAATTTCTACTTATTAACAACTATTTCCCCGGTTCTTGGAGAATTCATGGTTACAAGAATTAACACACAAGAAACATTCAATATATCAATAGGGAGATGGACGAATGGAGAGGTAAAAGATTCAAATATGTAAACCTTGTTCTGTTTGTTTGAATGCAGATCAAAATGCTTTAAGCTGATTGAGGATATAAGAAGTACAAATTGTCTCATTTACTTCTGTGGCAAACACATTTTGGATAGTTTCCCTCTAGGCCATGCTCGAAACAGAGAACAAATAACAGTGGAAAAATAGGATAGCAAACCTCAGAACAAATCTCATTTATTTGGAGTAAAAAGAAAAGTTATGATGCATTCACTAAAATCTTTGTTTGAGGATGGCACTGTGTTCATAGAAATTGTTACACTCACCATGGCTAAAAAAAAACCTTTCTAGTTCATTCATTGTTTAAAAAGCTACAAAACAAAAGTAAGCGGTATCCTAAAGAAACATTCTTGTGTCTGTAAGTTTGATCTTTCCTCAAAGCACTCAGTACGAACTGTAGAAGCTTGCGGATGAAGTCTCATTGTCTAAATTTCGGTCTGATGCAGAAGCACCTTCTTCCCACAATCTCCTCAAGTGGCTATTTAAGGCCTTTACAACTAAATCAAATTATGAATTTTCTCCTGGAATCTGTATCTTTCCAGGAACTGGGTGTCGGGTCAGTGCATCCCACAGTTATATAGTAGATATATTAAAAAAATGGATTTCCTTAGGCAATGACTGCAATTCCCTGGATGTTGGTAATGTGTGTGGGTTCACTAAGTTGATTAGTTCTGGAATCCAGGAGATCCCACATATAATTCCCCATTGAAAATTATTAAAATCAAGGGCCATTTAATTTGTATGTTTGCTAAACCTGTTAAAAAACTGATACCAGGCTACAACATTCAGAATCACATTCTGTTCAGTCATTGTTACTGACATAATACTAAGACACATTTTCTTTGTATCTGGGGCATTGATTTTTTCTCAAGATTGTCTGTAATTGAAAAGGTGGCATCTGAAACTAAAGCTTCAATTAAGGACGATATCACACGAGTATGACATCCAATGGATGTGGTTGCCACTGCCACTAATCAGCTGAAAGACTTTCATATTAAAATGGTATCTGGGACTTCTGTTGATATATTGAGCAATAAACCGCTTTTCCATGAGATGAAACCTCAAGAACCACAAAACTGGGCCCAAATTATCTTTACTTTAATGGAACAAATAAGGATTTTCTGCAGTTTGAATTAAAAGAGCATATCTCACTCGACCAAACCCTTACTTAGAGCCTCATTTCAACTTTGGTGGTCTGACCATTGGACCTTTAAAGCCGCAGGGATGAGGCCTTCATCAAACCAGCGGCCTCATACCCCATCGTATTACAATGTTTCCACCAGTCTGACTGGCAGAAATGTTGTATCACAATGTTTCTGGCGGTCAGCTCAATGGAAACAGTGCAGAGATAAGGACTTCACTCCCTTAAGGGAGCCAAGGCAAATGCCATTGCACACCAGCACCCTCGGAATCGCACTTTGGGCCTCATTACGAGTGTGGCGGTCTTACCACCGCAGACCTGGTGGTAAAGACCGCCGCATTTTGAGTAAGGCAGTGTGACTGAAGCCACAACGCTGCTGGTGTGGTAGCACCAACACGACCGGGCCGGTGGTAGGCCTCAGACTGCCAGCCAAATTAGGAGGCAGGCTTTTCGCAGTGGTTTCCCTGCCATGAAAAGCCTGGCGGTAATGCGCCTGGTGACAGGAATCCCTATTCCTATTGCCGGCACACCACACAACTCCACACACCTCCATGCACCCCACCACCCGTCCACACACTTGCAAACACCTCCCCACCCAACTGCAGATATCCATAAAAACACCCCCACCCACTCTCACACTGACATACACACACTCACACATACGCATCCCCTTTGCAATCATTCACACCTTTGGGGCTGTCAGGAGAATTACAATGTTTTACGATAGGATTTTGGTCTCAAAACATTGGTACATATGATATTGATTCGGTCTTTGGAAGAGACACCTACTCGTCACCCATCTTTATACAAAATTAGTAGCTACTCAGAATCGCATTTTAGAAGTAAGAAAACATTTTCAGACTCCTAAAATGGGATTAGTACAAACAAAAAAGCAATCTAATGTTCTCAAATGCTGATTGGAGCTTTTGCAACTGTTAAAATACATAGGTCCTCTTTACAAGAATCTGACACATCAGCTTTGATTCGTCAGATTTCTTGCGCTGTCCTATGACCCCCTAACAACACCATGGCAGCACTGTATTTACAATACAGAGCTCCATGGTGCACATTTTAACAGAGGCGTCTGAAATTGTTACGCATCTGTTGCTCCACACTTACACATTGCTGAACAAGGGTAAAAAAAATTACGCTACTCCATCAATGCCAGGAGGCCTATTTCCGAAAAACCCTGCATCAGTTTTATGCCTGTTCTGAGCAGGCAGTAAAATTCTGACGCAGTGAAGCTGCAGAATAATGCAGTGAAATGTAAATTTCACTGCATCAGTTCTGTGTTGCTTTTTTTTGGCAAATGAAGCATCAGCCCCATTGCATCTTAGCATGGGTGAAAGACAGGTAGATGGCAAGTGATCTGCTTGAAAGACATTCAAACATGTTGGCTTGTGGAAGAACATTGTTTCCTCCTTGGGCACACCTCTGCAATAGCACCATCAAAGTTCCCTTATTACCCATGGTCAAGTAGGATGTGAACCTGTATGACGTTTTATTACATAGTTAAAACTCCCCTCTGACTGTGTTGTGCAGCACAGGCCTGGCCCAAGGGAAAGGGTATTATCAGTGAGTGAATCTACATCAGGACCACTGTAAACAACACCCTTCATTCGACCCACTGTGACAAATTAACCAGCTCTGAGTAAGCTAGCTGAGTTGGGAAAGTGTCTTCATTTACATCTCCTGTCCCCCCAGTGAAGCATCTGTCTCCATGAAATGCAGACCTGGTTCGTAAGTCTGCACCTGTAAAATTCTATCTTTTCTTGAAGAGAGTAAAATATATGAACACAGGCTGAAAAAAAACAGACAAGACGCTGCTATTCATCATCAAATGGTCTCAAACAGATCACATCACTGCAGCAAGTCGTTAGGGAGCTCAGATGCCGGCAAAGATGACTCAGTGAGTTAAAATGGTGTTTGACATTTGTGTGTCAGTCTTTCACGGTCACTGAGACATTATTAAATAGGAAGTTAGATTTCAAAAGACTAAAACAAAGAAAAAATCAGGAGTAATATCAAAATAGGAAAAATTCAGGGACAGGTGTTGAAAGTGTTAAGAATAGCATTCCTACTCTTTCACAATCACAGGTCTCAATGTCGGGGCAGCTGCCTGTGGCTGAAGTAATGAACATGCTTGACATTTTTTGATGGTGTCCAGATGTGAGGAGAAGATGACGTGTGTTATCTGTCCTTTGCTGAAGTCAAGTAGTCTGGTTTTAATGAAAATGAAATGGCAACAGACATCGCAACTTCATGGTCGCATCCTTCACCTCCAGATAAGCAGTTGCTTGTGATGTCTTCAGAGTGCATGGAGGGAGAGTGCCCTCTTTTGCACCGGATAGAATGTGCCTGAACTACAGAACCAGAGATGCAGAAGTGTGACAGGTCAAAAGCAGTTGTTTGCAGTATCACAAACAGTAACATTGACTAGGGAAGACAACATATCTCTGTTTTAAATGCATATGTGACTAACAACTTTCATTATTTTATCTGTGTTAAAATGTAATATAAGCCAGTGGCCTTAGGCCTGCTGCCAGCCATACCAGCTGTCCAGGTGGCATTGTAGGGGTTTGGCCTCAGCCAAACCCCACAACTCGTAATGCGGCGGTCCTTACTGCAGGGTCCATGGCTGTTAGATCGCCGCTGCAAGTTTGGCGGTCTCATGACTGCCACAGTCATAATGAGGGCCTAAGTCTAAAGGGCTCCATCGTGGTCTGCCTGAATGTGTGACTTTGCCCCAGTCGAGGTGCAACCATATATCCTGAGTAGCTCGTTTAGTTTCTAAGCTCTAAAAAACATTACGGTCCTCATTATGAACTTGGCGGTCATGACCGCCACTTTACGAGTTGTTGGGTTTGGCTGAAGCCAAACTGCCACAACAACACTCGGCCCGCCGGTGCGGTCGCACTGAAATGGCCAATAGTGAGCTACTACAGGCTGCGGCATGCCTAAGGCCGCCGGCCATATTAGGAGGCAGCAAACTGCCAGGCTTTTTGCATCGGTTGCCTGCCAGAAAAACCCAGGCAGTAAGACACCTGGCGAGAAGAATCCTCATTCGTGTCTCCGGCACAAGCACCCCAATATGTCCTCACACATGCAGACACCCCCCTACCCATCTCCACCCCTCCACTGCACACATCCACACTAAAACCCCACCCGCTCTCACACTGACATACACCCCCCCACTTTCACACATATGCATACATGCACACATCCCCCTCATCTGCACACCCCCCTCATCCGCACACTTGCACATACACATCCATCCATACGCTTGCACATACTCCTCACCTGCACTCTTGCAATCACCCCCTCATCTGCACACTTGCACACAGACACCCCCATTCACACATCTGCACACTGACACCCCCATTCGCACACATACATGCACTCAGACACCCACATTCGCACACATACACGCACTCAGACCAATACCCCCACCCCTCTGCATACAAAAACAGACGCACGCACACACCAACACCCACCTCCCCTCTGCTTCCATTCGGACACACACACCCCCATGCACACATACATTCACACATGTACACCCATTCAGCTACACATACATGCACACACCACACACATGCACCCAACACCCCTCGTTCACGTACACATACCCCCACACCCCTTCACATACACACACTCCCCTTACCCCCTTACAGAGGCCACACTTACCTGCAAAGGCAAGGCGGTTGTCTTGAAGGGGATGGGTTGCGTTGCTTCCACTGCGAGAACCGCATCCCTGTGACAGGACTGCCGTGGCGTATTATGTGTTGTAATACGGCAGGTGGACTCCTTTTGGCGTGGAGGTGCTGGCGTTGGAACCGGCTACCTACCGCCATCGGCCATGCCGATGATGTTGGATTTCTGCCCGTAAACGGGTCAAAATCCAGAAATGGTCATTATATGGCAGTGTTCGGACCGCCGACTCTGGCGGTCTTTTGGTGGCTGCCAAAAGAGGACTTGTCAAAAGACCGCCAAAGTCATAATGACCACCTTAGACTTTTTCTTGAGGAATTTCTTCAGTGGGACAAAGTCACCAATCTGAACCGAACTTCCAGGAGCCCTCTTTGGATACACATTGTAGGAGATCTAGGTGAAGAATTCTACCTGAGGACTTAGATGATTTTTCAGGATGGAAATCTTCATCCAGGCCAAAGCTGAATCTTAATCCGATATCCCTGCAGATCTCGTCGGATGCGCTGCATGGAAAGTCCCGGTCAATTTTTGATGTCCGACTTTGTCACTTTTTTGGAGCTTTTTCTCTCCAACTTCAGACGACTCTGCCACAGCAAGCTGATTTTGAGTCGATGCCATTGGATTGCCTTTCCAGGAGCCCCCAGTGAAATCCTAGAAGTCTGGGGCTCTGGAGCTTTTCAGCTGGACAAACTTGCAAGACAGGTCGAGTCGTGGTCGACTTAAGCCGGCTCGACTCATAACAGTGGGTTGTTCCCTTTACAGAGCTTTTTACTAACAGTTCTCCAATCATCTCCAAACCTCTAGATCATCTTTCAGAAGGTTTTTGTAGGTCCTTTAGGAGTCCACAGCTCACCCCAAGGTTCCTGAAGCTCTGACTTGCTCCTTGCAAGCTAGGACTCTAGCTCCCAGAATGCACTTGGATCAAACTCCATAATGACCACTGGACTGTGGTCAGCTGGTCAGTTTCTTCAGGACTTGATACAAGGGACTCTGGTTAACTATTTTATACATGTAACAAGCAGGAAGTCCCTTCTTGAACCAGTTGAAGCCAGGCAAAGTCATTTTAGTGGTGAAGCGCGCAGCTGGTCAGTCCTTCAGAGTGCAGTGTCCTGGAGCAGGTCAGTGGTCCACAGGTAGGCCATTACCCCCTTAGATGACCACTTCTGGGAAGTGTGGCAAAAATCAATCCCAGGGAGCAAAGGCCATATGTACGAACACATTTTCCCATAGACACAGAATGGGTAAAACCCTTTGCTACATCTGGCCACAAATTATTAAAAAATCCAACAAGGCTGAAACTGCATTTTGGAGGTTAGGTCTGGCTGACCCAGCCACAGGTGTGGCTAAAATTCCTTAACACATCTCTCTTATGCCCTCTCCTAATCTAATTAAGAGGGCACTTAATTGTCTGGGATTGCAAGAAATTTGTGAATTCCTGAGCTGTTCTAAATGTCCTTCCTTCCTTTGAAGACCAGTTTGGCTGCTCTCCCCCCCATCCGGTTTCACTGTCTGCTGAGGCAGAACTTCTCCTCCAGGCACTTCCTTTGTGTTCAGCCCAGGCTGCTTCAAACCTCATCAGGGCAACCTGGACAGAATGCCAGAGGTTGGCCAATCAGAGAAGGGCACTACAGAGCTGAAGTTGGCAACTTCCAGGTAGTTTTGCTGCTTAATGCACGTCACCTGCCACTGATAATTAGCTTTTCCTTATTGGTTAGCCACTGGTCCAGTGAGTGGTCACTTTACAAGGAAAGAATCCTTCTTGCATCTGTCAAAACCAAACTGATGCCAATTGCACAGTAGAATTGGCTTGACCTTGGCAGCCCATTTCTAGCTACAGAGCTGCTTTTTCAAATAATTCAATATGGAAATGTTAACTAATAAGCACCACCCCTATTATCATTTTGTATCACCTCTTTCGCCAACCGATGGTTGTAGAGAGTAGGTGAGTATAGTTACAGGCAGGCAGGATGATTTACTAATATTTCACGCAACTCAGCACAGAAACTCGAGTTGCTGTGCTTGGTTGCACAAAAGGGATAGAACAAGAGAACTCCATCTGTACTAAGATAGGGTGCTGCATTTCTCTTAACTGGCACACACTCAGGCTGTCCAGCACCACGCACACACCTTTCCATTATAGTGCAAAGATGTGGGCTTGATCTCTACCATACATTTTGTACTGGAAGTGTACCACTCATGGGAAGTCCTCTTGGTGCAAATTAACACAAAGCAGCAAAAGTGCTAATTTCATTACTTTTTATTCAACTTTCTAATGCAAATTTTTTTTTGCTGGAAAGTAAATAACAAATCAACAGCTTCTACTGGTTTCAATCAGTTTAGTGACTTTAAACAGGTGAGCTGAGTGCAAACATGAACAATCCGCTGAAACATAATACAGCCCCTGGAACGGTTATCAGAGGTTGTGTCTGATGGGATTCCCAGACATGTGCGGTTGACAAACTCTGAATCAGGCTGAGGCATACCCATAAGGCAGTGGCAGGCAGCAATAACAGACAGGCCATTAATGCTGAAAAACACTCCATCAGCAGAATTGTGTAATCAACAGTAGCTGGCTGTGAAAATACAGACTAGACACAACAAGAATGCCCAAAGGTGGAACTGAATGACATTTCAGTGAAATAGATCTGTGGTTGAATATGACTTGCTGATGGAAAGCTCCTCCCATATTGATCCACCATCTCATTCCTGGATTGTGGAACCAAGGAAGATACTGTGTATACCTGTTTCCATCTCCAACATGAGTTCAGGATCACCTTTGCCATCTTCTTTTGTGATGACATCTACATTCACAGCTCATTCTGTTCAGACTTGTACTAGACATCCTACCTCCACCTCAGCGTTAGCTGCACCTCTTTGGGAGCAAGCCACCAGATGCTTGTACATGGGCACTGGGGAGGGGTGGTTTGTAAAAGGAATTAAGTTCTTGAAGGCCCAAAAGACTGAAAGGTCTTGAAATAAGGATGACTTCCACCTGTGGGTGAAGGTGGCGCTCAGTGCAGCTTGTGGCTGCTCCCCCATCTGACACAATTTCAATGGATTAGGAGAGAGTTGGTAAGTAAACCAAAACTGCAAAACAAAATCATATGAACATCCTCATTTTTACTTTACATTTTTACAGAGTTTTAGTCGTCAAATGGTGTTACTTTTATTACCATTTTCCTCAAACTCTAGTAAAACTCCTCTGTTGTGGCATAGGCCTGTCACATAGGCTTATAGCCCACTGTCGAGGGCTTACTGGTTGCTAAAGGCTCTGAACCTGAGCTATAGGCCTGAGCCATAGGAAAGGGCCGATAGCAAGGGAAAGGGCCTTTAACAACAGGTGTAACCCTAAGTTGAAGTGCTATATGACTATTACAACAAGAACATTCCACACATTGTGGGTAGAATGTTCTGAATTAAAAAGGAAGAAACAGAAAGGCAAACATATTGGAACAGAAGACCTATACCAGCCATTATTAAGCCTGAGTCACTTCCTTTTCTCCTAACATTTTAATGTTGAAAGATGAGTTATTTTCTACGTTGAAAGTTGCAATATTTTTGCCTTTACATTTTATACCTGGCTCGGCAGAAACAAAGTCAATTCCTAGTCTTCTCTGGAGGCTTTTAGAATTATTAAGAACTATCAATCAGAGGCCTGGAAACAACTTATGATCAATATGTTATAGCACTTAAGCAGTACAGTATTGTACCCCTCCCCTTCTTTTTTACCCCACATTACCTTCACCCTGAAATAGTTATTCCGCAGGTAAGTTTGCCCTGTATACCTTTACCCTGCATTTTATTGCATGGAATAGATTTTTAAATAAATATTGTATTGTTATGTTTATATTTAAGAAATGGGGTACTAGGGTTATAGTTGAAATGGGTAAAGAGTAGATTAATAATCAGGTATTTTAATTTATTAAATTGGGTAGTATTTAATTTAAAGTTAAACATAAAACAGAGTAGTTGGTGGATTACACCCCAATAAATGTGTGGAAAATGCAATGGAAATTTATTTTAAGAAACAGAATGCTAGGTTGTAGGTGAAAATGGGTGGGGAATATTTTAATACTCAAACGCTTTAATTTTTTTAGATTGAATAATAATGAATTTTGGATTAAGTAGGAAAATGTGGTGTGCCTCCTAATAAAATGTGCAAAAATGCTATATTAATTTATTTTTGAATTTTTGAGGAACAGATTGCTAGACATTTAGGGAAAATGAGTGGGGAGTATTTTAATGCTCCTGTATTTAATTTTAATAACTTGGGTAAACAATTTTAATTAAAGTAAATAAAAAATAAAAGGAGGATGGGGATTTACTCCCCAATAAAATGTGTAAAAAATGTTGTTCTCATGCTAGGCTTGTACGGGGAAAAGATGGGGAGTATTATAACACTCAGGTATTTTAGTTTAACAATTTGGGCAATAAATAATTTTAGATTAATTAAACATTGAAGGGGGTTAATGGCTTTACCCCTCAATACAACTGTATTATAAATTAAAGACAATATTATCAATAATCATAAACATTTATTAACACATATAATAATAATAATAATAATAAAATAAATATTAAAACAAGTTTTTAAATATAATTTGTAGTTTAACTACATATATTTTGAATGTAACATAAAAAACATGAAATATGTTTTAAATGTTGTTAATCACTGTTAATTGAACTATACATAAATTTTTTATTTTTAAGAAACTAACATAATGCTGTTTTAGAGGCTTCTTATGCTTTCCCATTGAAGCCTATTGGATATAAAAGCCTTTCTTTTTTTCAACTACCGCAGCCATTTGTTTATGTTACTATTGTTTAAGCATCATTTTCTACATTTGCCAAAAGAACAGGGGTATGTCGCACAGTTCCAGTGGTATGTACTGTAAAATGTATCATTAAATATACTATTGGAAAAGGGGCGTGGTTAAGCTGGAGGCCGGAGCGGACGCTTAGTTTGAGCTCCGCTCGCAGCCCACCGCTGATTTGCACATATCTCTGTCCTTGAGGTCGCCTGGATGCTCACCTCGGCGGCGCGGAGCCCCCAGGAGTCACCAGTAACTACCGGTGCCACTCCCGATGCACAGGGAGACCTGTGTGAGGAGTACTGAGCCCTCGCCTGGCCTGTGCATTGGACGCGAGAGGGGCAGCCTTCCCCCTCGCTAGAGACCGCAGAGTTCGCCGAGGAGGAGATAGCCGGTCCCCTAGACAATTTACGTCTGGAGGTAAAGGAGCGAGGCTGGGCAGCAGTCGGGGCAGGTTTGGGCCCCCGAAGGACTCGCGGGGCTGGAGGTAGTCCTCGCGCGCCAGAAGTACGGAGCCCGCGCAAGTGAGTGCGGTCAGATCGCCCGACCGAACAGAGGAGCAGAGGAGCAGATGGGCGGCCTCGCTAAAGGAACACCCTGCTGGTGCTTTCCCCCAGTGTAATTAAACACCCAAAGCAAGAAGCAGGTAAAATCGAGTCTGCCACCGGGGGAAATAAGCAGAACAGAAAGGATCAATCGCGGAGAAACAAAACAAGCAAGAACACCCCCAAGAAAGTCAAATGGGACCCTCTCTTTGACGGCGAAGGGGGGCTGAGATCTCTCCTCGCCCCCCCCTCCTTGCTCTACCTATGATCCGCTGAACACGGCCCCACCGGAAGAGATCTTGATTCCACCCCTACCCCCCTCCAGCACCTCAATCAAACTCCAGTGGACAGGACTGGGGGGCCCAGTGAAACCAGCTCTTGAGCAAGCGGTTAGCCCCGGACTGCACAG
Organism: Pleurodeles waltl; assembly: GCF_031143425.1. Lineage (NCBI taxonomy): Eukaryota > Metazoa > Chordata > Amphibia > Caudata > Salamandridae > Pleurodeles > Pleurodeles waltl. Next base: position 801,906,557 of record NC_090442.1, on the reverse strand, counting down.
CGACGTGAAGGGACACTGGATAAGCTGCAGATCGGCCTAAGAGCTAACAATCCTAAAATACGACAAGCATAGCAGTCCCCCGATCATTGTCGCCTAATAATGCTGGAATAATCGCCCCTAATATTTCCAAGGGGGCAACAGGGCTAGCGACTAGCACACGAGGAGCCCCAGTGGGGCGAGAGAGGAGGGGAGGACAGACACCGCAGGAACGGGTCTGAGGGGGGCCCTGCGCCTTGACGTGAAACCTGAGCGAACTACAACACACAATGGGACCTGGGCAGCTGGCGCTCTATTCAGCGGTCAACGCAGATACGCCACGGGCAATTATGGTTAAACCAAAGCCACTGAGGGCACACACCAATGCAGAGTCTGGGCCCCTTCCCTCTGAGGGGGAACCGGGACTTAAAGCAGGCGCTCTACACAGGATGTCCGAAGCCTTGGCCACTCATTTAGCGCAATTCGATAAAGTGCTGCAGGCAGTACTGGACACTAAGGCCCTCATTCTGACCTTGGCGGGCGGCGGAGGCCGACCGCCAAAGTCCCGCCGTCAGGTTACCGTTCCGCGGTCGAAAGACCGCGGCGGTAATTCTGACTTTCCCGCTGGGCTGGCGGGCGGTCGCCTTCAGACCGCCAGCCAGCCCAGCGGGAAAGAGGCTTCCACGATGAAGCCGGCTCGGAATCGAGCCGGCGGAGTGGAAGCTGTGCGACGGGTGCAGTTGCACCCGTCGCGTATTTCACTGTCTGCACAGCAGACAGTGAAATACATTTAGGGGCCCTCTTACGGGGGCCCCTGCAGTGCCCATGCCAGTGGGCCCCGCGACCCCCCCTACCGCCATCCGGACCTCGGCGGTCCGACCGCCGGGATCTGGATGGCGGTAGGGGGGGTCGGAATCCCCGCGGCGGTGCAGCAAGCTGCGCCGCCGCGGAGGATTCAATGGGGCCGCGGTACACTGGCGGGACCCCGCCAGTGGTGCCGGTCCGACCGCGGCTTTACCGCCGCGGTCGGAATCCCCATTGGAGCACCGCCGGCCTGTCGGCGGTGCTCCCGCGGTCCTCCGCCCTGGCGGTCAAAGACCGCCAGGGTCAGAATGACCACCTAAGTCCTCATTAGAAGGGAAAATAGACTCAGTGGTGCTGGAAGTTAATCTCCTCTGTGTGGATCACCGAAAACTGGCGGACAGAGTCACCATCACTGAATCAACACTTGAAACGACCCAACCTGATATATCTGAAATGAAAGCACAAATCAGACGAATGGAAACTGAAATAACGCTACTGCAACACAGAGCTGAGGATGCTGAAGGACAATCACGCAGGAACAATGTCAGGTTCCTGGCTAAAGGACACAATATTACTCCAGAGCGTATCACCGATACTGGTAGTGGAACGAGCCCACCGGATCCCGTGCGGGCCGCCCCGGTCGGGGTGCACCGCCCCGACTGCTGATTGCAAGATTCCTAAACTATTGAGACAGAGATCAAGTTTTACAAGCCGCATGGAGAACATCGAGATAACAGCATATCCAGATTACACAGTGGAAGTCCAGCGCAAGCGTGCCACTTTCACCACAGTGAAACAGGTGCTTCGAGACAAAAACATCACTTACTCCCTCTTGTTCCTGGCCCGATTGAGAGTAATAGAAGGAGATAGAACCCTCTTTTTCCCATCAGCAGAGGATGTATGGACATGGTTACACACCAAGAGCCTAGTGGACCCAGTGGACGAGCCTGATGGAAATGGAGAATGGCTGGAACAACGTCCTCGACGGAAGAAAGAAATAAGCACCGGGATCAAAACACGCCCATCAAAGCTACAGGCCGCGGATGGACAGGCACTAGCCTTAAAAGAGGCAAATATGTTCACGACAGCACAAGCACTGTCCAGAAATGAAATCAGGGACACAGATTTGAATTCTTCACGAGGCGGCCTAAGCCCCCCCTCGTCGCCACTTATATTCGGCCCGCCCTGACACCACGCACGGCTGATAACATATGAAACAATGCATGTAGACTTGGAAATGCTGAAACTTTGAGCCCTCAGTAACATAAAAGAACACCATGAGACATAAATGGCTCCGAAAAGACTAGCGCCGTGATGGAGGCCTGAGAACAACGATTCGAATGTGCTACGCCCCTCTGGCCAGGAGGGAGCCAGACCAGGACCGGAAATGGAAACTGGACAAACAGAAACATCGGTGCACCGACCTTGCGTTTGTCTTACTCAAACACTTAATAGTGATACAGTGGATGTTACATTGGGCTAAGGCAGAGTCACAGGTACCGCACACACTGCGCGACAGCAGGGTGGAGATCAAGGGGTCAGACATATGGGATTCCCTCATAGAGCAGCTGGAACAAAAAGATGACACCCGGCCTCCCTGAAACAATACTATCTCATTAGTATGTATGTCTTCATCCCACCTCCCTCTTACTTCTGGGGTCTCCTGGTGATGAGCAGCCCATTCCCTCCTCCCCTTTCTCTCTTCCCTTCTCCCCTCCCCCCGCACCCCCTCACCCTCCTCCTCCGCAATCCCTCCCTTCTTGACACTCCCCTCCACACCTTCAGACACGTGTTGGGACCACCGACGTGCAATTATTCTTTCAAATGACGTTTCACTGTTAATCTTTTTCTTTTGAATGTTGATCGAGAGATCTGTTGATGCTTCATGTAGACAGAAGAGATGTCTTAGATGTAAGATGACTCAGCATAATAATTTGTTGTTATGCTTAACTCACTGTAAAGCATTTGACAAAATCAATAAACATTTTAAAAAATATATATATATACTATTGGAGAATTGTTCAGTTAGGACAGTGTAATGGAGGTTTCAGAGTTACAGTTATGTTGGGGTTTTCGTTTTTGTATTTCCTTTTTTTGATTTCTATACAGGTCAAGGGACACTAACCCCTTTGAAAGTCAATGTTTTGAGGAAGTGGCTTCCCCTGATTTTTTTTAACTGTTTTTGGGTTTCTCGGTTTGCTTTTTTCTTTTACAAGGGAATTGGGGTTTTGTGCCTTTCAAGATTTTTGGGGCTATTTTTCCCAAATTATTTGGTATATTTCAAAAGGATTTTTTTTTTTTAAATGGGATGAAGATTTATTTTTATGGAATGAGTGGTGTATGTTCAGTTGCACTGCTTAAAAAACCTCCTTTTTTGCAAGTTGACTCATTTTAAATTAGACCTTGGGAGTTGGTAAACAGATGGTAAAAAATGTTACCTCTCGAAAAAAGAAAACATCTTCAGTTAGGAGTTATTTTTTATTTCTTAAAGAGACAATATAGCCCAATTTCATTTTCTGGTATAGTGGACAGATGAAGTAATGTAAATAGATATCAATAGAGAGCATATAGAAGTTAGTAATTGGGAATGCAATCGATCTTTTCCAAATTCTCTAAACCTCTCAATATGCCAAATTACAGGCTTTTTGACGTGAGTTTTCTGTTTGTATGCTGTTAAAAAAAAAAAAACATGGATATATACTCTTTGAAAAGGATTGTGCTTGTCCCATTTCCATGAAATGTTATTCTTTTGACAAAATCTCCAGAAAATGATAGAAATTTGGATGGGCTTTAACAATACCAATTGAGAAAGAGTTGTGGCATTATTAGTTCTTGCATAGTTGGAGTAGCAGAATTCCTCCATTCAGTTCTATAATGTGGAAGGTGTCTACGTCTTGCTCTGTTTAGATGGGCAATCTAGTATTGTTCAAAATAGTTTAGTAATGGGACTCATTTTCAGATGCGTAAACATTTTATAAATAATTTACAATTTAAAAGGGATCCACAGTGCCCTGAGGGGGGAGATGAGGAAGAAAGGAGGTCTGATACCGGACCCCAGTGGCTGACTAAGATTAAGTGAAAGCGGGGGCATGTTTAGAAGATGAGGTTAAAGAGACGTTGAACCCTTTTTCAAACTACAGGAAGCGACCCTCTTTTTTGTGTGTTTTGTTTGTTGTTCTTTCTTTTACCTTCTTAACCACCTGTTTTCCTGATATGGTTTTTTGTGGACACTGCTTCACGAATCCACAATGTGCGAAAAGTGAAATAACTTAGACAAATAGGAAACAATAGAAAAGAAAATTGACATGCAGTCTCCTTCTTTTTCATCGAGGGGCAACCATGAGGCAGTGAGCCGTACTGGTAATTCCACCTGGAAAAAAAGACAAAACATGAATCACAATGTGAAACTTTTGATTGCTTGTATTCTTAACTATAAATAAACTCAAGGAGAAATCATAATACAAATTTGAAGTGTCATTTGTTCCCACATAAAATGACACGGTCTGATTGCCCTAAAAAGGCTGTCAGAAAATAAGTGCAGGAGCCACACTAGGGCCCCTGCACTGCCCATGCCCAGAGCAAAGCATGGGCATGAACAGTGCAGGGGTTCCCCTGCCCAGCACCCTCAACATTTGCACTGTGTGCTGTGCAGACACTGTGCATTTTGAGGGTGCTAGTGCCCCTTGCATGCAGCAGCATTTCAGTAGGCTCTATTATGAGCCGACGACAATGCTGCCACACCTTTCCCACCGTTTCAGCCCAGTGGGAAAGTCGCAATGGGGCCGGAAGAGAGGTAGCCAGCACTGTGGCGACCTCCCCATCGGGAGTTTGGCGGAAGGATGTTTCTGTCCTCCAAACTCATAATCAGCCCCTAAGTTTATTAAGTCCAAAATTACACAAATCCAATAAGTAGAACTTGATTTATGATTTTTTAAAGAATACATTGTAAAACAGAGCTCAGAAGTAAGAAGCACCAACCGGCGATATCTGGTCACGCTGGACCAGGACAAATTCAAAAGGTCAAGCTGATTGCGATGGAGCACGTGCCACCTACAGAGACCCAATTAGGCCCGCTTAACCAAACTACCTTAAATCCTGATTGGGGAGCATTGTCTTGATTCATAACATAGAGGCATCACACAGCCCAGGCGAGGTGTCAGTTCCCAGCTGTGGACAGGATGCAGTTCAAGGTTCTGATGTGTCATTGTTGAGGATCCTGTTGATGGGGCTTGCGAGGCAAAGTCTGATGTTGAGGATGCATGGTGAAGTCAAGGTGATGTGTTGTTTCGGACGAGTGCTAAGGCTGCAGTGTGGAGGTTCGGCATCGTCGTCAAGGCTGACTTTGACAAGAGATGTGAGGAGCTTGGGCCCGGGAAAGCATCGTGCAGTGGAGCTTCCGAAGGAAATGCTTTGGTAGCAAGATGTGGGACATAGCCAGGATGCAAGTCTGTTGTGTCAGGGACAACAAATGCAGTTGCAGCCATGCCTCGATTCTGCTCCATGCAGCAGCACCTATGCACTGGTTCTGCTCCCGCAGCAGAGGATGCATCTGTTACACTGGAGCCTTAGGCCCACTTTCAAGGGTCCAGGACTGGGGTGGCACCACGTAATTAGGTAGCCTTGCAGATGTCAGAGTCCATGTGCAGTTGCAAGGTTGTTAGAAGCCTGTTATGTCCCTGAGGCTTCAGATCAGGAGGCCAACCATCCAGCACTCAGAGTCACTCTGGAGTTCTGGGTACAAGAGATGCAGGTCAAGTCCTTCTCATCCAGGCAAGAGGGCAGCACAGGAGGGCAGCAGTCCAGCAGAGTGGAAGTCCTTTCAGCAGCCCAACAGAACTTCTTCCCGGCAGAGTATCCACAGATCTAGAAGTTCACTGAAGTGCTGGTGTCTGAGGTCCAGTATGTACACCCAGCTGTGCCTTTAATGTAGAGAGGAAGCATCTAGAGGTAGACCTTTGAAGTGCACAGATGCTCTGCGCTCTTGACCATCCACCCGAGACTAACTACAGGCCTTTTGTGTAGAAACAGACTATTCAAGTGTAAGTAGGGCTAGGCCCAGATCCTCCCTCCCATCTTGCAAGTACTGGCTCATCCAGGCACACCTAAGCCCTTTATTGTATGTGACTGTATACAAGGGACAGACAAAGCCAATTATGAACCAAGTTGCAGACACCAAGTGGCTAAGGCAGGAAAATGCAAACTTTTCAAAAGTGTAATATAAAATCTGGCATCACCATAAGTTAAGATTTTTCATTGTAATTCCAAAGACATAAAAAATTAACTGGTTAATATTTCCCATTTGGAAATGACACTTATTAAAAGTGATAAGGTAACTCTAGTGGTATCCTACATGTAAAACTTAAAATGACAAGTCCTACTTTTTAAATAGACTGCACTCTGGCCTCTGGGATGTCCAAGGCCTTCCCAAGGAGTGACATGTATATTACAAAGGAAGGTTTGGGTCTATCAAAATGGTTAAAACTGCACATACTGGCTGCAATGACAATCCTGAGACATGATTAAAGTGCTACTTAAGTGGATGGCACAATCCGTTCTGCAGGACCACTAGTAGCATTTAATTTTCAGGCCCTAGGCACATGTAGTGCCACTTACTAGGGATGTATACGTCTATTAAATATGCTGATTGGGTATGTGCCACTTTTGCATGTTTAGAGGATAGAACACACAAATGTTAGCACTGGTTAACAGTGGTAAAGTGCACATAGTACTAAGGCCAAAAAATGAATTCACTAAAAATAGGAGTGAAGGCAAAAGGTTTTTGGGATAACCCTGCAGAAAGGTCAAGGTCTAACAATTGTCAATAATTTGTACTTATTAACAACTATTTCCCCGGTTCTTGGCGAATTCATGGTTACAAGAATTAACACACAAGAAACATTCAATATATCAATAGGGAGATGGACGAATGGAGAAGTAAAATATTCAAAGATGTAAACCTTGTTCTGTTTGTTTGAATGCAGATCAAAATGCTTTACGCTGATTGAGGATATAAGAAGTACAAATTGTCTCACTTACTTCCCTGGCAAACAATTTGTTTGGATAGTTTCCCTCTAGGCCATGCTCGAAACAGAGAACAAATAACAGTGGAAAAATAGGATAGCAAACCTCAGAAAAAATCTCATTTAATTGTGAGTAAAAAGAAAGGTTATGATGCATTTACTAAAATCTTTGTTTGAGGATGGCACTCTGTTCATAGAAATTGTTACACTCACCATGGCTAAAAAAAAAACTTTCTAGTTCATTCATTGTTTAAAAAGCTACAAAACAAAAGTAAGCGTTTTCCTAAAGAAACATTCTTGTGTCTGTAAGTTTGATCTTTCCTCAAAGCACTCAGTACGAACTGTAGAAGCTTGTGGATGAAGTCTCATTGTCTAAATTTGGGTCTGATGCAGAAGCACCTTCTTCCCACAATCCCCTCACGCGGCTATTTAAGGCCTTTACAACTAAATCAAATTATGAATTTTCTCCTGCGGTCTGTATCTTTCCAGGAACTTGGTGTCGAGTCGGTGCATCCCACAGTTATATAGTAGATATATAAAAAAATGCATTTCCTTAGGCAATAACTGCAATTCCCTGAAATTAAAGCTTAAATTAAGGACCACCCGTCCACGAGTATGACATCCAATGGATGTGGTTGCCACTGCCACTAATCAGCTCAAAGACTTTCATATTAAAATGGGATCTGGGACTTCTGTTGATATGTTGAGCAATAAACCTCTTTTCAATGAGATGAAACCTCAATAACCAAAAAACTGGGCCAAAATTATCTTTACTTTAATTAAACAAATAAGGACTTACTAAGGTTTGAATTAAAAGAGCATATCTCACTCAACCAAACCCTTACTTAGAGCCTCATTTCAACTTTGGTGGTCTGACCATTGGACCTCTAAAGCCGCAGGGATGAGGCCTTCGTCAAACCAGTGGCCTCATACCCTATCGTATTACAATGTTTCCACCAGTCTGGCTGGCATAAATGTCACATCACAGCATTTCTGGCGGTCAGCCCAATGGAGACAGTGCAGAGATAAGGTCTGACTCCCTTAAGGAAGCTAAGGCCAATGCCATTGCACACCAGCACCCTTTGAAATGCGCACTTTGGGCCTCATTACGAGTGTGGTGGTCTTTCCACCGCAGACCCAGTGGTAAAGACCGCCGCATTTCGAATAAGGCAGTGTGGCTGAAGCCACAACGCTGCTGGTGTGGTAGCAGCAACACGACCGGGCCAGTGGTAGGCCTCAGACTGCCAGCCATATTAGGAGGCAGGCTTTTCGCAGCGGTTGCCCCGCCATGAAAATCCTGGTGGTAATGCGCCTGGTGACAGGAATCCCCATTCTTATCGCCGGCACACCACACAACTCCACACACCTCCATGCACCCCACCAACCGTCCACACACTTGCAAACACCTCCCCACCCAACTGCAGATATCTATAAAAACACCCCCACCCACTCTCATACTGACATACACACACACACTCACACTCACACATACGTATCCCTTCTGCAATCATTAACACCTTTGGGGGTGTCGGGAGAATTACAATGTTTTACGATAGGATTTTGGTCTCAAAACATTGGTACATATGATATTGATTCGGTCTTTGGAAGAGACACCTACTCGTGACCCATCTTAATACAGAATTAGTAGGTACTCAGAATCCCATTTTAGAAGTAAGAAAAACTTTTCAGACTCCTAAAATGGGATTAGTACAAACAAAAAAAGCAATCTAATGTTCTCAAATGCTGATTGGAGCTTTTGCAACTGTTAAAATACATAGGTCCTCATTGACAAGAATCTGACACATCGGCTCTGATTCGTAAGATTTCTTGCGCTGTCCTACGACCCCCTAACGCCACCATGGCAGCACTGTATTTACAATACAGAGCTCCATGGCGCACGTTTTAACAGAGGTGTCAGAAATTGTAACGCATCTGTTGCACCACACTTACACATTGCTGAACAAGTGAAAAAAACATTACGCTACTGCAGCAATGCCAGAAGGCCCCATTGAGAAAAAACCTGCATCAGTTTTATGCCTGTTATGAGCAGGCAGTAAAATTCTGATGCAGTGAAGTTGCAGAATAATGCAGTGAAATGTTGTACATTTCACTGCATCAGTTCTGTGTTGCTTTGTTTTGGCAAATGAAGCATCAGCCCAGTGCATCTTAGCATGGGTGAAAGACAGGTGATTTGCTTGCAAGACATTCAAACATGTTGGCTTGGGGGAGAACATTGTTTCCTCCTTGGGCACACCTCTGCAATAGCACCATCAAAGTTCCCTTAGTACCCATGGTCAAGTAGGATGTGAACCTGTATGACATTTTATTACATAGTTAAAAGTCCCCTCTGACTGTGTTATGCAGCACAGGCCTGGCCCAAGTGAAAGGGTATTACCAGTGGGTCAATCTACATTAGGACCACTGTAAACAACACCCTTCATTCGACCCACTGTGACAAATTAACCAGCTCTGAGTAAGCTAGCTGAGTTAGGAAAGTGTCTTCATTTACAACTCCTGTCCCTCCAGTGAAGCATCTGTCTCCATGAAACGCAGACCTGGTTCATAAGTCTCCACCTGTAAAATTCCATCTTTTCTTGAAGTTAGTAAAACATATGAACACAGGCCGAAAAAAAACAGACAAGACGCTGCTATTCATCATCAAGTGGTCTCAAACAGATCACATCACTGCAGCAAGTCGTTAGGGAGCTCAGATGCCGGCAAAGATGACTCAGTGAGTTAAAATGGTGTTTGACATTTGTGTGTCAGTATTTCACGGTCACTGAGACATTATTAAATAGGAAGTTAGATTTCAAAAGACTAAAACAAAGAAAAAATCAGGAGTAATATCAAAATAAGAAAAATTCAGGGACAGGTGTTGAAAGTGTTAAGAATAGCATTCCTACTCTTTCAGAATCACAGGTCTCAATGTCGGGGCAGCTGTCTGTGGCTGAAGTAATGAACATGCTTGACATTTTTTGATGGTGTCCAGATGTGAGGAGAAGATGATGTGTGTCATCTGTCCTTTGCTGAAGTCAAGTAGTCTGGTTTTAATGAAAATAAAATGGCAACAGACAGCGCAACTTCATGGTCGCATCCTTCACCTCCAGATAAGCAGTTGCTTGTGATGTCTTCAGAGTGCATGGAGGGAGAGTGCCCTCTTTTGCACAGGATAGAATCCCACATCTCGTAATGTGGCGGTCTTTACCGCAGGGTCAATGGCGGTTAGACCACCGCCGCAAGTTTGGTGGTCTCATGACTGCCAAACTCATAATGAGGGCCTAAGTCCAAAGGGCTCCATCGTGGTCCTCCTGAAGGTTTGACTTTGCCCCGGTCGAGGTGTGACCATAAATCCTGAGTGGTTCGTTTAATTTCTAAGCTCTAAAAAACATTACAGTCCTCATTATGAACTTGGCGGTCATGACCGCCACTTTACGATTTGTTGGGTTTGGCTGAAGCCAAACCACCACAACAACACTCGGCACTGACATGGGCAGTAGTGAGCTCCTTCAGGCTGCGGCAGGCCTAAGGCTGCCGGCCATATTAGGAGGCAGCAAACTGCCAGGCTTTTCGTATCGGTTGCCCGCCAGAAAAACACAGGTGGTAAGACGCCTGGCGAGAAGAATCCTCATTCCTGTCTCCGACACAAGCACCCCAATACGTCCACACACATGCAGACACCCCCCACCCGTCCACACTTTTCCAAACACCCCTCCACTGCACACATCCACACTAACACCCCACCTGCTCTCACACTGACATACACACACCCACTCTCACACATACACATACATGCACACATCCCCCTCATCTGCACACACACCCCTCATCCACACACTTGCACATAGACACCCATCTGCACGCTTGGACACCCCCCTCACCTGCACACTTGCAATCACCCCCTCATCTGCACACTTGCACACAGACACCCCCATTCACACACCTGCACAGAGACACCCCCATTCGCACACATATATGCACTCAGACACCCAAATTCGCACACATATATGCACTCAGACACCCAAATTCGCACACATACATGCACTCAGACCAATACCTTCAACCCTCTGCATACAAACACACACGCACTCACACACCAACACACCCTCCTCCCCTCTGCTTCCATTCGGACACACAAACCCCCATGTACACATACATTCACACAAGTACACCCATTCTGCTACACATACATTCACACACCATACACATGCACCCAAAACCCCTTGTTCACGTACACATACTCCCACACCCCTTCACATACATGCACTCCCCATCCCCCTTACCGATGCCCCCACTTACCTGCAAAGGTGAGGCGGTTGTCTTGAAGGGGATGGGTTGCGTTGCTTACCCCGCGAGAACCGCATTCCCGTGACAGGACTGCTGTGTCGTATTATGTGTTGTAATACGGCAGGTGGAGTCCTTTTGGCGTGGAGGTGCTTGCTGTGGAACTGCCTACCTACCGCCATCGTCCAGAAATGGTCTATATATGGCAGTGTTTAGACCGCCGACTCTGGCGTTTTTTTGGTGGCTGCCAAAAGAGGGCTTGTCAAAAGACCGCCAAAGTCACAATGACCACCTTAGTCTTTTTCTTGAGGATTTTCTTCAGTGGGACAAAGTCACCAATCTGATCCGAACTTTCAGGAGCCCTCTTTGGATACACATTGTAGGAGATCTAGATGAAGAATTCTACCTGAGCACTTAAATGTATTTCAGGATGGAAATCTTCATCCATGCCAAAACTGAATCTTAATCTGATATTCCTGCAGATCTCTTTGGATGTGCTGCATGGAAAGTCCCAGTCAATATTTGATATCCGACTTTGTCACTTTTTTTTTAGCTTTTTTTCTCTGACGTCGGATGACTCTCCACAGCAAGCTGATTTTGAGTCGATGTCGTTGGATTGCCTTTCCAGGAGCCCCCAGTGAAATCCTAGAAGTCTGGAGCTCTGGAGCTTTTCAGCTGGACGAACTTGCAAGACAGTCGTGGTCGACCTAAGTCTGCTTGACTCATGACAGTGGATCGGTCCATTTACAGAGCTTTGTACTAACAGTTCTCCAATCATCTCCAAACCTCTAGATCATCTATCAGAAGATATTTGAAGGTCCTTTAGTAGTCCACAGCTCACCTCAAGGTTCCTGAAGCTCTGACTTGCTCCTTGCGAGCTAGGACTCTAGCTCCCAGAATGCACTTGGATCAAACTCCATAATGACCACGGGACTGTGGTCAGCTTGTCAGTTTCTTCAGGACTTGATACAAGGTACTCTGGTTAACTATTTTATACATGTAACAAGCAGGAAGTCCCTTCTTGAACCAGTTGAAGCCAGGCAAAGTCATTGTAGTGGTGAAGCCCAAGTGTGCAGCTGGTGCAGTCCTTCAGAGTGCAGTGTCCTGGAGCAGGTCATTACCCCCTTGGATGACTACTTCTGGGAAGTGTGGCAAAAATCAATCCCAGGTAGCAAATTAATAAAAAGTCCAACATGGCTGAAACTGCATTTTGGAGGTTAGGTTTGGCTGAGCCCACCCACTGGTGTGGCTAAAATTCCTTAACACATCTCTTTCCTGCCCTCTCCTAATCTAATGAAGAGGTCACCTAATTGTCTGGGGTTGCAAGAAATGTGTGAAGTCCTGAGCTGCTATAAATGTCCTTCCTTCCTTTGAAGACCATTTTGTTTCACTGTCTGCTGAGGCAGATCTTCTCCTCCAGGCACTTCCTTTGTGTTCCACCCAAGCTGCTTCAAACCTCATCACGTCAACCTGGATAGGCTGCCAGAGGTTGGCCTATCAGAGAAGGGCACTACAGAGCTGAAGCTGGCAACTTGCAGGTAGTTTTAAAACTCTTTCCCAGAAATAGTTATATTTTATCCAACAATGGCAAGTTGTAGGATTTATTACAACAATTAATTTGATACCAAACTCGAAGTATCTGCCTCCTATGGGGCACTCTATTATTTAAAATAAAGTCTCCCCTTTTTAGCCTATGGAGCCCATTCACTACAGTGAGGGAAAAACAAACAAATTTGGCTATTTTACCTCACCAGGGCTTATACAACAAGTAGTATCAGGTCCCTGCTTATAGTTACATGGCACTCAATCCTAGAGCACTTAGGGCACACATTAGGGGTGACATATGTAAAAATAAGGTAGTTTAAGACTTTGGAAGTACTTTTAATTCAAAAGGACTGCCTTTAAAATGACACTGTGCACCTCAGAAGTAAACCTATGGGTGCACTACCTATGCTGAGGTCCCTAAACCTACATGCCCTACCATATAGTAGGGACCTATAGGTAGGTTGATACTGCCAAATATAATTACCATGATTTGCATACTCACTTTACACAGAGAACTGGCCCTGGGACTGGTAAGCAGTACCCAGGGCACAACCAAGATTCAGTAACCACCAGAATCCATCCAAAATGTTTGGGGGTGATCAGGGCAAAAAGGAGGACTTTCCTACACTTTTAAACACTACATGGCTGTCCATAAATCTAGACTCCCTCCATTTCTGCAGACTCCACAAATAGAAATGAGATGATGAGACTTTGTTTCATGTTCATAGCAACAAAGATTGGCATCAGCCTTGAGTTGGTGTAATATTATAAAGTGGTACAACTCAGATGGAGTGACATTCCCTGTGCAACCTACAACCTTTTACATGCTTGTGTTAGAATATGCATCTGTGTGTGTGTGTCAGTGTAATGTTGAGTTGTGATCATGGGTAAAACATTATGTGTTAAATATTTGGTATCAATAAGTTATATAAGTAAATTATGTATGATTTTTCTCTTTTAGTCTTTCTTCACAGTGTTACATGATTCAGCTCTACATTCATTTTGTTGTCTGAGTTTGCATTCTTGGGAATGATTGAGATGTATTTCTGCGATTGGTTATAATTGGAGGATTGTTTTCAAGTAATTTTACACAGAAAGTGTCAGATGTCCTGCTGCTCCTTGAGAGTTCCCCAAATATTGCCTAAAATCCTAAAACCTTCCATGGAAGTAAAACATCGTACCCAGCTGACTGTCTGCCTCCAAAGCAAGTTGCATGAGTATCGGCAGCAAATAAAGACTGCTGACAACGTGGTCTAGTAATTGTCTTGGCTACTACAGCAGATCAGAATATGCTTAATATTCTACTCGCTAGAGATTACATTTAATTGCTTTGAAGTCGCAAAGTTTCAGCTAATAAAGTTTATGCTTTTCCAAAGCCATTTTCTAGAATCATCATTAATGGTTTGATAGTCAAAGTAGAACAGGAAATGTACTTCAATTCTCAAGATAAGATAATCACTTAAGTAACATGCTACGCAAGCAGTGCCACACAACAACGCCAGAAAAATCTCCATAAAGCTCCTTCTTCGCTCCACTACCCAGCCATATTCTTGACAAATGCTTAAATACTTAAGATTTTGTTCTATGTGCTTTTAACAAGCTCAATTGTATCACATCTGCGCCAATGAGCATAGCTATCCAAAAATGTGTTATCAAGGTAGCACTTGTCTAAAGTACATACCTTTGTAACCCCTTCGCTGCCAGGCCTTTTCCCTCTCAGGTGCCAGGCCTTTTTTTGGCTATTTGGAGCAGTTCGCACTTAGGCCCTCACAACGTTTTTTACACATAAGCAACCCACACCAAATTTGCATCCTTTTTTTTCAACATCCTAGGGATTCCAGAGGTACCCAGAGTTTGTGGGTTCACCTGGATGAGACCAAGGAATTAGCCAAAATACAGCAACTTATTTTTTTTAAATGGGAAAAAAGGGCTACAGAAGAAGGCTTGTGTTTGTTTTCCCCTGAAATGGCATCAACAACGTGTTTGTGGTGCTAAAATCACCATCTTCCCAGCTTTTGGGAACAGGCAGACTAGAATCAGAAAACCACATTTTCAACACAATTTTGGCATTTTACTGGGACATACCCCATTTGTACTATTTTTTGTGCTTTTAGCCTCCTTCTAGTTAGTGACAGAAATGGGTGTGAAACCAATGCTGGATCCCAGAAAGCAAAACATTTCTGAAAAGTAGACAAAATTCTGAATTCACCAAGGGTCATTTGTATAGATCCTACAGGGTTTTTCTACAGAAAATAACAGCTGAAATAACAAAAATATTGAAATTGAGGTTAAAAAAAGCCATGTTCTCCACGTTTTACTCTGTAACTTTTTCCTGAAATGTCAGATTTTCAAAAGTAATATACAGTTAGGTCTGCTGGACTCTTCTGGTTGCATGGATATATTGGGCTTTAAGATTCATCAAGAATGCTAGGTTCCCAGAGCCAATAAGGGAGCTGCACCTTGCAATGGGTTTTCCTTGTATACCTGGGATACAGCAATTCATGTGTGAAATGTAAAGAGTGAAAAATAGGTATCAAGGAAACCTTTCTATTTCCAAAATGGGCACAAGATAATGTGTTGAGAAACAGTGGTTATTTGCACATCTCTGAATTCCGGGGTGCCCATACTAGCACATGAATTATAGGGAATATCTCAAATAGACGTATTTTTTACACACCGTCTTACAATTGGAAGGAAAAAATGTAGAGAAAGACAAGGGGCATTCTGTGTTTCCCAAGTCTCCTGATAAAATTGGCACCTCACTTGCATGGGTAAGCTTAATGGCCGTGACAAGAAATGCAACATGGACACATCACATTTTTACATTGAAAACGGATGCGTTTTTTGGAACGTGCCTAGCTGTAAATTTTGATCTCTAGCTCAGCCTGCACCTGGGGAAACCTACCAAACCTGTGAATTTTTTTTAAACTGGACACCTAGGGGAATCAAATATGAGTTGACTTGTGGGGCTCTCACCAGGTTCTGTTACCCAGACTCCTTTGCAAACTTCAAAATTTGGCCAAAAAAACACTTTTTCCTCACATTTTGGTGACAGAAAGCCCTGGAATCTGAGAGGAGCCACAAATTTCCTTCCACTCAGTGTTCCCCCAAGTCCCTCGATAAGAACTGTACCTCACTTGTGTGGGCAGGCCTAGTGCTCTCAACAGGAAATGCCCCAATACACAACATGGACACATCTCATTTTCCCAAAGAAAACAGAGCTGTTTTTTGCAAAGTGCCTAGCTTTGGATTTTGGCCTCTAGCTCAGCCGGCACCTAGGGAAACCTACAAAAAAACCTGTGCATTTTTAAAAGCTAGACACCTAGGTGAATCCAAGATGGGGTGACTTGTGGGGCTCTGACTAGGTTCTGTTACCCAGAATCCTTCGCAAACCAAAAAACCTGGTAAAAAAGCACTTTTTCCAGATATTTCGGGGGCAGAAATTTCTGGAATCTAGGAGGAGCCACAAATTTCCTTCCAGCCAGCTTTTCCCCAAGTCTCCCGATAAAAATGGTACCTCACTTGTGTGGGTAGGCCTAGTTTCCGCAAAAGGAAATGCCCCAAAATACTATGTGAACACATCAAAATTATCAAAAACAAAATTACTTGTTTTTTTTGGGGGGGGGACCTGCGTTTTTGGTCCTGGGCTCAGCAGCCATATAGAGAAACCTGCCAAACCCAAACATTGCTGAAAACTAGACACCCAAGGGAGTCCAGGGAAGTGTGACTTGCGTGGACCCTTCAGTGTTTTCTTACCCAGAATCCTCAGCAAACCTCAAATGTAGCTAACAAATAAAAAATTTCCCACACCACCCAACGTTCCCCTCTGTCTCTCGGTAAAAATAATACCTCATTTGTGTAGGTGGTCCAAGTGCCTGTGACAGAGAAGCGCCAAAAATGTCGAAAATGGGGGGGAACCAAAGCGGGTCCAAACGGGCAGTTTGAAAAAGAAATGTTTTTAGGCTGACAAGTGGGGAAGAAGTTTTATCGGTATAGATGCGACAATGCTGGGTGGTAGGAATTTTGTGGTTCCTGCAGATTCCGGAAGGTTCCATTGCAAAAATGTGGGAAAAATGTGTGATTTCCAGCATAGTTGGAGGTTTGCAGGGAATTGTGGGTAAGAAAATGGTGCCGGGTGCATATGAAGCACACCACCCTGGACTCACCCAGATGTTTAGTTTTCAGTTGTGTCTAGGTCTCGTAGATTTTTCTACCTGTCAGCGTCCCAAAGTCCAAAAAGTGCAGCCCTCACCATTCCAAGTGGGACGATTTTGAGAGTTAGCCAAGCTCTCATGGCCCAAATGTAAAAACCAAAACCCAAAATAATCAAATGTCCTCTTGCTTCCCATGGGATAAGATGTTTTAGTGTGCAGGGGGAGAGGTGAAAGACTATTACCCCCTTCAGTTGGGTTGGGGGCATAACTAGTTGGTAGCCACCACTCCACTATGTTTTTTTTCTTTTTAATTCCCTGGCCTCTTAGTAGGTTTTCTGCCCCCGTGGGGCGTGAATCGGGGGTAATTGGCCCATCTGTCCACTGGTGGGCAGAACTACTTTGGCCAAATTTTTTGGCCATACCCCCACCCTCTATTTTTGAAAAAAGAAATCTTCCCTGATCTCTGGTGGGCTTTCTGTCCCCCTTGGGGGCAGATGGGCATTCCAAAAAGAGGCTGAAATGCCCCCAACGGGGGCAGATATGGCCAACAGTAATGTGCCCCCAAGGGAAGCATCCCTTGCCCAAGGGGCTGCCCCCCAAACAAAACACACACATACACACTAACCATTCCCTGGTGCCTAGATGGTTTCTGCCCCCGTGGGGGCAGATCGGACTAATAGAAATAGGCTGATCTGCCCCCAAGGGGGCAGAAATGGCCTATAATAAGTTTGCCACCTCCAAGGGAGCAACCCTTGCCTACGGGGGCGCTCCCCTTGTGTGAAATTTGTGCAAAAAAAGTCATTTGTGCTTAGTGGTGTCTGCCACACTTGGGGCTTATCGGCCTAATGAAAATAGGCCAATCTGCCCCCAAGGGGGGGGGGGCAGAAATGGCCTAAAAAAAAAAATCCCCCCAAGGGAATGACCCTTGCCTAAGGAGTCGATCCTCTTGCGTGAAATTGATGCAAAAAATAAAAATCCCTGGTGTCTAGTGGTTTCTGACCTCCTTGGGGGCAGACCGAACTAATTACAATAGGCCGATCTGCCCCCAAAGGGGGCAGAAATGGCCTAAAACAAATTTACTCCCCCCCCCAGGGGAGCGACCCTTGCCTAAGGGATTGCTCCCCTTGCCTGAAATTGACTGAAAAAAATCCCTGGTGTCTAGTGTTTTCTGCCCCCCTAGGGGGCTGATTGGCCTAAGAAAAATAGGCCAATCTGCCCCAAAGGGGGGCAGAATTAGCATAAAATGAAATTGCCCCCCCAGGGGAGCGACCCTTGCCTGAGGGATCGCTCCCCATCTGTAAAAAACAATGTTAAAAATAATCCCTTGTGCCTAGTGGTTCCTGCCCCCCCCCCCGGGGGGCACATCAGCCTAATTACAGGAGGCTGATCTGCCACCATGGGGGCAGAAATGCCTTTAAAAAAAATGCCCCCTATGCAGCGACCCTTGCCCAAGAGGCTGCTCCCCTTATTCATATATTTAAAAAAATTACTATCCCTGGTGCCTAGTGGGCATTTATGCTGCCCGATAGCACAGAAATGCTGAGAGAGACATCAAAGGAAAAGAAAGGCCTTACCTTTCATGTGATGCCTCTCCCGACCCCACTTCCCGGTTGGAAGAGAAATGCTTTGCATTTCTCTTCCGGATTGCGCTGGTGACCGCTTCTGAGGTCAGCACGCGATTTGCACGCTGACATCATCAGGCATCACTGTGGGGGTGGGGAGGGTCGGGGTGGAAGGGAAGGCAATTCCCCTTCCATCCCTGCCCTTAGGCTCATGGGGGGGCGCTAGCACTCCCCCAGTGGGCTGGGTGCAGGATCAGCTGGTCTCATCCCCGGCACACGGCGACCATGAACTCATTGTGCATGTTTTCACGTGTGTCAGTTTTTTCTGCTGTAGAGAGCTTTGTAATCTAAACCTATCTGTGTGTGAGTGCATCTGACACAGACCCGTACGAACGCAGATGATAATTTTGTAATTTCCTTGTTTTCACACAAAAATATACACAGATGCTGTCTGTGCATCTGTGTAGGTGATTGTTGCACTCCCTGTTTTGTGTTCATTTTCATTTCTTGTGCATACACTGCGCTGGCATAATAAAACTAATTGAATGTAATACATGTGCCAGATAAATATATTTGCAGTTTAACGTGCCATGCCTTGAGATCAGACGAAATATGCAATTTGCAAAACCCCATCTCTGGTAGATATAATTGGTAAAATGTATAAAGAACTATAAATTATGTGAGACTAAAATGAAATCTCTCTGAGGTCTTAAGGATAAATCCCCGTGTGTTATGCATTAGCTCTGTCATTATTTGTACCACACAATTTGAAAAACAAATTGCTACTTAGCTGTAATAAATTTATTTTGGAGGGAATGAGTCCTCACTTAAAACAGTAACCTTAACTCTCGTCAGGGTAAACCCTCAAAGTCAACAAATTAACCTAAACTCAATGCACTGGTAGCTATAGCACAAGCTTATAGGCTTAAGGTAGATTCAATTTGTAAAGTATATATGTGCTGCCAAACCACTAATAAAGTCAAACCACAACACAAAGAATTCTCAAACCAATTTAGCAAAATGGAGTAAATTCTAATAAATGAAAATTAAATCAGAGCAAGAAAAATCAAATAAAGGAAATTGGAGCTATGAATTTTTAAAGCATAAATGTGAAAAATGTGAAAATTACTTCAAAAAGAGTTACGTCCCAACTACATCCTTCTGGTGGTGGTTGACATGTCATTAAGGGCAAATTAAGGTCAACCGCGAAGGAGCGCAGGCTGGAAACAGAAACCAGGTTCAACCCAGTCTGAAATTTAACCCCAGGCTGTGAGAAATGAATATCCATGTCCTCGGATGGCTGCTGGACGAGGTCTCGGTGAAGCTGCTGATTTTTGGCAAGAAAGCTCACAGCATGAAAACTTAGAATTTCGCTCCAGTTCTCAAGCTGGGAAAGTTTCATGCCTTCACCTGGTGCAGATTTGTACCTTTGGACTTAGTCACTTTTTTTGGAGCTCAGATCCTTCAAAGGGTGCAGGCTTTGCAAGGCCAGATGCCTTCTTCATGAGTTCCTGGTAAATTGGATTAGCTGCTGCAGGAAAACTCCTTGTGGGAGCAAACTGGATTTTTTGGCTACTGGTAACAAACCTTCGCCGGACCAGCTTGTCAGGTTAGTCCCAGTTCTCTGGAGGTCTTTGAAGTAAAAACCTTCTAACTTACAGATTTCAGCAAGCGTTAAGAGGAGTACACTTTGACTCTCTCCAGCAGAGGCCAATAGCAGGGCCCAGAACATGTCCAGTTGGATCTGGTCAGTTGGAGAGTTGCAGGAAAGGCCTCTTGTAGCTTTTTGTGTCCCTGTACGTTGAACAGAAGGTCAGCCTTATGACTCTTGCGGTCCACTTTTTTGTCCCAGGTATAGGAAGGATAGCTGGAATAATCTTCTAGGCTCTTTTCAAGTCACAGGCAGCAGGTTCAGTCCTCTTCTGTTCTTCCACAGGCCAATGAAGTGTTCTGAGGAGGACACTGTGAGTGTCACATTTAGGCCTGGCAGTATACTGTGAGTGCCACATTTATTCATTCTGTTCTTCCACAGGCCAATGAAGTGTTCTGAGGAGGATACTGTGAGTGTCACATTTAGGCCTGGCAGTATACTGTGAGTGCCACATTCATGCCTGGCACCAGCCTGTGGAAGGGGGTAACTCCTGCCCCTCCCTAATCAATAAGGTAAAAGTCCCTAGGGGCAACCATATCCAGATTTTCAGCTTGGCATATGTGCTCTGCTTCAAACATTCCCAGAGTAGTACTCTCTATCTAAGTTCAAGAAGATGAAACCCTTCCCTCCTTGTGCACAACCTCTATGTCCACCCCACAGGAGTGGCTAGGAAAATCAGCAACTCCTCCTCTGTGGTTACAATAAACCAGTTCTAGGGGAACCTCCCCCTGTCTGGGATTGGTGCCTGACTTCGAGCCAAAAGAGGACTCTGCTAAGCTGACATTTGTCTGTGAAAAGATACACCTGTTTGAAGTTATTTAGGTTCTTAGGTGCATCCCAGATGGTCAGCCTGCAAGAATAACAGTACCCCTTGAACACAAAAGGCCTTTGTTGCAGTCCTACAAGCAAGCTCACACCTCATCTTGGGGGCTGTTCAGCTGCTGGATGACAGTTGAGCTCATGCAAATGGGCAGCCCGAAGTTTTAGGCAGGGGGGTAAGATTTTTCAAAAGTACCCTTAACATAGTATTCTTGACAATTCCAACTTTATCAGTGAACTGAAATGCAATTGGTAGTTATGACCTAGCAGGAGATTACATTAAGAAGTTTAATAATGAATCCTAATGTTTTCTCATTTAAGAAGTAACCCTGTCACAGTGAAAATAGCCTTTAGGTCACTCATCAAAATTTTACATATCCCACTTTTAAATACCATTCACCCTGCATAATGGCCAGTATGGCCTACTTAGGAGTGACTTACTAATATTTAAAAATACTGCTTATGTCTGTCAGAACAGGTAATTTGGACAGGTTGAATTTGCAGAGTAAAACTGTATCAGCCAGACTACAAGCTGTAGGCCTGCAGTCATGTTTGCATTATCAATGCAGTGGGTGGCATAATGGGTTTTGCAGCCGACTAGCGACATATATCTTACAGTCCTTGGATGTACTTTGTAAAATATTCTAGGAATTTATAGGCAGGGCCACTTAGAATTATGCTGCACAGAGGGCCAAATTACGTGGCAGGGTTGGGTAAATTATGTGGCATGAAAAAACAAATTATGTGGCATGATGTGCCACATTTTGTAATGGCATTACTTCATTATTTCATCATTTTAAGCTTAGTAAGACTGTCTAGGGATTGAATACACCTCATCTTTAAAATTTGAAACTCAAATATAGCTATAAGCAACAAAAAGGTGACCAGTCCAGCTTTGCAAAGCGCCTTTCACTGTGCGACAACACATGTTCCTGCATTTTTAGTAACGTTTGAACCATTTGAGCTAGAAACACATTTGTTTTGTTAAAATATGCAGATTATCCAGCAGATGATGGAATATGTGACACATTTGGCAAATCTATAGCTGTGCAAAAATCACTGCTGCTGTGCAATTTCATAATTTCAGTGGCTCTGCTTACAGGTAAGTTGAAAGGAAGAGCACTGGCACATTGTCACTGGTTATCAGGGTTAAGTGCACAGGGATCTACAGTCGGCAAAAATAGTCAAGTCAAAGATCTAGGGATACACCAAGGAAAAAATAATAATTTCTAACACTAATGAAAAAACATCGCCCTCAATAATTGTTTTAATAAAACTAGATGAAAAATTGAAGTGTATGAAGGGGCCTAATAGTAAAGGAAGGAATTGCATGGAAGAATGTAATCCTTATCATACAATTGTTTTCATATAGTGCTTCATCTCTCATTTGTTTTGTTTTAAGCACTGTAACTCACAATAGATAGTATTGTCCATTTTAAAGGTGCTCAGTATAATGCCTTAGGAAGCTCTGAAACAACCCTGTGATTTTCAAGCTCCTTTCTTTCTTTGCAGCATCTACCTAACTCCTTTTATGTTAAATGTAAAAAAAAAAACATTTCTTTATTGTGATTCTAAGAATGGCTATGGACTACTATTAATAACATCTTGATCTGATTCGATCATTTCTTACAGCTCCAAAATATAATTAACATAATCACCATTACTTTGCAACATCTGAAAAAGGCAAGGAAATATGGAGTACCCCCCAATCGGACTGAATTTTTAGATCTTGTGTGTGTTACCGAGTGGGTTACCAGAGATAGGAATTCCTTGGACATTTCACCATTAATAACTTTGCATCCGTTTGACGGATCTCCGTGAAATGTTGCACACCTATTCTTTCTTCCACATTGGCAGATGATACACATTTTCTCTGTGATTGGTGAAGAGGGTGCAAAGATAACAGGCGCGTACCAAATTAGTTTTTTCCTCCAATTCATTTCCCATTTTGTATTGGACATAGTGTGAAAATAGCTGAACACATTTACATGAACATAGGCAGGATTAGACATTTTGGTGCACAAATTATACCTTTGGGTACTACAGGTAAGTAGGGTATGTATTATTTTAAGTTGTAAAGCATTGTATTTTGTGGTATTTTGCAGAAGTACCATGGTGCATAGCAATGACAGGTCATATACAGGACTAATGACTGCCTTTACAAAAGCTAGGGACAGGCCTGTTGTTTCTAAAAAAGAAATGACAGAGTACCGCAGTGCTGCCTCTAGAGTATCGCAGTAGCAAAAATAAATGTAAAAAATGTTAAACAATTAAAAATACACTGTGTTGCATGATAGTTTACAAATATAGGCGGTCATTCTGACCGCGGCGGTCGGCGGTCGCCGCCCGCCAAGCGGTTCCTGCCGAAAGACCGCTCCGCGGTCAAAAGACCGCGGCGGCCATTCCGGCTTTCCCGCTGGGCCGGCGGGCGACCGCCAGAAGACCGCCGGCCGGCCCAGCGGGAAAGCCCCTTCAACAATGAAGCCGGCTCCGAATGGAGCTGGCGGAGTTGCAGGGGTGCGACGGGTGCAGTGGCACCCGTCGCGATTTTCACTGTCTGCAAAGCAGACAGTGAAAATCTTTGTGGGGCTCTGTTAGGGGGCCCCTGCACTGCCCATGCCACTGGCATGGGCAGTGCAGGGGCCCCCAGGGGCCCCACGGCACCCATTCCCGCCATCCTGGTTCTGGCGGTGGACACCGCCAGAAACAGGCTGGCGGGAAGGGGGTCGGAATCCCCATGGCGGTGCTGCAAGCAGCGCCGCCATGGCGGATTCCCTGGGCCAGCGGGAAACCGGCGGGAAACCGCCGGCTCCCCTTTTCTGACCGCGGCTTTACCGCCGCGGTCAGAATCGCCCAGGAAGCACCGCCAGCCTGTTGGCGGTGCTTCCGCTGCCCTCCGCCATGGCGGTCATGGACCGCCAGGGTCATAATGACCCCCATAGTGTACTACTGCACATTTTCAATTTTTAAAAGTTTTAAATCTTCAATGAAAAGTGCACAGAGTATTGCAGTAATACCAACATATTACTAAGCTGCTTGGAAAAATAAAAATGTGCAGTTATTCCTAAGTTCTGTAAAAGTATATAGAGAACAACAATAAAACCCACCACTTACCTAGAACACAGTAAAACACAGAATTCAGACTAAATGTGCTGAAAACAACACAACTGACTTTCACTTTCGGTAAACACAGCCATTAATCATCACATACTGCTTTATCATGCACATGTACCACAGTATACTGTGAACTTACCAAGGCATACTGTGACACAATATATAATTAAGTAGTTTAACAAACTATAACTTTATTAATACTTACATTATTTGCACATAATCCTAAAAATATGATTTACACCAACTTATGTATTTTCCTGCCACATCCATTAACACACCTTCATGCTATGACTGTTTCATTTACCACACTCCACTGTACACCACTACACTCTATGGCACTCCACTCTAATCTATCGCACTCTATGCCACTGCATTCTGTGCCACTACACTCCACCACTCCACTATAAGAAAATCCACTCTATGCTAATCCACTATGTGCCACTCCACTCTACCCTTCTCAACTCCACACCACTATGCTGCATGCTATTACACTCTATGCCACTCCATTTTGACATTCCAGTGTATACCAATACACTGCATGCCCTCTGATTCTACGCTTCTTCACTGTATGATGGTACACTCTTTGACACCTCACTCTTCAGTATTCCACTCCACTGTATGCCACTTCAGTGTACTTTACTGCACTGTATGCTATTACTCTGAACACCCCTGCACTTTATACCACTTCACTGTATGACAATCAGTTTTTGCCACTCCACTCTGTGATAATCCACAGTGGCACTAGAGCACTCACATATTGTTAATTAACAGGCCGGGGAATAGGGTCCCTGGAGACAGAGATGGTTTGTGGAGGGGGTTCAGGTGGCTCCACCTCCCCTTTTTAGTCAAATACTGCTTTAGGGGTTGGGGAACCCGGGGCCTATAGAGTCTTGGGAAGAGGGGATGCACAGCTTTTTTTTACTTTGATCCCAGGGGAAGGGGTCCACGGGTTCTAATAATGCTCTCGTTAGGCACCTCTGCACCCCTCCCCTTTTTTGTTGTACTTGGCCCAAGGGAACTGGGTCTGCCTTAGCTGCATGCCCCCCTCTGATTTTGGCCCTGGGGGATGCAAACACTGAGGCCCAAAAAGGCAAAGGGAGAGGGGGATGCTTCCATCCCTCCCCTCTTTCATTGATTGTGGTCCTGGGGGATGGGGTCCCTGAGGCCTTTTAAGGGTTGGATGGGGGGTCATTATGGCTCCTTTCCCTTTTTCATTGGAACCAGCTCCGGGGTATTGGGTCCTTGTGGCCAATTAAGGCTCAGGGAGGTGGGCTGCAAGCCCCTCTCCCCTTAATATGCATGTTTTAGGATGTGGTCCCCAGGACCCGATGGCCAACCTTATGCTACACATGCCAAAGACTGTTCGTGCCATGGGGTTGGAAGCCTCCTTTGGGTTTAGATACAGGGCATGGCTGTGCACAGCCAATGGTTGTGCGCAGTGTGGAAATGGCTGTCTGTTGGGTGTTCACCCCAGGTCTTTGCAGCAGACCAAGCCCTGTGGCCATTCCCCACGCTGTACATGGACTATGGGTTATGTGTGGCAGGGGTTTCGCTTCACATATGGTAATAAAGAATTACTTAACATTAATAAAAACATAGAAATTCAATGAAAAAATCAAAGGTGAAATAATAGTTAGGTGTGATTTAAAATTGATTTTTGTTAAAAGAAAACTTAGAAAGTTAATGAAAAAAACAAAGGATAAAGTGACGTTATAATTAGCATGTCAGTGACAATACTAATGTTTTCAACTCCCAAACCACATACATTTTCCATGTAATTTGAGATGTCATTGATGTGGTTATACATGATGTCTTAGAACATGTCATGAGTGACGTGATATGTGAGGTCATATAACTAGCGTATATTTGGTGTACAAGTTATAGTTAGCTCTCCTGACTGTAGCTGGTGATTTTCAGTTTTTTTTTGTTCAAAGCATTAATGTGGTCTCTGATATATTCAAATCTAATGCTAAATATTTTTCCATAATACACTTTATTTACATTTTTTCAGGTAAGTATTTGGTATGAAAATAGTACATTTTATAAATTTCCCTTCATTTTCCTATAGGGAGGGCAAGATAGAAGCAATACGGCTGGGAACTTTAACATGATGTCCGAAATGCAAGAGTGAATACATTGGTTAATTGCACTGAGGTTAGCGGTAGCTCCAACATAAGTACAAACACATCTAGAAGAGTTATGTTTTTGTAGTTTCTGGCGCATGCAGACATTGCCTTCTGCTGATTTGATATTTATAATTTGTCTGTCAAATAATTTATTAAAATGTACTTCATTTTTCTCAATTGGTGTGCTTTTTTCTTGTGTAATGTTTTGACTGTTTTACTGTATATGTGCTACATAAATACCTTACACATTGTCTCTAAGTTCAGCCTTACTGCTTTTGCGCCTGGCTACCAAATTGCTAAGCACAGATTAATTTAGTCTAGCGATATTATTCTCTGATTTAGTTGAAGATCTGCCCTAATATTATGCTTCAATGCTGCTTTGCTGTTTTACTTATTTTGCCTAGAAAAGCCTCAACAATTAGAATTAGTTTATCTCCAGAACAACCTTGGGTGCAGACAGGCCGTATCTGTGCCAGATTTTCAAGATAAGCACTGACTATATAAATACGTTACAGTTAAATTCAGATTGTGTAAATGTGACTTGCATGTTTTTTTTAAAATTTGAAACAAGACATGGAGCCAGCCCGTCAGGATCTCCATTGAACATCCCTGTTCTCTAACAACTCATTGATGTTTTACATTATCCAAAAATGATCCACATGGTGAAATCAAAATCATAGGATGCATAAAGTAATAGCAAAGGAAGCAGACATATTTTACAATGAGCACACTACAAATAAAAGTCAAAATCTACTGTGAAACCCTACTATGACACCTTGAATGCATATGCACAATCAAATGGTACAGTAGTTTATCTTTTCAACTAGAATTTGTAATGGGTATTCCCCATTCCAGATAAAGTGATGTTTTTGGATTAGCAAAGTCATCATCTAGTCCACTCTGCAAGAAGCACTAGCAACCCATAACATGGGTGTTTCTCCTACTATAGAGCTCATGAGACATATATTAGGAAGGTACTCATTGTATTGGTGACACACTAAGATGTATGTGACAATATTTGTATTTTGTTATTGTAGGAAGTTGGCTCTGTATATACTGTCTCAAAGTGAGAGATAGTGTGCACAGAGTCCAAGGGTTCCCCTTAGAGGCTGATAGTGGCAAAATGAGATAATATTAATGCTCTATTTTGTGGTAGGGTGGTCGAGCAGTAGGCTTATCAGAGGGTAGAGTTAAGCATTTGTTGTACACACACAGGCAATAAATGAGAACACACAATCAAAGACTTAACTCCAGGCCAATAGGTTTTTATATAGAAAAATATTATTTTCTTAATTTACTTTAGAACCACAAGATTCAGAATTCAAGTAAGTAAGTACATAAATTGTGAGGTAATTGGCATAGGTAAATATGGAACTTTGAATTAAAACAGTAATTTACACAGTTTTGGCAAAAATGGCAAATAGCTATTTTAAAAGGGGACACTGCAAAAATCAACAGTTCCTGGGGGAGGTAAGTAATGGTTAGTTTTTTAGGTAAGTAAAGCACTTACAAGTTCAGTCTCTGGGGCATAGGCAGCCGACCGTTGGGGGTTCAAGTTAACCCCAAACACCCAGCACCAGCAACACAGGGCCAGTCAGGTGCAGAGGTCAAAGTGGGGCCCAAATAGCATAGGAGCCCACGGAGACCAGGGGTGCTCCGAGTCCAGTCTGCAAGCAGGTAAGTACCTGCATCCTCGGGGAGCAGATCAGGGGGGGTTTGAGGAGCACTGGGGGGGGGTCACAAACAGGCACACAAAATACATCCTCAGTGGCACAGGGGCGGCCGGGTACAGTGTATGGAGTAGGTGTCGGGTTTTAGGTCGAAATCAATGGAGAGACACAGGGGTCATTCTGGCGATGGAGGCAGGGCAAAAAGGGGCTTCTTGGGCCAGCCACTGCCTGGGCAAGGATGAGGGCCACCTGGTGGTCACTCCTACACTGGTAGTTGGTTTCTCTCAGGCCTGGGGGTTGTGGGTGCAGTGCTTCTTCCAGGTGTCGGGTTCCTTTGTTACCGGGCATTCGCGGTCAGGGGGAGCCTCTGTATTCTCTCTGCAGGCATTGCTGTGAGGGAGCAGGGAGGTCGTCTCAGGGTGTCCACATCGTTGGAGTCACCAGGGGGTCCTCTCTGCAGTGTTGCTTCTTCTGGACACAAGCCAGGGGCGTCGGGTGCAGAGTGTTGGGGTCTCACACTTCCAGAGTGAGGCTGGAGTCCCTTTAAAGATGGTTTCCTTGTTGTAGTTTGGAAAGAGCTGCTGTCCACAGGACTTTCTTGGACCTTTGGTTACAGGGCAGTCCTCTGAGTCCTCAGAGATTGCTGGTCCCGCTGGGTGTGTCGCTGCAGGTTCTTTGAGTCTGGAAACAGGCGGGTAGGGCTGGGACCAAGTCAGTTGTCATCTCTGTTGTCTCTGCGGGGCTTTCAGATCAGCAGTCCTTCTTGTTGTTGTAGGTCATCAGGAATCTTGTTTCCTGGGTTTAGGGTCACCCCTAAATACTCAATTTAGGGGTGTGTTTAGGTCTGGCAGGCAGTGGCCAATGGCTACTGTCCTTGAGGGTGGCTACACCCTCTTTGTACCTCCATCGATAATCCTATTGGAGGGAAAACTCCAAAGCAAGATGGAGGATTTCCTAATGCACGGGTCACCTCAGCTCAGGACACCTCAGGGGCTGTCCTGGCTGGAGGGTGACTCCTCCTTGTTTTTCTCATTATCTCCTCCGGACTTGCCGCCAAAAGTGGGGGCTGTGTCCGGGGGGGCAGGCATCTCTACTAGTTGGAGTGCCCTGGGGTGCTGTAACACCAGGCTTGAGCCTTTGAGGATCACCACCAGGTGTTACGGTTCCTGCAGGGGGAGGTGTGAAGTACCTCCACCCAGTACAGGCTTTGTTCCTGGCCACAGAGTGACAAAGGCACTCACCCCATATGGCCAGAAACTGGTCAGCCTAGCACTAGTAGTTGGGCTGGTATACAGGGGCATCTCTAAGATGCCCTCTGTGTGTATTTCTCAATAAATCCCACACTGGCATCAGTGTGGATTTATTGTGATGAGACGTGTGATACCAAACTTCCCAGTATTCACTGTAGCCATTATGGAACTGTGGAGTTTGTGTTTGACAAAACCCCAGACCATACACTGTCTATGGCTACCCTGCACATACAATGTCTAAGAATTGGCTTAGACACTATAGGGGCATAGTGCTCATGCAACTATGCCCTCACCTGTGGTATAGTGCACCCTGCCTTAGGGGTGTAAGGCCTGCTAGAGAAGTGACTTACCTATGCCACAGGCAGTGGGTTGTGGGCATGGCGGTCTGAGGGGAATGCCATGTCAACATAGTCTTTTTCTCCCCACCAGCACACACAAGCTGTAAGGCAGTGTGCATGTCCTGAATGAGGGGTCCCTAGGGTGGCATAATACATGCTGCAGCCCTTAGAGACCTTCCCTGGCCACAGGGCCCTTGGTTCCAGGGGTACCATTTACAAGGGGCTTCCGTGTGTTCCAAGGCTGTGCCAATTGGGGAACCATGGTACATTTTTAAGTGAAAGAAGACTGGTGCTGGGCCTGGCTAGCAGGGTCCCAGCACACTTCTCAAAAAGTGGGGTGGTAACTGCAACAAGAAGCCATTTTCCTGCAGTTATTTATTTAGGTAGCACCGATTACTGGAGGTTCTTGGTGCTAGTGGAGTTATCAAAAGTGAATAACAATAACGGGTGGTGCCCTGAGCCCACTAAATTAACAGTTTAAGTTGAAAAGATAAGATTCGAGTGCTTTCCTAAATGAGACTTTTGTGGAAATTGAGAGAATTTTGGTTTTGTCCAGATTTGAGTTTATTTATTTATGTTTGATTCTACACAAGTTAGGCAAAACAAACAACCAGTTATTAATTTGAATACAGTTATTAAAAATGTATAAAATATTTTACTACTGTCAGTTATTTTAAAACATGCACCAGTGAAACTTATAGCACTGTATGCTAAAATATTTTATGTATGAAAAGTAGGACTATTGGACCTGGCCCTTTTTGCAGGTCATCTTGGACCTGGCCCTCTTTGCAGGGTCATCTCCAAACCTTTCGGCTTCCTCCTTCTCTTTTTCCTGAATTCATTTTCATTAGCTTTAGGACTCATAGCTCTCTACCACTACTAAACAGTGCTATCATTCATGTGCTCTCTGCTTGAAACATAGTAACATTGACTTATCCACAACTGATATATTTGACTTTCTCATAAGACCCTAGTAAAATGCACTACCTATGACAAGGGCCTGTACAATAAATGCTACTAGTGGGTCTGAAACACTAATTGTGCAACCTATTTCAGTAGCACTTCAAACATGTATCAGGCCTGCCATTGTAGAGCCTGTGAGTGCAGTTTTAAACTTGCATGTTGACCTGGCAAGATAACCCTCTTGAACGGCCCAAACCTTCCTTTTTAATACATACAAGTCATCTTAAGATTGGCCCAGGCAGGGTGCAGTGTATTTAAAACTGTAGGAAATGTACTGTTACATTTTACATGCCCTAGTAGTTGTTTTTCTCTTTTGCAAGGCCTGGCTCTCCCATTGGATAACATCAGAATTACCTTATTATATTTTCTGAGTGTATTTTCCAATTGGGAAGGGATGGGACCCATAAGTTTGGTGTGTCTGGAATCACAACTTCAAATCACAACTTGTGCTAAAGTCGGCTTTTAAACTGTAAGACTGAAAGTGCTACTTTTAGAAAGTTGGAATTTTCTTACTTTAACCCTTTGGTGACTTCTGCCTGTCTCTGAATACATATCGGGGTGTGTCAGAGATGGGCTTTGCGCATTACCTTAGGTGTGACAGATGGACCATCTACATCCTGATGGACCATACTGAGCAGGATGGGAGGGAGGAGCTGCTACTTACATCTGAATGGGCTGTGTACAATCACCACACAGAGGGCTGCATACTTCACTGCAGTGAGTCTGGAGCTAGGGCAGGAAGGATCGGGATGCTGTACACTTCAAAAGCACCTCTCTGAAGTCTCCCCTACTTCAAAGGTACAACTGAGTATAAGTACTGAACCTCAGACACCACCACCTTCTGGACCTGTGGATTAATCTGCCAGGAAGAAGTACTGCTGTGCTACTACAAGGACAGCCACATTGCTGGACTGCTACTGTGCTGTACTCCTGCTCTTCTGTGTGCCTGCTGCCCTCCTCACTTGGGAGTGAGGAAGACTGGACCTGCATCTCTCCAACACAGAACCAAAGTGACTCCAAGAGATTGCTGGCTTACCTTCTGTTTTCTGAAGCTTCAGGGACACAAAAAACTTCCAACTCCCCTTCTACAGCAACTGTACTCTGCCATCTGGGAGTCTGGCACTGTTAAGTGTTACAAATTCAGTCCTGGGCCCTTGGAAGTCGGTATAAAGTCCTGCTACAGTCAGAACCAATGCATCACAGCTGCTTTGCAGATTGGATCCAGCGAATCACCCATGTTGCATGGATCAGAACTGATGCATGGGACCCATTGTGTGCATCAGAGTCAACACATCCCCTCCCCACCACGGATTGACCTTGACACATCACCTTTGGAACTGCTGCATCTCGGATCTGATGCATCACCGCTGGTACGTGAAGAAAATCAATGCATCTTCATTATTGCATGGGAAAGTTCACGCTTTGCCTTCATTGCTGGAATCAACACTGATGTATCGCTTTATTCTGCTCACAACATCTCCAACATCGATGCAACCAGGATTAAGATACTTTTGGTCAACGGGCCCAGTGGGTCCCTGTATCTGGCCCATGCTCCATCGCAGTGGGTCTGAAATTTTGACTTTGTCCTGGTCTGGCGTTACAAAATATCCCTAGTTGGCGCTTCTTGTCTCTACATGCTATTTCATAGTTTATTCTTCAAAATTAATATCTCAAGTTATACTTAGTGGATGTTTAATGTGTTGGTCTTGTTTTATTTATTAAATTGACCTCTAATTTTCTAAAGAGGTGCAGTATTTTTGTGTGTGATGTTTTTTTACTGTTTTACTGGTTGAAGTGGTGCACAATTACTTAACACATTGCCTCTTGTTCTGTGCCAAGCTACCAGAGGGTGAGCACATGTTAATCCTGTGTGTGTTTGTGAAGTACGCTGACTAGGATTGTGGTGCCTGTTTGGATAGAGTGAACACGTCTGCCAACCAAAAGCCCAATTTCTAAATACCAATTTCAATGTCTATGTGCAAAAAAGCCAGTAATGTGCAAAGAACATTTATTTTTACCAAATGTCACCCACACAAACTAATTATGGACGCTATTCTACCCTCCAAAGTATATGCTGCTCTTAGCAAGAAACTTGTTTTCAAATAAACATTAGCAATCCCTTCAAAATTCACAAGGTGCAATGGTACTTCAAGGCAATTTTTCCTAAGTACATTAAAGGGTTTACAGAAGGTCCACAGCCCTGTACAAGAAGATTGCTATTTGAAGAAATGTCAGGCAAGAACCAAGGACAGTCTGAAAGACTCATTATTTCAATGAATGAACACCTCATCGACTAAGTCCAAATAAACATTAATCCTTTGGTAACCTTTCAGAACTTCCTCACAATTAATACAAAATTTCCAAGGTTAGAAAATAATCTCACATTTTGGCATTTATGATAAATGCCATCTGTTTGTATACTCACTGAATCTGTAATTCTCTAAACACCAGAAGTAAGAATCTTTTTCCTTCTGGTTAGAAACACCTGTAAAATATCTACAAATACAGAATTGTTCCTGAACTCGATTTATAGAATGGGCATACTGCATCGTTGGTGGGTCATTTTTCTGTAATTTCTCTGTTCTTTTTGTAGTATACAGTATGAATGCAGGTACTTGGCCTAGTCCTAACGTCAGCATTAACCTCCCTGTGCTTCTAGATGTAATATGTTTTAGGTACAATGGCTATTCCCCTCCAAATTCTGTACTCAACAAATGTGTGAGTTGTTTTCTTTCTTCCCAATGCCCCACAGGTTTTTCAATGGCAGAATATTTGATAAAACATTTTTTTCTCTTTTTTTCTGCATGATGTTGTTATTTCTCCATTTTTTTTAAAGGTAATTTTATGAGATGGTCCCAATGTGGCATCCAGATTTTCCTGTCAAGTTCCAGTATTCCTAGTTTGGAGGTGACATTGTATTTTATGTCTCATTGCCCCTTTCTCTGTAATTGGGGTGCCAAATCAGTAGTTTGTTGATCCATGATAATATTCATGCCCTATGTTTATCAGGTTGAGCACCAGCCTTAATGCACTATTGTATGTGTTCCTTGAAAGGCCAAGCTTTGTTTTCCTAATGTTGCTTCAACCATCTAGAGACAACTAATAACTTTCTCTTCCAAAGTCTTCCTGCTACATA
This sequence comes from Pleurodeles waltl, assembly GCF_031143425.1. Classification (NCBI taxonomy): domain Eukaryota; kingdom Metazoa; phylum Chordata; class Amphibia; order Caudata; family Salamandridae; genus Pleurodeles; species Pleurodeles waltl. The sequence goes on along the minus strand of NC_090442.1, from coordinate 801,873,148 downwards.
TTAATAGATATACTATTTTCAAGTTGTATGTCGCCACCAAGACTTCTAACCATTTGCACCGAATATGGTATCTATTTGTCTTAAGGCCCCTGCCACAACTTTCCTTTTTTGTTCCTGATAGTCAATATGGCCCTTACAATCAAGATATTTTTAAAGACTATTCCCAGATACATATACTCCTACACAGTCTTGAGTTGAAAACAATTCCTCCACCACTTATGCTTTTTTCTACACATTACTTTTTTAAATAATCATCACTTTTGTTTTAACATTAATTATCACATCATTTGAAAAACAATATTTTGCAAATTTGAGTTGTCTTTGTAAACCTACTGCTGTGATATCAATTAAGACTGTATCATCTGCATACAATATACTTGCGCTTTTTTCATCCTCTAATTTTGAGGGAGTGAGTGAGTTGACCTCAGGGCTAGCAGGGCATCTGCTATACGTATGGAGAAGAGAAGAGGTGCCAGGATACATCCCTTCTGTAGATCATTAGGGGTACTAATTCTGCTGATTCAAGCCCATCACTACCCAGTTCTTATTGTGTCCATGAAACTCTGTGCACTTGAATTATAGGTTTCAATAGACCATGGGGTACTTATATGTTTCCATTTTTTTCCTCAAGCAGGCTCATTTGATGGTGTCCAATGATAATGTTAAATGTGTATAGCAATGATGTACAATACGCACATTCACCATTCTTTGAAAAGATACAAATTCATCAGCAAGACATCAAGACATTTAATAACATAAAAATAATCAATTTATTTAAATGAAGAAAATCCATTAATAAACACAGACACTTTGATGACCATGCTTACAAAGTCATGCTCAATCAATACAAATAACAACAAATAAAACCAACACCATTAAAAATCATTGCACAGTACTTGTCCAGAGTTTTAGGATCACCCAAACATCTTTTCAAAACAAATAGTCCTTCCATAAGTGTCCCATAGCATGGGTGTAAAACAGTGTCTAATAGTCCAATGTCAAGGGCTCATTTCACTGTCATTGATAGCATAGAAACACTCCAACGCCTCTGCCTATGTGTTTTGATCTCCCAAAGATTTTGTTACATAAGATGTCCCTTGGGGCCACATCCTTAAAAGAATCCAAGGACATATTCATTCCATGTGCTTTAACAGATGATTGTGTGTGTAAAATACAATAATCAATTTTGAGTTATTAACTATTTAAAATGCTCCCTTCTCCTGATGTGAGTGCTCTCTTGCTTATACTTTGTATTATGAAGGAGTATTTGCTTGAAATGTATTGCTGTTTTTTTCAAAAAGCTGAAAAGATTATAATACAACCAACAAACATAAATAAAAGGAAGAGAATCAGCTGAATATAATTGCCCCATACATTTTGATTTCCTTTACCTTTATGGTAAAAGTGATCCATAGACCTTTTTGCTACCGAATGGCACAAGACCTTGGAAAAACAGGTGCTGTAGTCTTTCAAAGCATACTCATGGAAATAATTTGCTCCTCTCCTTTCCCATGTGGTCACACACACACAGGCCCCCTCATCTTCTTCAAGGGCAATTCCAGCAGGCCTCCTTGTTCGTGGTAACTGTGCTATCCTGGAAGAAAAGGCGTCTTTTTTTTTTATTTTCGTGCTTTGGGCATGTGTTCCATTTGATTGGCGTGCTTCATCCGGGCCACAATAGCACATCACAAACTAGAAGGAATCAAGGGAATTGTAGTGTCACTCCCTCAGTCATATAAAGTCAAGGGGACCACATATTGCCGTAACTACCCAGAGTGGAAAGGGTTTTTGGATATGTAGTTCCAATTTCACAAATGTGCAAAAATATTGTTACTTTGTTGATGCTTTGATTGCATGCAATTCAAAGGCCACTTTTTCGTCCATAAAAACTTCCATAATGACACAATGATATCATTTAAATGTAATACAACACAGTCTGTTCAATTATTTCCCATACACTTCAGAAATTCTTTTTCAAGACTTTTCTCAGCAGTTCTCACCTTGGAATAAAGAAGTAAATCATTTACAATGGATTGCATTGTTTATGTAACAACATACAATCAACACACAAATGTAATTAATCAAATTGTAAAACAAAATTAGCAATTAAGCAAAAATTATAATTGAAACATTAAAGAGCCACTTTTTGCTTTTTGTAGGAATAAGAATATTGGGGATAAGGTGGTTCATTCAAACACTGAAATACCCCGGCCACCCACTATTTTGAGCAGTTTGATTGTTTTTTGACCTAGACTAGGCCATCATAAAGGTGCTAATTGCATGGCATGCCAATCAATGGTTGAAGTCCCTGAATTTGTATACAACCACGTCACAATAAAACATTTGGAATTCATAAATTGCAATACTAAAAATGTAATCTACTTCATTCAATGTCCTTATACTCTTGCCTGTGTGGGAAAAACAAGACAGGAAGTGAAGAAGAGAATAATCCAACATAGATCCCAAATTTGTATTAAGAATATTACAGCTCCTTTGGTTCAACATTATCTACAAAACAATCTCGTAGAGAATGACATTGAATGAAGAGTCTTAAAACAGTTTGCTTCTCCAGATGGAAATGTGGAAACAATATTGTGATAAGCTGAAGTACATCTAATCCTGAAGCTGAGATCTGTTGAAAAAGGTTTAAATTAGCTCTCTGAAGTGTACAATACTTAGCATTTTTTGAATTGTGGACATTGGGGAATAAATAAACAGACTGTGGTCTGTTACATTTAAATGCTCGTGTTATTCTCCTACCCCTCTATTGGTGATAGCAAGTGAATTAACATGTAAAGGCGATATTGTGGACAATCAAAAAAACAGTGTAAATGCATCCTCTGTAAGGATAATTGTGTCATCATAGAAGTTTTTATTGATGAAAAAATGGTGGTGAGCCTTCCAAATGCATGCATTTTTTGACAGTCTCAGTGAAAATCAACAATATTTTAGAGCAGTTTAGAAATGGATTTGGGTCCCAATCAGCAAATATATGTTCTAATTGTAACTGAAACGGTTCTTGTTGATAGTAAGTTTATTCCTGGTGTGTTTTTACAGGGCTTGACATGCATTCATGATCCTCTAAACAAGCCTCATTTGGACAATCAAGGCTATTAATGACTTCTTGTCTTTGAGACTCATTAGCTCCGAATTCAGTTCCCCTATTTTCATCTGCAATTATACCCTGGGAGGTTGTTTAATCAATCTAACCTATTAAATAGATCTTCAGAGAGTGTTATTTAATTTGATTTCTTATCTACATTAATACTTTTATCTTTAGAAGCTGGAATCCTAGGAAGGTTTGAAGTATATTTTAGTTCTCGATCTAGACCATTAGTGTTATGTAAATGTAGCGCTTTGCAACACTTTTTAGAGATTTTTTACTTCTTCTTTCTCTTTGCCTTATTAGATCCTTTTACTTGTTTCCTGTTATTAACTATTTCAAACATTTCTTTAGTTTTGTGTGCCTTCTCTTGTTCTCTCCAACTCTCTTAATGTTTCTCTCTTCTGCCCTAAACGTGTTTCTTTTTCCTTCATTGAATTATCTATTTCCTCATAATCTGCCAACATACAGTTTGTCTCTTGGGTGTTCCCCAGGCTAATTTTCCTGTGACATTCCAAGGCAGGAAGAACCTCTGCATAAGTCCTTTTCAGTGTCGGTTTTAGACTTAGACTTTAACAAACATCCGTCTTCAGGCCTTCTGGCACAGTCTGCTCCAGGACCCACAGCCACCCTTAGACTTCTTCAGTGTACCACAACCTGTCAAACCCCACACCACCCAGCCCATGTAATCTATAATGCTGCACCCCTAACTTCACTTCCCAAGGACTAACCAGTGTTCTTCACCGCTGGTTCTGCCCTAGTTATAAAATGCATGCTAGCGAGGGACAGCAAGCACATGCCAGACTGAGGGCAGAGTGAAGCAGAGTGAAGCAACTTCTGAGAAAGCAGTGCCTGCCATGTGGCTCATTAACTCTAGCTGCTTCTGTGGATCGGCTCAGGCCTCAAGCTAATTAAACTCTTGTGGTTCCCACTTGAGTGCACACTCTGGAGGCAATCCTCCCTCCAGCAACATTATCTTGTTCGTTTGACCTTCTCTGCAGTTCTCTCTGCTGGCTCAAGTTTTCAACTTCTGTGCCACTGTATGCCTTATGTGCCACTATGCATAGGACAGCCAGGAGTAGGGCAAGCTGGTGGAAGTCAATGCACAGCCTGCCCAACTTCTGTGAACCTTGGGAGAACAACAGAAGTCACAAGACCCAGAAAACCAGGAAATAGAGTTGCAGGAGAAAAAATGACTCTTGCTTCTAGTGTCAGAGTTGCCCTTTATTAGACCTATCAGCATTAGGGTGGTCCCCAAAAATGTTTGCCTAACTCCCTCCCCTTTGCTGCACTTATTTCTGTTGGCCTTAGAACCTTACCACTAACCATTGATAAAGTGATTGGGCTTTCCCAACAAAACATGGTTAAATTGGCTTATCCCCCAATTAAATATTTAATTTACTTGTAAATCCCTTGTAGAGTAGTATTCCATATACACAAGGCCTATAAATTAAATGCTAATTGTGGCATTTTGCACTACTCACATAAGTAGCACTTTAAAATATGTTGCAGCCCTGAAATTGAAACCTGAATGCAGTCTTAAGCGGCCATGTTGACTTGGCATTGAAACCTCCTTGCCAAGCTTTTGACTTCCCTTTCATTACATATACCAGTTTGCTGGCTTCCTGTTCACAACCACAGGGACACAAAAGGCTTCCTCCATGTTGAACCCTCACCTGGACCCAGCCTAAGTTAGTTGTAACCATCAAAGAGGTGCCCCTTCAGTCCTGGACCCTTGGAAGTGATGCAAAATGTGCCTCTGTAGCCAAAATCTGAATGTGGCCACCAAAAACTACTCTGAGCATAAAGAGGAGGCTGGGACCAAGTTTCTCATCTTTACGCTAGAGGTGCATCACTAGTTGGATTGATTTTGTGGCTCCTCCTAATGTGTTCTTCTGCACAGGAGCAAATCCTTTTAATCTGTCCTTCGCCAAACGGGTATTCGGCCTTGTGAAACTGCCTTTCACTACAGCTCTCTACCACATTCCACTAGAGACATGACAAATATCCTGTCCACTGTATTATGATCCCATTATATTGTATGGAGATTGTAATACAGCTGGTGGGATATCCATCATGTGTGTGATGGAGTATTCAATCTGCTGCGATCTAAATCAGGCTCTAAGTTTGAACGTAGAAATCCTCACTGCGGCTTCAACCCAAGGCTATCTGATGTCGACGCTCCCTTCACCGACACTTCCTACAGTCTTGCTCCACTGAAATTTACCTTCTCAGACAATTTGCTCAGGAATGTATCCCAGTCTGAAGGAAAGTGCTGACTGGGTCCAATTGACTTTTGTATCTGAACCATGCTCTATTGCAGTCGGCCCTATATTTCGAGTTTGACCCGGTCTTCCATGACTAGATGTCTGGGGTTGGCACTTTCATCTTCTAGGTCAGTGGCTCCCAACCTTTTGACTTATGTGGACTCCCACTTTATCATTACTGGAAGCAGGGGACCCCCACTAAATCATTATTGAAAACCAGGGACCCCTCCACTGAGTCATCACTGAAAGCTGGGGCCATATCTATTAATATTAATTAATTTTCTGAGCAGTCGTGGACCCCCTGATGAGGCTTCGCGGACCCCCAGTGGTCCCCGGACCAAAGGTTGGGACACACTGTTCTAGGTGCTAGGTTTTACTAAAAACTTTTAAAAATCTGAATTCTGTCCATTTGGTGTCAAATTATTTATTAAAATGTACTCTTTTCTAAATTGGTTTGTGATTTTTCTTGTGTTGTGTTCACTTTATTACTGTTTTTGTGCTGCAACAAATACTTTACACATGTCTTCTAAGGTAAGCCTTCACTGCTTTTTGTTCCAAGCTACCCAGGGTTAAGCACAGGTTTAAGTAGAGACTCTTGTGGTATAAACTGCCAGGGATTATGACTTTTGCTTGACCTGGTCTCACACCCCAATCATCCAAAGTTCTTTCTAGCACCACTGAATTATAGCAAAATACACGAATGCAGGGAGAAGCAAGGCCCATGCAGTGGCCATTGAGCCTCCCTCATGAAACAACTATCTGTGGATTTGCTCCACTTCAAGTGACCTAACGTTTGTGCCAGTCACCTACAGATGGTTGGCTGGGTTCAATTTTAGATGGTTAGTTGACATCCACTAGAGAGTGGCTGACAGACAGTTGGGCAACATGGATCTTGATTGCAGAATCACTGAATGTCCATCAAATCCTAGGCTCTTTGAAATATATGGTGCTGGTAGTATCTCTCCATCTTACATACAAATTCTAGCATATTCACACTCTAATCTACTTGTGACATTACATATTGGCCCTCATAATGAGCACGGCGGTGTTTACTGCCATGTTCAGGCTGGCGGTCATTTAACTGACTGCCAGTCCCCCTGGGACCCTGCCGGCCACATAAAGAACATTCTGCTGGGCCGGTGGGTGGAAATATTGTTGCAGCTGCACCCATCACGCAGATCACTGCCTGACCTGCGTGATGGGGCACTGCACAGGGGCCCATGGCAAGTGCATGGGCAGTGCAGGGGCCCCCAGGCGGGCCCCGGATCACCCCTTTTGCCAGCCTTTCCCTGGCGGGGGAACCCGTCAGGGAAAGGCTGGTGGCAGTAGGGATCATTATCCGAGGGCCAGCAGCGATGCCCTGTCAAATAATGATTCCCTCAACCGCCAGGCTGCCTGTCGGAGGCCGCCTGGCGGTGGAGGCGGCCCTCCATGTGTTCATTATATGGCGGTTCAGCACGCCATGCCGGTGGCGGTCTTTTCATCGACTGCCGGCATGGTGGGCAGAACCGCTGGGGTTCATAATGACCCCCATTGTGTTCCATTCCCTTCAGTACATGCATTGGCATGAATCATTTCTCTATGTATTCCTCTGCTTTTGATCTGTGATCATCGGTCAGCATTTAATTTCTGAATGTTGAAAATAAGATTTGCAACTTGGCAACAAACAAGAAATTTGTTTAAGTGTAGGAAATATCTGGTAAAGCCTCAGTTCTGATCAAATTAATATCAGTATTTCATCAGAATGGAAGAGATAAGAATAAACTTAGAACCTCATTTACAAGCCCCTAGTGGCACACTGCGCCACCGGAGTGCCATTTTTTTTAATGCTCCAGTTGCGCAATGTGCCCACTTATATTTACAAGGCCACACAAAGCCACCTTGTGTGGTTTTTCATGGCTTTGTAAATATGCCCCCTTTCACACATAACTGTAAGTGAAAGGGGCGTTTCATGGTTGTTGCTGTGTATGTTCCCACACAACACCCATGGAATCTGACACATTCCCAGATTTACAAGGCTAGGAATGTGTCAGATTCCTATGTCAGGGGTAGTGTTAAACTGGCTCAACTGGGAGAAATAACATTATTTCTTCCTTTTTTTCCTCTTTCTATGTTTGCTGCATTTTGCAGCACACATAGAAATAGGAAAACACCATTAATGATTTTTGATGTGCAGGATGAGTGTTCCTTCCTGCACATAAATAATCATCCCTGCAACTCTGACACCCTTGCACCATGGCACAAGGTTTCCGACACTGGAGCTAGGCAGCAGTTTGCAATTTGTGCCCCACTGCAGAGGAAAGTACAGGGATGTGTTGTATTTCTGTAAATACAACGCACCCCTGCACTTTCAAAGTGTTGCAGTGCTGCACAGCAAACTGTCCTGCATTGCCACGCTACATCATTTCTTTGTTAATGAGCCCCAAATTGTTGATGCTATAATTTTCCATTTGCTGCTTGATTTATGTGCACTTCTCATACATTTACAGCATTCCATTGTTAGACACTGTTCAAATGTTAGGAATCCTGTTTGTTCAAATCTGTAAATTATGTGTAAACCATTGACAAGTGTAAACTAGTATTTTGTATTTCTTGCAGAGACCCATATAAGGCATGCAATGATGGCAATGATAATGGGACAAACATTGACCGAAAGGATGCAACAGTCATATTTAGTTATGTGAATGAGAAGACGAATCAAGTTCACCTCAACACGGGGCTATTTACGGTTAGTTCTTCAGGCTTCCTTGAAACAACAGTAAGTACGAACGTCTTTTCCAGAAATAAACCTTTGTACAATCCCTACCAATTGCTTAGATATTTGCAGTTATTTCAAACTAAAAACAAAATATGGCATTACAAGTTTGTGTAAAAACATCAGTAAGAAAGAGAAATCTAAGACATAGCAAGGTTTTATTGATGAGATATATCCTGATATTTTTTAAATGAAGATTGCAGGACAATTTCTGTTATTAGGAGGCATTACATTCTTAGACCATAATCAAGCGGTATGCTCAGAAATCGACTTTTTAAGATAAGCGTCTCTACTCTCTATTGAAGACATTAAAATATCATGTTCTAATGTGCCATGTGTACATTGCATTGAATAAAATACCTGGCTCGTGTTGAGCATTTGGGCTGCAGCGCACACCAATGTGCACCTTGAAAGTACGGAATTCCAACGCCCTTTCTTACTCCCAAGGAGTTAAAACATATCTGTGTATCACGTAGGCAACTAAACAACTCGCAAACCATTTCTGAGATTTGTACAGTAACTGATGCATATGAAGAGTTTAGAATGTTAAAGATGGGAAAAACTAACCTTCTCAGCAAGAGACGTAATCACCATGGCCTGTGGTTTCTGCAAATGGTATTTTCAGTCACCAAATCAAGTGATGAATAAATAGTGAACAAATGGCATGTTAGTAACGTGCTTTTAACGTACCTGTAGGGAATTCTTTTAGAGTAGCAAGATGTATCATTTTAAATATGTTCAACATATTCTTTGTGTTGTTTCTGCGGGAGTGAAATGATAAATGTATCATTAACAATGATACAGGACAATGAAGTGCAATAGAATAAGGTACAATTGCTGTTGCTTACGCTATGTAATGAATATGCTTCAAGTGAATGGCTAGTAGGAGATATTCACCAAATTCAATTTTAATTAAAAAAAATATATTTAACATATATTAATATATTTATGTAGTAGAGATTTAAGAAAATTACCTCTACAAGCTTTATGGACCAAAAACGATTCTGGTTTCACAATTCAAAATTGTCTTCCAAGAAATGCTATGACTTGCTGATAACATGGCCACTCTTAGATCAAAATTATGTGAATTGTGATCACTAAAGTGAAGGGAGGGTTGAATGATGTTTATTCAAGCTGACTTTAGTGGGGTAGATATGATACAGGTCCTGATTAAATATTTTTAATGATTCATATCCCTAGAATAGACCCCTGGCGTATTTCAATCTTGGAAATCCTAGTACTCAGCCATAGTTTAATTGGTAGCTTTCTTCTGTGTCTATTCAATGACAATAGATTCCAAGAGACCTAGCTTGCAGTAAAAGGCACAGCTGGTCCATGCACAATCACCACTCTGAATTTGTATTCAAAGCTAAAGATGTGAAGTCTAGAGGGAGGTGTGTATATGATATATAAGTAAAAATTGTACACTTTACAGATTCATATGAACGACTTGGCGAAGTGTGGGTTATGACTGAATTATTGAACCATTATTTCTTATTTCTTGAGGAGATAATAATTTCCCATATTTCGTATCCAGTCAATGCAATGATTCCACAGAATATAATTCAGAGAGCATTGGTAAGGTCTCTCAATCTCTCTGTGACTTCTTATTCATGTAATACATTTACGGGATGTCATATCACATTCATATATTTGTCCTATTTCATTTTATATTCTAAAAAGTGTCCAAATATTATACTGAAGATTAACAATATGGAACGTTTGATCACTTTTCAATCTTTCAGTTTTGAAAAACATATAATCATATATATGATGCTCTATTTTGAAATGTGTAATGCAACCATATATGGCGGTGTCACATAAGGTGAGTACAGCAGAGGTGCTAATTTAAGACCCGTCTCTGCCTCTGTATTGGCTTCAATAAGGCAGTCAAACACAGCACAACACAACAACCAAAGTATAACATAAAACCATCGTTTTATAATTATGAAGCACTAAAACACAGCAACATCACAAACAAAACTCATCGCCACCTACACAACATGACACATAACTGATATGCACATTCTTAACACACAATACCTCCAGAAAACTGCTTCGGCAATAAGCTGGTAAAAGGTGTTTGCACTAATCAATGGCATAACTTAGCTCTAAGGATGTTGAAATAGAGACAGTTATATTATTTTGTGATCCAGCATTGTTTTGATAGCATCAAAGAAAGCCTTCATGCAAAGATACGATAAGGAGAAAAACATCTACTACACCCCTTATTGAGTTACAATGGTTTAGACTAAAATGAAATTGATAAATATGACACTACTTGATTGAATTGATTTGACTAGATTGTAAGATGCAATGTTTTTTGGATAGACTATAACAGACATTACTTTCATATGAATTGCCATTGTACCAACCTGATGCCTTTTTGGTATCTATTAAAATGCGTCATGTAGGAAACTGGACTGTGACTGATCTCCAATAAAACCTAAATAATTTGTTTCCTGTTGGCTAAACTGATTTCTATGAAAAATTTCAGGCTCATCTTTGATAACTGGCTCAAGCAGAAATGTGGGCTTTGGTTCTAGGACAATGGACTAACACAGCAGGTTCGTTTGGGAAAATAAAGAATGTATAAGGTTCAGACAATTTTTATTTTTTTTATTTTTATTTTATTAGTATTCTAACATGTCAGAAGAGAAGGACCATACAAATTTTGTACAAAATGAAAGCATAACATTCCACAAACAGAAACAAAAGCTGGAAGGAGACAAATATATTCATCACATATCAAAATAGACTAAAAACCTCTATGGTGTATCTTGGTTTTCCAGCCATTTGGTCAGTGGTGCCCAAATTCGTTCCCCCCTATGTCTCTTCTTATAACCTTTTAGTTTATAGAAGCTCAGTTCAATTTTATAGATGGCAAGTAATCTGGATCACCATCCCTCAAGCGTAGGGGGTTCTTTTTTGATCCAGTCTGTTGCAGTACAAAGTCGAAATATTGCCATTGCTACAAATAGAAATTGCCTTATTTTATACAGCGGGGGCTCTATACCTTCAGTTGAATCCATAACCCCAAGTAATACCAGCATAACAGACAACTGAACATTGCAGCCCGTGATCTTCTTGAGGAATACCTCTATCTCACACAAAAATACCCGCAGCATTGGACATGCATAAAACATATGCAGTATCTCAGCTTCCTCCTCTCCACAACGAGTACAAAGCCTAGAGGATTTCCCCCATTTTTTCAGCTTAGCAGGTGTGTAGTATAGATCAACCAATGTTTTATGATGCTGGGTTTTCAGGTTAGCTGAGAGAAGTGTTGTATCAGCCATAGCTAAAGATTGGCCCATCCAGTCCCCAGCCTTGCCAAACCGTATGGACCATCTTTCATTCTGATGTACCGTATCATCTGATTGCAAATCGACTAGTAAAGTATATATCATGCCAATCTTTGCACCACGATTAATAGCCTCAATTAATGGAATCTCGGTCATTTCTGGCATGTCGTGCTTATGACAGCAAAAAAAAATTCGTATTTGCAAAAACTTAAAGAAATGGGTCTTAGGTAGACCATATTGAGATTGCAACTCCATAAAGGATTTACATCCAGAATTACAATACATGTCTCCAACATTCTTTATTCCCCGAGAACGCCAAGAAGCTAGTATAGGATCTTTACAAATATAGTTAGGAATAGCAGAGAAATTCATTGGCGTATAAACTGTAATCCTTCCCAATCCCATACTCTGTTTTACCTGGACCCAAACCTTATAGGCAGCTATAAAAGGCTTAAATTTTACTTTTTTTAAATAGCTTGGTTCCTCAAATTTCGACAGCCACCCGCCATCATAGTATATATAGAGGTTTGATTTATTTCTATAACTCCTCTGGGGCTTCCCCTTATAAGTTCATCCATATGTTGGAGACATCAAGCATAATAATACAATGTAAAATTGGGAACCGACCAGCCACCACGGCCCTTGGAAAGTGTCATATACTTCATTGCCCTTCTAGATTTAGGGTATCCCCACAAGAAGTTATTCCCTTTTTTTTTCAATTTTTTAAGCAAATTTTTAGTAACCTCGAGAGGAATAGCCCGAAATAAATATAATATTTTCGGGAGAACCATCATTTTTAAAACATTACAGCGACCCTCAAGTGATAAGTGCAAATTATGCATTCTATCTAAATCACTTTTTATTTTACTTAACAATGGAGCAAAATTAAGTTCCACCAATCGACTGACCGCAGCGGTAATTTGAATCCCCAAATACACAGCATCAGATACCACCCGCTTGTCTATTAATGAGGTATGCTCAAAACACACTATCTGCGTCTTGCCTGAGTTCAACTTATATCCGGAGTATCTTCCAAACTCTCTTGCCTCTATTTCAACTGCCTTGATAGCATCCTCCGGACTGCTTGTCACTATGGCTACATCATCAGCATAAGCAAACACCTTATATTCTTCTCCATGATATAATAATGGTTTAATATTTTTGCATTCTTCTAATCTTAATAGAAAAGGATCAATATATAAAGCGAAAAGCAAGGGGGAGCATGGGCACCCCTGTCTGGTCCCCCTTGAAATTGAAATAATGCCTGATTCCAAGATCGCAACACAAATTCTAGCCTTGGGGGCTACATATAAGGCTTTTATAGCTGTGATATACCCTATCCCTATACCCTTCCACTGCAGAGTTTCCCATAGAAACTTCCATGATACTCGATCAAATGCCTTTTTGGCATCTAGCAGTAATAGCCCAAGAGTTGATCGATGCAGCTCTGCAAGATCAAACATAGATATTATTCTTCTTATATGATCGATCGTGTCTCTGCCGGGAATAAATCCATGTTGTTTTTTCCCTACCAAACTAGCTATTACATTTGCCAATCTACTGGCTAAAACCTTTGCGTAGATCTTTCCGTCTACATTCAGCAACGATATTGGTCTATATGAACTGGGGAGATTTGCTGGTTTATCCTTTTTTTTAACACTATAATATTAGCATGTTCCCAAGATAAGGGTGCTTGACCTGCCTGTGCTTTGCAAAAGGTGATATGTATGTCCCTTTTTATGTCTGCAAAAAAAACCTTATAAAATTCAAGTGGTATGGCATCAGGTCCAGTCGCCTTCCCGGCTGCCAGGGAACTCACGGCTTCAATTATCTCTCCAATTTGAATTGGTGCATCCAATATCCTTTGTTCCTCGAGAGAGAGCCTTGTGTTTTTTAATTCACCTAAAAATCCACTGGCCTCTTTTTGAAGTTGTTCAGAATGACCAATATCCTCGCTATACAAATCCTGATAATAATCCTTAAAGACCTATAACATTTCTTCTGGCTTTCCATGTTTCTGGCCATTGATGTCAATGATATCTAAAATGTTTTGCTTGACAGCCTTTTGCCTTATGCGCCTAGCTAAAACTTTTCCTGTTGTTTCACCATATTCATAATACTCACACCGGTGACTTTGATAATCAGCTGCGACTGTTTTATTCAGATATGCATTTATTCTAGCTTTGAGGATCACCGTCTGAGTCTGTATAAGAGTAAAATCTTCCTTACTAATAATTTTAAGGGCTAATTCCCTCTCTTTTGCTGTTAGTCTTTCCTGAAGATGTGCAATTTCTTTCCCCCTGGCTGCCTGTACACCCAAACTATAGCTAAGGGTTTCACCCCTTACAGCTGCTTTAAATGAATCTCACACCATCCCGCAATTTGTCATGTTTCTATTGATTTAAAAAAATTTATGAATCCACACTCTCATATGAGATATATATCATGGGTCGACCAACAGTTTCCTATCAAATGTCCACACACAACGTGGACTTACTGCCCCCCCTTACTACTATAGACAAAATTAGTGGATTATGATCTGAGAAAAATCTAGGCTTACATTCTATTCCAAACCCATGAATTAAACTTCGTGAAATAAAAAAATAATCCAGCCGTACTAATTTTGCATAAGGGAAGGAGTAGTAAGTATACCCCGGGTTTGGAGCTTTAATATTTTCCCAAACATCCATCAATCCGTGATCCACCACTAACCTCCTCAAAGCCTTCCATACTTTAGGCTTTCGACCCTTACATAGGCTCTGAGCATCCACACTGTTATTGCCTACTTTTAAATGAATATTTAAATCACCACATACAATTAATGGTAAGGGCCATCCAGTTAATTCTGCATTCAGCGTATCCAGAATCTCAGCCTCATCAAAAATTGACCCATATATAGTACATAGAGTAAATTTGAATGTGTTCACAGAAAGTTCTGCGAGAACCCAGCGTCCATCACCACTTGCTAGAGATCGGCAAACATGAAAGCAACCCATTCTAGCAAATATCGCCACACCACGTGTCAACACCTCCTGTCGGGTACAAACCAAAAGTGTTAAACCGAGTTCTCTCAGTAGCTCGTGTCTGCCCCATGAAATATGTTTTTCTTGTAAACAATATAAATCTGTTTTAATCAGTTTAAGACCAGCTGCCACTCTTTTCCTTTTTCGAGGGCTATTAAGACTACAGATATTCACTGTGCAGATCCTTAATCTATTTGCCATTTTAATCAATTTGTTGTACCAGCCTCACGACACTGCTCCTTCCTCTAAACAAACCTACTTGTTAGTTTTGAACCCTATTAATCCTCCTCCTCAGGCATGTCTCAATTAGCTTATTCCTCATGTTACTAACTGTAAAATTACTCCCCTCTCCCCCACCACCCCTCCTCCAACCTCCCACCCCCCTAACCCCTTGCCACCCTACCCCACTACCAACCCTACCCCAGCCCTCCCCCCAACTATACCCCGTACCCTTGCCCTTACACCCAGTTTATGGAAAGTATGGGACCCCACTGTCCCTAATGATGGAAGCACATCTGCTCCGACCGTCCCACCCAGTGCGTTTTGTGCTTTTTATACTAGACCTCAAGACTACCTTATAACACCATAGCCTTAACATTTTAAATCTATCTAAATACTATCTGTATGTAAATTTTATGATTAAGGAGACAAAAAGTAACAGGGGGGAAGAAACACAGAGGATTATTTACCACCACCTCGCCCTCCCACCTCTCAACACTTTACCCATTCTGCTTTCCCCACCTCCCCTTCCCCCCGTTAGTCAAGAACCCTACATCAAGAGCCCTGACGACCTAGTCCACCCAAAAACTCTCTTGCTTTCACCTCGGACGTAAAATATTGGGTCCTGTTATCCATTATTATCTTCAATTTAGCAGGATTTAACAGAAAGACCTGTGCCCCCTTATTTAGAAGTGGCTGAATTAACTGACGGAGCCTCCATCTTTTTTTAACAGTGGTATGACAGAAATCTGGCCTCACAAAAAACTCACACCCCTTAGCTTTGCTTCTAGAGTTAGGTCGAGCACGATCATATACAGCCTGTCTCGCCTGGAAATTAAGCAGAGAAATTAACATCGCTCCTTGCCTACCACTTACTCCTGCTGAGGATAACCCAGCTCTATGAAAGGGGAATCAGTGGGCTCTTTGAATCTCTCTGTCCCAATCCCACTGTTGTAAATCTGGAAAGGCCTCCTTAAAAAGTGCAACCATAAAACTATGTGTATCAGATCCTTCAGCTCCCTCTGGTATACCCAGTACTCGCAGGTTATTACGCCTTAGTCTGTCCTCTAAGTCCGTCAGTTTCCACTGAGTATCCTTAAGTTGTTTCTCCATAGTTTCTCGAGTCACTTGCTGAGATCCAGAATCGTCTTCCAAATGAGAGATGCGAGTCTCCACTTCTTCCATCCGCGTAGCAAACTCCGAACATGTTTTAGCCACCCGGCGAATTTGGATTTGCATCTTTCGACAGGCTAATTGGGTTCTGCGGCTCTCAGACTTAGATTCTTCTCAGTGTTCCATAATACTTTGATATATGGTTTCCAATGGCACGGGGTTGGTTTGTTTTTCGGTATTATCATGCAGAGTCAAATCACCCTTGGAATATTCCCACTGAAGACCCTTAGTATCCAGGGAATTAGTAGAATGCTTATTGAGCCCTAATTGTTCACTTCTCTTCCTCTGCTTCTTCCTTAACGTGGCATTCTTAATACTTTCATATGATTCCTTCCCCAGCACTAAGGAAGACATTTCAGAGTCAAGTTCCGAGGAAGTCCTATCAGCCTCTAATTCCAATTGCTCATTGCTTGACCAGCTCGAATGATCCGATAATGAAAAAAACTTGTCTCCTTGCATTATCTCATTGTCTCGTGATGCGAAAAGACCCTCTTTTAATGAGCTAGTACCAGCAGAGAGTAGCAGGTCCTCTGCTGGGCTAACATCCCTATTAGCTTCATCACAACCGGGGGAGTTTTGTTGTTGGCCCACCACTTCTACATGTGCCAGTGTCATATCATTTTGAGAACTATTCAGCCAATCCACCTGATTATCGGCATTGTGTTTCTTTGGGCGCACTGCATCTGAAGCGTAGACCCGTCCCCCCCCATCCTTCCTTGCCACACAAAATTTTGAAATTCTGCTCATACATTCTACCAGATCGTAAAATTCTTCAAAATCTCAATACTTAACTTTGAAATTAAAAATAAAAGTTTGAAGCTTTGGTCCAGCCTCCTCAACGTATGTGGTATAAATATCATACCTGTACAATTTCCCCACGTTATTTTCAATTGTATATCGCATAATTGAAAACACTGGTGATAAAATCATGCATGACAGCGCTAATTATGTGGTTATTTTAAATATAAGAATGGGTAAATGATAATTGATTTATAATAGCTCAACTTATCCATAGATTTATCAAAATATATAGAGAAAAATATATAGAGACCCAGTCAGACTAACATTTAAATCCAGTAAAGCCTTATTTAAGTCCCATTTATACAAACAATTGCTCAGTTTCATTTTTCATGCTCACAGCTGCATGGCCAAGGGCTAAAAGGAAGCTAACATACATTATTTTATTATGCTAATTATATATAGCACCATATTTACAATTAGTCTGATCTCTAGGTGACATGCAGACTGCTGTCTGCTGACTAGATTTTACCTATGAAGTGGTCAGCTGAGAAGCTGTGTATTAGCATCTTCCAACAATACTGTATGAAGAGTTTGCAGTAGATGTTGTGCTTCAGTATTGATTTACGTGTGCACCCTATCTAAATCCTTTAAACCCTTCACAGTTGATCTCTTTGCTCCTTCAGTGACTGAATTATTTATTTTGGTCAGATTAATAATTATTTCGTATATAGCTGCATTACCATGAACTCAATCATCTTCTGTCTTTCTCTGCACAAAAAAGAATACCAACAGCAGGCCTGAATCTGTAATTCTTGCTGTTGACCAGGTTCATTCTAACTGCATGGCATGGTTGCTGGCTGCCATCAATTTTGTAGCTTGGGCATCTCATGTTGTAGTACTTTTGTGGTTTTCTGAAACTCTACCTCAACCACGACCCAGCTGTTGGGCTAGCTCTTGAATTATCAAATGATGAGGCACACTACTTTCTTGTGTCTGCATGTTTAAAAGTCTTATTCCGTAATCACTTCACGTCCAGAAACCTAGCATGAGATGTTCTCTAAGGGACAGATTTATACTTTTTGATGCAAAACTGCGCAAACCCAGTTTTGCGTCAAAAAGTTGAGAGCTTACTAGCGCCATTTTTTAATGCCATCCGGGCGCCATATATATATAGTATGGCGTTGTGTGTCACTAAAAACAAGTTAGAGTCAAAATTCCTGACTTTAACCATTGTGCCTTGTCGTAAGGCAAAATGACGTTACCGCCGGAAAAATGACTCTAACCTGTTTTACAACATGTAAACATGTCGCAAATGCACCATTTTGTACCAGCATTAGCGTCAAATACAGATGCTAACAGAGAGAACAGTGCAAAGCAGAGGAACAATTGAGCCAGAAAGCGAAGGAAGGAGAGAACCCAGGGTGACCCCAATCAACCAGGAACCAGCCAGGAGGACACAGACAAGACCCAGTGGAGAGAGGAGAAGAAATAGAGAAAGTGTTGTTTCAGTGCAGAGGAGCGCGAAATACTGGTGAGAGAGGTGACAGAGCATCAACATCAACTCTTCATCACCTCCACATTGCCAATTGGCAGGAGAGAAGCAATCTGGCAGCAGATAGCAGACAAGATTAACAGTGGGGCAGATGTGAGGAGAACTCATACATGGGGTCAGGGAGTGGACCACATGTTAGGAGGGCTGACAACTAGGAAGCTGGTATCCATAGGTCTATCACATCTACATTCATGTATCCAGGTGTAGACACCCATCAATATCTGATCTGCCAATACTATTCCTTACACACCCATTTCCATGCCAGCACACGTTTGGCCTTGACTCGAATGCACGCCAATCATATTCTACATAAGTGTGACATACCTGGAGTGCAAAATACAGAGCACCATCCTGGGAGACAATTGCCAGCCCATTTCTCCATCTTCATGACAATTCAGGGATGCACCAAATTGGGTTCAAAATGGTGGATCCCTGTGTTGTGAGAATGATGGAGTGCCCCACTGCCAATGTTCTCACACCATTGCACTCTGTCATTCTCAGTCACTTATGGCCCTAAATGTGGCTTGTCATCTCCTTCTTTACACAATGCTGGCCATTGACCACCACGAACCTGACAAGATGTGACCCTCTGGTGGTGCATGGGGCTCCTTTCAGTGGGACACAATGTCACCATCCAGCCTTCTTTGATATCTCATCATTGGACAGCTCATCACATCTAGCATTGTATGCAACACATATGACTCATTCAGATCAAACCCAGGATTACTTCAGAGGACACACATTATCACACTTACTGGATACTTCTGGGTCCTCAAATCGTGCCACTTCACCGATCGTGTAGGGGGCAGGTCCACCTGTAACATATGAATGGAAAACTATACTTAGTGTCATATCCCCATCACTGCTAGAGGACAACAAATTTCAGTGTGTAGTATTTGAGAGGAGTGAGCTAGTTATCCTAGTGTAAAACAGTGCAACAAACACAACACTACGATCACACAATGACACAGACACTCAAGTGTGTGAGGGACACACAACTGTACACTTACATTGGGCCAGAGAGTCATGTAGTGCTACACTCTGCAACAAACATATGTGGGCAATCTATAGAAGATGGAACTACATGGCATTAGGGGGAGTTGTGTAATAAATACATGACACTACCCTGGTGCTTTGCAAGACATTTGACTCTAGTACTCAAGCTTGTCCTGCAAGGCACCCAGAGGCACTTTGTGATAGACATGCGGCTCAATTTTAAGTCTGCAATGGTCATGGGTCGAGTAATTCATGACTGATGTGGCAAAGTTATCTGATAGCATCAAATGCCTCACTTACATTACCCCCTAAGGTGGGTAAGCCCCCTTTGCTGACATAATGGCAGGGATCAGGTGCTTCAAATGATGACAAAGTTGCACTATACACGCATTACCCAACTTTGTTGACACACTCCAGGAAAGAATGGTAGGCTGGAGTCTCATGTATGACACGATGCCCGCGCACAAGTATCGTCCTGGCCCCTGAAATGTGTGACTTTGTGATGGTTGTGCTTGATTTACCACACATCTGACCTGCATTGGTATAATGATTGGACATGTGAACTCCATGTCTAGACTGCCTCAGGTACACTTCATTCTGGTTGCATGCAACCTGTCCACAAGCATTGCATGCAGCACTCCAACTCATCTGCTACTGTCATTCAGGAGTAGTGAACAGTAAATAGTATGCCAATGGTAGACTCACCAACAGGTCTGCCGATTTCAACACCTAGATGAACGAGCAGATCCTGCTCCGTGGCCACCAGATCTGCCCAGCGATGCTTGAGCTAGTGCTCATTCCTGCTGCTCTTGTAGACCCTCTTCAGGTGCTGGAGCACCTTGCCCCATCACAGCCGCCTGGCCTTGGTCAGGTATCCCTGGATGACCTGGACCCCCATCTCCAGCACCATCAGCAGGTATTGGGTGACCAGCCACACAAATACACCCAACACATTCTCTCCCATCCTGTTCAACCTCCCCTACCAGACATGTTATTAATGGTAAAGGTTGACCCTAAATACATTAAAAAAAGAAAAGTTTACAGAAATGTAAGCCCATAAACTAATCCCAACTACCTCAAATGATTAACTACCCCGGACAAACACCCCACAGTACAAATACAGATATACACAAAAAACATACAAAATCACAACTACATGGAGAAAATGCAGACAATATTTAACACAACACGACAGGAGGGACACCACAAGATACAATACGCAACCAAGACACAACAACCAGCTCCAAAAGGCACAGACTATAAAGTGAACGTCAAACTACACCCACCCAAGCATGTACCATGCTTGTAGACTGGATTTTCCATCACATCACTTCCTGTCCCCATGCCTCACGTTTTCAGTTATGTGTGTATTTATATAATGCAATTGATATTTGCGTGTGTTTTTTAGACACATGGGGGGTCATTCTGACCCTGGCGGTAATTACCGCCATGGCGGAGGTCGGCGGTAGCACCGCCAACAGGCTGGCGGTGCACCGCTGGGCATTCTGACCGCGGCGGTTCAGCCGCGGCCAGAAACGGAAAGTCGGCGGTGTACCGCCGACTTCCCGCTGCCCTTGAGAATCCACCATGGCGGCGGAGAGCGCTCCGCCGCCATGGGGATTCTGACACCCCCTACCGCCATCCGGTTCCTGGCGGTTCTCCCGCCAGGAACAGGATGGCGGTAGGGGGTGCCGCGGGGCCCCTGGGGGCCCCTGCAGTGCCCATGCCAATGGCATGGGCACTGCAGGGGCCCCCGTAAGAGGGCCCCACGGAGAATTTCAGTGTCTGCTGTGCAGACACTGAAATTCGCGACGGGTGCAACTGCACCCGTCGCACCTTCCCACTCCGCCGGCTCCATTCTGAGCCGGCGTCCTCGTGGGAAGGGTGTTTCCCGCTGGGCTGGCGGGCGGACTTTCGGCGGTCGCCCGCCGGCCCAGTGGGAAAGCCAGAATGACCGCCGCGGTCTTTTGACCGCGGAGCGGTCTTTCGGCGGGAACCGCTTGGCGGGCGGCGACCGCCGTCCGCCACGGTCAGAATCACCCCCATAATGACTGTTATGCATTCATTTCACTGAAAATCAGCATTGAGAGGAGTGCGAAGGTGGAATTCACGCTAAGGGCCCATGTGTCATTTTCTTTGCGTTTGCGGATGTTTTAGATGCACTTGTGTAATTGTTTTACTCAGTTCCTGATTGCGTTTTTTTTCCCCATTATTCTTAGATGCGCCCTGAATCAACATACATATGACATGGGCTGTGCTGCAGTGTGGCATATTAGGCATGACCACATGTGGTAGTTCATGCAACAATGTGATGATGGTGTGACTGGTCTGTTCCACCGATGTGTGGGTTACAGAGTCAACAGCATGCAAATAGTTGCACGTTGTGCATATATATGCATGTGTGACAACAGTGTATCCACATATGTTTGGCAGTCAGTACAATGCAATAGTTCTGGTTTGTGATTAGGTATTGTGTTTTCACATGTGATGTGTGATGTTGTCATACAGAGCATAATATTTAAAACTACATACACAGCTCAAGCATTGTTGATGATGGGTGAACCAATGCTACCAAGGAAATGTTACCCGACAACTGTCTTTGTATGTAGATATAGAGATTATGGAGACTTGTGTGTGGCCAACATATAAGTCTGACATGTGTACATCTTTGGTACATACTATGTATGACACACTGCCTACATTCCACCCAGATTATGTTTCGACCACAAAAGTTTGATTAAACTCATTACATTTACCAATGGTTGTTGGTTTTGTGTGGTGGATCTGCGGCCCTAGCTTCCTATGTTCTCATCCATACCGAAGTGCATTCCATAGACATGTCCGTGCAATGTGTGATGTCTTGTACCCTGTGTCAGGATTGGGCCCATGGCAGTGGCAGGACGGATGTACTGTGCAGGCCCAACTTCTTCCATTGCTTGTTATATCTGGGCATATTATGATGGCCATTGTTACCAATGAAGTTCACCCTTGTCACACATGTTCCATGCAGCCATTGCAACTCTCACACTGAGTTGTGACAGTGTTCTCTTCCAACATGACTAACTTTCTAATTTTTAACATCCACTACCTCATGTGTTGGCCCCTTGCATAATTCCTATTTGGACATGATGTAGTTGTGTGTGATGAGCTATTGATGAGCAAGTTGGCTACGTGGTTGTACAATATATGTTGTGGTCCATAGATTGTGTCCTTCATTTGTCGCATACCAGTGATGAGGCTATTAGTGATGTGTGTGATTGTGGCAGTACAATCTTACACATCACATATGATGTTGCAAGTACTTGTCAGATTCACATTTGTAACATGCTCCCTAAGGTTAGACTCACAATCCTATGGTATTACATAGGGGAAATTGAAGATACCAAAGCACGATTGCTTGTATAAGTGAAGTGTTTATTTACAAAATTGACAAGTTGATTTGAGTGGTTCTTAAGTGAAAAAGTTCTTAACTATGTGCTGTCTGCAGCGTATCCCAGCAACTGTGTTGTGATGTTTCCCCTCCATTTTTTCAACACCATCCTCCTCCTCTTCCTCAGGCAGGTCATCATCCTGGTCATACATGGGGACGTTCATCTCCACACAAATGTTGTACAGGATAGCAGATGTCATGATGATTTTGCAGACAATGTGTAGGCATATAGGAGGCTGCCTCCTGTGAGGTCCAGGCACCAGAATCTTGACTTCAGTATGCCAAATGTCCTCGCCATGATACTCTGTGTGTCACGATGTCCCTCTTTGTATGCACGCTCTGCTGCTGTGCTTGGGTTTGCAAATGGGGTCATAATCCATGGCTGCATTCCATAACCCTGATCCGCTGCAAAAGATAAGTTGTTATTAAGGCTTGCAACAGGTTTGGAGTTGAGTTTGCGCTGTTAGCATAAAGAAAATTACGCTAATTCAGCGCAAACAGAGTATAAATGTGAGCTTAAGTGTTTTTGCATGCATTAAAAATGCATGACGTAAATCCTTTTAAGTGCGAATACCTATCCAGTGCTGGTTTTCCTCTCTCATCTATGTACTGTTCCCTATGAGAAGCCACTTGTGAGTCTATTCCTTCTCAGCCCAGGGATTCTGTAAGAGTTCCCTATAGTTTCCATTATACTTGTGTGCTTTTCATTTGACATTTATTCCCTGTACAATATTTTACCGCTTCTAAGGGCTCTTTATCTTCCTGAGTTGAACGACTGTCTGTCATGCCTTTCTCCTTAAGGAATGCTTGTGCACGTTTATTGAATAGAGCAAGAGCTCTGTTTTTCGAACTGCAAACATTATCTAGCTTTGGATTCTTGATGCTTTGGCCTGTGATTGTGGACCTCTGTGTGCATTCAATTTCAATGATGTGCATGCCTCCTTCTGTTCTTAGAAATATAGCATGCCTTGCAGTAATTTCTTGGGTTTCACCTTCATCGAATTTATTTTGAGTGGTGGGCAGCACTGATTGCGAAGTCCTCTGCCAAAACAGTATATTCAAGGTTATTTATATCTTGAATGTTGTCACCTGCTGTTAGTCTTTTTCAGGAATAATTTTAACATAAATAATTCCTTGCTGCCTTTTTTCCTCAAACGTCTGCGTGGCCACTGCATCTTTTATGTCTGTACCCTATGTTCCTTTGCATTTTGTTAGCCAATTTCTTTAATGCTGCATTTGTCATTCCTTTACAAAATAATGGATTTCATTTTTGTCAAACTCCACAAAATTTCAGATAAAATATGAAACAAAAACATTTTGTTTCGGTCTTGACTGTAGCTTTTTCAAAAAAGTGATGTGCATAGTCATAATATTAAAAAACTTTTGTAGAGCAATTTATTTGTAGCTGTCAGATGTGCTGCATAGTTTTTACACATCCAAATGCAGCAGATTTGATATTATATTGCATTGCCGAAACTGAGAGAATGTCTTACTTATTCTATATGGAATCTAAGCTCTATTGATATGAAGTTACTATAAATTAAAATCAAATGTTTTGTCAAATTACCATTGAAAAAAACCTGCACAGGAGCATATAAAAGTTTGAACTGCACACGTTTACAAGGAAGCTGAAATTAAACAAATACTTTGTTTTGCCATTTTAAACACAACACAAAAGAAGAGATGCAGATATCGATCCTAACATTTTATGATTTACTTCACCTGCTCGACTTCAAATCACTGTAACAGGAGGCTGAAGATCCAACAGCCAAACTGATTGAGTAACAACAACGAACCTTGACCTATGTGCTAGAGTGAGCATTAACACATACAACCCAAATAAGAGTGACTGTAAAAAAAAGTCTAACTTTGTCCACAATTATTGGTTGGCAACAATTTTTTTTTTCTCCATAAAGTGGCGGAGTATCCAAAAATATTGAAGGATTTGCAAGAGGTTCGGACCATATTTATCAAGGTTCAGGAAAAGGGGGGATCCTAGGTATTAAAAGCAAAGTACAGTTCCTGATGGAAGCTTGAATCTAGTAAACAGCAACATTACATCCGATTAGTAAAATATCCTACTAGTGCATTCACTGCTGACTACCTCCCAATTGCTTTAAAAAACAGAGGTTTATTAGATCATGAAAAATATAAATACCTTAAACATGAACACCTCATTATGCCCACGAGGTACTTCCTACCAAAGTGCAGAAGTGTATTATCAGTCCTCCTTGAAGACCTGTAGTAAGCTCTATAGGACTTTTATTGGAGAACATTTCAGGACTGATTGGGCTCTTTCTATTTGAATATGTAACCACACTACCCTCCTATTTAACCCCTTTGTTGCAAGGCCTTTTCCCCTCCTGTGCCGAGCCTTTTTTTGGCTATGTGGGGCAGTTCGCGCTTAGGCCCTTATAACTTTTTGTCCACATCAGCTATCCACTCCAAATTTGCGTCCTTTTTTCCCAACATCCTAGGCATTCTAGAGGTACCCAGAATTTGTGGGTTCCCCTGGAGGAGACCAAGAAATTAGCCAAAATACAGCAAACAATTAATTTTTTAAAGAAAAATGGGAACAAAGGGCTGCAGAAGAAGGCTTGTGGTTTTTTTTCCCTGAAATTGGCATCAACAAAGGGTTTGCGGTACTAAAATCACCATCTTCCCAGCTTTCAGGAACATGCAGACTTGAATCAGAAAAACACATTTTTCAACACAATTTTGGCATTTTACTGGGACATACCCCATTTTTACTATTTTTTGTGCTTTCAGCCTCCTTCCATTTAGTGTCTAAAATGGGTATGAAACCAATGCTGGATCCCAGAAGGCTAAACATTTCTGAAAAGTAGACAGAATTCTGAATTTAGCAAGGGATAATTACTGTAGATCCTACAAGTGTTTCCTACAGAAAATAACAGCTGAAATAACAAGAAATTGAAATTGAGGTGAAAAAACAGCCATTTGTCTCAATGTTTTTCTCTGTATCTTTATCCTGCGATGTCATATTTTCAAGAGCAATATACTGTTATGTCTGCTACACTCTTCTGGTTGCGGGGATATATAGGGCTTGTAGGTTCATCAAGAACTCTAGGTACCCAGAGCCAATAAAGGAAATGCACCTTGCAAAGGGTTTTCATTGTATACTGGGCATACAGCAACTCATTTGGTGACATATAAAAAGTGAGAAATAGGTATCAAGAAAACCTTTGTATTTCTAAAATGGGCACAAGACAAGGTGTTGAGAAGCAGTGGTTATTTGCACATCTCTGAATTCCGGGGTGCCCATCCTAGCATGTGAATTACAGGGCATTTCTCAAATAGAAGTCTTTTTAACACACTGTCTTACATTTGGAAGGCCATTTTTTTGAGAAAGACAAGGGGGAATAACACTTGTTTTGATATTCTGTGTTCCCCTAAGTCTCCCGATGAAAATGGTACCTCACTTGCATGGATAGACCTAATGCTCGCGACAGGAAAAACAACATGGACAATCACATTTTTAAATTGTAATAAATCTTTAAACCTATCATATGTTCACAGAATTACACTGCATTGCACCTTTACACATAAAGCACCCACTGAATCCTGTTATAATACATTAGTAACAATTTGTTTTTATGAATTTTGATGAACGTCGAGCAGAGTGGGGGCCCTTCCATATAGTGTGCAGGGGGGCTACCTTAAGACTTCCGCTACGTGGTCACACTGGTCGCCGTTCGTCATAACATGGACTAGGACGTTTCATGGTCCTGTGTTACACTGTAATCATTGTGTACTACTGCTTTGGGATTTTGACCCAACTTGCATCCTTTTAATTCTGTTGAGTGGACGTCTGGTTATTTTACCACTGAGACTTATCCCAAAAGACCCTGATTTATGTGAACAGTTATTTTGACGTGGGTTATTCTGGTAAACAATCTGCCGCAATTCCAGTTTGCTACTTGTTGCCTTTAAAAAGTCACATATCGTGACAAAACACATGTTGCCTGTTGATGAGTTATTTGATGAATGAAGGACTGATTTTACCTGATTGAAACTGTTAATATCTATCATCTGTGTAAAAAGGAAATGGCATTTCTCAAATAAAAATACTGGATCAGACTGGAATCTGCATGACTTTTTTCTTGCAACTTACACTGCACTGGAATTGCTACGGTTTTACGTTGGTTTATTGCCTTCTTTCATAAGATGAGGTTACATTTCTTCTTCAAGAGAGTAACTCTCTGATTTCACATCATCTTACCAACTTTAGATCTCCCTCCTCTTTCTCCCCTCCTGCTATATTAATGCCTTCGGATTGAATTACTTTTGAGCATGAAATCCTAAAATATTTAAATATGTTCTGTCATCAAAACCAGCACATCAAATACAATCCTAGTAAATATGAGCAAATTGCTTTGAAAACTCTAAATGCTCCACCATTAACAATCAACCCTGCAGATATGGGTGGAGAACAAGTTTTTCAAAATACTACAGATTATAATGCTGAAACCTTGCATCAATTATCAATACATCACATTACCAAAAACTTCAAGGAGATCCTACTAAAAATTTTGCTCAGCTAAATGAAACTGCAAAAACAGAGGCCAAAGAACAGGGCTTCATTAGTGAAAATGAATTTAAATTTCTCAATAAAATCAATAAAACTTTCCCTAAAATAGCTACAATTTATACATTACCTAAAATTCATAAAAATAAATGTAAATATCTTCTTGATAGGCCCATTAACTGACTGTGGGTCTTTGCGGGAAACACTTGGTCAAAACATAGACTATTTCATCAAACCATTTGTGGTACAAACGTCAACCTACATAATAGAGAGTACGCATTTCAAAACTTGCTTGAAAATTTACCATTTAATGATAATGAATTACTTATGGTCAACTTGGACATTCCATCCCATTATACTAACATCCCTCAACATAAAGAAATGGAGGTTATTAGGGACCTATTGAAAGTATGTCCTGCTCCTTTTGATAATCCAGCTGAAATCATTATTGATCTTTCTGTATTGCCATAAAAACTTATATAGATTCCTTTGTAAGTTATATTTCCAAATAAGGGTGCGTCGAGGGGTGCTGATTTTGCTCTCGATCTGGCAATAACTTGTATGCAGTCTTTTGAAAATAAATTTGTATTGAACATATTCAACCAATTTGTCTCCAATATAAAGTTTAGATGCATATATGGATGACATTTTCATGATTTAGAATGGTACAGAACTGGAACTAAAACACTTTCTTGGATGGCTTAATGTTTTTCATACCAACATCCAGCTCACTTTTACCAGCAATAACAATTGGTTAGTTTGCTTTATTTGCTTGTGAGATGTCATATAAGGTCACTTTGTTTCACAGTATACCGAAAACCAAATGAGAAGAATTCTACCTTAATGTATTCGAGCTTCTATCCACATAGCTTTCATCACAATTTGCTCTACGGACAGTTTTAAGAGTCTGCACTGACTGTCCTAAGAAAGATCTTTTTTTCTTTTTAGGGAGTCAAACTTTCTAATTTCCTGACTCCTTTATCGTGGTTATCCCAATGGTCTTCTGACAAGGGCTGTAAGAGCGCTTGGGGCCTGATTTATACTTTTTTAATGCCACATTTGCGTCGTTTTTTTATGCAAAAGTGGCGCAAACTTACAAAATATATTTGTATTTTTGTAAGTTTGTGTCACTTTTACATCAAAAAATGACACAAATGCGGCTCCAAAAAAGTATAACTCAGGCCTTTGGTTTTGTGATCATGAACAATTACTGACCTTGTGTGAGAGATCACCAGATAGACCTCTCATCACTGGTGTCACTCAGTTTACTATCACCAGTAACAATATAAAAAAGATGATTATTTCCAATTGACAAATGTTGCAATCTTTGGGTGATGATTTAGAACCACATCTTTTGTCTTTTAAATGTCAAGAAAACATTAGAGACCATTTGGTGCAAGTAGATTCCTCTTGTAATGTTAATACTGATTTCCAAACTTGGATCAATCAAGGAATGGTTTTGACACCTCTGGTTTGGCATTTCAAATGTGGCACTAGCTGTGTGTGTGATAGCACTTTCAATACTTTTGTGTATTCACATGCTAATGTAAATTCAGTGCTGTTGGTCACACTAGCTGTCATTCTGAAAATGTGGTTAATGCTACTTGATTTCCATGTAATAAGATCTGTAATACATTGTGGCACTCATGCTGCTTCTCTTGTTGAATACCACCAAAAAGCAAGACGTTCACATCAAGATGTGAAATGACAAGTGGATGAACAAGTCTTAAAACAATTACCTATCTACAAAGGACATTATTGACTTTGGAATGTAGATGGATTGACTGTTTGGACTCATCCGTCTCTGGTCATAAGATCAATGATCAAAAGCATGTTGACACTACCTACCTATTGAATTTGATTGTCACTTGAATATTTCAAACTTGATTAATGCCCATATTCTGTACTTGATTAGTTTCTCTGATCTCCTTTTTGTTTTGTAAATCTGTTCTCTATTGGCTTGTGGGTTTTAAAAATGTATATACGTCTGATCATGCTCTGAGCCCCTGCACTACTTTGGATTTGTCTTTGGACTGGCTTTCCTGTGTTTGTTTCGTACCCTGGGTTTTCTACCCCTTTAGATACTCTCTGCACATCTATTGTATGTCTTAGTTAATTATATATTTTTGTTTTTAGTTTGCATACGTGTGGCCATTTACTATTGCATTGTTTTGAGGTGTGATCTATTCAACTCTTATTGTACTTCTATTTCCAGGTGATTGTGCCATGCACTACAAAACACACATATATGTGTCACCCATTTCCCTTTAACATGGATGGATGGTAGACCTCATTTTAACATCACATGAGGCTACTATTCCCATTGTTCTATGCCCACACGCTTGCATCATTGGCCACTACAGACATGTTGTTTCCTTTAACTCAATTTTTTGTTTGGTGTGCCTTACACCACCTCGACCCTTAAAATGGGACAACATGTCCAATTGTTTCCTTTTGTACCCTGCCCACTTGATTGCATCATCTGTGTGCCCCTCTTATTGTTATTTATGCTGGAACTAGTGTATGGTAACATTTACCTTCTCATTCAGATGGCCCGGTTTATTATTCACAATCTCCTATATAAAACTTGATGCCACCCCCTAGCAGCCAAGGATTGGTCAGGTGCTTTGATTTGTCTTGCCAAGCACCGTCCTTTGTTGATATACATTCTGTGATACTTTTTTGTGAGGCATTCACACTTTTCAAGCCTCAATGCCTCCTTCGCTTGTTGGCTACACCCTCCAATAGGACGTTTATCTTCTGTTGGACCAGGCTTTCATGAAAGTCATTATTACTCATGCATTGGTAATCAGTACTGTTAAATAGGGGCTTTGCATTAGAAATGTATTTTACAGAGGCCCCTTGGTTTTTGTGTTCTAGATTCATTTTAAGAAATTCTGGAACCTTGAATCCATTCCCATTATAGCCTTGTTCAGGTGCACTGTGATTTAGAGTTTTGGTTCATTTTGAATTTATTTCTTGGCTCTTGGTTGTTTTTCATTTTCAGCTATCTTTTCATAGATCACCCACTTGTCACTTATTGCACGTGGGAATTTGATTCCCCAACATTCCTTTATTTTTAGATAAGCACCCCTTTTGGTCAAGTTATCTATGTTGCTGTCATTTTAATAGTTAATATGTGATTATTTTCAATGTCTCTTTTTAGATTTCTTAGGTTGCGTTATTCCTAAGTTGTCTCTCGATAACTGTCCTGATGATGACCTCAGGCAATTTAACCATTGGGGTCGAAATGTCAACTTTTTAATGCTATGCATTATGGACCACATTATCTACAGTTATTAGTATTCTTAAGTTTTGACACTCTTCTTTGTTCTTGAATTCAGCAACTATATGAGAGAAATATGCTTTGCAGACTATTGCTTGAGTAAAAAAGCTTATTGGTATTCTGTAATAATTCTTTGCACCTATTATATGTTCACTGAAGTACACTGCACTGCACCGTTACACTTAATGGGTGTTGTTGTAGTACATCAGTAATGTTTTGTTTGTAGGATTTTCAGATAAACAAGTCTCTTCTTGCATTACTCTTCTATGTGCTTATTTGTATGGACTTTGGATCAAAATGCTGTTGCTTGGGCTTACCTATTTGTATACATCTCTTTCCATTACCCCCAGTGAAACAATGATGTGCTGCATTAGCATTAACTGGGTTCTTAGGGTTAGTCCTGTATTTTTTTGCATCCTACCTGGGTAAACATTGACATGTTTTCAAGTCCAAGCATCACATTCAGCTGTATAAATTATGTATATACAGCACTGGTAAATACCCTGCTGAAGAACTTAAATTTATTAAAGTTCGAGTGATACCCATGTTTTTAGGGCTGGCTTCAGAGCTTTACACGTCTGCTGAATGTCTTGTACAAAACACCCACAAGAGTGGGCTCGGGCTCAACCCCCTTTAGACATAGATTGCTTTTCATTAGCCCTCTTGAGACATTACTTTGAGTCAGTGAATGAAGCATAGGTCAGCACTTACAAGTACGTATGTCTCATTGCCATATTACTGGAAATAAAGAGTCTTTTTCTGCCTTAGTCTGCTTCCTCATCAAGGCATTAGGTAAATAGTTTTCAGGAACGGAAGCAGCCGGCAGGGATCAGTTGGTGATTGTAGAAGATGCATGTTAATGAAGCCTTGTTCCATGGAAAATAACTCTTTGTTCTTATTATCCAATTCCTTATATGAAACATAATCTACAAAATTATGCTAATCCATTATGCCACTCACCAGAGCTTGTTTTTTTTAAATAAAATGAGACCTGGCACTTTACATAATGGGGGTTATTACAACTTTGGAGGAGGTGTTAATCCGTCCCAAATGTGACGGCTATACCACCAGCCGTATTACGAGTTCCATAGGATATAATGGACTCGTAATACGGCTGGTGGTGTATCTGTCACTTTACCGTCACTTTTGGGGCGGATTAACACCTCCTCCAAAGTTGTAATAATCCCCAATGTATTTACATACTTTATTGATCTTACTTCAAGTAAAAATGTTTATTAATTTATCAGTATTTTAATATTGAAAGGTGTCAACTGTCTAGGACTACTGTGTTTCTGTTTTTTTTTTTATTTCTCTTCAGTCACTCTGACCTGGACATCTAGTCCTTCTTATATCTTTCTTACTCTTGTGAGCCTGAATTTCCGGTATTTCAATTTGACCTACTCTTTGCGTCCTTAACCTTTATTGCTTCTATGGAGTTCCTTTGATACTACGACAACTGCCTTGTGCAAAGGTGGTGTTACAAAGCATGGGATTTGGCATTCAGACGACAAATATCTTCTAGCTGCACAATGATCTACCAACAAGAAAGTCCATTGAAACATGATAAGTACCTTACTCGATGTATTGGCTGTGTTGACTATATGTGGTGGTGCTTTCCCTCCTGTTACTGTGATGCAAAGGAGTCAGCACAAGCCCTCAGACGTGTGCAGGCAGCCTAAGTCAAAGCAGAAGCATGGAGTAAGGATTAGCAGTTAATGGATCAAATCTAAATAGTTATATAAGCATAATGATTTATGATGGAATTCAGAACAAATGCTACACATTACGATGCTTACCATTATTGCTCTACTGGGGTAATTCTTCCCATTGGTGTGCTACAACGTATCCAAGTCTAAAATATCTTTTGACCATAATATTCTGATCGAAGTATTTTCAGTGACTAAATATTGTGGGACAGATTATTGCTCTCTATATTATCATTTTTAGGTATATTGCTAGCTACTATTTATTGTTACATTTTATTTTTATCTTTTTATTTAATTTTACATTTTTTATTTTGATTCCTTTCATGTTATAGGATGAAAAGTATTTCAATTGCAAAAAAATTATATTTATTTTTTATTTGTGGGTTTTTATGCACAATTCATTTTCACTGTTAATACAACATTTCAATTTTTTATAATATATTCTCTTTTTTTACATGATTTTATATTTGGGATTGAAGGATTAATTGGGGATTTGGTAGTAGTGTTTTCTAATCAAAAGTTTAGCTGAAGCTAATACTTAAAAAATATCTTTAGTAAATAACTGTTAATAGCTTCTGTTCTGAAATATACCAAATGTTAAAAGTAATTACAAAAAATAATAGACTGCATTTATTTTTAGTTAATATGTTGACATTAACAATGTATTGTCTTATTTTGGCACCATTGGTTGTCTAGTTTTTTATTGATTTTTAGGAAGATTAATTTACATTAGGTTTTGAGGATGCAAGTGATAATATTTATATGCCAATATACTCAAGCCCGAAAGTAACTTTAACTTGCGCCCGCGCCATGCACTGCTTATGACCTTGCATATTTCATCACTCATGGCGTGTTCTATGACAACATTGGTATAATCACTGGAACAACTGAAATGACATAATTGATGACAACACTGTGCTGGCAGGGGCATAAGTCATAGTTAATTCAGGGCTTGAGTTATAGCTACTTGAGATAAGTATAACTGGTGAATTTCAGTGGTTTTGCTATTTTAAAACAGTATGTTTTCGCTGGCATTTTCACCTATTTATAACTTCCCTTTAACCTTTGCTTTTTTCAGTGAATTTCTGTGGCTTTTCTTAATAAAAAGTAAGCTGTCCATTGCAAAACATGGGGTGGGGGTGGGCACAAGGCTTGTGGTTAGGCCTTGCGATTAACCCCCTCTCTACGCATGGCTGGTTATATTATTTATCAATATAGGTGTCATATTAAGTTAGGCACAACTACTGCCTTTTTCAGAGGGTCTATAAAACAAAATAAGTTAATAGTTTATGGGCCCTGGGTATATGCAAAACCATTTATAAGGGACTCACAGGTAAGTGTAAGTGTAACATGGCAATAGGATGTGAGCCAGTTTTGCATGAAGGAGAGAGCACAAGCACTTTACCACTGCTTAGCAGAGGAAAAACTGCACAGAGGCCTAATGTCAATAAAGCTGGGTTCAGCAACAGAAGACAAAAAATCTGGTGGAGACCCTGCAATAAGGACCAAGTCCAATGTATTCCTTCAAGTGATTTCCAAAACAGAACTGCCCTATCTGGCATTTTATAGCCTTGATAGTGAGGCCTGCTTTTTTGCAGAGCCTCCAAAACATTCCATAGGTGGATCAGGTGATCATCGCAGGTGGAGCTAAAGACAGCTATTTTATCTAGATATGCTGCACTATAGGCTTCCAAACCTTGGAGGACTGTGTTTGCCAGCCTCTGAAAAGTGGCTGGTGCTATTTTTAAACCAAAGGCCATTACTGTGAATTGGTAGCGCCCCCCAATGGTTGAAAAATAAGTTTTTGGTTTAGCATCTTCTGATAATTTAATCTGCCAGTAACCAGCCGTAAGAACCAAGTGCTAAGATACTTGGCAGATGCCAGCATATATATGAGCTCATCTGCCCTAGGGTTAGGATGAGAATCAGTATTTGTTACTGTGCTGAGCCCTTTGTAACCAACACAAAAACTCTCTCTTTTCCCATTTTGAGAGTGTGGTTTTGGGACTAAGACCACTGGGCTAGCCCAGGGACTGCCAGAGTGCTCAATCACTTCTGGACCTATCATCCTTTGCACTTCAGTTTTGATGCACTCTCTTACATGGCCAGGTTGCCTGTATATTGTACTTTATACAGGTAAAATGTCCCCTGTGTCAATAGTGTGTTCACACCATGTGGTTTTACCAAGTGTAAGGGAAAACAGCTCAGAGAATTGCTCTAGGAGATTTCTGCAGTCTTCTTTCTGGGACCAGAGAGGCAGTCAGCAAGGACTACTCCCTCAACTGAGTGTCAACACCAGGGCAGTGCGCGCTCTACTGGCGACTAGAATGCAAAAACCCAGCACTCTCAAAACAACATAAACTATGCATTGTGCTGATATGTTGTTGTTTAACCTTTTGCATTGCAGAGTTCAATCCTGAAGACTTATTTTTAATTGCTTACAAATGCTGTTCATTTGCAATGTATTGCTGCAGGCTTTCAGAGTGTGTTAGGGTGTGGTCCCTTTCCAGGGCCTTCTAGAGACTTTCCCTGCAACATGCCTGGGTGTGGTTGTGGGCTAGGCCAAGACTCTATAAAAAGGAGCCAGCCCAGCTCCAAGTGCTCACTATTCAGAGGTCCCGGTGCAGAGCAGCAGCTACTTCCTGAGCTCCTGTCCTTGTGGCCTATTTGATCTTCCAGACATCTGACTTTCATTCTTCATTTGGAGATCCTTGTTCTGGGCGATAAGACGGTGGTTGGGCTGGCCTCCCGATGCCGTTATCGAGAACTCTCATGTTCTTGGGCCTAATTCTTTTATGATTTGACAGAGTACTTTGCGCGTGTGAAATATGTGCTTGAGTGTTTGTGACATTTGCAGGGTGACTTGCGAATCGGCAAGACGCGCAATTCGTTTCATACTAATTTAATATTGTTATTCATTGCGCGCTACCATTTCTTGACATTTACATGATGGCTTAAGAATCGGCAAGACGCGCAATTCGTTTTATGGTGTTTAAACTTTGTTGTTCAATGTGTGCTACCATTTCTTGACATTTACATGGTGGCTTAAGAATCGGCAAAAGACGCGCGATTGGTTTAATTGTACTTTGATCTTGTTGTCCCTTGTGAGCTGTTATTTCTTGGCATTTACATCGTGGTTTACGAATCGGCAAGACGCGCGATTCGTTTAATGATGATTTGACTTTGATATTCAATGCGCACTATCATTTCTTGGCATTTTACATGGTGTCACTCAAATCGGCAAGACGCACGATTCTCTCCTCGAGTTTAATTCATGTTTTTTATTGTATGCCACTATTCTAAGATATTTATCATGTAATATTTGAGTTGACAAGTTATGTGATTTGTTTTCCTGAATCCATATTGTGTTATTCATGGTGCACATTCCTTTTATGGTGTTTACTATATATATATATATATATATATATATATATATATATATATATATATATATATATAAATCTACAATATGCGCAATTTGTGTTGAAACATTTTAAGAGTACACAGAAGATCATAGTTTCTAGATGCAATATTGTATGGTTCTAGTATGCATTCTCAAAAAATGATTTATATGACTGGTTTA
Organism: Pleurodeles waltl; assembly: GCF_031143425.1. NCBI lineage: Eukaryota > Metazoa > Chordata > Amphibia > Caudata > Salamandridae > Pleurodeles > Pleurodeles waltl. Next base: position 801,837,463 of record NC_090442.1, on the reverse strand, counting down.
AAATTAAGTCAGAATGTTTTTCTGATTCTCATGTAAAGGAAAGTACTTGAATAAGACAGTTTTCATTTAATCTATCTTGATTCCCTTACAGGTATCCGGCCATCTTGAAACTTAGACATTTGAAACTTAATTCTTAGATTGTTCATGTTTTCAGAATGACTATGCTTAGAATCAAAGTCTAGTATTGATTTCAGGAGATATAATTTTCATATTGTGTGTTCTAACCTTTTTCTTACTACAGGTCTCCTTCCCAGCTGTTTCCCTTCCTAATCCCCTCTTCCCCTCTTGAACTCTCTTAGCCTCTGTGATTTATCTATCAGAGTCTTGGAGCTGTTCAGTGGTGGACGTGTTGGGAACATGCGCAGACCCCGAGGATCTGGTGACTCTGACACTGAGCCATCAGCTGCAGAATTGGAGAAAAGATCAGGGCAAGGGTCACTCTCTTCTTCCTGTCCCTCATCAGTGGCCATAAGCAGGGTTAAGTCAGCCCTGTCATAGTAGGGTTTTAAGAGGTTCACATGAAGCACCCTGCTGGGGCTTCTAGGAGTACCTAGGTCAACTAAATAGGTGACCTCACCCTTCTTTTCCACTATAGTGTTGGGACCACTCCACTTGTCCTGGAGTGCCCTCGGAGCCACAGGATCTAGGACCCACACTTTCTGCCCTGGCTCATAAACAGTCAGAACAGCCTTCTGGTTATGCCACTGCCTTTGCAGTTCCTGCCTGGACTGAAGGTTTCTAATGGCCTTTTTCATGTACTTAGCTATCCTTGATCTGAGGCCAAGTACATAATCCACAATATATTGTTGAGGGGGGCTTGAGAGGTAGTGCCCAACCCTCCTTTTCAAGAGCAAGTGCATCACCTACAGGATGCCCAAACAGGAGCTCAAAGGGGCTGCAGCCCAATCCCTTCTGAGGAATCTCCCTATAGGCAAAAAGGAGGCATGGTAATAGGATATCCCATCTCCTAAGAGAGTACCATTATCATGCCTTTGAGAGTTTTGTTAAACCTCTCAACTAACCCATTTGTTTGGGGATGGTAAGGGGTGGTGTATTCAAATGTTACTGCGCATTCTTTCCACATAGCTTTCAAGTATGCAGACACAAAGTTGCTACCTCTGTCTGAGACTACCTCTTTTGGGAAGCCCGCTCTGGAGAAAATACCTAGGAGGGCTTTGGCCACTGGAGGAGCTGCAGTGGTCCTTAGAGGTATGGCTTCTGGATACCTGGTGGCATGGTCCACCACCACCAGAATAAATATGTTTCCAAAAGCTGTGGTAGGGTCTAGGGGCAAACAATGCCAACTCCTACCCTCTAAAAGGGTACCCCAACCACTCGTAGAGGAATTAAGGGGGCATTTGGGGTGCCACGTTTCTTGCCACTGGCTTGACAGGTGACACAGGAGTGATAAAACTCCTTTGCGTCTTCAGACATATGGGGCCAGTGAAAGTGAGGAACTAGTCTGTCCCAATTCTTACTTTGCCCCAGGTGACCAGCTAGGGAAATGTCATGTGCCAGGGTCAACAAAAACTCTCTGTATTGTGGAGGTACTACCAATCTCCTGGTGGCACCAGGTTTGGGTTCCCCTGGCTCTGAATACAGGAGGTTATCTTCCCAGTACACCTTGTGGGTGCCACTGATATCCCCTGACTCCTGTTGGACAGCTTGCTGTCTCAAACCCTGTAGTGTGGGACCTGTCCTTTGAGCCACCCTGCACCTAAGAGCTCAGCTGTGTCCTCTTTGAGTTCTTCAGGTGTAGGTTCTGTCCAGGGAATGTATTTATCCTTCTCAATGGGGAATCCTCAGTGGAGGGTGTGGTAGGGGATAATTTACTTCCCTTCCTACCCTTGTTTTTAGGAAGTTCTTGGTCCATTATTTCAGGATCCAAGTTGCCCTGGAATGCCCACCATTGCTGCATGGGCCTCCAACTCTACTTCAGCCCAAACTGAAGTCTCTAAGTCGTCCTGTGGTATACACTCTAGAGGTAGTCCTGTGGACGCTATAACATTTTTAGGACAAGTAACCCCTCCCAGCTGAGATCAACAACTGCCACGGGGTGGCTTACCGTATTGCTGGGGCATCATTCACTTTCTACTGATGACCAAGTAGGTGTTGCTCAGGGACACCAGTTTTTCAGTCACCATGGTGACACTGGTACATGTGTCCCTTTAGGCCTCCGCCTGAACACCATTTATCAAGGGTTGCTGTATGTACTTATCCATGTTAAGGGGACAGGCAGCAAGGGTGACAAAGTCAATGCCCCATCAGAGACTAAAACAGCCTGAGTTGTTTCCCTAACTAAACCATCCCCCACTACACTTCCCAGGGTTTGCCCTGGTACACCCTGGGATTTGTTATTTTTATTATTCCCACCACTACTGCTATTGCTAGGGGCACTTGAGGTAGGAGTGGCGTTGTAGTGGCAGGTGGCTTGGAGTCTTTGTTAGGGCTGGAGCTTTCTCCTGGCCGATGGCCTTTGTTTTTACACAAATAACAGCAAGGTTTTTTTACCTGATTATAAGAGGTTTTAGACCGACCTCTAGAGGAGTTTTTTCGGCCTGATGAAGACTCTTTTTTATCTTTGTCCCCACGTTTGTCATGTGACTTGCCTGCTTCCTTTTCCTTGTCTTTGTCAGCCCATGTATGAGCTTTTCTGCTCACCCTAGTTCTGACCCATTTGTATGCCTTTTTTCCCAATTCTTGGGGAGAGCTCAGATCTGAATCTACTAGATACTGGTGCAACAAATCAGACACACAATTATTAAGTATGTGCTCTGTCAGAATCTGGTTATAAAGCCCCTCATTTTCAGACACTTTGCTGCCATGTAACCAGCCTTCCAAAGCGTTAACAGAACAGTACACAAAGTCTGTCCAATCTTGTGAGGACTGTTTTCTGGTCTCCCTGAACTTTATTCTATATTGCTCAGTGTTGAGACCAAACCCATCTAAGAATGCAGACATAAGGATATTGTAGTTGGCTGCATCTTCTTCTCTGACAGTAAGAAGTCTATCCCTCCCTTTGTCAGAGAAGGACAGCCAGACAAAGGCAGCCCACTGCCTCTGAGGGACCTTCTGAACTTTACAGGCCCTCCCAAGTGCAGCAACCCACTTATAACTGTCATTCCCTACCTTGTAGGGGAGAACAATTATGTGCAGGTTTCTAGAATCAAAAGAGTCCTCCCTCACCCAGTGCTCCCTGAAATCTGAGCTGCTGCCACCATGAGTTGTGAGCCCCAGCCCCTGCCTTTCCCTCTCAACTGCCAAGGCCTCCCTATCTAGGGCTAGCTGTTGCTGCTGCAGCCTCAGTCTGGTCCCCTCCAGTCCCAGTTTCCCAAACTCCCTGTCTAGAGAGACCTCCTCTGGAGTTGAACAGCTGGTCCCCTCAGACACTGAGGTGACATAGGAAGGGGCAGAGGAGGATCTGTCCATAGGCTTACTGACCCTTTCCACTAGCCCTCCGGGTGTAAAGGGAGCCCTACTGGTATGGCTTCCCTTCCTACTTCTTGCAGTGCTTCCAGCTATGCTAGTGGATCTGCCAGGAACCTTGTGACCCTCTGAGATACCCTGTTGATCCCCCCCCCTAGATCTAAAAAATAAATTCTAGTTCTGAGGGGCTAGAGTCTACTCCTTTCTCCTTCTCCTACTGGCTACCAGATTGTTCCTGGTCATCCGGGAGGAGCAGGCCCAGGAGCAGGCTCTTAGTAGGATCCCTCCCCATATCCATCTTCCTTTTAACACACATTCCTTTCAAGTCCTTGAAGGCCAGGTTCTCATAAGGAGAATCCATGGCCTCAGAGGTGTGCCCACTTGTAGACATAGTATGTGCTAGAGTGGTGTATGGTGTGCCTAACCTCCCTAACTTCTAGTCTCTACTAAGAAGTTTGGAACAAGGTCTATGCCTAGACCCCTAGCTTACCCAAACCGAGAGATTGGATCCCTGACACTAGGTACTATGTGTACCTCTAAGAAAGGAGTGGTCTTTCCTGTGGAAAGTACCAGGTGACAGAGTGATTAGGAAATTGCAAGTGCTTATCCCATGGCTGCACCACCAATGTAGGAAGCTGGCCTGGTGTGTGGTGGGTACCTGAAGTACTTACACCTTATACCAGGTCCAGGTATCCCCTGTTAGTGTAGTGTAGGCAGTGTCTAGAAGCCAGGCTTTCTAGAGGTAGTTGTGGATGAGCAGCCAAGGAAACAACACTTACAGACATGAAAGAAAACACTCAGTGTTACAAAAGTAAAGGTACTTTATTATAGTAACACAGCACCAAAAGTACTATAGAGGCAATACTTCCTTAGGAGGTCAGTAACACACAAGATATATGCACTAGTAGTCAGAAATAGGAATAATAACACTTAGAAATCAGTGCAAACAGTGTAAAACACAATAGAGAATAGTGACCCTATGGGAGGCACAAACCAATACTAAAAAAATGTAATGCAAAAGTTGGACCCCTACCTAGGTAAGTGGAATGTATAAAGGGTAGCTGGGGATACCAGGAAAGCACAAAGGTAAGTACCACAACACCCCCTAGTGACCAGGTAAGCAGGAGTAAATTAATAGAATTTCCCCAAAACACCCACTAAGAAGAAAAGAAGAGAATGGCAAAACCCAGAGATGGCTGCAGGAAACAAATGGTGGATTCCTGAAGAGAAAGACCTGTGGAAAGAGGGGACCAAGTCCAGAAGACACAGCAGAGTTCATGGGGTCAGGAACCCCTACCCACCACCATGCGGATGCAGAAGTTGGTTGACAGTGAGGAAGAAAAGTCAGCACTGCAACCCTGGAGTTGGAGTCGTGTTCCTGGAGGATGCAGGTGATGTCCCTCGCCGGAAGAAAGATTGCAGTCAGGTTTGTGTGTTCAGATTCCACCAACATACATTGGCACAGGCAAAACTCGTGGTTGGTGAAAAGTGGTGCTGCAGGGAACAGCTAGGCTCAGGAGGGGGAGTAAAAGGGGGCTCTCAGCATCACAGAGAGCCCACAGAAGCACAGGCAGCACTCCCAGGAATCCCACAGGATGGGGACACAGAAGTTGCAGATGGAGACCAAGTAGAACTACGGAAAGGAGTCCCATGCCGCAGGGGAGGCACTCAGGGAGCTGTGTGTCACAAAAAGGAATGCTGGGGGCTGGAGCTACCGGATGGCTGAAGATCCCTTGGAGGAAGTGCCACTAACCTTGGCAGTCACAAAAGATGCACTACACAGGGATACTGTCCTGCATGGGAAGGCAAGGGCTTAACTCCACCCAAGTGGAACAGCTGGTAGAAAGGACTGAAGGGACCACTTCTGAACATCACCTGTGCTGCAGGATCCACACAGCTCAGCAGGAGAGGGGATCCGCGCAGCCAGTCACCATTGCAGTTGGTGCCTGCAGATGCAGGGGAGTGACTCCTCCACTCCAAGGGAGATTCCTTCTTCTTTCCTGTGCAGACTGAAGACGGGCTGTCCTCAGAGGATGCATGACCAGGCAAATGTTGCAGAATCTGGAAGGAGCTATGACAACAATGTTGCAGGTGAAGTCTTTGTCTTTGTTGCAGATTATCGGGTCCTGGAGAATCCAGTTGCAGTTTCTTCAGTCAGAAGTTAAAGAGAAGGTTGCAGAGTAATCCTGCTAGAATCTTGCAAGCTGAATCTGAGGAACCACCCAAAATAGAGACCCTAATAGCCCAGAATGGGGGACTGTTCACATAGCTGGGTGACTACCCATCAGGAGGGGGCTCTTACTTCAGCTGCCTGACCTGGCCACTGAGATGCTCCCAAAGTTCCCTGTCAACCTTGGTTTCAAGATGGAAAAACCAGGGACCCTCTGGAGGAGCTCTGGGCACCACCCATGGGGTGGTGATGGAGAGGGGAATAGTCACTCCCTTTTCCATTGTCCAGTTTTGTGCCAGAACAGGGACTGGAGGTCCCTGAACCGGTGTAGACTGGTTTATGCATGGAGGGCACCAAATGTACCCTTCAAAGCATACCAGTGGCTTGGGGAGGCCACTCTTCCCATGCTCAGTAACGCTTATTTCCAAAGAAAGAGGGTGTAACACCCCTCTCCCAAAGGAAATCCTTTGTTCTGCCTTCTTGGGTTTGAGGTGCTCAAGCACAGGAGGGCAGAAACCTGTCTGTGAGGTGGCAGCAGCCTGGGGAAAACCTCAGAAGGCTGTAGGAGCAATGATTGGGGTCTTCTAAGGAGCCCCCAGAGTGCACAGAAACATACAACCAATGCGTGCAAAGGTATTGGGGTATGATTCCAACACGTTTGACACCAAACATGCCTATGTTCAGAGTTACCATTATGTAGCTGGGCATAGGTAGTGACCGATGTCCAGTACACACATAAAATGGCGTCCCTGCACTCACAAAGTCAAGGAATATGGAGCTGGAGTTCGTGGGGGTACCTCTGTTAGTGCAAGAGTGCCCTCACACACAGGTACTTGCACCCTGACACCTGGGCCAGGAGGGCCTGCAATAGGGGTGACTTATAGTGATCTGGTGCAGTGAACAGGCAGTGAAAGGGTGCATGCACCTTTTCATGCAGGCTGCAATGGCAGGCCTGAAGAACACTTTGTATGGGTTCCCTGTGGGTGGCATAATAAATGTTGCAGCCAATAGGGATCCCCTGTTACTCCAATGCCCTGGGTACCTGGGTACCTTATCCTAGGGGCTCATGTAGGGGCACCAGTGTGCCAAATATGGGATGGCCACTGGATACAGAGTTTTGGGAGAGAGAGCATAATCACTGGGGTCCTGGTTAGTAGGATCGCAGTCAACACAGTCAAACACACTAACAACAGGCAGAAAAGGTGGTAACCATGCCAAGCAAGAGGGTACTTTCCTATAACATCGAGTCCCTTCTACTAGCACTGTTACATCAGCGGTTGCTAGTAGAATGGAGGTTCTACCAGGGGAAGGGCATTCCTCAGACACCCATCCCTCTGTAGTTGAAGAACCCCTCCCCCCGCAGTCATGGTCGTATACCCAGACATCCGGCATGACCAGATGTCAAAACCAAAGCCACTGTCAGGAAGAGAACCACTCCTGATTTGTTCCCCTTGTATCACACATCTACACCCTGTTGGCTATTCTGAAACCTAACTCCATTTACCCATAGTACAAGGACACAGAACGTGTGTTTCCAACTGGTGTAGCAGCTACCCTATGCTTTCATCCACCATGACTTCAACCATCACTTTTTTGTTTTAAATTATTCCCATTAGAATCAGACACTCCTTTGATATGCATTATAAATCACACTGTAACACAATTCCTGTGTATGTTTCATTTATCATCCATGTACACTAGTAATACATGCCAACTCTGGTCTTAAAATGTCTCTATTTATAGTACACTCATTATCGACAGCAAACAGGGACTCCATCAGTAGGAGACTCAATACAACAGAAATGTGACAGGACAGTTACCAAATAAGTAGAAGTCTACATCTTCACACATTTATTGGTAGATTTACAAACACCACATAGAGATTGAGGGAAAGTAGCTACTGGATGTTTCCTAAGGTGTCACACAATGCTAAATACGAGACAGAACTTAGGGTCATGGTAATCTTCCAACAAGGCAGGAGGCACACTGATAGGTCCTCTGTATCACCTGGTAAAGCCTCATTACATAGCCATACCAAAGCTTCAAATACACATATCCCATGGTACATACAAAGATGATTACTGAAGTACCTAGTGTGAAATCATACACTTACATTGGCCCCATACCTGTAGGCTTGTCACTTACCTATGTCAGTCCACAGTCACCTGCACATTAGTTTGCAAAGTAGGAACACACAGACAACTAGTCAAGCCAGTTTACAAACTACTGAAATTAATGTGATGGGAGAGGCTATATTCACACATTTGCACATGAAACAGACATCTCTTTACACAAAATACACCATTTGACAACCTCCTGTATCCAACATGTGAATTGTATTGGAAAGCACTTTAGCACCCCAGTTTTCTGATAGTATAACAAACTGGGTTACAACCAGCTTACACAACACAATTATTACCTGGATTCAGTCATGTCCATTTCTCCTGTCTGTCAGCAAATCCCATCTGCTTCTGACACTCTCTTGTATCTGCCTAAGTAGCAGAGCCAAACAGGATCTAGGCAAATCTGTGAGTGAAGGGGAAAAGGGATAGCACATAGCAGAATACATTCCTCACATAAGAGAAGTCATGCCCACAGGTGTAACTATGCATCTGCTGTTACAATACATTATACAGTAGACCACTCTGTCTTGTACACAATACAGGCTTTCAGTCCGCATTTTAAAATCACTCATAGCCATTGGACCCCACCACACCCCCACAGATTATACAGGGAAGGAGGTGACATGCTGTGAGGAAGACCATATCCTCAGGGCTTGCGCATGTTCACAACATGTCCACCTCTTGGCAGCTCCAAACTCCACCAGTTATATAGCACAGAGTTAAGAATGGCCAAGTGGGGGAATGGGTTTTGGGTTGGGAACAGCGGGGAAGGAGACCTGTGGAAGCAATAATTAAACAACACAATTGCAAGATTTGTCACAATGACTTTCAATAAGTTTTGTTTTAAATAAACACTTATGCTGAAAACATGAATGGCCTAAGGCTTCACTATAACTAGCCCTAAAGAATCTGGGTACCTGGAAATCAAGAAAGGTTATGCAAGGTTTTCTCATGAACAATCCAGAATTAGCATTTTATATTTTGAACAATGAACTCTCTCAAAAATACTTCTTAGAAGAATCTCTGCATTGTAGCAAGAATCAAAGAGCACATGTTTTTTTCTTCTCTGCATGAATAAACTGTGCAAGTACCATGAATAGCACTGCTATGCCACTCTCTCATTAAGAGTTTTAAGACTCAAATGTTCAGGGAATATTATGCACTTTAATCAAGACTGCACATCTAGGTTTCAATGTCTAGAATTGATCACGCACTCCGCCAATCAATGATTCAAGAGTTAAATGCCAGGAAAGAATCACGCACACTGTTGCCGATTCAAAATTCACAATACAAATGCCATGAAAATAATCGCACACGCAATTTCAAGTTTAGGCCCAAAACCCGAGTGTCACTGGAAAACGGAGTCGGGGGCCTAACCCGACCTCCATCTTACCGCCCTGCTTGAAGGTCAACAAATACACGAGTGCAGGCCTGGAAATGACTGGATAGGCCTCCGGGACAGGAGCTCTGGAAAATGCTTCTGCTCTGCACCGGGACCTCTGAATAGCGAGCACGTGGAGATAGGCTGGCTCCCTTATATAGAGCCAAGCCCCACCCACAAGCCACACCCAACAATGCTGCAAGAAAGGCTTCTAGAAAGTCTTAGAATAAAGGACCACACCCTGTAGTCCTGCAAACAAGCCTTGCAAATGAACAATGAATCACAAACAGCATTAATGACTTTTCAAGGTGAAAGCTCTGCAAATCAAAAGGTTAACATACTGCATAGAAACATAATGCATGAAATATGGCTTTGCATAAGGACTGGGTTTTTGCATTTACGTCGCCCGTAGAGCGTGCACTGTCCTGATGTTGACAGTACTCCCCCCTCCCAAACACGCTCTAGGGCCTGGTTTGCCTGGATGTAGGCGATGAAAACTCCTCACTAGTTGTGGAGCATGAATGTCAGATGCGGAGACCCATGAGTTGCTCTCAGGACCGTAACCTTTCCAAGATATTAAATACCAGAGATTACGACCTCTACATTTTGAATCCAGCACCTGTTTAACTTTGTATTCCAATTCTCCCTGAACTGGAGCTGGTTGGGAGTGGACTTTTAGGACAGCTCTTTTCAGGAGTGAAGTATGAAATACTGGATGAATATGTAGTTGGGTGCTATGTCTTTGGATGCTACTACATCCGATTGGAGCTGCGTGATAACTTTAACTAACTCATCCAATGTGGCCATATTGAGAACCTAGCGCAAACCAGCAGGATTAAAAATTTGTGGGCTCACTATTCTGTCAGGGAGACCAGATCCTCGGGGCTTACGCATGTTCCCAACATGTCTACCTCTTGGCAGCTCCAAACTCCACTAGTTATATAGCACAGAGTTAAAGAATGGCCAATTGGGGGAATGGGTTTTGGGTTGGGAACAGCGGGGAAGGAGACCTGTGGAAGCAAGAATTAAACAACACAATTGCTAGATTAATCACAATGACTTTCAATAAGTTTTGTTTTAAATAAACACTTATGCTGAAAACATGAATGGCCTAAGGCTTCACTAGAACTAGGCCTCAAGAATCTGGGTACCTGGAAATCAAGAAAGGTTATGCAAGGTTTTCTCATGAACATTCCAGAATTTGCATTTTATATTTTGAATGATAAACTCTCTCTAAAATACTTCTTCGAATAATCTCTGCATTGTAGCAAGAATCAAAGAGCACATGTTTTTTTTTCTCTGCATGAAGAAACTGTACAAGTACCATGAATAACACTGCTACGCCACTCTCTGATTAAGAGTTTCAAGACTCAATTGTTCAGGGAATATTATGCACTTTAATCAACACTGCACATCTAGGTTTCAATGTCTAGAAAGGATTGCGCACTCCGCCGATCTACGCTACAAGAGTTAAATGCCGGGAAAGAATTGCGCACACTGTTGTCGATTCGAAATTCACAATACACATGCCATGAAATGATTGTGCAAACTGTCGATCTGAATGGCAAGATGTAAATGCCTGGAAGGAATCGTGCACACTGTTGCCGATTCGGAATTCACGATACAAATGCCATGAAATGATCGCGCACACTGCCGATCTGAATGCCAAGAGGTAAATGCCTGGAAGGAATCGCACACACTGTTGCCGATTAGGAATTCACAATACAAATGTCATGAAATGATCGCGCACACTGACGATCTGAATGCCCAGAAGTAAATGCCTGGAAGGAACAGCGCACACTGTTGCCGATTCAGAATTCACAATACAAATGCCATGAAATTATCGCACACACTGCCGATCTGAATGCCAAGAAGTAAATGCCTGGAAGGAATCACGCACATTGTTGCAGATTCGGAATTCACGATACAAGTGCCTTGAAAATAATCGCACACGAGATTTCAAGTTTAGGACCAAAACTCGAGTGTGACTGGAAAATCCAGTCAGGGCCGAACCCGACCTCCACCTTACCACCCTGCTTCAAGACCACCAAATACACGAGTGCAGGCCTGGAAATGACTGGATAGGCCTCTGGGACAGGAGCTCTGGAAAATGCAGCTGCTCTGCACCGGGACCTCTGAAAAGTGAGCACGTGGAGCTGGGCTGGCTCCCTTATATAGAGCCAAGCCCCGCCCACGAGCCACACCCAACAATGCTGCAAGAAAGGCTTCTAGAAAGTCTTAGAATAAAGGACCACACCCTGTAGTCCTGCAAACAAGCCTTGCAAATGAACAATGAAATACAAACAGCATTAATGACTTTTCAAGGTGAAAGCTCTGCAATGCAAAAGGTTAACATACTGCATAGAAACATAAAGCATGAAATATGCCTTTGCATAAAGACTGGGTTTTTGCATTTATGTCACCCGTAGAGAGTGCACTGTCCTGATGTTGACAGTACTCCCCCCTCCCAAACGCGCTCTAGGGCCTGGTTTGCCTGGATGTTGTCAACACCAGAGCAGTATGCGCTCTATTGGCGACAAAAATGGAAAAACCCAGCACTCTCAAAACAAAGTAATTTATGCATTGTGCTGATATTTTGTGGTTTAACCTTTTGCATTACAGAGTTCAATCCTGAAAACTTATTTTTAATATGCTTACAAATACTGTTCCGTTGTAATGTATTGCTGCAGGTTTTCAGAGTGTGTTAGGGTGTGGCCCCTTTCCAGGACCTTCCAGAGACTTTCCCTGCAACATGCCTGGGCGTGGTTCTGGGTTGGGCCAGGACTCTATAAAAGAGAGCCAGTCCAACTCCCAGTGCTCACTATTCAGAGGTCCCGGTGCAGAGCAGCAGCTTCTTCCTGAGCTCCTATCCCGGCGGCCTACTTGGATCTTCCAGTCTTCTGCCCTAATCCTTCATTGGTGATCATTGTTCCAGGCGGTAAGACGGTGGTTGGACTGTCCCGACACCGTTATTTAGAATTTTCATATTCTTGGTTTAAATTCTTAAATGAGTAACAGATTACTTGCGCCCTACCATTTCTTGACATTTATATGGTAGTTTACAAATAGGCAAGACGCGCAAATTTTTTCATAAAGGTTTGACTTTGTTATTCATTGCGCGCTACCATTTCTTGACATTTATATGGTAGTTTACAAATAGGCAAGACGCGCGATTTATTTCATAAAGGTTTGACTTTGTTATTCATTGCGCGCTACCATTTCTTGACATTTACATGGTGGCTTAAGAATCGGCAAGACGTGCAATTCGTTTTATGGTGTTTAAACATTGTTGTCCATTGCGCGCTATTATTTCTTGACATTTACATGATGGTTTACGAAGTGGCAAGACGCCCAACTCGTTTCATGAGCATTTAACTTTGTTGTTCATTGCGCGCTACCATTTCTTGACATTTTACATGGTGGTTTAAGAATCGGCAAAAGAAGCGCAATTCGTTTCATTGTACTTTGATCTTTTTATTTATTGTGAGCTGTTATTCCTTGACATTTACATCGTGTTTTACGAATCAGCAAGACGCTCGATTCGATTAATGATGATTTGACTTTGATATTCATTGCGTGCTACCATTTCTTGGTATTTTACATGGTAACCATCGAATTGGCAAGACGCACGATTCTCTCCTCGAGTTTAATTCATGTTGTTTATTGTATGCTACTATTCTAAGATATTTCTTATGTAATATTCGAGTTGACAAGTTATGTGATTTGTTTCCTGAATCCATATTGTGTTATTCATGGTGCACAATCCTTTTATGGTGTTTACTATATATATATATATATATATATATATATATATATATATCTGCAATATGCACAATTTGTGTTGAAACATTTAAGAGTACACAGAAGGCCAGAGTTTCTAGATGCAATATTGTACGGACCTAGTATACATTCTCAAAACAGGATTTATATGACTGGTTTAAAATTTAGTTCTGATTCTCATGTAAAGAAAAGTACTTGAATAAGAAAGTTTTCATTTAATTCATCTTGATTCCCCTACAGGTATCCGGCCATCTTGAAACGTAGTCATTTTAAACTTAACTCTTAGATTGTTCATGTTTTCAGAGTGACTAGGCTTAGAATCATAGGCCCTCATTCTGACCTTGGCGGGCGGCGGAGGCCGCCCGCCAAAGTCCCGCCGTCAGGTTACCGTTCCGCGGTCGAAAGACCGCGGCGGTAATTCTGACTTTCCCGCTGGGCTGGCGGGCGGTCGCCTTCAGACCGCCAGCCAGCCCAGCGGGAAAGAGGCTTCCACGATGAAGCCGGCTCGGAATCGAGCCGGCGGAGTGGAAGCTGTGAGACGGGTGCAGTTGCACCCGTCGCGTATTTCACTGTCTGCGCAGCAGACAGTGAAATACATGTAGGGGCCCTCTTACGGGGGCCCCTGCAATGCCCATGCCAGTGGCATGGGCACTGCAGGGGCCCCCAGGGGCCCCGCGACCCCCCCTACCGCCATCCGGATCTCGGCGGTCCGACCGCCGGGATCTGGATGGCGGTAGGGGGGGTCGGAATCCCCGCGGCGGTGCAGCAAGCTGCGCCGCCGCGGAGGATTCAATGGGGCCGCGGTACACTGGCGGGACCCCGCCAGTGGTGCCGGTCCGACCGCGGCTTTACCGCCGCGGTCGGAATCCCCATTGGAGCACCGCCGGCATGTCGGCGGTGCTCCCGCGGTCCTCCGCCCTGGAGGTCAAAGACCGCCAGGGTCAGAATGACCACCATAGTCTAGTATTGATTTCAGGAGATACAATTTTCATATTGTGTGTTCTAACCTTTTTCTTACTACAGGTCTCCTTCCCAGCTGTTCCCTTCCTAATCCCCTCTTCCCTTCTTGAACTCTCTCAGTCTCTGTGATTTATCTATCAGAGTCTTGGAGCTGTTCAGTGGTGGACGTGTTGGGAATGTGCACAGACCCCGAGGATCTGGTGACTCTGACAGATGTAGGCGATGAAAATGCCTCACTAGTTGTGGAGCATGAATGTCAGATGCGGAGACCCATGAGTTGCTCTCAGGACCGTAACCTTTCCAAGATATTAAATACCAGAGATTACGACCTCTACATTTTGAATCCAGCACCTGTTTAACTTTGTATTCCAATTCTCCCTGTACGAGAACTGGAGCTGGTTGGGAGCGGACTTTTTGGACAGCTCTTTTCAGGAGTGAAGTATGAAATACTGGATGAATACGTAGTGACCTTGGTAACTGCAGTTTATAGGTCACTGGATTAATTTGTTTGAGAATCGTGTAAGGACCTATGAACTTGGGATTAAACATATGCTTTTTCTTGAAGACAATATGACGTGTGGAAAGCCACACTCGATCACCTGGCTTATATTGGGGCCCTTCACAAATTTTCTTGTCATTGTGCTTTTTATACATTTGTTTCACTTCATCTAGGTGTTGCTGGATTTGTTTCTGGGTTTGATGGAGTTGTTGAATCGTCTCTGACACGGCTGGTGTAAGTGTACTTTCTTGTGGAATCGTGATTGGCAGGGTAACAGGATGATAGCCAAACAGACCAAAAAAAGGGGTGACACCAATAGAAGTATGATATGAGTTATTATAGGCTAGTTCAGTTAACCAAAGCATTGAAGGACAAGAATGAAGTGCTTTCTCAGCATAAGCACGTAGGTATTGTTTCAATGTCTGATTTATTCGCTCAGTTTGGCCATCCGTTTGAGGATGATGACTGGTATACAGTGTAGAAGTTATTTGAAGTGTTTTGCACCACGTTTTCCAGAAGTTAGAGGCAAATTATGATCCTCGATCAGAGAGAATCACTTTTGGTAATCCGTGATATCAGACCACCTGACTTAAAAGGATTGTTGCCAGTTCACTGGAAGCGGGCAATTTCTTGCAAACAATAAAATGTTCATATTTCATGAGACTATCTACCACCTCAAGGATTACTGAGTGATATTGAACAATGGGTAGACCAGTAATAAAGTCTAATGAGATGTGCTCCCAAGGTCGAAGTGGAGTTGGAAGAGGATGTAACAAACCTTTTGGCTTTGAATGACTTGACTTGATGCGAGCACAAACTTCACAGTTTGCTACCATCCTTTTGACGTCTTTTATCAAAGTAGGCCACCAAAAGTAGCGTTGGACTAATTCAAGAGTTTTAGGAATACCTGGATGACCTGCCTAGGTATAACATGCAACCAATGAAATACCAACTTACGCAACTTGGTAGTTGGAACAAATAAACAGGCATCCTGGAGAGGTTGTCCTTGTTTGATTGACCTTTTGGGATCTGCTTGAGCCCATTTTTGCCATTTCTCAATGGTGAAGGAATTACGGATTTCTTCAAAAAAGTCTTCGGCTTTTATGATGCAAAGAACTTTGTCTGGAGCAATGATAGACCTAGGAGACTGAATCAGGGGTAACATAGTAGAATCTTGACGGGACAAAGCTTTAGTTTTGCGATTATTCTTTCCAGGGTGGAAGGTTACCACAAAATCAAACTCGGCAAAAAAACAGCATCCATCGGAGTAGCTGAGGAGTCAAAAGTCTAGCTGAACTCATGAACTGGAGATTGCAGTGATCTGTATATATTGTGATAGTGTATTTGGTGCCTAGCAAATGGTGTCTCCATTCTTTGAAGGCATCACGGATTGCCAGAAGCTCTTTCTCAGCAATAACAGAATTTCATTCTGCTTCGTTCAGCTTTCGAGACATGTAGGCTACAGGATGTAGTTGACCAGTATCTTTTCTGCGTTGTGCTAACACTTCCCCAATGGCTACGTCTAAAGCATCTGCTTCCACTATGAATGGATGTTCAACGTCCGGATGAGTCAAGACTGGGGCAGTGGAGAAAGCTTCCTTTAAGGTTGAAAAGGCTCTGTCAGCTTCAGGGGACGACACAAATGGTTCTTTCTTTCTCAACAACTTGGTTATTGGTGCCACTGTCTGAGAGAAATGATCTATGAACCTGTGGTAGAAGTTTGCAAAACCTAGGAAGCACTGAACATCTCGAACAGTCTTTGGAGTGGGCCAATCAGCTACTGCTTGTACTTTTCTTTCTGCCATGACAATACCTTGAGGGGTAGGGACGACTCCAAAGAACTTGATGGTGGTAACATGGAATTCACATTTGGTTAATTTGCAATAGAGATTATGCTTTCGAAGGGCTGTGAGATTCTTTTTGACATGTTGTACATGTTCGACTTCATTGTCTGAATAGATTAAGATATTGTTGATGTAGACTATTGCAAATAGATCTAGATACTCTCTAAGGACGTCATTGAGAAAGAATTGAAATGCTGCTGGAGCTGTACAAAGTCCAAAGGGCATGACTCTGTATTCAAACAGACCATATTGGGTTTTAAAGGCAGTTTTCCATTCATCGCCTTCTTTCATTCTGACTAAATGGTAAGCACCTCTTAAGTCTAAGTTAGTGTAGATTTTTGCTTTTTTAACTTGATCCAACAAGACAGGAATTAGAGGTAATGGGCACTTATTCTTCACTGTGATTTTGTTCAAACCTCTATAGTCTATGCAAGTTCGAAGATCCCAATTAGCCTTGGTGACAAAAAAGAGGAGACGCTGCAGGAGACTTGGAAGGACGAATAAAGTCATTATCTAGAAATTTATCTAAGTATTTTCTTAGGTGTTGATTTTGGTTTCTGACAAGGCGTACACACGACAACTAAGGAGTATAGCACCAGGAGTTAGATCAATTTGGCAGTCATAGGGTCTGTGAGGTGGCAAGGTTTCTGCTTCTCTTTCATCAAAAACATCTAGATAAGATGAGTACTGCGAGGGCAGCGTTACAACTTTTTCAGCAGCTGTTGCTACATGAGCTTTGCAAGGTTTTGTGACTCTTGATGACTGGAGACATTCTTCTTTACACCAGATGGAGGAGAATACGATTTTCCATTCTGACCAGTTGATTTCAGGGTTATGATAACTTAACCATGGCAGTCCAAGAATGATTCCATACTGAGGACCATGGATGACCTCAAAGATGATTTTCTCTTCATGTTTGATATTCTGATCTCCCCCATTACAGGTCACCGACAAGGGAACAGTCTGCAGAGTCACTGGGCCTCCAGTTAAATATTTTCCATCTACGGCTTGTATGATTTCTGGGGTTTTCTTCTTGGTGCATGGGATCCACCATGTTTGAACCAATTGTGCATCCACAAATTTACCAATAGCCCCAGAATCCACTAAGCCTATCTTAAGATATTTCTTCTTCTTTACTTGTACTTCGATGTCTAACTTTAGATGCCTTGAATGTGAAGAGTCCATGGTGACACCCAAGAGCAACCCTTCTTTACATCTTGGGTGATCTAGTTTTCCTGCTCGGTTTGTGCATTTGCAGCAATTTTCTTGATTGGACCTTGTTTGCTCTTCGGTTTTATTGGACACTCTTTGGCGAAGTGGCCCTTGCGCCCACAGTAAAGACATTGTCCGTTCTTTCTACGTAGGTCTTTTTCATCTTTAGTCAAAGGCCACCTGATAGTTCCAATTTCCATTGGCTCATGACTACTCTCTTTTGGAGTTCTTGATTCTCTACGTTCGTGAACATGCTAGGAATATTTCTCAGTCTTTTTGCGTGTTCCTAGTCGTTCTGCAAGACGATGGTCTATTCTCAAAACAAGGTTTATCAGATCTTGACAATATGTAGGTTGATGATCGATCTGGGCAAGTATGTCTTTTAGCTCTTCTCTGAGTCCTTGGTAGAACAGAGCTGCTTGCTTTTCTTCAGGCCAGGATGTCTCTGCTATCAGCCGATTAAAACTAGCCAAGTAGGAAACTAAATCTTTATTGCCTTGTCGCAATTCTAACAGTTCTCGGTCTGCTGATAGAGTCACTGTTCTTCGATCAAACACTCTTTCAAATTCACGGACAAAGTTTCTCTAATTGTAAAGCAGAGGACTGTCTTTACGCACAAGAGGAATTACCCAAGTGACCGCGTCTCCAGTCAGGTATGATAACAGGAAGGCCACCCTGGATTGGGCGTAAGGGAAAGTGTGTGGTCGACAGGTAAAATGCAATTCTACTTGAGTCAAAAAGGATTGCGCTTTCAGGGAATCACCTGAAAACCGTTCTGGAGAGCCAGAGGAATGGCTGAGTGAACGTTGAGGGAAATGTTAGTTGGAGGATTACCTCCTGAACTTTTAGGAGGCGTACCAAACCAACAGGCACCCAGAGGACCTTGTTCCTTCTTTTCTACTCGGTCTTCTAACTGACTCACTCTCTCAGCTAAACTGGTTGCTATGTCTTTGGATGCGCTTACATCCGATTGGAGCTGTGTGATAACTTTAACTAACTCACCCAATGAGGCCATATTGAGAACCTAGCGCAAACCAGCAGGATCATAAATTTGTGGGCTCACTATTCTGTCAGGGAGACCAGATCCTCAGGGCTTGCGCATGTTCCCAACATGTCTACCTCTTGGCAGCTCCAAACTCCACTAGTTATATAGCACAGAGTTCAAGAATGGCCAAGTGGGGGAATGGGTTTTGGGTTGGTAACAGCGGGGAAGGAGACCTGTGGAAGCAAGAATTAAACAACACAATTGCAAGATTAATCACAATGACTTTCAATAAGTTTTGTTTTAAATAAACACTTATGCTGAAAACATGAATGGCCTAAGGCTTCACTATAACCAGGCCTCAAGAATCTGGGTACCTGGAAATCAAGAAAGGTTATGCAAGGTTTTCTCATGAACATTCCTGAATTAGCATTTTATATTTTGGACAATAAACTCTCTCTAAAATACTTCTTCGAATAATTGTAGCAAGAATCAAAGAGCACATGTTTTTTTTTCTTTGCATGAATAAACTGCACAAGTACCATGAATAACACTGCTACGCCACTCTGATTAAGAGTTTCAAGACTCAAACGTTCAGGGAATATTATGCGCTTTAATCAACACTGCACATCTAGGTTTCAATGTCTAGAAATGATTGCGCACTCCACCGATCTACGATTCAAGAGTTAAATGCCGGGAAAGAATTGTGCACACTGTTGTCGATTCGAAATTCACAATACACATGCCATGAAATGATCGTGCATACTGTCGATCTGAATGCCAAGATGTAAGTGCCTGGAAGGAATCGCGCACACTGTTGCCGATTCGGAATTCACGATACAAATGCCATGAAATTATTGCGCACATTGCCGATCTGAATGCCAAGAAGTAAATGCCTGGAAGGAATCGCGCACACTGTTGCAGATTCGGAATTCACGATACAAATGCCATGAAAATAATCGCACACAAGATTTCAAGTTTAGGCCCAAAACTCGAGTGTGACTGGAAAATTCAGTCAGGGCCTAACCCGACCTACGCCTTACCGCTCTGCTTGAAGATCACCAAATACACGAGTGCAGGCCTGGAAATTACTGGTTAGGCCTCCGGGACAGGAGCTCTGGAAAATGCTGCTGCTCTGCACCGGGACCTCTGAAAAGTGAGCACGTGGAGCTGGGCTGGCTCCCTTCTATAGAGCCAAGCCCCACCCACAAGCCACACCCAACAATGCTGCAAGAAAGGCTTCTAGAAAGTCTTTGAATAAAGGGCCACACCCTGTAGTCCTGCAAACAAGCCTTGCAAATGAACAATGAATTACAAACAGCATTAATTACTTTTCAAGGTGAAAGCTCTGCAATGAAAAAGGTTAACATACTGCCTTGAAACATAATGCATGAAATATGCCTTTGCATAAGGACTGGGTTTTTGCATTTATGTCGTCCGTAGAGCGAGCACTGTCCTGATGTTGACACATGCTAGCCATCAACTTCTGGTTGCACAATTACATCACGACAATAGGTGAACTACACATACCTATTAGTCAGTTGAAGTACTGATTGATGAGATCTGCCCTACAGTTTCCTGCTTCTTCTTCCTCTGGCTTTTCATCACTTGACATATCTGCATTTCCAGCCACAGATTCTACTGCCTTCCCCTCATCTGGAATAAATGATACCTGACGTCTCAGGGCAAGGCTCTGGAGCATGCAGCATACAACTATTAGTTGCCATACCTTGTTGGGTGCGTAGAGGAGGGCTCCTCCTGAAGAGCCCAAGCATCTAAATCTTGCCTTTCGAATCCCAAAAGTCTGCTCAACTGCACGGCTTGTCTTTCCGTGGGCCTCATTGAAGAAAACTTACCGTGACATGGTTCGGTACCTCACTGGTGTCAAAAGCCAAGGAGAGTTTAGATGGCCAGAGTCACCTGAGAACAAAATGGTTGAGCAACACATATATATATGTGGGACATGCAACATTATAATGGCAGGAGTAATGCATTGCAATCACACAATACAAATCTAACTTATCCACCTGCCAGGCCCTCTCTGTGTAGAGTTGTGTCTTCAGCAGTGGGACATTGCTCTCCCGCATGATGAAGGAATCATGGACTGATTTGGCA
Organism: Pleurodeles waltl; assembly: GCF_031143425.1. Lineage (NCBI taxonomy): Eukaryota > Metazoa > Chordata > Amphibia > Caudata > Salamandridae > Pleurodeles > Pleurodeles waltl. Next base: position 801,816,971 of record NC_090442.1, on the reverse strand, counting down.
GTGACTTGTGAAATGTATTGGTCTGCCAGACACACACTTGAGCGTTGATGGAGATGTAGTTTTTTTGGTTCCTAAACACCTATTCATTGGCACTGGGGTATATCAAAGCTACATGTGTGTCATCTATGGCTCCTACCATATGTGGAATGTGTCCCATAGCATAAAAGTCTGCCTTCACATAGACCAAACCCGCTTGATGGGGAAACCTGATGTAGCTGTCCAGATGTTTCAACAATGAACACAGAACATCCTTCAAAACCATACTGAACATGGGTTATGACATCCCTGCAGTTAAGGCCACTGTATAATGAAAGGGCCAGTGGCCAGGAAGTCTACCACTGATAAGACTTGATTGATGGGAGGTATGTTATAGGGATTCCAATTGGCAGGCATCAGATCTGGCTCCAACTGTTACATAGATCCATGACAGTACGACGATTCAGATGATATGTCTTTTTTCCATTGTGTGCAGGTCAACCAGTGGATGATGCAGTGGTGGTTGTCTTCCCCTCCTCATAGCAGGGTAACTATGTGAAAAGAGGAAAACATTTTATGTGACATGCAGCATGCACACATCAAGTACAGTTAATCAACTTATTCACACATAACAGCTGTTGAAGTTGCCTACTACTTCTGACATATACAGTACAGCACATGGCTATGCCTCCGATTACACCCTCCCTGGTGCACATTCCCTCAACTAACTATGGGACGACACTTCCCAGTTCATTTGTCACTGTATATGTATGTAAGACCAATCATTTACACATGTCAAAAAACCCAAAGCAGACCCGGAAGACCTCGCCGACTACCGCCCAATCTCTCTTCTCCCCTTCCCCGCCAAGGTCACTGAGAAGATAGTGAACGCCCAATTGTCTCACTTCCTAGAGGAAAACAACGCACTCAACGCCTGCCAGTTTGAATTTCGCAAGAACCACAGCACTGAGACCGCCCTCATCGCCTGCACTGACGACATCAGGACCAGAGTCGACAAGGGCGAGACCGTCGCACTCATCCTCCTGGACCTCTCCGCAGCCTTCGATACTGTTTGCCACCAAACCCTCCGCGCATGCCTTTTAAATGCAGGAATCCAGCACAAGGCCCTAGACAGGCTCACCTCCTTCCTCGCCGAAAGAACCCAGAAAGTCCACCTCCCTCCCTTCCAGTCCCCAGCAACTAAGATCATCTGTTGGGTCCCCCAAGGGTCCTCCCTCAGCCCTACCCTGTTCAACATTTACATGGCCCCACTCGCCAACATCCTCCGGCCCCCAGAATCACCATCATCACGTACGCAGATGACACCCAGCTCGTCATCTCCCTCACCAGGAACCCTTCCATCGCCAAGACAAACTCCACGTCGGACTCCTCGACACCGCCAAATGGATGACTGCAAGCCACCTCAAACTCAACTCCAACAAAACAGAAATCATCATCTTTGGACCCAACACAACAGTATGGGACGACTCCTGGTGGCCCACCACCCTCGTACCACCCCCAACACCCTCCACCCTCGCACGCAACCTCAGCATCATCTTAGACTCATCTCTCTCCATGGCCCAGCAAATCAACACCATATCATCCTCCTGTTTCAACACCCTTTGCATGCTATGGAAGACCTTCAAATAGATTCCCATTGAAACCAGAAAAACCATCACCCATGCACTCAGCAGCAGCAGATTAGACTACGGAACCGCCCTCTACGCTGGTACCACAGCCAAGCTTCAGCAGAAACTCCAGCGTATCCAGGACGCAGCCGCACGCCTCATCCTCAACCTCCCACGCCACAAACACATCTCGGCTCACCTCAGAACCCTTCACTGGCTGCCCATCAGAAAAAGGATCGTCTTCAAAATCCTCATCCACGCCCACAAATCCCTCCACAACACTGGACCAGCCTACCTCAACGAACGAGTGAACTTCCACGCACCCACTCGACTCCTTCGCTCTGCTCACCTCGCCATAGTCCCCTGGAGCCAACGCACCACCTCCGGAGGCAGATCCTTCTCCTACCTCGCCCCCAAGACCTGGAACTCCCTCCTCACCAACCTACGCAAAACCCAGGACCTCCCGACTTTCAGAAAGCACCTAAAGACATGGCTTTTTGAGCAGTAAAACGGCATCCCTCCTCCTCCCCCCCCCCACAGGACCTTGAGACACTTCCGGGTGAGTAGCGCGCTTAATTAATGTTTTGATTGATGTTTCACACATATTGCAGGACCTTTTCAACATTATCGACAGACATAGGAACCTCAGAGTAGTTGTATATTGGTATGACCACATGTCCTCTAATAATTCAGCATTTACAGCATACACACACAAGAAGTCACCTTAACATAAGGGCAGCACTTACAGATGTACTGCGCAATATGAGTTATAGTTCATGATGCAGATTATTTAACACTTCCACACAAAAAAATTTGCTTAAAATGGCAGCTGACGGACCTACTGTACTGGACATGTGGAAGTGACCTAAGTCCACTGGCGGAAGTTGTCATGGCGGTAGGCGGTCACAGCCGCAGTGTTAATTGCCACTGAAACACATTGCTGCCTTTGGCGGACTTGGGCCAATGGCGATGTCCGCAGGCGGTGACAGTCATGTATATTGAGGACGTGACCACCATCTTCTGCAGTATTGCTCACTTGACTCCTGACACTCCTGCCAGCAAGACCTCCACGACTGGAGATGCGTGTACTGCCTCTGAGAGCTATCATGCCACATCCTTTGGGTTATAGGGCCCCAGTCTTCACCCTGGAAGAACTTAATAAGCTTGTGGAGTGGGTCCTACCCCTCTATGAACAGCTATATGGAGCAACAGAGGAGCAGGTGAGTCCAGAGTAATACCAATGTGTGAGAGGTGTGTGAAGGTGTACCGGTAATGTAAACTAGTGAAGGTGTTGATGCATGCAGATGGCATACTGTGAAGGAGCGTGAGATGAGAGGATGGGGAATGTTTGCCTAATTGCTGTTACTGAGGTGCTATATCCACTATTATTGGTATGGTTCACGTGGACATGACTTTCTCCTTTTGTCCGTGTCATCTATGCAGGTCAACGCTTATCAGAAGAAGGGAATTTGGTGTGCCATTGCCAAGCAAGTGCGGACCCTGGGGGAGCACCCACAGTAGGAAGCGGTAGGAGGACCTGAGACGCTGGGTCCAGAAGACCGCAGAGGCCCAGGTAGGGATGTCCTCCCAATGAGGGAGGGGTGCCTGTCGGACTGTGACACCCTCTAATGGCCACATTTTGGCAGTGGCTTAAGCTGAGGTGGATGGGTGTTGAGCGCAGCACAGTAGCCACAAGGGGGTAGGTAGTGATGGTACCTCTGTACTTGCCTCTACCAGTAAAATGTATGATATCAAAGCTGTGACAATTTGGTAAGTGCCACTGGTGAAGTGTCTCCTAGGAAGACATGGTACTACAGTTGCCAACATAGAAACATAAATGTGCCCATTGTATTATGTTTGTGGACATATAAATCAACTATGTCAACCACATTGTATGGCTGAATGTGGAGATACACATGTGACTGTGTCATATGTGTAACTCGACACAGTCATATATATATATTTTACCTCCTGTGTCATTCGTCCCACCTAGTGTCCCCAATCCATTTACCCAATGGGTGCATTATGTATCTCAAAGGGGTCTGAACACGCCTATTTCACTGAATGTGCAACATTGGGTCTGATAGATGACTAAGAGGGCCAAGTAATCCTGTGTCCTGAAATAGTTGGACTCTTCATGGGACGCTGGCTTCTAAGTCAGGCTTTTGTAAAGGGCAACTTAGTACGGTCCCTATAAGGTATGAAGATGTAACCCCATTGTCATGTCCTGATCATACAATGGGAAATGTGTAATTAGATAAGGCTGGTCATCCAAATATAATATCCAAAATCTATTTTACCTTCACATAACATGGTATGACTTTGACATCTGTACAAATTACTTATATCCCATTGTCTTTGTTGTAGAGAAGGCAAGTGTCTAGACTGCTTACCCCTTATCCCATTTGTATCGCCCATACTAGATAAGCCAATTTCATACCTATATAAGTGCTACATATGCCATTTGCTGCCTACATCATGTGCCAAATGATAGCTCGTAGCTGAATAGATAATTAAGGCTATTTTTTCCCAGACCTACCTTAGCTGATCTGAGGCTGTTTGGACAGGTATGGTTATGGCTCAGATAATTTCTGCCTGACTTAATGGAGTTGTAGATGTTCCATGTCACATACACCTGTTGGTTTTGTCGTATGTATAGTCAGTATTTTACCTTAACTCTAGGTGTATGTGTCATCAGTGGCAATTAGTTGTATAAGTGTTTAGTCTGAATGTAGGTAGTAGGAATCACATGTCAGTACAGTTGTTTGTCACGTAGGTGTTCTGATGTTGTCATGTAGAGTCTGTTGGAATGCTATAAGTCCTTCAAGCACATTGTACGGTATCCATTGTGCTGTTGTTGTAACTATGCTCCCTGTGGTAGACTTTGTATATTTCCTGTGTGCTAGGTAGGCCCCAATTGCAGTACATAGAGGTGTTGTGTATGTGACAATGTATGTGATTAGTGGGTGCTGAGACACCCGATGTATCTTTTACTAATAATTAGGTAGATGTTTCCCTGACATGTAGTGTACATTTGTGATGACCACTGTATGACAATGCCACATGTACTGTATATGTAATATACTGACATATTAATCACTGTGTAAGTCTGTACAGATGGGTCAGTTAGGCATGTGAATGGAAAGCAACATGCTGTGTCGAATGTGTTGTGAGATGGCTTACCTTCCATGAATCCTGACTAGGGATGGACTGGGCAGGTGTGTAGTAGGACTAGGGTTGATATTATGTTATCTGTCACCTGCATTTCCTTAAACTGATGTGATGATGGACAGTGATGAATTGTATGTGGTTATATGTGTTGGTTTAGCCTATCCTTCATGTGTATGATACTTTTAAGTAACAGCTGAATAGATGGGATGGTTGGCTTATGTTGTGGGTGAGACTATTGTCAGATAGGTAAGGCTTTTTAAGTGGGACTTTCCTGGCAGGAGATGTAAAGCTAATGTTATGCATGTTGTAATGTTTCTCTGTGTGAGGAATGTGATGACCCTATCTCTCACTGTTTGTGTGCATCAGAATCAGTATTGACAGGCAAAGGAGATGGGGCACAGGCGAATGGGGATGCTGCCAGCCATGGGACCCGGAGTGCTGAGACCACTGACACCAAGGGACCCAGTGGCCCGGGGGTGAGGGGAGTGCCACATGGGACACAGGATCCAGTTCTTCATCCTTGGAATCCTCCTCCTCCCTGGTGGTGGTGGACCCATCTGGGACCACCCCAGCACCATCTTTGTCTGCCACCCCCCTTTCTATCACTGCCTTCCCGGTACCTCCCCACCCAGTGTTTCATGCCTGATCACCCAAGAGGGTGGGCATCTCCTTTGCAGCAGGCACCTTTGCCACTGCCCCTGTCAGCCCTGCTGTGCTCAGTGAGGAGGTTCTTGATCTCCTGAGGTCCATCTAAGTGGGTCAGTTGACCATCGTGAATGCCATCCAGGTACTGGCAACTCTAGTCCAACAGAGAAATGCATTCCTGGAGGGCATTCATGGTGCACTGGCTGGCCTACAGAGATCCTTTCAGGCTCTGGCCTCCACACTGATGGCAGCCAGTCACCCTTTGTCTTCTGTCCCCTC